>NW_022060256.1:5463552-6663552 GCF_007364275.1 Archocentrus centrarchus
AACCTACCTCGGGTGCCTGGACTTTGAATGTTTATGCCAGTTTTTGTTAATAAATAAAGAACGATGGTATAGTGAAGAACAAAAAGGATGTCTTCATAGGATAATAGCTGCTAACGTGTAATTTTAGATAATTTACCATTAAAAATGTCCTGCTTAAAGCTGCATTATAGTGTAATGTTTGAGTAATGCAGTGAAATAAAAGGGCCAATCAATCATATTTAACACTCATGGATAAATTTGCTTACCCATCTCTGTAGTTGATCACTGTGTCAATGATGGTGTTCATTTGCTTGGTGAGTCTGGGCGGGTTGGGGGAGAGCTTCTCTGCTGGTGGACGTCCACGTCTCTTCTTGGCCTTTGTGCCTCCGTCCTCTCTGCCGAAGTCCTTGTCCTGACGTCTTTTGCGTTTGCGCTTTTTCAGTCGGATCTCCTCCTCCATCTCTTCCAGGTTTCCATCTTCAATAGCCTAAAACATGACAAGAGCCACGTCGAGTCGAGGTTAATCCTACAGACCTACTGAATCCTATCCGTGCACACGAGAAGAGGAGCCGGGTTTTAATGTGCCTGTTGGTGAAAGGTCAAAAAAACATACATACTGTTTATAAATGCCTGCCCACACTCCTCACAGCGACAGACCGAACAATCCTCCTTTGGAAAATCTCACTATGAAATGTAAATAAAGCTATTAAGAAAACATATCTACTGTTAAACCTGGGAGTCTCTCTTTTTTGAAATCTGCACTTATTATTTTCTACTTGATGACAGCAACACATTTCAAAAAAGTTTCATCCAACATAACGCTGGACAAATTGTCTAACGTTAAGAAAAAAACACCAAATTAAAAGCAATCAGGTGAGTCATTAGCGTGACTGCGTATCAACCAAACATCTCAGAGTTTTTAAAGCAAAGATGGGGAGGAGCCCACCACTTTGTGGGAGACAACATCAGCAAATATCTGTACAACGAACGATGTTTCTCAACACATGCCTGGAAAAAATTTGAGGTTTTCATTATCTGTGGTACATACTGTTAAGCCCTACGCACGACTAACGGTGCTTTCACAGGCGCCACGCGCTGTGCTCTGAAACCACCATTTTTAATGACTTGTGGCTGTGCAGTGACGGTCTGTTGCGGCGTGAGGAACGCCCGTTTTCCTCAGACAACAGGAGGAAAACTCTATTTTGGAAACTGGCCTCAAAGTCACAGTTTGTTGTAGGTCAGTGATAAATGGCAACAGTACAGATCTGTTAAGTCTTCATTCCAATAACTCAAGAAAACTATTAAAGCTCTTGATGTAATGAGGCAAAGAAGCACAGAAAACCACCAGCTGGAGGAAAACTCCACCTGTTTGAGCCCATCCACAAAACCTGTGAGGGGCCCATAATTCTGAAAGCTATATCAGGGCTAATACAGGAATCCTAGAGTTCAGTTTACTACCTATTTTTACTACCTCTACAATATTTTTACTACCAGCACGATATCGAGCAGCAGCCTTTTTTGGGGTGGCGGTGGATTCACAGCACTAAGTAAGATGTAAGATGATCGCCCATCTCTCACCAGAGGCAAAACTTTATCCCACTTACCTGAAGGTGTAACTGTGACTTTGTCTTGACTAAGGCCTCATACACATTAATATTCCAAACACATTTCAAGAAGACTCAGGAAATTTGTTTTTTTAAGAATATAAACAAAATGCAATGAAATTCAAGTTTCACAAGCCGATGATTTATTTTCCAGCAGAATATTGGAATACTGGTTTGCTGCTGAGGTGTGACAGTGATACTTGTGCTCGTAGCTGACCTTGAGGTTGCAGTTTCAGTGCTTTGTGTAGCACCAAAAAACAAAATAGGGATCTTCTCCCCGCACGCATGAATCCGCTGCTGGTGAACGGCGGATGCTCGGTGTGATTTGGTTGCCGTCACACCATCCCAGGTCAAATTTATATTTTTTCTGCACACTTTACAAAACGCCTTTCGATCATTCCCCATGACCGGCTTCAGCCAGTCTTTGAATGCCGGGTCATCGACCCAAAGTTGTGAAAACTTAGATTTTCCCATGACGAGGCGCAAAATGACTCATCATATTGCGCTGCTACAGCAGGAAAACTGGAAAACAATTTATTTGTAAAATGACAGCAGGTTTAGTCCCAAAACGCTGCAAGTTTCCATCTATAAATACAGAGCCGATGCAGCTCAGTGGTAAATGTGCTCCATCCCAACATGTCTGAACTATGTTAATGGCGCCATATTCAAAATATTTTGTAAAAAATAGTTTTAGCAATTACATCTTTGTACAACTTTAAATATAGGATTTAAATGATGTGCCAATGAATCAATTCTGTTTTCAGTTTCAATTAAACACAATGTCCAAGACTGTGTTTGGAAACAGAGCTGTGAATTTATACATTTGGATTTAGAAATTTACTTCATACTTGCTGATACTTTCTATAACTCAAACTGAGTCGGTGGAAGTTTTGCTGCCTGTTAGCAAATTTCTACGTATGCCATGTTTCTAACTTTGTGTCATTGTTTTTATCTTTAACAGAAACAGCCCAAAAGTCTGAAGATGTGAACTTCTAATTAGTGCTCATCTGAACCGGAGTTAACAGTGTTTCCAATATATTTTGGCCTAGTCTCAAACTTTCTTCTATTTTCGTTCTCCCTGAAATCTGAGCTACAGTCGATAAAATGGATCTGCCAGGCCTGAGTTTGTCTCTCCAGGGGGGACATGTCACAGTCTATTTGGTGTGTGTGAGTCAGTGCTATTAGCATCAAACCAAGCAAAACTATGGTAAGCACTTATGGTGAGACTTAATTTGTTAATAAAGTTTATATATGTTAGGTGCATAAAAGCTAGACTTATTACAAACTTTCATATTTGCTGTATTCATAATAATCTGCAAAGATACATAACAAAAATATTGTGATCAGAGGCATTTCCCTCATATTTAACTTCAATCTGGATCAAACTTACTACAAAAACTGCCTGAGGTACCAGGATTATAACATCTATATAGGTGTTAGAAAGTATTTGTATAGCACTCAAATCCTTACAAATTATTTATATATATATATATATATATATATATATATATATATATATATATATATATATATATATATATATATATATATATATATATTAGGGGTGGGACTTTAACACTCGTTTAACGAGCGGCTAGCCTTCATATCAGCGTCACCTGCCCTCACCTCTGTGTAGCTCATGTCGCCTAGCAACCGTGAGTGCGAAGCACAGCTGTGTAAAAACAGCTGGTTAAATAGAGAACGAACTTTTGCTCCTTTTTGTGGTTTAATTTTAAGTCTTTAATTCAAAATAAGCTGTTAAAACAAGCATAAGAACATGAAGGAATACAGCTGAGAGAATGATTAATTTCCAACTATAACAAGTGAGACATTAATGTTGAATAAAACTATCCAGTTATGATGCTTAACTTTAATTTCAGGAGTTTGCTTATCACAGGAGCACTTCCACCCTTCGTTGGTCTGTGTAGCAGACTGGTGGGAAAATAAACAAGATTTTGAAGTTTAAGCTTATGTATATTGATTTATTCATCAACTAAACTTAAATTAATATTTATCATGTTAAATATTTAAATGTGATTCATTTCGATTAATTAATTACAAAGCTCCTAATTAATTAGATTAATTTTTTTAATCGAGTCCCACCCCTAATATATATATATATATATATATATATATATATATATATATATATATATGTGTGTGTATGTGTGTGTGTGTGTGTGTGTGTGTGTGTGTGTGTGTGTGTTGGAATGTGTTGCCATGCATATCTGTAAATAAGCGTTCATCAAACAGTGACACCAGCAGTGCACTGATATAATGAAGATATAAAGAATAACATCAGAAGTTCTGTTTTAATACGAGTGAAGTGAAAAGGCGCCGCAGGCCTGGCTACAATGGGTGGGATGTTGCTTGTGTTGATAATGAAACGAGCAGTTTTTTACCCGAAGCCATTGTTTCTCGGTGAGCGTGTCACTGTAGTCGACGTCCCGACGACAGCGAGATCCTCGACCAAACATCTTCTCCTCCTCCTCTTCGTAGGTGAGGCGCTCCACTTCAGCGTCATCTTTGATGATCCAAGAAGGCAGCTCATCCTCCTCCATCAGGCGAGGCTTACGCTTTGGGTTCCTGGCATCCTCCCTGCGACGGTCCATGTCCATACGCTTAGAGGGGAAGAATAGGAAAATCACATCAGGTCACAGTGTACTGACGCAACTCTGGGCTGCTTTAGGCAAACCACACAAATGGGTTTAGACTAAGCTGGATTTAACCATTTAATTTAAAGGTTAATGGCCATTAAGTGTGGCTACACTTAAGGGCCTCAGCAGCTACAGGAGCCATGGGTCAGCTATAATGAAGGGTTTGTATCTGTGTGATAACCTCTCAGCACATAACTGATATTTATACGTGCTATTTTACAGCCCATCAACTTAGACCGGGCCTCAAGTTGAAGGAATATGCAGCTACACCACAAGAGACGACATAAAGAGGAGGAAACACCAGCAGCAGAGGTTCACGGTTTTAAACATGTGGGGACAGGCATAACCACTCACTGTCTCAATTTTGTGTTACCAGATGTTAGTGTACTTATTTTTTTCTTGTCTAACTGTATCCATAACAAGAATTAGCACAGCACTTGTTCAGCGCTGCGGTGGGATCAGCCAGAGATGCTGATGATGTGGGCACTCCGCACTGAGCTATTAATAAAACTGTAATTCAGGTCAATTTAATTCAATTTATACAGCAGCTCTTCTTAAAGGTAGAAACAGTGTCTGTCTCCTGAACCCAAAGTGGGGGCTGGTTTCGCAGGAGACGAGGAGACCTGATTATTCCAGATTGTGTATGTGAGGAGGAGGGTTTTAAATTAATGCTGTGAAATTATCAGGGCGTGAAGTAGAAGTTGGGGAAAGGCTTTTTTTCCCCAAGTCACCAAAACTAAGTTGTTTTTATTTTTCTTCAGATTTAACTGGTGATTCTGGTGACACTGCAAAAAAATTAAAGATCTCTGCATGTTTATTTAAACAGGAGTTTTTGAAATAACAGCTCAAATAAGCTGCAAGAACTGTCTTAACGATGGCTACTCGGGCCGAGCTTGTGTAGTGACAACTTTTAACAAGAACAAACATGAGAAATTTGATCTTGCTGACAAGACGAGCGAACACAGATGACCATGAAGAAGTTCTGAAGAGGGAAACTGCTGTGAGCGCTGCTACGACTCCAGAGTCACACTTAAGTGAATTTATCATGCAAAAAGCAGCATCTGGCAGGGGATGGCGCTTCCTAAATCTGAAGGTGAAATTTAACCACACAAATGGCATTGATGTGACAGCCTATAATCACTGGGTCTTAGAGATTAGAAAGAACCAGCTGTCAGCTTCTCTTTTTGGGTGAATTAATATTTCAAGACCTGCCATTTCCACAGTTTTTCACTGAGATAAAATTGCCAATCCAATTGCACAAAGATGTGTTATTATCTTACCATGAAGAGCTCAAATTCATCTTCATTGCGCGCTATCATCTGGTTAAGAGTTTCATCATCAGGCACCTCATCTTCCTCCTAAAAGCGCAGAGGAGAAAAGCATTAGCAGACAGTCTTCTCCACAAAAACTGTAAAACAGAAACCTCTCATGTTCAGTTCAACACAAATCAGTGGAGTACAGATTATAATCAACCACCAAATAAAAAGACAATACTACAAAACTGTGGAATATTAAAAAGTAAAGGACGGATAACTCGCAGTAAAGGAATCATCTGAGCCTGAAGGAATTCTATTAAAACCACACACAACATAAGATTCACATAAAAATGGCTGGTTAAGCACAAATACCTCATTTTTGGCTACGTTCACACTGCAGCCTGAAGTGACCCAATGCTGATTTTTTTTGCCCTCATGCGACCTGTATCCGATCTTTTCATGCCGGTCTGAACAACACAGATCCGATTTTTTTCAAATGCGACCCAGGCCACTTGGATATGTGGTCCTAAATCAGATACATATTCGATGTTTTCAAATGCAACCTGTGTGTGTACGGCCAGGTCGCATTTATCCGACCTGCACGTCATTGATACTCGACAAACGTCACTATTCTGCGTCCTGTTACGCGGACGCAGGAAGGATGATGTGTGTGACTTCTGAGCATGCTCGCTACATGTGATGTTATTGCGTCCTCTACTGCGCATGCGGGACACTTTCAGGTTGGTCTGCTGTTCACACACAGATCACATCCAAGTCGCATATATTTGGAAATGTGAACGATCGGAGTTCACAAAAAATCACAAAAATATTCCCCAAATGACGGTGCGTTTGAGGCAAACAAAATATATAAATTAACTACAGCTTACTAATTCTGACCTTACCTCATTCTGCTCCTCGTGCTCTAAGATGGCCTGTAGAAAGGCGCGGCGCTCGTGGCTCGAGGACTTCTGGTCAAACATGCCGGCCTGGATGACCTTCTGATCCACGTTCAGTTTGTATTTGGCAGCTGCCAAGATTTTCTCTTCGACGCTGTTGACAGTGCAGAGACGAAGCACGCGCACTTCGTTCTGCTGACCAATGCGGTGAGCTCGGTCCTGAGCCTGAAGGTCCTGTAATTAGCAGGTGGAATAAAAAGGTTTCAGAGGCATCACTAAAAAAGATGCAATCTGTTTTTTTTACAAACAAATCAAATACCCTACAGGTGAGCCTGGCACTATTGCTACAGTTAAACAAACCACTAAAGCTTTCTTTGTCACAACATCAAAATTAACATGTCAATAAAGTCAACAAGTTGCCACGACTGCTGCAAATCACAGGGTCTTTTTTTTTAGTATTACGCCAGAAAAGCTGGCAGCACAGCCTGAGCAAACTCCTCTGCCACGTCACCGCGCTCCCGCTGACGTAACACCAACTGCACTGAAAACACTGCAACAACTGAACAGTGATGGTTTGGTCACAGAAACTCAACAGCACCTCATGTTAGGCTCCATTTGCTGCGCCTGTCATCTCGTTTCAAGCTGCTGTTTGCTTCATAATCTGATGCTATTTAAATAATGAGCCAATGAGTCTAGCCAAAGTCAAAATGGATTATTTACACTGTCACAAATTACTCAACAATGACTCAACATGTTGCATCGGTGCCACTTATAAAGTTAGCGGGGGTATCAATAAAATATAAATGAGCCCAGGCACAGTTCATCTGATTTGCATATCATTGCAAACTTTTTGGAAGTGCGAGCAGTCATCCTGCCACAGAAGGCAAGATTAAACAATACTTATTAAGTAAAAAAAACTTTCTTGGCTTTATTATTTCTGCACAAATTATACAGTCCATGTAAATTTGAGATTTCATGAGTTCATTCAGTCACAGCTGGCTGCTTCAAGCACATCGCACTGAACGAGAGCGAGTTAAACCTGGAAAAATTATTATTATTTACATTAATGGTGGCTAAGAGAGCCGTGTCTCAGCTGGAAGAACCAAAGACACCCTGGAGCATAAAACGTGCGTGAAAATGACCCCTCTGTGCCCGTTACTGTATTAAACCTTCCTTTTTAATTTCTGTTTGTTCATATATATATTAATCTGTCAATTTATTTCCTCTTTTTATTCACTTATAATTGCAAAATTGTGGGAATGATAATAGTTTGTGTCAACTGGCATTTCCCCCCCCCCCGTGAGTGCCCACGAGCCCATTTTCAGTTGTTGCTAGGCTACAGAACCATCTTGTTCATTGTTAGATCATAAATAATTGGCTGACAGCAGGGAGCAGTTTCTACTCCTTCAAGGTTGACAGTGATGATACTGCAAATCTCACCTCCTCCCTAATTTGGATTGGGTGGTCATATTGGGGGGGGGGGGGGGGGGGGGGTGAGAAAAATCAGATGCAGATGTCCACTGACTACAGATGTCCACTGACTACAGATGTCCACTGACTACACTGTGAACACAATCACATTCTCAGCAGCGCCGCATTTCTTCTATTTTTCCTACAGCACAAAACAATTTAACACCTAAACATTGGAGCATATATATCCAAGTAAAAGCACTTCTGCAGTCACCCGTTATGGACAGTTGGCTGTACCTGGTGAGGGTTCCAGTCACTGTCAAAGATGACGACGGTGTCGGCAGCCTGCAGGTTGAGGCCGAGGCCACCGGCTCTGGTGCTGAGGAGGAAGATGAAGTACTGAGAGCCTTCCTCATTGAATTTCTTCAGCAGTGCTGCTCGGTCCTCGGACTTGGTGGTTCCTGAAATATGACATTTTTTCATTGTTTGAACTCAGATTTTAGTGTCTCATAGAACTCATTCTTAAATGGATTCTATATGAATCAGTTTTCTTTTATTGACTGCAGCCTCAGCTACATTAAAGACATGAAACAAATACACTGATTAATGCAGAAACATCAAAAGGAAGTGAGAGGATGGATGAATCAATTTTAAAAAGGAAAATGGAGCTGCATGTGGGAGAAGCATTTAAGAGAAATGTGTGAAAGGCATGCCAAGCCTCAAATAGTATAACACACCAAATAATAAACTGCATTAACAGGCCTATTATAGTGCACCAATTCTTAGTAAATGTGAGTGTTTGGAAATGTAATTCATATGCACCAGGGTTCTAGCCAGTGGTTGATAGCCCGGTGTTACGCCACGCTGAGGTTGCCTTGCAGCAGGCTGTTACATCACTGCAATTAGCAAGTGGGCGAGCACCCCACACACCATTCCATCACCGATACTACTCATTTTTTTTCTCTCTGGCTAGATCGCTGCACTATAGTATTATTTCACCACAATTTGCGATCTACCATCGGGTCCTGTTCACGCTTGATTTTGCAGGACAAAATAGCGACCAGCGTGAAACCGAGGGGTAAGTGGAGGAAAAAGGGAGCTAAAAAGCCAATTTTGGGCTTCCTATTAAATAAAATCCCAGGAGCTTGTCTTGTTTCTTGTCTTCGTAGACTCACAAGGATAACACACTGACGTGTTGCTTAAGGAAAGTTTATTAACAATAACTGCAGGTCAATGTGCATCTTATTTTCAGAGCATGGTAAACACAGACTGGAGGGATCCACGCTATCTAGCAGCATCAAGTCACATGGTCAGGTTTGAAAAGGATGTGCCGACAGTCGGGCGTTCTCTCCGGGTATAGCGAGCCTCGATTGCCCGGTCAGCTGACAGCTAGCGAGGCGAGCTGCTGGTAGAGCAGCGGCAACGGACAGCTCCGAAAACAGCAGAGCACTTTTTGCATTACCGTATTTTGCAAACCACAATGGGGAACCGCATTATAAGGCGCAATATCAATGAACGGGTCTAGTTTCATACATTAGGCGCACCGGGTTATAAGGCGCGTGATAAAACATATGCAGAACGAAACAAAAGCATCAGATAAGTCCAACTTTATTCAACTCATTCACAATAACTTAGAATATTGTTCAGTTGTAACAAACACAGAAAAATACCCTCACATTTTAAATCATTCATCTTCCACAAATCCATCAAATTCCTCATCTTCAGTGTCTGAGCTGAACAGTTGGGCGATTTCAGCATCAAGCATGCCGGGTTCCCTCTCGTCATTATCCGAGTCAGTCTCGTTGGCCTGCACCCTTCATGAAATGACAGAACAGGGGATGCTGGCCCACCGTCTTCCCCTCAAACCTGATATGGCAGGCTGAAATGGCTGCCAAATACACCTTGATGGTGGAGAAGGCTTTACCCTTGTCAATCAGGGCCTGAAGAAATGATAGAATCACTGCCACAGAGCACTGAAAAGGGATGGCCTGTGATTCTAAGCACCAGTTTTCAAACACATGCCACTTATGCTCATACAGCGTCCCAGTAGATGATGTTCTAGCACACTGAATAGTGTCAACAACACTACGAGGGAGCCTGGTTGTGTTCAGGTTAAACCACTCACGGGCCAAGCCCACAGAGCTAGCCTCTCTGGGTGGGGGTGGAATATTTCCCCCCGTGCCTGAGACAGCAGATCTCTGCATAATGGCAATGGCCGTGGTGGACTGCACAGCAGCTGAAAGATCTCCGCTAGCCAGTGCTTTCCTGGCCAACCTGAGGCTGTCAGGATCACAGAATGACCTCTCTCCCTCACTCTGGTCAAAGTTGGGGAAATGAGGGCCACTGGGGGAAAAGCATAAAAGAGGGTCCCTGGCAACTCATGAGCCAGTGCATCCACCCCCAGTGGTGCTCTCTGATCGTGCAGGGAGAAAAACAGGGGATCTGCTTCACCACCTCAGGGTGAAGTTTCCCGTCTGCACAGAGTGGACTGCCCCTGGATAAAAGATCTGCCCCAAAGTTCAAAATTCCTGGCACATGAGTTGCTCTCAGTGACAGCAGGTGGATGCTGCTCCAGACTATCAGTCTGCGAGCCAGTGTGTGTAACCTGGGGGACCTCGAGCCCCCTTGTCTGTTCACGTAGGCCACCACAGTGGAGTTGTCTGACCTCACTAAAACATGATGGCCTCTCAGCGAAGGAAGAAAATGTTTTAGCGACAGATGAACTGCCAGCAGTTGAGTGTTCTTTAGTACAGGAGTATGTAATGTACTTCAAAGTAATACATAAAAGTATTGGACTTTTTTTTTTAATTGCCCCAACTGTGACTCTCCCTCTGTTTGTAATGTTTTTGTTGAAACGCTTCCCGTTTCCACTGCTGGGGAAAACAAATCTGTGGTTCTCACAAAGCATTCAGGCTGAAATCGAGGAAACAGACTGAGATGCTGTGGAGTTCCACATCCAACTGTCTTTCAAAATGAGCCCCAGGATAATAGGAAATAAATCAATGACAGCTCCTCAGTGATTTCAGGTCTTTGCTGCCAGACTTGGTGGCTAATAACACTCTCTTTTGTTTGGGATGTCATGTGTGGGTACCATGAGACACCCTGTTTTTATTCTCAACCCCAAATTACAAACAAGGTTTATACAGGAATCCTAGAGTTCAATTTACTACCTATTTTTTCTACCTCTACAATATTTTTACTACCAGCACAAAATCGAGCAACAGCCTTTTTTGGGGTGGCGGTGGATTCACAGCACTAAGCCATGTAAGATGACAAAAAACAAAGACAAAACTTTATCCCCCTTACTTGAAGGTGTAACTGTGACTTTGTCTTGACCGCCAAAATGGCCAAATACAGTCAAAACCAATTCGTCAGTCTTACCTGTGAAAGGTAATCCCATGTGATCCTGTTTTGACTGTAAAATGGTTCGAACAACTCCATTCAGCACAAGAGTGCAGCACCTCTCTCATGTTATGTTGGCCGCTTTTGCCACCTCCAATATGGCGGCGACATTGACGTACGAGACAGCGCTCAATGCAGCGTCTACGTATATAAGGTATATATTAAGCCAGTCTTTGAATGCTGGGTCATCGAGCCAAAGTTGTGAAAACGTACATTTTCCCATGACGAGGCGCAAAATGACTCCGCACATGCGCACAGCAGATCGGACAGCGGAACCAATCGAGTCTATCAACATCAGCTCAGGTCCTGCTGAGTCCTTATATTTCTATACAGATTTTGTAGTTAAACGAACTTAAAACAAAAAGCGCATCAATGGAAAAGTCAAAATATATTGAAGGGGTGATGAAAAATTTACTACCAAGTCAAATTCTGTTTGTTACCTTTTACTAGACTTAATTTGACCTCATTTAATTTACTTCCTTTTACTAACCTGCGGAAACCCTGTACAAATGACACATTCATCCTTTTAAAACATCAAATACATAAAAAAATACAGGGGCTACAATACATTAAGATGAGCTTAATCTAAATGGCCAAAATGATGCTCTTTAAGTTTAATAGATATACTATTTTTCCCAAGTCTGTGGACTGTAACTGTAATTCATACTGAATAATAATTTCAGTGTGTAGGCAGTACTGGATGATAAAAGCACTGATGTCACTGATTAGCTCTCATGTTCCCACACCTGAATCCAACTGAGAACCTCTGAGATGTTGTGTATCGGTGTACGAACCACCAAACAGTACCACAGATTATCCAGTGGCTCACTAATACCTTACTCCAGATCTGGGAGGAGATCCCACCAGGACGCTATATGCTGTCTCATCAGGGGTATGTCGAGACATTGCTGGTGCATACAGACACGTTTGTCAGAGAAACTCAGGAGAATTTTCTCCAAGCATGACATCCCAGTGTGCTTCAGACCAAGCCGCACCCTAAGATAAAAACCAGCTCATCCCAAAGACCAAACTCCCAATCACAAGCTAAGCTCAGACCTCTACTTTGGAGAAACCAAAGAGCCACTCCACAAACACACAGCACAACATGGAAGAGCCACCTTTACATGACAGGACTCAGCTGCACTTCTGCAGCTAAAGGATAAAGGGCACCCTTTCAAGGATGCCAATGTTCACACTTTGGACCTGGAAGATGGACGGTTTGAAAGAGAAGTAAAAGAGGCCATCTTTGTCCACTGTGAACAACCATCAGTGAACAGAGGTGGAGGCTTACGACACACCGGCTGTCAGCCACCTCCAATGCAGTCTTGAGATCCCTTCCCAGAAACCCCACCTTACTTCAGGTGACCTCAATGGGTTGCATGAAAGTCTCACAGTGGTTTCACCTTGAACAGATGTGCATGTGCTTACCATCAAGACGTAAATACAGAAAGTTGCGGTAGCTGAAATAGTCCTCCATGATTGTCATGAGCGTGGTCATCTGGCAGAACAGCAGGACTCTGTGGTTGGTGGCCTGGAGCTTCGGCAGGATGCGATCTAAGAGCTCAAACTTCCCAGACGCTCTGTACAGATCAGGCCTGAGCGGAGATGATAAAAACCAAAAATGGATCACAAACATTTTTAAAGCCTCTGTGGTGTCTAGTGTGACAGCAGTTAATGGTCTAAAATTGGCCAAGAAAAGCCAACAAAGTGCTTTAACTCATCCAGCGGCTCAGGCAGCTCTGGGCTTTTATGTCATCTCTGCGAGGTTCATAATGTACTGACTTTTCTCTACATTAGGAAAATCACCACTATTTCTGATGGTAAGCAAAAAGTAGCATTTCTGGAACTTAAAGCAATTTTTATTTTTCTGTTTCTTAAGCAGGAGTAAGGATAATGGAAATCTATGGTTAATGAAACAGCTGCATATGGCATTAGACAGAGTACAGATGGATATTTTGATGAACTCTTTCAGGATATCAATAAGACACTGTTATTTAAAAGCTCTGTGGCTGTAACTCTTTGCTCTTCACCATTAACTAATTTCAGTCATAAGATAATTAAGATAAAAAAAAAACAGTCTTTTACATGATCACAAAAATCACATGAAACACAGAATGTGCTGTGTCCATGTAATAAAACATATCAGTGAAACATCCTGTCCCCTTAAAGAATGTGTGACTGAACACAGAAGCTCCATTTAGAGAAATACCATCAGCAGCCCTGCTGCCAGACACGGCAGTGAAAACACCACATTACTTCCTTATTGGTATTTTGTTTTATTATACAGGCACAGAGGCAGTTAAACCCAACCAAAGAGGCGGTGACGTTAATTCGTTCTGGAAAACGAGGGAATCGTTTTGCACTTTCTAATTTAAAAGCTTGCTGCTGCTTCCAGAGGGTGTGAGCGAGGACTTCTCAATAAGTGAGTTTTTATAGTGGTTTAGTGATGATTCTTTTATTAAGTGTTTTATTGTTTTACCTTGAAACCTGTGTTTTGTTTTTCTTTTTTTTTTTAACTAAAGCAGTTTTCTATTTATCTTTAACTATTTTTTGAAATAATCTGTGTGGCATCAGGTGGGGAAAGCGCAAAGCGCCGGCGCTCAGGTGAACTGTGCCAATCACGGTGCCACCCAGGTTTCCCACTGGAGCGTTCACCTGTTTACACTTTATTCTCTTCTCTGCACCCTGGAAGTAGGTAGTGCCAGAAACCGTTTCTACAGAAACTATGGGTAAATAATGATTATTACAAAAACAAGCATGCTTTGTAATAAAAATCGTGCGACAAAATTCCAGATAAACTACATAAATTTTACAAATTGAGAGAAGAGCAGCTGCAGGTGCTGTAGATGACGTGCAGGAACAAAGACGTGCTCCTGCATGAAGCAGCATCAGGCAGTGAGCTTAAAACTTCAAACTTTTCCCTCCTTAGAGCTGGAGGTGCAACACCGCCATCTTAAGCCTCTCATTGCAACACATCCCGCCTCCTTTCCATTAAACCCGTGCTGTCTCTCACGTCGAGATAACATGTCCTATTCCTGCCAGCACAGCTGGTTGTTTCTGGTCTGCTCTAAAGCAAAGCTGTGTTTTGTGCTATATGTGGCACAGTTTTCACACATCTGGTTTGAGGTGAACTGCTGCTGTGAATAATTGCTATCTGGTGCCAATTAGTGCCAAGTACAGCAGAGATGTAGCAATTACCTGACACGTTGGCTTCCCACATGTGAACCACATCGCCCCGTGTTAGGTGTTAAATTACTATACTCAAATACAAACTGACAAGCTCCGTCAACGTGACTGATGTAAACGATGTAAAGAATACCGACCACTTGCTTTCATGTGCGTATCTTTCATCATTAACAGAGCTGGGATTGAAATTGGGTTCTATAAGCAAACTGTCACAGCAGGAAGTTCAGAATATTTGGGGAAAACAAAGCTCCAGCTGCTAAAATTCTCTTCTTTAAATGAGAAAATCAGAAAATGTTACAGAGGTTCTGTTTACATTTATTATTATAAGTACTCTCCTTATTTGCTCTGTGCATGTATCAGCAGTGAGCTATCTGCAATATTCCTTTAAATCAGATGTTTTTTTCTTAAAGCTCAAAAAACATTTATTGGCCATTATATTATCAGCAGTCACTTTCCATGCATGTTCACTCTGGATGATGAAAATTAGGGATGTGTGCGACTAGTCGAATAATTGTCACTACTGTCACTAGTCGGTACCAGACGTACTAGTTAGTTAGCCTAATTGTTAAGATTTTAATTGCTGCCTGAGCCATTAATGTTTCTCCTACATGTTATGCAGCCATCTGCCACCAGGTAGAACTGCAGCCCTGACGTCATTATAGAAAAACTTTGGCTACGTTCACACTGCAGCCTGAAGTGACCCAATTCCGATTTTTTTTGTGAAATCCGATTTTTTGCGCAGTCGTTCACATTTCCAAATATATGCGACTTGGAAGTGATCTGTGTGTGAACAGCAGACAAACCTGAAAGTGTCCCACATGTGCAGTAGAGGACGCTATAACGTCACATGTACCGAGGGTGCTCAATGTTTGCGGAAGTCTCACGTTATCCTTCCTGTGTCCACGTAACGGGACGCAGAATAGTGACGTTTGTCGAGTATCAATGACGTGCAGGTCGGATAAATGCGACCTGGCCGTACACACACAGGTCGCATTTGAAAAGATCAGATTTAGGACCATATATCCCAAGGTTTATACAGTAATCCTAGAGTTCAGTTTACTACCTTTTAATACCTATTTTTACTACCTCTAAAATATTTTTACTACCAGCACGATATTGAGCAGCAGCCTTTTTTGGGGTGGCGGTGGATTCACAGCACTAAGCCATGTAAGATGATCACCCATCTCTCAAAGGCAAAACTTTATCCCACTGACTTGAAGGTGTAACTGTGATTTTGTCTTGACTAAGGCCTCATACACATTAATATTCCAAACACATTTCAAGAAGACTCAGGAAACTTGTTTTTTTAAGAACATAAACAAAACGCAATGAAATTCAAGCCGATGATTTATTTTCCAATAAAATATTGGAATACTGGTTTGCTGCTGAGGTGTGACAGTGATACTTGTGCTCGTAGCTGACCTTGAGGTTGCAGTTTCAGTGCTTTGTGTAGCACCAAAAAACAAAATAGGGATCTTCTCCGCGCGCGCACGAATCCGCTGCTGGTGAATGGCGGATGCTCGGTGTGATTTGATCGCCGTCACACCAGGTCAAATTTATATTTTTTCTGCACACTTTACCAAACGCCTCTCGATCATTCCCCATGACCGGCTTAAGCCAGTCTTTGAATGCCGGGTCATTGAGCCAAAGTTGAGAAAACTCAGATTTTCCCATGACGAGGTGCAAAATGACTCCGCGCATTTTTCGCTGAGTCGTTATATTTCTATACAGATTTTGTAGTTAAACGAACTTAAAACAAAAAGTCTGCGTCAATGGAAAAGTCAAAATATATTGAATGGGTGATGAAAAATTTACCACCAAGTCAAATTCTGTTTGTTACCTTTTACTACCTTTTAACAGCCTTAATTTGAGCTCATTTAATTTACTACCTTTTACTCCACCGCGGAAACCCTGTATCCATAGGCCTGGGTCGCATTTGAAAAAAATCTGATCTGTGTTGTTCAGACTGGCATGAAAAGATTGGATACAGGTCGCATGAGGGCGAAAAAAATCAGATCTGGGTCGCTTCAGGCTGCAGTGTGAACGCAGCCTCTGTTATCTTGGGCTGATATTTTTATTAGGTCTAATATTGGTATTTTAAAGTTTTACAATGTGACCTGAACTGCACCGCCGAGAAACACCGTCATTTCCTGCCATGCATTTCCAGCTATTCCCCCAAGTTTGTACAAAGAATCGAAAAACCTAGCGGGACAAACCGTTTTTGACATTGTCCATTAAACAGTCCTGAACTTTAACCGAGTGTTTCTCAGATATCCGAATCGGTGAGTCAATTTTTTTTCTTTAATCGACTAAGAGATTAATTGCCAGAACATCCATTATGAAAAGGCAGTAAGATGAGGCATCTAACAGTAAAGGACAAGCCTTTATTTTAACACTTACCCACTGATGATGCCGTTAGGATAGCCCAAGTGCTCAGCAAAAGACTCCTGTATTACAAAACATCGACTGGTTAAAACAACAGAGGCAATTAAAGTAAGTCATAGATTTGCATGTGGCTCCCCCCCCACTGAAATTATTCACATTTCAGTGAAGCTAATAAAGCTACAATAAAGGTAGAAAAAAGTTAATTTGGTAACGTGTTCTGCGCTCACTTCAATGTGCTGGAACATGTACGGATGGTTGCAGATCTTCTTCAGCTGCATGATGGTGTTCATTAGGGTCTTTGCTCCACCTTTGCCCTGGAGAAAGTTATGAGAGAAAAAAAATAAGCATGTAAGAAACTTCAGATCCAAACAGTCTTCATGTGTTGATGTGAGCAATAACCAACAATCACCTTTTTTTAACCAGCTCTGGGGAGTAAAAACAAGGCGTGAGGACAGTTTTGATCTCGCCAACTGGATGTGTAAATAAATGATCATTTACTTAAGAAACTACATTGTCATTGATTTGGAGCCGTGTTTGCAGCCTGCTGTGGAAATGTCTCTGTTACAGCTCTGTTTTTGGTTTCTAGCAACCTCTGAGGGAAGTGCTTCCTCAGCTTCTAAAGTAAGTGGTGACAGAGAGCATGCACCGGAGTCTTAAAGCTTTTTTGACTGATAAAAGCTGCAGAAAATGAGAGCAGTAAACTTTATGTCTCTCTGACATAAAAGATTTTAAACAAGGAGATGAAAACTTGTCATGAGGCTCAATAAAGTCAAAATGAGTTCAGATTCAGAGGGCATTTAGTTATCAGTTAGCTGACTGTAACCAACGACCCCTATCACAGTGTCATAGGGCTGGGCAATATATCGAGTTTTTGAAAATTATCAATATATTTTCATACGCGATATAAGATGAGACTATAAGTCTTCATACCCCTTGAACTTTTCCATATTTTGTCACATTACAACCACAAACAAATATATTTCACTGGAATTTAATGTGAAAGACCAACACAGAGTGGTGTACAATTGTGAAGTGGAAAGAAAATTATACATGATTCAAAACATTTTTTTTACAAATAAAAAACTGAAAAGCGCGGTGTGCAAAAGTATTGAGCCCCCTTTTCTCTGAGTGCAACCAATTGCATTCAGAAGTTGCCTGATGATTGCTAATGACTATTTTGTGTTGGTCTTTCACATTAAATTCACATTAAATTTATTTTTATGGCTGCAATGTGACAAAATATGGAAAAGTTCAAGGGGTATGAATACTTTTGCAAGCCACTGTATGTCTGTGGATTTACTGAGATGGCTGAAATCCTGCAGATGGAGTTTTGTTCATTCAGTCTGTCGTGTACAGCAGCCTGTACCTGGATGTACAGCTTTGGAAAGAATCAGCCTTTTCTATTTACATTTTAATAGCACAGCTGTGAGTCTTTTTACAGAGGAAAAAAGCATTAATTTATTTGAGGAGCATTATTGAAATATGCCAATAGTTTATTTTTGAGGAATTTCTCATGTATATCTACAGCTGAATGTTAATAAAAATGTCTGTGTGACATTTGGGACATGCAGCTTTGACTCGGAAAGGCCTTTTTGTTTATAACTTTTGGGAAGAAAATATATTTTATATATAAATTTATAAAGTAATATCTCAATATATAATATCGAGATATTACTTTTGGTCTATATCACCCAGCCCTACAATGTCACACCAATTCTTTGAAGGTGATGCAGGCAGTGATGGCTGGTTTGCTTGCTGCTTTGTATTCCTGCTTTCCCAAAGTGGTTCA
Source organism: Archocentrus centrarchus (assembly GCF_007364275.1). NCBI lineage: Eukaryota > Metazoa > Chordata > Actinopteri > Cichliformes > Cichlidae > Archocentrus > Archocentrus centrarchus. Next base: position 5,482,117 of record NW_022060256.1, read on the forward strand.
GATTTAAAAGAAAAAAAAAATTAAACTGAAGCTAAAAGCTAAGACGTAGCTTAACGCGTCAAATGAAATTTACAATATATAATTTACTTTACTCAAACATAGCATGGTGGTAGTTTCTCCAATTTACCCAACAGAAATTTAAGGACCATCTGATGTCAAACAGCAGGCAAATCACTGCAGGCTCATCCAAAAGGCTTTGTCTGCCAGCACGACACGCACTGAAAGAACAAAGCAAAGCCAAAAAGCAACAGGGGCGCTGCTAATACCTACCTTCTTGTCTTTCTCTGAGCCGTCGGTGAGGAGGATGCCTTTCTGCATGTGGCGGTACAGAACCTTCTGTATGGCCGACATGTCGCATTTTATGACATACTCCACCTGTGTGATTGACAAAAGAAAGAAATAAAACTCCAGTGGCACAGGGGAGTCGTTTTAATAGTGAGGCTGTCAAACCCACATCGCCCATCAGAGTCACCTCAGCACTAACACAATGACAAAATACACCAGTGAAAAAGAAAATAGGGGCGAGAGCAGGAGAAAGTTACATTATGTCAGCTGGCAAAATAAACACAAAGAACAAACTGTAAGGCTGTTCTTCAGGTGAGCACGTCCTCACCTTCAAATCTTTAATTTCTTTTTTAAAGACTCTGAATTTCCTGTTATCATCCAGTCAGTTAAGGTGTCTGGTTCAGTGTCATAATAGTCACATAAACAGTTTTTTCTCAAAATGAAAAAACAGCTTATGTAACTGCTAAATAACAGCTAAATAAGAGCAACTAGCACACCCATTACACACACTTATCTAACATGAACTACAGTAATTCCATCAAACAGCATCTGTGCTGTACAGCAGCACAGCACTTGCTCATTTCAGTCCCACCTTCTCTGGCAGCTGAGACTCCACCTCCTTCTTCAGTCTGCGCAGGAGAAAAGGGCGGAGCACTTTGTGCAGACGGCGGATGATCAAGATGGTTTCCTCTTCATTTAGGTCAACCTGAACAAGCACAAGAGATGATGCCTTACAGACACAGCAGCTTAAAGCAGGACGACAAGATTTCTACTCTCTGAGATGCTGCTGAATATATCAACCCTTCATTTAACCAAGAAGTAAAACACTTGTGAGTATGAATCTGCATTCTTGGCCAACCTGGGCAGCATTAACATAGCAAGTTTTCCAATGGTGTAATACACCAGAGCTCCCAGAAGAAACCCAGGAAGAACATGCAAATTCCACACAGAAAGATTCAAATCAAGCCTCCTGCTGCCAACCCCCGAGTCACTCTGCTGCCATTATTACACATCACTTAAAAACTAGGTGATAGTTAAGGAGTGCGCCAGAATCCACCTTTTCCTTAAGGGTGCCTTTTTAATTAAAAATTGTTATGTATTTGGGCATGGTGCTTCTGCTCAGGCCACAAACTAGTTTTAGCTCAGCTTAAACAGAAACACTGAGTTTTTATTTATTTATTTTTATTTGAGTATAGTTCTTGGAGTTATGGATCTTGTACAGCACTTTGGTCAATGTCGTTGTTTTAAATGTGCTATATAAATAAACTTGACTTCACTTGACTTGACTTCTGTGAGCTCTGCCGCTGTGCAAGATACATGATGTGTGTCATCTGAAGGTGGACAGCTGAACCTAGTGTGGTCCTCAGTGGGAGCAGGGAGAGCTGCTCCCTCATCCACACGGGGTCGCCACAGCGACTAAAACCCCACTTGTGTCTCATCCTGGGTCGTTACTGGGATCTTTGGCTAAACCGCAGTGCTATGACTGCTTATTAAGAAAAAACATGAACCATGTAACAAATGTCCTAGTTTGTTTTTTTTAAGTATCCTAGTTTGTAAGTCACTGGCCTTTTCTCTTTTAAGGCTCTTAAGGGCAGGGAAAATGTCCCTGTGTATAATTATAATTACATTCATATTTATTCAGAACATTAACACAGTGTGTATAAAATAATTTCTCACTTACACATTTAAACAAGCGGTGTTAAATTTTGGCAGTAAATGACCTAAATAACTTCCCAGAAATGACAGACGTGACGACTGAAGAATGAAAATGCCCTCAGGGGAGCAGATTTGAAGGCAGACCCACAGCAGCTTTAATATTTTCTGATAATCAAATGTAACAATCCAGAGGATAAAATGACTGATGGGAGACTCTTTGGTTGCTTTGGCTGAATCTTATATTCTGTATTTTATCCCCACTTCTAAAGTTTTGCTCCGGTCTTATTAACCATTTATGTGCCTGAGCTTCACTGATGGTTACCAGTGAGTGAGCTCACTTCAGCTGCCAAACTGTGGAACATCTTTGGTCTCTTTCATCAGAAGGCCCTCATAAGTGATTAATGTATCTCACCTCTTTCTGCTATCTGCTTCTGTATCATACATTATTATATGAACTATTAACAAATAAAACAAACTGATTAACAGCATTTATAAAAACCAAACTAAAACATTAGCCAATGTTAGCTTAAAAGTAAAATACTGGTAGTTACCCTCTCTCCTGTCATGGCGAACGGTGCGTTGAACCACTGCTCGAAGGTGCTGCAGCACTTGAAGATGGTGGGCAGCAGGAAGTTGAGCAGAGCCCACAGCTCGGGCAGCTTGTTCTGCAGGGGAGTCCCGGTGAGGAGCAGCCGACGGGGAGCCACGTAGTGGGTGTTCAACACCTGCGTCAGTTTACAGTGGTGGTTCTTCATGCGGTGACCCTCGTCAACAATCATGTACTTCCAGCGAATCTACAGGTGACAGAAAAACGAGCAGAGGAAAGCACACAGACCCCACGTCCAAATTAGCATTTTAAATATTTCGGATGGCAAAGGATCTCAGCAGATTTGGATTTTCTACTCTGACCACCCTCAGGGTCCAGAATAACTCTGAATACAAATCACAAGCTTCTTGTGGCCCCTTTTATTTTCCATCACACATTCTTAGCTCAGCTGGAGAATTCTTTCTAGCCCGTCATATAATGTGTATCACAAGCCCAAATCCTAAAAATTTGTGTAAAATATCATCCACCCATCCACTTATCCTGTTCAGGGTCGCGGGGGGGGCTGGAGCCTATCCCAGCTGTCATAGGGCGAGAGGCAGGGTACACCCTGAACAGGTCGCCAGCCTGTCGCAGGGCCAACACAGAGAGACAGACAACATCCACACTCACATTCATGCTCTCATTCAGACCTATGGGCAATTCAGAGTTTCCAATGAACCTAACCCCAGTAAGTGCATGTCTTTGGACTGTGGGAGGAAACCCACGCAGACACGGGGAGAACATGCAAACTCCACACAGAGAGAGAGGGAGGAAGGGAGGGGCCTGGACCAAGGTGGACTCGAACCCAGATGGTATTCTAACTGTGAGGCAGCAGTGCTAACCACTGCACCACCGTGCTGCTGTGTAAAATATCAATAAAAAAAAAAAATGCATTGATTTGTAAAAAGATCTTAGACTACATTAAAAGCACTACATTAAAAACAGGCATGATTCTATCATGGAAATCACTGCACGGCTCGGGCACACTTCGGGAAATCACAGCTCTCTGTGCCATCCGCAGTGCAGGTTAAAGCGCCATCATGCAAAGAAGAAGATATTTAAAATGGACTGAAAACACAGAAACCACATCCTCCAGACTGAAGAGGAGAGGGACCATCCGGCTTGTTATCAACACTCATTTCAAAAGCCTGCATCTCTGATGGTGTGGGGGTGCACTAGTGCCTATGGAACTGGCAATTTACGCACGTGGAAAGGCTCCATCAATACTGAAAGGCAGGGCAGCATGCACTCCCATCCAGATGACGTCTTTTCCAAGGAAGACGTTTACAGACTGTTGATAAAAGAGCGGATGCTGCACCGCCCTGTCTCTTTAGAGACGTGTACCTGCCATCAAATTCAAAAGGAGCTAATATTTTTATTAACCCATAACCACACCCATTTCTCCATGAAGGAAAATGTATTTAGAATTAAAAAAAAAAAATCTTTTAATTAAAAACTTATTCAAGAAATTTTCCAGAACATGTGAAACTGTGACTGGTACATTTTCTCAGTTTAAACACTTCATATGTTTTCTTTGTGAATAAAATCTGGGGTTTTATTTATTTATTTGAACTTTTTTGGAATTAGGTCTGTTCGTTTACTGGTGCTCGAACACCTGAGTGAAAAAAACTTGGTGATACTGCAAATCTTTTATGTTAATAAAACACAAATACTGCCAGAAATATTGCATTTTTAACGCTTATTCACTTCCATGTTTATGCACTTATTTCAGTTATGCATTGAAGGCTCCGAGTGAGAATGCTGCAGAAAAACACGACTATTTGAATTTCGTCAGAGGAGGAAAAGTTTGTGTGTTAACAAAAACAAAACGTGACAAAGTGCAAAAGCAAGTGTGTCAATGAATAAATCATGATGTATGATTTATTCAAGTGGAGAGATGAAAAACAAAGGAACAAGGAAATTTAATGTCCCTCAAATTACTGAATGAAACAAGCAACGGTCATATTTCTATCCCTTCAGTCACAGATTGTTTTTTGGTGATTTGAGGGCTTGACTGACAGTTCGATATCAGAGATTTATCATTTCTTTTGCTGATTTTCTGGATATTTCTCACACTCTCATTTTCTGGATAAGTGAAAGTGTGTGTGAAGACTGAGGCGTCACAACAGGGTTCCAGTGAGGAAGCGTATTATACATAGAGGAAAGAGGTTTAATCCCCCTTCACCTTAGCCAGTATGTGCTTGTCCTTGATGATGTATTCATAGGTGGTCAGCAAGACATTGAACTTCCCGCTGCGGAGCTGAGGCACGAGCCCACGCCGCAGAGCAGGGGTGCCCTAATTTGTGGGAGACACAAAGAAAAGATTATTTTTTTCTTCTTTTGTCGAAATTCAACAACAACAAAAAATTTATATCAGAATATGTTTGACATAAAAAAAGCAAAACAAGATTTGTCTCACCTTGTAAGCAATTTTGACCACAGAGGGCGCCCATTTATCAAGTTCATACACCCAGTTGGACAGGGTCCTGAAAACAGGAGGTCAGACCTTTCAGTAATTAAAGGCACACTCTGTAACAGTACAGTTTAAATTACTCAGCGGGGTTATAATTCACAGCTACTACTGACGACATGGTGGAGAAGAAAGAGCAACTTGAGAAATCATTAATATTCAGACATAATTTACAGGATATAAAACTCAAAAGGAAAAAGCACCAGCTGTCCTGCAGCTGAAAAGCATTTCATCTCTCAATAAAAGACTAGATAAGCCTTTGTTCAGTGGCATACTGGGACATACTGCTTGGTGATTAAAGAGGGCGAGTTTTAGGCTTTACTCCATGTTTGCACACCATGCATATTCAAGAGAGCTTTTAACACGGTGGCCTTGAGCAGACATTTAAGCCTCTGCTGAGCTTCTGTCACTTAAAAAAATAGATAAATAAATAAGAGTGCTCTGCTCATTAATGATTAAAAAACTGCTGGCTGCTAAAAACAACCATTGTGTAATCTTCAAACACCTGCAGTTATAAATCAGCATTAAAAAGCAGCAGCAATTATGTGAAATGTGGATTTACAGAAATGAGCTTCTGAGTGAGGCCTGCGAGCACTGAGGACGCTTTCATTGGGCATTTTTAAAGGAGCTGAGAAGAATCCGAGAGCATTAAACCACTTTGAATTTCAACCACTAGATAACTGCACGCTGGTTTCCTGCTGTTTGCGAGTGAAGGCAGGGGGAAGAATTAGAGGGGATTGATGGTGAAAAACAGTGAGGTAAGATTTCATGAAGCTGTACGAGTACACTCCATCAGAAAAACAGGTTTAAACATGTATTTTGACCTCACCCTATTGTTAAGTCATCAGTTATACACAACATCAGACATTTCTTTTTTGGGCAGTGATGCATTATGGGCTGTTTTTAGCCTTAATGCTGTCTTTGAGCCTGTTTATTGTGTCTTTAAGTGTTACTGAGGAGTGTGTGGCTGCTCCTGTAGATGAAATACATGGAGTCTCTCTATCCCTGCAGCTACTCCACACTATAATGTGATCCACAGAGTCTGTGCATAAGCACTAAACTTGAACCTGCTCGTCCAAAAACCCACTCCCACATGCAAATCATTGTCCTGTGCTCTTTTAGCAGTTTGGAGAGAAAACACTAAACATCAATAATGACGTAATGCTTCTGTCCTCATTTCCATTCACACCATTGCTGCATTTGCCAGAGCAGCGTCATCATATCCATTTCCAGGTCTGCGCCACTTTACGCTCAGTGGAAACACAAAGACGCATTTACATGTAAACACTGGACGGCGGCCTGCCCGACATTTACAGGTTTCACCTCTGCTGCTGGTCTAATTATCATAGGAACACCAACCCATCTCTCACAGGGCGAGCTTCAATTAGCAGCGTGACCCACATTGGCCAATTAAATGGTCTGATTACTCACTGCAATGATTAATTTCCCATCCATTTTTGTGTTGAATGGCGAGCTGCACCAGCAGCTACTGTACACTCGCAGGTTATTTTCATATCACGATCTGAGTGCCAAGCAGCTGCACTGAATGACCTGAATAAATGCAGTTTGATTGAAATTTCCTCCACACTCTGCCACAAGTATCACAGGCAAAGCAAACCTCCACAGTTCAGGGCATCGTGTCACCCCGTTCACAAATGAATGAGAAACACGTATGTGTGGGTGCAGCCTTTTCCTGCTAACAGGAAATGACTTAAGAACACTAGCTGAGCTTCACTAACAATAAGCTAAATGACTTTCTTAGGACTGATTATATTTCATTGTTCCGCCACTCATTTTCTGGACGCTTTAACGTACAAGGCAGTTTTTTATCCAGGTGTGAGCAGCTGGATGCTTTTCCCTTGCACACTGCAAAGTGTGAAATATCCATTCGTGTTCCCTCTTGAACATGCAGCGTCTTGTTTGAGTATACTTCATGTTATTACTTTTCCAGTGCGAAAACGTGGTTAGAATAATTATGCAGTATGGAGGTGACACTCGAATTTTATTTGAACACTGACTCTCTGGTTTTCAATTATAGTCTGTGTAACACCTGCTGTATGATATTGTAGAACTAGAGGGGCATTTGGTGAGCAAAAAGATATAAAAAGATGCATTTTCACATTCTCTTATTACAGTGCCCCTTAATTCCAGTGCTGATAAGTTGTTTGTGCCTCCTCAAAACGGGATCCTGTCCACGGACCGAGGCTGCAGCTGATAAGATTATGTCTCGCGTCTTGAACACAGTTTCCATCAGTGGAAATTGTTCCAGGTTGAGGAAAGGAATGCGGGACAGTTCATGAGGACTTTCATGGGAGTTTATGTGTAATTCTGCTAACACACAAACACCAACAAAAAGTAAACTTTCACACAAGTGACATTTACTTTTCAAAGTGACTACGCACGCTGAACTCAGCTAAAAATGTTAGATTTTAGGGTGTCTTGACATTGCGAGATAAGAGCCATGATTGATACTAGAAGAGAAGTACTGACGAGAGAGGAACGATGATGAGATAGGGACCGTTGAGCCTCTTGTGCTCCATCAGGTAGGTGATAAGGGCAATGGTTTGGATGGTTTTGCCGAGCCCCATTTCATCAGCCAAGATGCCATTGAGATTGTTGTTGTAGAGGGACACCATCCACTCGAGCCCCTGGATCTAGAAAACAGAGAATAAAAAAAGGATGAGCGCGCTCTGTGTGTGTGCGCAGAAAACATACACAAATAAAAAAGTGAAGACAAAGGAAGGAAGGAAAAAGAAAAAATGAATTAAATGTTTACTTTGCTTTAAAGTGCAGGGATGACAATCTGTACTGCAAAAATGGAGCTCTCCTTATGGCTGGAATGGATAATAAGCAACTCAAATATGTATGTATATATGTATCATCACAGCCACCTGAGCAACAATCAGGTGATGGAACTAAAGCAGCTCGTTTTTAGTAGCTGATAAAAACAAGTTAATAAAAGACTGTCAGCCTCAGTGCTCCCCTCAGCCTCCAGGCAGCAGAATCTTCAGTAGGCAAAAACCTGGAACACATAATCCCAGGTCTCAGTAGATCTTAATGAGGTGCATATGAGTGTTAGTGACTCGCAAATGGCTGAGAAAGAACCAGGAATAAGAAATGCTAAAATTATAATAAATAGGGCGGCGCAGGTTCAATTCCTGGCCTGTCGCCAGTTTGCTCGCGTGTCTTCCCCCATTTCCTGTCTCTCTCTACTGTGGATAAAAGCCGCTGTGGCCAAAAAATGGAAAAAAAAAAGAAGATAATTAAATAATAAATAAAATTTTTGGTAGATGCAGCTATGCTGTGAATTTCAACACCCTAGGTCACATCATTCTAAAGTCATCGCGTTCACAAAGTTGAAAATTGGCCGTCCGCCCACCCGGGGTGACGGCAATACTCCATCAGCCTTTCTAGGGTAAAAAATCATTTGATACAGCGTGAAGAGATCTCGAGCTGGAGCAGCTCAGCTAAAATGTGCTCGCTGCCTCAAAACAGAACACAGGAAAGGGTTAACCAGACAGAAAAAATACAAACCTTCTGAAATAAGGTTGTGAAGAAACTTTGTGCTGCCCTGAAGTTTTTTAAGACCATTTCACTCCTGAACACGGGCTGGTACTTGGATGGTTTTGTTAGATGGTTTTGTGAGCATTAGGAACACAGATCCTGAGTTTTCACTTCTTCACGCTCAGATTTGTTCTGCTTTTATTAATTTGTATTTTTTGGCATTGTTTGACCTTGAAAATGCTTCATGAAGCAACCTACTACCAATTTAGTAAGTAAAGTAAGTAAAAGTAATATTAAAGCTGCAAGCGGCATTAAAGGCCCTTGCCGCCTGTGAGCCCCCACGAACCCCCAGCGAGCCGCTTCTTCAGCCGAATGTAAAACCCAATTTAGAGCTGTTACTGTACGTGTTTCCAGTAGGTGGTGCTGCAACCGGCATTAAATCTCATATGGATGTGTGCAGGGGTGAGTCCTTATCACACTTGTGAAGTTTGGTTCAGTTTGGACAATGAGTGTTTGAGTTAGAGTATGTTTCTTGTTCCAATAGGGGCGCTAGACTGGCATTCAATAAAGTCATGTTGATGTGTGGGTCCTTATCACATTTGCGAAGTTTGAGGGCAATCGGACAAAGTACATGAGAATTAGAGGCGATCGAAGCTTGCCAAGGCGGCTGGGCCACACCCCTCTGCAATGTGACATCATCAAGGGCTTGACTGGAAATGTTTGTGGTCAATGTACAGCTGAAAACACCTGAATAAAGTGTGTCATGCAGAAATGTTAGGTTTTCCATTGAAAACCAATGGGGAATTAGGAGTGGGGCGGTGTGCAAAATGAAGCATGGGTCTGATTGACTTTTGTGATCAGGGTCGTATACAGAATGTGTAAACCAAATTTCATAATTGTAGGAGTAAGTACATGTTTTGAGCTCCACGTAAATTTTAGTTTGATTATGTAGGGGGCGCTATTGCGAGAATTGCCATTGTTTCTCCATTTATGGATTCATGCTGGGTCTGTACAGAAGTTATTAAAGTTTGGGACAAATCAGGCAAAGCATGCACGAGTGATGACAAAAAAGGTGAGGCTAGAAAAGGCCAAAATGAAGGCCAAATTCAGCGCCCTCTAATGTCAAGTCAATTAAATGTATTAAAAAAACCCTGAATAACTTTTGATGCCCTACTTGTGTAGATTATGCTGAGCAATTTTGGTGTCTGTAGGTATGACGCCCTAGGAGGAGATGTTTCAAATACAAGGTGTGAATAATCGCTGACTTGGAAAAGGGCAAAGTTCAGGCCAAGATGGCTGACTTCCTGTTTGCTGTGTGGGGGTGCTCCAAGAGGATTTTTTGTTTGTCTTGAGAAGATCTGTGTGTGACGCGAATGTCGACGTTCTACGACAAAGTTGTTCTTGGCCTCTCCCATAGGAGGCCGAAAAATTGAATCTTCTTGGGGGTGCCGTGGAGCCCCCTTTTAGAGTTGGTTCTTGATGACATTAAACAAAAAAACACATTTTTCACCAGACCTGACCTTTGTGGAAAAACTGGTGAGTTTTCGTGTATGTTCGGGGGGTCAAATTTGTGATCCCAGCTCGACAAAGAAAAATAAGAAAAAGAATAAAGAAAAATAATAATATGATTACGATTCCAATTAGGCAGATTTCCAGTCACCCACATATATATGTTTTCGGAAACGTCTCGACCTGATGCACGTCCCCATGAGGTCCGGGGGAACATGCGCCCGCATCCATTTTTGTGCCTACGCCCCTCGCAATTACAACAGGCTCCTCACCGAACCCTTCGGTTGGCTCGGGCCTAAATATGAAGTGAAATTTAGTTGAATTAAGACGATCTTGGCCGGGGAAAAACAGACATTAAAGATGATGTCTGATGCTGTCGCGCTCACCTTAGCTTCACTGAAATTCATCTCTGATCTCTTTTTGCTGTTGATAAAAATCGTGGTTTGTGGAGGTATGAAATCTTTCTGAAGTGTGGCATGTCAGGAAAAGTTTGGGACTACTGACTTAATCGAGGAGGGTAGGTAGTAAGACAAACAAACAAAACTAGACGCTCATATTTATAATGTCCTTCTGTGCTTCCTTTAGCTGTGACTGCCAGAAAATAAACACGTTTTTTTTCTGCCTCTACTTGTAAACATGCAAACCTTAAAAAAAAGTTAATTTGATGTTTTTCATCGTGAGCTTTGCCGGTAAACTTTGATCTCACTGCCACTGTGGCATTTTATACCCCGAAGGATTCAAGTGTGGTAGGAAAATAACTGTCACCAACTGTGTGGCTTCACTTTGGGGAACCAATCAGCAAAAAACAGTCTGAAGAAACAGCAAAGGTCAGGAGGACACTGTAAACAGAAAAGGTGGCCAATAAGCTGCACAGCACCTGGCTACACGTCTGTGAGCAGAGCCAATTCCAGAGATGAAGGATGACTGTGAAAATAACGCATATTCATCCTAAATGAATTCTGTGAATTTAGGTTTGCTCTATATATTGATAATGCAACTGCAGACATTTCATCCAATTTCCCCAAGGAGCACACCATATCTCATTTTAAGTTTGGCATGCCATAAATCAGACAAACACTATGACTGCACCCTGATTGGAAAGAAAACAAATGCTAGCTATACCCAAGTGCCAGTTCCCTCTCTCTGCCAATATATCTCTCACAGCCATTTACCCCGTGTCTGTATCATTACAGGCAGACGGGCTTGACTAAGATGTATTCATGTGCCTAACAGGAGATCTGTTTGTTTGCTACGCCTTCATCCATGACCAAAGCTGTGACAACCACCAGCTCTTTCCCACAGGAACAGTCAGATAACCTGCAACAGAGGACCAACAAGGACAGAGAGCTGCTCTTTGTTTCCATGTCCGAGCAATCGGGACATCATCACAGAGAGAAGGGGCTAGTTTACTTGTGCTGAAGCACATAAATACATGCAGGGCTCTAGCTATTAATCTCATTATCACCTAATTTGTTTAGTTTTCTGATTAACTTACTAAAAGCTTCATCTGAACTTAACACAGAAAGTAAAAAAAAATTGTGTCTGGTTGATTATTTCTTTGTTGCAACAACTCTTCTTGACAATAAATCTTATAATACTGGAAAACCTGTTTATTTCCACCTGAATAGAGCCATATTTATAAGGAAAATGCATTTGTGGGTCCACTGCTGCTTTGTTTCACACACACACACACACACACACACACACACACACACACACACACACACACACACACACACACACACACACACACACACACACACACACACACACACACACAAAGAAGAAGATCAAATTCGAGCTTAAGCTGTTCATATGCACACAGGCTGTTCCTTCACTTGTCTTATGAACTTGGTTCAAAGCTGGCAGCAGCAGCCCCCCCTCTCTCTCTTGCAGTGATGCCTACAGCATGTAGGGGTGTGTCTAACGGGTGTCTGGGGGTGTTTTTCAGATTTATACAAGGAAAAAAGTTTCTCCCCAGAGATGCTGCCAGCCAGCTCGGATGCTGATGTGATGCTGAGTTATGGGAGCAGAGGAACTACAGTCTCTAAAATGTTGCTAAGACAAAGCGGTGTTCTGTGCTCGGATTAAAACATGCGCTCACATCGGTTCCCATTCATTACCTCGCCCACCGACAAGTGGAGGGAGGTAATGTTTTCGGTCGTGTTGGTCTGTGTGTTAGCAGGATAACTCAGAAAATTATGAATGAATTTCAATGAAGTGGACGAGGTATGCGCTCTACTGAGCGCCCTTCTAGTTCTCGAACCACAAATCTACTGAAAACACTCAGGCTTGCCATTTTTAATCCAAAATAAAAACTCATTCAGTATGTGCATGGCATATTTTGCTGCTAACATGCTGTCACAAATACATTTTGCTGCACTAGTTTTGTACTTAAAAGTACAGCTCAAACGAGCTGCCCGTGTTGGTTTCAGTTTGTAATCCAGTTGCTGACTGCCCACGCAAGCTGTTTGTCCAATCAGGTCAGCTCAGTGTTTGCACTGCTGAAGGATGCTGTGGGAGAGGGAGCGCACCGGTTAATTATCTTTGATGACACTGTCTAATGCCTCTCCAATCACACATCAAACACTCAGGCCCATCTCACGTGTTTAAAAGTCCTGTAGATATGCACCATATCATGCTTCCTGTGTAAAAATGACCATAAGGCTACCTTGGGACAAGGTCTGCAAACAGTTGTAACTGATTCAAAAGGAGCCAATCTGCTGAGAAGTTTGGCTGTAGCAAAATAACAGGATGCAAACTAACTGAAGTTTCATTTGGGAAAAAGCTGAAGTTTCAAGCACATGCGAGCAGACATTCCTGGTGGATTAGCTTCTAACTTGAAATCCACATTAACTCCATTTAGCTCAGAGTTGTTGTGATGGAAGATAAAACAGCTGCTGAAAGAGTCGATAACTCTGAAAGCTGTAAAATCCCGAGTATGATATTGCCAACCGCTGTGCAATGTTCTGCCATCTCATTACCCTTTCAACACGTTAATCTGTTGCTCCAAACTTTTTCACAGCCTCAACAGAACTGAACTGAACCTCAAATCCTCACAAGGGCATTCAAGACAAATTAGACATGTCTACTGGTGTCAGCACTGGGCCACACTGTTCAGCCAGAATCAGGACGAGCTGTCCAGGAACAGTTAGGAAGCCCTGCTCCAAAGCCAGAGCTCCAGTGGTAGTACTCACAAATGAGGAACACATACTTTGGCACAAAAGTAGAATGAGCAGAAACAGATACAGAAACAAAACAAGTGTTCCTATGTGTTCCCTCACGATCTACAAACGGGACAGCCAGTTTGATTTATGAAATTATTGCCGTGCTTTTGGATTTCTTGGAGGAAAATCTATGACCAAGATTTGAGAAAATCTTTAGCATATTTGTAGTAGATGCATTTATGCTGTGAATTTGAATTTGATCCTAGTTATTGCTTTCACAAAATTTTCAGAAAAACTTGACCTCTGGCCTTGACCCAATTATGGCAAAAATCAGGTGATCTAGGGGTCACTGGCCATCTTTTGTGCAAATCTGGTATGAATTGGGCGGGTACTTTTGCTGTAATATTGTTAACAGACATTCCAAAAACAATCCCCTGCCCCCCACCCCCACCCCCCGTGGGAGGGGTAAAATACCGTGTTACCCCCCTCCAAGAGAAGAGTAGATATGAATGATTTAAACTACCAGAAACTGTTACAAAAGCATACGTGTGTACCTGGTACTGTTTGAGCATGCCATTGATTAGCAGTGACGACTGCTTCTCCACCCTCTCAATGACAGCGTGGGCCACGCCGTAGTAAGACTGGGAGCTGGTTTGGCCAGTAGGAACACTGTACTCATCATCCACATCCTGCTTGGCTGACCTGAACGTGTGAGAGGGAGAGAGGGAAGGAGAGAGAGCATTTGAAAGTACTCTAACTCGAACTGAACCGTCTTTCAAATTGATTTTAATAATGACAAACTGAAACCTGACCCCGGAGCTCAGCTTAATAACTGCCTGAGCTCCTCATTCTCTGGAAATCTGGGTTCAATACAAAGACATCGAGAGCTTTGTCTGTTTGTTTATATGTGAGGCTCGTGCAGGGAAAAATCAGACGGCGCTTCGAACATGTTTATCTTTTATAATGTTTCAAGTCTTTGTTGTTAAGTTGTTACAAACACTCAACTTTCAGTGTGTGAACTCAACTATTTTTTCCAGTTGATTACACTCGCCGAGTAAATGTGAGATAATGGAAAGTAATACAGTACTCAATGATGTGCTTGGCAGCAGCTTCATCTCCACTGGGATTGATTATCTTCTTCTCCGTTTCGGCTTTGGCCGCCTCGTCTTCCTCCTTGTGAGGTAAAATTGATAACATGCTCAATAAAATAATATCAGCACAAGTGGAACAAAGCAGCAGCTTTGATGCGGATAAACAAGTGTACAGCGCCCCCTGGTGGATTCTGTGCATAGTTAGCTGATTGATGGGCACTAAATCCAATTTAAAAGCATTTTAGAAAATTATTCACTGTGGAAGTTTATTACTGAGAAAGTCACCTACCTCCTCTTCAAACTCTGAGCCGCTCTCCTCGCTGTCTGACCGCGGGGCGACTTCATACCTGTTTTCAAATGAAGAGCCACCGGCAACAGGAAAAGAAGGGAGAGCCAGAGTCTCGTTAAAGCGTTTCATCTTTGCCCATCACACAGAAACATAATGAAGACCTTCAGCAGAATCTCTCTAACAAGCAACGACCGCCAAGGTAGTGAAGTGAGCTTGTTAATAAAAAAAACACAGCAAAACATGTTCAACATTCACACTACAAACATGTTTAAATATGCAGGACGTGTTCTCGTTCTAAGATGTGTTTGATACTCAGAGTCGCTTCAGGGGTTTGCTATCATGTCCATGCAAATTTGGAGGAATTTTTTTTAAGTTTATTACGTTTCATAGTAATTTTAAGTCTTTTATTTTATTAATATTTTTAATATTTTTAATTAGGTAATTTTTCAGCCTGTTGCAGCAGCTGTTTGTGATCTTTGGTTTTTATTTTAATGACTTTATCACCTGCTAAAGTGGATTTTTCTTATTTACATGAAGGTGAATTGGCTACTTTTTGTTTCACAGGTCTTGTTGAGTCACGGTGGTTTTTCCTCTCGTTGGACTCTCGGCACCGAGCGTATGATGAGACCACCCGATCACGCTGACAGTTCTACGGCCCGGAGCGAGGACTGCGATTCTGGAGGTGGCACGGAGAAAACAATACGCAATCATCGTGGGGACTTTGAGGTGTTTGGACGACAGCACGGACAAGCTCGGTGAGCTGATTCAGACCCGAGGAAACACAGTGAGTGTAGTTTGATGTGTTTTCATGGCTGCACTCACACTTCACAGATCACGGTCTGACCAAACCTGGCTTCAGGACTTTTCAGCCAGACAGGGATGTTAATCTGAACTGTAAGAAGAAATTTGGAGGGATTGCACTAGTTTAAAGTGAGAAGTGGTGCGATGCCAGTCATGTTACTGTGAAGCAACATTTCTGTAGCCTGAACTGTTGATGTCCAACTTCCATCATAACTCTTTGAAGTCAGTTTGAATGAAGTGATGCAGAGGTCATCCACATGACTGTGGCTGTGGTGAACAGATGTGGACTCTTAATAGATTTGACCACCCTCTGCACCACTTACTGGACATGCAGCTCAAGACTCTGAAGACCATCTGTTTCAGCTCAACTGCCACAGGAACAGATACAGAAACTACCTTTCCAAGCAGTCTTGTCCTGTGCTGTATTTATTTTATTGATCTAAGTTGCTTTTCATGTTTATGCTCAGGTATCAAAGCAATGTTCCCACGTTTGGGATGATTAAAATATTTCTTATCTTTTCTTACTGTATCTTAAAAATCAAAAAGACAAAGAATTTATCAAACAACGGGCTGCCACAGTGGGTATTTTGCAGATATCATCATGTCATCAGAAGCAGTTTGTATGAGTATTAGGTGCCACCACGGCTGAGCAGAAAGAGTGCCACTAGTGTCTGTGGCAAATCCAACAGACACTCCAGACACCTTCATGATCAGAAGAGTGCTGCCCAACACTGTGCCTCCTCACCCAGGGTTCATCTCGAGCCAAGCCTCCAGCTGGCTGGATTTCGGGGCGTCCGTCCCCTGCAGAACTTTCCCGGTCTCTGTCTGAATCACTTTGACAGGCAGCTCACTCATCTGGCTGCTTTCATCCATGGGCTGCAGGACAAAGCAAACACAAGAAGCAGCGAGCTTAAACTAAGCTGAAGTCATGTTCAAACTTTAGTCTTTTAACTTCTTTCTAAATATAGATGCTTTTAAGTATTTAAGATCTGCAGCATACTGATATTGATCATATATCAAAGTTTGATCGTAACATGCATTTAGGTATGAGAACTATAAAGCACAAAGCTTCACTTTCATCAGCCACTATTGATACAACCTGAGTTTCTTCTGTATTTACAGCTGCATATAATGAAATAAAAACATAACATGCAGGCAATTCAGAAGGTTAACTCATTAATAAATGAGGTTAATAAATCCCAACATCAATGCACTTCTTCAGAATCCAAACTTTCAGACCTCTAAAGATCCTTTTAAAGATAAACAACTGAAATCAATGAGCGCTTCTTCCAGAACTGCCAGCAAGAGTTAGCCCGTCTTTGTGAGAGCACACGGGGGGTGGGGTGGGGGTGGGGGAGTTGTGAATGAAAAAAACAGAGTCTTTTTGGTTTTGAAGGACTGTTTACAAAATGCCTGATTTGTCTGTGTTGCAGCATCACCCAGAGTGCAGTCTGCCTCTGGAAGGATAATTGCTGTTTTTCTGATTTTGAGATTTTTTTTTTGTTGTTTTGTTTTTTGTTTCCTGAGAACATTTTAAGGCCTGAGGAAGGTTTGAGTTTATAGCAAATCCATGAGAGGAAGAAAGATTGACTTTCATCTTTGCCTGAAAGTGAAATATTCTCAGAGGACAAAGAGCAAACGTCTGTAAATCAGAGGGAAACACTTTCAAATGGCACTAACTGATTTGGGGACAGTTTCTTGTTTCCATCAGCAAGAATATCATTGATTTGGAGTCATGTTTGTGTCCATCTGTTGAATATAGGTACAAAATTCATGTGTTTGTAGCTCTGCTTTTGGCTAACTGGATACTTAATTTTAGCTGCTAAATGTCCGCTGCTGTCACAGCTCGTCTGTGTCTGCGGTTTTAAATAAACTGATATTTGTTATGATCTGCATGGATTTTATTACTATCATAATGTGTGATTTGTGGATTTTATTCTTCCAAGTTTTGGAAATCAGGGGTACAAAAATAAATTAATCTGACACACATTAAAAACTATTTACATTTTTTTTTTTTAAAGAAAGAAATCCTTTTCTGTAAGGTTAAATTAAAGCACTGCAGCTCACCTCTCCATCAGGTCCAATTGCACTGGTCCCTTCACCATCTCCATCCACCTTCTACATAAAAACACATCAACCAATCAGATGACATTTTATTGAAAACACTGGTTTTCCCACATCAAGGTAGGATATTCAAAGCTTTCAAAGCATCGATAGCATGAGCATCAAGCAATAACTCATTAATGTAGACTCTGTAATGGCACGGTTTGGACCATTTGCCTGTTAAAGGGAACTTAATCCCTTAAACTCCGGCGATGAAGCGCCGGTTTCCTGCCCTTACTAGTCAGGAACAGCTGGTTAAGACTTTTTACTGTAACTCCATGATGTTTGTCCTGTTGGAAAAATTCAAACGTGAAAGCCCAGAAATTGCACTTCACAGCCATATAGGGGTATTGCGGTATTTGTTGCCAGAAATCCACAAACAGCGGCACTTTTGAAGTTCGTCGTGCCATGGCCGACACCTTCGGGGTTATCGGGTTTTAAAGAGGTTACAAAGAAAAAGTTCTCCAACAGGATCAGAAAGGGCACTCTAAGGAGCTCTGTGTTTACACCTATTGTACACTCGAACTCTATTAAGTACACCTTGCTAATACTGGGTTGGACCCCCTTTTGCCTTCAGGACTGCTTGAAGCAGTCTGGCCATTCTCCTCTGACCTCTGGTATTAACAGGGCATTCACCCAGAGAGCTGCTGCTCACTGGTTACGTTCTCTTTTCCAGACTATTCCCTGTGTAAACCCTACAGATGGCTGTCTGGGAAAATCCCAGCAGATCAGCACTTTCTCGAACACTCACCCCGTCTGCTGCCACCAACCATGACAGATTCAACGTCACTGAAATCACATTTCTTCCCCTTTCTGATGCTCGGTTTGAACTTCAGCAGGTCATCATGTCTACACGCCCAAACGCACCGAGTTACTCTAATAAAAAAGTTTGCTTAAGGGCCCTTTCACTCCTGCATACTTGGCTTTATTTAAATTGACTCTGGTTCATTTTATCCTCCCTAACTGGTTGAACACTTGAGAACATGCTGATGCCTACTGTGTAAAAATTCAGATTTGGGTTCAGAAAAAATGAACTACAGGTGCAAAACTGCCCTAAATATATTATATGACTAATTCATGTCATATTTAGATGATATTAATGCTCCTGGGGCAGGATGGCATATCATTTTGACTACATGGGTCAAGTTCAAACAACAAGTGTCTGAAGCTAAGTGCTGCATAAAGTATGAGCAGCAGACAGATAGAACACTGGATAAAGACTCAAAGTCTTTCTAGAACTCACCCACAGGCACATAGCAACATCCTGTGAATAACCACCACTTGACCTTCCTCCTCCTACCTTCTTTCTCTTTCTTCTCCTCTTCTTCTCCTTGGCAGCCTGAGCAGCTTTGTGTTCATACACCAGGGTGGTAAGGTTGGCCACATATTCATCCGTCTGCTGCAGCAAGTAGGCCAGACGCTTGTCTTTCTTTTGATCAATTAGTTTTCGGTAGCCTTCCTCATCTTCTGCCTGGATGAAGCAAAATCACAGCAGCTTTAACACTGTTTATAACTTGTTAATTAGTGGGAGACACAAAGAAGAATTGCTGTATTTGTTAGGGATTATTTTTTACTCAGTGAATAAAGGATAAATGTTTAAAGGTAAACTCCAGTAAATTAATTAATAAACAGTGGATCAGCCAAATAATAAACAATTTAATAATACATTAGGCAGAGAGCAACTGATCAGAAAGTTCTAGACTACTTTTCTGTTTCAGAGCATCGTATCTTATGGACCGGCCACAGAACGTACAATTAAAACATCACCAACGTCACCATGTTTTTCAATACAGATTTCTCTGTATTGATTAAATTAGAACATCAGGAAGAAGATGTGCTTATGACTGAGAGGAGTCAGGTGTCTTCCTTCATAAAAAAACCTGATTCCCTGTCATATTCTTATTTTGAAAGTGTCACAGATCTTTTGTAACAGAAGTAGCAGTAAAGGTGTAACGATCCATAGCAATGACTGGACTGAATTAAAAATAAACTCTATGATTGCCTTCTGTAAGCATGCATTAGGTGCCAGTGCTCGAGACTATTTATGCACACATTAACTGACTCTAACTGACGCAAACAAAAGAAATATTATTACCATTATTTAGCTGCTAATCACAAGTTCTGATTAAATAGAAGTATATCTGAAATCAGACACCAGAGAAGAGCGAGAGCAGGTGAACCTGAGCAGAAAGTCTCATCCTGCTTCTCACTGAGACCCTAACAGACACTAAATAACTATAAAAAATACATTTACAGCCTTAAAGGTTCCGTTTGTCTATATCGGACATCTGGGTGTATTTCTTATTAAGACACAGAGAGCATTTATATTTGTATTGTATTTATAAACTAAATGAAGTGAAGCCAACACTGAGCTCAGGGCACAGCTGGCAACATCAGAACCGGCTCACAGGTCCACCCTCAGCAGGGTTTAGCCAGGACCTGAACCTCTAACTTGCTGGCAGCAAACAAGCCTTTGGAGCAAGCTGTGGTGTGCTTATAGCTGCTACAGTGAAATGAACCAGTACAGCCTGGTTCATATCTGTGACTGTGTCATTTTTTATTAAAATACATGTTTCCAAAAAGATTTGGTCTGGAGGTCCTCACCATGAGTCTCCTCATCCTCTCCTTCTCGATTCTCTCCGTCTCCTTCTTCTGCTCGCGCTCTGTGTTGGTGTGCCAGGTGGCGATGGCTCTGGTGAGCTTCTGGATTTTTCCAGACACTGAGCGGTGGTACTCTTTGAAGTCCTTGGCATGCTGGAGGATGCTGTTGAGATATTCCTGAAGAACAAGTCACAAAAGATATTTTGTTTGTCATGTTTTCTCCCCTCTGCAGAGACATGTTGATGGCACAGATGAGTTTTTGTTCTGTCAGTTTGTCATCTACTTTGGATTCACATGGAGGACCAGCTGGATGCCGTCGCACCGCTTACAGTTTTCTGATTGCTTTTGTTAGATTTGTTTTGACTGCTGATGTTCAGGAAATGAGGTGACAGTGTGGGTTTTTTAATTTGTTTTTTGTTTTTTCAGCCAAAACCTGTCATGACAAATACTTGTCCTTATGGTTTCCACAGCAAAGAGAACAATAAAAAGCAAGTGCTATTGTAAATGCATTCTGAAGGTTGTTTCCCAGCCTTACAGCTCCACCTCTGTGGGTTGGTAATGGACTTTAGTGTGAATCACCTGATGTTTCTGTCTGCGCTTCTTTTCCTGCTCGAGCTTCTGCTGCTTCTCCAGCTTCTCGGTCATGCGTGCCTCCCTCAGCGTCTGCCGCTTACTGCGCCTGTAAGCCTTCGAGTTCAGGGCCGTCTCCAGGGTGGTGTCTCGCCTCATACAGGCCACCACATCCTGCCTCAGCTAGAGATATTCATCAATTTCATCATCATTCATCACACTCCAGGTCAATTAATACAGTCTAAACTGTAGGTAACTTAAATGGCTTAAAATGAGAAATCTGACTTTAATGTGTTTGAATACACTTTCTTAAAAAAGGGCCACTGCACTTTATTAGAAAAATTAATGAGTCTGAAAGTGTTGAACAACCAAAACGCAACCCAACCTAAAATAAAATGAATTTATTTTATATAGAAGAATTTATTTTGTTGACTAAGCATAAGAACTACAAACTGTTTGTAGATGCAATTTTAATGTAAATCAGTAGAAACATCACACCTGGGCAGATTTACTGATTAAAGGGCTGCACATACAGCACTCATACAGCAGCTGATCTGATGAGCTGCCAGTGATAACAACAGTGAACCCCTTCCTCCCGACTGTGAGCCACTGCAGTTATGGATTTACATTAATGCAGTCACATGAAACACGAAACACTGCAGCTGTTGCGTACCTGTCGCTGGAAGTTGAGTAGACGCAGAGCCTTGAGCTCCACTGTGGCTTTCGTCCTGAGGTCAGGAGGTAGGGAACCTGGCAGACTTTCCAGTTCCTGGATTCGATGCGCAATCCGAGCCTGCAGTCTGAGGGACATTATGGAGACATTTGGTTAAACTGTAGCACACTGGACACAGCGTTTTATTGAGGGGTTTGGGTATTCATATAGTTTGAGATCTTCTGATGTTTCTAGAAATACTCTACACTACGGCTGGGCGATATGGACCAAAAGTAATATCTTGATATTTTTAGCTGAATGGCGATATTTATCTCAATATTTTTTCTTCCCAAAAGGTATAAACAAAAAGGCCCTTCAGAGTCAAAGCTACATGTCCCAAATGTCACAGACATTTTTATTAACATTCAGCTGTAGATGTACATGAGGAATTACTCAAAAATAAACTATTGGCATATTTAAATAATGCTCCTCAAATAAATAACTGCTTTTTTCCTCTATAAAAAGACTCATAGCTGCGCTAATAAAATGTAAATAGTAAAGATAGAGAACAAAAATAGCAAAAGTGCTGACTGATTCTTTCCAAAGCTGTACATCCAGGTACAGGCTCCTGTACATGACTGACTGACTGAACAAAACTCCGTCTGCAGGATTTTAGCATCTCAGTAAATCCACAGACATATCCGCTGACGTATCACAGCAAGGGGCCCAGCCGCTCAATGCAGCGTCTGTAAGCGCACGTAAAAGACCCACTTCCGCCATTAAGGTCACGTGACTTACGGTATAAACCAACTTCTGCTGCATTTGGCGGCGCTCTCTTACCTGCAGGCAGTAGTGATGGGTCGCCTGCGAACGATCCGGCTCTTTGAAGCGAACGACGGGAGCCGGCTCCTGATTCTTTTTTTCTTTTCGTTTATTTTATTTATTTATTTATTTTTTGTGGAAGCCGCATGTGATTGGTTAAGATGAATGGTAGGATATGAGCATCTACACTGAGCGGGAGGGGAGGGTCCACGGACACACTGCGCAGTGAGTAAACAAACACCGGAGAGGGAGGGGCTCCTGCCAAATGGAGACAGTAAAGAGCCAGAGGAAGATGTGCTTTTCTCAGAGGTTACACGCGGGAACAGTGAGGAAAATGAGTGACGGAAAACGTAGTAAAGACTGGACACATTTTAACCTTATACCTCCAAACATGTTGAAGGAGACACAGCGTACGTCAAAAGTGCCGCCGTCCGTGGACTTCTGGCAACAAATACCATAATACCACTACATGACTGTGAAGTGCAATTTCTGAGCTTTCAGGAACCGTTTGAATTTTTTCGATAGTACGAATGGTCGCGGAGTTACAGTAAAAAGCCAGCTGATCAAGTTCCTTTGACCAGCTGACTCTGCAGTGAGACACTATATCTTAATCAGCTGTTCGCGGATAGTAAGGTCAGGAAACCTACGATTCAGCAGCGATCACCTGGAGTTAAAGGATTAATGTGATAGACAGACAGAGAGTAGACTGCAAATTTAAAATTTAATATCGAGCAGGCTCCATAAACAACCTGCACAGGCACATATGAACTGCTCATCCCTCAGTGCAATTAGAAGACCAAAACAGGGCAGGTCATCAGGCAGAAGAAACAGGATAAACTCCTCAAAGGCCCTTGTTTTTTCTGATTTCCAATCTTTTGTTTTATAATTTGTATTTGGAGCACTCTATTATAAGTTGAGTATATAAAGAGACATTTGATATAGGCCTAATGTATGTTTCTACATTAGTAATTCATTTTACACTTTTTAAAAAAAATTAAAATCTAAGGAGCCATTTGGGAGCCTAAAGAGCCGGCTCTCTGAAAAGAGCCAGAATTCCCGTCACTACTGTGCACAGCAGATTTACCGCTCGATCTCAACAGAGAAACAAATCTTTTAACTTTCTCTCGAGTTCAAGGAAAGACGTTTAATTTATTAATTTGATGCGTAGTGTACACCAAATTAAAGAATAAAGTTTCCATGCAGTATTGTGAGATGGCCGTTGAATATGTAAGTACGTTTACCTGTATTCTCTCTCCTGCAGGATTCCCACTGGGTCCAAGCCCTGAGGCTTCTGGACAGGCGTGATACGGTTCTGCTTGTGCTGCATTGGGAGCATGACGGACACCTGCTGCCCAGGAGGCTGAGGGGTCCCTGAACTGCCTGGCATGGGCCCAGCTGGCACGGCAGAGGCCTGAGGTGGTGCAGGGGACGGGCGACCACTAGCAACAGGGGTGAGCTGCTTCTGTGCAATGGCTTGATTTTCAGGACACTGACCTGGAGAGCAAAGACTCTTTAGATTATTGGGTCCATTCTCATATGACCAAAATCTCAACAGAAAAACAAAGATGGTGGAAATGGCCAAGCTGAAGATGCTAACAGAGGGCTGGAGTAGAAATGAGCATATCAGAGGGACAGCTCAGCTTGAACCTTTTAAAGACCAAGTTAGAGGCAAAGCTGGCACGGGTTGGACATTTGCTGATGAGAGACTGGATACACTGGACAAAGCTCATTAAAGACACTGAGGAAAATTTAAAGACTAAAGCAGGATCATGGATGTAGTAAGAGAGGACAAACAGATTGTTGGTGTGACAGAAGAGGATGCAAAGGACAGGAGGGTGAGACGACTGTAGAAGATCCACTGTGACAACCCCTAAAGGAAGCAACAGATACAATACGCAAAAATAGCTGTGATTTAAAACCCAAAAGTTAATTATTGCCAAATTCTAACTGGCTGTAAAAATCTCTAAACTCTGCATTTTTCCTCAATACCGAACTGTCACATGAGGAGATTTGTAGAAAATGAACTCTCCCTACACACACTGAGGTAAGCACGTGCACATCAGTCAGGGTTTTCTCAGCTCAGTAAATGTACCTGCTCATTTACAGGCAGACTGGAACTTACACACATCAGGATGGATTCCTTTCTTCCAGCTCTAAGAGGTCATTTTTTCTGTTCCTCATACAAGGTTAACTGATTTGGTAAAGGTCAGCAGTACCTCTGAGCTAACGACAGAGGAAAGAGCGACCTTACTCTCAATCTGTGTGGAGCTCATGCTTCACCTGGGAGCAGATAGCTGTCAGAGAGCTTTCAGATGTCTGACAGCTTATTTCTTCTGTTAGTTCAGTTTCAAATCGACCGCAGTGGGAGACGAGATTCTTCATTCTGTATCTGTTTTTATTTTGGACCATTTTACTATTAACCTGTTAACTGGCAAATGCGTTTGTAGTGTTTTCCGAATTTGAAGCCTCATAGCGTCACAGTAACGCTGCAGTCCGCGCTTAAAATGCTTTTATATGACAGACTAGACCCTCAGAATTGGATTGACACCTCATTTGGCCAATCATGTTATGAAATGGGTTTTCCAGAGCCAATAATAACCAGACAGTGTCATGTGACTTCTCTGGACATGCCCCCAAATGTTCTCCGATTGTTCTGATTGGTCAACTCTGACCAAAAAAATCCAAAACCACAGATGTATAGCCAATACAATTCCTGACATGTGGGTATATGGCACTATGGAGTGTGTTTTCACATGAATCCATAAACTCCCTGCGTAATCAGTGCGTCCTCCGTGCATGAAACTGAGCAGGAAGTAAGAGTCTGTATGCCATCGTGCATAAACAGTGTTTACAATACGTTTTCTCACCAACGGATGGTCAGAATGCATCAAAAACAGACTATATTTATTCAAAGAAGTGACTAAATGACTCACGAGAGTGGATTATTATTTATTAGAGGATTTCGACGTTGATTCGACCGGTTTTATCCTGCAGAATCCTGCGAACAAACAGCTGTACTGACAGCGATTCATGGTACGTGTAACTTTTTATTCTCCGCTCATCCTCGTATTATATGCCGTTTAGATGTAAATATGTATGTAATGGTGAGCATTGTCATAGGTCTCGATAAGGCTTTCACGGGGGTCTTTATTACGTTTATTACGGCAGGATGAGGAGGACAATGGCTCAGAGCTTTTTTTGACCAGTAAGTGTCTAAAGTTTTACAGAAAGCTTTATGCTTTGTGTATGTTTTGTTTGTGGGGGTGGGGGTATTTGTTTGGGAGGGGGTTGTAAGTTGTGTATCAGAGAAGGACTATTTGGAGGATTGTGTTTTTTTATTTTATGTGTATATGTAGTGTTTACATTTACTGTAACTTTTGATCAATATACAATTTATTTATTTTGTGTGTGTGAAGGAATCACTGAAAATAGACTGGGGGGGGGGGGGGGGGGGGTTGTGAATGAAGGCCTAACATTTTCCTTCTTTTACAAATTAGGGCAACCTCTGATTTTTATGTCTATAATTATAATTCATTTGTACTATCAGTAACTTTGTGTATATCAGAGGATTCCTCAGGGTAGTATCTTTGATTAGAGCCTCATTGATGACTGTATGTGGAAGCATTGAGGAGTTACAGCCATTTGAAGTTTGGATAACAAAGGCTGTTAACATGTGGCACTCAGTCTCCAAATGGCACATGTGAGACCACGCCTGAGATCAACACACAAAAACCTTTACAAAACAGTAGGTTTTTGTGCCATCTTGATAAAATTTGAAATACACATCAACAAGACTTCATTCTACAGCTTCGTTATATTTTCCAGTCGATACTAGGGTTTAATCCCGGGATCTGAGATTCCCGGGAAATGCGATCAGAACAGTTTCCCATTTCCCGGGAAACGTTAAGACGGGAAACCGGGAAAAAAGTCACATTATATAGCCTATAAAATAAGCCTGCCCTGAACAATAAAGAAATATCTGTTTAACTTCGAGTGTTTCTTTTCGTTTGCAGCCGCTTACTAACAATCATGAATTAGGATACGGGCCTAATGTGTGAAGAAATTATCATGAAATAGATTACTTTAACATATTTCGCTTTTAAAATGGAGTTGAGTAAAATGTATATTTTTTAGGCTATAAGGATTGGCCAGTTTTTCAAAAGACGATTCACAGCGAACCTACTTTAACCCTCAGACACGGTGTTATAAATTTGTTGTTGCCAGAATGGCAATGACCAAGTCGTAGTGCATTACTCAAGGCCCTGTGTTATGTCATGTTATAGTGTAGTACGGTAGTTAACTTTTCAATGACTATTATAGCGTTCCACTGGTGGAACGGTGTGCACGACAGCGTGGCTGAGCCTTTATCAATGCTGTGTGGAGATGAACCGTATTGTTTTGCACCAGCAGTTGTAAAATATCTTGGTATAATTCCATGTGCAATGCAGGAATATTCGAATTATATTTGTTAAGGGAGTGTTGAGGAACGATACAACACCGCATAGCTCGAGCACTCGAATGTCGAGATGTAGGTTTTATTGCATTAATCAAGCCAACGTTGCCCCCTACTGGGCATAACAGGACATAGCTGGAAAGCTACCTCTACAATATCAAAATAGGTTAAGCCCGACACAGGCTACAGAAGGCCTAATTAAAATAAAAAAATTAAAAAAAAAAACTTTTTCCCGGGATTCCCGGGAAATGGCTTGTCTTTTCCCGGGATTTGATTCATGTCATTTTCGAGGAAAAATATTAAACCCTAGTCGATACCGTCTACACTCAGTGTGTAGTTACATGAAAACAAACAGGAAAAATCTAGGCGAGGCAAAAATTGTCTAATCTTTCTGTGTTCAAAACTTAATAGCTACATACCCATTACAGTTACAGCATTTTTGACTGCAAAAATGAAAAATATAGCTTGTCTTCTTCACCAAGAGACCAAGCTTTTGCATGTACTCCAAAGAGTTCAGGAACAGCAGCTGATTTAATTTGGGTATGATTTTTCAGGCGTTTTTGGTGATTTTGGAGCAGCCAGTTAACAGGTTAACTGAATTTCTTTTTTTTCTTGAAATATTTTCTTCCATTACTGGTGCACCATTATTCTCTTCACTAGCTATACCTGCCGAACTGGAGCTGTAGTAAATGCTTGGGGTTCTACCTGCTCT
Source organism: Archocentrus centrarchus (assembly GCF_007364275.1). Classification (NCBI taxonomy): domain Eukaryota; kingdom Metazoa; phylum Chordata; class Actinopteri; order Cichliformes; family Cichlidae; genus Archocentrus; species Archocentrus centrarchus. Next base: position 5,509,388 of record NW_022060256.1, read on the forward strand.
ACGCCATTTCACAGACAAAAGGAATCGAGAACAATCTGTTGGGCTCTGCGTGTTGAATTGCAATGGGCAGAATGAGAAGTCATATAGATGGTGAAGACAAGTCCCTGTGTTTATTCTACAGCTCATCAGTTTCACCATCCAAACTTACCATCAGTCCAAGGTTTGGGTCCTGTGCTTTGATTGTGTACTTGCATGGTTGGGGCGGGGCAGGGACTTGACTGGGGGCCCCCCATAGGTGCCATTTGCATACCTTTCAACACAATAATAATTCATGTTTCAACAGTTTGTCAACTTTGGTTCATCTCTAACTGCTGATGTTAAAAGACCTTCTATAACACTTCTAACAAAGAAACCCACAGTATATTTTTAGTCATGTGAATCTGTATCTTCCTACCTGGAGGCCTGTTGTAAGGACTAGCACTAGGCGCCTGCTGCGGCTGCTGTTGTTGCGGTTGCTGTTGTTGCGGCTGCTGCTGCTGTTGCATTGTAGGTAGGCTCCTTTTGCCTTGCACAGCCAGCTGAAGGTTTTCTGGCAGCGGTTGCCCACGGCCCAGAATCTTGTAGGCCAGAATCTGAGCTCTGAGCTGCTGCAGCTGTACTGGACTAAAAGCAGAAGATCCCCTCGCCTGCTGGGCCATGTTGGACATGTTGGGCATACCTCCTTGGGGATCCATTGACATCATTGGGCCTGACTGGGCAGGGGGCATGTGGGGTGGTGTAGGGCCACCTCCACCCCCTGACATGGGACTTGAAGCATGCTCATGGACTCCCATGGGGGATGGGTGGGGAGACATGTATCCTTAAGTGGACAGAACGGAGGTTTAATTGTCAGTACAAAATCATATTACAGCTTTAAAGTATTAGTTCACAACCCTGGGGTCAGAACAGAAAATGAGGAGTCTTAAAGGTTGTTGAATTATTAACCCAACAGAAAGAGGAATATACAAAGCTAGGTTTCTCTGCTTTCTCTGTGGCTGATATTAAAACATAAATTATGAGGAAGTCTGAACTTTTTTTTTTTTTTTTTTTAAAGTTAGTAAAACAGACGGCTTAGAGAGCAGAGGGACTTGTGTTTGAAGAACAAACCTTGGCTGTGCTGGTCCATAGGACTCTGTGGAGGGCCCATGCCACTATGGAGAGACCTCATCCCCACACCTTTCATGTGACCAAAGTGTATCGCCTCGGCCATTGACTTGTCATTCATCCCCTCCATGGGCTGAAAACAGCAAATATGTTTAAGATGCAGACATATTAATTGCAAACAACATATTGTCCTGCCCCTGAAAAGCTTACTGACAGCAGATTAATTGAGCACACTAACCATTCATGGTTCTAATAATCATATGAATCATAAACATTAATATATTAAAACAAATATTTCACAACGTACTCTCTGCAACAGGGCAAACAACACAGCACACAATTTCTGAAACACACTATTTCTAACATTAATAACTACACATTTATTTATACACGTTTTATATTCTCCTGACAGAAGAATGAGCCCCTGCATACCTGAGCTCAGTAATATCAATAATTATACAATGAAGCTGACAAAATCTGTAAAAATACCATGATATAAAGATTTGGTCATATTACCCTGCACTATTTAAACTCAAAAATAAAAAATGATTATAAATGCACTGCAAAAATTCTCTTTATGAATACACTTCAGTGTTTATGTCTGAAAGTTTCTTCCAATTTATCAGACAACATAGTGCGCAGTAGTTTGCACACCGTACCTTGTGCATAGAATACATGCTGTCCTGAGAGTAATCACTTTGTCCCTGGCTCTGCATGCCATGAGGTGCACTGGGTGTTCCAGGTCCAGGGCTGGGTCCCATCATGCTGTGAACAGAGCTCGGTGAAGGATCTGGTCCAGGGCTGGGGCCCAAGATGGGCCCTGGGGACATTCCCGCCCCAGGAGAAGGGCCTGGATGTGACATACCACCAGATATCTCTGAAGGAGTGGACATCTACTGAATACCTGTGAAGGTACCAGACAGCTAGAGGAGGAAGAAGAGAGTGAGACTGACCTGATTTTAATTCCAATATGAAGCACATACCATGAGAAAATGCAGTTTACTTTGTTAACAGTTGTTTACATGTTTGTGAACAATGTCAGAAATGGCCACTGGGTTAAATCAACTCAGTTAAAACTGATTATAATAACCTAATGTAATTATTGTATGGGCTTTACCTTCCAATATAAAGCGCCTGTTTGCTGTAATTTGGCACTACAAAAATGAAACTGAATTAAAATGAATTGAATTGAGCTGAATTAAAGATTTTTTTAAGGCACTTTTTACTGCATGGCTGCTTTCCTGGATACAATTATATTTTATTGAAGCTTTTATTTTTGGAGCATTTTCATTTACTTGTATATTCTAAATACTATAGAGTAAAAATAAATTATGTCTTAAATGTCATCTGTGCAATTTTTAGCGGTTTCTATAGATTATGGCTAAAGAATCTTTTTACTGAAATCAAATCACATTTTATTGCAAATAACTGCATTTTTAAAGATAAAAATGTCCTTCTCAAATAATACTTAAGCCATGGGCTGAACTTCATATAGAAAGAAAGTACATTTTCAGAGCTCACATATGTTTAAAATTATTTTCTAATAATAAGTCTCACTATGACATTTCCCCGGGATCAACAGCCACAGCATGACTGACTTAGAGCTGCATAATGACTGCAAAGCGCATCTGCACCGTTAGAAATCTACCAAACGGAAATACATAAAAGAAAAACAGAAGAGATGCATAACAATTAGCGCCACGTAGATAAGCGTTATAGAGACCCAGCGTCACCGTTTTCTGCCCGTCCCCGTACAGTTACAGTAACGTTAGCTCGATCGACTGCGAGCCCCTCTGATTGGATCATGGCTTCCCCAAAAAACTGGTGGCCATCACGGATATGCAGACAAAATCAAAGTTAACATGAGAGTAAAGCACCTGACATGACCTCGTTAACATTTCAAGAGGCACAAATTAACTTGTGTATCACATTTTTAGACTCGCGCTTTGACAGAAGCCCTAAACTGTGCTGTTTTCGACTGCCGCTCCGCTCGATCGTTGGGCAGCTTAGCCGTCTGCTAACGTCAGCTAGCATAGCCCGCTAGCTGGCTCCGGTTTCTATGCAGCGAAGTGTGTCCGCGTCAGAAAGTTTGGACAGTTAGCGGTGCCTACAGCAGTTACAGTTCAGTATTTATCAAATGTGAAACGCCGTTAATCGTTTTACCTTTTTGCTGGACCGAAATTGCAGACAATTAGATGGAATTTTAATAATATTGCTTCAAAATATGACTGCTGTCCATAAGTTCACTCCCCCTCGGTGTTGTTTTGCTGGCATGTTTAATTGGGTCTTGTGTCGCCATTACTGATTTGTCAATGTCACCGGAAATCCCGCCTACCTTAAACGATGATTGGCTGAATCGCTGTCAATCCTTTCGCGTTGTTTTTGGGCGTGTGTCCACTCGATAACCATTGCTCTAACTTTGGGAGCAGCCGCAGCGATCGGACCATTACCCCGCTCATGTAAAACTTTAGTATCAATACGAGACGTTGTTTTGTGTCTCAGCTGTGATAAAATTAAACGAATGTTATAATAACATATTTGATGCTGTGAGAGATGCTGGTGCACATCTGTTAGCGCTCCTTTTCCTGCTTTTAACGGAATACATAAATACATGTATAACGTTTATATATAATTGCATGAATGTACACGCTTTTGTAATTGAATAGGTTACACACACTGCACATGATTGCGCTGCCAGTAATGCTTTAAGACAGGGTCTTATTCTGTTTAACTACACTTGGAAAATGTTAGCTTATTTTTTATCCTTTAAACTTTTGCACTTAGTAATTTACATTTAAAAATTCACAATACATAAGCTTCAGAAGTGTGAAATATTGTAATGCATTAAAACACATTAAACCATGCACCTAGCATAGTACAACAGCATTCAACATAACTGATACCCAATTTTTAAAAAATGTAATTTCTCTGCTTTGTCTTCCTGATGAATTGGATAATCCTGCAGCACTAGTCTAATCTGCTTGATACGAAAGCATGGAACAATTTCTCAGAGTCCGTTTGAGTTAAGAATCCTTTCTAAAGTCATTGAAGATGACGAGAAAAGAACATTTCAAAGAATTCATTAAAAGCCCAAAATTACCACCACATTTATGCCCATGACGAGTGGATGTAAACTTCTGACCACAACTGTACAACTGAAAGTTTTTATATACAACAGTGATCCCACCACTCCTCCTGTTTGTTCAAGTGAAATATTCAAAACTGTAATGAATGTTGAATATTGTCTTATTTGCTAAAGATCTAACATTGAGAAGTGCAGGGAGTTGTAATGGCACTGGTGGAGTGAGACAGTGTGGGTTTAATGTTACAAGAGCAGTGGGTCTCTGAGGTTCACTAACTGCCTTGTTGTTGTGTCTGCCCTGTTGTTAATTATTACTTTAATGTGAGAAAGGGGTTTGTGATTTACAGGATGTCATAGGGCGAAGGCTTTGCAGCAATGCAGAGCTGCACGATCCTGCACAGCACAGGTGGGACGGCTTTGGGCCAACGGTGGTGTTTTCATCAGTCACTTCACCTGCGAAGCAAACTGATTGAAATTGATCCTCACCAGTGACTGCCGTTTTCTTACAGTCAGTATTTTCACATTAAAATACCACTGAGCAGCCTTCATTAAACCACCTATGTGGAAGGTTAAAGGTTCCTCTATCAGACTCTGTGGAGTTTGCATGTTCTCCCTGTGCCCGTTTCCTCTGGCTTCTAAACTGTCTGTGAGGTATTTAAAGTATTTGAAGTGTATAAAATAAAGTGCTGTCTGAAAGTATGATTAAAATTTGACTTTGGGTGCTCAGTAAGAGTACTGTATAAATATGAGTACATTATAGTTTAAATGTGTAGAAAAGGCATATTTTATCTGCCCCATCCACACAGAGACAGCACAGCTAATGTAAGAATTTTTAATTTTATCACTATTCTGTTTGTCATGTGGGATCTGTGAAAAGTGACTAATTTATTAAAAGAGCAAATTATGAATAAAAGCAAATCTACAGTAAGACGAGATTATTAAACTTAAACTGTGATTGAATGACGGCTCTAGCATGAAGCACCTGTGCATATAATGAGTGATATTTCCTGCATCATTGTGTGTTTGTTTGTCGTTAAACACCGGACATCCCGGCCAGCGTTTTAGCTCTAAACTCGACACTGCTCTCCTCTTCCTGAAGTAACATCAGGGATAACATTCAATATCAGCCAAGTGATTAAATCATATATAACCATTTACAGCCTGTTGCAGATTTCTGGGTGTGATCAGTGAGGAACCATCAGTTCTCTTTATTGGTTTCATTTTGGTTGTAGTTTGAAAGAACTGAGCACGTTTTTAATGTTTCCATTTGACGCTGTGAGTTACAGTAATGTCGATCATGTGATGTGTTTGCATAGAGCGCTGTGGCACTGTTAAAGCTGCTGAGGGAAATCTGTGGAGGCCACACTCCTCTGTGCTGTCTGTAAAGTGAACACAAGATGGAGGCAGTGACCAGCAGATGCTTCAGTAAAGTCTGCAGCTCTGCTGGGACTGAAGCACCTGTGAGGAACCGCACGCATCGGCATGCCAGGTGCTCCATGACGGAGTGCCACAGCCCACATTTACATTCACCAACTTAGCAAGTCCCACAGTAGCATCATGGAGTGGTAGGTTTCAGGCACTGTTTCACCTCTTCCAAAGTTCATGGACACAGCGATGAAATCTGAAGCAGTCAAAGCTTTTCAGAGTATACAGAACAGCTTCATTGTTGTTTCAGCGTCTGGCCTTTCGTTATGACCTCAGGGTCATAAAAGATATTGCAGATGACATTTTAAATAGCATAGGTGCTCAGAGGCTCAATTTCACAGAAAATGTTTCATCATACAACACAAAATGGACATTTTGCAGTCAAACATAACAACATACTTTTGGTTTGACATCAAATATTTGTATTATAACTTTTGAATTAGGGGTTTTGCATTAGGTGCCAATGATTGGACTCTTTCTAGGAAGCAACAGGTGAGTCCTGTGTCAGTTAAAGCTCTGACATCAGGTCACTGATGTCACTGAAAGGTGTGGTGTCACTGTGCCAATATCTAAAGAGCTGCCCAAGACCTTCAAAAAAGAAACAGGTTATGGATGCTTGTGAGCCTGACATGGGAATTATTCTCATTCCTCTGAGGAAAATAATCTTCAGGTGGCACAAACATCTTTGTCCAGGGCTGAGTTCCCTGCCGGTCTAAGAGCAGATCCAATAACAAGTCCCCAAGAACCCATCAGAGGAGACAGACAGCAGATAGTACAAACTTTAGGTAGCACTTATAGTATCACTCCTCCTTAGTGTCTAATTTATAAATACAAGAGTTTTAATCTTCATTATTAAGCTGATATGTGATTGATGATGGCATTTTAATACTTTATAAATTATAGATTTACTCTTTCTAAATAAAGTATTATATCAAGTACAAACTAGAAGCACTCAGAGTAATACGTGTATCTAAATACTGTGAAATAATCTTTCATCTTTCCCAGACAACAATAACCCCCTATCCCGCAATAGTGATCCAGATCGTGATCCGGATCACCGCCAAAATTTAATCACTTCTTCCTCTTGTCATTTCCAAGCACTCCAGAAAATTTCATCGAAATCCGTTCATAACTTTTGGAGTAATCCTGCTGACAAACAAACAACCAAACAGACAAACAAACGCGACCGAAAACACAACCTCCTTGGCAGAGGTAATAATAAGGTATTCTAGGTACTATGGATGGTTTTGAAAATCTAAGTAAATTGTTAATAAAATATTTAGATACACATTTATATACATAATGACTAAGATAACAGATGTTTTATAAATACTTTTAGATGTTGTAAGTGTTACTTCAGGCAGTTACAAGCTAGTCAAGTATCTTATATAACCTAATCTAAAGTGAGGACTAACTATGCTTTACAAAGCATTTACAAATGAGTCTCAGCCATCTTCACAAAGACAAAAAGAAACAGCACAAAATGACACAGAACATACAAATATTTTAAAATGTTTAACAGTTTGAAATTTCTTTAGTTCAACTTTCAGTTTATGAATGAATTTTAAGGCACAGCAGGTCCTCACTGAGATCACATCAGATACTGAACTAGCTAGTAACTGCCTGAATTAACAATTTCAATATTTAACAAGTATTTATAAAGCCTCTATTAACACACTCACAGGTATCTAGGTGTATGTTTACATATTTCTGATGAAGCTTATAGTTAGGGCTGGATCAGGTGACCCTGAACCCCCACTTAGCTCTAGGCCTAGGCTGCTGGGGGGGTTCCCATGATGCACTGTTTCTTTTCATTCACCTCTTTTTTTCTCTGTTTATACCCCACTCTGCATTTAATCATTAGTTATTATTAATCTCTGGCTCTCCTCCACAGCGTGTCTTTTGTCCTGTTTCTCTCCCCACACCCCCAACCTGCAACTTGTTCACAATCTTTGTTCAAAGATTGCCATTATTACTACTTAAATTGATATAAATCACTGAAAAAAGAAAAAAGCCAAAAAGGTTATCAAAAAAGTTACATTATTTTTGGTGACCTTCAGTTTCCCAGTATATATTAGTGCATATTTGAACGTGTGAATGAGGCATTAATTTAAAGAACTTTGTAGAAAGGTGCTTTATGAAGTTCAGTCCATTTACTTCTATTACTTTAAAAGGCAGATCTTCCACATCCAATATGGCGGATGCATTGACGTGTCACAGCAGTGGGCCGGTGTCTAGGCATATGTATATATATGTCTATGGTTCTCACTACCTGTTTCTCACCTATCGTCCAATCAGGGCCTTAATTGTGTACTCAGGTGGTCGATGAACCAATCAAGAAAGGAAACCAGAAAGCAACGCCCGTTACGTATAAACTGTGTGCTGAAAAAAAATCATCTATATGTTCTAAGCTGCCGTAAATCTCATGATTTTGGGGGTTTGTGGTAAACAAATGGTTGTTTATTTTTTTCCAGTTCAAAGATTCTTTTTTGTTTGTTTTTTAAAAATGCTTTATTTATCAATCTGTACAAACAACCAGGCATTTAAAACAACTTCAATATGTAAACATGAGTTTAAGTAAGGACAAATAAAATCACAACCAACATAACTAAAAATGACAGTAAAATAAAAGGTAACATAAAAGTGTCAGGGCTTTTCTTGTAATTTTTTGTTTGGTATTCACATTTTCCATTATTTTAAGGGGGGTTTGTATGTTAAAATTTTGTTAAAAAATACACAGAGTGTGGGGGACACCTTCATAATTTTGCATTTGTGTATACAGGTTTTCACTTAAATCAAAATAATGTTCACCAGAAAGTTATCCTTTTCATTTCCCATAATAAGTCCATAAATCATATCCTTTTTACAGTCTCCGCTCTAATCCATCCCAAAGGTGTTCTATCAGGCTGAGGTCAGGACTCTGTGCAGGCCAGTCAAGTTCTTCCACACCAAACTGGCTCATCCATGTCTTTATGGAGCTGCTCTGTGCTCTGGTCTGCAGTCCTGCTGGAACAGGAAGGGGCCATGCAGACTTTAAAATAAAATGAAATGCCTTCTTTAAAAAACAAACAAAAACTCTGAAAAATACACACATTTTTTAACAAGAACGGCTCTACCACCACCAATCTACAGAAGCATCCCAGGCAACCAAACAAAACACACTGACAGCAGCGACATAAAACAGTCAACCAGAAGTCGGAAACTGAAGACGATCATCCACATCTGACACCAGAAAAGACAGAAATGGTGAAATCCTTCTGCCATAAGCTCTAAAGGTAACACATTGACCCTAAGCTAAGAGCTGGTCTTATTTTAGCCAATGAATTTAAGAGGAAACTTGTTAAGGAAAATACTGTGTAATAAAGCTGGTGCTCTAAAGCACTGCTGCTTTTAAGGCTGATTAGGTCTGTTTGCAGACTCTGGGGTGGCTTCACACAATCTCAAATCGAATTACATCATCATAAAACATCATAAAAGAGAAAGAGAAGCCGTCTGATGTGCCTGCTGGATAAATGTTCTCTGGGCTGGAGAAACATCATGTAGCACAGGACACTTACATAAATGAATGATTATTATCAGACATAGGAATGAGTACACAAAGCTCTGCTCAGTATGATGCATAAATGGTTGTTAATGGTGGCTCATTAACAACCATTAATGTTATTAAAATTACATTGTTCAGTGACAAATTGTGAGTAATACCTGTTGTACCACAAAGCCAAAAAATGAAGGAATGTCATTAAAATTCATTACAACAACTACAATTAACTGAGCGCTTCAATTTGGACAACAGCAAGTACAGATACTTTGCTTAGACTGCCAGGGATTGATTATGTGAGTAGCTGCTATCAGCTATTTCCAAACAAAGCAAAGCAAAGTCAGGAGACTAAAAGAATCAAACAGCATGACATGAATGTGGCAGCTAAGAAGACTGACTCGCGGCCTTTTTAAAAAATAAAATAAGTACAAAAAGAATATTTATGTTTGGTTGATCATGCCTTTGTTGTAACAATGCTTCTTGGCAATAAATCTTATATCATTGAAAAACCTGTTTATTCCCCTTAAATGGTGCCACATTTGTAAGGAAAATGCATTTGTGGGTTGAGCAGCAGAGTTGAGTATGACCATGAAAGACCTGCCAAATCTTATTGTTTCAAGCACATGATCAATAGAGGGTCATAACCACCTCCAGGGGACTACGCCCACAGGGGTTTAAATACCTGGGTCTCTCCACCATTTGGTTGAGAACTGAAGAAGCCTTTCGGATGAGAGGTGAAACGTCTTCAAGAAACAAAAAGAAGTCCAGTCGCCTTTTTCAAGCTCCAGAGACTACTATGACCTGGATAACTGAGAATCTACACAGACATAATGCCAAATCTTATCTTAAACAGCTATCACTGATGGCATAATTTGGGCACTGTGTCACCCAGCTCTAGTGTGCATATATGCCTCCTCTTAGTCCCTCATGGGGTTGGTGAGTCTGGCCAAGTATGGAAGCAGCTCAGTCTGCAGGCTGAGTGGTGTGAGGCAGAAGCTCCTGAAAAAGGGCCGGGCAGTCACACAGTTCTCCCGGTGCTGCCATAGACACATCAGCCTCATCACGTTCTTTTCTCTGCTCACTACATTAAATATGCACTTCTACAGATCACAGACACGAAACGTCTTTGGAGCAGATGTTTTTAATAATAATAATAATACATTTTAATTGTAAGTGCCTTTCATGACACCCAAGAACACTTTACAGGGGTTAAACAAAACAAATCGCCTAAAGCACAAACAGAAACTAAAATGACCAAAGGAACTAAAGTGAGTATGCAATCTTGAACAGGTAAGTTTTGAGTCGTGATTTGAAAACATGAAGAGAGTCAATATTGCAAAGGTCTGGTGGGAGAGAGTTCCACAGCTGGGGAAAGCTCTGTTCCCCATGGTGCTGAGGCGGGCAGAGGGCATAGCAAGAGGAAGAGGAAGAGCAGAGGGTGTGGGGGGAGGAGGTGATGTGAAGAAGTTCGGCTACATAAGGAAGGGAGAGGTTGTGAATGGCCTTGAATGCGTACAGGAGGATTTTGAAATGAATTCTGAATTTAACCGGGAGCCAGTGGAGCTGCTGTAGGACTGGGGTGATGTGGTGAAATGAGGGGGTTTTGGTGATAATGCGAACAACTGCGTTTTGAACCATTTGAAGCTTCTGGAGGATGAGGGAGGCCAAATAAATAAGAGTTACAGTAATCCATACGGGAGGTAACAAGACTATGAACAAGGATGGAGGTGGTATGTGGGGAGAGGAAGGGGCGGAGACGATTTATGTTTTGTAGGTGAAAATTTGCAGACTGGGTAATATTATTGATATGGGAGTGGAAAGATAGAGTGCTGTCAAGGATGACACCCAGACTCTTAATCTGAGGGGAGGGGGAAACTGAGTTGGAGAAACCTCCAACTTTGGATGAAGTGGATTTTGTTCCGAGAAGGAGGAACTCGGTTTTGGCACTGTTTAATTTAAGAAAATTTGAGGTGAACCAGGATTTGATTCCAGATAAGCAGGTGGTGAGGGAGGAGGGTGGGAGGGAAGAGTTAGGCTTGGTGGAAAGTGATGAAAAGGACAGAGCCTTGAGGCACACCTGAAGTTACGGTGTGTGTGTGTGTGTGTGTGTGTGTGTGTGTGTGTGTTTGTGTGGGTGTGTGTGTTGGGGGGGGGGGGGGGGGGGGGGGGGGGTCAGCCTGGATGAACTGAGTGCGGCCTGTGAGATAAGAATGGAACCAGTCAAGAGGGTTTTACTGATCCACATCCAACTTGATGAGCCGCAAACTTTTCTTATTCTACAGGAGGAATCAGAAAGCAAGTGGAAATGTGACACAACAGACTGACGTCATTAAATTTTCAAAGCGAATGATCAAAATTTGCATGTAAAACACCCGGACACCCGAAAGGTAATTAACACACGCGACACACCTGCACAGGTATAAACACATCAGTGGAAGAAAATTGATGGATTTTAATCGACTAAGAAATTAGTCACGAGGAACATCCATAATGAAAATGCAGTAAGATGAGGCATCTAACAGTAAAGGACAAGCCTTTATTTTAACACTTACCCACTGATGATGATACAAAACCAACATCAAAAGTTATTCAAAATAAGAGTGCGTGTTCACTTTGTTTTTATCAGCTTTCCGTGTCCTGTCCTGACTCTATCTAGAGACTACAAACAGGAGAAAACCAATTAAAGAGTCTGATACCCATCAAGGTTTTCAGCCCCTCGTGACGTGGCAGCAGGCAAACAGATGAGCATCCGCCTCAGTCTACAAGTCTGATTTCTTTCTACAGCAATTTGAAGTAAGTTTACAAGGATTCGGTGGGAATTGTTGGCCTGTGAGGTTATGATGAAACCTAAACACAGGTGGATCTTCCTGCCTGCTCGCATGTAAAACCAAACTGAAACAGCTCGTTTGGAACAGAGCTAAAACCAGGGGTTTACAGGTTTGATAAATGATCTGACCTGTGTTCTGAGCTGAAACCTGAATAATCACACTCTGTGGACATACAGTATACTCTTATTAAAAGTTGTCATAATACAAAACATGTAACAGTTTGAAATCTAAATAAAATATTCTAGTAAACAGTTCTGCGCTCACTTCAATGTGCTGGAACATGTACGGATGGTTGCAGATCTTCTTCAGCTGCATGATGGTGTTCATTAGGGTCTTTGCTCCACCTTTGCCCTGGAGAAAGTTATGAGAGAAAAAAAATAAGCATGTAAGAAACTTCAGATCCAAACAGTCTTCATGTGTTGATGTGAGCAATAACCAACAATCACCTTTTTTTAACCAGTTCTGGGGAGTAAAAACAAGGCGTGAGGACAGTTTTGATCTCGCCAACTGGATGTGTAAATAAATGATCATTTACTTAAGAAACTACATTGTCATTGATTTGGAGCCGTGTTTGCAGCCTGCTGTGGAAATGTCTCTGTTACAGCTCTGTTTTTGGTTTCTAGCAACCTCTGAGGGAAGTACTTCCTCAGCTTCTAAAGTAAGTGGTGACAGAGAGCATGCACCGGAGTCTTAGAGCTTTTTTGACTGATAAAAGCTGCAGAAAATGAGAGCAGTAAACTTTATGTCTCTCTGACATAAAAGATTTTAAACAAGGAGATGAAAACTTGTCATGAGGCTCAATAAAGTCAAAATGAGTTCAGATTCAGAGGGCATTTAGTTATCAGTAAGCTGACTGTAACCAACGACCCCTATCACAGTGTCACACTGATAACACACTGTCAGGAAGATTCATTTCAGTACAAATTCTTGGAAGGTGATGTAGGCAATGCTGGCTGGTTTGCTTGCTGCTTTGTATTCCTGCTTTCTCAAAGTGGTTCAAATAAAAAAAAATTAACTGAAGCTAAAAGCTAAGACGTAGCTTAACATGTCAAATTAAATTTACAATATATAATAGGGCTGTGTGATTAATCGAAATTTGATTTCAATTACGATTTTGGCTCCAAACAATAACAAAAAACAGTGTAATCGCCAAGAAATGATTGTTAAAATGAGTTTGTCACATTACTTCCTTATACGCCCTGATTTATTCTGCAGCACTGTCTTTGGAGCCCTACAACCTAACTTACACTTGTGCAGGTGCATTATGGGTTAATTACCATTAATGATTGAGAGGGAAATCTACGCCATAACCTGACCTGCACCTCCAGAGAAATATCAAGTAACATCTGTTATGTCCCAATATTCGCTTCGCGGGTGGAATTAGCACCACAAAAAAAAAAAAAGTTTGTCTGTCTGTATCTGGAAGTCCTGGTGGAGATAGACATCTTTTTCTTCTCTCCCCAACCCTTCCTTATCTACCCTGCTTTGCTGCTTCACTGCTTTACAGCCTTCCAAACTGGAAATTAAAATTATAGATCTGGTCAGCTGGTCTCTCAATGCTATTGATCAAATTTTCATCACGAGGAGATTGGGGAAAGGAGAACCCTCTTTCCTCTAGCTGACATAACCGGCTGGCTACATTATGGATTCCTGGGCAGAGTGGAAGATCACGTGCCTGGCTGTACTGTCGGTTGGGGCCGTGGCATATATATTTGGCTTATTGATACTAGTATTTCTCCTGATTGGACTTGGGGATAACTGGCTTACTGTGAAATTCGGGAAGTCTGGGCAGCTGTTCGGGCCTTGGTAAGGCTGCCTGTGAGGGGATGCAGGGCAGTACAAACTCAAACTCAGACTCAGTATATGCTGGAGATGTATCCCAGCAGGATAATAAGGGATGGGGACGCTGGGCAGACAGAGATGTTAATCTGAACTGTAAGAAGAAATTTGGAGGGATTGCACTAGTTGAGAGTGAGAAGTGGTGCGATGCCAGTCATGTTACAGTGAAGCAACATTTCTGTAGCCTGAACTGTTGACGTCCAACTTCCATCATAACTCTTTGAAGTCAGTTTGAATGAAGTGATGCAGAGGTCATCCACATGACTGCGGCTGTGGTGAACAGATGTGGACACTTAATAGATTTGACCACCCTCTGCACCACTTACTGGACATGCAGCTCAAGACTCTGAAGACCATCTGTTTCAGCTCAACTGCCACAGGAACAGATACAGAAACTACCTTTCCAAGCAGTCTTGTCCTGTGCTGTATTTATTTTATTGATCTAAGTTGCTTTTCATGTTTATGCTCAGGTATCAAAGCAATTTTCCCACGTTTGGGATGATTAAAATATTTCTTATCTTTTCTAACCGTATCTTAAAAATCAAAAAGACAAAGAATTTATCAAACAACGGGCTGCCACAGTGGGTATTTTGCAGATATCATCATGTCATCAGAAGCAGTTTGTATGAGTATTAGGTGCCGCTAGCAGCATCTGTGGCAAATCCAACAGACACTCCAGACACCTTCATGATCAGAAGAGTGCTGCCCAAAACTGTGCCTCCTCACCCAGGGTTCATCTCGAGCCAAGCCTCCAGCTGGCTGGATTTCGGGGCGTCCGTCCCCTGCAGAACTTTCCCGGTCTCTGTCTGAATCACTTTGACAGGCAGCTCACTCATCTGGCTGCTTTCATCCATGGGCTGCAGGAGAAAGCAAACACAAGAAGCAGCGAGCTTAAACTAAGCTGAAGTCATGTTCAAACTTTAGTCTTTTAACTTCTTTCTAAATATAGACGCTTTTAAGTATTTAAGATCTGCAGCATACTTTGATATTGATCATATATCAAAGCTTGATCGTAACATGCATTTAGGTATGAGAACTATAAAGCACAAAGCTTCACTTTCATCAGCCACTATTGATACAACCTGAGTTTCTTCTGTATTTACAGCTGCATATAATGAAATAAAAACATAACATGCAGGCAATTCAGAAGGTTAACTCATTAATAAATGAGGTTAATAAATCCCAACATCAATGCACTTCTTCAGAATCCAAACTTTCAGACCTCTAAAGATCCTTTTAAAGATAAACAACTGAAATCAATGAGCGCTTCTTCCAGAACTGCCAGCAAGAGTTAGCCCGTCTTTGTGAGAGCACACGGGGCTGTTTGTTTGTTCTGGTTTTTAGATTTTGTTTCCTGAGAACATTTTAAGGCCTGAGGAAGGTTTGAGTTTATAGCAAATCCATGAGAGGAAGAAAGATTGACTTTCATCTTTGCCTGAAAGTGAAATATTCTCAGAGGACAAAGAGCAAACGTCTGTAAATCAGAGGGAAACACTTTCAAATGGCACTAACTGATTTGGGGACAGTTTCTTGTTTCCATCAGCAAGAATATCATTGATTTGGAGTCATGTTTGTGTCCATCTGTTGAATATAGGTACAAAATTCATGTGTTTGTAGCTCTGCTTTTGGCTAACTGGATACTTAATTTTAGCTGCTAAATGTCCGCTGCTGTCACAGCTCGTCTGTGTCTGCGGTTTTAAATAAACTGATATTTGTTATGATCTGCATGGATTTTATTACTATCATAATGTGTGATTTGTGGAAAACATTTTTTTTAAAAAAAAGAAAGAAATCCTTTTCTGTAAGGTTAAATTAAAGCACTGCAGCTCACCTCTCCATCAGGTCCAGTTGCACTGGTCCCTTCACCATCTCCATCCACCTTCTATATAAAAACACATCAACCAATCAGATGACATTTTATTGAAAACCCTGGTTTTCCACATCAAGGTAGGATATTCAAAGCTTTCAAAGCATCGATAGCATGAGCATCAAGCAATAACTCATTAATGTAGACTCTGTAATGGCACGGTTTGGACCATTTGCCAGTTAAAGGGAACTTAAAGGGGTTACAAAGAAAAAGCTCTCCATCAGGATCAGAAAGGGCACTTTAAGGTGCTCTGAGTTTACTTAGTGTACACTCAGACTTTATGCCTTCAGGACTGCTTGAAGCAGTCTGGCCATTCTCCTCTGACCTCTGGCATTAACAGGGCATTAACTCAGAGAGCTGCTGCTCACTGGTTACGTTCTCTTTTCCAGACTATTCCCTGTGTAAACCCTACAGATGGCTGTCTGGGAAAATCCCAGCAGATCAGCACTTTCTCGAACACTCACCCCGTCTGCTGCCACCAACCATGACAGATTCAACGTCACCAAAATCACATTTCTTCCCCTTTCTGATGCTCAGTTTGAACTTCAGCAGGTCATCATGTCTACATGCCCAAATGCACTGAGTTACTCTAATAAAAAAGTTAGCTTAAGGGCTCTTTCACTCCTGCACACTTGGCTTTATTTAAATTGACTCTGGTTTGTTTTATCCTCACTAATTGTTTGAGCTATTAAGAACATGCTGATGCCTACTGTGTAAAAATTAAGATTTGAGTTCAGAGCAAACGAACTACAGGTGCAAAACTGGCCTAAATTGATTATATGACTAAGTAATGTCATATTTAAATGATACTGATGCTCCTGGGGCAGGATGGCATATGATTCATGTAAGCATAAACAGCAGCAGCCATTTTTGACTGCTTGGGATTTACTGATTAAAGGGCTGCACATACAGCAGCTGATCTGATGAGCTGCCAGTGATAACAACAGTGAACCCCTTCCTCCCGACTGTGAGCCACTGCAGTTATGGATTTACATTAATGCAGTCACATGAAACATGAAACACTGCAGCTGTTGCGTACCTGTCGCTGGAAGTTGAGTAGACGCAGAGCCTTGAGCTCCACTGTGGCTTTCGTCCTGAGGCCAGGAGGTAGGGAACCTGGCAGACTTTCCAGTTCCTGGATTCGATACGCAATGCGAGCCTGCAGTCTGAGGGACATTATGGAGACATTTGGTTAACCTGTAGCACACTGGACACAGTGTTTTATTGAGGTGTTTGACTACCACACACCATCAGATATTTCCCTTGTTCCATATTTGGATGATTGTGATGGTATTCATATAGTTTGAGATCATCTGATCTGTCCTGAAATCGTTCCCTTATTGTTTGCAAATCTTTTCTAGACAGGCTCCATAAGCTAACACCAATTTGTTCAACTTCACACAGAAATGATTCATAATGTGAGTTGCATGCTGGGTTAACCTGCTGTGCAAAGACTTTATTATTTTTAAAGTTTATCACACAGTAATTTCACTGTAATTTTTCATTGATTTCGGGCTGGTGTCAAACAGGGTACAGAGTACAGCAAACCAAAGGATGAGCCAACAGCACATGTGCAGCATCTGGATGTAGCATGGCACTTTGTTCTGCTTTGCAGTAAATCTCCATTAGTATTTAGCCTGCCTCTGTGAAATGGTCTCGCTGCCTCAAGTTTGCTTCTGTAAAACAGGCTTAAAGTCTGGTTTCCAAGCATCTCTGTAGCTTCCTCGGTAACTCTGGGCAGATAAAGCCATAAACCAGGCGACATTTGCATAATTTCTGCTGAAAGGTTTTTCCTCTTTTCTTTAGATGGCGGGTCGTCTGCACTGACACATCTGTGGTGCAGCTACACTGAGAACTGTTTACTTACTTTCACACATTGATACAAAACAGCTAAAACAGGGATGATTGTTCAACTGCCTCACATGCATATTTGTAACTCATTACAACACAGCGCTGTCAGTGCTGCAGTTTAGTCCACAACAGTGTCAGAGCCACAGTATTTCACGATGTACTGATTGGACGGACGGGGTAAACCGAGGATGTCTCCCTCTCTCTCTCACTTTCTGGACCAGCACAGCTCGGTCAGAGAAGAGCGTCACAGTAACGGTGTTGAATTTACACAGAGGAAAACAAGCCTCAGGGCCACAGCAGGATTAAGGTCTCCTTCAGCAGTTTTTGTTTTCAGAAAACATGCAGCCTGTGGGGATGACGGTGATTGTGATTGTGCATGCAAGGCACCTCTAAGAAAGGCCATAGGGGCACCAACACAGAGTGTTTCTCATATTATTATATTCACACGGGCAGAGCATGTAACCTTAACCTTTGCTCGCAGACTGTGCTGGTAAGCTTTCATATCAGAGTCCATTTTCCAATAAATCCATCTAAAATGCAAAGTGAGAAACATGTACAGTCACATATACAACAGCAGGTGTTTGGCTATGCACAGCAGATTTACCGCTTGATCTCAACAGAGAAACAAATCTTTAACCTTTCTCTTGAGATCAAGGACATGTTGTTTAATTCTTTAATTTGATGCGTAGTGTACATCAAATTAAAGAATAAAGTTTCCATGCAGTATTGTGAGGCTGTCGCTGAATATGTAAGCATGTTTACCTGTATTCTCTCTCCTGCAGGATTCCCACTGGGTCCAAGCCCTGAGGCTTCTGGACAGGCGTGGGCCCATGGGCCCAGCTGGCACGGCAGAGGCCTGAGGTGGTGCAGGGGACGGGCGACCACTAGCAACAGGGATGAGCTGCTTCTGTGCAATGGCTTGATTTTCAGGACACTGACCTGGAGAGCAAAGACTCTTTAGATCACATGTGTATAATTTTATACAGCCTGCGAGATGATTTTTTCATATAGCTATTATTAATGGCCCTCAGGTAAATAGTGCTCCCACCACTTATACTACAAATCCCACAATGCACTGCAACAGCTGCCACACAGGCCAAGACCTGTGCTCTAACCTGTTTTCCATGTTGCCAATGACACATTGATCAGTGATCAGCAGATAAAACCATCAGTCAGCAGTTTTTAGAGTGACATTTAAGCTGCCTGATCCTCAAAAAGGGCCAAATGAAAAGTGGAAAACAGGGATTTTTCCAAATAGGTGAGAGGCAGAAGACCTGATCGCTGACATCGGAGGTAAACCGCGTGTCTCTTTTCCTCACCTGATGTGCAGGGAAAAGAGCGGATTGGTGGGACAGATATGGGAGACGATGCAGAGGGAGACCTGCACAGGTGAGCTGACAGTGTATCACTGCATCACAGCAGGAAACGCTGCAGCAAAGTCCTGAATGCGTCATAAGCACCGTAACACAGACCGCATGATTGTGTGTGTGATTGTCCAAAAAAAAAAATCAGAGCCGGTCTCCACCACTGTGTTTGCAGCTGCACTTTTTGCTGATAAGCTGGACACACTGCACACACACACACACACACACACACACACACACACACTGCACACTTTCCGACTGTGAAATGCAGAAATTCACATCACAGTTTTTACCTGAAATATTATCAAGTTTTCATCAGCTTTAAAATTTTTATTTTCCCTGATGGTATTTTTAAAGAAAAATATAATGTCATATTTTATTTAATGTGTTGAGGAAAAAGTTGCTGTATTCTGGCCATTCCAGTTCATATTACTGATTAAAATTATTATTTTTAATCCTGCTCGGCCTGCAACTCAGACTGTGTCTTCAATTTCTGACCATCCTGTGATTGACTCAGATTATTGGGTCCATTCCCACATGACCAAAATCTCCACAGAAAAACAAAGATGGTGGAAATGGCCAAGCTGAAGATGCTAACAGAGGGCTGGAGTAGAAATGAGCATATCAGAGGGACAGCTCAGCTTGAACCTTTTAAAGACCAAGTTAGAGGCAAAGTTGGCACGGGTTGGACATTTGCTGATGAGAGACTGGATACACTGGACAAAGCTTATTAAAGACACTGAGGAAAATTTAAAGACTAAAGCAGGATCATGGATGTAGTAAGAGAGGACAAACAGATTGTTGGTGTGACAGAAGAGGATGCAAAGGACAGGAGGGTGAGACGACTGTAGAAGATCCACTGTGACAACCCCTAAAGGAAGCAACAGATACAATACGCAAAAATAGCTGTGATTTAAAACCCAAAAGTTAATTATTGCCAAATTCTAACTGGCTGTAAAAATCTCTAAACTCTGCATTTTTCCTCAATACCGAACTGTCACATGAGGAGATTTGTAGAAAATGAACTCTCCCTACACACACTGAGGTAAGCACGTGCACATCAGTCAGGGTTTTCTCAGCTCAGTAAATGTACCTGCTCATTTACAGGCAGACTGGAACTTACACACATCAGGATGGATTCCTTTCTTCCAGCTCTAAGAGGTCATTTTTTTCTGTTCCTCATACAAGGTTAACTGATTTGGTAAAGGTCAGCAGTACCTCTGAGCTAACGACAGAGGAAAGAGCGACCTTACTCTCAATCTGTGTGGAGCTCATGCTTCACCTGGGAGCAGATAGCTGTCAGAGAGCTTTCAGATGTCTGACAGCTTATTTCTTCTGTTAGTTCAGTTTCAAATCGACCGCAGTGGGAGACGAGATTCTTCATTCTGTATCTGTTTTTATTTTGGACCATTTTACTATTAACTGAATTCATGTTTCAACAGTCTGTCTGAGTCTGTGCTCTGTCTAAGATATGCTTTAGTGTTCATGTCGGCAGTTTCTTGCAGTTTATCAGACAACATTTACACCAATTAGCTAATACTGGCAGATTTATGATATAAAAATTCTGAAGTATTTCTTATCTTCCCTATTTTATTTTATCTTGCTATGGTTGATTTATGATTTATGAGGCTCTAATAAAGCATTCCAAAATATAGACACAATGATGCCTGTTGAAGACACCACAGTGATATAAAATATCTACTCTGACAATTTCGTGGCACCAAGACATAGTGAGCAGCAGTTTGCAGGCTGTACACATACACATATACACACATGTCCCGTTTTTTTAGCGTTTAGTCAACATGAGCCTCCACTGCTTCTTGCGGTGTCCTAACACACTGTTGGCATGTGCGAACGGGCCTATCCACAATTAGCGCCACGTAGATAAGCGTTATAGAGACCCGGTGTCACCGTTTTCTGCCCGTCCCCGTACTGTGAGCCCCTCTGATTGGATCATGGCATCCCTAAAAAAAACTGGTGGCCGTCACGGATATGCAGACAAAATCAAAGTTAACATGAGAGTAAAGCACCTGACATGACCTCGTTAACATTTCAAGATGTCTATATTTTAATTGGGTCTTGTGGTTATTAAACTTAAACTGTGATTGAATGACGGCTCTAGCATGAAGCACCTGTGCATATAATGAGTGATATTTCCTGCATCATTGTGTGTTTGTTTCATCATTCAACACCAGACATCCAGCGTTTTAAAGCCCTGCGTGAAGTCAAAGTAGCTCTAAACTCGACACCGCTCTCCTCCCCCTGAAGTAACATCAGGGATAACATTCAATATCAGCCAAGTGATTAAATCATATATAACAATTTACAGCCTGTTGCAGATTTCTGGGTGTGATCAGTGAGGAACCATCAGTTCTCTTTATTGGTTTCATTTTGGTTGTAGTTTGAAAGAACTGAGCACGTTTTTAATGTTTCCATTTGACGCTGTGAGTTACAGTAATGTCGATCATGTGATGTGTTTGCATAGAGCGCTGTGGCACTGTTAAAGCTGCTGAGGGAAATCTGTGGAGGCCACACTCCTCTGTGCTGTCTGTAAAGTGAACACAAGATGGAGGCAGTGACCAGCAGATGCTTCAGTAAAGCCTGCAGCTCTGCTGGGACTGAAGCACCTGTGAGGAACCGCACGCATCGGCTCTGAGCAAACATGCCAGGTGCTCCATGACAGAGTGCCACAGCCCACATTTACATTCACCAACTTAGCAGGTCCCACAATAGCATCATGGCCATGCAAATGATGCACGGGTTTAGCAAAGCTCCATTTGCATCCCATTGATATCAGAAACTGTGTTTTGTTTTCATTATGAAAAGATAAAGCTGTTTTTACTGAACATTGTTTGTTTAAACTCAGAGCAGATATGATTTTTTCCTCTTTTGTTTTTTCTATGTAGCACAGTTCATAATTTGTCTGCATTTACATCAAGTGTATTATATCCAAATGAATTAAAATAACGATTAATAACGATTGCAGCCTTCTGTAGGATGGTAATATATTCAAATTATTTCTCTGGTGCTGTCAGACTTTCAAAATCACTCAAGGAAGGAAATTATTGTAACAAACTGCTGCCTATGGGATCATGCTGTATGGAAACTTTTTGGCAGACTTCTGCTTAAGAGGGGAAATGTGCATGTGCTTCATGTTATAAACATGTGTGTGTGTGTACATATATATATATATATATATATATATATATATATATAATTTTTTTTTTTTAAGAAAAGAAAATAACATCTGTACAAATCACACGTCTGTTTTAAAATGTTTTCAAATTTAATCAACAGGATTTGCAAAAATAAATAAATTCCTAATAATAATGCTAATTGTTATTATTTTAAACTGAGTAATTTCCTAAAGTAATTTCACTTGCTGTAAGCTGCCTGTCTGTGAGCAGTGACATCTTGATGACCTCTAAGGCATTCAAAGCCCCGACCACCCATCATTTGAATGACCTCAACTTTGTCCTTAACTTCCCCTCCTTCACAATTCTGCCTTTTCTTAGGTCTTCATAAAGGATGAGCACAGGGTTCCTGAATGTAAATTTTACCCAAATAAACAAACCTAATTAAGTTTGTGGTGAAATCCACCACCCCCTTCAAATTCACCGAGCCAGGAAAGGGCTTGGCCACAGTCATTTGTCAGTAAAAGGACTAGTGGTTGTGGCTTCCATTCACCTTGAAACCCTTGGTAAAAAGCTCCGGTGAATCACCGGCATGACAATTTATTCAAAGTCTGAAGGTTTTTAATAGAGGAGCCAAACAAAAGAACATTCATTTACAAATGCAAAGAAGGGCTCTTCAGTTTTATCTTCTTTTTTCTTTTCTTTCATAAATCCGATTTTCTTGTCTGTAAAGGCAAAATGGAGTCATTTCATCCTGAATCAAGAATACTACACTGTGAGGAATAAACATTTCATGAGTTTTTAAATATCAAATATTTCCAACAACAATTAGTGGCCACTTTTACTTTTTTTTTTTTTTAATACAAATAGGTTTGATAATTTCTTCTAGCAGTGTTGAACTGAGGTCACAGTTTGTGGAAACATTCAACACAAAATAAAGTTTCTGATTATTCTTAAAGACTTTTCCACTTGATGTTGTAATAATATAATAGTGGAATAAAGCGTATTCAATAGGAATTATTAGTGAATGAAGTAAACATAGAAGTTTTAATATAGCTCAGATGTCACAGCCTTTGTGTCAGCTGGAGCCTCTTCCCCTTAATTCTGCGACTCTGAGCAGCGCTGCCGAACTCTGACGTCTTAAAACTGTCAGCAGAAAAATTCCTCTTCAGTATTTTTCAGTTTCTTTATGTTTTATTTTATTTTATTTTATTTTATTTTATTTTTTTAATCAAAGTGGGCTACTTTTAATTTGATTCATTTGGACAAAGACTCACATTAGCCTGCAGAGCTTTGTAGTTAATCCATTTCAAAATAAGCCCATATATGACATCAGATCCTTTTTCATGTTTCATTTTCATGGTAATAAAAATATTTTTTTTTTTTTTTTTTTTTTTTTTTTTTTTTTTTTTTTTTTTTTTTTTTTAGCCTGTCATGTCTGGTAGATCTTGCAAGCAGAACTGTGATCTGAATGCGTTGTTGTGCCAAACATATTTGCTATTTCAAGATGAGCTCTATAGGTTCTCAATAGGCTCTTCTTGTTGTTGTTTTAACCCTTTATTTTATTTATCTGAGTTATTTTTCCACATACTATGTAACAGCCAGAGCTGACAGGCTGAAGAAGAGGAAAATAAAGAGAAGAAAAAGGGAGAGAGAAAGGGAGCAAAAAAAAAAAGGGAAAAGAGCACAAGTCTATTAATCAGATACTTCATCACTTTAACATATAAAAAAAAATACTATCAATACTTGCAAAAATAAATTTGTGTGTGAAAAACAAAACTAACAAAGCATGTTACGCACACCAACAATTTTGTTGAGTTGTGATTGAGTGGGCGTTTGTGTCTGTGTCATGTTTGTGTCTGTGTCATGGAACGTACTTACCAATGAGGGCAAAACGCTGCAGCTCCACCCATCAGAAGCCAGAGGCAGGTACGGAAAGCCCCCAGAACCCCAGGCCACCAGCAGCCCACCAAGGGCCAGGAAGACCCCCGGCCACTCAGTCCAAAGACAACCGCACACCTACCCCAGCAGACGGGAGAGGGTGGTCTCAGACGGAGCCCCCCCAGTCGAGGAGCGAGGGCTCCAGGGAACCCAAGGCGATGAGAAGCCAGCCCCCCCCCAGCGGCCAGCCCCCTGCACTGGCCGGCGGCAGGGCTCCCGGGCCCACGGCACCCAAGGACCGCCCGACCCTCCACAGAGCCCCCCCCACGCCGAAGAAGCCAACGCAGCCCCGCACCGCACCCCCAAGGGGGGCAGGCCAGTACCCACGCCAGAACACCCAGCCCCACCCAGGAACCCCGAGGCACCCCCATCCCAGGGGGGTAGGGGGGAGGAGGCAACCAGCAAGGAGCGGCCAGGAGGCAAGGCACAAGGCCCAGACCCAGGTCCAGCCATACATACAAACACACCCAGACACCCGTGTACACATTTATACACAGATACTCATACATGCCCATACATACTTACCCACACACAGATATGCCATACATACACATTCACTCACCCACCCATACTCACGGAGACGGTGACAAATACACAAAGACACACATTCATCCATAGCTACCCACCCTCTGAAGGCGGGGCAAGTGGAAACCACCCCAGGGCCAACAGCGACCCCAGGACGCCACCAGCCCGGTCCCCAAGGAACCACCCGACCCCTACCCCGGGCGAGACGCAAGAAATCGGGGTGTAAGATGACCCATCCACCCCTCCTCCTCCCCAACTTGTAGGTCTATGTGTTAATGTTTGTGAGTGAATGAGGTGTATAGGGTGCAGTTAAAATTGAGGGGACAGTTATGCCACAAGCGCCAACTGTTGGTCGTCAGCGCTTGCCCACACTGCCCCCCCAAAACCCTCCATGTCTAAAGTGCAAATAAAATTTGGAGACAGACAGTGACGAGGATCCGAGTGGGGCCACCTCAGCGGCCCATCTCATCAACCTCTGAGTAACATGCCTGCCCCAAAGGTCCTATGTGTATCAGGGTGTAAGTGTGTATGTGTTGTGAGTTATAATGACTAAAGTGCAATTAAAACGGAGAGGCAAGTGGTGGTGCAGCTCTCCACGTGGCCTCTCCATCCTACATCTGTGAGTGATGTGTATTCTGTGTGTGTGTGTTTGTGTATGGGGAGGGGGAGGGGGGGGGGGGCATATGACCAGGAAAAATCCTGGAAGAAGAGAGCCAGCTGGCCGCTGGCTCAATAGGCACCCCGACCTCCCACACCCCAGCACAGGGCAGGGGGAGGTGAGCCCGGGGCCGCGGTGACAGCATCCCGGAGCACTGCAGCACCCGAGGTTGGCGCCCCCACCAATAAAAATATTTTTTAAAAATTTAAAAGGTTATTTTATTTCTATAATTCCAGAAACGCAACAAAAACAGGAAAAATGTGGAAAATAGTCATGCAGAGCCTCCTGTGTGGCAGTCAAACATAATGAAAGATTTAATTATACCTATTAGTGCTGTTAGTACGATCTTTTGACCACAATGAAACATCCAGGTGATTCATTAGGTTAATTTTCACATAAAGTGTATATACACAACAAGACACATGTACTCAAACTATTATATAGAAAGCAGACACTGTATTATAACACATACTGGCTATTAATCAATAATAAACAACTATCATCGTAGGAACAAGTTAAAGACAACACAGGGAAACAGGAAGCCTCTGATTTCCTGTTTTAAATCCTACTGTCATTATTAAGTATAATAAATACTCTGTATAAACTACAAAAATGCAATACATAAACTGTATATAACACACACAAACACATTTTTATGTGAAATTGCTGACTAAGCCTCTTATTTATGTATCCAGTGTTAGAGACAACAATGATCCTCACATATGATCTGCTCACACTTTTATCTATAAATATTTATTTTTCCTTTATTCATATCTAGGAGTGAATGCTCCAGAGACGCATTCTTCTATTCTAGACTTACAGATATTAATCTGCTGTGTGATCTTCATATATGTGTTCAACGGAAGCTTGTGCACACACACACTGTGTGCTATCCACAGGTGCAAACAAAAGCTGTGCCATAATTAGTTTTACATGAGCCACATTTGGCAGCGCGCTGTTTGCTTTTTCTCTGAGTTATTTGAGAGTCCCATTTGAATAACCAATGCTTACACTGTGGTGTAGTTCATTTATTTCTGAGTGGGATGATGGAATGGCTGTTTAAACAGCAGAGACAGGCAGCCCTGAAATAATACAGCGGCCATGTTTGTTATGAGTGGATGGCAGCAAATGTGCTTGTTCAGTGTGTTACAGTTCACATTAGATGTGTCACTGCTTGTTCTTTCACCGTCATAGTGCTTTAAATTATTATTGATATCAGCAGCTTCTTGTCTCCATTTTTCCCATTTTATTTCCTTTTGTCTCTTATTGAGTTTTTTACTATTTTCCTCTCAGTTATAATTAAAAAAAAATTTTAAATCAGAGAATAACACTCCTGAATTTTATTCCCAGATCTTGTTTAAGATAACTGACAAAAGCTCGTTAAGTCTGATATAATCAGGGGTTTTCTTGAACGCAAAGCTCCACTGATGATTAAAAACAGTAGAAATTCTTTCAAGTCCAAGGAAGTAATCAGAGTAGCTGCATTCCCACATGTTAAAATCAGGTGCATTCATAAAAACTGAAAGACTGAACCTAAAATCTCCTCAGGGAAGAGTTCACATGCAGAGGTCAGAGCTGAGGGACACTTTCCCGCAGACGTCTGGAGGTCTTGTTGATTATAAGGAATGGATCTTCATGGCTCTCGCTGTCTTCACTTTTCAGAGCTGGAAGCAGCATCCATCCTTTACAGTGTCTTCAGGTAAAGCAGAGTTTCCAAAAAGCTAACTGTCTAGTTGACATATAAATATTATACACAAAGTTTTGGTATTTCTTTAAAAAAACATAAACATACAGCACTGCTATAACTTTGAATGCATATAATAAACTAAATACCAGCAAGGCTTTGGCAGGTTAGTGAAATAAGGGCCTGTTGACATATAATTAGAATGACTGGCCTCTAATATATACACAGCAGCACAGGCGAGGTGAGAAATTGTTCTCTGGAGAATGAGAGTTAGTCAGCTGCGCCTGCTCAGTGGGCAGAAACAAATGTCATCACCTGGCAGGAAGAGCACACCTACTCGTGGATGTGTTAAGCCCTGGATTCCCACTGGGAATAACAGCATATCAGTTCCTGTTAATTAAGAACACCCACTAATTAATTTCATGTTGCTTTATATCATGTTTAGAATAAGATGCTGATTTCCTGTTTCCACTAGGTGGCGCTACGATGGTGACTTATTATTGGCACGTAGACGTCTCCAGGCCTGGATTCTTATTTTTGCATTTGGGGGCGATACGATTATGTACATTTGCAAGAGTTGCAACATCTTCTGGCTCCCCTGCTAATGTGGAACATGGGGACGTGTAACCGATCGTCACTCCTGACAGGAATGCAGAATTTCAGGAGTTTTAAAACAGGGCCTCAAATATGTAATTCCCTTTTGTAAATAATAACCAGAGCCCGGGGCTGTCACACTGGTAGGACCTGTGTCCTAAAATCCAGTTTATCAAAAGAGAAATGCTCCAACTTTATGTAATTCCCAGACATGTTCCATGGATGCCAATTTTAGGCATCTTCTGCGTACAGAATTTTCAGGCTTCCCATTTAAGAAGTCACTCATCGCTGAACTTTGCTCAGTTCTGCAGTTTTGTCACAATTTAATAGTGATAACAGAACTTAACTCTGCAGTCCTGATCTCAGGAACTCCTTTCTCCAATCATCAGGCACCTCCTGCATGACTGTCTCAGGTTTGAATATTTTAAGCGTGTCTGTTAGTCATCCTTAAAAATTATTGCGTATAAAATTACAAGAGCGATCCGTGTTCACAGACTGCTGGAAATTACAGGTGGTCAGTCACTGAAATGGTTTTGGACGTCAGACTGTATCACGTGCTGTAAATAATTTTCCTAAACTTGTCCAGCTGACAGGTCTGCGCTTCATCCCCGACCGTCTGACCGTTGTTTGTTGTTTAACCCTTTGAGTGGGTCTCATGAAAGGGAAACTCTGAGAGATTTACGGGCGGGTGACCGTGCCCTCCTCCATCACCGCAACCTCAATTTCTACCTGTCGGTGCTCAATTTGTGAGAGCTGCCTTTAAGCGCTCTCAGGGGACCGGCGCAGCGGCCCTGAGATCTTTTTCCAAGATGGTGCAGGGGCCGCGCAGGAGGCTGAGAGGAGAGGAAATGCTGTCAGAGGAAGCCCCTTTGTAGTTGCCTTTGTTGCAGGTGCTCTGCCATTCATTGTTAAAGCACACTGTTTAATATTACAGCCTGCCAGACATCTGGTGGCCTGGGCCGGACAAAGCAGCAGCAGCACAGTGATAACCCTACTAATATCTTTGGACAGATTACACATGAGCACAGATGTTGATGTCTAATCAGTCAGCACACAGGCAACTGCTGAAATGTCAGCTTTGCTCTGCGTTCGCATAATCAGATCCTGAAAATGGGCTCCGAGGACAGACGCGCGTTTTCCCCACTGTGGTCGAGTTTAGGCATCAAAATAAGAAGCTCAGCATCTGGAAATAATAATCAGCTATAATCTGAGTATTATTGGCCCATTCTAAAGCAGATCATCACCTTCCAAAAATAATAGAAAAGTCTCTTTTTTTTAACCTAAATCATCATATTTTAAATATGTGGTTCAGTTTTTTGTGTGAAAACCCTGAAAAAAAAGACAATTATTTGAGGAGCTGATATTAAACAAAATACAGTGTTGAAAGCACGAACCCTCACTATTTAAATCACTTCCTCTTGGTCACACTTCCCGGAGCGGTGTGTCCATAGCTGGTTCAGGACTTTTCAGGTGTTCCAGCAAAGGAACATGTCTTTAGCCTGAATATTGAACTGCAAGCTGTTGGAATACGTTACTTACCACAATACTTCTTATTGTATCATAACAGGTTTGGATTTAGGTCCTCACTTGGATTTGCTGTATTTCCTATTTAAGGGGCGGCCACACAGTCATTCTCTAACTTTCGGGATAAATTAAATTACGTTTTGTTAGCCACGAGCTAAACATGCACATTTTTAGATGTTACACTTGAAATGAAGTCACATTTTCACCTCAGAGTTTTTCTGTTAAAAGGTTTCTATGTGGAAAAGTATTTCAAAAGAGGTGGACATTCATAAAATAAATATACAGCACACAGCACGGCAACTAAACTTCCTTCCCTTTTTGCCCCCAACAGGAAACTTTAGTAAGAAGGTTCAGCAGCTGCAGCATTAAACATGTGCCTGTAACTTTGTGAAGCACAAATAAAACAGAAACAGCTTCTGATACATGCGTGTTAATGGCACCTGTAATTGAGTTGTGTCCTCTTCTTTCACCACGAGCTGGGATTGGATGAAAAGCATCAAACACGGCAGAATGGTTAGTTTGGCTCATTTTACCCAAACGTGGTTCCAGCCCTTTCAAGTTGTAGCTGAAAGTGCAAAAGCCAGCATGTGTTTTGAGCTTGTCACAGTGAATCGCTGCAGCTCGGGGGGGGGATGAAGTCAGCCCTGAATACCTGCCCGCCATCAGCGCACGGCGAGCATCTGTGAGCTGTTAAGACCACTTCATCTTAACCACATGCACAGGAGAGGGGTTAGTGGTGTTAAGGTGTAAAGAAGGGTGCAACATGTCTGTCTGTATTTGCGAAGGAATGCGTCTGTTGGAGGACGGCTGTTCAGGAAGAGATATGTGTTTGGTTTTGTGGTTCCTCCGAGGAATGACATATCGTGGTTTTGGGAGCAAACATCCCTATAATGTGGTGATTTCAGGCACACACCTCTGAATCGATAAATCCTGCACACCAGGCGTTCTCACCTTATGTTTGCAAAGAACAGCCAATGAGAAGAACGTTGGTTTAAAGGGAGGAAAAGCTAAAAAAGAAAAAAAAAGACAGAGGCTGCGCAGAGGCAGAGAAATAAAGATTGTTTAGAATTTTAATTGATGCAAAACTACTCTGGTGAAAAGATCATATATCGAGACAGCAGGTCCCCTTTAACCCATAAGAGCCCCACCCACTTCTCCTCGAAGGGAAATTTATTCAGAATTTTAGAAAAATTATAATTAAAAACTGAAGAGTTAAGATTAAAGGTCTTGCAGCTGTTGTGGAGTTTTCTTTAATCAGACTACTTTTGCTTTTTTAAATGTTTTATTACTGTAATTGAACAATGGATTGAAGTGATTTAGATCTCATTTAAAAGGTCGTACTTTTTGAGGCCTTTTTACTGACCATTATTAGTTATATTACTGACCTTTTATAGCAAAGATCAGTCTGTTCCTGTGGGATAGAAACCCTGACTCAGTGATGTGTGTTTGTGATGGTCCTGTCCTGATTTTGAGTTTTTACTTTGCCAGTAATTCATTTTTATAAGCAGTGTATCCAGTTATTATCATGATTATCATACAAGCTTCATGCATTCACAGCATTAACACTGGTGCTCGTCCCTCTCTGTGATCTGTCTCTCACCCTGTGTTTATGGGCCTGAAGCTGCAGATTTTATTAGCATTTATTGTTCATGGTTTCTCTCGTGCTCTTCTTTTCTCTCTCACCTTGAGTCTGATCCTGTTGGAGGTTTTCCTCCTCACTGTTGCCATGTGTGCTGAACAGTAGAGAAATGTTGGATATCCCTCTAAATATCTCTGTAAGCTCTAAACAGGTAGTTAGTATCATGTTTCAGTTGATTCATTTCAATCTTATTTATATAGCTCCAAATCACAACAAACAGTCACCTCAGGGTGCTTTATACTGTAAGGTAAAGAACCCACAATAATACAGAGAAAACCCAACAATCAAAACGACCCCCTATGAGCAGCACTTGGTGACAGTGGGAAGGAAAAACTCCCTTTAACAGGAAGAAACCTCCATCAGAACCAGGCTCAGGGAGGGGCAGCTATCACCAGTTAGACATCACCAGGCTTAGTTCTAATAAAGTGCTAATGGAGTTCTAATAGAGTGCTAATAGAGTTCTAATAAAGTGCTAATAGAGTTCTAATAGAGTGCTAATAGAGTTCTAATAAAGTGCTAATAGAGTTCTAATAGAGCTCTAATAGAGTTCTAATAGAGTGCTAATAGAGTGCTAATAGAGTTCTAATAAAGTGCTAATAGAGTTCTAATAGAGTTCTAATAAAGTGCTAATAGAGTTCTAATAGAGCTCTAATAGAGTTCTAATAGAGTGCTAATAGAGTGCTAATAGAGTTCTAATAAAGTGCTAATAGTTCTAATAGAGTTCTAATAAAGTGCTAATAGAGTTCTAATAGAGTTCTAATAAAGTGCTAATAGAGTGCTAATAGAGTTCTAATAGAGTTCTAATAAAGTGGTAATAGAGTGCTAATAGAGTGCTAATAGAGTTCTAATAGAGTTCTAATAGAGTGATAAAGCTGTGTTTTTATTCGTGTTTGCAGTTTCTTGGTTCTGAGGCTGAACTGTGGCAGAAAGATTGCAGTCAAAAAATTGTGTGGCGACCCCGTGAACCCACAGCGGGACCTTACAGTGTACCGGCTCAACACACGTGTGAGCTCTGAGTGAAATTTAATTTTTTTGGATTGATTTGTTCTGTTGAGATGGTTCCAATAATGCAGAAACAGACGCACATCGGCCTGGACGTTCCAACAAAGGACCCGTCTGACGAAGCTGACAGACATGATATATTGTGGTATTTTGTCGTGTAGTTTCACATGGATTTTGACCTTTATGCAAACTCTGCTCCCATCGTCACTCTGTGTACTAAACAGTCACATTTCTGTTGTCTGTCTAGTTCTGCTTTCTTGTGTTTTCATGCTCTCTGTTTTCTTTATTTCTCTGTTTCTTGTTTGGAGCCTCCAAATTTGATACACGGTATTTCAGTACAGTAAATTTTGCTTTGCATTTTTTCCCCACAAAGTGTTCAGCATTTGTACAGGTTAACACTTGCTGTAATGCACACCATTCTTATCAGAGTTTGTAAATAGGAGATGATGTTTGTTTTGTCAGCTCTGTGCAGTCTGACAGATTTCAGGGCTTTAGCCATTACTGAGGCAATGACAGACATGTTTTTGACAAATGGGATCAGACACTGCCTTCAGATACATCAGCCTTCATCTTCTGAGCTGACACTCAGCACTCACTCTGAGAGAACAAAACGCGATGTAAGTATTTAGCGGTTGAATTCAAGCCTGTGGTATTTCACCAGGCGCTGTACGAAAGCTCTCTGACAGCAGTGGCAGCTGCCCTGTGCCGCAATTAATGTGTGAGTCCTCTGCTCACAAAGGGCTTGTCAAAGTGCCCCACCTCTCACCTGTCAGGCCATTCACAATACAAACCCCCCCCCTCCCCACCCCACCATTCTCCATTCAAAAGACATTTTCTTTTCTTTCTGTTTTTAGTCCTATGTGTCGGAACTGATGTGTATGTAACTTTCTAACCCTGGACGGGAGGCTTGTGATGACTTGTTCACAAATAGAGGGGCCTGTCATATTTGTCAGACTCATGTTTTGTTATGGTATTAAGGGAATCATTGACAGGACGGTGTGAGCCAGCCAGTGACTGGTTCTTACTGAAACCACTTCTTCTCTGTAACCTTTCCAAGAAGCTTTCCAAGCTTATACTGTTCACTTTACTCGGCCATTTTTATTTCTTATTCAAAGCTTTTCAAAGTAAATGTTTACTTTAGCAAAAGGAGACGCCATTCTTTCTTGTATGACATTCTGACACATCACAACAGAGATTTCCCAACTTTTGAGATAAATCAAATATTTCTTGTCTTATTCTTATCTTGTGCCCCGCCTACTTGGGTACAGTTTTGTGAAAGGAGTGGAGACAGGGATGAAATCTGAAGCAGTTAAAGCTTTTCAGAGTATATATCAGCTTTATTGTTGTTTCAGCGTCTGGCCTTTCATTATGACCTCAGGGTCAGAAAAGATATTACAGATGACATTTTAAATAGGATAGGTACTCAGAGGCTCCATTTCACAGAAAATGTTTCATCACATGACAGACAAAATCACAACATGGACATTTTGCAGTCAAACATAAGGACATACTTTTGTTTTGATATCAAATATTTGTATTATCATTATGTACACCACATGCCAGGCTGACTCGGAGTGCCTTCTCTCCATGGATGCAGAGAAGGCATTTGATAGAGTAGAGTGGGATTACCTTTTTGAGACATTGGCAAGATTTGGATTTGGTAGAACATTTATTTCATGGATTAAGTTATTATATACCAACCCTTCAGCCATGGTTCTTACAAATCACCTTTATTCTAAATCTTTCAAATTAAATCCTGGGACTCGCCAGGGATGTCCTCTGAGTCCCCTTCTTTTTGTATTAGCAATCGAGCCCTTGGCTATAGCCATAAGATCTAGTGGTTCTATCCATGGTATTATCAGAGGCTGTACAGAACACAAATTATCCCTCTATGCTGATGACCTCTTGCTGTTCGTATCCAGGGCAGAGACGACTATTCCTCCTATTCTAGACCTTCTTACTCAATTTGGGAAAATTTCAGGGTATAAACTAAACCTGCATAAGAGTGAGCTGTTGCCATTAAACTTAGATAACACTGTTCTTGCAAAGATTAGGGTGCCTTTTAAGATTGCTGAGCAAAGCTTTGTTTACCTAAGAGTTTCTGTAACTAAGGATTTTGCAGATCTCAAAAGAAATAATTTTGATAAACTGTTACTTAAAATTGAACAAGATTTGGCTAAATGGTCTCCCCTCCCGCTGTCTATGCTTGGGAGAGTGAATGCGATTAAAATGTCTGTGCTACCTAGGTATCTATACTTGTTCCAGTGTCTCCCTGTGTTTCTTCCCAATGCCTATTTTAAAAAGCTTGACTCTATTATATCAACATACATTTGGAATGGGAAAAGGCCACGCTTGCGAAAAGATCATCTACAGAAATCAAAACAAGTTGGTGGAATGGCCCTTCCAAATCATAGATATTATTATTGGGCAACTAATTTGTGGTGTCTGTCATTTTGGGCATATTACTGCTTTGATAAAAGAGGCCCCATATGGGTTGAGATGGAGAAACAGTCCTGTGACCCTCAATTTTTATCATTAGTAATCGGAGCATCTCTACCTTTTTCCATAAATCGGACAATCACTAACCCAGTAGTTAATAACTCTATTAGAATTTATTCACAATTTAGGAAATACTTTGGCCTTCGAAACATGAACCTTTCTAATTCAATAGCATCAAACGTTTTTTTTCCTCCGTCGATGCAAGATGCCACTTTTAATACTTGTTCAAAAAAGGCCTGAAGTATTTTAAAGACCTTTTCATTGAAGACAAGTTTGCCTCTTTCGCACAGCTGTCTTCTAAATTTAATCTCCCCACTTCGCATTTTTTTAGGTACCTACAAGTTAGGCATTATGTTTCACGCTCCATTTCAGGGTTCCCAGATAAACCAGACAATAATATAATTGATGAACTCATATCATTTAACCCAACCAAGAAAAGAGCGATTTCTGCCATCTTGAGATTGATTTCCCATTTGCATTTCCCTCCCATCCCTGCAGTAAAATTAGCTTGGGAGCAAGACTTGCAAATCACAATCAGTGAGACAACTTGGGTTAAAGTATTAAAGAGAATTCATGCCTCTTCCATGTGTGCAAGACACTCCCTTATTCAATTTAAAGTTGTTCACCGGATGCACCTTCATAAATCAAAATTGGCTAAGATTTATCCAGAAGTAGATCCAATCTGTGATAGATGTAAATCTGCGGAAGCCACTCTGATTCACATGTTCTGGGCCTGTCCTAAAATACAAGAATTCTGGGGAGGTGTTTGTGAAGCCCTTTCTGATGTTCTTGCAGTTAAATTGAACCTAAATCCAACTATGTTGCTTTTTGGGGTTGTTCCCGAGGGGATGATATTACCTGTTGGGGGACACAGGGTGATTGCCTTTTCAACTTTGTTGGCACGCCGTCTGATCCTTTTGGGGTGGAGGGACGCTGCCCCACCCACAGTAACATATTGGATTAGGGATGTGTTAGCTACTTTAAAACGGGAGAAAATCAGATGTATAATGAGAGGCTCAGAAAACAAATTTTATCAGACTTGGAAATCTTTCTTTCTTTTCTTTAATCAACCCTCAACACAGGTTCAGGAATAAGGCTCTTTCTTTAGTTATACAGATCGATCTGGTATTATTCATCAGTATATACTGTTTTACACCCTTTGAATAGTATTTCATGACAGTGTGGACTGGGTTTGTTCATTATTGGGGGGTGGGGGGGGGGTCCTATTTTTTTTTGTTTTTTGTTACTATTATTACTAATCTTTTTCTTTTTTTCTCTCATGGATATTTCTTGTACATTTATATCTTTGTAAAGTGATTTTGTAATGTAAAATTTTCAATAAATATATCAAACAACAAATATTTGTATTATAATTTTTGAATTAGGGGTTTTGCATTAGGTGCCAATGATTGGACAACAGGTGAGTCCTGCCTCAGTTAAAGCTCTGACATCCAGAGGTCACAGAAAGGTGTGGTATCACTGTGCCAATATCTAAAGAGCTGCCCAAGACCTTCAAAAAAGTAACAGGTTATGGATGCTTGTGAGCCTGACATGGGAATTATTCTCATTCCTCTGAGGAAAATAATCTTCAGGTGGCGTAGAGCAAACAGGGACAGAGTCCAGGGCTGAGTTCCCCGCCGGTCTAAGACCAGATCCAAAAACAAGTCCTCAAGAACCCCAAGAGCCCATCAGAGGATTTTCAGGCGTTGCGAGTTTGCCAGTGAAAACTGAGGCAAAGGTCAGGACTAATTTACTCAGACAGGCAAATCAAAGATAGAGTAATAGTAGATGTAGTTGGTACAGACCACAGGCAGCTTTTTAGCAGAAGAACCTCCAAACAGCGGCGATGAATGCTGGCTGACATCTTACTGTCTGCCTCAGGGACCGGCCAGCATGCAATAATTGATTAAAGTGTGAACTCTGAACTCTGGAGCCATAAGTCTGAAAACTGAAGATGAACCACAAGCGATGCTTTCAACAGGATAATGATCCTGAGCACATTAGTAAATCCACCAAGAAATTCTTAGGAATAAAGAAAAGGCGAGTAATGTAACGGCCCAAAGTCTGGATTCAAACCCTTAAAGAGCTTCACAGTTAGCCGATGCTGGAGGCTGCAGCACAGATGGTGTTGTTGGCTTTACTGTAGTAATTTACCTCAAAGCCAGACAGCAGAGGGTACGAACTTTAGGTGTCACTTTACAGTAATTACATGCATTAAGCATTAATAAAGTATTAATAAACTTAATTCATTGATAAAGCATCACTCCTCCTTAGTGTCTAATTTATAAACACAAACAGGTTTTAATCTTCATTAATTAACTGCTATGTGACTAATTTATAAATTATAAATACTTTATAAATTATAGAGTCACTCTTTCTAAATAAAGTATTATATCAAGTACAAATAAGGTACCATTAAATATTAATTTAAGAAAATGATTAATACAATCTTCTAATATCTTAATAATTATATGTATATATGTACATTTAAATATTTGTTAATCATCTATTTAGATTTTCTAAATGATGCTATGAACCAATAACAGCTCCTAAAATAACTTGGTCATAACTTAATAATTTAGAAATGGTGAATCCATCATTTCTAAAGAATAAAAATGCCGTCATTAATCACATTATAAATGAGCTCATTAATCAAGACTAAAATGTTTCCATCTGTGTTTATGAATAACAGAATGAGGAGGAGCAATGCTTTATACTAATGCGTAACAGCGCATGGTTATTATAGTGTAATTCTGACACATTCAGACGTTACTGTTTACATTCATTTGTATTTCCATGTATTTTCTTTTTGATATGGCAAAAATATAATTACTGCAGTTTTAATGTCGATCATGACCTAAGCTCATACAGTGCCAGAAGCCTTTTGTTTGTTTGTTTGTTTGTTTGTTTGTTTGTTTGTTTGTTTGTTTGTTTGTTTGTTTGTTTTGTTGAATGCACATTTTTTATGTATTTGAGTGTCTCCATCTTACGGTAAAGTTACTACTGGAGGTGTCGTTTTGCAGTACATTCAGAGCCTGTATTACCCTGGTATTCATCTCTTGACATGTTTCCACTTTGACTTAAAAGGTCACGCATGAACTGAATGCCACCTTTAAGAGGTGCGCTTATGTGCGTTTGATTCTATTTTTATTTTGACTCGAATAACACGAGTCACAGGAAGGAACATCTCCAAAAATCCATTTGAAAAGTCAAACACGCCTGAAATTGTCACAGTGATGCTTTTTCCAGAGGTTAAGCCATACAGCTGGGATGAGTTTGTTCAGGCAAATTGCTGTGCGAGTCCATCAATGAAACGTAGACGGACTCGGCTCTGAGCCAGAGCATAGCAGGCCCACTGCAGTCATCAGGAGGAATTTGATTTGCAGTCAAAGCAGAGAGGAGGGAATAATGATGTGACCAGTAGAAACCTGTTGATGAAGAAAGCAGCAGCCTACTGGCATTTTCACACTGCAGGGAAACACCTGAAATTCACTGTAATTGATTCATGTTAATTCAACCTTTTTTTTAGGATCTGTCTTTGCCCCTGGGGTGCTGACACATCAGGCAAGTGTTCAGAAAGTGGCTCACATCCCCTGTATTCATGCTAGTGCAGGAAAACATAAATAATAAATGCACATAAACAGAGACCACTGGCAGCAGCCTGAAGGTAACGAGGAGAATATTGACCTACTGCAGACCTACTGCGGTCCTACTGCAGACCTACTGCAGACCTACTGCGGTCCTACTGCGGTCCTACTGCTGACCTACTGCAGTCCTGGACTCTGAAGACCCCTGAAGGCTCCCTGTGGGTCTCTCAGAAAAACACTTGCTGTGAGACTTAAAAGTCTTTTTACAAACTTCTCCAACATCCAACGTGCAGACTGTGAGAACAGTCAGTTTTTTTACTTTTTCCCCACTTATTAGCTAATATGTACCAGACTGTGTCATGTGCATTTGTTACAAAATAAAATATTCTTCTTGTCATCTGTGAGAGGTACAATAGATTGATTTATCAGTGTGCAGATTACAGCTCTGACCCCTCCAGGCCTGGACAGGAAACCTCTGAGTTGGATCTCGCTGATCTGGGATGCTGCATCCTTGACTGCAGTGGGATCTGGGCAGTTTGGAGGGGGCCAGGCTGATGCTTGGGGCTCTTTGTTGTATTTGTGAATTTTTTGAATACTTTTTTGATAAACAGCAGTTGAGTGTCATTTGATGCTGCTGGACTTATCACAGGTTTGTTTGGACAATCAGCTGCACAAACACGTTTTCCTGGAACCCAAATCCACATTTGCTAAATTCATACTCACACTGGCAGCCTTCTGTTGACACTGCCAGCTTTATTCTGGTCATGTGAAGCTGAAACATACTGAGGTCAGACTGATTTTAGGTCAGTGTAGGATACCTGGAAAACAAGGTGAGTTGTATGATTAATACGAGTGAGTAGCTCAGAACAACCAAGCAGATAAGGTAAAGCTTGAGTTTTACAAGAAAACACAGATTTAAAGGGGACTCAGATTAGTTTATGAATCCGAATATTCAACATGCTACACGTCAAGGTAGCAATAATGTTGACCATGCAGCCATTTTTTTTTTCTCCTTATCTGAAGTTGGGCTGTGGTGTTACCGAGCTAAGCAGGGCAGTCTGTTCCAGGTCCTCCTGTGGGATCTTGAGATGTTTCCAATCCAGGTGGGATTTATGATCCCTGCAGTGAACTCTGGGGTCTCCTCCCAGCTGGGTGAACCCAGAAACGCTCAAAGGTGAGTATTCTGGAGGTGATCCTGATTCATGTGCACAGTCCTTCAAAAATAATTTGCGTATTGTTATTTTCAGTTTAGCACGGGCTAAGCTAAAGCACCAACAGTGCAAACATTATGAAGAAATTGTTACTAAGCCGAGGTTACAGTACACAGACGCAGCATGCAGACACGCAGGGCGATACAATAACCTTTTAATGTTATTGTTTCCAGGAGCAGATGGATGTGAAAATAGAAGCTCTCGACTTTGTGTGAGAAATTGAAGGTTTCTGTGTCCTCTCCTTCGTCCCTGTGCAGCGACTGACTGCAGTCGTGACAGGAAGAGAAATCTGATCATAAGGAGACAAATATGTGGAAATTCTTTGCAAGTACGTTCAACAACTGAAAACAAAATATGAAGCAATCAGTTCCTGTAACTTTAGTTAAGCACATCAGACTTGTGATGGTTTCACCAAGGGAAAACAGAAGAAACGCCCGAGCATCCGCTCATCAGCATCCGCCTCCTTTCACTGCTCAAATTTGTGTTTTGGTGCTCAGCTCGGATCGAGTCCTCACCTCAGACTAAACACATGCTCTCAGAAGAACAACACTTTCCCGTGCCTCTGAGTTTTTAAACC
Organism: Archocentrus centrarchus; assembly: GCF_007364275.1. NCBI lineage: Eukaryota > Metazoa > Chordata > Actinopteri > Cichliformes > Cichlidae > Archocentrus > Archocentrus centrarchus. Next base: position 5,548,840 of record NW_022060256.1, read on the forward strand.
TTTAACTGTGTTACAGAACTGCTGCACATGAGCTGACAGCAACAAGCTAACACAGGCTGTGCTGCAGGGAAGTCCTCGCCAGATGCTCAATACAGCTCCAAGTGAGCATGAATGCAGTGTTTTTAGTTTTCATATTTTCTCCTTTCAGCTGCATTGGAAGGTTTTGTCTTACAACAACACGACATGTAGCACAGTTCCACCTCTGTGGAAAAACAGCCAAAACATTTTCATGTTTGAATTCTTCAGTGATTTTTCTCAAAAACACCGCTGTCATTTATTTTTAGAACTTCAGAAGCATAAATATAAGTGCAATGAATCTGTTATTTCCTTAGCAAAACTTATTTTTTCAATTCTGCTTGTAGATGTGTTTGGAAAATATTGATCTAATAAAGAAGACTCCAGTGTTTTCATGTCGTTCTAAAAGGGCCAGAGACGTTTAGTCAGACTTGCTGACAGCACTGATTTTGCATTTCTTGAAGCTACTTTAAAATATTCTGAGCTAACAGTAACATGGTGTGACTTAAGAGGGAACAGGTGGACCTCCTTAAGCTGCAAGAAAATAGCAAAAGCATAACAAGGCCCCTGTGGTTTCCTAAGTGTGCCCTCATTTACAATATATACCCACATATATCAGGGTTATAATCATTAACAAGCAGTTCAGCTGAAGTTCAGCGTGCCTGTGGAAGCCCGTTCCTCGATGAGATATTTTGGTTTCTAAAACCACACGAGAGCGACTGACCAAATGTTATGGTTTACTTGTTTCACAAAGCTCAGTGGGAACGAGTTCCTTTCACTGCAGAGAGAAATCAAACGGGATAGGGTTGCAAATAACAGCCTATTTCCCGGTGATTTCACTTGTGGGAAAAGCGGGTGCTGAAATTTTCCCTCAGTTGCAAAGATTTAACATGCATGACACATTTTTGAGTTTTAATGCAAACGGCTCGATGTGACGATGCTCCCGCAGGCGCCGTCGTCCCGCTCGCCCCCAAATAACGATTAAGGCTTCTATCAAATGTCAGCGGGGATCTTAAGTGGCTCCCGGGCGTCACGTTGTCTTCTGCACACCTCACCGCGACGAGGAAACGTGATCGGGCCACGCTGAGCGCTGAAGGGGGAAAAAAGCGCAAGCAGACATGTGACAACTGAATTTTTTTCACAGGGTAACCATTAGACTTTTTTAAACATAACTCTTTATGAGGCTTCACTTTGATATGCTTTTTTTTTTTTTTGTTCTCACAGAAGAATCACGCAAAACCTCAAAGGCCACAAACTTTTACTTTTTTTAAAGTGACAGAAAGACAGCAGCTTTTCCAAAGAAAATACAAATAAAACAAAAAAAAAATGATACCTAAACAAACACTGAGGGTGCATGGCTTCAGACAGACTTAAGAGCCCACTCTTGTGCAACAATTACCCCTTTTAGGATCGGCTAATCCTGAAATATGGGCCTGTGACTAATGGCGGAATTTAGCAAGAAATCAGCTCCGGTTTCACGAGGCTTTATTGACTCTAATGCATGATGCAGATACCTCTGGCTGTGATGAATGAGCGTGGGGGTACGGTCAGGCTCACCCCTCCTCGTCCTTGTCTTTCACTGTTGCTTTTGTGCAGGTGTTAATGAAAAGTGTCAGAGAAGCATGCAACAGGCCCTTTTCACTCGCTTGCCAAAAGAATAAGCTGTCATCTCAACAATGATGTTGAATGAGTTCACCTGAGCTGTTTGATTTCTTGTTGTTTTATAGGGAGAGGTGCCTCAGAGGAGTCTTTCTTTTTTATCTTTGATAAACTGCAAAATTGTATCTTATTTTTGAGCGAGTGCCAACCTGCGCGAACATTTTGCTACAGGGGATCGAGCACAAAGCCACGGGAGCGGGCTTTAGTGTACTTTACTGCACAAACAGCATATCAGTCATGCTCTGAGGGTGGATCTGTGTGACACCAACAATGTTAGAGATATTTGAAACGCTTTGCTTTGACAGTGACAGATATTGTACTGATGAACTGGTGCAGAGTGCTTGATAAAGAAACCTCTGCGCTGTTGGAAAATTCAGGTTTACTTTGAAGGAAGCAAAGTAAATATTTTCATAGTTGCACCTGTGGAGCGAAGGAGCCGGATAATTGCTTCGTCATGTAACTGCAAATGCCAGTTTTAAAGTTCGTCCTGTGACGTGTGGAGTGAGATGTGGTTAAATATTTTCATTTATTGTATGGACTGAGCCCCAGAAGCAACGCAAACAACAGAAAGAACAAAATATTAATGATGTGAAACCATGTTAGATTCACCCGAGCGTACAGGTGGAGTTACGGAGCATGTGCACTCAAAAGTGGTGCGTCAACTCCACTTGTATTTTTCTCCTTTGCATTTATGTAACAACTGTAGTCACTTTCCACAGGTTACACATTATCGTAGCTGTTAGAGTCAGCACCAGAGACACTATTGGCAGACAGTACTGACAGTATTTAAAAAGAAAACACTGAGATCCTGTAAATAATGCACAAATGATAGAAAACAAACATCCACCTTGTTTCTGTGTTTGAGCAGAAATGGTTACATTTTTAGAAACGTCTTTTTTCTGAATTTAAACTTTAAAGTGAAGTTTCATACGTCTCGTCCACCTGTTCTGTTTTTCCATATGGATGTTCCACGCAGGTGAATGTTAAACAAAAAAGGGTGGAAGTTAGTGATTATGGCCCCAGGCCCTCTTAATGCGGTGCTGTGTCTATTTTGTGTTCACAGAACAGAGAACACCTGGATCTGATGTGTGTCACGGCCACACGCTCCACGTCTTTATTCATGTCATCATTTTGGTTTTGTTCTGTTCATTAAACACACATCTCATGTTGGCCAGCACATCCATACACTGCTTTACACCACAGATCCTGACTTACACACATCATGTGCACTCCTGTTCATCCTGGTTAAGTTTGCAGTGCAACTATTCTTTGTAATATTTAGGCGCTTGTGCTGTAACGTTCCCCAGCTCTGACCCTTGATCAGCTGCCTGTGACCTGCTGGATATTAAGCAATGATTTGGAGCCGATAAAGTAAGCTGCTTTCAGGTGCTCCTTTGTCAGAAGGGGTCGCCTTCCTGAAGCATTCCCTAAAGGGGACTTCTGTCTCCGGCTGGAAGCGACTTTTTGCTTGCCAAGCCAATACTGTAAGGTAACAGATTCAAAATGAAATGAAAAAGTCATCGTGTCTCCATTCAGTAGACCTGGACTTCATCACCAGTGCTCGCTCACAGGGACCAGTGAATCTTTGAGTTTCTCTCTACAATATTATGAGGTCTTTGACTAAGAGTGTGAAGTACTACATGACGAATTACTGCAGTTTATTTCCTGATGGGCTCTTATTGGCTGTGTTCCTGCAACTTCTTTGATTACAAACACATTTAAATTCAGGCTTTTTAACTCCAGTTTAAGCTCGTGAATATTAATTATTCTCTACTACAGTTAATAACTGAGCTAACACCATCCCAAGATCATCTAAACTTCCTTTGCATTGCAGACATGACTGTTCATATGTCTATGATGAGAAAAAGGTTGCTTACAGCAGGTCATCCAGTATCTGGATCTGTAATCCATTAATGCATCGTGATGATACTGTAATCTATTACAGTGAGCGCATTGTGCAATATGTTGACAAACAGCCGCATCAGCAGCAGAGGCAGAGAGCCCATTACACATGTTCCTGAAATCTTGAATACATATTTACATAACACACACACACAGTATTAGACCACAACAGCCACTGCTGTCACTTGTTTGATGTCAAATAGGAATTCTGATGAAACCGTTCCCTTCATAAAAAGCTGTTGTGTAAATACGAGCGAAACCTCCACTCTGTCGATTTTATTTCATGCATAAACAAGTTTATGTATCACTTAAATAAAAAAGAAGAATTAATAAGCAGAAGAAATATTGAGACAGCAAAGCTTGGAGAAAACTTGCCAAGAACTGAAATAGCTGACTGCAGAGACACTTCTCAAGAATACTTCAGTGTGCACAGACTTGGCGCACAAACAAGAAAGTCAAATCACGAACCACTAAAATGATTCTCTGTTTATTTTCTGTATCATTTTTTGCTGCTTTGATTCAGGCGGACATCCTCCCTGCAGGCAAGATGGAGAGATTACATCTCGGCAGTTGGAAAGCCCAACTGACTCTCTGCCGTGACAAATAACAACAGCCTGAGAGAACGTCAACAAGTCACGCTCATGAGCCCAGAAGGCAAATACGATCAGGTGTTATTTTAGATGTGATGCAAATCAAGCCAAAGTGATACAAGTTGAAAGGCTGAACCTTTGGAAGGAGCTCTCAGAGATGCTTCAGCTGCTTTGATTAGCAGGTGCCGCGGGAGACACGAGTGGGAAAAATCAGCCTCTTCTCCTGCATATTTTCATGCTTTCAAGGGTCCCACAAGCTGTGGCTACTTTCTCCAAATTCCATTACTGCTTTTACACAGAAAAGGGGTGTGTATCTGCCAAAACTCATGTTGTGTATCCTGGATTATCAAATCTGTCAGCTGCCTCCTTTGCTCAGAAACGGTTAAAAATCAGCACTTCTGTTTATTGACACTGAATCCCCCCTTTATTGGTAATGTTAAGCACCGTTATGAAGTCAGGAGCTCAGTAATGGCCCCCTGGGGAAAGAAGCACTTTGGTGAATGGGCGAGATCATAAACTCCTGAGTTATAAAGTGCTCCAGCAGCTGCAGCGCTTTCCTGACAAATGGTGCTGTGACGCTCTCTGAGCAGCCAGGCCTCACCGTGTCATCTTTGTGTTGTTATAATAATGGGCCCCAGATTTATTCAACAAAAACTCTTATCAAAATGATCATTTATCTATGTCAAAGTACAAATTAGTTTAGCCTTTGCCTGGGTGGCATGGTGGTGTAGTGGTTAGCACTGTTGCCTCACAGTAAAAAGGTCCTGGGTTCAAATCTAGTACTCCTACTTCCCCCCCACAGCCCAAAAACCTGTGGAACTGGGTTAACTGCTGACTCAAAACTGACTGTAGGTCTGTCTGTTGGCCCTGTGACAGACTGGTGACCTGTCCAGGGTGTACCCCGCTTCTCGCCCTATGACAGCTGGGATCACCTCCATCCACCCACAACCCTGAATTGGAGAAGTGGATGGATAAATGAACTCTTGGGAAAAACTATTTGTTCTGCGAAAACAAAAATAATTTTTTTTTTTATCTTACTTTTCATTCCTATCCAATAAAACTTTGTACAAACACATTTTACAGTCGGATCCCCGGCTCCAGCTGGTCTTTGTTAGTCTTTGTCTCAACCGCTGTACAACAGGTTGCACCAACTAACCTTAGAGGGCCCCACTGCAGCAAGCACTTGGCAACAGTTTGTAAGAAAAACTCCTTTTTAACAGGAAGAGACATCCAGCAGAACCAGGCTCATGGAGGGATCTAATCTAATCTAATCTAATCTAATCTAATCTAATCTAATCTAATCTAATCTAATCTAATCTATCTAATCTAATCTAATCTAATCTAATCTGCTCCGGCCAGTTAGTGGGTGAGAAAAAACAAAGAAAAAAGAAACCATGAAGCACTCAGATTGCAAACCTCCACCAGTGCAGCTCACTCTGGGCAGATTTACTTTTAAGGAAATTGTTCTGTATTTTGCTTAAATTCATTTTGTTTTCTTTGTTGTTTGTAAACACACAATACAAAAGTTATGACATGCTGAAGTGGCACGTAGATGCACAGGGAGTAAAAGGGTGGAGGAGAAAAACTCATTGCAATCATGGGAAGTCCCCCAGCCTGAGCCTACAGCAGCGTAACTGAGGGATGTTCAGGGTCATCTGATCCACAGCAAACTTTATCAGCTTTATCAAAAACTGGTGTCCAGCTCCTGAACCCAGACTGGGAGCTGGTTCCACAGGACGCCACTCATCCCACACTGGCTTGCTCAGACAAACCAAGGAGGCATCATTTATGTTTTCCTTATGAATTATTGATCTGAAAAGCTCAGATCAGAGAATATCTTTCCAGGTACTCCTGATGAGTCACCGTGGGGTTTGAGTCACATGCTTTTAATTGGTGTCTTTGCAGTTAAAGCCGGTGAAGCAACAACAACGCTAAGAAACAGAGCTAATTCACTGAGTCTGATCATCTGTCTGCTCAGACAGCATCGGTCTGCACACCCGCTGATGGGGTTGTGTGTTGCTAGGCTGCACTGATAGATGGGTTGAAACCGCATATTGTGTGTGGACTTGGTTGGAAAATGGTGCAAAAAAAAAAGAGTAGACAGAACTGCCGAATAATTAAAAAAAAATGTTTTCTGGTGGGAATCAATCAAAATCAGGTCTCGTCTGTGTGGAGCAGGAAGTTACATCATTTAATCACAGTTGTAAAACTAATTTAAAATAATCCACATTTTTGTGTGTAATTAACAATGCAGAGAGGTCAGCTGGAACTATAACATGTTTAGTGAACACCTTTTAATGAAGAACACCCTAAAATTAGCAGGGAGCTGGGATTAAAGGCAGGTTTGACTTAAGAAACCAAAACATAAAAACTTGGTCAAAAAAGTATTAAAACATATCACAATGTTTCAGTTACTTTAGTAGTTACTCACGCAATTCCCGCCGTACCTCCATACCTCATGTGTTGATTCAGGAAATGCTTGAAGAGCAGAAACCAGGTGTTTCAAATGTTAAAGCAACAATGTGCAAAGAACACTGTTTTCTCTTTAATACAGATGCTGCAGATGCTTTTCATCCCTGAAAGAGGCTTGTGTGAACCTCGGTATGTTTCCAGTTTAACACGTCTCCGCACATAGACCTTCTATGGGCGTTTTTTTTTCCCACAGGTTTGTTGGTCATTTATTTTGAGGGAGACCTTGCGGTCTATCAGCACTCGTGTTGACAGACTGCCAATGGAGCATGGCCAAACAACATGGACGCAGGTGTTGGTGCTGCGCATCTGAGACCCGAGGAGCCATCCCGTTGAGGTGGTGATCAAAGTAAAGACCCTGACCGGGCGAATTTTCCCATCTGCGACTCAATGAACCGATTTATTGTTCATGCTAAAATTGATATTATGATGGCGTTTGGATAGTTTGCAAGTCAGATAAAGATCGTGGTCGTCCATCAAAAGGTGACACAATTCTACTCACGTAAGCGTGTAAAATAAAGCATCGTGTGTCCCGAAAAAATGGATCTATCTTCGCTATCTCCTTTATCAGAGCCAGGCCTTTTGTTTGGGGCTGTTATCAGCTTGGTCACAGTCAGCCATTCTTCTTGTCACCTCAATCATATCTGCCTTGGTGGTGGTTTATGACAATAGTTTATCATATATTATCCAAATACCTGCATGCCCGTAGTGGAGAGTACAGTAGCACAATGCTGAGTTAAGTTCTGACTTCTTCAGTTTGTTTGCGGGTTCACAAAGAAAAAGATTATCTGTCGATGCAACGTTCAAGCATGAAACCCAAAATAAAGATGTCATCTTTAAACAATCTCTGGAGAAATAAAAGGAGGTGCTCCTAGAAATAGGGGTACGGGAAAAGTTCACTTCCTATTCCCACAGCAGCATTTTCAGGTGAATTTTCAGGAACGCGGGTCGGCATTTGGCCCGATACACAAAGAAATGAGGGCGAATCTTCATTTTACTGTTTAACATTTAGATGAATGAAAAACATTTAATACAATCTGACAAGTTTCATTCTGTATCAGTCTCAGATATCACCTGTCCGCTGGTGCAGTGTCGCCAAAAGGAGGTTCTGGGTTCAAACCTGCACGTTCTCCCTGTGGCTGGTTTCTGCAGATGGGAAATAGATTAAGCTTTGTGTACTCACTAACAGCAGAAAGCACCATGCCAGTGCATTTCCATTTCCAAATAATGATCGTGCCTGTGCCTAGTTTCATTTTCAGCTACAAACTGATGGTTGCCGGGCAGGTTAGAGCCAGAACAGCAGAAAAAAGAAGGATAAAATACAGCAGAATTGGTTAAACGGGATTTACAGTCTGCACAAACAGCACTCAGAGGTGAGAATGGCAGAACTGGTGGTGGACATTTTGAACACACGTGCTCTGAGGAGGACGATGTGGGATCAAGTGTAGAAGAGTCAGGTGACCTGGCCCCACCGCCTGCTGTGTGACGGAGAGTTTGGTATTTCTGCATGTGAAGCGGTTTATTGATGTGTTGGGTCACTTTTGCCCTCCTCTGGCGGGTGGGGAAAGGGGGGGGGACTGTGCCATGTGCAGATTTGTTCACTCCTTGCTCACCATATGGCCGCCCAAACAGACTTAAAGACCTTATAATAATTTCCCCCTCTGATCTTCAGACTTGCTCAGAAGTGAAGGACCATCAGTGAGAGACAAACACGAGCAAATCTTCAGTGGAAAAACTTTTACAATAGTGCCTGATTATTAATTAAAGTTAGACTGTTTTATTCAGTGTTTGTGAGCAGAGGCTGGTGCAGTGGTGCAACAGGCCAATAATAATACTGACTGAAGGCAGATGTCAAGTTAAGGTCCACCTGGGACCAAGTCGGGGGCCGGTCCCATTGTTGTCGCTTGATATCTGAAAAGTCTGAAAAACTTCCACAAAACCTTTGATTACTTTTCTGTTACATATGATGGCACTAATATAACTGTACAACTTCTCTACTTAAGTCCAGCATTTATTCAGAAATCTCCCAAACCACATGAAACTACAAGAATTTAATTTATATCACTGATTTTATCCACCCATAGGTGTTTCAGACACTGACTGTCAACAATTAATGACATGGAAGCTCAAACTAATGTGGTTAACTATGATATTACTGATATTAATATGACTAATTATGATCAGGACTTCCCACAGTGGGAACATGCTGGTGTTAAGTGTTTGTGAGCTCTGCAGTGTTTCACTGGGGTCAAAGGTTAAACAGAAGGAAAGTGAGGCTCTAGATTAAAGGAGAGGAAAGCTGGCGGCTCATCCTCACCCTTTCTGTGTGTGTGTGTGTGTGTGTGTGTGTGTGTGTGTGTGTGTGTGTGTGTGTGTCTCATTGAGTTATATGACCTAGTGATGAGGGAGGAGGAGGAGGAGAGTGGGGGGAAACACCTGCCTCGCCCCTCCGTCCAACAAAGATCTGTTCCAGTGGAACGCCACCATAAACCTGGACATCGGCACGCAAGCCGTAATCGACCTGATCCTGAGGTGTCCCACCTTCTCTGAAGTTGCTGCTACAAAGCCCCCCCCTCCCCCTTCAGACCCCAGCTATATTCCTGGTCCCCCACTGAGCACAGACCTTCTGAAGTCTCAGCCTGTCATCTTTAGGGTTTTTTTTTTTTTTTGGTATGTGCTGTCCACTTTGTAGCTTGTGCAGGTTTGCAGATAATGTGAGATTTATCCGGACCAGCTCTCCTCTTACTAGAAGCATCTTTGAAATTTAAATGACATGAAGGGAGACCGTCAAAGCATCTCTGTTGGTGAAAAAAGACCAAAGCTTCTAGGGTGGAAAGAAGAGCGACTTCCTCCAGGGAGCTATCCATCTTGTACTGGAGCTCTTTTTAGTATCAGGTGCATCATCTTGAGAACCCATCTGACATTCCTGGCTGAATTAGTCTGAAATTCCCACATAGAAAAAAAACCTAGAGGGGCCAGGTGGCTGGTCATTATGTGCACATGCTGTGTAGAACTAAAGTGTTTTGCATGTCTCTGCAGGACGAATGTTTGGGCAATTTTAAACAAAAGGTCATGTTTTTATTTTCTACCACAGATACTTTTAAGCTATCAGAAGAGGCACCAGCCTGCTCGCTGCACGAGCCTGTCACACCAGAAGACTAATTATTTATCTTCATAAACAACAAGAGGACGTACGGGAGCATTTAGACTGATGTCAGTGTTGAGAGATGATGTGCCATTGGCCGTGCATTTCATGCAAGATTCTTCTTCCCTTGTGCTGTTTTTCATTACTGGGGGGTGATGTTGTGAAGGGGAGTGAACAGCGAGTGAAAGCGAAAGTAAAGAGCCAAGGGCTCTAAGTAACCTGAAAGATGAAGCCAGAGTGAAAGTACCAAAAACTGCAATTTCTTTGGTGGCCCCTTGAAGAAGGCTCCAAAAGTGAGTCTCCACAGATTCCCACGATAAATACCCAACTTATGGGATCAAAAGATGATTTTGTTCTCTATTAATTCCCTCTTTATAACAATTGGGCTGAATTTTTATAAAGCATCCAGCATGGATACTGTAAAGACTGCAAATTAAGGTGTGGTCATCTGTGTCTGTGGAGTTTGTGGCATTTGAAGCATTTTAATGGGATTATAAGACAAATGCAAAAGTTTTCCTGCGTGAGAGACACTCCAGCATTTTGTTACTTTGTACTAATTAGCTGGTGTGCGTGTGTGTGTGGTGTGGTGTGTGTGTGTGTGTGTGTTGTGTGTGCGCGTGTGTGTGAGAGAGAGAGAGAGAGGAGAGAGGAGAACATCAACATGTTAATATTAATGCTAATGCTAACATGCAAAGTTCAAAACCAATAAGTGATTTCAGATGCATACAGGTCTACATGCATCTCTTATTTACAACCTGGGCCGAGAGGCTGACACCAAAACTCAGTGATGATAACAGGAATAAAATGTCCGTGTCTGAGTCCCTGCAATGAGGAAATGTTGCATTAACTGATACATGAGGGCACCGCTGTTCAGTTATCAGCAAGTGAAGCGTGTGTGAATACGAGCTGTAAGATTAAGCTAAGAGTGCAGCCAAGGTATCGGGGAACACATATCGAGCTAAACAGCTGGTAGATACTGACTGAAAAAGTTCCCAAACCAAACTAAATCATTTTAATATTTAAGTGTAATATTGATCCTGTAAACACACAAAATAATCAAGAGTGTCGTGCAGGCTGAAATCTTCACTTTAAAGAAGGAAAGAGGAAGTTAAAGTATTAATAATGAAGCCTGAATCACGTTTTCCAAAGAGTTTCTGTTATTTCACTTATTCCATGAAAAACAAAAGCTCTCAGCTCTCGGTCTGTTTTTTGTTTTCCACTCCAGGATGGTGATTGTCCACATGTTGTTGTCCTCTGAGGTATTTCAACATGACTTATGACTTGATCCCGAGATGGGACACCTCTGCTGGGCCGTGCACCCGCCCCTCCTCTCAGTCCATATGGTTCGACTTGGTTACAGCGTGAGTGTGGTAAGATACTTGTTAAAATGTGGTATGTGGCGGCTGCACTTGCTGGGACTCTTCTTGAGCAGCCTGATGTTTTGTTCTTCACTTCGGGGGGATTTGATACCCTTCTCATGGACAGTTTCGCTACAGTAGGCCTCAGCATTTTTGAAAAATGAGCTTTAAGTTAAAAAAATTATTATGATAAAGTATGTGAAAATTACGTTCCATCCAAACATCCATCCTTGCATTCTTGTTCTTGCCTCTCATCCACCCAGAGTTGCAGGGGGTCCGCAGCCTGTGGACAGCTGGAGGGGGGGCGTACACCCTCGACAGATCTCAGTCCATCACAGACAGCATCCATGTTCACATCCTCAGCTACAGCCAATTCATAACCACAAGGAAGAAACAGGGAGAACAAGCAAACACACATTTTTTCATTTCTTGTCACATAAAGAAATTCAGCTCTGGGTCTTTAGACGTGAACAGGTGAAGCTTTAGGGTTAAAGGTCAGCAAATAATAAATCTATTTCACTTAGTTTGGGATCAATCCTGTAATGACTGAAAAATGAATGCAAACTCCAAAAGATCAACGTCAGCTGTTTAATACAACAAATGTTCTTCAGTGTATCAAAACTTCGCAGGATAAAAATGTCAGTCAGCCAGTTCGATGTTTCAAACGTGGAAAACTGGCTTCAGTACTTTTTCCTTTATTCTAAGTAAATCCACATGTTTATGATGTGCTTGTGTTTTAAAAATTTGGACTCGTATGAAGGTTATTTAAACAGTTCAACCACAGAAATCTTAATTTCCATTTATTGTTTGTTTTTTGGGAGGGTTTCAGTTTCTTTTCAATGATGCTCAGAAAAAAAAAAGATATTTAAAAAAGTGAAAATGCTTCACTACGTTGATCAGATTGTTGCACGGCGCGTATCAGGTTATGAGAGCTCGTCTGTGACAAACAGTTAAATCTGCATTTGCATTTAAGAACGATAACGAGTAAGATATCGTTTGTAACTATGAAATTTGTCACAGTGTGAATGTTACTTAACATCCTTTTCTTATTGGACACATTTATTTTTCTTTTATCTTCTACTGTTTAATGAGTAACTTCACAGTAGCATCACACACACAGTAGAAAAAAACTAACAAGTATACATAATATCATTACAATGTAAGATAAAATTAATAAAAACAATAAACAATATCAAACTCCAAAATCAGTTGGGTTTGTATAATAGGTTATAATAAGTTGCAGCTTGTACCTAAAAAAATCTTAAAATACAAAAATGCTGAAACTCGATGGGAAACACACTGAAGGAAACAGGAAATAAAATCCATGAATCATAAATCATCGGTGTCTGCCAAAAATGCCAAAATTCACAGAAACTAACTTTAAAGAAAAACATGTTGTTTTCTGTATAAGAATTATTGAACATTAATTATTAATGAATATTACTGAATAATTTTATGCTTAACTATAATTTATAGCTTATGGATGCATAATTTCCACACTGTTTTAGTATTCATTTGTACTGAGGTCTTAAAATACACTGATGTGGATTTTTATAAAGCAGCAGCAACGCTGTATCTTTAAGAGCAGCTCGTTTTTCATCAGTAATTCTGCATTAAACGCTTTTGTTGGCTCTCTGGGATTGATTAGTTCTGCCTCCTTAAGCCGGTGGTGAATCACATAATCATTTCCTGCTAGATACAATTAGATATTGGGGAGACACGGGGGACTTCTTTTATAGAGTCGGAGCTCTTCCCAGACAGAGATACGTACACATTTGAACCAGATCCACGAATGAGTCAATCTGAGTTGACATTTGGTCTGAGAGAACATCTGAGTTTCTCATTCTGGCAGCCCTTTGGCACAGCACAGCCGCACCGCTCTGCAGAGACTAATTGTTTTGGCCTCAACTGTCCTCCTCCTCACTTTTTACATCATCTGGAGCACAAACAGCCAGAGGAAGCCGAGCGGCTCTCCTCACCCCAATCAGTTAAAAAGAGCTGACACCCAGATCAAATCACGTTGTTCCGTTAAAAGTGTAATTTATGATCCATTACCAGTGTTTTCTTTCTTCTCTCCCTCTCTTCCCCTCTCTTACTTTCACATCAGCTCATAATATCCTAACAAAGTTATTCTTTGATGGCGGCATTTCTTACGACTCCCGTAAAGTGGCTCCACAGCGAGGGAGGGAAAGAAACCGTGAAGGCCAAACGTGAGGAGGCTGAGACGGAAACTGAAGAGCTCATCAAGCTCATTCATCTTGTCGGATCTGAAGGCCGAGAACGCCAAGCAGAGGAAATTTCACACTCGCTCCTCTTCAACACACTCTATGAATCATATCACATAACAGGCTGCATTTTGAAGCCACTGAGTATCTACAGACTGGACGTCTTGCTAATTACACTCCTTTCTCCTCTTACTCTGGAGTTTTGTTTTAACTCTCAATATGAGCTCAAATGAGATTCAGTCCCCCCCCCCAGCCCCTCCAGCTCAGCAGAGGTGATCAGACGCCTTTTGGCCGACTATCAAACAGGTAATTCAGGAGATTTACGCCGCCTTGTTTGCCCTCGCCACACAGCAAATTGCATGGAAAGGAAAAAGGTGAAAGGCGATACCTCAGTGAAGACAATGCCTTACAGAAGGCCTGCTGTAACATGCCAAACTGATCTGGTGCCAGTCAGTCAGCGAGCGGCCTGAAGATCTGCTGCCGTACAGTACGAAGGTCCGGGCAGCAGATGAAAGAGGATTCACTAAAAACAACTGACAGAAGATGGATGAGGTCGGGATGTGATAATATTCTGAACCCAAAGCAGATTTGCTGCCTTTTAAATGTGACCTGAGAACGTGAAAATTATTTGTCCTTAAATCACTAAACAGCTTATGAGTAATCTTCAAGGAAAGTATGAATGATTGCTTTCATTTAAAGCTAGAAAAAAAACCTGGTGTTATTATGATTGTTATATGATATTATCTTTATATGATCTTTGTGGGGATTATTATTGGTATCTGATATTATTATGATCCAATGGAGGTACATTTTTATTAGCCTAAGAATTAAGTACTTTAAGTACTTTATTTTCATTCCTCATTTATGTATTCAGACATTTTCAGCATTTTATGATGGAGTAACCGCCATCAGTACCAGTAAATGTGTCCAGATATCAGCATACACGGACGTTTGGACAGCCTTTGGTGTCTGAACTCGCCAAAATCTCAAGAAACAAATCTATTAAAGGAAAAGAAATGAATCTATAGAAATAAATTCTACTGTGTGTAGCTGTGAGTTGAGCTGCTTCACACTCAGCAGGTAGATTTCTGGGGGGCTGGAAACCAGCAGGACGCGTGGTTCCTGATTCGTAGCTAAATGCTTCTTTCTGTCACCCTCAGTGGGCCTTCATCAGCAGGGGTGTGGACAGACACCCCCCCACACACACACACACACACACACATCCTGGCTTCCTTTCTCTTAAACAGGAGTCAGAGGCAACCAGCCTGTTCTGAAAAGATGTTTTGACTCATCACTGGACAGATATTGTCTGTAGGTCTGACTCCTAATTCATATTTCATTCAGGAATTTAAATTTTCTTGTATGAAATGTTGCAGAAATTGCAAAGGAAAATAAGAAAGATGAAAGATTTACATCACAGCGTTAACACGCACAATCCTTCATCCACTGAGTTTGTATATCTTTTTAGATCTACAACTATTATTAAAATGTTATATGTAAAATGCTGGAAATATAACATGGTCGTTTGACATTTCTGAAATACACAGAGTACCTGAACGCTCCATTTAAACAGTGACCAGAGCACAGTGGATGCTGGGAGCTATAAACAACTCAATTTCCTAAACTCTGAGCAGGAGAAGACGTCTCCTGATCTTTAACACAGGACAGGGCCTCATTAACCCAGCACCTACTGCCAGGTTTCAGCAGACATCAGACTGTTTTAAGAATAGGATCACATGAGTGCCTCTGTTTGGGAAAAGCAGGAGACACAGGTGGAAGTAAGATTTTAGCAGTGGTAAAATGGGTTGAAATGTGGATTTTATTAAGTTATTTGCATTGCAGCAGTTGTTTAAAGCAGCACATGGGAAAGCTTTACACATGCAAGCTTAACTGAGGTGTAGATAACAGAGGCAAATGTCACAGGAGGACTGCAGGAGGTCATTTCTGCAAATAACCATTTCGAGTCAGTCGGGGTGGAAGATAAAGTGCTCTAATGCTACAACAGGTGGTTCACAGTCTTTCTCCTTGGTGTGTACTGTGGTGCTCTCTCCCGTGTTATCTCCTGGGGCTCGTAGTAGCAGTCCATCTCTTTCATGGATAAGCAAATCAATCCGCCGCTGTCACTCGGAGGATTCCACAGCGGCAGGGCTCGCCGGTGTGAACGACACCTTGAGCATTGGGGCAAAGCGCTGCAGCTCGGCCCTCTGATGTGTCTCCTCACAGCAGTTGTTCAGAGGTTTCAACACGCAGACACACACACACACACACACAACACAGGGCCTGCTATCCCCCCCTCCCATGACCACATTATGACCTCATTGCAGTCACCTGCTGCTGAGACCGTGGCTAACCTGCCCTCCCACCGGAAAAAATCAGCCGCCTTTTTACCAACGCTCCCTGAAGCCACGCAGGTCAACATGCTACGTGTTCGAACGCAATACCTTAAACTTATTGACATGTTTTCACACCAAAACAGCAGGAAATTTTTTATGTTTATTTGGAAAAAGGAAAAGAAAGACGCATGCAACGCAAATCTCAGCTAAGTTAAACGCTAAGAGCGTCAGCTGTTGGTTTGTTGGGGCTGGAGTCTGAATGAAAACCAGCTGCAAAGCTACATCCTGCACGAGGAACAAAGAGCGATCGCGAACGAGCCCCTCGGGATCCTCTGGCCACTCTTAAACATTTGGAACATTTATGCTGCTTTAAATTTTTTCCTACATCTTTCCCTTGATATTTTGTCCGAGGAATGAATTTTGTTTGCCAGAACAATTCAGCTCTCTATTGTGAATACCTTTTAGGAACATATGGGGATTTTGTGGTTGTGGTGTTATGTTTCTAAATGCAATTTATTACAGGCTCAAGCAGGACATGTGAAGTAGGTCACTCAGACTTGTGCTTTTTAAAGGAGTGCAGTGTAAATGTTATGTTCCATGTGCTGAGAAGCGAGCGAGGAGTTACGGCTTCAGCGTGACAGTGAAAAACTTGAAATCCCGGCATTCCTCAAAGCCACAAACGCTTCCGAGCGGCATCCCGATCGGCTTTTTCTTGGTGCATTTTAACTTCCACTTCATCAAAATTATCTTTGTTCAGCTGTAAAAGGAAACAGACTAAGTAGCCACAGGTTATTTTAACTGCTAGCAGCAGCACCGGGCAGCGCAGGCCATAGTGGCAATTCCCATGAAATCTCCCGATATTTCTTTCATTTGTTCACCGTCCACAATTAGTCGCGGTCAGGCTGATCAAAGGCAGCGGTCGGGCGGTTGCATGTGAACCGGCGTCCACTTGCAATGACATCCACAAACCAGAATGAAATATGAAATATCAAGTTTCCATGGATGCATGGACTAGTAAAAAGGAATCTGAGGAATAGGAGGGTTTTCACACTGGGTAATGTGAAACATTTGGTGCGGATTGTAGGCCTCGGCAGAGGGAAGACGAGAGCCAAATCTGTCTGGCAGTAAAACCAGGAGCAGGCACAAGTTAAAACAAACTGCAGTTGCTGAGTCCCGTTGATTTAGATGTCATTATGCTTCTCGCTGCCTGGCAGAATTTCCTGCTGTTGGGTGCTTTACAAAAAAAGAGATGTAATACAATAAAAGCACAGACAACAAAACACGTTTTTGTTATTTGCTTTCAATGCAACATCTCGAGATTGATGGCTGTCTTTTGTTTCGTAACAGGCAGATGTTTCTTCTCAGCTCTTTAATTTTTAGTCTTCCAGCTACATCCTGACAGTTTCTAAACCCATCTACCTCTCCCAAGTTGTAAGGAAAATAAATCAGCACTAAGAACAGGTGGAAAAGCTTCACCATTAATTTATCATGCAGTTTTTATTTACCTATTTTCTACCAAAAAAAAAAAGATGACAGCAGACATCCACACATGGGCTCCAGCTGCAGCTTATACGATTATTAAAATACTACAGAGTGGCTCAGATCATACTATACCACACTAGAAGTCCAAGCTAAGTGCACAATCTAACCAAACACCTTCTGTTTTGGATGATTGGGTGGGTTTTAGCTGATAAATATCATCATGAGTGTCACGATGAGGGGATGTGTTCAGACATCCCGCTGACTCCTGCACATGATGGATCTGAGGCCCACAGAACAAAGCCTGCCGTGGACAAATCGTGAATCTGAACCAAATGGGCCACTTCATCATTGCACAGCAATTGGTTGTAAATGTGGTGTTGGGTTCCCACGTGTCTACCCACCCCGTCTCACCATAAATACTGCACAAAAGCAGGCAGGCTGTGTGTGTGTGGTGTGTGTGTGTGTGTGTGTGTGTGTGTTTGTGTGTGTGTGTGTGTGTGTGTGTGTGTGTGTGTGTGTGTGTGTGTGTGTGTGTGTGTAAATGCAGATGGTCTCAGTGCAGCGGGTAAAACAAGCGTGTCCTTGTTGTCCCCAAACAAAGAAGCAGACTTTGTTCCAATTAGTGTTGACTGAGACAGGTGCTGCGCGGTTTATTGACCTTTAGGGGCTGCGTGAGCCTTGGAAAGCTGTGCAAGCAAATAAATAGCCAATAAGGAGGGTCACTGGGTGGAGCAAGGTGGAGGAGTGTCTTTGTAATAGAAGCTCAAGAAAGAGAAGCTTTATCTTTTTAGCAGGCATCCTCCTGCTCCTGAAGTGCCGGGGTGAGGAGCCACATGACCTCAAGCTTTTAATTGCTTCCTGTGTTTTTTCCATCTGCAGGGGGGGAGTATATACTTTCTCTTTGAGACACATCTACCAAAGGTTTCATTTGTCTAGAAATACCATGGTCACATGACTTCACACACACACGTGAACACAAACTGAAATAATTTGAAGTGGTGAACCTTATTTTGTCACAGATTATTGCTGAGGCGTTTTTTTCTCTGTGCTGCATCTGATGCTTGGATTTTCTTCTCCAGGCATGACTCATCTTCTTCTGGGGTTCAGCCCAAGAGGTGAAAAGATCCTCAAAATGAAGTTCTCTGCACCACATAGCGAGAAATAATATTAGTCAGATAATCTGTTAAAAATGATCCAAAAGACACCAACAGCATGGAAGTCCAGTTTCATAACTAAAGCAGCGGAGGTGAGGCCTACCAGACAGCTCCAGCAGTGGCCGTGCTGCTAAGCCGGTATCCGGGTAGGAGAATAATCCTCAGAGTTAAGTAATTAAACATGTTTCTGCTGTAAAGTTCAAACATGGGGTGTATGAAGACTCGTGTTTCTGGTGGCCATTACAGGAACAGCAGTTTCTGCAACTTTCAGGTAGGTTTCTTTTTCATTTCCCACTCACAGCCTACAGACACAGGTGAATGACGCCTCAGCACTGCAGTATGGAGGCTGTCAGAGTCTGTATACATCAGTCTGCAAAAGGTGCCTGTTAGTGTGCCGATAATGCAGAACTATGGTTGGCTCCACAGAGTAAAGGATTGTGGGTCTATAACCAACACAGACATGCTTATTGTTGTGTTATTGTAGGTGGACTGTTGGTTGAAAACTCATCTTTAATAATAAAGGGAGCGACAGTGGAGCTCAACACAAAGTGCAAAAAAAAAGATTAAAACATACACAGGAAGCATACGCGGCTCTTGAGTTTGCTTTAGCTTTAGCATGGGCCCAGCTAAAGGAGCACAATCGAACAGCTGGTGTCTTCATTAGTGGTCGTTCCACATATTTTTAACATTGATCCCAGGTGACACTACACAGCTACAACATGCAGGCTACGGACTGCAAAATTCTGCATGCGACCAACACACAACCATGCCGGTCCCTTTGCCTGTGGGGGGGCCACGGCCACCTTTTCAGGTGTCTGGTGCAGCCAGAGGACAGCCAAGTGAACTTCCTGTTCCTGGTCATTGTTTACTGCAGATATGTATATAAAAAGCAAACAATAAGTTATATGGTCACCAAATAATACCTGGTGGTTGGCTAATAGATTTTGGCATTGTAATCCCTGCTTTGCCTTCAAACAACCAACCAAAGTCTACTCAAAAGTAATGAGACTGTATATACCTGTATATTAGATCTAAAACAACTACAAGCAGAAATAGCTGACAGAGACTAGAATAGCTGTGATCTGGGGATTGGAGACGAGCTACTGCCTCACGCATGGCCCAAATGTGAGCCCACACCCCTGAAACTCCCACAGACCAACTGCTGCAGTCGTATCTGTGTGTGCAGCTCGGTGTGCGAATCTCATTTAAATGATCAGAAACTGGTAGCTGTGCAGCTGTACACCAGTATTTTAATAGCTTTGTAGTGCTCTCAGATTGCGCTAGCATGAACTCTAATTATCTCAACTTTCAAATTACAAGCTCAACGTGCAGAAAAAAGGTTGCTAAACTCTTTTGAGGATTTTTGTTTTTTTTTAGTTTAATGCGCATTTATAACCTTTTGTGTAATCAACCATCGAGGGGCAGTCAGTGTGGCTTCACTTCTGTCACGTAGCCACAGTCAGCGGTTTAAACTGTAATAGGTATGAAATGCAGTTTTATTGGAAAAGGCAAAATTATTTTTCTATACAAGAAATATAATCATTTTTATTTTATTTATCTGAACTTTCCCTCTGGGATCAATAAAGTATTTCTGATTCTGATTAACAGTTTTGAAATTATTACTCTGCAATTTCTGTTATTTCCCATTGAGTTCAGTGAGAGTTCCTTTACTGCCCACTGGATGAGCAGTAAAGGAACAATTATTATTACAGTAATGCCTTATTAAAAAATGACGAGTACAGCTTTAATGAGCAGAGGTTTAGCCCACCTGAGGTCAGCTGTGGTCACTGCTGCACCTCTGCACTCATCCATCTTATTGCCACCATAACTTTGGAATTATTATGGATACATTTTAGTAGCTTTGTCTCATTATTAACAGTTTAAAAACAAATGAAACCTTCATCATGGCAACATCGGAAAGCTTTGTGAAGCTTGTAAAATTGATTCTGGCCACTATCTGGAGTGGTAACTCTGCTATAAGCCCCATCTTTGAATATAGAAAACCCAATCGCAGCCACTGAGGGATTCTTCATATGCTTTGACTTTGGATAAAACGATCAGTGCTAATCTCATGTTTTATTCCCAATGTAAAAGCCTTTGCCAATATGCAATACTCCTTTCTGCACAATGACATCAGTGCTCATAAAAGGTGTCTTCCTATTGAGTTATTCTGTCTCTATGGTTTCACCACTTAAGAAGTCATCAAATGAAAGTGTAATATTGTATTTTTGCAGAGTAGGGGCTCATGTTCCAATTTCACATTTCCTTTTGGAGGGCCTTTGCTTAGTTTTACTGATCTGAATATGTTACAGTGGGTTTGGTAATACAGAGAGAGAGAGAACTGTTTCTAGATCAAAGACAACTGGAGGTTTGGATTATTCCATCTTTAGAGTGGATCCAGGGAGCAAAGTTTTATGGCTGCCTCCTGAGACCCGACTGCATTTCCCAAAATCATTACTCAGTCTACAGGAATCTGTTCCCAGTGTGAGCTCAGGAGTATGAAAATTAAAATAGAATCAAAAATGCAACAGTGTGAAAATCAAGACATCATTCTGCATAATTTAACACCAGGGGGCTGGGAGCGGGGGGATTAATGATTAATGGGAAATAATAACACTGTTATAGTTCTTATGTTTATTAATCCATATTTTAATTTAAGACATCTTAAATTCTGTTAAATTACCAGTGTAAAGATAACTTTATATTCTATTTATGGACAATAAAGCTTTCACAGGACTGTGTGCAGCACAGTTAAGAACAAACGATGGATTCAATAGCTTCTAGAACCACCTGTAGCAGCAGTAAGTTGCAATAATTTTCTGTGAGACTTTCTCATGTTATTGTGGAGGAATTTTGGCAATTGGTCATTTGTGGGTATTTGTTTCTGTACAGCTCCCCTAAGATCCCACAGATGTCAGGACTTTGAGCCATTGTTGGAGATTTGCTGCTGTGCTCGGATCATTGTCCTGCTGCATGACCCAGTGTGGACTAAGCTTTAGCTGTGGGACAGATGTCCTCACATTTGTCTCTAGAACAGTTTGGTATCATGGTCTACTCAGTGACTGCAAGGTGCCCAGGTCAAACCCAAATCATCGCTGTGCTGACAGCTGATCTGAGGTGTTTGTGCTGATATGCTGAGTTTGATATTCTCCAAACATGGTGCTGTGCATTACAGCCAAACATCTCCTCTTTGGTCTTGTCTGTCCAAAGGACATCGTTCCACAAGTCTTTTCCTCACATGCAGCAAACCTAAGCCATGCTGCCACGTTCTTTTTAGAAAGAAGAGGCTTTCTCCCGGCAGCCCTCCCAAACAAGCCTGTTCAGTCTCTTTCTAATCGTCCCGCCATGAACATTTAACATGCTAACTGAGGCCTGCAGAGTCTGAGACACAACTCTTGGGTTTCTGTAGTTTCTCTGTGCATTGCTCAGTTTGCCATTAAAAGATCTGCAAATAAAGGACCTGTACTGATATAATTTGGCACTAAGGTTAAGTCTGGTTTGTATGGCACAAAAAGAAAACGTGACTTTATACCGTCCTTTATTCCATATTTGAATACTAGTTTACAGTAGAAAGCAAACTTGTGCTGACAGAAAGGTCATCCCTAATCCTCAGAGCAGATATCAGTCCATGGAAAACTAGTCCCAGCTTTCTTTTTACTATGATTGAAAAACAAACATAGTTCCAGTGTTTATGCATATTTAAACGTTCTCTTACCGACATCGGCAGCAGCAATGAAATGCTGCTTTAGTTTAAAGTGAGCTAGTTAGCTTGATGCTAACGCTCACTGATTAATCCATTCCTGCTGCTCTTTTGGAAAAGTTAAGATCCATCTTCCTCCCCAGTTCATTAAATACAGTTGTTCACACTCCGCCTCCTTCTGCTCCACCACAGACACTCTCAGCAATATATTTCTTTACTTCCGTCATTTGTCAGTGACTTGCAGTCACGGCTGACTGATGTGCAGTAACTTTACACTTTATTAAGAGGGTCTCACTCATTCCCGTCCAAACACAGAAAGCGTTTATTCGCAGATTCAGTTCACTTGTTTCAGTTTTAAACAACACTGCTAACTGTGGGACTCTTTCAGGTTTCTGCCTCCGTCTGGGAAAACCATGTGAAAACACGAAGTAGAGATTGAACAGGCACAATTCCAGCAATGATTTCACCAGTTTCATGAGTATCAGATGAAACCATGGTGTCTGCATGGGCTTCTCAGCTTGTACTGAAGTGTCAGCTGACAGATCCCTGATTATTTCTCACCTATATTTCTAGGTAATTAGGGAAGCATTTGGTTATTTATTTTGCCGTTTGACGTTATAGAGGGTGCCTAGAGATTAATCATCCTGTTAATGAATGCCGTCTAATGCAACACATGTGGGAGACTCTTAAAGAGTTTGTTTGTTTTTCCCTGTGGGGTTAACGTTACATTACAGGAGCAGGAGTCCAGGCATGAACCTGTGTGCTCCCAGCAAGCTTCAATGTGCATCAGAAGAGTAAACCGATCAGCAGCAACATGCATAGAAACCCTGTCTTATTACAGGGTCAGTACACACAGTGCACACTGAGCTGCTCCTGATGTGTTCATCGGAGTGTGAGTGTGTGCGAATGCTAGATAGAAAGCACTTAGATATGGAAAACATGTTTGTATGAATGTGTGTGTGAATGTTGTATAAAATCGTGGTGGAGATGCTGCGAGAGAGGAGCAGGAGAAAGTCTGAGTGAACCAACAGTGTCCACGGAGGAAGGACGAGGAACACAGGTGGAGGATGAGGAGCAGCTGATCTGTTAGCACGAGATGAAAAATTCTCAGCAGTTATTGAAGAACATGCAGATTCTCCAGCATCTGTGAGACGGTGCTGACAGAAGTCACTTTTAATGAATGATGTAATAAGATATTGTCTATAAGAATATCTTTGCATTAGAGCCTGCTGCACCTTTTCAGGTAGTATTTTGCATTCTTTACATCAATTTTTTATTGTTATGCAGTTAATTCTAATTTTGGCTGATAGTGTGTTAGAAAACTATAACCAATGACCATAAATAAATAACTAGTGGCAGCAGTAGCAGTAATACTGAATGTTTACATGTTCCTCTGCAGCCATGCAATCATTAGTTTGTACCTGTGGTCTGTGACACTGCTGGTAAACACAATTTACACACAGACTTATTCATACATGCTGTTTGTGAATAATATACAAACAGTTATTGGGCTGAACATTCCTCAGGGATGCAGTCTCTGCCCACCGAG
The DNA here is from genome assembly GCF_007364275.1 of Archocentrus centrarchus. Taxonomy (NCBI): domain Eukaryota; kingdom Metazoa; phylum Chordata; class Actinopteri; order Cichliformes; family Cichlidae; genus Archocentrus; species Archocentrus centrarchus. Next base: position 5,572,421 of record NW_022060256.1, read on the forward strand.
TTTGGTTTTGATAAATCAAAGCGTTGCTCAGATATGACGACACTTCCTGTATGGAAGCTTTGTCACTGATTTTAATCGGCTCTGACGGATAAACTCTACAGTGTGTACCGATTTGTGTGGTGATTGGAAAACATTTTCATAAACTTTAATAAGGCTCAGCGTGCAGTATGGCAGAATGCTTATTAAAGGGATCAAGAGCTACCCTATTTTTAAAAATTGGGCATATGGTTCAGAAGTCAAATACATAAATGAACCTCCAAATTGGATCCTGTGGGGGTGCTCAAGGCACAGACATTAAACTTGGAGAAAAGAGTTGAGGAACTGTCCCCAATCAATCTAAACTTTTTACCATGCAGTTCTTCAGCTGCCAAAACTCCTTTGGCAGAAACATGCAGGAAACTGTAGAACAACACTCTAAAAACACAGCTATTCTTCTTTGGCCTTCTGTTATCTCGTGTTTGAGAGCTGAAGCTCAGCACTAGCATGTCCTGAAAATGTAAAATCCACAGCTTCTTTAACCAGCTGCATGTGAAGCAGGTCTTGCTCACAGAGTCACAGATCCTGTGTTTCCAGCTGTTCGCTGCCACTGCGGGACACTTATCGACCCTGACACCGCGTTTGTAAAAGTTCGCACACACTTTCTGCAGTTATTGCTTATTTCCTCACATCATTTAACGCCTCTGTTGCACCTGGGGTTACCAGACATGGCCTTCTCAGTTACACTTTACCAGGTCGGGTCCCTCCACTCACTCTCAAACCACAGAGCTGTTTTTTTCCCCTCCACATCAGGATTAAGTTATATGAGAACTCTCAGTGTTTCTTTGATTCAGCTCTCAGATGCTGTGGAAGTCACCAAGGAGTATCTCAGCATGTTTAGTCATGTCTCAGTCTCAATCACTTTTTCTGACTTGTGACGCTTCCATCTGGCCAGAGCTGTGGTTATACTCCTGCAGCAGCGGTCAGCAACACTACGCTGCATTTCCTTTGCTTTGATTGACAGGTGTCCCGATGCAGGAAGCTCTAGCTGATCATTGTCTCCTAACCTCTGTGAATTCAAGTCACTGAACTGGACCTCTCCATGTTAGCAAAAATGCTAACATTAAGCCTTCAAAATACCTGAAGGCAGTGGGTTTGTGGCTGTGTCCATCTTTTATGTACAGGTGATGATTTGCAGAGGGTGTGCAGCCAACCATTTTACAGACGTCATTTTCTTATTTATGGATGAAACTCTGCCCACCACTGAGTTGAGTTCTCTGAAATTATTAAATTAGAGCTGCATGGTTTCACTATAAAACAACAAATTAAAGGTACGTTACGTAGATGCTCTTCAAGAGCTGCACAAAGGGCAAACTTGAACTGAATCATTTCCAGTGAGCGTGCAATACTTAAATTCATTCTTCTTTCATTGTGATTTAGCCAATATTATCTCCTTTATGCTCATATCAAACATAATTATTGATCATAAACATACTTGTTTCCTCTTTCTACTGAAGTTGTCCTAACATTGTAAAATCAGTTAAAATAATCAGTGTAAATATGATTATTTCAGTCATTAAAGATTACATGGATGTATTCTAGGTTTTATAAGGAAGATGAGACAACCCTGAAACAAAGATTTTTTTTTAAAAAAATTAAAGCAATAGAAGGTATTAAATAGGTGCTTTTTTTTTTTTAAGAGAAAAATGAAGATTAATTGATGTGACTGACGTCCATCTTTGCTCGTTTCCTGCTACCTTTCAGTTTCTGGTGTAAAGAGCATCTTTAAGAAGACTTTAAAGTTTCTTACAGCAATAATTACACATTTATATATTTTTCTGTAATTTACAGAATAATTATGCAGCGTTTGTTATTTTTAAAATAACTTTATGAAAATAAAGCAATGCAATAATTTTTTTAACCATCTTTTTTTCATAGATCACAAAATCAGCTTCACGCACAGATGTGATTTGTGTTTGAAGGAGAATAAAAGCAGTTTTCTGTCTGGATGGAGCGAGTTTCTGACCAATAAAGAGTCAAACCTGCTGGAGGTCATTTTGTAGGGCTCCTGCAGTGTGCAGATATGTCCTCCACAGTCTTAAAGCTGTGCTGGGAGACACAGCATACCGTAAGCATACCTTCTTGTGATGGAGGAGCTGGACTCCCTGTGTAACCTCAGTGAGCTGCAGATGCCACCTCGTGCTACCAGCAGTGACAAGAACACTGCAAAAAAGAGAAACTAGTTAAAAATCAGTGAGCAGGGATCAGGAGAGAGCAACCACCACCTGCTGGAACAATTTTGATGATTAGCTTGTTGTTGCTCTTCCAGTGCACCTGTTGTCACTTTGATTTGCATCATTATGTTTCCTAATGACACAGTGAATTCAACTCATAACCATGCAACAATTATTTTATTATTGGATAATTCACTTAGCATTCCTGATTATTTTTGTTTGTTTTTTCAGAGATCTAAATTTTGCACGTTTGAATTATTTCCCCTCATTGAGCCCTGCAGCCATAAAGCGATTTTAAAAATAACCTTCACGGGTGAGCAGTTTCCTTTCATGCTACCTCCTCCACAGTCAGCATAGTGGCCTCATCTAATGTGACACATAGTGTTTTGAATACCAACACAAGTTTGGCAATTTTTCCACTGTAAAAAGAAATGCTTAATCTCATGGAAACAAGTCTGAAAGTAGCCAATTTCATGGAAAGTCCCCACGGCCGCCTCCGCTCCAGCTGCTCATTACCCACCATCACTTTCTGTTTTGCACAAACACGAGGACGTTGATGCAAAACAACAATCGCACGAAGGGCACCGGCTTCAGTCCCGCAAGAAAAATCATCCATATTAGTTTATCTCAGTGAAGTCATCCCTGGGGAGCAACACCCTGAGGTATTAGCCAATCACAGTTAAACTTCCCTCCCTGCACGCTCAACCAGCAGAGAAGCTGGACGCGCACAAGTAAAGAGTTTGCTGTGGTCAGAAATATGAGAAGTGCTTGGCTTTGGTCTTCTGAGCGTTGAGTAACACAAGCCGGTGGGAGAGCACAAAAATATTTGCGTGTAAAGTATTAAAATTAATATGCGTTTCCTGCTTCCATTAGCACTCCATATCTGGCAGAGAGCGTGTGAGACCTGCTTTCTTTCTTCTTTTATTGCTCTCTCTTCACCTCCCGTGGTGCTGCTATCTCACTTTTTCCCATTCTCTGCCGTTCCTCTTCTCTCAAATGAACAGATCATACCAAGCGTCCACGTCACCAAAAAGCTGAAGCAAATTTCTCTTCAGATTAAGGTGGTCTTTTCTGAGCTCCATCCATTTACAAGCCGTTAGATTTTTAATTTGTAAAGGTGGAAATTATGTTCATGGGGGTTCATGTTCAAGAGGTTTGTGGCGCCAAGTGTGACAAACCAGTTTTGACATGCAGTGTTTGTGGTTTGTTTTAAGATGATCATGGTTTGGGTTAACTGTGGATAAAATGTAGAAACAAGCTCTAAAGTTTAAATAAATCATTTCATGAGGCCTAGAGGATGGTCTGCAACCACGTCTAGTCCCGAATCAGTTGCTGAGTGGTAGCTGTGTATTGATAGGTCATTTCGGCAAAGAGGATGCTGCACCACTTTGGTAATAGCTGTGCCTTACTGCAGCAACCAACATGTTTCACAAGCTGAAACTTTTACTGTCACACTTTCTCAGGTTTGTCTAGTTGGTAAGTGTTTAAAGACAAATTGGCATCTTCCTCACAAACTGTGGCCACAGCAGCAATCTGCTAGTGATCAGTGTTTTTCGGTCCAGCACTGAGGGCTTCAAATTGATTTTTTCCATCTTCTTTTGGCAGCTTTGTGAGATTTTGCACACAAAGCTTTGTCCAAATCTTTGTTTTCTAAACCCTTTCTGTCATTTCTGGGTGAGGACATCACAGCTGGTTTAGCTGCCTTTAATCTGATTTGATTTATTAATGCAGCAGCATGCATGAGGAAGCATGTTTGATCCAGCAGAATGTAACTTACTTAAGATGGAGAACAGATTTAGAGATTCAGAGAGCAGTGAGCGATCTCTTTATGTTGAAGAGATTCTGGGAGCACAAAGCATATTTATCTGGCAGGGCTGGCAGAGAGTCAAACTGACCCCAGGTTTCCAACTGAGATCGGGTCAAACTTCGCTCCAGATACCTTTGAGCTGAAGGATTTACTGGCAGACATGATGACTCTTTACTGCACTGGTTTCATTACTTGGATTCTCTTTGGTCAGCTGTGGGTGAGATAGCTTCCTCTGGCATCTTCAACCTGGAAAATGTTGTGAGATAATAACAGGATTTAAAGGAAAACAGAGGATTCCTCTCTATCATTGACTGACCACCGTTTTTTTTCTGCCTTCGTGGAATCACCTTGTGAAGTCATCAGAATTTCATCAGAATTCATCTTTGTGAGTAAAATGTTATCAAAACAGATATGTGTAATGGCTTACACCACAAAAATAATCCAGGTTTTAATAGAACACATCTTTTCCTGAAAGCTGCACGCGATTCCCTGGAACGCTTTCACAAACTGTTTTTAGATAAATCAGAAAAAGAGTTGGGAAGCAAAAAAAATTAAAGCGTCAGTTTTCCACCCGTAGGGAACTGTCAGTTTTAAGTGTGATGTTCAAACTGTTATGCTCCGCTGAAGTTTCCACTGTTTTTTGGTATCAATAAAATCTTTTTTCCAGGTATTTGAGCTCCAGTTGTTCTGAGTTATTTTAAGCAACAACTGGCACACTTGGACAGTGTGAGAGCGAAGGGATGTTGCTGATTAGGAGCATTAGCTGGAAATTATTCCAATATTTGATCAACAGACAGTATTTTGATAACAGTATAATTTAAAAAAAAAAACTGTTCCAAGAATCTTGTTTTTGTCTCCTAATTCTGAGAACTTTGTTTTTGTGGTTTTGGATAATTTTAAACTGGTGTTTGGTTTTAAATTGATGGACAGAACAAAAACATTAAAGACACTTTGACATTTTTCGTGTTTTCTGATGCGTAAAATGATCTTCAGTGTGTGGAAACAATGTTGTCAAAGGACTTTAAGAAAAGATATGTCATAATTTTCAGGATCTGTTTGTATCCTATACCTGTATACTATAACTTGTTAATGGCATTATGTAAGTTATACATACACCAGATATATGTACTAAATACACACAAGCCAAGTTAACACTGTTTGTGTTTGTCGGGCAGTGTAGCAGGAATAAAGTGAGGAGTGACACAGAGCAGTTCAAACACCTTCAGGTAAATTTGCAGAAGATCGGAGCCAAATGCAGAGAGCAGAGGGCAAAGTTCAAAAAGCACAAGCAAGCTTTAATAATTTTGTCTCAGAATGATAAATGTACATTTTTGGTGACATAAGTGAATTGGATATGGAAGCAAATATATCACACATAGGTCTTACCGCCTTATGCATCACTAAGAAAACTTCATGAACTTGGGTGGGTGCTGTGCTGCAGTCTTGGGGTGTCTTGGGGTGCTTGTGGTGGTGGGTGCCGGCCGTGGGCTGGGTGGCCGACCTCTTCTGCACGTATCCGTGTGTGGGGCATTCAGGTGAGGGAGCAGCTGTCTCTCAGTTTGAGTGGGTGGGAGCAGGTTGTCTCAGACTCAGGCCGGTTTGTCTTGTCCCTTTTTTTGTGTTTGTTGTTGACTGAGTGGGTGTCTGGTGTTGGGACTCGGTGTGCAGATGAGCCCATCTGTACACTCTACACTACCCTCTGCTGTGGGGTTGTGGGTGCTGACCTTGGGCACGGAGGTGCTCTGGGGTGTTGTTGTTGCAGGTCCTGGGTCTGCTCTTCCCTGCCCTGTGGTGGGATGTGGGGAATAGGGGTGCTTACTGAGCCCGTTGGAAAGCTGCTTTCTCCTTCCAGGAATAGTCCTCTTCCTCTCAGTCTTATGTATCCTGACCCTTCTCTCCCCCCTCCACTCCCTCAAACAACACATCACTCACACATGTAGGGTCTGGGGGGGATGCCACATAGGCCTCAGTGGGTAGGGCCATTAACTGTGCAGCCACCCGCGCCTCTTTTTTTAATTACAGTATAGTCATTACGGCTCACAACATCATTCTACACATGGGACCTTGGGTGGCAGGTGTGTTACCCAGTGGTTTGTGGGTGGGACAGCTGAGGTGGTCCCACTCACCTCTTCACTGCTGTCTGAGGCTTTTGGGAGAGGTGTGGATGGGCACTGTTGACCAGGCTGGGCCTGAGTCTGGAGCGAGACAAAACTGAACATCATCAAGACACAAAAACAGGAAATGACCAACTACCATAGCTTAAAACAAGGTGAAATCAAACATAAAAATAAATATTAAATATGAATGAACTAAACTAAATGCAGAAGGACAATGCAAGACTGCAAGACTACAAGAATGCAGGAGACAGAAACCAAAAACTGGGAAAACAAAATATGACCCCAGTACAGCAACACATCAAAATTCAGTTCAAAACTGGTTCATGCATTTTTTCTTTTTCACTTTTTCTTTTTAATTAGATGGAATTATTAGGTCCTCTCATTACTCTGCAGCTCTGATGTCACAAAGCCAAAACCACTGGGATCACCTGGTCTTCTTAATTTGGTGCATTTCCTGGTAAAAGACCTCAAAATGGAAAAGCAGAGAAGCCGTGCTGGAGCTTTCAGAACAGGTTTGAATCTTTATGCTGTGAGGTCACTCAGTATTTACCAGATAACATGGTACAGTAACTATGTGTTTGAAGACTGACTTTTCACTTCAGTGTGACTTAAATAGAAGAATGAAAACCTTCTGCCCTGCACTGTCCACATACTGTTGGTCCATGTGGAAAGAAATCAAAATTGAAGGTACTGCCGATGCTTATATTAAAGACATATGTTGCGCCAGTGGCAAACTAATGGCCGCTCCATCAAGCAGCCCCAGAAAGTGTCACAGTGAGCATTTAAAGCTGCAGCAGGCAGAAAAGAGACAGCCAGCCCCCTCAGGTTTCTAAGCCCACTCCCACCAGAGAACACAGACATGCATACATGCTAAAAATATGCCAATTGTATTTTATATATATATATATATATATATATATATATATATATATATATATATATATATATATATATATGTACAGTGCCTTTTTTGAATAAAATTCTTCAAGCATTATAATTCAGTGCAGCATATTTTGAAGCAGCCCAACAGTTGTATCAATGTCTGTATATAGTCAACAACTGGCTGTCAAATAAAACAAAGAAAGTACAACTCAGCAGTATTTCAGCAATGTTTATTATTACACAGTGAACTGGAGGGAACTCTGATAATAAAATGTTCTTTTCTCATTTCAGTTAAAATGAGGTTTGCATTCAGAAATTGAAAAGCAGCTTCTGAAAAAGTCTTCAAGTAAAGTGTTTAAATTAAAACAATGAAAAGTTGCAGCTCGAGTTTCAGCTTTTCTTCTTTTTCCTTTCACTCATGAACCGTCTCAGCTTTAACCCTCCTCTTCACTCTGTTTCTCCTCCCCGACTCACTTCTTTGGACTTTCAGGATTCTCATCTCCTCACAGTTTTCTGTTGTCACACCTGCTCTGAAGAAAGGATTTGATTGGCTGAGTGACATCACATGGGATGAGTTACAAAGCACGTGACTGGCCTGTGTGTTTTCTGGGTACATGCACAAAGATAAGGCTTTGCAGAGTGAAACAGAAATGGTAGGAACGGCGTCTGGGTCTGAAGAGGAAAGCTGTGGTCTTATTCCTGTGGGAGGGCTGGGGTGGCCGAGTCATCTTCAGGGGCCCTGAAAGGTTTTGCACCTGCCCTGTTTTGTACATAATCAATTTCTTACCATTGATATTGTCTGTCAGTGGTGCCTTCTGTTGTCTTTTATTAATCCTGCATCACACAACAGCCAGCTGATTTTCAGGTTTATGTACACCGTCTCGTATCTGTGATAGCGGCACATGGCAATAAGATGTTCGCTTGTTTGAAGCCCCCCCCCCCCCCCATTACAGCTCCTGGAGCTGGAAGCCACCGCACATCTGTAAGCCAGTGGAAATACCAAAATCTTGCATGCCTCTTTGATTGTTACATTCAAGATATCATGTGCGCTACCAGCTCGGCTGCTGCAAACCATTAGGCTCAGTAACTGGTGGCTTGTAAAATACGGTTAGAAGTTCTGGAGACAATGCAAAGGGGATGAGATGGGGATTCCACATGGTTATCCAAGGAGATGATAAACAAAGGGAGAAGGTGATACAGTCTATGTGATATATTGGGCACATGTGGGATCTTGGAAGGAATAGAGAGGATGAAAAAAATGACTTCAGAGTGAGAGAGGGAGGGCAGAGGGGAGGCTCCTCTGATTTATTCTTTTAAGTTTCAGGGCTTGTGTATCTGAGAACAAGATTAGTTCAGTAGATCACATCACCCTACATCCTTTACAGATTTCCATCTAGCCTCACCCCACCCCACCTTGACCAGTGATGGAAAGTACTGCACATTTATCAAGTACTGAGTACCGTTTGGAGGCACATGTACCTTAGATTTTCAGGTTCTTTGTACTTCTAGTCCTCGACCTGTTTGCCTCTAAACAGACTTTCTTCATTTTGGTGGAGCTTTGTTGTTTTTAAGCTGAAGTTCTAAACAGACTTCAGGACACCACAGAGGCAGAAATGCAGGTAACAAAATAAGGTGTCATTTTTTATGAACTCGCAGGAAGTGTTTATAAAAAAAAAGGCACCACAGATGGAGCACAGGACGAATCCAGCAAAAGCCGGTCAGGAAGCAAAAATCACCAAAGACACACAAGACAGGAAATTCTTCCTGAAAAAACACGTGTGCGCGCTCGCACACACACACACACACACAATATAAATTTATTGTTTTAAGAACTGTGTGTTTAACAGCCGGGTTCATGCGTCCATGATCTTCCACTTATCGGAGGTCAGGTAGAGGTGGCAGCAGGCTCAGCAGGAGCTTTTATCCAAATCTCCTCATACTGGTATTAAAACAACAAAACAAGCCAAAAAAAAGAAGAAAAAGAAAATCATAATTAAAGCAAACACTTGGTGGCACTAATCTCCCAGTCATTAAACCACAGATGAGCAGAGTGCAAACTAATAACAGCATTCAAAAAGAGCTTGTTGATGATGTACAGCAGTAAAGGTCAGAATCACAGCTACACTGTCCTCACGGTTTCATAGGTCAGTGTAGTTTTGGCTGCAGCATTTTCTCCATTATGTGGACTTTCAATTGGCACAAGTCTGTTTCCACTGCATGTTCTCACTTTTATGTTCATTGTCAGTTCATAAACTTTTCTTCCTCATCTTCTTTATAATGTTTACGTTTTTTCCTGAGTCAAAGCTGTGTTTGCGTAGTCTCGTTTCATAAGTGCCTGTTAGTGAAAATAAAAAAAACATGCTGGATTTTAGAGAAACGGCTTCTTTGCATCCTTAAAATTTAGAGACACGTGTGGGCAATATGCAAGTGGCAATATAGAAGGATTTTACTATTAAGCACTTTGCATTGTGCTACAGTCATACTGTCACTTAAGCCAAGGATGTGAGTTCTTCAGCTCCTCAACTTCTTGCACATGTCCAGAGCCAATGAGAGGAGAAGAAGAGGAGAGGCCTTCGAGCTGGACAGATGAAGAGGTCATCAGCGGCCGTCACCCTGCAGGAAGAAAAACTTCCAGCACACAAGAGGAAACCTCCAGCAGAGATTAATACACTGCTTTATATGCTCCAATCTAGTTTCCAGATTCGGATTGTGCTTTCTTTATTGCTCTGTGAGCATTCCTGTTCCTATTGTAACCTGCTTGCACGGAAACAGCTGCGTCATACTTGCCGAGGCTGCTGATTTGAAGTAGCCGTAGGAGCAGCTGGACTCTGCTGAGAGGACCAGCTCTGTGCAGGTCATCAGCAAACCCACATCAAATCTTCTGCGTTAACTTTTATGGCAAGTGTTTATGCAAGGTCACGCGCATTGACTTACACCTTTCTTTTATGCAGGGGTGGAGGTACATATGTGTAAGGTGAAAATGTATCTTGTTTGGTCGTGTCCGGTCTGTTCGCGGATCTTTAGATCCTGGCTCTGTTCGGTGTTTTTTAATTGTTCTAAAAGCTGTTTCGGTTCAGTTTTTGCTCTGACACCAGCGTGCACACACCACTGTGTCCTGCACTCTTTGTAGCAAGTTGGTTCATTTGTATAGTGTAATATCACATATAAAACACATGAAAATGTGTTAAAAAAAAAAAAAAAAAAGGAAACAAATGGAAAAGTTACATAACAAAACAGACTGAGTCATGATATTATTTGTGTATCAGACTGTAAATATGCTTTTTAATGCTGTTTGGTTTGGGTTTTTGCAGCTCCAGATGTTTCCCCTTGTTCCGAAGAACAACTTAGAAGTGTTTCATTTTTGGACTCCATCAGGTTATTATTGGAAAGATTCCATTTGCATCATTACAGACACGTTAACCTGAAAGCAGTGTGACATAAAGTTATAATGCAAAGGTTGGGGAGACATTATCTTTTTGAGGTATCTCAACATGATCCAGATGCTCTTCTGGATCCGATGAGTCATTTCATGGACAAAATGTGGATGAAATTTTCAGTCTTGGTGGAGGTCTCATTCATTCATTCAGATATAATTGGCCTTAGGCTTTGATGGGGTGTCTGTGATCTCAGGAGCTGCATGGGTCACAAAGAGAAGAAACAAAAGTGTGTCATTCTGAAATATGTGGTAAAAATATCTCTCTGCCTGAAGTACAATCACATTCTTTTTCTTACCCTTCTTGACCTCAGAGCCAAAGCAATTGAAACAACTGCCCTGTGCAGTGATTTGTGGAGCTGTTTCCCATCAGGCTGCTGAGCCTGTGAGTGATTCAGTGGCCTGCATGTGTCTGGTCAGTCGTGTTTACGCATGGATACAGACCAAAGGAGCTGCAGCGTAACAGATCAGCAGGAAGTTTTCTGACTGGGAGAGGAGCACTCCTCCTTACTCACAGGGCCAAACGACGCTGAGAGGGTGAGTGATTCACAATCCAACTGACATGGAGGATGGGCAAAGGGTTACAGAGAGACAGGGGTCAAAGGTCTTGCAGTTTCACCCACTTTTAACATTTTCATTTGACTGAATGTTATTTTAAGGCAATGAATCTGTTATCTTAGGTAATAGAAATTTGCATTTTCCCATCATCTTTGCCCATGTGACTACAGTTGGTGCACATCTGCAAGCTTCTGTGCAACCCGCCTTCATCCAGCTGGTCCCATTCATACAGTTTCTGACTCACTCAGTGTCACTGATGCCTGCTGTTCTGTGCTGGGGACTTTCTGCTGGTCTCTGACTTTGCATGCACAATGAAGATCAGGGAGGTCCTTGAACTGAGCCATGCCACCAAATATATATATATATATATATATATATATATATATATATATATATATATATATATATATATATATATATATATATATATATATATATATATATATATATGTATATATATATTAGTGTTGATGGAAATAACAATTGTCTTGACAGTAGTGGTCTTAAATAACATATATGTTATGCTTTAGCAAGTGAAAACCCACTATAAAAAAAGTTTGTCTCAATTTTTTAAAATTGTGTTTAAAAGAATGTTACAGCAGCTCCAATATTATCTGAGTTGGCCAAAGTGCTGTACTCAACTAAACAGCTACTGCAGATAATCCAGGTGAGGAATCTATTTCTCACCTGGAATAGATTCAAGATGGCACCAGTGTCTGCGGCCCGCCGTCTGCCTCTGCGAGCTCTGGTTGTTTTCCTGCTGTTTTGGATGCTTACCATGAGAGTGAATATTCACTTTTCAAGTTTTTGGAGTTGCAGCTCCAGCTGTGTGGGTCATCAACCTGAAAGAACAAGGCCACACCAAACCCAGAGAGGGCTTCATACAGATGGGGAGGTCCTCATCTTTACAAGGACGGAGCCCCTGAGAGACCACCCGGTCGCTACATTCAAGTCATCTCACTAACACACTTTACAGGAGGTGAAGCTCATTGTCTGCCTCATTTAACCAGTACATCCCTGTGGGAAAGAGGGAGCAGCGGCACGGAGCAAACGGTGAAATCGGAAGTTCAGGGAGAGAAGAATCTCTCATTTTCAGTGCTAAAGTCGCCATAAGATGCTCTCTTCCTTCAAGCCACCCTGCACAATCTCACACTCAAATAAATGAGTAAATTCAGTAAAAATGCAGAACAGTAAGTCTCATACACACAATAAGAAATGGGCTCGTATGTAGACAGGACAAATGTATCCAAAAATGTAAACATCTGCTTTCACGTGCACAGCTTAGGATCACGAACATGAAACGTGTAAAGAGGCAGAGGAGAAAGTGCAGGAGCTTTCTCACTGACAGGAGTCACCTGAAGAGTCCACATCACGCCTCACTGGATAAACATGTATATGCACACACACACACACACACACAGCAGCATCAATTAGTTGTGAAATTATGATCATGATCACAAAAAAGTGATATTTAAATTTAAAAACAAATCCTACAGAAGTCCTGAAGGTCTTTGTTTCTGTGTGCAGCTGGAAATGTAAGTCTAGTTATAGAGCTGTGTCCTTCTAAAGGAAGCAGATGTTAAGTGTCTTGCTCAAAGGCACTCAAAGCTGGTGACGCTTCTGGTCACAGGATGTCACATTCAGGGTTTTACACGGCGAGCAGCCTGCAGCCCACTGCAACTGAAGCACATTTAGGGGTCATCTGTACTCCTTTGATCTGAGCTTTTACGCAGCCAGTGACATTTTCTCAACAAGAAATTGTGAAACAATAAACTGAAGCGATAAACGCCCTTAGGCCGTTTACAGGACGAACTTTGCGGGTGTTGATGAAAACGGTGATGATGGGATGAGGAGCGAGCGCGAGCCTTCCATCCACTTGCGTCAGCAGCACCTCCAGAGAGTCTCTCCTTTGTTACAGGCTCTCCGAGTGAAGCGTGACGGGACTAGAAGCGTTAAACCATCCTCTTTAAACTATGAACCTTTTAGGATCCCTCCAAGCCGTTCCACACGCTTTGCTTTTCTCATCAGCCAGGTCCATTTGTAGAAAGTTACTGGCTTTGTCATTCTCCCCGGCCCTGTATTATTCTTCGCCCTTTTCCAAACAATACCACAATACATCCTGATGTAATGTAAAAAGAGCTCAAATTGGGCCATTAAAATGCTCCAACCTCAGTTTAAACTCTCTGTCACTGAAGGTAATGCTCAATACTTAGCAGTAATGGTGAAAGAATGTGGATAGGCCCACTTTAAATGGAGCCATCAGCATGGCACGGCAAGAAGGGGGAAAGGAAAGGGCTTTTTATGATTTCCTTTGAAAAATTTATTCCAATTTATAAGGGGTCCTGCAAGGGTGTCGTATACAGTTCCCCCCTCTCAATACTAAATCTTTCAGGCAGAAGCTTTTAAAACTTCAAATGCAGCTAGATCTGCTTACACATGTCATGCAATAGCTTATATAGTCCCCTTTCCTGTTCAGCCGGGGCGGCTCAAACGTGTGTTTCATGGATGTAAAGTTTTGGGGGGTTTTCTCCAGCGAGAAAACAGAAGAGCGGCCCACAGTAAAACGCTGTCTGGCTTTCCCATCAATGCTGTGGACGGGCTGGGCACGGCTCAGGTGGCTTCACAACAGTCCAGTCCTCAAATCACTTAAGGATGCTACACGCTGAATCTCCTCATCGTCAGCGCTGGTACTTTTTAGCAGGCTATGGTCAGGCAAGATGCACAGACACACTGTTAATGTGTGAAATAAGACTCTGGCTGAGGGGATTTTTACACAGCTACAGTCAACTTAGGAAATTATAAAAAACATGGCCTTTTTTGTAATCCATGTGAGGGAACCACACCATCCACAGCTGAATTATTGATGGGCATGAATTATTGAAAGTTGACTCACTGCTAGCCCCTTCCCACCTCACATTTTCCCCTTTAGGGGTAATCTGCATCATTTAGCTGCCTCTCCAGAGAGGAGAGCCTGCAGCTGGATGGACTTCACCTTCACCATCCTGGACTGCAGCTGGAAAAAGTCATTCTCGTTGTGCTCTGGAGCTCTGCTGGAAGCTGCAGGGCCATCTTCATCCACTTGCAGCATGCTGCAGAGCACAACAAAGGTAACTGAGTTAGACTCAAATCACCGGATGAGAGACTTACTGGATTGGCATTAAATATTTCTCCCAAAGTTCTCAGTGAAGAACAGATTTGCCAAGAAGATACAACAGATGTTTCTTTCAGGACACATGTGAGTCAAGGTTTCCTGTTCCATCTGCCATCTGTTTCCAAATGTAGATATTTAGAAAAAAATCTGATAAATTATGATTATATAGCTGCTGGTTTTAAGGCTATATTTCTGCAATTCTAATCCTTCTGCATGCAGCCAAAGTCTGCTCACAGTTAATTGTTGAGAAGCATTTGTACAAATATAGATAAAGATATAGAGTACAGATATATATTTTCACAGAGATTAAAAATGATTGTTTGTTCCACCATCTCAAACCACAATCCTGACACAAAAGGATGGAGAAAGTCACGCAGGCAGGTGGAGAGGTGGCTGCACAAACTGGACGCTGTCACATTATTGTTTTACTTTACTCACAGTTTGGTGAAATTTAAGCATCAAAAATACTGAACTACAGTTAGGATACCCTCGTGATCCTAACATCATTGTTTGATATATTATACACACTGGAGAGCTCACAAAAGGGGGTGAAACCAGCTCTGTGGGTCACTTTCCTCTTACAAAACAAGAGCTCGCAAAAAGGTTTTAATTATTGTGTCGGCTTTTTGTTGTTGTTTTTTTTTATTGGTGGCAGAGGTGCACTGAAAGTTAAAAGGGAAAAAAAAATCTTAATTTGTTTACTGTTTATATAATAAAACAGTATCATATAAAGCTAGAGTCAAAGTCAGCAAACTGGTTCATTCTATTCATTTTAATCCTGCCTTCACTTTGGGGGTATTTGCTTACATATTTCTGGCACTGATAGCTCATACGCTGACTAGAAACAAACTTACTGCATTTGTTCACATGCATTTTGTTTGAGGTATAAAACTGCTCTCTACCAACATGTTGGAAATTCAATAAAACTATTCTGTGGTAAATCACTTGTGGTGGCCACACAATGCAGTTTTGTCTACTGCATTTGCTACTGTAGAAAATGTGAATGCTATTACAGCTCATTCCTAATCCAGGTAAATCTTTGGGGTTCCATGTTGGGAGTCTTTATTGCACTGATGGGGATTTTGCTGGTGGTTCTCAGATCAAATTATTTCTTTTTTCATATCAAGTGCTCACATCTGAAGCCTGCAGCTGTTGTGAATGTGCAGTGGAAGCAGGACATGGCTGTAGAGCCGAGCTCAACTCACCTGTGCTTCAGCAGGGGAAGCAGGGAAGTAAGGTAATGGTTATAGAGGAGCAAATCTGAATGGAGAAATCAGAGCTCCTGCCCACTCTGCTTCTCAGCCTCAAACTGGTGCACTGGAGCGAGGATGCTAAATTATATTAAACATTTCTAGTCTCACATAACCCCGGAAACATGGAAAGCATTAAAAAGCACAACAGGTGCAGATACACAAAGATAAGAAAATGGGACTGAGACAATCGCTCAAGGAGCTCAAGAAATTTGAGTAGTAAAAATTTTTCATTCAGATTGTCCACCTCAAAGCCTTCATACTGGGACTGTTGTATGGTTGGCATTGTTGAAAAATGAGCTGCCTCTGTTATGGATGCACAGTATTAACAGAGCTGGATACAGTGGAGTCAGTCAGCCTCTCAGCTACTGTTCATAAAAATCCCACAGCCCCGGGAACCATGGAGAAAAAACTATTCTACCAGTATCTGTTTCCAGCTTCGTTTATATGGGAATGTTTCCAGAGTTCAGGATTCATTCAGGATCATTTTTAACTTTGTTTCACTTTCTGTTTACTTTCATTTTATTTTGCTGTTCAATTTTTAGGCATCAAAACTATTTTGAAATACCCAATTTTACACATTAGAGAGCTTCATGTTCAAGGTTACCAGGGCGCCATGCTTTTCCAAACAGCATCAGTGAAGCCAAAAACTGCAGTTCCTTTTACGCCCACTTGAGGCTCCAAAACGGAGTCAAAGGTAAGCTTGGATAGTCAAAAATGTACCTCCTGTCTCCTTTCCTAACCACTTTTCCTTGACCTGCATGAAAAACATCATGAAGTCAAGGAAGTGTGTGCTGGAAATGATCTGGGAAAAGAGACGCCCAGCGTGCAGAGAAACCGACCGCGCTTACACGCAGAAGATATGGTAAGAAAATGCTGATATGGATTTTGACGCAAGTGGATGGAAGGCTCGCGCTCGCTCTTCATCCCATCATCACCGTTTTCAAATTTTTGTTATAGACCAGTCCATGTAAATTAAATATAGTATCAAAGCATAACGGAAAGTTCTCCTGCATGTCTTACTTAGCTATCATCTATAAGAAACACAAGATTTAAACATTATGTATTTATATTCAGCTATTTTTATTTTGTCTTTTACAGGAAAGGAGTATAATAATAAGTTTCCCACAGCATCCATATCCCTGTTCTGACTACCACCTGTGCAGGCCATCTACTGAGGCCCTTCTCAGAGGGAAGGCGACACGTGACGGGGACAACCACATGGATGTCCTCACGGTGATTTGCTGCCTGGCACATGGGCTGTCCTACCATGTCATCTCGTGGCTCTTTGATATGTCAAAGATGACGGTGTTTGTCCACTGGATGTGGGACACAATCTTTGTCTCACTTAGACAAAACTGTAAAATTATGCAGTTTGTCCACCGTGTGCTTAATGTGGCCAAGGCTTCCAGCACTTTGCCAGCAGCTTCAGGTATTATTAGGAGCCGCTGATGGACGCTGCGTCCACATCAAACTCTGTCCAGCTTCAGGGAATCTCTGACAACACGGACACATTTATGGCATGTTTGTTAGCTTCGCTGGTTCAGTCCATGACACCAGGATACTGAGAAACAGTCCAGAGTTTGTCAGGGGACTGTTGTCCCCCCAGCTGGGTCATGGATGATACCCGTGTCACCCTCAGTACCCCATACAGGGAAGCAGTGAGGGTTTGCCTTGATGCTCATCATGTCAGAGCTGTTACTCAGTTATAGAAAGAGCCTTTGGCCTAATGAGGACACGATGGTGAGGGATCACACCTTTGTCTCTAAAGTCAGAACTAAACTGTAAATAATCTCAAGTATTGCATAACTTCAGGTATTTTACAGGAAAGAAGAAATAATTATACTGTAAATAATTTGAAGTAGTGCATAACGTCCAGGTGTTTTGGTGGAAAACACAGTATTTCCTCATCTTACATTGTAAATATGTTGTACCTGCAGGGGCCTGAATGGCCGCGGGGCATCGAGGAGCCGTTTCACCTTTTAAAATCTTTATCTTCACATCTTTTTTGATCAAGAATAAAACTACAGAGTACCAAAGCAGCACATTAGGTCCCCTTTAAGTACCAAGTAAATTAGTACATTTTTCACTCTCGGTGATATAAATGTTTATATGTCAGATTTTCTTTTAATTACTCTTTTAATTACTCAACATGATTGTTGTGAAATCAAAATAATTTTAAAAAGCACTGATTTGACTTCTGGATGAAGTCTGAATAACCACTGAGATACTTCACTGTAGGAATATTCAATAGTTGGAGCCCAATAAGAAACTGATGCAGACTCAGAGGGTTATCTTTTTTCCAGGACCCTTCGAATCCACTCTAGATGATGATGAGTTATTAAGAATAGCATTTTTTTAACATATATTTTTCACCTCAAGGGGCTCTCTCTGTTGTTTTACATAAACTGTCCACACGAGAGCTGGAAGCAGCAGCAGAGGCTTCGGCTGTCGACACTTTCCGCTCGGGCCCAAAGGAAGCGGATATTTTTCCTGTGAAGGCTCGTCCTACTCTCGGGCCACTCTTCACATGCACCGCGTACGATGGAGGACGAGTAAAAGCAGAGCTGCGCTCCACCACAGCAGCAGGTTTCTGACAGATGCTACCTGAGAGGTTTAGGACTTTGGGAAATTGTACCACTTCCAAAACCACAAGAGTCATTAGTATCACACATATATACTGTTACATTCTGAATATAATACACTCCCTTGAATGGGAGCAATAATCACCACCAAAGAAATGTGGCCTGAGCAGTTTTTTTTTCCCCCTAGTCAGAGCAGAGGCGTAAATCTCTCTCTCCATTAATGTAATGTGTGCAGAGCTGAGCTATAAGGTGAGCAGCTGAGTAGCACATGTTAAAAGACCTCCTGTGGTCTTCCAAAGACTCTCTTGATAAATTTCCTGCAGGTGGAGCAGTTTAATGTGTGCACCCACTTGCACAAACTTACAGTATATGGTATTTCAGAGAGCGAGCATAAACCCGATGTTTACCTTGACCTCTGTGCTTGTTCGGCTCTGGTGTTTTCTTCATTTGGCCGTTTCATCTCCGTGCATTTTCACAGGTGTGACATAAGTTTCCACTCAAAGGGAACGGCTTTAGTACTCCTGGAAAATGACTCCGGTCAAACTTGTCACAAAGCATCGGGTCCTTTTTCCTACCGCTGAGAATATTTTAAGCCTCATTGATTCTTAATAATGAGTTCTGCAGAATGAATCCACATCAAGCCCCCTTGTTAAACGTCATAATGTTCAGGAAACTGCAGATTGTGTTTCAGTGTTAGTATTCTGTGGTGATTATTTAATGTGGTGGTGAGATGTGTGTCTGTGCTGTGTGAGGCTCGGTCACAAACAGGCAGCAAAGAGCGTGCAGGCTTTCCTTTTCGGTCTTTCAGGTGTTTTTTTTTGTCATAAAATTCATATATGCTAATGACACTTTAAGGTACACGGCCGCGGCACTGGAACTAAAGCAGGAGACCTCCTCAGTGAGATGAATTATGTGAAATATGGCTACATTTACTCAAGCGCCTGAGCTGTGTTTCAGATTCTTGGTTAATATATTGATTTATTTCTTTATTATTCTAGTATTTTGTGATAGTTGAGTTCCCGTTTTCAGGGATGAGTTTCAGCTTTTATGATATCTTTGTGTTCTGGTTCATTTCGACTGTTGTCTCTGGTTTTGTGTCTCTCTCTGTCTCTTTCCTGTGCCCCCGTGTCCAACATCATGTGTTAGCATTCGTCTTTAGGCTCTTTTTGGTTACTTCCTGTTACACTTTGAAGGTTAGTTTTTCTTTTCTCTGTTAGTTTTTTTTCCTGTGCCTGTCCTCTTCTCATTCCCTGATTGTTTCCACCTGTTGTTACTTTTACCAGTTTTTCTTTTTGAACATTTAATAAACGTGAAAAAAAAAGAAATGTGCTTTTCTCAGTTGTGTTTGTTTCAGTGTGACAGATTTTGCACTATCCAACAAACTGATGGCCTGATAGCAAGATGCTTCCATCAGCAGAATTCTTTACATATACATACATATACAGTGTATATAAGTGGTTAATTATTAGGTGATGAAGCCAAAGACAGCTTTTTAACTAAGAAAGTGTGTGTCCCACTGCTAATAATCTTCTTTAATTCAAATGCTTCAAAACCCTGATGTGAAAATTACCACATTTTACAGCCAATAAGGTTCCTGTCTATCCATCTGTGTACAGTAAGGCAATACTTTGGCCAACATGTGACGTGTGATTTGCGCTGGACAGTATAATATACCATCCCACTGAAACTGAAAGCAGCTCTGCAGCGGTCCTGATCAAAGGCAGGGTGACTGTCTCTCCCACAGATAGACTTACAGGTGATGTATTGGATGAGTCAAGTGTCCAAATTTTGCTTCAGAGGTGGTATCCCCTTGTGTCACGCAGGCTCCCCATAAAACACTTTAATGTACCTCAGTAAAAAAAAAAGAGAGAGAGAAGTCCGGTGAAAATTTAAAGGTGGATTCATGTACGAGGGTTTTATTTTTCATCTACAGGCTTCAGATTTCATTTTAGAGCCTCGAATCAGCCCAGTACAGTTTCTCTTACACTGGCACAAACTCAAAATCTGGTATCGCTGACAAAAAATCCTAATGCACACATCTGATCATTCATTTTTATGACCAGTGAAGTACGGGATCTATAGCCTGACAAACACACTACAACTTCCTTTTACATCCCATAGCAGCACTTTTTTATTGTCTGGTGTATACAGTTCAGTGTCGCTTTGAAACACCAAAATAAGAGCTAGAAGACAAAGTACTGATTTACAGCAGATTTACATTCATAGATATTTGTTCACATCAGTCTGATTGTTGTCAGATTGAGTCTTGAGTCATATTTCTTTGCTTTATTCTGACTGCGAGTACATGGCCCTGCACGGCTGGATTACTGTGAAATATAGTCTGAATACAGATTAGTTTTTACAATTAGTAGAAAAAGTTTCATCTAATATAATATTGGAATCCTTTGGGATATTATCTCCAGAAAACATTTGAACAATTCCACCTTAAATGGGAAAAAAAAAAGAATGCAGCAACAAAATTCTACGAAATTTTCCCTTCTGACGTTACAAAACATTTTCCATGCAAATACGATGCATTTACATTTGGTCAAATGAGGTCATCCTAATGAAAGCAGCACTGGTCCAAACACAAGTGTGTGCATTATAAAACAGGTGGGATGCAGTTTTAATCATGGCAGAAGTCAAATTTTAAACATCTAACTGGATAGTTATGTATTATTATGTAACTAATTCAGAGATGCTAGTTTAAGGTGCCATTTACACGAAGCCGTTTTCACTGGAAACGGTGTCGTTTTGATGCGTTTCAGCCTTTCGTTTACACGATGGCGTTTCAGAAACGATCCGCGTTTACACGAGGACATGTGAAACGATGAAAACGATGTAGTTCCCATGCCAGGCCACAAGTTGGCGTTGGTTTTCTCTTTGCAGTTTGTTTACGCAAGACGCGCATGCGTGGAGTGACACAGTAGGTAGTGCGGCAAATTGTTCATTACTTACAAAACGGCCAATGTGAGAGGTTTTGTGTGGACCGATGATGAGGTTGGATCGCTGCTGCACACAACGCTGAATTACAAAACGGTAAAAACACAGGAAAAGCATAAGAAGCACTCGTGAATCCGCGAGTACTGTTTATCAGTTTGCGCGTGCGCGAAAAACTGGCCGTCGCAACCATAGTGCGCATGTGCGAGTCGAGCGTTTTCAAATCACCCCGGTTTCAAGTGTTTACACGAAAACGCAAGCCGGTGCGTTTCTGAAACGCTCCACTCTGGACCCCGTTTCTGAAACACATCGTTTTCACTCTGTTGTCGTGTAAACAGAAGGGCGAAACGCATCAAAACGACACCGTTGTCGTGTAAACGCAAGGCCGAAACGCATCAAAACGACACCGTTTCAAAATGAAAACGGTCTCGTGTAAACGGCACCTAAGTTGGCGTGCTTCTTGAATGTCGCCTGGATGTCCTTTAGATGAGACAGACAAATTATTCTCGATGTGAGAGGAGTTCGTTAGTGTGGCCACCCGTTCACAACTCTTTAATGATCAAATTAATTGTCAAGCGTTGATGAATTTGAAAAATAAAGACAGATGCATTTCATTTCTTCTTTGCAGCAGTCTCAGACTGCTTGCTTTGTCTGGCTGGGCCTCCGTTCCTCATCAACATGCTCCTGTAACTGTCGTGTTGCGACAGATGAAGAGGTAATGTTGCTGTTCTAAACATGTTTGTTGGGCTGAGCTGCTTTACAGTACTTAGTCTTTCCAGTCTGATTACATCATCATGTGTACCTACCAACCCCTGGGAAAAATACTTCTTATTTCTTATTTCACATTTTCAAAGTTAAACATTGTCTTAAACATTAAACATATTAAACATTTTTTCCAGGATATGCAGCTTTAACTTTTCAGCTCTTAGCACCCCCTCTCTATAAGCTCCTTCTCATAAAAGGCTAAAATGAAGATGTGAAAATATCAGCTGCTGACAGAGTTTACAGCCAACACTGTGTGCTACCCTTTAGGCCCAAAATGCTTTAATTAACGAGCTCACCGCTGCTGATCAGCCTCCACCTTTTGTTACTCTAGGCGATAAAATCGATAGCTGCCACAGGGCAGTCCTTTCTCCTCGAAATGATGTTTATGGTGTAAACAACTAAACTGCAACAGCAAATATGTTTTGGAGGAAACACAAAGAGGGTGACATCTGTCGGTGTAAGAAAGGCTGTTAATCAATGTGTTTGACACTGAAATGTCATCCTCTGCTTCAACGCAGTCTTTCCCAACACAAGCCAAAGTTGCCTAAACCAAACCATAGATGTGACTCCTGATGCATGAGCCCGGCTCCGGTGTGTAAAATACATGCTGCATGATTCATAAATTAAAAAGTCTTTCCAGTCTGCACATAACAATAGATGTACATGAATCATATTTTTCATGGGCAGGGTTGTGTTGTCCTCACAGAATTTAAAATGAAGGACTCGTGCTTTCAGAACACAGTAAATATTTTAAGCAGTAAATCTGCCTCTGTGCCAACTGAAGACAGAAAACTCAACAGGTACGTGGGGTTTTTTTTGTTTTTAGTCCCAGGACTGCAAATGACTTTTACAGGCATAAACTCATCCCATCATCTTATAATGCATCAGTAAATAAATAATTCACCCTTCGCTTCAATATCCAGATAACAGGAAGGAGGGGCGGGTGTTCTTTAAAGATATATTTAGTTATGTAAAGTTTTAGTTTTACTTGACAGAAATCTAAAAATAAAGTTTAGAGCAGCTGACTGTGATCAGTGAAGCCAGCAGTGTTATACACACACAGTACAAAGGTCATGTTTCTGGATGAGCTCAGAGCTGCAAAACAGCAGATCTGGTCTTTACAGAAAGTTTTGGCGCAAGCAGATTTTGCCTTCAGATGTCAGATAAGCAAAAAGAACAACAGCAAAATGACAAATAGGTTAATCAGATAAGAAGCGATCGGGCATTAAAAGTCTGACTTTCGTCTGACTGTCTTTGCACTTAAACTCCATGAGCGACAGCATAAACAGCCTCTTCACACAGCCGGGCAGATAAGAAATGGAAACCAGTTTCTTCACACTGTATTGTGCAGGAAACAAAATGTGGTGCTGTGTAAACAGACAGAATAGCACAGGCTGTGTTGGCTAAACAGCACCAAAGTGTCACAATGCAAACAGGTTATAGGAGTCCAACTCCAAGGTTAAAACTGCGCCCCGCATCTGCCTGTCAGCAGCTTTTGACTTTGTGCAGCTGAGTTGGGAAATATTCAGTGAAAAACAGGAGAGCAGGAAAAATACACAATACAAACAAGGCGGCGGCGGGGGGGGGGGGGGGGGGGTATTGGTGTTAGAGGATAGAAGCAGTGCAGCGGTTTGCACTCAGTCACTTATTATGCACTGTTTGTTTATAACAGAAATACATGCTAAATACATGCATACCTGCATACCCATATGAGTGACTTTACTTTTTCACGCACTGCATGCTGAACACCTTCTGCTCAGGTAGAAACTGGGCCATGCTGGAAGGTCAGGTCACAAACTTTGATGCAGAAGTAAGCAAGCAGCCTACTTATGGGTGTTACTTTATTTCCTGAGCAGCTAAAGTGAGGCCTTAAATTATTTTACATTACTCGTTTTAATTTACACACCATCCAACAGCAGCTAGCTCAGCTCCGCGTGTGCGCAATGGAGTCAACACAAGGTTTGAAATGTACACGAGCAAAATGTTCAGCAACCCTTGTGAACATTAATTACCATAAACTAACTACTAAAGACACATTTGGAGGGTTCAGAGCTGAGTGGTAATAATTCTGTCTGGTTTCCACACTGAATACCCACTCTCACACATGAAGCACCTTATTTCATAAATGGGTTTTGTTGTTGATTTAAAGGAAGAAAAAAAAAAGACTAAAACACGACATCAAACCGTTATTTATTTTATTTTTTTTTTGCCATCCCACATAAGCAGTACACCTAATCCTGCGTTGGCTATAAACATTTCCACTAATTTTACCTACATCATGTACTGAGGCACGTGCACCCATCTGCAATATTTAAAGTTTGTCTATTGCTCAAAAATATATTACCATAAGGGCATTGTTTGCAAGTGTAAATGTGGGATATTTGATCTTATAAAGGAACCTGTGAGCACTGCAGCTTTCTCAGCTTTGTCTGAAAGCAGCCTCCACACCGGAGCAGACCCAGAAAGCCCGGGATGATAAGATGACAAAATGAAAAACCTGGCAGGTCAGCAGAATGACTGAACAATAGAAACTAAAATAGGCTCAAGAGAATAAACTCAGGTCAATGCGACCAGCAGAGCAAAGGAAGGTGGAGGTGTGCGGACATGAGCCTGCATGTGGAGGCTGTTGGGGAGATTACATTATAAGAAAGCATTAAAATGCTTATTTTCACCTAAATACTGAATGAAAAGACGACACCTAGTCTCATGAACCTGGTAGATGATGTGCTTTTTATGTGTGTTTGCAACATCCATTTTTTCTTTCAACCGCTTTTTCAGTTTAAGGTCGCAGTGGGCTCGGAGCCTATCCTAGATGTCTTTGGGCAATATTGAGGGTACGTTGGTCCATCAAATCAGAGCATTTAGGGCGCCCGGGTGGCTTAGTGGTGAAGCTGGCGACTACGTACATATGCCGTGTTGCGGCGCTGGTTCGAGTCCTGGTCTGTTGCCAGTTTGCCCACATGTCTCCCCCTGTATCTTTCCCCCATTTCCTGTCTGATGATAAAAGCTGCTGTGGGCAAAAATAAATAAATCAGAGCATTTAGTCTGCATGAGGTCCTTTACTTTGGCAAATCGGTGGAAGGATTCTCTTAACCATTCAAGGGTCTGACTTCCTGCCCTCCTCATCTGCTCTGTGCTGCTTCATGTGGCTTCTGTAGAAAATTGACCAGGCATTACTTTAAGTGATGCAGAGCAGACGGCCGATCACCTCCATCGTCCTGTCTGAGCAACGCAGCCATGCCCAGTGTTCAGTATTTCAGTGTTTCAGGCATTAGTTGTGACCTCAGACCAGCTGTGTGTGTACTAACCCCAACTAAGCAACAAAAGCAGAGATAACAGCTTTGTAACATTGTACATAGCAGAGCAGTTGTTGCCGATTTAAACAGTAGAATCACTGTAACCACAGCACATGTGTCCTTTAGGCTGGTTTCTACCAAATCTGCTGTTGGCTGTAAGGAAATGTTTAAAGAGTAAAGGATGTCTCTGCAGGTTATTAGCGCAGGGACTTGTGCTTAAATGTGGAACTATGTGAGGTTTAACTTTAATTAAACTGGTAATTATGTGATGATGCATAGCACTGCAGAGAAATAAAAAGCTATTTAAAAAATAGTGTAACAAATGACTTTCTGCAAGTGGTTTAAAAAGAACCACACACACCCTCCCCCCAGCAACTCTGAAAAGGATATGTAGAAGAAAATGGATGGATGGATGGATGCATGGACGGATGGACGGATGGATGGATCATCAGTTTTGCAATAACAAAAGTGTCACAATACCCTCATGACCTGTGACCATATCAAACGTTCGGTCTTTGGACGGCCATCATCATTTTCACTCCTCAAGTGAAAATGGCGGCTGCCTGTGTTACTGCTCAGCACATAAATGTTGGTGAGAGAGGCCCAAATGAGAGAGAGAGAGGACTGAAACGGTCTGCAGCCGACAGTGTTTACACTGAGGACATCGTAAAAATTGTCACACTGCTGAAAAAAAGCACAGACTCTGCTGCGGGATGAATCTCCACCGGCAGTCTCACCCATCTCACCGCTCACATGCGATGCCAGAGTGCACGGCACAGTGTGATGAGGACTCAGACGCCACCGTCCAAGTGAAGACAGCCATAGAGGAACAAGACACGTGCAAGAGAGAAACCTGGTCCTGTTTCAGTCGCTCGCTGTGTAGCTCCACCTGCAGCAAGAAGGTCATTTTATTTTTATAGGCTGCTCCTGTTTCAAACTGACTTTACTTTATCTTTTGCACTTTAAAATGAGAGCAGGTTGGGCATTAACTAAGAGCATAACAGGAATGAGACCAGTATAGCATAATGGTATTTCTGATTCCTTCTTCCTGAGGTTAGTCATTTCTTTTTTACATTTACATTTTAGATCACATTTTCTTGTTTGTTTTGGGTGGGGTTGGTGGCTGGGAGTGGGGGGGTCGTACTTAGATGAATCCGCTCAGTACACTTCATTTTACACAGTGGCAAAATGCAAAGTTTCATGGTCATCAAAAATACAGGCAGAATATTTAAAAGTATATAGCTCACTTTGGTGTATACAGTCACTACAGTATAGTATTAATAGTAACACTTCAGCCCTCGATTCACACATGAGCACCATCAGTTCCTCCAGATGAGTCAACTTTTGATGGACCAGTAAAAACATCCCACTTTGTCCATGCAGACACAGGAAGTTCCAGTCTGGAGTTTTAATTGCTGGTTTGAGGACAGATTATTAAATCCATCTTTCACTGTGGAAATACATACTGCAAAGACATCTGCCTGCATGAGAGGCGAGACATCTGTGCACACAAGGTGCCGTCGAGCAAGAGCACGCTGCAAATAAAGCAACTGGAATCCTTAAAAAGACAATGACTTCATTCCCTTTAAGAGAAACTCACCTGGCAGTAAAAATAACACAAACGCCAATGAGTAAGAATGAAAGGTGTGTATATGAAGTTTCTTTAAATAAAAATGCATCAGACACTCGGACTTTATGAACAGAAGCTCCATGTTTAGTGTCTGTCAGCCAAAATTTAAATATTCTCTAAAAGAAATACAAAGGTAATCATCTTATGGGGGAAAATACTTTAACTTTATACTCACAGAAACACATTAGATGATGGATTTGTTTATATATTTTATAAACAAATATTTTAGTATGTTTACATCACACCTTTGTGTGGCAGTAATTTTACTATAGTAAGAAGCACATTTGTCAACATAATTATAACAAAGTGGAACACCTGAATGTTACCCACATGCATCACTTGTTACTCTGCTCTTACTCATTCATTGGTATCATTTTCTGTTTTGCGTCTCATTTTCTTGTTTTAACTCTCTCCAGTTTAACATTTGACTCTGAGATTTCTGCTTTTGCTCATTTTTCAAATGATAATTTTAAAGATGTTTATATGTTTATAAAGTTTGTTGTTGTTGTGCAGCACATGTAAAAACAAAATCTATGCAAATATAAATATGTGAACAGGCTGCGCTCGCCCAAATGTCCCTTATGCAAATGTGTCGGACTGAGCTTGAGGTGAGCACAGAGAAACTTTCCTCCTTCGGCAGCTGGGTTTGAAAATGAGGCTTTGTGTCAAACTCCACACATTTATCATTCTGTACAAAGGAGATGGAAGAATCAATAACATAAAAAATAAAAGACATTTTTATTTGGGTGGCATTAACCCTGAAGTTGTGTTACAGTGTTTTAGCACAAAACTGATTTGCTTTCTTACAGGTCCCAAAATTGGCTGAAATTATTTTCATTCTTTAAACATCTGTTTAAAACAATCTGGTTATGCAAGCACATACATTAATCAGCCATAACACATAGTTCACATGTCAGTGCTTTCAATAACATTGATCGTCTTCTCCTGGGAAACCTGGGATCCCGAGCATCCAGTGGATGGTGTTTTGACACGTACCACTAATAAATGTCTTTCACAGACTGTGTACCCCCCACAGTAAAGGTATGGTACTCTCCTGTGGTTTACCGTGACAGGACAGGCTAGAAAATCTGCTCAGAATCGGCTCGAAGATGACAACTGAAAGGGTGCTGATGGAGCTTTGGTCCAGAAAACAGGTTAAAGAAACTCAGAGTTTATTAACTCTGAGATGATGTTGCTGATGGTGCTGATGTTACTATCGCTTGGTATTGCTACATCTATCACTACGGATTTCTGCTTGTCCACCACTATCTGGTCCGGTTGGTTAGCCGTCACCAGTTTGTCTGTCTGTATCTGGAAGTCCCACAGGATCTTGGCTCTGTCATTCTCAACCACCCGTGGGGGCGTGTCCCATTTTGACCTTGGGACTTCCAGGCCATATTCGGCACAGATGTTCCTGTATACTGTGCCAGCCACTTGGACATGGCGTTCCCTGTATCCCATACCATGTATACAGTCCTAACCCCCAAGGACCCCCAGATGGGATTGGTCCCATCCAACTACTGGCCAATAACCTCCCTCAGTACAACATGGAAACTACCGTCAGGCATCATCACAGCTAAGATGAGCAGGTGCATGGCTCAATACATGAGCAGGGCACAGAAAGAAATTGGCAGTAACACCACAGGAGCAAAACACCAGCTACTGGTAGATAGAGCAGTCACTCAAGACTGTAAGACCAGACTGACCAACCTGTGTCCCATTCTGGACTGACTACAAGAAAGCCTATGACTCACGGCCACACACATGGATCCTGGATTGTCTAGAACTGTACGAACTGTAAGGAATGGAGAAAACATCAGCCACCTCCTCTGCATGGATGACATCAAGCTGTATGCCAGTGAAAGAGACATCGACTCGCTGATCCACACCACTAGGATGATCAGCAATGACACTGGTTAAGTGTAGTGATGGTAACAAAGAGAGGGAAGGTAGTCGGAACTGAGGGGACTGCACTACCAGAAGGTAACATCACAGATAATGAGGACAGCTACAAGTATTTTGGAATCCCACAGGCAAATGGGAACCATGAAGGGGCCGCTAGGAAAGCTGCAACTGCCACATACTTGCACAGAGTAAGGCAAGTCCTGGGCAATCAACACCTACACCCTGCTGGTCGTCAGATCCTCGGCCGGGATAATAAGCTGGCCAAAGGAGGAGATGGAAGCCACTGATGTCAAGACTAGACAGCTCCTTACCATGCATGGAGGGTTTCACCCAAATCCAGCACCCTGAGACTGTACGCTAAGCAGAATGAAGGTGGCCGAGGACTAGTGAGTGTCAGAACCACTGTCCTAGATGAAACAATTAAGATCAATGAATACATCAGGAAGATGGCCACAAAGGATCATGTGCTTAGTGAGTACCTCAGGCAGCAGAAACCTGAGAAACGGGAGGAGGAAGAACAGGAACCATCATGGAAGGACAGGCCTCTGCTCGGCATGTACCACCAGCAGATAGAAGAAGTGGCAGATATAGAAAAATCCTACCAATGGCTGGATAAAGCTGGACTGACAGACAGCACAGAGTCACTAATCATGGCATCACAGGAACAAGCTCAGAGTACAAGATCCATAGAGGGTGGGGTCTACCACACCAGGCAAGACCCCAGGTGCAGGCTGTGCAGAGATGCCCCTGAGATGATCCAGCACATAACAGCAGGGTGCAAGATGCTAGCAGACAGGGCATACATGGAACGCCATAACCAAGTGGCAGGCATAGTATACAGGAACATCTGTGCCGAGTATGACCTGGAAGTCCAGAGGTCAAAATGGGATAAGCCCCCAATGGCAGTTGAGAATAACAGAGCTAAGATCCTGTAGGACTTCCAGATACAGACTGAAAAACTGGTGACGGCTAACCAACCGGACTTCGTAGTGGTGGAAAAACAAAGGAAGAAAGCCATAGTGATAAATGTTGCAATACCAAGAGACAGTAACATCAGGAAGAAGGAACACAAGAAGCTGGATTAATACCAAGGGCTGAGATAAGAGCTAGAGAGGATGTGGAAGGTGAAGGTAAAAGTGGCTCCAGCAGATTCCAGGAATGACATCTGAGATCTCTGTCCAGAAGAGCGCAGTCCTGGGAACAGCTGAGATACTGTGCAGGGCCCTCAAGCTCCCAGGTCTCTGGTAGAGGACGCGAGCTTGGAGGACAAAGATCGCCCACAGGCCGAGTGGGGAATTTTTTCTTTTTTACATACTTGTATATACTGTGTATATAGTAACCAGTTATCCATCCCTTGTTCCATCCATCCATCCATTCTCTTCTGCTTATCCAAGTCGGGTCATGGGGGCAGCAGCCTAAGAAGAGAAGCCCAGGCCTCCCTCTCCCAAGAGGCGCCCAGGAGGCATCCTAGTCAGATACCCAAACCACCTCAACTGTCTCCTTTCGATGTGGAGGAGCAGTGGCTCTACTCTGAGCCCCTCCCCAATGGCTGCGCTCCTCACCCTATCTCTAAGGAAGAGGCCAGCCACCCATCAGAGGAAACTCATTTCTGCCACTTGTATTCTTGATCTTATTCTTTCGGTCACTACCCAAAGCTCGTGACCACAGGTGAGGGTAGGGACGTAGATCAACCGGTAAATCGAGAGCTTCGCTTTCACACTCAGCTCTTTACCACGACATCCGCATCACTGCAGACGCTGCCCCGGTCCATCTGTTGGTCTCCTGTTCCCTTCTGCCACTTGGCCAAGAAATTCTGTCCATAAAAATGATGAACAGAATCGGTGACAACAGGCAGCCTTGGAGAAGTCCAACACCCACAGGAAACGAGTCTGACTTATTGCCATCCCTTATTTATTCCATAATTTATTCCAACATCTTTGCACTCTGCACCATTGCACATATGAATATGCCACACATGTTATTGTCTGTGTCATGTTGCTGTTGCCTGTGCTCTCTTTCTATCTATTCTGTTTACATTGAGAACAAAGAAAGAAAAAAAAGCCAGATTCCTTGTATGTGTACACATATTTGGGCAATTATCATATTTTTAAATACTTTGCATGTCAGCCTATATGTCTGATGACAAGTTTGATCCATGTGACCATGAATGATACCATTTTGCCACAGTATGTTGTGAGGTGTCTTCATAGATCTTGATTCCTCTCACCTGTGTTAATTGTGGTCACCTGTCCCTCATTCCCCACCTGTGTCTTATCTAACCGGCCTGCTGTCTTGCCTATATTGATATATTTGTCTTCCTTTCCAGGTGTGCTCGCTGTTTTGATTACTTCTGGATTTCTGTTTTGTTTCTCTTTATGGATTTTGTCATTAAGTCATCCAACCCAATGAGTGTTAATTTTTTGTAACTCCATCTGCTTTGAGTCCTAAATTTGGGTCTAACTCTCCACAAATTGTAACAAAATCCCCTTCTCATCCCCCTACTGCCTTCATTATTCCAGTCCAAAATACCTAGTCTTCTAAAATGTAACAGTTTGTGTCTATTCCAACCCAGCTTGCACTGTGTATTCTGACACCTTTCTATCAGAAACAGCATTAACAATTTGATCTACAGTAGCTCGTCTGTTGGATCGGACCGCACAGGCCAGCCTTGGCTCCCCACGTGCATCAATGAGCCTCCTGAGATACTTCATTTATTATCCACAAATGTAATATACCAGTGAAGTAGGAACACTGTAGCTGTGAAGGATATTTTAAGCATATGTGCAGTACATTATCAGATGTAAATCACTTTTATAGAACTACTTTTGTTACACTGCAGTTTTACTTTTGTGAGCCAATGCAATGAAATCTCATTCACACAAGCTTTGGCTGGTGTAAACTTATAATACTTATGAATCTACAGGGGAAAGAGTCCTTTTAATTAGTTTCACCTATTCTTTCATCATGACTGTTTTCCTTAACAGACAAAGCTGTAATCCTAACAAATTTTAATTAAATAATAATTATTCCTCTGTAACCTGATGGGGACAAAATGCAGGTGACAAAAACTAAAAGGTAAAAATATTAATCAAACAGACGAAACACAGGACCTGTGATATTATTAGGAATGATTAATAATGTGTTAAACTGCAGTAGAAAAGAAGTCTGAGTACAAAATGTAAACTTTTAGACATTTCACATTTTAAAATATTACTTTACAGCTTGTAAGGTGGAGTCTATGAAATCTGTTGTGAGCTAATAACAAA
Source organism: Archocentrus centrarchus (assembly GCF_007364275.1). Classification (NCBI taxonomy): domain Eukaryota; kingdom Metazoa; phylum Chordata; class Actinopteri; order Cichliformes; family Cichlidae; genus Archocentrus; species Archocentrus centrarchus. Next base: position 5,604,216 of record NW_022060256.1, read on the forward strand.
TCCATGATGTCAGCGATCAGTGTTTGTCCTTACACTGATGACAGATTATAAAAGTGCTTGTGTTCAATATAAAAAAGACATTCAGCTGGGATTTAAACAAAGAGGTAGAAAGATAGAAGCTTCTGCAGATTAATGAGCCCTGTTGTGTGCTTGATATCGAACGTCTGAATGAGGAAATGAAACAGAAGCCGGGGCAAACTTGGAGTTGGTAAGAAAACCTGCTTGAAGAGGCTGTTACCCCAGTAGCTAAAAGTTTACGTTAGCTCTCTTTCTGGGACAGAAAAACATGTCCCTGATCTCAGGATTAACAAACTCAGTTTTCACTAAATCTGCTGTCTGGAGCAGGGCCCACTGTCCAACCTCCCCTAATCCCTATCCAAACATCCGCTGGATGCAGTGACACAAGCCCAGTGCACAGAGGCTACGCCCTACAAAGGATCTGTTACCCTAATTGGTGAGAGCTGCTTTGATGCAAAGGGGTCCTGTCAAGTAGGTGGTTTTAATGTTTTGGCTAGATCTAAAGAGCATCACATTACATAAAGTATACCTTAAGGCTGGCTATTAAATATAAACGAGGGAGGAAACACACTGGATTTAAACCTGAAAATGGGAGAATCCCATGAGCTGGAGCTCAATGTTTCTAAAACTGCTCAGTCATTGGATGTTTTTATGTTCTCTTGTTATTACTGCAGCTATTATTTTTAGGTACATTTTTATTGTGCAACTTCCACCTATCCATCCATCCATCTTCTTCCAGTTTAGTACTGGAATATCCTAATGCTGTTGTTTTAGTCTTAACATTCAATTTTAGTGGCAGGGTCTAGAAACAGTCCAAGAAAATCTAAACTAAGTGTAAAAACTGGCAGGAGCTCATACCCAGCAGGCTCAATGAATCCCTGGCAGAGTGCAGGGTGTATGTACTGGGTATAAGTAATTAGCCGATGGGGCACAGGTGTGACTGAATACTGTCTGCAAACAGAAACAAAAGGAGGAAGTAGAATCTGCAGCACCGAAACAATGTGAGTACTTTCAAAATAAAACAGGAACTGCAGTATACAGAGTTCAAAGGGGTTGTCATAAAAAGCTAGTATTGTGGTAAACAATATTGCATAAAATTTGAATGATTATTCTTTAACCCAGCAGTGTTAAATTAAACACCTCGTTCTAAACATGGACATTTTGTTTGCCTGTGGGGAGGGTGTGTATATTTGAATACACTCTTATAATCCTATGCAAATCACAACTTTTAAGTGTTAACCTTGGCAATTGTGATGTTTACTCTAGTTACCATGAGCCAGGTGTGGTAGTCATTTATCACTGCAGAATAACAGCTGCACCATCTGATCCAACCTCTACCTGCTCGTGAAGGAGGAGGCGCAGCTGACCTCTTTCTCATTCATGCTGCACCTACACAGCACAGCAAACAACATTAGAGGACCTGCAGAAGGCAGCAAAGACAACAAGCCTGACAGAAATAACAACTGTAATAAGTGTACAGAGCTCAGTGTGACAGCACATTGCACGGGATCATAGTATTTTCTTTTGGTGACAATGCAACACAAAGCATTTTCCATAGCATTTACATGAATGTTTAGACTGGCAAATTCCCTGTAGGAGCTAAGCAGGTGGAGAAGATGTCATTGTTCCTATAAGACATAAAATAAAAAACGCCTTTTTTGAATAAAAAATGGTTAAAAAAAAAACAGTATCTCAAAGCAATGAAATGAATGGCTCATTCAAACTTTTTAATATTCCTGCAGAAAGTAGACGATTAAATATTTTTGGAAGAGGGTTGTTTTTGTCTCAGGAGTCACCTTTCCGAGCACAGGCTGCTCAAAGATTTACAACTATTTGAATGAACTTGCAAATGTGGCGATCATCTGGATTTAAAGTGACTGAATTTGCCTTTCTCCTTGATCCTTGCGTCAATGTTTCAAAGTTACTCCAGAGAACACGAGACAAATTTTCAAGTTGCTTCGACTTGCAAATTCACTCTCTGGAAACAATTCATCCTTTAAAAAGCTGAACAAAGACAGTGAATGATCACAGGAGCGATGCTGTACAGCCGCCTCCTCTTTAACTAAACAAAGCTTAATGAAGTTGTTACTTGCTCCCTGTGTGTAGGCTGAAGAGCAGCTAAGTGTTTTATGGGCCTGGGGCAAAGGTTTGTTTACTTTCAGGAACACGTTAACAGTTCATTTGGTTTTTTCTTTAGTGCTCCAAATGTCAGTTTGTGGTGCATCGTTTTCCCTAATGTGAGCAGGAGGACAGGGTGATGCTGAGGGCGACCTGTACAGCCAATTCAGGCGCCTGATGGAGAAATAATTGGTCCCCACACTGGTGAGGCCACAGGTTGCAGCACAATTTGTCATTGTTGGTCTGTAGTGGGTGTGTGTGCAAACACAACAGACTGCAGATTTAAATATGTAAGCACCGGCCGGTGAGGCTGCTCCAAAGGCACACGTTATTTCAGCATTTAGACGACATAGCTGTATGTTGGTTCTCATTCCTGAGATGTCAGATATTGTGTTGTGTTTACTTGTCTGGACAGCATTATCTTTCAGTCTTCTGCATCTTCAGGTTTTTAAGAACTGGAAGGATCGATCTAAAGTTTGCTTTGCATACAAGTGAGAAACCATAACAAAAGGCCTTCCTTTAAGTTTTGATCAGTTCGTTATCAACAAGCTGAATTAGAATGTGCCAGTACTTCATGCCATCTCACACAGGCATGGCATGCAGTCTGGTCCAGATTAATCTGTAAACTGTTCGAAATGGTTTATTAAATTTAATAATTGGACTCCTTATTCCGTTGTTTGGTGCCATTCCTGTTCAATAAACGAACACGCAGAAACCTAAAGGCTTAAGCAGCAACACACCTTTGTTATTTAAATTCCTTCAATACACTGCCCATTTTTCCTGCGTCTAACACATCAATTTTCAGGACAAGGTGTTCATTTCCTCCCTAATATATCTCACCCACTAGGTGTCATGATGAAGAGATAAGTGCGATCCACTTCATCTGTCAGTGGTCACAATGTTACGCTTGATCAGTGTCAGGTGCAGCAATCCACAGAATAGAAACAGCAGTAAAGTTTCAGTCAAATTTAAGCATTTCAGCACAACTTCGATGCTAACTTTACTGTCTCGTTGCAGTTGGTGTTAATAGGCATGAAAGTGAATCAGTTCTGTTCAGTTGGTGGGAACTATTTAAATTAATTATTGCAGGGTCTTTATCTTAGAATATAAAGCACCATGAGGCGACTGTTTGTTGGGATCTGGTGCTATATAAATAAAACTGAATTGAATAGAACTCCCCAAATATTAAGGAAATGGCAAAAAAAAACATGTAAATGGAAAGTAAGGTTGCCTCCAAAGAATGGACAAAAATGCATAGATATGGACAGCAGGATGATGAAGTACTTGTCACAGTCCCCTTGTCTCAGAGTTTAATATGCAGGTATGTTATTAATAATAACATATACGGAATGATAACAAGTTATTATCATTCTTCTTTTCTAGTGTCCCTTTGTATCATGTTCAGCATGAATTATTCTTTTTTTTTTGCTGTTTTACTTTGAAAGTTAGATGTTGCCTTTCTTTATCACTTCCACTCTTGTGATTATCTTGACTATTTTCACCCATGTCTCGTTTCCCTCCTGTTTCCTAATTCCCAGCTCGCCTTCAGTGTGTGTGTGTGTGTGTGTGTGTGTGTGTGTGTGTGTGTGTGTGTGTGTGTGTGTGTGTGTGAATACAGCTGAGGACAGAAGTTTATTTAGAAATGGCTCCAAGAGACCTTCCCAGCGAGGCTACAGTTCTCCTTAGAGCTTCACTGAGCTCCTTGGACGTTGCCATTGTTCTGAGTGTTGGTCAGTTCGGTGAGTGCAGTCAAAGAAATCCTCTTTATGCCGGCAAAGAGAAACTACATTGTAGTCAGTCCCTGATGAGACACTGAAGAACCTTCAGCACCACTTATTAAATTATTAAAGTGGCTGTGTGTATATATTTGAGCCTGTATAATTTGTGTGCATTAAAGAAAATTCAAAATACATTCAAAATTTTTTTTTAAGTATTAAAATAAAAACATTTTTGTGATCCTGTCTGCATTTTGGTCCTAAATCTACAACTCATGGCGTCACAGCTTTATTATATAAAAGGATATACCGTGAGAACGTCTGCTGTTTTCAGGCTGTATGTTTTTGTGTCACCCTCACTGCAAAAAAATCACAATTTAAGTTAAAATTGGCCCGTGCATGTGTGTGTGTGTGTGTGTGTGTGTGTGTGTGTGTGTGTGTGTGTGTGTGTGTGTGTGTGTGTGTGTATGTGTGTGTGTGTGTGTGTGTGTGTGTGTGTGTGTGTGCGTGTGCTCATTCAGGATTTTCCCAGTCTCCTTAAGCTATGAACTGCCAGCATGTTGCCCCCATTGGCCCCCAGGCCTGTCAGCCTCAACAACATGGTAATTAAGTGGGAGCTACTTGTCAAAAGCTGCAGTGCTACACATTTCTTATTGGATTACAAGGTGGTGGGAAGGAATGCAGGAACTGGCCGGTGTTCCTCTCCCTGCTGCTGGTAGAGGAGGAGGCAAAAACATGGGTAAAAATGAATAGAGATCCTACCCTTTCCTTCACGCCCGCTGATCACTAATGCAAAATAAGGCATGTGCCATTTATTTCGAGAGTCAAAATAACCCACCGTGTGATTTTTCTGTGAGTGTGTACATGTGTGGGAGGGTTGAGTTTGTGGTGCTTAATAGATTCTTAATGTGCAAAAGATTATCAGATGGGCTAAGAGTTGCTGCCGTGACAATGGCAACAGTGGGACGGATGGCTTGGTTTAACACCTGGAGAAGGGTTTGTAGGTGTGTGTAGGTGTGTTGAGCCGACTCAGGCGGTGATAAAGCAATAAACTCAGCACGCAGTCACTGACAGGGCAGCCAAATGCTATATGGGCAGCAGAACAGGAGAAGAATGGAGCTGTTGTATCATTGCAGGGGAAGTCCGTACAACACGATCCCTCCATTTTCTTTTCACCTTTTGGACTTTTGTTTCAATATTTTTGACTGACTGCTCAGCACTTACAACTGTAGTTGAGGCTGCTGTTGCATTCCTTAGTTTATACACACAAATCCAGCTCAATGGAGGCGTCTCTGCTCCATACTGGCAACTGCACAACATGACGGCTACAGGACACAACTTAGAATTGTCTCCTGAAAACTGATTCAAAAGTATCTGACAAATATGGAAAGGATAACTTAGTGGGTGGAGCGTTAAGTTATCAGCTAACTCTAGAAAGCTTTGTTCATGAAGGTACACAATCAGACACACAAATCTGCTAACTAGTGCAAAGTAAAACACCCAAATTTCACACACCAAACCTAAAGAATAAACCTCTTGGATGGACTGTTATTAGGAAGCCGTGCAGATTTCAGATCATTGTATTTCAAATGCTCCAAAGGCACCAACAGCACAAGTCTCCTGCAGTGACTCCAGTTAGCAGAGATGAAGCCTAGCAAACAGCAACTGCCTGTGTCTGAACTGTCAATCAAAGAGGCCAAACTCCAGTGTCCAAGTTGATGAGTTACTATTTTTACCTTTTTTATATTTCACCCAGTTTACAGTCATTATGAAGGAGAAACTGCCCAAAGAGGCCAAAATTATTTTGCATCAGGCTGTAAACGTGTTTCTTTCTGCTGAAGTTGGACATCCTAACATGAGAGTCTGCAGGGACTGACTGACTGCTGGAGCCGACCTCACGTGTCCATTAGGGGACCTGCAGTCGCTGGCTTCAGTTTTCAGCCCCAGAGGTTTCTGCTTGATGGAAACCAAATGCTGCCTAAATGTCAAACGACCAAAACTAGAGCGACACGCCCTTTAAAAAACAAATGTATTTACATGTTTATCTTAGGCAAAAAAAAAACCTCACAATATGGAGGACTGGAAACTGCAATCTGAACAAAGAACAAATAAAAATACTCCACAAAAATCCTAAAAATATGGTTAAAAATCTAATAGGAGTGAAGAGCTTTTCTCACTCTGCAGACTGGAGCAAATGTTCTCTATGCATATGACTATAAAGCAGTAAAATTTGATTGTTTTTTTTTTACATATTTTCTGAATATGAATGGGATGAATATGTAAGCACTGAAGCGCAGCCTCATGTTTAATGTGGACATTAGACTGTATGAGCAACAAATGCATTCAGTGACCTCTGCTCTGCTTGCCTTGAAACAAGAGCCACGAAAGACTGAATTCCCAGAGGCAGGTGTGTGTGTGTGTGTGTGTGTGTGTGTGTGTGTGTGTGTGTGTGTGTGTGTGTGTGTTTTTGTTTACTCAGTGTCCCAGCATGAAGGAAAGTCACTGAAGTTTCTAAATGGCAAACGACACCTGCGTGAGCTAAACAAAATGCTACTGTGTGAATTACAACTGTTGATAAAGAGAGGGTGGGAGGGTGAGGGGTGAGGGGAGGGGACCCCGGGGGGGGGGGGGGGGGGGGGGGGGCCGAGCTAACAAACCAGTTCACTCTGCTGACATGTTAGATCGCACACTTTGGGAATGAGACTCTGTAAGGACTTCAGCAGATACTTATCAGTGGCAGTTAGTGCAGACAAACACTGTCACCTCTGCTGAGCACACACACACACACACACACACACACACACACACACACACACACACACACACACACACACACATTGATAAGTCACAGATAAAAAAACTGTCTTCATTGTGCTCCAAGTATGTCAGGATTTGATACTTTGTGGCTATAAATGTATTACTGAGTATATGATCACCTCTAAAAGGTTTCAACAACATTCAGCCTGATATATTTGATATTTTAAAAACTTTAAGCTTTCATGTGGAATAATGTTTGAATGCACCACACTCATTCACCCGTTGTTATTTTCCATTTAATGATTGTGCTTAAAAGGATAGTTATTACAGCGGCCCAGTGCCTCCATCGTTTCATGAAGTCTCGCTGTGGATGCTTGAATTAAGCATCTTATATTTTGGAACCAGTCATGACAAGTAAGGAGTGGCTTTACGTTAGAAACAGAGGACCCTGCACACAATATGGTAGCGGCTTGTCAATCAGAAGGTAAGCCCGCCCTAACTCATACACTGCCTTTTCCTCAATTTTGACTACGGCACAAACAGAAACATGGGAAATCACTGCTGCTACTAAAAGACAAGAGTCAAACACAAAATAATGCAATACTAAAGAATAATAAAGAAACCAAGAGAGGAAGCTAAAATCCATCCATCCACTTTCTTCCACTTATCAAATTCAGGGTTGCAGGGGGGCTGAAGCCTAAAAATCAATCCAATGATGCATCTTTTTGCCTCTTTCATTGTGTAGCAGTTTACACATTAAATTGGTAAACAAAGCATCTGGTTCAGTTCTAGCTGGAGACAAAAGTCGTGTCAGGAAGGGTACCTGGTGTAAAACTGCCAAACCAAACATGCGGTGCTACCAGCTCAGGGGACCCCTTGTGACAAGCGAGCAGCCAAAAGCAGCTTCTACGTGACTGCAGGTCACAGGTGCAGCAGTTTAAGCAGAGATACCCTCCCTCTTCCCAGCCACCTTCTCCAGCTCTTTTCGGGAGCAACATCAAGCTGTTCCCAAGCCAGCAGAGAAGTGTCCTGGGTCTGCCTGGAGCCTCCTCCCAAATTTCAGTAAAACTATAAAACATACTGGTAAAGACCCTCGTTGTCAGAACGTATTCTTTTGTTCTTGTTCTTAATCACAGACTGAACAGAAGCAGCTCCTGAGCAAAGACAGACTTAAAGATGGATACAGGTTCACAGTCCGTGCAGAAGTGGCTTAAAAGTGCATTCTTTTTAATTTTCCACCAGGGGGCGACACATGTGATTGCAAACAGACTTTGGTTCTGGTCCAATAGAAGTCTACGAGCACAGCCAGCTTGCTCGTCAGTCCGATTTCAAGACACAGAGATGGTGACAGCAGAAATGCTTCAGGGCTTCACAAACCAGTGGGTGATGTCACGGTACCCCCTCTATGCTTCTGAGACCTGAAGTGCCTTAAACTTGCGTAATGGCCAGCAGGGGGCGACTCCTCCGGATGTAGACAAACCAGCTGGATCTAGGGGATATGACTTGCTCTTTGACCTCAGTAAACATTTTCCTCACAAGTTTATGGGCTCAGCTACAAGTTTCTAGTGTTACTGAACACAACGTGATGGGTCTACTTGTGAATTACACTAAAAAATACTGTCCTGTGGGACAGTAAAGCAGGGCATCCATTAGGATGGGAGTTGCTACTGTACACGTGCAGCATCTCTTGGGTTCACAGTCAGATCCACCCTTCACTGAACATCAGCTGAACACGTTCAGCCCGAGCATTCAGATCCAGGACTGTGTGATCTAACGGCTACAAACATGTTTTTATAGCATCGATGTTGTTAATCACCAGAACTAAATGCCTGATCCACACACAAAAAGAGCCAAATCTAAGTTTTCCTCACAATGCAGAAACATCCGCATCATGATGGTAACCACAAAGGTGCCTGCACACACAGTAAAAAAAAACCAAAAAAAACCAGGCTATTTAAAGTGATGTCAGTCCTCATTGGTGACACAAAATGTCATCATCTGGCCAAATCCAATTACAGCAGCAACAAGGAGGCTGTTTAAAACCCACACCCACAGTCTCGACCTTCCATGAGACGTCTGAGTGGGCTCAGGAGGAAAGAAGAGGAAACGTGAAGGGAAAGGAAAATACTTGTTGTTATCGGTCGGGTCGAGTGGTTTATCTGCAGATTCGTGCTGATGAAACGTTTGTGCCAGAAAGACGAGATTAGAGACTTTTATGAAACCTCCCGTCTTGTTCATTACTGCACGGATCAGTGTTCTGCAATTCATGTGAAACCTGTGTTTGGAGCAGCCTTTCATCACACACACACACACACACACACACACACCCACACACACACACACACACACTGAGAGGCTGTAACTGGAAAGGAATGAGTGGAGAAATGCATCATGAACGGATGAGACGATGCTGCTCGCAGATTTATGAGCTCATATCATGTTTCAGCCCCTAAAGAGCATATTTAGTCTACATCCACTCTGTCACATCCACACTTCATTTATGAGTTTTAGTTGTGAGATTTGTCTTTGTGCAAAAACTCCAGGCATGAAAACATTCCCGGGATATTCTTTTCATAGTTTTCAGTAGGGCCAATTTTCCAGAAGCAAGTTATTTTGTGACGGAAACTCTGACATTTTCTGCTGCATTTATTTGAAACATTTTAGTTACTGTGGAGTTACTGTAGAAATTTAATTTAGTGTTCCTGCAAACTAGGAAGCGTCAAGCAAACGCAGTCCTGATGTAACTGTGCTGCACGCTTTGGAACGAGGTTTAAACAGTTATTGTAAAATAAGATTCAAATTATTACATCAGAAACTATTCTGTGGGCATGTATTCTATAAATCAATTTTCCTTTTTTATTAAAGAAGCCATGATTTATAATTATATTTGAAGTGTATTTTTGTGTCCCTGTGTCAGTGACTCACTGCTGACCTGAACAAAAAGCTGCTCACAGTTAAACGTGTCAGAACTCGAGAGTCAAACGAAATCAGAGACTTTTTATGGAAAGAGTTCAGTCTTATAAAGTTTATTGACATGAGGGAAACGTCGGCATAGTGTTTAAATACTCTACACAAATAAAGTTATTCAAACATGCACATGTAAAATATTATTTACTGTACATAAATATTACACTGGAAAAAAAAATCATTTCAAACTGGTCTGTTTTCTGATGCAGTGCTTGTGTTTACATTTTTCATTTGACCCCCAAACCTCGACTAAAGCTGATCTCTTACTGAGACGAGCCTCATGTTTGTAGTGCAACAAAAGACGGCTAATGGATTTTAATGGAATGCTCGACTCATGGCGGGCGTGGGCCGTTTCAGGATGGCTTCCACTGAGAAGGACAGAGACTCGCTGGGTGCCATCTTGGTCCCCACAGGCTTAGACAGAAAGTCTTTGGCATACCTGTCTGTGAGTTTTACTGCCTGAAAGTCTCTGGCAGAGCTCTCCCTGAACTTGCGGGCTGCCTCCTCTAAGAGCTCTTTGCAGTATGGAGCTCTGGGCTCTGGCCCGGACCCACCGCTGGCTTTTTCACTCAGCGAGTGCTGGATGAGAGAGTGAAAGGAGTTGAGTTTCATGGAAGGCTTAGCATTGTCCTTGCTCAACTTGTTGAGGACTTGGCTGGCGTTTTGGGAATGAGGGTTGTTGGGGAAGGACTGTCCAAAGCTCCTCTTAGGTGGAGAGAAGGCCGAGCACTCCCTCTGCTCCCCCTGGGTGACACCGGGTGGTTTGGGATCAGGCCTCCGAGGGTCTGATAAGTCCTGCAGAGCGGCAGCTCGGGATCCCTCCAATTTAGAAGCGAGAGCGGCCGCGGCCTCCTGCTCCGGTGGCTGGCTCTCAACAGGCATCACTTTGGGCTCCCACACAGCACCGGGCTTCATGTTCTGCACCGCCGTGGCATTGAACAGACACTGCTTATACAGCAGAGCGTCTCCCAGGCTGGCTGTACCGCGGGGCCACATCATGAAGCCACCTCGCGGTGACTGTAGCGGGTAATGGCGGTAAGTCGTGGCCACGCTGACGTTAGAGGAGATGAGCTCTACGTTTCCAGAGCTTGCAGGATACTGCATGGTCAGATCCAGGCAGTTAGGGGCGAGGAAGCTGCACAGCTCTTTGGGCTGCGGCTCGACCGGAGCTGCTGGCGAGTAGGCCGTCTTGTAGGAGTTGTATTCAGATGAGTGGTGGACCAAATTGTTAGGGAAGAGGAGAGGGCCCGTGGCCGCCTGGTTGTTCTCCATCAGCTCTCGTTCTTTGTACTCCCGCTCCAGCATGATGGTTTCCAGCTCCTTGTCTGCAAAAGCCCTTCTCTTCCTCATGCGGTCGCTCAGCGGTGGGGGAAGAGACGGGTTGGCTGCCAGGAATGGATCAGACTGCACGGGACGGTATCCTGTCATCGAAAACAAACATTTAATTAAACTTATGATACAGCGTGTGTTTGAAATTATATTTTGACAACAAGCACGGCTTTTATTATAACGAGATAATAACCTAATTAACTATTTGTGTGTTGTAGCAGTGCTAAATGAGTGAAGTTATCATGTGCCAAAATTTTAGTGTTGTGTTAAAGGAAAAAAGAAATCTCAGCCCTTATTTTGCTTTAAGCGAAAATAAGACAGGCGAGAGGAGAGATGCTGAAAAAGGCCAGATCTCCTAATAAAACAACAAAACGTGTCCGACTGGTACCTTCGAGGATGCTTTTGGCGAGCATGGTGGACGGTCGAATGTGTCGCTGATATAGCGTCCTCCTCTCTGCAGGAATCTGTTTCCCAGAAATCCCCTTCTTATCCTGAGAAATTAGGGAAAGAAAACAAAAATATTTAAAACACACTGTCAGAGTTTTTCTTGATCCTTGTGAAAATAACTGATTTGTCACGGCTAAGGTCCAAGTCTCGTGCATGTTTGGATAATAAAAACCAGCCTCTTAATAATGATACATGGGCAGTGATACACATTGCTCTTATTATAAAAATCGCCTTAAAACAGCTTAAAACTGGACGGAGATGTGGGCCTAACAAATACCTGAGATTTAAATATATTAAATCTCAGGTACACTGATTTCTGTAATAATGCAAATGAAAGAGAGAATAAGAGAAAATAAAAAAATAAATAATCCTGATTGCATTTGTAAAAAATATAATAATTCAACAAGAATATTTAAGAGGATCTTGACCAAAAAACAAGCACAAATCACACCCCTGAAACACACACACACACACACACACACACACACACACACACACAGGTTTCATCTTTAAAATAACACATTTTTAACATGATCACACAGAAACCTGACGTAGGTCTGATTTTTCCTTCAGGGTGGTAGATATGCTTTTATTTAAATTCTCTTCCTACGCTTTTATTCTGAAAAATAAATATTCTGTATTTGAGGAATGGACCTGAAGAAGCTCAGACAGCTCCTGATGTCCCTTTGCATTCGTGTTTGTTGAGCTAATAAAGCGATATATAAACTTCACACTTCATCGCTGAACAGTGAACCTTTAAAATAGCACTAACTGGCCTTCTGAAGGTTTTAGCTTCTTGTTTTCAGTGCAGCAGAAAGGAAGCCAAAGAACCGCTTCACTTTCCCCGCCGCAGTTTAAAAAAGAAGCATCTCAGCATTTTTATGTCTATTCTGGTCATATGCTGCAGTGGAGCGAATAAACAGAAGCAGCAATTACAGTTAAACTGAACCGAAGCAAACCCTGACTCTTAAATAAAAAAATAAAACTGAAGTCAAAGGCCACATGTCACTGTCTCCACTCCCAGTGCCACAGCTTACAGGCCTGTAGTGTGAGAAAAGAAACACAGCTGCTGAATTTAAGCATTTTCCACTAAAAAGCAGCCTGCCTGGTGCAGTGTAGCAGGGACTTCTGCACCCTCTGGAAACCTTTTGTCTGTCTGAAGATGCTTCCTGATGCAAACTCGGATTTGTTTAGGCGACTCCACTGGATTTCATGCTTGTTCTTACAAGCAAGCAGCTGATTAAACAAAGAGAAGCTTTCTCAAATATGTAAATGATCTCTTCTTAGTTGCACACCACCCTCACGCTCTCCAGGCCTACCTCCGTGGCTTGCTGCCTTCTCAGGGCCACCTGCGCCGCCATCACCCGCTGTCTCTCCACCACCAGCAGGCAGTTGGCGCACTGGCAGTCCCTCCAGCGGCAGAAGCGCTTGTGCCCCTTCAGGCAGGACACCACGCCGTGGTTGCGGCAGCGGGCGCACTTCGGTGTGCGGCTCAACTTCCTCTGATCACCCGCGCACATGCTGCTGGGGCTCGGCCTGTCGCGGCTCTTGGTGCCGTTTCCGTCGTCCTCTGAGGCGGCGTGGCCGAGCTGCGGAGAGCCGGGGCGCCCGGTGGAGTCCGCCAGGTCTTCGCTCTCCGTCTCCAGGCTCTCCACGTCGATTTCCAACTCACACCCGGAGCTCTCTGACATCTCTGCCGGATTTAAACCCAGTTTATGCCTGAAGACAAATATCATCAAATATCATTAGCCCGGCAGCGGCACTTCCAGGAAAACAGCAGAAATTAGCCAGCTTGGACCAGACGCTACTTATAAATTATTATTATTATTATTATTATTATTATTATTATTATTATAGACCCAAGCTCAGATCTAAATGTTTCCTACAGTAAGAGGAAATTAATAAATCTGTTATTGGTTTATTTTTTTATCCCCAGCAGCCCAGCCTGACATTTTGCTGAAGGCTGGTTAACATTTAATTTTCTAAAGATTTTCTATAGCTGCGAAAACTCTTAAAGGAATTGTTCATGAGTGTAAAAAAGATAAAATCGTGACTTTCCCTAAAAACCTAAGCAGAAAGGTGAGCTAACATAGTTACTGTTAGAGAAGCTTAATGCTCTTCTATCAGGCCTATTTGAAGCTAAAATAAATCACCTATAAGCATCACTATCGTTTATTACAGCAGTTCATCACATACGCGCATTTTCAGCTCACGGTTTTATGAGTTATACATTAAGCTGATACTTCGTGCACTGATTTGGTGGAAGCTCAGAGTTTAACAGCGTGCTCTTAAAGACTTAATTAAACCTGGTTCCAGCTCTGCAAAGCGAGAAGAAAGAAAAAAAAATAGACGGAGATTATTTTACCTCCGGAGGTCCAGCAGGGCGGGAAGCGGACAGCGCGTCGTTAGTACCGGGACTCAGTCCGGATCCAGCCTGTAATCAGCTGTTAACAGATAAATGAAGCCCGCGCCGTGAACGCGTCCAACTTTCCTCTGACTCGGTCACCGGGAGCGACGGCGATTTGAGCCGAAGCAGGCTGCCCTCTGATTGGCTGCTTCCAAACACCCAACGTACCAATAGGATTAGGCGCAGTTATGCAGGGGACGGGCGGAGTCGTCTCAGTTACCGAGAGGTCTAAGAGTAATCTGATTACTTTAGGAGGTCCGTTTTCAGGAAAACAGCCCAAACGGAAAGCTGTTAAAAAGTGAACGTTGGTAAGTTGTTTAAAATTTTCCACGCGCCTCTTTTTCCGTTTGTACTCAGTTTTTATAACACAACGTGAACACGCGTGTTTGGGCCTGACTCACAGTCAGCGCTCAGTACTCATAATGATAATCAAGCTGTTTAGTTTTCAGCTGAAGAAAACTGAAAGGCTGCACAGAAATGTCCCAAAGTGTAACTTTAAGGAGGTCAGTGATTAACACACCTTAAAAAAAAAAAAGATGTTTATATGCTGATATTAGAAATATTTATCCTGATGAATTCCTTTCCAAATTTAATTATTCTGCAGGTTTGAGTGGCAGGTGAGATATACACGTTCATAATGCGAGATTAATCTTTGAGCTTACAGTCTAAAATTATAAGTTTGCAGTAACCTTGAACTTAACCGAGGCTGCAAAAGGTATCTGACCGGCTCAAGTGATTAAAGCTCATAATATAAGAAATACATTTATCCCAGATTAGGGAAATTCTTTTTAACTCCTGAAAGTGAACATAACCACAGCGCGCTCGGTCCCATTAGAGGAGCGCAGTAATTACAACAGCCTGCATCAACTGCTGGGTCTGTGCCCAGAAACCGAGGAGGTGATAAATGTGTCCGGCAGGTTGTTACAGTCGGTCCAGCTGGCAGAGATAACTGAGGAAGATTACAGTGTTTTCACAACAATCATAAAACACACACACACACACACACACACGGTGTCAGCATGAAGACGGGTCTACACACAACAGCAGCTGAGAGGCTGTGAGATACCCCAGCCTTCAACGCCAAGCACAAACCATCAGGATCACAGGCTTAAAACTTTGACTCACAATTATATAAAACATACTTAAATAAATATTCTAAAATTGCCTAAATCTGATTCTGTTGAAACTACTGAATATCATTTTTTCCCCCTCCTGTTTTGGATATCCATCCTCAGCAGAAAGCCGCTTCTCCTCATTTTTAAATGCGTATAATGAGCCGTCATGGATTAAACTCGGTGGTCTGAGGGCCCAAGTTTCTTTTTACCTGTGAGCTCGGCGACTGAAAGCATGAATGCGGAGCGCGTATGTTTGCCTGTCTGCAGATCACTGACTGAGAGTCAGACTCAAAGAGACAAAAAAGGACGTGTCCCGTTTGTTCAGTGTGAACCCACTGTCACGGGAACTGACTGCAGGACAATGCACACACGCACACACGCACACAGGCCTGTACAGTAAAGGCGCAGCCCTTTCTGCGCCGCTGACCTGATGTGACGCGTGCGTTTGCACGAGTTTGTCCTGCACGCTTTTTCCGAGCTTTCAAATAAAAAGCGGCCATATTTTATAATATATTATATTACAATATAATATACAATATACAATTATTCTCTACAATCCAAATATGGACACCAGAGAATAATTTCACACGCGTTCTTTTTTTGCAGTGTTTTTATGTGTGTGTGTGTTATTTATGTATTTATTTGTCGTTATAATATCAGCTCTTTTATCTCACATTTATAGGGAGGAACTCGTCGGTTTTTCCCTTCTAAAAATCGTCCGTCTTTCTTCTTTTTTCCGACACCGGCTCTTAACGGTTCCTCCATGTGTTGAAGGTGAAGACGTCAGGCCCGCAGGTGTAGCTTTATTTGCTTCTTCATCTTAATTTACTGCGGAGGTTACGGCCAGGCACCCCCGGCTGCCGTTTCCCCCCCAGGAATGCTTTGATGTTGCGCTGGCTGGACGGTCGGAGCGGAGCTGGACCCTCCAGGTGAAATGTGTTGTCTGTGTCATTATGGACATTATGACCTGGAGGTCTTTGAATGCTGTTTTTTTTTCTTTTCTTTTTTTAAATCTCAGGGTTCCCTGAAGGAATTTCGAGTTTCAAGGAGTTAATCTAAAATATGTTTCGGTGGAGCTGCATGTGAACCTTCAAGGTCCACAAGAAATTTCCAGGTTTTAGCGAAAGTCTGCATTCTAGGGGTCTTTGAGGAGTTCTAATGACTTTCCAGGCTTCCTTAAATTGATTTTAGGCCCCACTAAAGAAGTGAAGCTTCTTGTGGGGTCTTTGCAGTGACTCGTGATTTTATTATTATAATTCATTGTGGAATTTGATCAGTTTGTGTGTTTGCTTGTCTGTCAGGAAGATTCCCCGGGGCATGAAAAAGAGGAGGAACACTTTAAATCTGAATCACGTTATTCACAAATGCCAAATAGGCCTTGGCAGATAACACACTCTCCCAAGCACCCCTGGAATTCCAGCCAGGAATTTAAAGAGTCTATGAGGCCTGGGAATTTTACAAATTTAAGATGCTTCAAGATTTAGGGGTCTTGGATTATTGAATCTTTTAAAAGTTCCAGGAGCCTTTGAATGAATTTCTGACATACTGAATGGAGGGTCTGGAATCTATCAGGGTTCCAGATCGTGCAATGAGTGTAGACCACCTTGAATGACTTCAGGAGTTTTTAAAGGGCACTAGCTGTAATTCCAGGCATCACTTAAAGAGTTCCTGGGAGCTCTGAGGTGTTTCAGCACCATGAAGTAATTCTAGGTTAGGTGGACTAAAGGAGAGTCCTTGAAACGAAATCCTGGAGGAGCTTCCAAAAATCCTTGAAGTGGTCTTATGAAATATACCTGGACCTCAGCAAGGGGGCTTTTTTTTTCAGGATTTTTTGTTTGTTTGTTTTTAGGAATCCAAACATTATTAATGGCTCCTTCGGGATTTTCCAAGGATCTCTGAACTGATTCTAAGACTTGGAGCTTTAGGGAGGCCGGACCTCGAGGCCTGGATTTGAGGATCCCTGCTGGGATCACTGAGGAAGCTTTTATTGAATTTAATTAAAGGATTCCATCGAACAATTCAGTCATCCTTGGAGAACCCACAAGATCATTGATGGGGCATTACTGATGGAATTTCACAAATATTGCAGGGTTCTGATAATTTTTAAAGAGTTTCCGAATATTAAAAAATAAATAAATAAAAACAACAGCTAATATTAAATATATTTTAAGAATCTTTGCTAGCTCCCACTGCTCCTCCTCAGAGCTGCTCCTCCACAGAGCTGCTCTGTAGCAGAGATTTGTTTGGGGGTTCTTGAATAATTTCAGAGGTCATTACAAGGAAGTCCAGGGATCCTTGAACAAATCTTTGATTAGTTTTCCGGGATCCTGGCAGGGCGTCGAAGCATCACAGGTGTTTCTGGCCTATGAAACCTTTTAAAAGAGTTTCACGTGTTTCCTGAAACCATGAAAGTCTCAGAGGGGTTCCTCTTCAGTGTCATAAATGCAACAATACGTATTTAAAATTTCCATACAACTAAAAAAATATTAACTGTTTTTTCAACACTTTGAAACACACTCCACAATAGTCCTTACAAAGATTCTCTGTCTGTTGACCAAGAGACATTTTTAGTTATTTCATGATGGCATATCTCTACTTTAGTATTATTCCATAAACATTTTAGGAATGTTTTAACACATTTTGTTGTTGTTTTGTGGGATTTACTTCCTACTTAATTTTTTTGGTTTTAATCTGTCATTAAAAAAGTCATGTGTAAACCTGTACAGCAGGCATTTTCTCCAAAAACAAACACAAAGAGACAAAAATGAGATATGCAGGAACAGAACTCATCATAAACAGTTTTCATAACGTTGAAGCATTTTTTCACTCCAAAAACACACAGAAGATATGAAAGAGTGTGTGTTTCTAAAAGCATCTACTCAACTGTAACCGTTTAGAGGTTAAAGAGTGTTTTATAGTCAGTTACACTGAACATGAGATTCTTATTCTGCACTTCTTCTGTTTTGGCTCAATAATAATAAATATGAAAATTGATATAATCTAAAAAGAAGAGCATAAAAAAGCAGTTGCAGTGAATGAAGTATGTTTGTACAAAGCAGGAGTGCTGTGTGTGTGTGTGTGTGTGTGTGTGTGTGTGTGTGTGTGTGTGTGTGTGTGTGTGTGTGTGTGTGTGTGTGTGTGTGTGTGTGTGTGTGTGTGTGTGTGTGATGTAAAGCTGCTGTGACTTCTTTCCCAGGTGAGTGGTGTTGTGTGACCAGGAGAGAGACTGCCCAGGAATCTGAAGGTGTTCACCCTCTCTACCACATTCAGGCTGAAGTGTGTGGAAATGGATTAGAAGCTCCGCTTTTGGCTGATAAGATGTTTGTAATGGATCCAGCCTGGAGACTCTTTCTCACATGTTGTCCAGTTTACTTTGGGCTTGATTGAAACAGCAGCATCTTGTTGGAAGCGCCCTGCTGTGCGTGCTGTAAAGTGTAACAGGAGCTGTGTGTAGACAGAAAGAGCAGCGTGGGATCACTGCGGATCCTGTTATGTTAATTAGCCTCTGATGGACCGACAACACATGCGGCTGAATACAAAACCAGGCGGGACGGCATTTGTCTCTGTCTGAGGGAGGCTGACACCGCGACCTCTCATCGCTAATGTGCAACAAACAGGAGGACGTGTCCTGCAGCTGCCCGACGAGGCTCATCCACGCTGTTTACTGTCATCTGCATTTTGTGGCCCAGCCTAAATGACTGAGATCTGTCTGTGGTGATAAATAATAAATGTGCCTAATTAGGGTATTTTATCTGGGTGGGTCAAAATATACTCCTTCAGTATTTAGTTTGCAGTAGCCTCACCAATGCATTGGATAAAAGATTTTTACTTGTACAAAAGCCCCCCCCCCCTCCACCTCCCTCATTCAGGGAATAAAATCATTTTTCCTGTTTGTGAATTGAATGTGTGTCATTTCAAGAATTTTCCTTTATCCTGCTTTCACCTGGTTCTGCATTTATTTTATGTGAAGTAAAATGATGGATGGATATCAATTTTACTACAACATTCAGCAAAATACTCCTTAAAGTTAAAATGCGGACATTCCTCTTTTGTCCACTAGGTGGCAGCCTGCAGCTGGAAATCAAACAGCCGTCTCCGATTTTCAAACGCCTGATTCTGTCACAGGGAAGAAGAATTTTAATGCTTGTCACCAGTTCTTTCATTTCTTGCTATAATTAAAACATTTATTCATATCACCAGTCATCACTCTATCAGAGGTTGTCTGCTTTGAATATAAAATGTATTGTTTCTTATGGATTTTGATGTGATAAATCTAAATATTAAAATTTAAATTGTTTCAAAGATATTTAATTTTTTTTTACAGCTGTGTGCGTCGTTTAGATGGAATGAAGTCAAACTTGTATGATTCATACTTTCTTTTTTTTTTTTTTTTTGCTTGATATAATAATACTTATCCTTCCTGCGGCATGTAACAATTTAAAATTCAGAAAAAGAGACATACAGAGAGAAAACTTAATATGAAACATTGTATTAGAAAGCAGGTTTGTGTCAGGCCCGGTCAGGATGGTGTGCCTCGGTGGGATGTTCTGACATTTTTTACCCAGACTATGATGACGCGTGGATATGTTGGTTTCATCTCGTGGGTGCACGTCTATCTGTGGATGTCTTGTGGGATATTTTAATATGCTTAAAAACAAAACAGCAACAAAAAGATTTAGTTTGCAGCATCACACACATGCTGCTACTTGGAAGGTCAAAGGTGAGAAGACTGATACAGTTCCAGGTCACATGAGACACTTTTCATTTAAACTGGAGGCAGAGCGCAGGAAGAGCGGCCTCTGAGAATTAGATGGATTTTAAAACTTTTTCATTTTCCTTCCTTCATCTCAGCTGTAAGTAAAAAAAACATTTAGTTTAAACC
Source organism: Archocentrus centrarchus (assembly GCF_007364275.1). Classification (NCBI taxonomy): domain Eukaryota; kingdom Metazoa; phylum Chordata; class Actinopteri; order Cichliformes; family Cichlidae; genus Archocentrus; species Archocentrus centrarchus. The sequence continues at coordinate 5,623,971 of NW_022060256.1, forward strand.
TTCGGATGATATTAAACGTGTTCCCTCTTCAGAAAGACATGAAATCTGTTAATGACTCATATTTATTATTTTTAAAGTTGTTCTTCGTTTAGATTTGGTGCATTTATGAATGAATGAATGATTTTATATATATATATATATATATATATATATACATATATATATATATATGTATATATATATATATATATATATATATATATATATATATATGTATATATATATATATATATATATATATATATATATATATATATATATATATATATATATATATATATATATATATATATATATATATATATTATGGAATGCAGTTTAGGAAATATTATATATATATATTAAAATGAGAGTCTGAGTATATTGAATGAAACTTGAATATATTTAATGAACTCTGAATATATTGAATGAAAGTCTGAATATATTGAATGAAAGTCTGAATATATTGAATGAAAGCTGTGGTCACGGAAGCGCCATCTAGTGTTTTCGTTACGTAAAGCGCATAATGTCGCTACAAGAAGCGGCACTATGAGTCAATCTGCAGTTCATCTTCACTGTTTCATCGTGGAAGACCAAATGCAGCGACCCTCTCAGGTCAGACAGCTCCTGCATGCAAGCTAACATTACGCAGAGCATGCACAGGCACCCTCCACAACAACAGGCGCCGTCTAGAATCTGAGATGTGGATGTGGAAGGCATGTTCTGCTTATTGTTAGCTTGATACGCAGGAGCTGTCTGACCTGAGAGATTCACTGAATAAAACTCTTCATCAGTAGTATGATTAGGAACACTGCTGCTAGCATTATGTTGGCCAGTTCATGCATTCGCCAGGGTGTTAATTAGCTACTCATTATTTAGGATTTTTGCCACTAAATTCCCTGCAGATTGACTCATAGTGTCATTTCTTGTAGCGACATAATGTGCTTTACGTAACGAAAACACTAGATGGCGCAAGAGCTTCCGTGACGTCAGTTTTCATTCAATATATTCAGACTTTAATTCAGTATATTCAGATTTTCATTCAATATATTCAGAGTTCATTGTATATTTTCAGACTTTCATTCAATATATTCAGAGTTCATTCCATATATTCAAGTTTCATTCTATATATTCAGATTCTCATTTTAATATATATATATATATATATATATATATATTATATTTCCTAAATGGCATTCCATAATATATATATATATATATATATATATATATATATATATATATATATATATATATATATATATATATATATATAATCTCTAGATGTTTTATATATATAATCTCTAGATGTTTATATATGATCAGATATAAACATCTAGAGAGATTAGCTGATAACAGTATCGGTCGATAAATGCAAATTTAAAAATAAATTAAAAAGACATCATGTAATGAGTGGTGATGACACATAGTTTGTCCAGCAGAGGGCGCTCTGCAACTTCCCTCCCGGCAACAATAATCAGCTGATCTGAGCAGAGCTGGCAGAGTAATGAGTAATCAGCAGCTTGTTGTGACAATAAAACTAGATAGATAGATAGATAGATAGATAGATAGATAGATAGATAGATAGATAGATAGATAGGGTTTGGGGGGGTTATCTTTAATAAAGCACATTTTTAAGCATTTCTTGTCAGAAGAATGTCACTGGTCCTCGTTGCAGTTATTGTCTGTAAACGCTTCTTTAGTCATCTTTAAAGTTTTACATTGTCTACCAAAGGCACCAAAGCCTGTTCGTCCAAAACGCCGCGTTTCTGGAGTCAGTTTTGTGGTTTGGATTTTAATTATAAAGCACGCCACTAGATGGCAGCATGGGACAGGTTTAAAAGCAGAGCAGGCCCTGAGCCTGTGAGCCTGTAATCACAGCGCAGAGAGCAAAGTGGAAACTGAAGCAATTTGCAGTTTGTGGATCATTTTCCACGTGATCCACAAATGATCCACACAAGAACCGTGACAGTGATCACCGTCAGTTTTTTGTTATAATCTCACATATTTGCATGTTGAGTGCCACAGCCACAGCATATTCACCTGCATGTTGTTTTAATCTTCTCCAACTGCTTAATCCGGATATTTTCTCTTCTCTCGGGTTTTGTGCTGGTGACGTTTGAAGCTGAAATGTTTCATGCATTTGCAGCAGCTGCACAGACGAAGTCAGGAAAAATAAATCAATAACATATAATCACTGTTCGATATAAAACGTAAACTGCTGCCAATTAAAACATGCGGCTAAGGAAAATACTTTTTATTTTTGCATGAGGATTTTAACCAGCAGGTCTGGCAGGAAGCCGTCTGATGATGATCAGTGTTTTGTTTTCATAACACCAAAATCCGCGACCTGACACCAGATCTGTAAACTGCGACTTTTACACAGTTTTGAATTTTAAATAATATGAATATAATTATTTACCAAGCTCAGATTTTGGACCAGTGTTTTACATGAACAGTGGTCACAAAAAACTGTGATTAATAATTATTTTCTAAAACAACTGGAAAAATCTGCTTCTGTTTAACATTTAGATATAAAAGTTTAATCCATGGTTTGAAGTATGATCTTTCTATAAGCAGTGCGTGTCGATGTTAAATAACTGTATTGGATCCTGCGGGCACCCGTAAGTGGAGTGTGTGAACAGATAATGAGTAAACACAGTAACACAGCTGGCAGACATCTGGGCCTACGACTCTCAGAAAAATGATTACTGATATCAACAGTTTTCATTCCTGGTTAAATAAAGGTTTTATTATTACAACTACTGACAGATATGTTAATGTGTCCATATTTTGTCTATAATGTTTCTAATTATTCTTTGGTGTCAAATTCATTTTTGGCCCCGTTATATCTGAATGTGAAGTTAGACAGACGTGTTTCTGCTGCTGAATAGAACCTGCAGGTTGGTTAAATCATAGCAGGTAAATCTCAGCCTTTTAAAGCATAAAACCCATAATTCAGCCAACAACACGCAAGAAAACACCCCGGTCCATTTGGACTACTCAGATTTATTTGGCATTACTCGACATGCAGCGGTGATCCTTACACCACGAGGTTTCACAGTACTAAACATGCTTACAGGAAACAGCTGAAATGCTTTCAAAATAATGAGTCTGTTACATTCATCCGTTTTCAAGTCCGGTGACATCTTAAAAGCACGAGGCTGATGTTAGAGGATTAACATCACTGTATCAAAGAGTGATTGATTGACACAGTTCAATTCAAACAGGACAAAAACGCTTTACACGCATACACTGATGTCCATTCACATTAATGCATTTTTGGGTTCTCTCTCGCTGTAAGAGTCTTCAGCTTTTAATTTTAGGTGGATGAGTTCAGGATGCGGGAGTCTGCGGAATCAGAGCGCTCTTCGTATTCCTCATCGGGGGAGTAGAGGCCCGGTTTGGGCCCCAGCGAGCATCCCTCCTCCTGGATGCTGATGCGCTGCTCCTCGGAGGGTCTGGAGGGAAGGATGGGCGAGCTGCGGAACACCCCGGGCCCGGCGGGAGCTGTGGGGGAGAAAGGAGACACGTACTGGGCCGCGGAGCGCAGCTGGTACTGCTGCTGCAGGGCCATGGTATTCCACAAAGTCACGTCGTTGTGCACGAAGGGGCTAGCCTGGCTGCGCGTCAGCGAGTTGCGCAGCATGAGCGGGTAGCGCGTGGGCTGCGGAAAGGATGGGTGCTGCAGGGGGACGCCCAGTGCACCGGTAGACACCACGCCCGAAGCGGAATCGGAAGCAAAACGGAGGGAGTCGGGGACCCGGAAAGCAGAGCCCACCGACCACTTGGCGGAGGAAGACACCGGGTGGTAAGAGCCCAGGGTGTGCTCGAACAGGTGTCCGTTTGAAGGCAGCACCAGCGCGTCCGGGTGCGCATCAGCGTGAGGGGGCGCGCTGCCGTCTGGATTTCGACTAGACAGCAGCACCTCGATGGCCCCCACCAGATCCCCTCCACAGCCCCGCAGGATGAGCTCCAGGACGGGAGGCTTGTGGGCGGGGAAGATCTTCTTGAGGACCTCCAGTGGCGGCCGGTTGGCTCGGAGGCTGAAGGGCAGGCTGATGGAGCCGGTGAGGCCCTCAATCAGCACGCTCTGCTCCCCGGGGCTGACGGGATACTTCTGAGGACTGTCGGTTTTGGCCTCCTTCTCAGCGCTCCCGGCTTTGGGGAGGCTGTAGCGGTTCTCCTCTGGGAGGGAGGGTGTTTCGGGGGGCTCCGGGGTGTAGCAGTTTTGTTTGGAGCCCTCCGGCGAGCTGACCGCGTCCTGCTCCTTCTCGCTGGAGCTCCCTCCATTCTCTCCTGCTGAAACCTCATCTGGGCCCTCCTCCGTCGGCTCTGCAAGTCAAAGACACAAAAATTAATGGCATGGATACTATCTGCTGGTTACACAAAATAAAACGAAAACACTGCATGAAAATGGTCTGAGTCCAAATAAAACCGAGGCAGAAACTTCACCCAACGATCCGTTTTCCCAAATTGTGCAAAAATAATTTGGCGCTACCACTAATCTTAAAATGTATTAGCGGTGCACAGCATCGTGTGTCATTTAAATCTGCAGGAAATATACACAAACCATTCAAAACAATCATGAGTTTAAAAGGAATCAGAGTAACCCTGACGCACAGAAACACTTCACTGCGCCTCTGAACGTAAACACTCCTCCCATTAAAACCACAGCCCACCTCTGCTCTCCTCAAGAGGAAAGGAAACATACAATTAATCGCTTGTCACAGCTTGTCTGCAACACAGCGACGTGTGAGGATTTATTTGGGCCCTCCTCAACAAAACTGTTAACACAAAGCGCTGAGTGTGCGTCATTGAGGGATCTACCGTCGATGCCTTTTGACCACATTTTGCAAACACATCGCCTGTTGCTCGGTAACATTTCATCCGAAGTTGACCTCCTGCGAGAAATATGGCGATTATATTCGATTGAGCCTGTCCGCCGCTGATTACTGTAATCTTTTAAAGCACTCAGCTGGCTTTGGCGCTGGAAATGGAGTCAGCTGCAGAGTGTTTGTGTCCAAATCAGCGTCTGAAGTCTCAGGAACGATAAGCAGAAAATAATAATTCTTTAATTGTTGGGTACTTCTCACCCAGAATTATTTCCACAGGCCGGCGCTGGGAAGAATTTTGTTTTATATGAGAAACAGATTTTTTTTTCTGCGTGAAATAGAAGAAAACGTGCTGAAATGAGTAACAGTTCAGCAGGTTATTGTGTTACACGTGAGGCAACTGATTGAATTCATTCATATTTTTGTTACCTTGTGGAAAAACACCTCTTAAAGAACCAAGTTGTCAGAATTATATAAAAGTATATAATGATTTAAAAAATTACATGAAAGTGTGACCATATAAATAGATCCCCGTTAAAAAGCGAATAAATTAATAATTATTTTTATAATACCTTACTCGAAAAGTCTGCCCTTAAAACATTTGTTTTATTTTAGGACAGTATACTGGATTTTATTGTATTTATTTCAATAAAAGCCGTGCCATATTTCTAAAAAAAAAAAAAAAAAAAGACACAACAGGCGGCATTTTTATTTATTTTGTATTTCCTGAATTTCTCCCATATGGTCTCTCATCCTGACACGATTATTTTAAAGAAATGATACTGGTGTGAATTTATCAGTTCACCAGCTGAATGTCTGTTTTAACAGTGCAAACCCGTAGGGGTGGGGGTGGGGGGTGGGGGGGGGCTTTGGTATGATTTTGTGTAAATGATGCGCAGTAATCGAAGCATCTTTAAATATCTGATGCTGATGAAAATATTATCAGCATCTCAGTGAACCTCCGTGAAATCATTTTGCTTGTTTAGTAAAGCATTTATTATTTTTACACCGGTGTGTGTGCGACCTTAAAACAGCTTTAAAACTGATTTTCCCAAAGTCACAAACAAATCTAGTCATTCATTTTAAAATTATTCAAAGTAGTTTGAAAAAAAAATACGATTAAGCAAAAATAAAACAAACAAACCCTGAGCTACTTTTTAAATTTTATTATAGAAGAAAATAATAATAATTAGTAGATAGAGAAATATTTCCTTCATTACGCTCCTACCTGTACATATTTGTGCTCCGGCCTGCACCGGCTCCGTGCTGCTCCACCTCAGCTCCAGCTCCTCCGTCCTCGGCGGGGCAGGCTGATTCCCCTCGCCGGCCCCGGATAAGCCGATGCCGGGCAGCACTCTGAGGGACTCGGGGATGAGGCTCTCCAGGCTCTCGTTGGCCTGCTGCCTCCGGAGCGCCACCTGCGCCGCCATGACGCGCTGCCGCTCAATGATGAGGATGCATTTCTCGCAGGTGCAGTCTTTGAACCGGCAGTACCGCTTGTGACCCTTGAGCCAAGATAGCACTCCGTGGTTCCGGCAGCGCGCGCATTTGGGGGTCCTCTGGAGCGGTGCCCGGGGTTGGGACACCGGAGCCCCCATGTAAAGGTACGGGGACCCGTAACCATTCATTCTGTCAGGTGCAGCGTGTTTTCCAGGAAGCACAAATACATCTGCGAAGAGTGGAAGCGGGGCGGGAGTGCTGTCAGCCGCAGCAGCAGTCAGAGAGACGGAGCTGGATGGAGCTTTTTGCTACACGCATGACAGGAGGAGGATAAGAGGTGTTGGCTTGTAGCAGAGGATCCACCTTTCCCCTGGCTGACAGCACAGATACGCATCAGGCTGACACGCTCCTATGGAGACGACGAGTAACCAAAGCCGTCACTCGCGTCAAAGCGGCTGCACGCTGCAAAAAATGTCCATGTGAGGCTGAAGTAGGCAGAAAAAAAAAAAAAACTGCCAGTGAGGATCAGATAATACGAGTTTCATTAAAAACCACAATAACCTTCCGAAGGACCGGACACAGTTTGGTTTTTACAGGACCAGAGATTTCTGAACGCATCTGGGCCTGAAATGAAACCTTGAAGGAGTGCGATTTATCAGGGAAGCTGCAAAATCATCTGTCCCAATAAATAAATAAACCTGCAGGACAGCCGAAAACAGTCCCTACATGAACATTTAAGAGGTTCAACCACAAGAGCAGCGCCCCTTCTTCTGACACCAGATTAGTTTTGATTCCTTCTTTAGCATCTTAACGGGAAAAGTGACCAAATCTAAAAAATAACAGCATCACAGTTCCTTATAGGTCATATATGTGCACATTTCAGATGTTTGCGCAACAAAATGTTACACAGAGATCAAAATATCAGCTGTCACACATTTCTTCACGCACTGGACGCAGGAGTTCATCCACGAAGCACACGGACATCCAAACCGAATCTGTGTGTGTGCGTGTGCGCGCTTTTTAAGCGAGGAAACAGCTGTAAACGGACCACGAAAAGAAGCGCGCGCATTTCAATTATGGCATATCCCGTGTGTGCAGACAAAAACTAATCCCGACGTGAAACGACAAACAAATCAAACTTTTATGGACCATTAAAGACTGAAATGCCTTTTCTACCGGCACCAAAAGCAAGACACAAACATTTAATTTGAAAATACCATCATAAAAAAAATAACATCCAAACCACGTGTTTCACTTTAAATATATGAAGCTAAATTTGTCGTTTAACTTCTAACGTTTATATTTAAACAACTGTTTCTAATTCAGTGAAAGGCACGGACATTTATGGGTTTCCTGCAGGCCCAAAAGGCTTTAAGTCTTAATTCTAAGTGGGAAAAATAATAACGCCGCTTCGCGCACCTTTTACACCAGCGTACATAACTTAGATGATTAGGTCTCTACATGTGTAAAAGCCCTTTGGGAACTATGTTGAGGATGCTGATATGTCCCTTCTGCTGGACTAATAGAGGGCATTGAAACATAACACCGGACAAAGCAGGGGCCCATTTCTGACCGTAAAAAAGGTTTATTCAAGCAAATAATGGGATCCGAGCAGCGCGGCTTACAGAGAATAAGAGCACGGTAAACTTCCCCACATGAAGCCCGTCTCCAGGGCTATTAAGCTTTTAATTGGAAAATAGCAGAGGAAATTTCAAGGTGACTAGTGGCTTTGCAGTTTGTGCCGGCCGAGTAGATTTGTGGGAGTGGGAGGCTGCGGGTGAACGCATAATAAATTTATTCATGTTGTTCCTTGATAAAGAGTAAAACACAGGCCGGAATAAAAGTTTATACTGCAGGCTGCACGGTTAGCGCCGGTTTTGCTTTAGGATGCAATTCAGCTTCAGGATCATGAGGTAGCCGGGATGCGGGGCCGTTTTGCCACGATGACTCCTGCGTCTCCACGTCACGCACAAGGTGTCCTTTAGCGTCGGCACTGGTCATGACGCAATTAGCCGCTGAAAGGTGAGGGACCTGCTTTAGAGTGTCATCATCTGGAGGTTTATCAGCCAGCGGGGACCTCTCTGTGTTGAGCTCGGTTTAAACACCTGTTCACAACAATGACCCCTGAACACCTGGGAGTGACAGACCCCCCCCCCCCAAAATTAAAATAAGCTTCCTCAAATTTTTATATCTTCAGAGTGTTACTTTTTAAGAGGTCATCCATGAAGACTGTGGCTCGCTGGGACGGTTTAAAGTAGAACTATAATCCATATGAAACACGTCATCTTGTGCCTTATATGTTACAGCCCATAATAGGACTGTATCTGACCACTTGTGAACTGTAAATAATCTTAGTTCCACTTTTAGACCTCATTATTTTATTTGAAGCACCTGATACCTTCTTACTGTCAAACATGACTCTGGAACTTTCCCTCAAACCCCGGTTGGTGTTTCCCAGTTACTCCAATCCAAAAAGGAAATGAATACATGAATCATAGATTCTGGTATTTGAGCTTATTGTACTTCTGTGTCTGTAGTGCTGTATTTCCTCAGTGCATCAATGCATTTATACTGAGTTTTTTCAGATATGTAGAAGAGCCCTGTTCTCACGGTCACACTCAAGTTGGGATGAATCAGAGCTTCCATTATGAAATTAGATGAATTCAGGTGCAGCATCTTCCATTCAGCTTGGCTATATTGTGTGGCTCTATCCATCTCATATATGAGACCTTAGAGAACATGAAAAACACAGTGCTTTGTTCTTCCTCCAATGGGGGTACTGTAAAAACTAACTATCTGGGGGGTCTCTCCTTTAGCCTGACTAACACCAGCGTGTCAGGGACGCTGAGGGAAACCTTGTGGGTAAAACTGTCAGAGAGCAGCACAATAATAACACACCCAGAGTTTTTATTGGGACGAGTTTTTTCCCCTCAAGTTTCCTGTAATTTCATCTTAACCACAAACCCGATTTTCACTTATCATTTAACAAAACTACACAATCTTCACAATACCTGCATTTATTTGTTAGATTTGACTTATTAAGCTCTTTATTTATTAGTTTTAGATGTTTTTTTTCCTTTTATTGAGTTCTTTTGTGTATTTTTTCACTCTGAGCCATTTTTAGAAGCTAAGAATGACATGATTCATGATGAGCATAAAATCACACGCCGTCATGAATATAAGAGTTACTAATGCGTCAAAAGTTACATGTTAGCAGGCACAGGAGAACTTCAGGTTCATGTGCAGCACTACATATACACTCATGTGAGTGTGTGACTCACACTCTGGAGCTGACATGGTTAATTGATTAGTGATATTCATGAGGAACACTTCAGTATTAGAGCTCACTGAGTATAAATTGTGTATATTGTATAGCTGGTCACAAGATCACTATTTTACTTCGCCCTGGAAATCTGCTCTCGAGTTATCCGCAGCGTGGCGTGACTGTGCTCAGTGGCTCCTTGGCAGATGCCCCACTTTGTCTGACTGTTTCAGCCTTAATGTGGAAAAAAATATATATTTTTTTGCTTTATAGTTGGAGTTGAGTTCTAATAATTATTTCAAGTAATCATTGTTAATGACAGAGAATCATCCTGATGCTTTCATACAGTCACTGAGTACATTAGCTGAGGACGCTCCTCCAGCAGGGCCCCTCCGGAGCAGGAGGAGGAGCTGACCTCTGCTGAGTGAGGGTTTTATTAGGTGCTGATTGGGGGCGTTGCTGCCACTCACACATCCTGTCACAGAAACGCTGATTTAAACTTCCCTGGGGAGGCGGGACACTGAGCTCCAACAGAGGAATTAGCTGGACATCTGACGTCTTTGGAAAGCTGACTGAGGACATCAGGCAGCCGTCAGTCCAGCCAGCTTCCAGGGAAAAAGGAAAGGCCTTTATTTAAGGCCACTGCAAGAAAATCTTTAAGTTGGCAGTAAAAAAAAAAAAAAAAAGTAAAATACTGAATAAATTAAGCAGCACTATGAGCAGAGAGTGCATCAGTGAGTCTTTTATTTTCAGAGCTGATTATATTATCAGCTCACACTGACATTATTGCTTTTTGCTGTTTTATCTTAATTTTGGAGGAAAGTCCATATGATGGCGATCATTATTAAGGAGGGCAGATCATTTTTATTTGATTTGCATGTAAAGTTGTTAAATTTTTGAAGCTGGCTAAATAATTTTATGGTGTTCTTTATGCAGCTGCTCAAGCTTGTCACTGCTGGTCAGGGAAGTAAATTTGATGATAATAGCTAAAAAAAAAAAAGAGAGAGAGAGAGAGAGATGCAGCACTGGGAGAAAATTCCCTCTGAGAAACCCCCGATCTCACTGCATCATTACACAGGAAGCAGAGGTTAATGTTAAATACTGCCCCCAAAACCCAAAGTCATCAACTTGAGCCTCCACAGTAACTCCCAGGGCTGCTGGCTGAGAAAAATCACACTTCCCATGCAGCGCTGCAGATTTATGCTCATATGTGTATCTGTAAACGCTTATAATATGAAGACAAACTGAAATTAACAAGTGCAGTGGACTCAAATCCATTTACTATAAATTTATTATAATATATTTATAGTAATAACTTTATAATAAAGTTATTATAAAGTTATATGAAATGGTAACGCCTCTGAAACACGACTGATACTAATTAATCTGAATCAAAACGTATGAGGAGCTGCACCATGATGGTTTATTAGCAATCAAACAAATAGAAAAACAATAGTATCAATTATTTCATTAATTTACAATTTGGATTTTTCTTTTTTGAGTTTTCCTTTGTAAGAATTGCTGATGCCAGCTCGCTGGTCCTACACTGAGATTCAAATGAAACTGGATCATTTTACTTCATTAATGATGGATTTAAAAATATAAATTTGGGTGAAACTTCTTGAATTAAGAATTTTAAATACTGCATGTTTTGCAACACTATCACTTCTTTTTCATGTCACAAAAAAGGCTCGAGTATGCGTACGGGATAAAACAGACAAGCCACTTCTAATATGTTCATACCAAGTTTAGGCCACGATTAACAGTACGAGTCCTTCTGCTGTGTCCTCAGATCGGGCAGAGCTGCTGTATGATGATGGCAGATTAGCTCTGGAGGCCTGTTAAAGTCAGTCCTCACAGTTTGGCCTGTTTATTGGTGCTTGGCTCTCAGGACGGACATTTATGAATAAAGCTTTACCTGTCCTTCAAACAGCTATCCTGCTAATATGTCCAGAAATCTTGGCTCAAGTACACGCTGTAATTAACTGCATTTTTTAAGGTGACTGGAGGCAGAATATTCCAACAAAACCTCAGCTTTCCATAGCCAAAAAAGTCCAGTTTAAACAAAGTTCAAATGGGATTAAAAAAAAAAAAAAGAAATCCAAAAGTATGACGAGTCAGAAGGCACAAAGGGTAAGAGCAGGGCACGGGAGTATGACAAAAAAGGAAGTCAGGGCTATTTATACACCGAAGGCTGATTTGGGCAGGACAAAAGGGAGGGGAACACAGATGAGGATTCGAGGGAAAACAGGGACAGGAAGTAAAATTAACCCAGGGCAGCAAACCTTCAAAGTAAAGCGTGGACTCACACAGGCAGACTCAAACTCAAAGGAATGACGATGCTGATTTTCACCGGGCTCAGTGCTTCCTTCCAACAATCTGATTTATACACATCGACCTGTAATTTACAGGGTACTTTTATTGCACGATTTACAGTACATGAGTACTAAAAACAGTTAACACTAAAACGGATACTTCAAAAAATGGGGAACATGTAAATGACTTTGGATACACTGATTTACAGGCAGAATATTGGTATCAGTGGAGTCATTAGCCTATCAGCAGCTATGAAGACAGTCCCCCTCAGACAGACGTCAGAGTGACTGTTGCTTTAAACTGCTTTTGCACCAAACTTTCACTTCTGTAGTTTATATGTAAAATACTGCATCTGATCCTGTGTTAAAAGGATTATCAGTCTGCAGGATGCTGTTCTCGATGTTGGCTCTGGCAGACGGTGGAATATCATTCCATATGCTGCAAGAAAGAATAGCATGAATAAAGAAACTGGCACAAGCTAATCATGAAGTGTTTTCCTCTTTAATTTGTGGCCCATCCACTCCGCTCTTCCATGGACAGTCGAGTAAGTCACCACAGACTTTTATCAGTGTGGAAAGTACCTGTATGAAGTTTATTCTACACCTCTGGCATTACTGTTCATGCTGAATAAGCCTGAGATTTGTTTTATCATTGCTGCCTCTAAAAAGACATGTTTGAGAAAGCAGAAAGACGAGCTGCTGTTTTGTAACACGTCTCCTGGAGTTTTGTTTGAATTCTGAGCAAAATGTCCAGAAAAAAAAAAGGTGAATTTTTTTTTTTTAAATGTGACACATCTCCAGATTTTACTGTGTGACTTGGAGGCAAAACTTTCCACAAACAATTTAACTGTTGGTTTTGCTACAAATTAAATTGAAACCCATCTGCCTACATGCTGATGAAAATGTGAGTTAAATGGTCCATAAGGCATGCAGAACCCGGAGGCTCAGGAGCAGCTGAAGCTTAAGAGTTTTCCAGAGAGCAGATGCAGCTCATGAATCCATTTTGCTTTCATTTATAACTGCATCCAAATATCTGAAACAAGCATTAACCCAGTTCAGCATGTCACACATTTTTCATGAGAAGCAGCACTTTGCTAAAGTCAGGTCGCAGCTTTTATCGTGCCTGTCCAGACTGATCATCCAAATCAATGATCTGACTGAAGGTTTCACAGAAGCTTCTCTAAAAACTCTTCACTATAACCAAACTGGGATTACAGTCAGCATCCAACCAAATATGCGGACATGAGTTCAAATCTCCCAGCACCAAAGCCCATAAACACTCGGCGCTGACTGATTTTTATACTAATTTATCCATATATTCCAAAAAAGAAAAAACAGAAGACTTGTAGTGGAACACAGAAGAAGAGAACCTCTTCAGGTTAATGGAAGCGAAGAAGAAAATACAGATGCTAATTATAGATGCAGATTCATTAAAGGGCACCTATTGTATTATGCTTTTTCCTTATTTTCTGTCATATTAAATAAATACTGTTACTATGGTGGATGGTCATATAAAACACTGCAACAGTCAAATCTAATCTGTGGTGACTCTTTGGGAAATAACTGAGCAGCCAAAGTGGCCTTTTAGTTTCAGGCTGGATGAGCTGAGGGGCTGCACCAATAATCAGAATTAGATTATAAAAGGAGTATTTTGATGTGTGAATCATGCAAAGCTGCTCTAGCAGAGATTAGGAATAAAACTACGGAGGCAGAAATGAGCAGAGAATGAGTTCCCTTTGAAGTGGACTGTTTCAGCTGCACACTAAAATACACCTGTAACCTTTAAACTGCCTGGTCACAGAAATCTTTGCATTTCCGCTGTGTCACCAGGATTAACCGAGCACGCCCATTCCAGCCCAGCACTCTGAATTTTCCTCCTCCATCTTTGGACTTACAGCATCCTCTTCCACGCTTCCCATCTGCACCGAGCCGCCATCATTCCCCGAGGAGGTGTCACAGCGGGATCCGAGCACATTTTATCTATTACGGGAGGGCGTGATTCATGGAGGCGGCGGCAGCTCAAGGAAAACCAACCCTGTGACACTTTCTCCCCTGCGCTGTACACAGGGCAGCAGCTACAGAAGGACAAGGCAGCGGCAGCCTGACAACCGTGATAAAATGGCCTTCCTTAACTAAACTCATAAAGCACAGGGCGATAAAACTCAATCTTCTGTAAAATCCAATTAAGTCATTATCTGACTGATTGTATCTTTAATTGAAAACAGAAGTGACAGTAAATTTCTGTGATATATCAGGATCAATCGATACTGCTGTACAATCTGGTCTCAAGAGGTGATTTATAATGTCAAAGCCTTATAGGTAACTCCACATTCTTCTCTCTAAAACCACTGGTGGATGAAATTAAGAGTAAGTGCATTTCATAAAAAAACAAGATGGTCACGTTATTGATTACAACAGATGGGGCAGAATCCAATGAATGTTCCCACAGTGCAGCAGAAAGAAAATACAAGTAATTTTCTTTGTCTGTTTTATATTGTTGTTCTCTGCACAGGGTCGCATTCACACTCCATCACATCCCAGCGTTTTTATTTCCAGAAAACTTGTAGCGACATAAACTCCAAAGCTCCAAATTACTTTTGTTGCTGTCTTATTCAAACACAAACACAAATAAGCACGTTGGAAGCATGCCGTTTGAAATGAACCTCTATAAAACACGGAGAGAGTGCAGTACAGGAGGGCTCCCGTCAGCTTCACAGAGGCAAAAAAGCTGCTTTTTCATTTACGTGTATAACAGAAAAGTGGGCAATGCAGGTCTATGTCTTCAGTTCATGAATTAAAAAGAGAACAGAAATGAGTTAAGTTACTTTATCCGCTCTATAAGTAACTCTTTTTCACCATTTAATGTTCCAGTTACTGATCTGATATATGGATTAGTTATGTGGGCTCCCTGTAGAAAAAAAACCTCTAATTCACAGATCCTATTTTTCCCAAAACATTTACTTTACTATAATCTCATACAAAAAAAAAAAAGCAGCAAAACTGAAGATTTCAGAAGCTCATAATGTGGCATATTTATAATATTTTGACTATTAAAGTGGCTGCCAGCCTCAGTCCTAGCCTCGGCCTCGGTCTCGGCTCTAACAGGGTGTATAAAAGGTTGCAAAGAGTAACCCAGGTGACAGCTAAACTCCCGGCCAAGAGACATGCAAGCACTGTGGAATAGATGATGCCAGTGGATCAGAGCCATAACTAAGCAGCCGGTGCTCACCACACGCCAACACGGCAGCGGAAACGTGGTTCGTGTCTAACCCGTCTGTTTGCGTTTTTTTCCCCGCTGACCCTCGACATCGTCCTCAGGAGGATATCCGAGGCCCAGACGGAGCTTCAGGCAACTTTAAGTCAGAAACTTTTTTAAACATTTTATTATCATTTTAGAAATCAGCTGACTTTTCAGGGCAAATCCTTTTTGTTCCCCACAGTGCAAATGAATGTTTCAGTGGAGCTGATACATTAGCCAATAATTAGCTGACACAGATATCACAACACACAAGCTTACTGTGTGTCAGCCAGTAACAAAGAGGAAACTTGTGTATAGAAAGTACTTTGAGTATTTGAGATAAAATATGTGACGTGTTGCATAAATTGGCTAAACTCCTTTTTAAATGAAGCTTTTGTTTAGTGAAGCTGTTTCTGAAGAAGTGAAAAGTGGAACAGTTACATGCTGTTTTAAACTACAGCATGAAGCTTAACGTGAAAGCATCATGGGTGCTTTCAGATGTAGAGCTGAGCATTGTATGGGTGATACTGAGTACTGCAGACAAATGTTAAAGTCTCCATTTCTGTGTCCCAGAGTGGATGCTCAGTACACAGCAGCTAGTTTCCCCCTGTTAAAGGCTGTCACAGTGATTATTTAGGAATCCAGATTCATAATTTAGTCTTCTTGCTTTGCAACGTGAAAGTGTGCACACACGTCTTTGAATAAACTGCCAGTTGTTGGACCGGCTGGGAAAGTTCATCATACTGCGCTACCCGAGTCAGAAATACTGCGTTCCAGCTTTTTCACATCAAGAGAAAAGAAGAAAAAACTTTATTTCTGTTCTGAAGAGCTGCTGTAGAGTTAAATCATTTGGTTTTGATTAATGTTAATCAGAGGACTTCCTGTGCTGGGCAGTTAGTGTGTGTTGTGATTTGTTAACCTGAACTGGATTTAACAGCTAAAAACTACTAGAAATACAAGAACTGAAGTGTGAGTGAACAATCAAACAGTTTTCTTAAGAACATCATCTGAGCTGGTAACGCTTTTGTCGTAGGATCTTATCCTGTTCTTCTTTTACTTGGCCGCACCACCTTCCATGGAGTCGACGGTGAAGCTGGCCGTTTGGCTGCTGACCTCACACTCGGCCTTGACATCGGCGCTAACCAGGGAGCCGACGGAGCGGCAGATCATGGTGGAGTCGTGACCAGCGGAGATGCTGCCGGGTGAGAAGGCTGCAGGAACGAGACAAACGGAGAGTCAGAGATCCACTGAGGAGGGCCGCTGAATCCCTAAAGATCTCATCTGTAACCAAATCTGAACCGTTAGTCACAAAACGACGTCAGAGATCAGAAAACTCTGTTTTTACCATCACACAACTGAGTGAGTACAGGGACTAAAGTGAGTGAGGTAAGAGGTAGAACTGATGAGCCCATTTTATGCAGGATTACTTTTTCAAATGGCTTCATTTATATTTATTATATAGTGCAAGTCTTGAATCACCCCCTCATTTAGATTTTGCTAGGGTAACTTACTGAAACAGTATAAAGGGCAAAGACAGTTTGTACAAACTTAACAAGCTTGAAAGTGAATATTTGGTATGAACACATTTATTCCTCAACACAGCCTGAACTCTTCAGCAAGCTTTCCTGTAACTTTTTTAAGTTCAATCAGATGTTCTCCAGATGGTTTTACATGGTGGATCAAAACCTGATGGTACTTTTCTGTGTTCATAATTTCATTCATTTTGACAAGATCTCCAACGACAGAGCCTCACAGATGGCAGCAGACCCTCACTACTGTAACCCTCTCCTGACCTCCTCCACACATACTGATTTGAACCAAAACGTTCAGATTTGGACTCGTCTCTCCATCAGACCTGCTGACACTGATTTTCAGTCCAGTTCTCGTGTAATGTGGCAAAGCTCAGCCTTTCCTCCCTGTCTCCCTTCCTCACCAATGGCTTCCCGTCAGCCACTGAGACCATTTCTGATGAGGCTGCAGCTGAAGGTCCAGATGCATCTCTCAGGTCTTTGCTAGATTTTTTCCTGTTTCGTAAGGATGTGACTTTCAGTTACTGTTCATCTGTTGTAGAGAGTTTTTAGTCCAGATGATTTTGCTTTTGTAGTCCACTTGTTCAGTTTCCTCAGAATTTTAAGGAAACCATCTGCACACCATGCTGAGATATGCCACGTTTTTGGTTAACAGCTCTTTGGGAATCACTTTGTTGGTCCATAAATAACATTTTATGCTGTCAAACTGTGTTACCATTTTTCACAGATTTGTCTAAAGAAATAGGAACAAATGATGTATTTTTGTGACAGGCTGCGAGTAACAAAGTGTCACAGATAAAATTTAAAATATTTTTTTTGCTAAGTTGTCTGTAACGTGTAGACACAGCACTGCTTCATCCCTCGAGTTAGGAGCCTTTTCTGTGCTTGAGTGATTCATGCCTTAAAACTCTGAAAATGGTCAGGTCCAAGGACTGGACTGAAAACGAGTGAAATCATCTGCAGCAGCAGCATCGTTGTACAAATGAGCAAACAGGATTAAGATAAAGAAAATGTTTGGTGTGCTTTGCTGGATACGTTTGCTTCCCATGACAGTAAAATATGATTATATATATTAAAAAAAAAAATGAACCTCAAATCTTTCACTTCTTTCAGGTATCAAGCTACAAATCTCTTCCTCAGATACTCCTCAAAGTCATTATTATGATAAATTCATATTACCTCGCGTAGGTAGACAGCACAGAGCACATATAAAATAAACATGTCTCCGTGCTGTAAGGCAAGTAAATGAGAAGGACAATAGAAATAGTACAGTGAGACAGACGGAGCAGGACAGCAATCATCAGCTGTGCAGAGTAAATGCTCCTCCTCTCTGTTAGAGCCCATATAAATATGACGGTACAGTGAAATGATTCTTAGCAAAGCTCCAGATTTACAGCAAATTGAATCCGCGAGCAAAAAGAGAAGACAGCGCTCACAAATCAAAAGCATTACATTTTTAACAGTTAGCATGAGAGCGATGTGCACCCCCCCCCCCCCCCCCCCCCCTTTAAACTACAGCACACACACCAACACTGAGATAAAACTGAGCAGCAGTTTAAACTGCATGATTATACCAAGCTGTCATAATCAGGATCATTTTACATGATCATTCGTTAACTTAACAAGCATCACGCTTTTACTTCACAGCAGGTCTCCCTGAACTTTAGACAGAATTTAAATAACAGAAATCAGTAAACGGAGCAGGGAAAACAAGCACGGGTGGTGTTGGGATCAGATCTGCAACAGTATCGATACCGACAGAGCCGTCTCCACCTGACGCACAGCGTCACACAGCACCTGCAGACAGGTAGGTCCACAGCCCCTCCCCTCACTAGCAGCCGAACACATGAGCATTAGCAGCCGTTCACAGCCCTGAACAACACGTCAGGAGGAATTCGGGAGGTCAGTAAAGCTCAAACAAACTACCCCCCCGTCCATAAAGCTAACAGAAGTATTCCTCTAACAGGACAACACAATCATTTGTGTCTAAAGTCCCAGAGTGAAGCTGAGAGAAGTACCAACCGCCTGATCAGCAACGAAAATATGGAGCCAAGCACAGCACGACCTCAGACAGCCAAAAATTATCATCTGCAAACATCTGTCATGGACATACCTTACAGTTCTGCTACTCTCATTTATTTGCACTGCACACTTAAAACTAGTGATGTCACTTTGTGCAGAATGAAACTGTCAAAATGACTGAACTCAGAAACAGATCAAATATTAACAAACTAACCAACTGTTTGCACTTGTCAGACTGATAAGAATTAAAGTTCAGAAAAAATAAAAATAAATGCTCAGTAACAGAGATTTAGGGAGTTCAATTAGTCAAAGAAAACGTAACTGGCATTTTTTAAATGGTTTTAATAACGTTTTAGTATAAATGCAAAAAATACAAATAGAAAACTAAATGTTCTACTTTTTAATTCTTAAATTTATGTTTAAAGACTCTGAAATAATTGCAGTTTATTATTTATTTTATTTCTTAATCAAATCAAGAAAATAATGACCTGATTCATCAATATGGAAACTAACCATGCAGCAACCTTTTAATAAGAGAAATTTGTTTGCTGGTTCTCAAACTGAGACTCAGAGTCTAATCAATTCAAAGGCTAAAAAATATAAAATCTACCTGCATGTGTGTGTGTGTGTGTGTGTGTGTGTGTGTGTGTGTGACTTCTCCTCAGCAGGGGTGGGAGGAGAAGAGAGGAGTAATTTTTCTCCTCATTAACTTCCTGATTGGTTTCAGATTCCAGTTTGTGCCCGTCTGCAGTTTGTCACCGGTTCTGAACGGGCCGCCCAATCGTTAATACTAATGTTTGTGTAGCTAAGTGCACTCAGCTCTTTTTCTTTTTTCTCCCTCCATCCCTCAGCCCTCTCCTTGTATGGCATTAGCAGCGAGCGGGTGGAGGAGAGCAGCTGTGAATTAGCCTTCTCACTGTTAATTCGCTGCCTGTTCATCAGCAGGAAATCTATGGTGTAATTAAAGGCTGAAAGCAACTGGACGTGTTAGTTTCAGTGGGGACGTTAAATCACGACACACTGTAGTACACATGTTCCCAACTGCATCCGACTGTCCTGTGCGCTCCTGTTTAATACAGATTAATGTCAGGCCACTGAAACAGCAGAAAGCCATGCTCTCAATTAGCCACTAAACACCTGTTAACGACACTAATTAAATCAGAAAAAAGAAATACTTTATCCCAAAAGTGTTACAGCAGCCGGTTACAACATCACAAAACCGCTCAGAAACAAACACAAACACACAACAACCTACACACAACAGGAGGAGCTAGATTAATTAGAATAATTAGAAAATGAATCATGGAATACAAATATTACTATAAGACAATAAGGAGCTTAGGAAAGATTTCCTGGATCGGTCCACGGGTTTCCTGTGTAACCCTCTGATTCATTAACCACTCTGTCATATGTCAATCAACTATACCCTTCGCTCTCATTGGTAGTTGCTTCAGCTGCCTGCATCATAATTGGGAAATGTTTAGCTGGTACCCGCCCACTTTGCCCCACCAGTGATTGTCTCACCCGTCATTGCTTGAAGTCACCGAATGTCGTCCACTTCCTGCGGCCTCCGGTCGCCACAGAGTTTACGGATGCAGCTTGTTAACCAAACCAGCTTGGCAGCATTAGCACCGCAGCCTCTGCTCTTAATGTGGGAACTTGTGATGCCAAAAAAACCAACAGGGCTGCAGCCAAAACTCAGCTTTAAAACATCAGAAACCAGCAGGTGACGTCACAGCAGCTACACTTTATATGCTATATATTTATCCGTGGCCTCCTGAGTATTTTAGCTTTCAGCTATGTGTCTGACAGACTAGTAATAACTGAGAATACCAACAAAGTTTAACTTGAGGCTGCGGTTTGCCTGTGATGCTGAAAGAGAGTTCATTCTCCGGGATGAACTTCTGCCCTTTGCTCAGTCACTCGGCATTCTGTATAAGATTTCCAAACTATTAAACAGTCTTTGTGTGGATTAACAAAAGGAAGCTTTTTTAACCTCCCACTTGTCCTGTTGAGAGAGGGAAGGAGGGTGTGAATGAAGGTACAATCATTTCTGCTGCTGCCAAAGAAGGGAACAAAAGCCCAGATGTGAGAGGAGATGGTAATTCAGTCTGATCCTCCGAGGATAAGCTCGCTCTGTGGGTTTCATGCTCTACACTCATCCCCTGTACACAAGGGTCATGGGGGTAGATAACACTTAAGTAAACACACACACACCCTGTATGTGCATGCAGACACACACACACACAGTTCTGCCTTCAGCTGTACTGATGTTAGGGGACTTTAGGTATTTATTTCAGATACTTAATTACCACAATTCAATTCACAGTTTACAGACGTGATAATTTCACATTAATGCAGCAGATGTTACGGCTCATTAACACAGAAAATAACTGCTGTAACTGTGTTAATTAACTGTGAATTAATTATCAGTGTATACAAAACCTACAAGTACTGTGATTATTCAGTCGCGCTATTAATAAGTACTTTAATTGCATTAATGCTAAATGTATCACTCTAAAAACTGATTTCTGATCAGAGAACTAGTCTAAAGACATGTCAGCAGCTTGGTGAGCCTGTTTAGGTCTGTGGGTTTCTTGTGGTGGTTTTTTTTTTTTTTGCATATTTCAATCAAAAAACTTGCTGAAATTTGAGTGTTTACTTCCTGGTAGAATAATTATTTTTAATGCTGTTTAACATCAAACCGTCTCCAGGGAAACATTCCCCTAAAGCACGCCCAGCTTTGTTTGACCTTTCTGGGTCTAATGGGAACCAAAATATACAAAAAGAATATCACACTGTATTAAGTAAGCACTGAAGCCACAGATCAAATAGGCAGAAATGTCACTTTCCCAAAAAATTCTATAAAATTTAATCTTGGCTTCACTTTTCAGCAGGCTACATCCATCTCTCATATACAGTCTGTGGGTTTACAGCAGATTTGGATTTTTTAAGGCATTTCTGCTTTATGTAACAGATGTAGCCTATGTTATATTAATATAGTGCAGAGGCTGAGGGCAAATGCAGGGGATGAACAGGGTGGGTGACACGTAGCTGGACTGGATTCAGACTCGTGCAGCTGCAGGAAGGACTCAGCCTTCATACTTCAGCCAGGCTCTCGCTTTCGCAACTTTTAACTGCAAAGGAGACTCTGTTCAGTGTGCAAGCTGCAAGTTACCCGATACAGTCGACTGTCTGAAAGCGCTCTCCTGCCCAGGGCCAGCAGCACTTAGTGGAGGCCGTTATCAAGGCAGCAAAAATTCAATCTTACGAATGAAGAGTTGCCTGTCACATGACAAGGTTGACCTGGGATTAAATGGCTCCCATTAAAATGATACGAGCTGTGTCTTAAAAAATGTGCCTGGCCAGTTTGAGAGGGTCCCATGTGTGTCCAAGTGAGGACAACCCTTGTAGGGATGGACGCTCCCCTGCACGGGCGTCTGGCTTCTCGTCATCAGACGAGCAGCAGGACTTAATGGCCCGGAAAACTCAGTCAAAGAGCAGTCAGGCAGGCAGGCTTTAAATACTGAGCAGTGAACAGTGGAGGCTCATGACACTCAGCTGATGTTCACAGTGCAGACCTTCACCTCAGCTTTAAACCACTGATCCTAGCTCACTTTCCTGTGTGAGTCTTAATCCTGCAGGTTTAACAATTTAAGGCACAGTTTCAACAATAATCTTTACATATGAAGGCTTTTGTCTCAAAAAAATATAACTGTTTCCAATTTGTTTCTATAATTCTACATAAACACGAACAAAAAAAACACTGACTCTACAACCTAAATATGTATTTACATTAACAGAGCGGAGTAGCTCATGAGTACATTATTTTCAGTTTTGCTCTTTTTCACGTGACTCAAAGATGCTTTATATTCCATACACTCCTGACAGAACAACCAGCCCATACCGAGGCCCGTCCATGCAGGCATAATATACTGATACATACATACAAATACACACCCCGCACTGCTGAAACAGAGCCTCTTTTTTCCCAAGGAGTTGCAGCTTGCTCCACACTGTGACCGCTGCTGACAGTAAGGCAGTGACAAAGCCTGAGCTACTACTAATTTCAAGCTACATCAAACATCTTCAGAGAACTAAGGAGTCAATAACAGCTTCTGCATTTTCATGAATAAGGACTATTTGTTTTATTGTGTGTACAGTTAAATACATTTATCACTCTCATCTTCCTAATAAATAGCTGTTAAGACAACTGTTCAAAGGGATGCAGCCATTACAGAGGGTCAGAACACACTCAAATGCTCATTATTGGTTTGTTATGGAGCCGAACTGAGTCGAGGGCCACGGAGACTGTCGGGGTCAAAGGCTAATTAAGCAGAGAGGAACCTTTGCTCCTGCATTGTTAACCAATCTGTCCCCAGTGAAGATGACTGCCACGGAGGCGTGACACAGCCCTCGTCCCTACGCTAAATCTCCATTTCGGCTACTGTGCCCCATCGGCTCACAAAATGGCATGTCAGTCTATCGTTGGGTGCTCTGACATGATCCATCGAAGAGTTATGGATATGCAATAATGAGCTGAGGTGGCCGATCGATATTTGCAGGACTTCTCTATCATTACATTTTAAACAAGAGATTCATTGTGAGTCGACAGGGTAAGAAAAATGCCAAACTAAAGGACACAGCAAGAGTGAAATATATTGCTATGGAAAGGAGGACGCTTCTCGCGGGTGCTAAAGCTGCCAAATGTGTTTATCCAGGTCGTTCAGCTGTTTCAGAGCGCTGCCACGGACACATCATCTGTCAGTCGCTGCTGACGCTCAAAACTATGCGAGGAAAGAGACTGCAAGAGCGCAATTAGGTGGGAACGCACTGTAACTCAGCGTATTAGGAAACAACATCCCGTGTGTGGAGACATCATTCATATCACATTTAGATATAAGCTGTGAGCTCAGTCTGTGATTAGCTGTGTGGATCCACGCAGCCAAGCAGGTTCAAATCAAGTCGTTTTAAACTGATTAATACAACAATATTTCTACATTAACAGTGTGATGCATCTTCATTTAAAATCACATCTTGTCTGCTCTTTACATAAATACCAGCTGCCACAGGTGAATCCCAAAGACGCTGCACGATTAGCCTCAGCAAAACAAGGCCACAGTCTGAGACACGTCTCCTGCTTTAATTTTCTCATACAGTATGAATAGCATTGTACAAATTGGTGGCAGACATTTAGGCCTGTTTATGTATGTATACATAACTGTACTCTTTTTTTCCTTTTGCGTGATGACTTGAGAAATATTGAGTATTCACACGGCACAAACTGCTGAAAAACTAAATCATCTGATATCTGTCTCCTGGTTATGGCGGCTGCCACACAGCTGTAAATCGGCTCTGCTGAGGCCTCTGACTCACACTAACGACTTAAACGATGCAGTCTTTAGCAGCAAACCTGCTTCCTGACGAGATGAGAGAGGACAGGAAAACAACGAAGGGAACTTCAGAAAGTTTGGAGGCAATAAGCTCACGTGTAAACAAACTAAGACCAACGTGCCGGAGGGGCCCGGAGGATCACATCAAGATTAGCATCGTTAGCAACTAAAACTAATGTGTGAAACAAGCATTTAGTCAACTGAAATAAAAAACAGACTTCAGGAAAACAAAAATCTGAAGCAGCATTGTGCATTTACAAAACCAGCAAAATAAGCAGTGTTTTGTTTTACATCTACCACCCATTTATTTGGTACAGAGTTGTAAGTAAAAGTTGTGTTTATGCAGATAAAATCTTGGCAGATTTGTTGTTGGCTTTGCTGCAGGCTGTGAACTGATACCTGCAGCAAAGCTTTTTCATGGACCAGTAAAACTATGACCTGCTGGCAGGAGGGGAAATGTGTTGGACGCTGAAATGTGTTTGCTGTTAGTCTTTTTTAAAAATGTCATTAATTTCATCAACAAATGAGGACATTGTGTTTATTGAGACTGTCATGTGTGGACTGAAAAACACAATCTCAACTCAAATTTTACCATTTTCTGCCATATCAAAAGAAAGTGCTTATAACACTGTAACTAATGAAAGCTCATCTAAAACGTAAAACACAAAACAAGCTACACTAAAACTACTGAAACTCCACTGAAAGGCTAAAAATCCACATCTATGATAACTCTGGATCAGATACACTTCACAGCCTAATTGTTCTGAGGTTGGTCCACTGGCTCGAGACGCTAACACTTCACTAACAGGTTCCTGAACCACAGACACAAACCTGACGTCTGACAAAGACCCGTATTTGCAGACACAGAACGTCAGAGAAAATTAAAGATGAAACATTTAATTTCCTTTCAAGCCCTTCAGAGCAAGACAGTGTGTGTGTGGTGTGTGTGTGTGTGTGTGTGTGTGTGTGTGTGTGTGTGTGTGTGTGTGTGTGTGTGTGTGTGAGAAAGAGAGAAAGAGAGAGTGAGGGGAAGAGGACATAAACTACACAGCTCTGGCCATTTAATGTCTCCACAGCCCCAGGCCTGTGTTAATGGTGGTTGTACAACACATTACAGCGGTGCTTGTGCCCCAAGCAGACAATTACACCGGTATTTAGCCCATCCTCGGCCCCACGGGCTACCAGGGCACTTAGCAGCACAGCGACGTGTGGAAGACAACCTGACAGGCCACACAGGACTTTTCTCTAAGCAACCGCAACTCAATCGGACACACATTCAGCCACGCCCTCCAGGACCTGACGGCCCCGGCGGCGGGCTCTTCCTCTGCTGCCGGCTCTCACCTACAGACTCAACCAAGTCAAACAGAAACTGCAAGGGTATCCTGAAAGCATACACCCTTTGAATCAGAGCACTACACACGGCACAATTTCATTTGGGGTGGCTGTAGCTCAGTAGGTAGAGCAGGTCACCTATTGATCGGAAGGTCAGCGGTTCGATTCCTGGCTACTCCAGGTTACATGCCAATGTATCCTTGGGCAAGATACTTAACCCCAAGTTGCTCTCCGACCGTCCTGTCGGACTATGAATGCGTGTGAATGTTAGCTAATTAAAAGCACTTAGCTTAGTAAACATGGAAGTGCTTGTATGAATGGGAGTGCATGGGTGAATGTAAAACATGTTGTATAAGTGCTTTGAGTGCTCTGACTGAGTAGAAAAGCGCTATATAAGAACTAGTCCATTTACCATTTACCATAATGGGGACGTTCCAGTTGACCAAAAATGTTGAGGAGGTTCATACAGCAATCAAACCTGACCCACACATCCCTGAAACCACAGAGAAAACCAGGTAGACCTCTGAAAGAACCACCTAAGTGTCACTGGGTACGATATGCCCACTGGCTAATGATACCGCTTTTTACTTCAAAAAACGTGGTAGCCAACACCTTTTTCTTCTTCACACATGTTGGGAGATTTAGAGGTGACTTGATGGTACCGCTCCACATTTTAGCTCTATCGCTGTAGCTCCTGTTTCTGAAGCGGCTGCACTCGAGCCTGATCCTCCTCCTCAAATAAAGCCTGTCAGCATGTCTCGTACTAGTGGTGTATGAGACAGAGCGGGACCACTGAAACCAGTGTTATCATCTGACGTGGTTTTTGAATAATTTAATTACACTGAATCTGACAGGTTATCAAAATTTTACACAAATTCTGCCCACTGCCTGTAAAATAAGTGCATAGTTCAGCCGCCGCTGCAACCGATTTAAGGACGTCACACTGAGGGAAATATCAGAAAAAAGCTCCTATAGAGCTAAATTATATCTGTGAACTTATTTAAGTTATTCTGCTTGCAGATACTTGAACTTTTTCTAAATTTAAAAGTATCCTGTCATCGTACAGCAGTGTACAGTAATCCACTTACACTGGGAGGTGGCACTGACTGGGGGCTGGACAGATGACAGGAGAACGTTCTACTCCAAAAGAAAAGCCTAAAGTGAGACTTTAAAAGAAAAAAAAAGCACATACAAAGCAAACCTGAAAATGAGTTCACAGTCTCATTATGGGACTGTGAACATGAGCGATTTCATGTTAATCTGTGAACACAAACTTGACCTAAAGCTTGTCCGCTGTGCAGTCAAACAGCCTGAAAAGGGGGCCTACTGTTGTCAGATTTATATTTATATTCATACACTAACGCTGTCCTCACGTATCTTCTGCTGGGCCTTGGAGCAGCCCCCTCCGTTCAGTCTGAAACTAGCACTTTTAGCTCTGTTCCATCAAAACTTCTTCTAATTGGCTGCCATGCAGAAAAACAGAAGGCTTGGACAGCAGGTGAGAGATGCTTCTATAGTCACAGAGGGTAACAGTACAAAAGATGGGCACCGTGACATCACCCTCTACTTCCTGTTTCACTGTGGAAGTCACCATCTTCCTGTTTTGTATTCAGATGTGATGAACGAGGGGTTGACCTGACTGTGTCAACCACAAGTCCTTAGCCAATGAGCATGCCCTGGATAACACTTTCTGACACTAAAATGACCAAAATTTGGAAAATGGACTCAGTGTTTGATTCAGTATTACTTGAATCGGGCGACTGAGCCCATAAACTCATCAGGAAAGTATTTACAGAGTTCAGGGCAGAGGGGAGTTTTCCCATAGACTTTCCCAGGACCAGAAGTCTTCTTGCACCCACAGCTGTCGCCCCCTGGTGGCCTTTGGAAAGAATACAGGTTTGAGGCGTTTCCATGTTGACTTCACCTTTCAGACCAGGAAGCAATGTTTGTTCCTATGTGTCACAGAAATCATGTAAAGACAGCATTAACTGTCACAATTAATGCAAAGCTTTTGCTTCCTGTGGCAACTGTGTGGTTTTGAGGCACTGAAACAACACAGAGTGCACTGAGGTGAGTGATGCTCTCAGCATGTCGGCGACCAAGGAAATGAACTCTGGCTGCTACATGACATGAAACAGCACTTCCTTTCAAAAGGTCACCTCCTGGGTTTCAGGCACCGATTCGTTTCAGGTTTAATAAATCCAAATGAGTGAGAGACCCCGCTGATGTCTCCAGAAAGAGTGTGTGTGTGTGTGTGTGTGTGTGAGTGTGAGGGGACTTTCTTCACTTTTTTTGTATGTGAGAAAACAGTGAGTGTGAAGAAATCTGATCTGAAAGCAGGAAAAGCCCATTTTACACGCGAAACAAAGAAAGTTACTGACACCAATCTCTCCATCGTTTGTTTCTCCGACTTTATTTGTGGGGGTGTTCGGGGAGGAGGGGAGAGGCTGAAAC
Organism: Archocentrus centrarchus; assembly: GCF_007364275.1. NCBI lineage: Eukaryota > Metazoa > Chordata > Actinopteri > Cichliformes > Cichlidae > Archocentrus > Archocentrus centrarchus. The sequence continues at coordinate 5,651,770 of NW_022060256.1, forward strand.
GACAGACTTTATACGCAGTAACTCACTTTGGTGTACAGTACAGTAGAAATTGAAGCACGAAAAATCAATAGAATATCATCTAGAAAGATAGTAATGGATTTCTAACTTAATGGGCTTACACAGGTCTATCGATTAGCAGGATTAACATCTGCAATATCTCAACAATCTGATTTGCATTTAAATTACTGTACAGGCCGTGCTGACACCGATATAACAAAAACAGACAAACGTATAGCTGTGGCATAAATCTAGTGTTTAAAAAAAAAGTTCGAGGAGGTGGAAGGAAAGTTGCTGTGCAGACAGCTCGCAAACTTTGGGCTCTTGTGAATTTTGAAAAAGTCTATACAAGGACAAAAAAGAAAGAACGTAAACACTGACAGACTCGGCTTGCCGCTGTCTCCTGTAAGACTGAAACCGCCATAACTCTTTTTGGGCAGCTCATCTGAGCCTCCTCGGATAGATCTTAGCAAGGCAGCGGGGTGGGTGTTTGTGGAGAGACAGTGTGTGTGTGTGTGTGTGTGTGTGTGTGTGTGTGTGTGTGTGTGTGTGTGTGTGTGCAGGGATGAGGAGTGGGGGTAGGGTGAGGTGAGATGTTGGGAGGGCAGAGAAGTGGGGTGGGAGTTTGATGGACTGCACTGTCACCTCCCGCTCGGCGATTTACGGCGGCGGGGCTGCTGACGAGCGCGGGGCAGTAAACAGGCCGGCCGGGGGCGTATTTCACAGAGAGCTGGCTTTTATGAAGAACACCAGGACGGCTCTACCCACAGCTCCGCCCGGACCGCCGTGACGGATGGAGAAAGACGCATGACAAGCTTCATCATTGTTTGTAAATCTTAACTGTTCCCGCTCACTAACTCCAGAAGGCAATTTTGCGGAGACAGCGGGGCCTGCGAAGGGGGAGGGCGAAGAGGGGTGGAGGAAGAAGAGAAGGAGGGGGCGAGGAGGGGAGGGGAAAGGACAACGTGGCACTCCTGAAGGTTATTTGGATCTCTGTATTTGGCCAAATGATTAGCCTTATCCTGGGAGGGAGATAAATCTGACACGGTGCCGTGTGGCTGCCAGGTACGGGGGGGGGGGGGCTCAGAGCTCACAGTCATCTCCTCCTCACGGACTGATCTGGAGATGCAGGTTCAGTCACAGCAAACCGATTTCTGGAGCAAATGGCAAACTTGAACTTATCTTATATCCTGTATTATACCTCTACCACTGATACCGCCTATTCTATGCAATAAAAGTTAAAAATGATTCCTTTAGTCTTTAAAATAGAAAAAATGTTCAACCATAATTTCCTAGAGACCAAGGCGACATCATCAAAGTGCTCATTTTATTCAATCAACAGTCCAAAAATCAATATGTGAACAGAAGAAAATTAATCAGCAACTATATGGATGTAAATTTAGAAATTCATTGATTACTTATTGACTAAAACTTCCAGCTTCTCAACCATGAACAGATGCAGTTTTTCTCTTCTGGTTACTGCACAAAACAAAGCAAATCATTTAAGGTAATTTTTGATTAACTGACTAATAATAAATAACAATCATTCATTTGTAACTCATGATCCAATCATGATGAAGTGATCGGATCTGCAGTGCTAGTTTTTGTTATTCATCACCTCTAAAGAAACAAGTATGATCCAAAGAACACGTGTCGTCTGCTCAAAGGTCTGTCAGAAACCATATCCATGTATATGTGACTGTTGAGCATAGCAGGTAATACTTATGAATAGATTTTTACAGTAAATAATTGTTCTTCAATGGGTGCTGTGTAGAACTGTCTATATTTTATAAATTAAGATTATTTCATTTGATGTTGATAACGATATGTGACACAGGAAACGCAGAGATGAGACAGCTGAGAGACAAATGAATAATGGAAAGATTGATGACAGTGATTGAAAAAGACCCCATAAATGAAATGCCCCCAACTACTGAACACTTGACCCTCTTTGCGCATTAGCAGCCTAATTCTATTGTTGACCTTGGAAAAAGATCTGGATCCTGATGAGGACCTCTGGGATCTGAACTGTTTTACTCTCAGGTTACATATTCATAAAACAAAAAGTAAACAGAGGGCAGTAACTCCAGCATAAGAGCAGGTAGGGTCGTGGTTCTTGTGCTCTGCAGCTGCCAAAATGTTGCACAGTTAGATACCGGGCTAGAGCCTATCCCAGCTGCCACAGGGCAAGAGACGGGTACACCCTGGACAGGCTGCCAGTCTGTTGCAGGACTAACACAGAGAGACAGATGTTCACGCCTACGACCAACCACAGGTTAACCTAACGTGTGTGTTTGGACTGTGGGAGAAAGCCGGAGAACCCAGAGGGAGAAGAAAGGCCACAAAGCCACAGTCAGACAGTGTATTCTGAACCAGGACCTTCTTGGTGTAGCATTAACCACCACAGCACTGCACACCCGGAGGTGTCACTCAAAACTGAACTGTGGATTTGGACAATTATTACAGGACAGAAACATTTTCGCCTGCTCATCATTTTAGCTCCAAATGAGCTGAAGCTCCATATTCATGTTGCTTGTAAGCAACATGAATATTACACAAAAACAACAAAGAGGTAAAACAGTAAATAAGCTGCAGCCTTATATATGTGAGGGTTTTTTTTTCCAGTCTAATGCTGGCCTCCTTTACTTGCATCAACATCTCGTGGATATTGTACTGGGAGTCCCAGTGAAAAACTACACAATGAAAATTCAACTCCAGCTCTTTTATTCGCTTAATGTACAATGGATTAACATGAGATAAATAAACTGCTTATCAGGCAGTGTCCACTTACTTTTGAGCCTCTGAAAATGGGGGACTAATTTTTGTATAAACAGCTTATCCAACACTTGAAGCAAAGCTGAAAGTCCACATTTCTGGGCTGCTTGAATTCAAATACTCTGCGGTGGTGCACAGAGGCAAAATGACAAAAGTGGCCATTGTCCAAAAACTTGCTGAACCAGACTGTAATTTATACTCAGCTGATAAAATGTGGATTAGCCTCAGCAAAACAAGGCCACAGTCTGAGACGTGCACACACACATTTGCACCGAAGCAGAGGAGTTATCTAACTACCAACGTACTGGACACAGCAGTCTACAGAAACACATCTTCCAACGTTGGGAGATACGACAAACACCCACACACAGATCTGCACTGAGCTGGCACAAGATGGTTAGCCTGGCAGCTTGACAATAAGCTGAGCCAAGGACAACATTCCCCACCAAACAAACCTCCCTTTTAGGCTCTTCAAGACACTTTTTTAAATATTTTTTATGAGAATGAAATGATTGGAGTGTATGCTGTCAGTATTAGCCCATATCTTTCTGGTGGAAGCAGATATCCTCCCTGCCTGAGTCTGGTTCTGTCGGAGGGCCCAAAATGCTCATTTAGACCGAGTCATTAGGCTTCTCTTTATTCTAGTCTTGACTTGATTATTTTACAATAAAACAAGTGAAGATCCAAACCAGGCAATACTTGATGTTCCTGGTGCACTGTAAAAAAAAATGTGTTTAACTAACAGAAACCAGCATTTCTGTTGCTAACCAGCAAGGCGGGAATTTAATCATCGAGTGGACTAGCCATGCACACCCACATACAGTTTAAAGTTAATGTTTCTCTCTCAGACATTTATTGGGATGCCATCCCACAGCAGTGTGTGACCAAGCTGGTGACCAGCATGCGGAGGAGGTGCCAGGCTGTTGTGGCTGTGTGCGGTTCTTCCACATGATATTGAGGCCCCTGTTTGGTAAACAGGTAAAGTGTTAAACTGCCAGTATGTCTTGTTTCTGGAACAATCCAGTCCATTAAACGACACCAACCAGAGTCAGCAGCAGAATCAGCTGTTTGGCATAGAAGATTTGGCAAGTTTTTCAGGGGCACAACCCCCATACTCAACTCTGCTGCTCAACCCACAAATGCATGTTCCTTACAAATGTGGCTCCATTTAAGGGGAAATAAATAGGCTGTCCAATGGTGTAAGATTTACCGCCAAGAAACATTGTTACAACAAAGAAATTATCGACCAAAGACAAATTTTCTTACTTTCAGTGGTAAATTTATTTTATAGGTACAAAATGTGTCTATTTTTGAACTGTTTACCTTACAAGTAAATATTTCTCCACCAAAAACGAAGCTGAGATCCTTCAACATGTGCAGCAAAATTAGATTTTCTATCAGTTTGTTGTGGTGAGCGCAGCAATACTTACGGTACCATTCGATACCAATAATATTAACACACCAAACTAGAAGTGCACTCAGTAGAGTGCATACTTCGCCCACCTCAAATTTTCTATGTGCCGATACTACACTGCAATAGATACCACCCAATGTTGTCATACTCCATCACAAATTACTAGATCAAAGACCAGAAATACATTTTATTGGCTTTTAAAAACTGTATAATATGACTTTATACTTTTATTTAAAAACTGAGAGCCACACAAACAGTTAACGGCATATATAGTCTGGATATGTTTGATTCAGTTTATGTACCCTAATAGCATCCTGAAAAATTGAAATGGAAAAAAGAAAAACAAACATTTGTCGAGATATGAACTGTATGCGTGTTTGATAATGATGTTCTGTGGTTTGCAGTCCACATTGCATTATCGTATTTAAATTTAAAGTAGAAAAAGAGTGAATTATAAACATTTCATCACAGTCAGTGAAATTCAATGAGACAGTTTAACATTTCTGGTGACCTTGACCGTTGACCTTGAAAATGAAATAATATGTTCCTGGGCCTCGTAGAAATATTTCCACAAACTTCCTTCAATTTTGGTTCAAAACATTTTGAGTTATCCTGATAACAGTCCTGCAGGCCAACGCGGCCGAAAGTCAGCGTTTTAAAATGACTTTTTAATAAAGGCATTTATGTTTAAGTACGTGGGATGATCATTTTGTTTTGGTATCTAATAGAGTATCAAGAATGGTGTAAGTCTCCTGTTACTGGCACCAACAACTACATTTCTGGCACTGTGACAGCGCAGTGAACTTTGCTGTGCTCTGTAGACAGGAAGACCATCTTTGTGATCGGCTGCAGGAGGTCACTGAGCAATCTGTCGGCCATCATGAATGATTTTGACCACTCTCTGCAGCTCCTTCTCTAACACACCGATTCAGCTCCACAGCAACAAAGGCAGATACAGGAAGTCATTCAAACCACATGCAGTAACTCTACAGAGCTTATTTTGTACTGTCAAGCTAACAGTTTATTTCAACCCTGCACTGCACGCTCCTCTACACCTCACTGCTGTGCTGAGCCACTTTAAGGTCTTCTGGTATTTGCTGTGCAGCTTTTACTACATTCAGTAAGCCAGTTTATTACTTGACACTTTAATTTATACTTATTTTCCTTTATTGTATTATTGTTATTTACAGATTAGTTTTTATTGAAGCATTTTTTTGGTCATACTGTTGTTTATTTAACTACATAGCATTCTACTTATTTAAGCTGTTGGTTACATGTTTGTTGTGCTTACATTAATTTTGCTATAAAAAAAAGAAACACTGCAATAAGTAAAGTATATCTCTTCTTACCTTAAAGAAAAACTGAAGAACTCAGTAGCATTGCAGAGATTATCTGGTTTTCTTTATTATCTGTCTAGTTTTTAAGGTTCTTTTGTTGCTTTTGCATTCAGCCAGTTTTTCTGCATCTTCATCATTCATTAAAAATCAGATTCATTAAAAACACTTAAAAATATGGATCAATTATAAGTACTGTAATTACATGCTTCCTTATGCGATGTCATAAACCAGAATAAAGGCGAAAGCCACTGATTCAGGCAGCCTGTTCCTCTGACACCAACTGTGGGACCACCCACAGAGAGTGCTGTTATCTTGTAATGGAGCATGGCGAATCACAGCAGGGGGCTGACGTGGGACCCTCACAGGAAAAGGACAGGTGAAAGTCATAAACAAATACAGACACAAGGGGAGATGTGGGGGTCTTTAGGTTTGCGATGCTGGTGGTGTCAGCGCTTCATTTCACTACAAGAAGGATATTTATGTTGTACTATTGATGGTCTCCCCCTATGTCCTGTATATATGAGTAATAATATACAATACAACCTTCATCTTTAGTTCCTTAAAACAACCCCGTTTTTTTTTTTAAATGTAATCACCAACGGAAATGAGCGAAAGGGTAAGAAAATGGATCAAATTAATTGGAGTTTTTCTGGCATTTTCATAAACGCCTGCAGCTAAGCTGACAACACTGTAGAAAGCAGAAAGTGGTTATCCTGTCCCAAAGGGTATCCGACAGAGTTGGTTAAGTAAAAGAAACTTTAGTTTTGATTTAAGGCTCCACAAAACTGAATCTCCACGCACCTGCATGTGCAACAGGTGTACATGAAGCCAGCACAGAGATTCGCTATCCTGCTCGCTGCAGCATTTATATGACAGTTGATGGCACAGCTCCTTGTAAACACACAGATACTGAGTAAATCAGAGAACCACAGAAATTAGTTCAGCTGTGGATCACAGTACCCTCAGAAAACGTGCATAGCTGTACAAGTGAGAGACTCTATCACAGGGCTAACAGAGAGACGAGCGCTTTCTGTTAAAGTGTGGGGGTGAAGTAGATACAAATTCTGACTCAGGCAAACAAAAATGTAACAAAGATCGAGTGCTTTATTGGGCTGAATGCAAAGTCCAACAAATTAACACGAAAAGCGAGGAGGCCTGAGACACAGGAAGCACCAGCAGACATGTGAAAGAGGACAGGAGGAAGACAGGACTATAAATACTCAGGGAATCACCGACAGGATGAGATGACAGAAGACAACCCTTCAGAGTAAAACAGGAAGTAAGCAAAAGACAAAATAGTAAAACAGAGACAAAGAAGACCTACACTAAGCATGAGAAACAGGCAGAGAACTTCTTAGGGAAGAAAAACTACAACAAATATTAAAAATCACATCAGCCGAAACACAGAATCATAAAACTGAAACTCACAACTAACTGCAAAATAAAAAGTAAGACCACGAGAAGTAAAACTTCCAACAGAATAATAAAGATATCAAAAATTCAACAAACACAAAATTAAGACCCACCAATAGCAATAAAAACCAAACAAAAATCAAATATATTAACCCAAGAAATCAGCAACCTCAGTCACACGTTTCAATCAATCCAGCAGCATGCAGGACCGGCTTCCTGGTGCACTTACTTTGGAGTGTTTCACTTAAAAAAGCAAATGCTAACATGCGTGCTGGAGTCCTCTCTAACATGCAAATTTATCTGAGATCTTACAAGTCTACTCATCACCTTTTTTCAACCTGCGCTCTCAAAACATGTTTAAATCTAATGAAGATGTCCACTGCAGAGCACTAACTCTTTATGCCACTGCAGTCTGAAGCTTATTATCCTGCCTGAAAACTAGCATAGAAAATGACTGTTTAAAAGTTCTCAATTCCCATTTATGTTTAGTCCTCTCAGTCATGCCAGTCAACCCAGTATCCTGCTCTATCTCTTCTGCTTTGTGCTGGATTTTCTCTTATCATGCACTTACATGCAGTCTTAACAAAGTTCCAAAAATACTCTGCTGAACATGTGCAGCAACGCATACACAATCTGATTTACCCACATTCGCAGGTACCGAGAAAGGCCGAGAATCCAAGCAACCCTCGTCAGCAGCCACGCTAAGAAGAGATTGCCATCTGAGACTGGTGAAGCAAGAGTGCCAGAAATCTGCTGCTGCAGAAATCAGGAGATCAAATCTACTTCATCTTTAAACATGACAAAAAGAAACAGAGCTGCACTGCATTTAACTTTGTAGCTTTGGAGCCCACAACTACTGAGACACTTGGGTCAAACCTACATTCACAGGTACTGCATTATTAGTAGGAAGTAAAAAGTATAGTAAAAGTAAAAAGTACATTTTATGGCACTCTTGTATTGAGTGCACTCCTCCCTTCAATGTACTGTTGATAAAGTCTGGGTAAAACTTTATGGAGCCTGAGAAGTGTGTGTTTGGCGTTCTTGTGTGTCACTCACAGGCTGCCATGGTCTCAGAGCAGCTGTTGTTGTCATCCAGGCCAAAGAAGGGTGGCACACAGGTGGTGGAGCCCAGGCCCTGAGTCAGGTAGGTGGCTGCTGGGTAGTAGGAATGCATGCGGTACTGAGAGGACACGTTGTGGCTGGGCAGGCGGCCGTCACCATGGGGCATCTGCTTTTTGCAAGAAGGGGAAAAAAATACTATAAATGGCAATAATGACAGATACTGTATGGTTTGGATTACTCACAATGAAAAGTCCTGATCCTTAATGTCTGAAATCTTAGTTGTTCTCTGTGGATACTGTGAGCTGATTGGCTGTAGTTATATCACAAATGTTTAAAGACTGAGCTTAAAGACATGCTCATAAAAAGCTGGAGAGGCCAAGAATAATCACTGGATAGTTGTGGGGGGATCGAGTCTGTTCAAAAGACACACAAAAAACAAAACAGGAGACAAAGAACAGCATCGTGTTAAAAAGCCGTCCAGTGCAGGAGCTTTTGGTCCTGAGAAGTAAGAACTTTGCACATTCTGGCTTCTTTGCAGGGACACCATCAACGCAAAACCACAAAGGAAGTAACACAAGTTATAACACCAAACTGCATCACTTGATCATAATCTCATGATCTGAACTTTAAAGATTTTATATAAAATTCTGTTTATTTCCTCCAGTTTTGTGAGATTACATTTGTTTACACTGGCTTTATGACTTTCATCAGAATATCTGCGCACGCTAACCGTAACACCACCGCTGGATATATTTATAATACAGTATAAACACCACTGCTCTATCGCTCCACTCACATATTCTGACTGTAAAATCCTTCGACTCATACATCAGATTTTCACAGGCAACACTTTAACAACTTACAGTGACAGGAAGAAATACAGCTATAAAATAATATATGACAGAAAATTAGTAGTGTCTGATTTCACAGGTCCATGGCTTGTTCTAAAAATGGGCTGCAACACTCAGAGCTGGCTTTCCCCACTCCTCTGAAAACTTTAAAACGAGCTGTCTACTCAGCAGCAAGGCCGCCTCGCTGAGGGTTTTCAATTTCATTTTTATGGAATTTGATTTCTGTCAGGCTGTAATATGTCACCCGTATTGTCCACACCATCAGTTCTGCGACAGCTTTATAAACTGTTATTTAAGCTACACTCAGCTCCTGTATTAGGCCGTGAAAAATACAATAGAGATTGGAACCGGAGTCCTGAAAGTGCACCGAGCTCACGGTTTCCAGGACACACAGAGCACCAAACAAAACTGTCGCAGTGAAAGTCGCTCACAATACGTTTACATCCAGAGGCCACGAGCACATCCCCGTTTTAACTGTCCACATGTTGCCATATAAAGAATTCGTAAACCTTTCTCAGTGCACGCTGGCAGGGTGAGCACTATTCTAACTACTGTGAGTAACCAACTGTTTGTCCAAGTCACCCAACCTGTCCACGCCTGGTCACTAGTCTGTGCCACTTTTTTAAAAAAGGGTGAGCTTTAAGTTAGCTTAGCATGCCTTCTGAGCATCTTAGCTTTTTCTCACAGCTGAACGTAAACCAGTCTTCTGATACAAAGTATCACAGATGTACCAGAGATGTAGGAACATCAACAGTAATCCTGCATCTGACACTACAGTTAATGTTTTTTTAGGTTATGGAGACACAAATGAGAAGTCAAAGCAACACCAAAGTTGCCAGAGTAAAGTCATGTGAAATGATCACATAAAGCTCCAAAGTCTGACTCTTACTATAATTAATAATCAGGCTGTGTACTCACATGGACAGCGTAGTTATGATAAGTTTTTGAAGTATCCTGTGAAGTAGACTACCATTTGAATAAACCCAAACATTCTGGAGTACTCCCAAAGAAATCTGAATACTGTTGCCTTTACAGTTTACTTCTGATTTACTGTATCTTTCTGTGAAAAGTATAGATTTCTATTGTTCATTTTTTATTTATTATTATTATTATTTCCCTCACTGTTTTGTAATTTGGGTTTCCTGTTTTATGGACTGGTTTGTCAGCATCATGTATAAACTGGCTGCAGCAAAGCATCTCACTTTGGAGCAATGCAGAAACAAAGTCATATCTTTCCATACTAATCAGGTAACTGTAATTCCCAGCAGACCAGCTGATCCCAATGCCAGCCCACATCAGCTGATAGCTCAGCTGACACCCTTCTACTATCCAACTGATGAATCTCATAAAGTGCGCTTTTTAACCTGCTTTACAGCTGCTATGGAAGGAGGGAAGTGGCAGAACGGTCTAAAACTTTTTGGGCGTGGAGACATGGCTTCACTGCATGAAAAGACAAGAAAGTGACAACAGAATGACAATGCAATAAATCACAGTCAGGGTTCTCAAAGTGTGGCCCGCAGGCCAGCAGCAGCTCTCAGTAACAGTTTGTGGCGCTGTGGGCGAGTGAACAAACCTCACTAATCTTATTAAGACTGCACAGTGCAGTATAACATCGAGGCAGCATTTCTGTCAGACTTCTATTTTCTATGCCAAAATTCAACAAGGGTAATAAAGGGCACTGCTACAGCCTACATTTACTTTGAGTATGTGTGCATTTTTTCCCATGTTGCTCCATATAAAAGCTGTGCATTAGAGTGTTACCTGCACAACTGAATGTCCACTAGTGACCAACAAGCAATGTTTTTCAGCCAATCTCTGCATGCATTTTCACAGCAGTGAGCATTAATATTGAAATAAATGTTAGCTAACATGTCTGACAGAGGTTAGACAGAAAGTCATCATTATTACCATAAGATTAACAACAACATATATGCCAAACATAAGCCAGCTGTACGCTGCAGCTTTCTCACAGAGAATCTGCAGTGCCTCCTCTGTCTCTGCAGATAACCTGTTGACTCCTTAAGGAGGGGCTTCCTTACCTCCCTGAGAGGGCCTGTCTTCTTATCTGGCACCATCTCCTGTCTGGAAGCTCTACACCACCCTTATATTATCATCCTCCACCTGCATGACAGCCAAGCATCACTGAGTGCACAGGAGAAAAAGGAGGAGGTAGATGGCCTTCCACTGATAAAGACCACTTTGTTTCCTCTGCTGTTACAGTGGGAAGCGCTCAGCACCTACAGATCACTTTATTATGACAGCTGCTAACACATTAGCGTCACGATTTTAAGGAATCTTTCTCTGGAATTTTTCCAGCTGGTATGTTACTTGTAAGCCTTTCAGTGAGTTTGATTAAAGTAAAACAAAATGAAATCCTCTTAATCATCAGAAACTGTAGCAGCAGTGTGGCATCAAAACTAGCCTCTGCAGTCGTAAGTGAAATTTAAAAAAACTGAAAAACAGAGCAGATGACAACAAAATGACAAGCCTGAAGTGAAAGCAGCACAAAGCAGATGCAGAACCACAAAAAAATAACAATGTTCAGAACTTTTAGGGGCAGACCTTTTAGGCACAGCCTTGTGGCGGGTGGTGTCTGGACGGTGGCCTCAGGATCACCTCTGCTTTTTCCCGATCATGAGAATCTTTTAGCTTTATCCATCGATGACCTCCAGCTCAAACTGGAGCGGTTCACAGCCTAGCGTGAAGCAGCTCGGCTGAGAATTAGCACCTCAATGTCTGAGGCTCGGAAAAGGGTCGATTTTCAGCTCCAAGTTGGGCAGGAGTTGCTGCCCCAAGTGGAGAACTTCAAGTATCTCTGGGTCTGGTTCGCAAGTTACAGGAGAGCGGAGCAGGATCAGCAGTGATCCGGACGCTGTGCCACTCTTTTGTGGTGACGAGAAAGCGGAGTGTGAAATCAAAGCTGTTGGTTTACTCGACGTTCCTACGTTCATCTGTGGTCAACAGCTTTGGGTAATGACCAAAAAAATTAGATTGCAGATACAAGCGGCGGAATTGAACTTTCTCCAAAGAGTAGCTAACCTCTCCCTCAAAGACAGGCTGAGGAGCTCGATCATTTGGGAGGGCTCAGAGAAGAGCTCTGGCTCCTCCACATCGAAAGGAGCCAGCTGATACGGTTCAGGTATCTGACTAGGATGCCGCCTGGGTGCCTCGTAGGAGAGGTGGATTGGGAATGTCCTATCAGAAGTGTCTTGTGTAGGTTCCACTTGGGTCCTACCACAAGGAGACCCCCGGTGAAGACCTAGGACATGCTAGAGATGATGTCTCTGAGCTGGCTTAGAAATACCTTGGTGTCTCCCAGAAAGAGCTAGAGGAGGTCTGGGTGTCTCGGCTTAGACTGACGCCCCAGATCCAGACACAGATAAGCAGCAGAAAATAGATGGGTTTAAACCAATGTTTCCATTTTAAAAAATTGTATATATAATTTTGAAACAATGTAAAGTACGACCATACTAAAATCACTAAAAACACTTCTCTGGGGGGACAAAAAATGTGGTGAAACCCTACCACTACCAACAGATTTGTAGATGTCATTTGGTAACTCAATGAATGGAAAGCTGGTGTGAAAATATATGCAGGCCCAACGGTGTTTAACTCAAGTCCTCTCTGCATCATGCACAAATAGGGCAGCGATAAGTGCTTTGCATCAAATATGGAGACAAAATCTAAAATGAGTAACTCAAGGACTCACTTCAGTTTGAGATATTAAAATTGGAATATAGCCCAGTAAATTGGAGGTTTAGGACAGGTAAAGGAGACGGGAGGAACACAAGAGGTTTTTTTTTTAACCAAATGTTAAATTCAGGCAATGAACTGTTTCATCCCATTCCATATTTCTGCTTATAGACTATTATTTACTGTGTGCTTGTTGCTCTAAAACTCATCTTCCAATAATCAGCTCCTCGTGCAAATACAAAAAAAAAAAGCTGCCCCTGATATTGAATAACCGTAGCACGTAGCCCTCTCAACCTGACAACTTCACTGAAAATATCATAAATCACAAAAGCGGATGGCCAAATTATGCTAAAGAGCGCTAACTGATTAGCATTAATGTGCTCACTTTCTCTCTCGAGCGCTGAGGCATAGCGGTTTGTTCCTCTGCCGACAGACAATATCATTAACCTTTGCAATTCGGGCTCTGCTGTGCACGGGCAGGTTCGCGGAGGCAGTGACCCCAAAAGTAGATGTTGCTACTGGGGCAACGGAGAGAGGAGGAGGAGGAGGGACAAATGTTCTTCATAAAAAAACAAACCGCCTCAAAGATTGCTGGAGAGTTATAGATCTAATCTGCTTCATGCATAAGCTCAGCTCATCTCATCTGTGTGTGTGTGTGTGTGTGGTGTGTGTGTGTGTGTGTGTGTGTGTGTGTGTGTGTGTGTGTGTGTGTGTGTGTGTGTGTGTGTGTGTGTGGATGTTAGTTGCTGTTTCCCTGGTCCCTCTTTCGCCACAAGAGCTGACTTAAATTAAAATCTGATTGTGACCTGCGTATAACCATGTATGTTGTTTAGCACATTATGTGTAATCATAAATTAGCATGGCTGTGAAGCAGAGGGCACATAATGCATCTGCACTGGTACTGTCCTCTTACTGAGCAGCTCTATATGAATATTACTGACAATTTGTCTTCTATTCTTTATACAGATATTAACCCTCTCCAGAAACCTGAAGCCAAGGTGTGAAAATAACCATGAAGCAAACACAAACTGTGCTGAGGGCTACAGAAGTGGATTTTCTATCAGCCAAACAGATTCTCTTGAACATAAACCAAACTCTTTCAGTATGGAGAAGTGACACAAGGACTTGATGGCACATGCTGGTGCAATGAGCTTGCTGGACTCTATAACCTTTTCTATTCTGTACACAAACACACACACCCCTTTTGTTTCTTAACCTCTTTTTGTCTTCTTCTTGAAGGAAGAATATGTGGACAGTGTTGTTGAGAAGAAGAGTTCAAGACAGGATCTTCAGTTTGAAGCTGGAAATAAAAGGGGTTGGATGTCAGTGAGAGAAAGAAGAGTGGAGGAAGGTGCACAAAGGTGAACTACATCTCATACAGAAGGTACATCCCAAAAAAGATAGGGGACTACAAGGTGGTGTCAGGGGAGAGTGCAGAGAGGCAGCATCAGATGGTTTTGGACATCAGGAAGAGGAAGTGAGTGAAGACAGAGGCAAGAATTAAATGGTGGAGGCTGAATAAGGAAGAATGTTGTACAAAGTTCAGGAAGGAGTTGACACATGCTCTGGGTGGTAGGGATGAGCTACCAGATGACTGGGAAAGTTCAGCTGTAGTCCTGAGGGAAACTGCCAAGAAGGTGTCTGGTTCATCCTCTGGACAGGAGAAAGATACAAGGAGACCCGGTGGTGGAAAGAGGAAGTGCAGGAAAGTATTCAAAGGCAGCGGTTAGCAAAGAAAAGGTGGGACAGTCAAGGAGATGAAGAGATGAAGAACTGGGACGCTAAGAGTACAGCATGTGAGGCTGGACACTAAGGAAGAACTTGTATCGATTAGCTACCCAGAGAGATCGAGCTGGAAAGGATGCGCAGCAGGTTAGAGTGGTTAAAGACCGAGATGGAAATGTACCAACAAGTGAAGGGAGTGTGTTGAGAAGATGGAAGAGGATTTAGGGAGATGATTTCAATTCAATTCAGTTCAATTTTATTTATATAGCGCCAAATCACACAGAGATTACAGAGAATGAATAATTACTGATGAATGGAAAAAATTATAGAGAGAGGAGGATGAATGGAGGTCAGCAGAGGATTACTAAGGAGAAGGTGAGGGCAGCTATGAAGAGGATGAAGACTGGAAAGGCAGCTGGTCTGGATAACATACCTGTGGAGGTATGTTTCTTTTTTGTTTCCAAGTCTTTTTTTTTTGTTTTATTTCTATTAACCAAAAACGTTGCTAGCTTTAGATATTAGATACGTTTAGTTCACTAAAATGAACTTGGCAGAGAGTGAAAGTTAAAGACACTTTTTCATTACACTCGACCAACTGGTAAGCATCAGTCCCAAATTCATTTTAGAGCTTTGCGACACAGATCTGTGTTTGACCACAGCAGGAGCAAGGCAGCAGACGGTCTCAGAGCCTGGAGTCAGCCTGGGAATAAAGACTGACACAGCCTAAACTTACAGAAGACCTGCTGACCAAACTGAAACGCAACAGAGGGACACTGGTGCCATTTTAATGCTCTGGGTTTGTGGCCAGCGTGACTGTAAAAAACTGCATAAAGTCAGGACTGCAGCATACAATAAAGTAACCACCAGGGGTTAAATAGCTGAGACACTCCATCAGTATAGAAGAAGGTGAGAACCTACAGATGTACTGATAGAGTGAAGCGATCCCAGAGGGTTAAATGCAAATGAGTTCACACATAAACTTCTAATCCTATTTGTTTTGGTGACTTTTATACAAAGTTATCGGACAAACAAAAGCAAAGCAGCATCTGCACACTGACTTAGCTGTTGTATTTGAGATATTTTTATAGTCACAAATGAAACAGGGGTTTATAGAATTTAGAGATTATAATATCAGATTAATATTATCAAAACGGTGAGCTACTTGTATTTTTGCATTCTGGGCTCACAGGCACCTTAAACCATATGTTGCTGTGACTGCCTGCATATATAACAAATGAGATTGATCCAATCTAACAAAATGCCTCCATCACGCCTCATTTAAAATGTTCTCTGACTTCTTTGAGGGCAGTGATCATCTGAGAGACAGATGACAGCGTGAACTCTTTTCCTACTGAAGCGACTTGCTGTGAAGCCGCTTACTTCCCTTCAGAGGCTTTGGCTCCATGAGAACAATAAACTATGTGCAGACTGGTCTCTAAAAATGAGAAACATTCAGAGGTTAAACACAAAAGCAGTTCTTTTATATCTGAACCCACAACAGTTAATCCCCAGTTGCGGGTCATGTTTCATGTAACAGGGCTAAAGTAATAAGATTATGAATTGTAGTTTAAAGCACACGGACAGATTTTCCCTGCCGAGCTCACTCAGCTGTGTACAAATCCAACAAGCAGGACCAACAGCGACAATTCCCACAACACCTTCATTAGCTCCTGTTAGGTGATCACACATAACTGATGTTACAGATAATAAGCAGAGTGGCTACTGTAGGTCACCTGGTACTGTGGGTAGTTGTAAAGGTTTCCATAGTAGGTGGGGTAGCGTGAAGGCTGGTAGAAATTGTAATAGGAGGTTTCCAGCAGGAGGTCAGACGGCCCCTCGGTATGAGCCCTGGCAGCAGCAGAAGGGCTGGAGGAGGATGCTGAGCGGGTCCCTGGACAATAAAAACAAAACAAAAAAAAGATGAGACAAATGAAGATCAACTCAGAGGAGGAAGTGTGGGGTTTCTTATTATGTGAAATGTGAAGTTCAGGATATTCACACAAGTATTGTTTGTTTGTTTTGATACAATTATAAGAAAAAAAACAAGTCAAGTTAAAAAAGTCTGAGATTTTACTGGTGCTTAAACAAGGAGAAGAAAATCTTCTATCAGTATTTGCAGGATTTAAGTTTCACTTGGACGATCATCCTGCCCAAACACAGCTCAAACTACTGCCAACAGCGCCATCTTCAGGTGAAAAAAAAGGTTTGCTGGCAAATGTAGAATTTTCATATCATCTTTTAGGATGAAGATGATCATTAAATCATCATTACTCACTATGTATTGTACTTTTCTTATCAGCAAGGCCACATTCCTCTCAGGCAGACCCTAATCTTTAAGCAAGGAAGACACTGTGCACCGCTGGAGCCAAAGATAATGACATTTGCTGTCCCAGCTCCTGTCATCAGTGACTCAGAGTGCTCCACTCCTTTTTACACCTCAATCATTTCTCTGTTTCCAAGCCAGAGACCCCAAAACAGAAAAAAAAATCAGACGCTGCAGGATAAGAGCAGCCTTGACCTCCTAAAAAGCGCTATCAGGGAGCCAGAACACAGCACCGTATCTGTATCTGCCTCCACAAAACCTGCAAGGAAAACTCAAGGACACATTTTCATGCTTCTGAGTCCAAACTCATTTTAATTGTTCTTTATAATCACACTAAAGTCAGGGCAGGTGGATGCTACTCAAACCAACAAATACAGCAAATCACAAAGTGACTTCTAGCTGAAGTGGAAACGCTAACACTGACTAAAGAAAGGCCTGTCCAGGACCTGCAGGCTGAAAAGTTCCCTTTGAGAGAATTAAAACATTAAACTGGACCTTTTTTTTTCCTTTTCTTAAACTTACAGCGACTCTTTTTGGTCTGACACCTAAAAAAAAAAAAACTCTGCATAGATGTGCAGACATGATATTTCTGAACAGACAACACACTGCATTTTAAAAAGGTTTTAATAATATTCAATTTACTCTGCAATAGCAGAGTTTTTTTCATTGTTACCAAATGCAGTATTTTTCCATGCTTTTCACAGCTTCACATGTCACCTGTGACTGCAGACGCAGGGCTGCTGGTAGGTGTCAGGGACCGTCCCTCCACAGAGAACAGGCAGTCTGCTGCAACTTCATTCTTCACCATCACCTCGGGACCGGACAGAGACACCGGACTACAAATCCCAAGCTCCTCTTCCTGAGCCTGCTGCCTCCTCAGGGCAACCTGGCAGGGAGGAGCAGTTAGATAAGAAACTTTCTAGCAGAAGACAACACATTGCCCTTATCTGCTGACTTCCCAGAACAGACTTAAATACAGACTTGGCTGAAAATCACAATTACACACGATTAGATGGTAATAACTTTATCTGTGCACAGATAAACTGTTGGGATAGCCATAAAACAAGAACACACTGCTGGCTCCCAGTGAAAGCTAGTATTTATTTATCTAAACTAGCTTTCTTCTAAATGTTTTCAGAAGGATTAATAAAGTCCTGTCTATCTGTTATTGATCCACCTGTTTATTGGCTCAACATTGGCGTTATCTAATAACTCTACATTTACTGATGGAAGTGGACAAAAACGTCACATCTACTGAACCATCCATTTATAGAACATCTTTAAAAAAAATAAGTGCAGTTTCAATAATGCACAATATCAGGCTCCATACACTCAAAACCTTCAGAACAGCTTTTTGCACAGTTATAGTAGTTTTACTCTTTTATGTTTTAAATAACTAGTTGAGATATCTTCTATAAATTTTTACTCCCATATAAAAATGCTGACACAGCCTCACCTGGAAAAAGCAGTACATTTTATATTAAAAGCTGAAGACATTAATAACTGTGATTTTCACACCTAACAAAGCTGGCTTTAAAGTCCAAAACTATAACTAGAGCAAAGCCAGAACATTGTAGGTTAAAAAAAAAAAAAAAAAGATATCAGGAGCGCGGTGGAGGGAAGAAATCACAGAAGAAGAACAAAAAATACAAAAAACATGAATTATTAACAAGGATGAAATGAACTGAGTGGCATTAAAGTCACAAAAACCCTGCTTTAGAAGAGAAAATGTGTTTAATGTTCAGTTTTTAATTTTATTGAAGGAAAGCCGAATCATCAGCAACTGCTGCTTCATTTATTTTCTCTGCCCAGCAAATAACAAGAGGCGGCCTGAAATTAACATGCAAGTTAAAACAAAATCTACACCCTGCATAGATCATATAATCCATGTAGAAAGAACGGTTCTGCATTAATCTCATTAAAGACAATCACCTGCATTCTATTTGAATTCAACTTTGCAAAAGCTTAATAGAAGCCTGTTTCTACTGGCTAAATGCTGAAGGTCACTGAAAGCCTTTAAAACTGTGAGTGTATTTTTTAAAGCTGCACCATTTGTGGAGTTCTGGCCATAGCCAGTGTTATTTATTCCCTCAGGGAATCAAAGCGGTCTAATTTTCAGTCTCTTAACTCCATCACAGTCTACTGATAACCAACTTTTTTCTTTCCCTAGTAAAAAGAGGTGAACAAACAACAAAAATACTAAATCTGCTTCAAACTCATTTTGAAAGTCTATGCCAGTAAAAGTGTTAATTTTACACTTTAAAATGACATTTTATAAATTCACAAATAATAACTACAAAATTACACATTAACTAAACAAAAAAAAAAACAAAAAAAATGATGCTACTTCTACTTTTCTCTTCCTTGTATCCTGTATTCATGTCTGTTTCTCTCAGCTTTTATTCCTAAAATCTGAGGTGAGTTTATAGCTACAAGCAGCTAACTGTTAGCTCTGTTAGCTTTCCGTTTTTGGTGGTTCTCACTAATTAACAAACTTAACCCCGGCAAACACAGCTAAAAAGTACACACAAACATAAAAAAACATTCCCAAACAGCCTGTGTGGGGTTTCAGGCGTCAGAAATAGTCTAACTCTGTGTTTAAAAGCAGCATTTGTGCAGCTGCGGCTAGCCGTGCTAACAGGCGCCTAAACCGTTACCTGCGCCGCCATGACTCTCTGTCGCTCTGTAATCAGCTTGCATTTGGGACATTGGCAGTCTCTCCAGTTACAGAAGCGCTTGTGTCCCTTCAGAGGAGACACATATCCATGGTTCCTGCAGCGGGAGCACTTGGGCATCCTCGGGGATTTGTGGGCTTTGGCCGGGGAAAGCGGTCTGCTGCAGTCCGGGACCTGCTTGCTCTGCCGGTCCTTGCTCATGGCTGCTGGCATTAAGGAGTGGTGATATCTGCTGGACCTGCCCCGAGTAGATCTCAGCACACTCACAGTTTAGCTACTGTCTGAGCCCAGCAGGGGTTGGCTGATAAAGCATGCGCTGATGCCAGGCTGGAGGTCACTGTCCCTCCACACCCTGCTTTTCTGTTTTTTCCTGAAGGCCTGGGATCCAGTGGGAGGAAACTGCGGGGGAGAGAGCTGGCAGGACAGCAGCATTAGCCTCCTGTTTGTCTCTGTCCAGTCATGAGTTAAAAGTATTTACTGTAAGACAGATGCTGCATAACACAATTTATAAATCAGTAAAATAGTGTGATTGTTTTCTAGGCTGTACTGTTTCTTATTATAAGCCTGGTATTTGCTGCGTGCTGTTAAATGGTGTCTTCTCTGTCCTGTGTTTGCCCTGTTTGCTGTTCATGGTCTCTGCTCACCTTTATCTCTTCTCATGTGATCCAGGGTCCAGAACCCTCTGACAAAGGGTCCCATCAGGCCTCTGGATGGCTTTGCAAAATGCAAAATAAAAAAGTGGCATAAATTAAGAAAGTAGTAAAGTATAAAACATTGTTTTTAATTTGTTTATGAAATAAGCTGAAAAAAGTATGAAAAAGTTCCTTTTTTTAAATATATTTTTTACAGTAAGCTAGATATATTTATAGGACAGGGTCTGTATAATAAGGGATTAATACTTTTACATTATGAACAGAATGCAATTAAATAAGCTGGAGACCAGTGTTTCATACATCCTTTATTTTAAGTTCACCTGCTCAGGAATGGAAATGTCTTGTTTTGCATCCACGATATGAAGAGATTTCATTGTACATTATTATAATGACAACATTATAATAATGTTTCCCCACAGTTTTGGGAAGGTCTCTGCTGGGTGACTATCAGATTTCTTTGACTGCAGTTTTTCCCACCCTTGACTACATGCTGGATTAATACTCTAATTAATTTACTCAGCTTGACTGAGCTGAAACTGAACTGACCTCCACACTGTCAGCCAGGTGAGTGGATTTATAGACAGGGAGTGAGGTGAAGCTCAGAGGCACCCAATTAAAATCCTTACAGCCAAACGGAGGGGGATAAACAAAGTTGCCAATTAAAAAGCAGCCCCAAATCACTGAGTTAAAATAAATAGCTGCTACACTTCAGTGGCTCAGACACTAAAGTAACTGAAGGCAGGGCTGCAACACTGAGTTTAATTGCCTCTAAAGGTTATAATGACAGATTATAATGCAGTAATAAAGCCTGCAGTTTAATGCAGCTAACATTTCTATTAGTCTGAATCCAGTCCAAGCAGGCCTGTAAAGGGCAGCAGACCAACATGGAAAACGTATGTGCTCACTTTATCATCCACTACTTTATAATAAATTTTAATAAACACTGCCTCTCAGCAGCTGAGGAAGATTTTGAAATCGTCAGGAGGGTAAAATGAACAGCAAATCCAGTCAGTGGAAGCTAACACTGTTATTCAGCCCACAGGCTGCAATATTTATACTACTGAGTACCAAACAATGTGCGTGCTAATTAGTATGAGATGGTATTAAAATGAAATGAATTAATTCAAAATTCAAAAACCAGATAGAGAAGTGGGGAGCATGATTATATATATATATATATTAGGGGTGGGACTTTAACGCGTTAATTTCGATTAATTAATTACGGGGAAATTAACGCGTTAAAATTTTTAACGCATTTTAATCGCACTTTGCATTGTGGAACGTTTCTCAGTGCGCGAGTTCCCGGCATACAGATTATATCGACGCACAATGTCCAAATTAGGGGCTGCATCCTGCGAAGGACCCGGCCCACGTCTTTCGCAGCCCACAAAGGCCGGAAGTGAGCGTCTAGCCTTCATATCAGCTGCCGTCACCTCTGCGTAGCTCATGTCGCCTAGCAACCGTGAGTGCGAAGCACAGCTGTGTAAAAGCAGCTGTTAAACGGAGAACGAACTTTTTCTCCTTTTTGTGGTTTAATTTTAAGTCTTTAATTCAAAATAAGCTGTTAAAACAAGGATAACACATTTCAACATCAAGGAATACAGCTGAGCTAATGATTAATTTCCAACTATAACAAGTGAGACATTAATGTTGAATAAAACTATCCAGTTATGATGCTTAACTTTAATTTCAGGAGTTTATCATAGGAGCACTTCCACCCTTCGTTGGTCTGTGTAGTAGACTGGTGGAAAAATAAACAAAATCTTGAAGTTTAAGCTTATGTATATTGATTCATTCATCAACTAAACTTAAATTAATATTTATCATGTTAAATATTGAAATGCGATTAAAATGCGATTAATTTCGATTAATTAATTACAAAGCTTGTAATTAATTCGATTAATTTTTTTAATCGAGTCCCACCCCTAATATATATATATATATATATATATATATATATATATATATATATATATATATATATATATATATATATATATATATATATATATATATATATATATATATATATATATATATAGTCAACCCAGATGATTGACTTACATGAGGCCCATGCATGGACCATCTGGGTCCCAATGAACACATATTCAAGGCCGGTTAAAATCTATCTTGGCAAACCCCTATAAGGCCACCGTGGAAACCGCGGACAAAACTTATGGGGCCCATAATGTTTGCCCTTACTTATCCTATATGGGGCCCACCTTTATGTGCTGGCAGGGTGTAAAGTGCTTTCAGTGCATCCTGTCATATCCTTGTATGTTATTGTTTTATTTGCATTTTTCCAATGATACAATTTTGCTACAAAAATTGAATATTTTCATTTTGTTTGATTTTTGTCAATTTCTCTTTATGCTTATTTTTTGACACGTTTAAGACTGTCTGTAATTAAAGATCAACTAAAGTTTATGGAAAAACTAAAACATGGTTTAACCATAATAATTATAACGTATAATATCTCAGTCCTACATATCTTAAAAGATATGTCATATATGTAAATATTCCATTGATGCACGGTCTATATTAAATACTTACTCGTCGTCAGTTTTCAGGGTAAAGAGAAGAAGCCACCATTTACGAGAAGTGCCTGAAGGCAACATTGCTTAGCAACAGAGCCGTTTGGGTTCTCGCGCCGGACGGCGGCTCTCGGCGCAGATTTGTACTTTCTGAGAGTCACAATGCCCCGAAAAAACAACCAGAAACGCAGCGACAAACAAGACGAAAGGAAGAAGGCACCGAAAAGGGACGGCCCCGAGTTTCCTGCAGATAAAAGCGCGTCTGACCACAAAGAGAAGGAATTATACCTGACGCAAATAGGATATCTGACCGACGAGCTGGAGAGGTCAGGCTGTTTAAGTTCATGTGTGATTCCGGAAAAAGCGCTTCCGTAATGCTATGTTGGCTTATTTTTTTTTAATTTAATAACCAAATTATATATTGCACTAGTACGACGAAGGCTAAAACATAACTGAAACGAGCTGATTTTAAAGCCTGCAGTGAGGCGTTCACCTCTCTCAAGTAAAAATGATGCTACGGTTCCTGAATGAATTGTCACTATTACATTTATATATATATATATATATATATATATATATATATATATATATATATATATATATATATATATATATATATATATAATTACTACATTTGTTAAACATAAGCATTTTCTCAGAACTCCAAACACCCTGCGGTCATAAAACCTCTCACTCTTTGTCCTTCCTACATTAACACGAGGAATACAACAAAAATATGCAGTAAATGTTTGTTTTGTATGTTCTGGATATTTCATCAGACTTTTGTCTTGTACTATAATTTACATATGATAGTGAGCAGTTTAATTTCCGCGATCCGACATAGTCATAAGAAGTAGGAATCAATTATGTTGCATGAGAAAAATGCAAAAGGCAAAATTATATAATTAACAACAAGAATGAACCATTTTAAGTTGCGTTTAAGAAATGATATTTGTGCTGTAGCTGTGCTTTAAATGATGTGATGTGTGAAAAGTGGTCCGATCAGATGTGCATCTGTCTGAGACTCTGTTTAAGGTTTTGCCAGAAACCTGGCTGATTCACTACATTTGGTTCAGAGAATGGAAAGTCATGTTTTAGCAGTTTCATACCAGCTTCAGTCATATTTCATTGGGATGCCTGTGCGGGCTTGGATTGGATTGTACTTCTTTCTTGTTCTGAATCCACTTCTTTTAACTCACTTTGACTTAATCTGCCAAATGAATGAAATATAATCCAGCATGTGTGCACATGTGCCCTGCTAGAGGCGTAGCTGTGCTTCAAATCCAGAAATGGACTGATAGAGTTTATAAATCCTTAAAGCTGTCGTCCTTATCCCCTCAGATATCAGCTGAAATGTGATGACCTTGTGAGGCAGAAAAAAGACTTACTCTCTCAGTACAGCACCCTGCAGCAGGAAAACAGAGAGATGCTTATGCACCTGGAGACCTCCCAGTTAAAGGAGGAGGGCGAGGCAGACGAACTGTTGCAGCGGCTGGAGAGTGAGCGGCAGGCTGTGGGTCAGGAACGAGATGCCCTGCAGCTGCAGCACAGCCAGCAGACGCAGGAGCTCCAGGACCGCGTCGATAAACTTATTAAAGAAAACGCAGCACTTGGTAAAACTTCATCCTGGCTGAGTTCAGCTCTACTGTAGCATAAATAAACATAAATGCTGCTGAAAAACTGCAAAGGATTTTCATCCAAGTATTAAAAACAGTGCTTATATTTAAAATTAAGTTAGTTTTTCCAATTGAGCCTCTGTAACTGGGGTTTTTTATTTTTTAAAAAAGTCTGTAATCCCTAAACAGCTGATGTGGTGCTTTAGTTTTGTTAAAGTCTGCACTTCAAGAACAGACTGGTTTAAAATCCTCTGTAGATGTGCACAGAAGCAAAATTACAAAGACTATTATTGGACCCAAAAAACAACCTTAACAGGTTCTGTTTTCATCCCGGTGGAGCAGTAATATTAACAATCTGTAGCTAAAGTAAATGCAGCGACTATAAAAGTCATCAGAAGAGTGCCTGAGCTGATCAGAAACCTCTGCAAAACACAGATTAGTGGTGGGAAGTGTTTGAGGTGAAGCTGAGTGAATGAAGCTGTGACATCTGCACAAAGGGCTTTGTGGAAAAAACATTGTGTGATTAAGAGCGGCTGTGCCCGACACCCACCCTGTACCAGTGCTGACAGGGGTCTGGTGTTAAAAAGGCTTTGTATGCAAAGGTGGGAGTCTTTATTATTATTTTGTAATTAATTTGGAACCTTCTGATTGAAAATCAGCAGTTTAAATACATATTTGCAGCGTTTCACCTTATTAGCTTTTCCCAGTTTGATTGGAGAACTCAAAATATGAACATGAGTTTTTGTTTTGACAGAAAATGAATGTGAAGGAAGGGCTTTTCAGCAGAATAGCCCTTTTTATTAGAGTTATAATAGTCTGATATTGTACCATAAAGTGGTTTAAGCAGTTTCTTCTTTTATTGCTTTTTTTTTTAGCAAATCAGTATTCAGAATAGTCTGGGGTTTTTGCATTTGTAGATGTTACATGTGGGAACCTTAACCCACTAAAAGCATTTTTTTTTTGTCTCAAATGTTGTTAATAGTTAATGCATACTTCCTAAAAATAAAGGTATTTACTTTTGGATAGGTCAAAAAAAATATTATGATGGGCTGGAAGAAGTCTGATGAAGTATCAACCAGGACTTGTCCTGCCAAAGACTCAGAGAAGCTCAGCTTTATATTATTCCTTGAAAATCCAGCCCAGATTTCTTTTGGATGCAAGTCTTTCCAGTAGGAACTATTAAACTTTCAGTAGGTTGATTTCAGCAACGACTGGGTTCAGCAGATGATTTAAAGTCTCCTCTTCTCTCTTCAAGTGGAGAGGCTTGCAAGCCTGGAGGCGTTTCAGAAGGAAAAGGAGAAGATGATGTCCAGCATAGAGTCTCTGGAGAAGCAGCTGGCGAGTCTGGAGGAAGAGCACAAAGATGACATTCACAGCCTGGAGATGAAAGCGCTGCTGGAAAAGAAGAGGTGGAATCCACTTAAGTACTATAAAAATCACAGCACAGGCTCTTTCCATTACCCAGGTCAAGCCAAAATGTCCTCAGCGTATGCCGCTTTGAAAATCTGCCTCCTGAAAGTAGTTTAAGTTGGCAGTGCAAGTTCAGACTGTAAACAAAATCATGTCGTCATAGCAACCCCCTGAAAGTGACAGATGAACAGCTGGAGGAGTTACCCCCCCCCCCCCCTCTGAGCAACCACCCTCTCATCCTGGCTTCAGGAAGGTGGCATAGAGCTCCCCATGTAAAGAAAAACATGCAGCGTTTATGTAGCATCCTTTTTCTATTTTTTCCTTTGCATTGATACTATAAAACATTCTAATGTAATTTTTTAATCACTTTTATGCAAAAGGAGTTAACCCGAGCCCAAACTGAGCTGTTTTCATCAGCAGGTACTTGCATCAAGGCATCTCCTGCAGGAAATCCTGCTACTGTATCTTTACTGTACAACATCACAGCATAGTGATTAGAATTACATCCAATCAGTGCCTATAACATGAAATAAAACACACACACCTTATCCTCGCCTTACCAATGGTCCCGTTCCTTTGAAAAACAATGAAAATCTGAAGGTGAAATTACAGGTAAGAAACATTTTTATGATTAAAAACATCACAACAGCAGACATAAATACATGGCTGGAGCCATAAATGACCACAATCACTTGAATGGGTGAATTTGTCCAAACCTTTGACTGGTGCTGTACTTCCACGTTGCTGTTAACACCAGATCTGCTACACATCAAATATAAATGCCTCCAGGCTACCAAGGCAGACACAGCTGATCTATCGACCCGCATCAGCGACTGCAGCAATAACACTACACACCGTACTTACAGCCTGTACTAAAGCTTTGGAAAGACTTCCAATAAATGTCTTGATGCATGCTCAATCATCCATGTAAGGAAATCCCAGAAAGTTGATTCTGTTCATCTGGACGTAGCATTTTCAGTGGGAGAAACTGAAAACGGGATGTTAGGTACCAGGGTAACCAGCATTAGAAATGAAAGTAGATACATAGCTACAGCAATCCTCACAAGACTTCATACCTAAATTATCCACCCAAAAATATCCTCTAATTTCTCTTGTTTCCTGCCACAGATTGGAGAGGGAGATGGAGTCTCATGCTGCAGCCATGGCAGCAGAAGTGCAGCACCTGGCGGACCAGAAGGTTCCGGAGACGACCAGGCTGGTGCTACAGGAGAACGTGGAGGTGAAAGCTCGTGTCAGGCAGCTGTCAGAGCAGGCGCAGGTCCTGATGGAGGAGAACGCAGCCCTGCGGGATCGCAAGCGTCAGCTCAGCGTGGATGTGGAAAACCTGGAACAAATGCTCAGCAAGACGTCACGCACGAGCTGCGTCCGTAAGAAGGTAAGAGAAAGACTTCAAGAAGGGGCCATCTTTAGATTTGTGTGGTCTTTGTGTAAGTTTCATGTTATTTTTTTAAATGAACAGGGTTCTGCTGTTCTGTCTCACTGTCCACTCAGATCACAGTGGGTTTGAATAATTCAAATTTGATTTAGTTAAATTAAGTTTACTGAAAAGTGGACCAGCTGCTAACAGGGAAGATCAGAGAGGGAAAGTTAGCACCAAACCCTTTTAAATAGCAGCAAAGCACTAACAGGTGTGTCGCTCTGCCTGCCTCCTACACAAAACCAGGAAGAGAAAGTGAGGAAGAAGCAGGCAGAGTGGGCGGGGCCATCACACCTGTCAGATCAGGCCAGTTGCTTCCATCCATCCATTTTCTGCTACCTATCCCCATTTGGGTTGCGAGGTAGACATCTCAAGCCCGCCGCAGGCCTCCTTCTCCTCAGCCATCACTCTTCTGAGAGGATACAGAGATGTTCCCGACCCAGCCGAGGTCCAGGAGACATCTGTATGAGATGCCTGAACCACCTAAACTGACTTTTGATTTGGAGGAATAGCAGCTTGTATCCAGCACCTTGTGGCCATAGGTGAAGGCAGGAATGGTAGGACCACAGATCCACCAGCTCCTCTCTGTCCCAGCTGTGTTCCTGTTTACATCATAAACACTTCCCTCGTTTCCCATCAGTGCACAAATGTGGCATTAATCATGTTTTAGCTATGTCTTCTTCTTAATATGGAAAAAAAAAAACCCAGATTCACTAAATATCCAACTCAAACTCTCTCCATCAGGTGGTGGAGCAGCTCACAGAGAAGTGCCAGCAGCTGCAGGCGGAGCAGAAGGACTGCAGGCAGCAGCTCGAGCAGCTTCAGACTGAACACACAGGAGTCCTGGCTAAGATGGAAACGCTCAGGTCAAAGTTCACTCTGTCCCTGTGCTCCTTACTAATGAGTCAGGTCTTATTCAGGTTCACTTTCATGATAATAGTTGGTGCAGGGAAAGAAAATATCTTCACTTGTTATGCATGCATGTACTTTCATTTATGGTACATCCAAAACAGATAATAACTCAATAGTTTGAAGGGAAAGGAGATACATCAATCAATAATTAAATAAATAAGATCCAGACAAATGAAAAAAAAAACAAGACAAAGACAGAATTCATTACTGATGCAGTAACGATTTCCATTACTGTATCAGAATGATGGTAGCAGCAGCTAATGGGCCTAAGGATGAGGATGATGATGAGGATGAGGAATTCTTCTTATAGAAGAGACAAAATATGAGACAAAGATTAGTTTGGAGGCTTTAGTATAAAGCGTGCGGCTTGTTGTGATCGGCCGCAACAAAGAATGGAATCACACCACCAGCTGAATAGGAATTACCAAAGATTTATGGAACTTAATAATAATCACGTCAGTCCATATATGTGGTGTAATGCAGCGCATGGATGAGCTGAAAACCGTATGAGACATGATGTGTGTGCAAAAGGCAAATTAAGATAACGTAACAAACACCGACACAGGACCTAGAGAGGCGGGGTCTTAAATACAAGCACACAAATCACACAGGCAGAGCAAACACACACAAAAAGGCCTGAGGCCACAGGCTGCTCACACCACCCAAACGTCTGTCTACAGCACCACCTGCTGGTGACAGGTTTGGTGTTAAACTCTACCCACAGCACACGAAATCCTGTAACAATAACGGAGAGCTTTGGGTTCGAGGATGTGCTGTGGTGGTTGGCACTGTTGCCTCACAGCGAGAAGGTCCTGAGTTTGAATCCACCTTGGCCGGGGCCTTTCAGTGAGGAGTTTGCACGTTCTCCCCGTGTCTGTGTGGGGTCTCTCTGTCCCTCCCAAAGACATGCAGTTAGTGGGGTCAGGTTCATTGGTGATTCTAAATTACCCATAGGTGTGAATGGTTGTCTCTCTCTCTCTGTGTGTTAGCCTGTCCAGGGTGCACCCTGCCTCTCACTCTATGACAGTTACCTGGTCCTCCTGTGTCCCTGAAAAGAATGAGTGGAAGCAGATGGATTCTGGGATATTCAGGATGAACATGAACATTAAATCATCATTACTCACTATCTTCTTTTCTTATCGGCAAGGCCGCATTCTTCACAGGCCGGCCCAGATCTTTCCACAATGAAGGTACTGTGCACCACTGGAGACAAAGATAATGGCATTTGCTGTCCCAGTTTCTGTCATCAGTGACTCTGAGTGCTTGACTCCTTTTTTCCACCTCAGTCATTTCTCTCTGTTTCCAAGCCAACTAAAAAAAAAAAAATCACACTTTCACACACACAGAGAAGAGACTCTGCAAGATATGAGCAGCCTTGACCTGAAGTCATAGTCCACCTCCTGTAATGTACTATCAGGGAGATGGAACACAGTGTCTGTGTCCAAAATTAGGCTGGTCTTGAAGTGTTGCTGTATTGAATAACGTCATTTAACTCAGTCTTTCTGAAACTGGTGACACAAACAGTGATTTTTTTTTTTAAACATAGACATATAACGGGAAACTAATTCAAAGTTTAATAAACAGTCAGTGAAACTGGGTCATTCCCATAATTTCCTGAAACTAGGGTCACAGGAGGATCAGGGAATATCCCAGCTCATGCTGGTGGAAACCAGGCTGGTTGCTAATCCATCACAGAGACACAGCATCCACATTCAGCAAACTCCAAGCAGGATGGCCAGCAGGTTCAAACTCAGAGCTAAGCACAATCATCTCTTAGCAGAATCAGGAAGCCAAAAATTACAATGGCATAAAGCTTCTTCAGGGGGCATCTGGAATTGAACCAGAGACCTCTTGATCTGCAGTCAAATGCTCTACCACTGAGCTATACCCCCTCTGCTCAGCACTGCTGTCTACTTTGTGTTTTCAGGCAGGATCAGGCCTCTCTGTGTCACCAGTGCAGTAAAAACAGAGCCGAGGTCAGCCGGCTGGAGGCGGAGCTACAACAGGAGAGGAGGAGGAGGAGCAGGATGAAGAGCAACATGCAGGAAGCGGCCGTCACTCTCAGGCGAGCGCTGATGGTAAAGCAATAGAACTGTGCAGACAGCACATTTATCACATGTATCACATTTTCTGACAGGCTCATTTTAAACCTGATTGCCAGATGATGTAAAAGAGCTTCAGCACAGTCGTCATCACTCCAACGTCTGAACTCTGCAGCTTTATTTGGTGGCCTGACCCCTGCATGCAGCACTTACTCATCTGACTTGTTGACTTTTTTGAATGAGAAGCTCGAAACATACGAGCACTGGCAGCAAATCCACAGAGTCTTGCTCATGTAAATGGAAGAAGTGAAAAAAGGTTTGAATTTCAAAGCCCGTTAACACAGACTGAAGGATCGGCCTCACAGATGCTTTATTGATGAGAATACAAAAATGTAAAAGGGAGATTCATGACAGAGCATCATAGTGACATTTATAATATCTCTAAAAGGTTAAAGGGTTGCATGCAAAGTGAAATCATTTTAATAAAGAAGGTTCAAACCTCCAAATTATAAAGTCCTGTGAAAAGCTTCTTCATCCCAGCCAATGAAACGGTTTCACTCTCTTGTTGTTGTGATGTCAGCTCTGACACCGTCTCTGCCCCCTGCAGGAGGAACCAACCAAGCAGGACTCGCAGGTGGACTCTGTGATCCAGTGGAAGCAGCTGATGCAGCAGATGCTGGTGATGTTCAGCAGACACGGACTCGCCAGCTCCACTGCTGAGAGCGACAAAGCCAACGAGCTGCGGACGCCTGACCGTGCAGCACCCCGGTAATAAAACCAGCGCTCAACGAGATCAGTGGCAGATTAATGGGTAACAAAAATGCTTCATCTTTGTCGTCCATCCCGTGTCTGTACAGAACAAGAACTCCGGATCCAGACTTGAGTTTCCAGTTCCAGCTGGCCCGCTACGGGCCGGGAGATCTCGATTTTGTGCCTCGCCCCGTGCTGAAACACAACAGCATGCTCTCCAGGGTGGAAGCTGGCTGCAGAAGGTTTGTGAGGACCGCAGAGCTAATCTGCAGGAGTGCAGTTACAGTGCCATTTATTGTATGCTATAGCCTTTTACAACCAACATTTATTTTTTAGAGGAACACAAACACCACCATTCATTTATCATTTTTTTTTAGGTAAAGAAATCCTGATATTTAAGCAGCTCAGTTCATGGATTATATATAAAAAATTGTGAGAGCAGGCACTGTGACAACATTTTAGCCTCTGCTATCCTTAAGTGACCATATTTGTGTGAGAGTTTGTTGTGTTGGTTATCAGCTAATGGCAGCAAACTGCATTCATGAGCTGTATAAAGCAGATGAATCTTTTATGAATATAGTACATAAAACGACTCCTGATGTTCTTCTTCTCTTCTTTCATTCAGGAAACCCTCGAGTCAGCAGACAGAGAGCTCTGTGAAGCTGACAGATTCAGCTGTGGGATCTTTGACCTCCAAACACTCAGTGACCAAACTCTAATGACAGCAACAAAACTCACTTCCTAAAAACTCTGACAGTCGATCGTGTTGCATTTCAATCTAAAATTGTCTGTTACATGTGTAACCACAGTCGCTCGGATTACAGTAAAGGTGACGTCTCGGACAAAACCCTAGTAATGTTTCTGTTATTGCTGACTACTGGATAAAAACAACAACTTTTCTATTATTTTGTAGAAAAAGAGGCAATGTTGGTTAAAAAAAATGATCACAGTCTGGATTATTTTGCTTCCAGAGCCCAGCACATCTGTCACATTTAAAAGGTAACAAACATGCTTCATCAGTCAGTGTTACTACAGTCTGCAAATGAAGACAACATCACAGTAAACGAGTGGAATTTGCTGCATGGTTTCAACGTACGTGACAAGAATCAATGGTGGTTTTGAGCAACTTCATAGATTTACAGAGGTTTCTGTGCTGGAGACTTTGCTTTAACCATGAAGCTGACAGCAGGGGTGTCAGATTGTACCAGTATGAATAAACTGTATGAGTCCTCAGGAAGGTAAACGAAAAGGGATAAAGCAGCCACAGGGGGTATCTGGAATTGAACCAGAGACCTCTTGATCTGCAGTCAAATGCTCTACCACTGAGCTATACCCCCTCTGCAAACAGCTTCCCTTAGGTGCCATTTACACGAAGCCGTTTTCACTGGAAACGGTGTCGTTTTGATGCGTTTCAGCCTTTCGTTTACACGATGGCGTTTCAGAAACGATCCGCGTTTATACGAGGACATGTGAAACGATGAAAACGATGTAGTTCCCATGCCAGGCCACAAGTTAGCGTTGGTTTTCTCTTTGCAAAGTTTGTTTATGCAAGACGCGCATGCGTGGAGTGACACAGTAGGTAGTGCGGCAAATTGTTCATTACTTACAAAACGGCCAATGTGAGAGGTTTTGTGTGGACCGATGATGAGGTTGGATCGCTGCTGCACACAACGCTGAATTACAAAACGGTCAAAACACAGGAAAAGCATAAGAAGCACTCGTGAATCCGCGAGTACTGTTTATCAGTTTGCGCGTGCGCGAAAAACTGGCCGTCGCAACCATAGTGCGCATGTGCGAGTCGAGCGTTTTCAAATCACCCCGGTTTCAAGTGTTTACACGAAAACGCAAGCCGGTGCGTTTCTGAAACGCTCCACTCTGGACCCCGTTTCTGAAACACATCGTTTTCACTCTGTTGTCGTGTAAACAGAAGGCCGAAACGCATCAAAACGACACCGTTGTCGTGTAAACGCAAGGCCGAAACGCATCAAAACGACACCGTTGTCGTGTAAACGCAAGGCCGAAACGCATCAAAACGACACCGTTTCAAAATGAAAACGGTCTCGTGTAAACGGCACCTTAGTCTCGTGTTTTCAGGTCCTGCTCCTCCCCAACCCGCCAATGACATTTCACTAGTGTACTGTTATTCTCACAAACCATTGGAGAACAGATAGGACAGAACATTTAATCAACTACTTTAATAAAGTACAGGACAAGTAGACTGTTTTCTGCTTCTACTCCACTGTAGAATCAGAGAATCTGCAAACAGAGTCATAACCACAGTGAAAGTAATGATAGAGGCTGAACTGGAGTTGAGGAGTAGCAGGGACAAGGTCACAGCATCGGGTGAAACTGATGAAGGACAATTTTTAGTTGCAATAGCCCAGAGGTTTTCAGAGTTTTCAGGCCAGGTTTCACCTCAGAAAATAAATGTCTTTCCACAGGACTTTTTAAAAGCCTGAAATATACAGAAATGAGGGTTATTTCAGGCCTAAACCAAGGAATTAAAAATGAAAATAAACCCAGGAAAGAGCATTACTGAATGAGAAAAAAAAAAAAGATGGAGAAAATCCAGGCATAAAACAGAACTAAACCATCTCTAAACCAGGATTTAAACAGGGCTAGATCCAGGCCTAAATCAGAACTTAATTAGGACTAACCATAGAGTAAATCCAGGAATAAACCATGCCTAAATCAGGACAAACTCTAGGACTAAACGAGGAGTTAAACAGGACTAAATACAGGACCTAATTCTGGACTAAGTCAGAACTAAACATGGAGTAAATCCAGGCATAAACCAGAACTAAACAATGTTTAAACCAAGACAAAATCTAGGACTAAATCCGGGACTAAACCAGGACTAAATACCAGACTAAGTCAGAACTTAATTAGGTCTAAACAAAGACTAAATCCAAGAATAAAGCAGAACTACAACATGTCTAAACCATGACAAAATCAGAAAACAAGATTTAAACAGGATTAAACCAGGACCAAGTACAGGACTAAATCAGAGCTTAATTGGGACTAAAAAACTAAATGAGGGCACATACCAGCTCTACTTGGGGGAAAAGGGTTGGAAGAAATCAGGCTGGTTGCTAATCCAGCACACGAACAGCATCCACATGCAGTGGACTCCAAGCAGGATGGCCAGCAGGTTCAAACTCAGAGCTAAGCATGGCCATCTCTCAGCAGAACCAGAGGGTGGTAAGTTACACTGGCTTCACCAGGGGGCATCTGGAGTTGAACCAGAGACCTATTGATCTGCAGTCAAACGCTCTACCACTGAGCTATGCCCCCTCACTAAACACCAAACAGGAGAAAAGCTCTAAAAAGCTGCTGTGGGCTTCCTGCACAACACCAAGCAGCAGAAAAACACAGGTGAAAACTAACTGGGAACACTGTGAAGCTGTTAGGGGACAATGAAAGAAAAAAAAAAGATTCTGAATCCGTAGGAATGATAATGTTGCTCTGCAATAGCTGTGCAAGCACATCTGTCACATTTAAAAGGTAACAAACATGCTTCATCAATCAGTGTTACTACAGTCTGCAAATGAAGACAACATCACAGTAAACGAGTGGAATTTGCTGCATGGTTTCAAAGTACGTGACAAGAATCAATGGTGGTTTTGAGCAACTTCATAGATTTACAGAGGTTTCTGTGCTGAAGACTTTGCTTTAACCATGAAGCTGACAGCAGGGGTGTCAGATTGTACCAGTATGAATAAACTGTATGAGTCCTCAGGAAGGTCAACAGCAAGGGATAAAGCAGCCACAGGGGGTATCTGGAGTTGAACCAGAGACCTCTTGATCTGCAGTCAAATGCTCTACCACTGAGCTATACCCCCTCTGCAAAAAGCTTCTCTTAGTCTCGTGTTTTCAGGTCCTGCTCCTCCCCAACCCGCCAATGACATTTCACTAGTGTACTGTTATTCTCACAAAGCATTGGAGAACAGATAGGACAGAACATTTAATCAACTAATTTAATAAAGTACAGGACAAGTAGACTGTTTTCTGCTTCTACTCCACTGTAGAATCAGAGAATCTGCAGAGTCAACCACAGTGAAAGTAATGATAGAGGCTGAACTGGAGTTGAGGAGTAGCAGGGACAGGGTCACAGCATCGGGTGAAACTGATGAAGGACAATTTTTAGTTGCAATAGCCCAGAGGTTTTCAGAGTTTTCAGGCCAGGTTTCACCTCAGAAAATAAATGTCTTTCCACAGGACTTTTTAAAAGCCTGAAATATACAGAAATGAGGGTTATTTCAGGCCTAAACCAAGGAATTAAAAATGAAAATAAACCCAGGAAAGAGCATTACTGAATGAGAAAAAAAAAAGATGGAGAAAATCTAGGCATAAACAGAACTAAACCATCTCTAAACCAGGATTTAAACAGGGCTAGATCCAGGCCTAAATCAGAACTTAATTAGGACTAACCATAGAGTAAATCCAGGAATAAACCATGCCTAAATCAGGACAAACTCTAGGACTAA
Organism: Archocentrus centrarchus; assembly: GCF_007364275.1. Classification (NCBI taxonomy): domain Eukaryota; kingdom Metazoa; phylum Chordata; class Actinopteri; order Cichliformes; family Cichlidae; genus Archocentrus; species Archocentrus centrarchus. The sequence continues at coordinate 5,686,877 of NW_022060256.1, forward strand.
ACGAGGAGTTAAACAGGACTAAATACAGGACTTAATACTGGACTAAGTCAGAAATAAACATGGAGTAAACCAGAACTAAACAATGTTTAAACCAAGACAAAATCTAGGACTAAATCCGGGACTAAACCAGGACTAAATACCAGACTAAGTCAGAACTTAATTAGGTCTAAACAAAGACTAAATCCAAGAATAAAGCAGAAATAGAACATGTCTAAACCATGACAAAATCAGAAAACAAGATTTAAACAGGATTAAACCAGGACCAAGTACAGGACTAAATCAGAGCTTAATTGGGACTAAAAAACTAAATACAGAATTGGATGAGGGCACATCCCAGCTCTACTTGGGGGAAAAGGGTTGGAAGAAATCAGGCTGGTTGCTAATCCAGCACCCACATGCAGTGGACTCCAAGCAGGATGGCCAGCAGGTTCAAACTCAGAGCTAAGCATGGCCATCTCTCAGCAGAACCAGAGGGTGGTAAGTTACACTGGCTTCACCAGGGGGCATCTGGAGTTGAACCAGAGACCTATTGATCTGCAGTCAAACGCTCTACCACTGAGCTATGCCCCCTCACTAAACACCAAACAGGAGAAAAGCTCTAAAAAGCTGCTGTGGGCTTCCTGCACAACACCAAGCAGCAGAAAAACACAGGTGAAAACTAACTGGGAACACTGTGAAGCTGTTAGGGGACAATGAAAGAAAAAAAAAAAGATTCTGAATCCGTAGGAATGATAATGTTGCTCTGCAATAGCTGTGCAAGCACATCTGTCACATTTAAAAGGTAACAAACATGCTTCATCAATCAGTGTTACTACAGTCTGCAAATGAAGACAACATCACAGTAAACGAGTGGAATTTGCTGCATGGTTTCAACGTACGTGACAAGAATCAATGGTGGTTTTGAGCAACTTCATAGATTTACAGAGGTTTCTGTGCTGGAGACTTTGCTTTAACCATGAAGCTGACAGCAGGGGTGTCAGATTGTACCAGTATGAATAAACTGTATGAGTCCTCAGGAAGGTAAACGAAAAGGGATAAAGCAGCCACAGGGGGTATCTGGAATTGAACCAGAGACCTCTTGATCTGCAGTCAAATGCTCTACCACTGAGCTATACCCCCTCTGCAAACAGCTTCCCTTAGGTGCCATTTACACGAAGCCGTTTTCACTGGAAACGGTGTCGTTTTGATGCGTTTCAGCCTTTCGTTTACACGATGGCGTTTCAGAAACGATCCGCGTTTATACGAGGACATGTGAAACGATGAAAACGATGTAGTTCCCATGCCAGGCCACAAGTTAGCGTTGGTTTTCTCTTTGCAAAGTTTGTTTATGCAAGACGCGCATGCGTGGAGTGACACAGTAGGTAGTGCGGCAAATTGTTCATTACTTACAAAACGGCCAATGTGAGAGGTTTTGTGTGGACCAATGATGAGGTTGGATCGCTGCTGCACACAACGCTGAATTACAAAACGGTCAAAACACAGGAAAAGCATAAGAAGCACTCGTGAATCCGCGAGTACTGTTTATCAGTTTGCGCGTGCGCGAAAAACTGGCCGTCGCAACCATAGTGCGCATGTGCGAGTCGAGCGTTTTCAAATCACCCCGGTTTCAAGTGTTTACACGAAAACGCAAGCCGGTGCGTTTCTGAAACGCTCCACTCTGGACCCCGTTTCTGAAACACATCGTTTTCACTCTGTTGTCGTGTAAACAGAAGGCCGAAACGCATCAAAACGACACCGTTGTCGTGTAAACGCAAGGCCGAAACGCATCAAAACGACACCGTTTCAAAATGAAAACGGTCTCGTGTAAACGGCACCTTAGTCTCGTGTTTTCAGGTCCTGCTCCTCCCCAACCCGCCAATGACATTTCACTAGTGTACTGTTATTCTCACAAAGCATTGGAGAACAGATACGACAGAACATTTAATCAACTACTTTAATAAAGTACAGGACAAGTAGACTGTTTTCTGCTTCTACTCCACTGTAGAATCAGAGAATCTGCAAACAGAGTCATAACCACAGTGAAAGTAATGATAGAGGCTGAACTGGAGTTGAGGAGTAGCAGGGACAAGGTCACAGCATCGGGTGAAACTGATGAAGGACAATTTTTAGTTGCAATAGCCCAGAGGTTTTCAGAGTTTTCAGGCCAGGTTTCACCTCAGAAAATAAATGTCTTTCCACAGGACTTTTTAAAAGCCTGAAATATACAGAAATGAGGGTTATTTCAGGCCTAAACCAAGGAATTAAAAATGAAAATAAACCCAGGAAAGAGCATTACTGAATTAGAAAAAAAAAAAAGATGGAGAAAATCCAGGCATAAAACAGAACTAAACCATCTCTAAACCAGGATTTAAACAGGGCTAGATCCAGGCCTAAATCAGAACTTAATTAGGACTAACCATAGAGTAAATCCAGGAATAAACCATGCCTAAATCAGGACAAACTCTAGGACTAAACGAGGAGTTAAACAGGACTAAATACAGGACCTAATTCTGGACTAAGTCAGAACTAAACATGGAGTAAATCCAGGCATAAACCAGAACTAAACAATGTTTAAACCAAGACAAAATCTAGGACTAAATCCGGGACTAAACCAGGACTAAATACCAGACTAAGTCAGAACTTAATTAGGTCTAAACAAAGACTAAATCCAAGAATAAAGCAGAACTACAACATGTCTAAACCATGACAAAATCAGAAAACAAGATTTAAACAGGATTAAACCAGGACCAAGTACAGGACTAAATCAGAGCTTAATTGGGACTAAAAAACTAAATGAGGGCACATACCAGCTCTACTTGGGGGAAAAGGGTTGGAAGAAATCAGGCTGGTTGCTAATCCAGCACACGAACAGCATCCACATGCAGTGGACTCCAAGCAGGATGGCCAGCAGGTTCAAACTCAGAGCTAAGCATGGCCATCTCTCAGCAGAACCAGAGGGTGGTAAGTTACACTGGCTTCACCAGGGGGCATCTGGAGTTGAACCAGAGACCTATTGATCTGCAGTCAAATGCTCTACCACTGAGCTATGCCCCCTCTCTAAACACCAAACAGGAGAAAAGCTCTAAAAAGCTGCTGTGGGCTTCCTGCATAACACCAAGCAGCAGAAAAACACAGGTGAAAACTAACTGGGAACACTGTGAAGCTGTTAGGGGACAATGAAAGAAAAAAAAAAGATTCTGAATCCGTAGGAATGATAATGTTGCTCTGCAATAGCTGTGCAAGCACATCTGTCACATTTAAAAGGTAACAAACATGCTTCATCAATCAGTGTTACTACAGTCTGCAAATGAAGACAACATCACAGTAAACGAGTGGAATTTGCTGCATGGTTTCAACGTACGTGACAAGAATCAATGGTGGTTTTGAGCAACTTCATAGATTTACAGAGGTTTCTGTGCTGGAGACTTTGCTTTAACCATGAAGCTGACAGCAGGGGTGTCAGATTGTACCAGTATGAATAAACTGTATGAGTCCTCAGGAAGGTCAACAGCAAGGGATAAAGCAGCCACAGGGGGTTTCTGGAATTGAACCAGAGTCCTCTTGATCTGCAGTCAAATGCTCTACCACTGAGCTATACCCCCTCTGCAAACAGCTTCTCTTAGTCTCGTGTTTTCAGGTCCTGCTCCTCCCCAACCCGCCAATGACATTTCACTAGTGTACTGTTATTCTCACAAACCATTGGAGAACAGATAGGACAGAACATTTAATCAACTACTTTAATAAAGTACAGGACAAGTAGACTGTTTTCTGCTTCTACCCCACTGTAGAATCAGAGAATCTGCAAACAGAGTCATAACCACAGTGAAAGTAATGATAGAGGCTGAACTGGAGTTGAGGAGTAGCAGGGACAAGGTCACAGCATCGGGTGAAACTGATGAAGGACAATTTTTAGTTGCAATAGCCCAGAGGTTTTCAGAGTTTTCAGGCCAGGTTTCACCTCAGAAAATAAATGTCTTTCCACAGGACTTTTTAAAAGCCTGAAATATACAGAAATGAGGGTTATTTCAGGCCTAAACCAAGGAATTAAAAATGAAAATAAACCCAGGAAAGAGCATTACTGAATGAGAAAAAAAAAAAAGATGGAGAAAATCCAGGCATAAAACAGAACTAAACCATCTCTAAACCAGGATTTAAACAGGGCTAGATCCAGGCCTAAATCAGAACTTAATTAGGACTAACCATAGAGTAAATCCAGGAATAAACCATGCCTAAATCAGGACAAACTCTAGGACTAAACGAGGAGTTAAACAGGACTAAATACAGGACCTAATTCTGGACTAAGTCAGAACTAAACATGGAGTAAATCCAGGCATAAACCAGAACTAAACAATGTTTAAACCAAGACAAAATCTAGGACAAAATCCGGGACTAAACCAGGACTAAATACCAGACTAAGTCAGAACTTAATTAGGTCTAAACAAAGACTAAATCCAAGAATAAAGCAGAACTAGAACATGTCTAAACCATGACAAAATCAGAAAACAAGATTTAAACAGGATTAAACCAGGACCAAGTACAGGACTAAATCAGAGCTTAATTGGGACTAAAAAACTAAATACAGAATTGGATGAGGGCACATCCCAGCTCTACTTGGGGGAAAAGGGTTGGAAGAAATCAGGCTGCTTGCTAATCCAGCACACGAACAGCATCCACATGCAGTGGACTCCAAGCAGGATGGCCAGCAGGTTCAAACTCAGAGCTAACCATGGCCATGTCTCAGCAGAACCAGAGGGTGGTAAGTTACACTGGCTTCACCAGGGGGCATCTGGAGTTGAACCAGAGACCTATTGATCTGCAGTCAAACGCTCTACCACTGAGCTATGCCCCCTCACTAAACACCAAACAGGAGAAAAGCTCTAAAAAGCTGCTGTGGGCTTCCTGCACAACACCAAGCAGCAGAAAAACACAGGTGAAAACTAACTGGGAACACTGTGAAGCTGTTAGGGGACAATGAAAGAAAAAAAAAAGATTCTGAATCCGTAGGAATGATAATGTTGCTCTGTAATAGCTGTGCAAGCACATCTGTCACATTTAAAAGGTAACAAACATGCTTCATCAATCAGTGTTACTACAGTCTGCAAATGAAGACAACATCACAGTAAACGAGTGGAATTTGCTGCATGGTTTCAAAGTACGTGACAAGAATCAATGGTGGTTTTGAGCAACTTCATAGATTTACAGAGGTTTCTGTGCTGGAGACTTTGCTTTAACCATGAAGCTGACAGCAGGGGTGTCAGATTGTACCAGTATGAATAAACTGTATGAGTCCTCAGGAAGGTCAACAGCAAGGGATAAAGCAGCCACAGGGGGTTTCTGGAATTGAACCAGAGTCCTCTTGATCTGCAGTCAAATGCTCTACCACTGAGCTATACCCCCTCTGCAAACAGCTTCTCTTAGTCTCGTGTTTTCAGGTCCTGCTCCTCCCCAACCCGCCAATGACATTTCACTAGTGTACTGTTATTCTCACAAACCATTGGAGAACAGATAGGACAGAACATTTAATCAACTACTTTAATAAAGTACAGGACAAGTAGACTGTTTTCTGCTTCTACTCCACTGTAGAATCAGAGAATCTGCAAACAGAGTCATAACCACAGTGAAAGTAATGATAGAGGCTGAACTGGAGTTGAGGAGTAGCAGGGACAAGGTCACAGCATCGGGTGAAACTGATGAAGGACAATTTTTAGTTGCAATAGCCCAGAGGTTTTCAGAGTTTTCAGGCCAGGTTTCACCTCAGAAAATAAATGTCTTTCCACAGGACTTTTTAAAAGCCTGAAATATACAGAAATGAGGGTTATTTCAGGCCTAAACCAAGGAATTAAAAATGAAAATAAACCCAGGAAAGAGCATTACTGAATGAGAAAAAAAAAAAAGATGGAGAAAATCCAGGCATAAAACAGAACTAAACCATCTCTAAACCAGGATTTAAACAGGGCTAGATCCAGGCCTAAATCAGAACTTAATTAGGACTAACCATAGAGTAAATCCAGGAATAAACCATGCCTAAATCAGGACAAACTCTAGGACTAAACAAGGAGTTAAACAGGACTAAATACAGGACCTAATTCTGGACTAAGTCAGAACTAAACATGGAGTAAATCCAGGCATAAACCAGAACTAAACAATGTTTAAACCAAGACAAAATCTAGGACTAAATCCGGGACTAAACCAGGACTAAATACCAGACTAAGTCAGAACTTAATTAGGTCTAAACAAAGACTAAATCCAAGAATAAAGCAGAACTAGAACATGTCTAAACCATGACAAAATCAGAAAACAAGATTTAAACAGGATTAAACCAGGAGCAAGTACAGGACTAAATCAGAGCTTAATTGGGACTAAAAAACTAAATACAGAATTGGATGAGGGCACATCCCAGCTCTACTTGGGGGAAAAGGGTTGGAAGAAATCAGGCTGCTTGCTAATCCAGCACGCGAACAGCATCCACATGCAGTGGACTCCAAGCAGGATGGCCAGCAGGTTCAAACTCAGAGCTAACCATGGCCATGTCTCAGCAGAACCAGAGGGTGGTAAGTTACACTGGCTTCACCAGGGGGCATCTGGAGTTGAACCAGAGACCTATTGATCTGCAGTCAAACGCTCTACCACTGAGCTATGCCCCCTCACTAAACACCAAACAGGAGAAAAGCTCTAAAAAGCTGCTGTGGGCTTCCTGCACAACACCAAGCAGCAGAAAAACACAGGTGAAAACTAACTGGGAACACTGTGAAGCTGTTAGGGGACAATGAAAGAAAAAAAAAAGATTCTGAATCCGTAGGAATGATAATGTTGCTCTGTAATAGCTGTGCAAGCACATCTGTCACATTTAAAAGGTAACAAACATGCTTCATCAATCAGTGTTACTACAGTCTGCAAATGAAGACAACATCACAGTAAACGAGTGGAATTTGCTGCATGGTTTCAACGTACGTGACAAGAATCAATGGTGGTTTTGAGCAACTTCATAGATTTACAGAGGTTTCTGTGCTGGAGACTTTGCTTTAACCATGAAGCTGACAGCAGGGGTGTCAGATTGTACCAGTATGAATAAACTGTATGAGTCCTCAGGAAGGTCAACAGCAAGGGATAAAGCAGCCACAGGGGGTTTCTGGAATTGAACCAGAGTCCTCTTGATCTGCAGTCAAATGCTCTACCACTGAGCTATACCCCCTCTGCAAACAGCTTCTCTTAGTCTCGTGTTTTCAGGTCCTGCTCCTCCCCAACCCGCCAATGACATTTCACTAGTGTACTGTTATTCTCACAAACCATTGGAGAACAGATAGGACAGAACATTTAATCAACTACTTTAATAAAGTACAGGACAAGTAGACTGTTTTCTGCTTCTACTCCACTGTAGAATCAGAGAATCTGCAAACAGAGTCATAACCACAGTGAAAGTAATGATAGAGGCTGAACTGGAGTTGAGGAGTAGCAGGGAGAAGGTCACAGCATCGGGTGAAACTGATGAAGGACAATTTTTAGTTGCAATAGCCCAGAGGTTTTCAGAGTTTTCAGGCCAGGTTTCACCTCAGAAAATAAATGTCTTTCCACAGGACTTTTTAAAAGCCTGAAATATACAGAAATGAGGGTTATTTCAGGCCTAAACCAAGGAATTAAAAATGAAAATAAACCCAGGAAAGAGCATTACTGAATGAGAAAAAAAAAAAGATGGAGAAAATCCAGGCATAAAACAGAACTAAACCATCTCTAAACCAGGATTTAAACAGGGCTAGATCCAGGCCTAAATCAGAACTTAATTAGGACTAACCATAGAGTAAATCCAGGAATAAACCATGCCTAAATCAGGACAAACTCTAGGACTAAACGAGGAGTTAAACAGGACTAAATACAGGACCTAATTCTGGACTAAGTCAGAACTAAACATGGAGTAAATCCAGGCATAAACCAGAACTAAACAATGTTTAAACCAAGACAAAATCTAGGACTAAATCCGGGACTAAACCAGGACTAAATACCAGACTAAGTCAGAACTTAATTAGGTCTAAACAAAGACTAAATCCAAGAATAAAGCAGAACTAGAACATGTCTAAACCATGACAAAATCAGAAAACAAGATTTAAACAGGATTAAACCAGGAGCAAGTACAGGACTAAATCAGAGCTTAATTGGGACTAAAAAACTAAATACAGAATTGGATGAGGGCACATCCCAGCTCTACTTGGGGGAAAAGGGTTGGAAGAAATCAGGCTGCTTGCTAATCCAGCACGCGAACAGCATCCACATGCAGTGGACTCCAAGCAGGATGGCCAGCAGGTTCAAACTCAGAGCTAACCATGGCCATGTCTCAGCAGAACCAGAGGGTGGTAAGTTACACTGGCTTCACCAGGGGGCATCTGGAGTTGAACCAGAGACCTATTGATCTGCAGTCAAACGCTCTACCACTGAGCTATGCCCCCTCACTAAACACCAAACAGGAGAAAAGCTCTAAAAAGCTGCTGTGGGCTTCCTGCACAACACCAAGCAGCAGAAAAACACAGGTGAAAACTAACTGGGAACACTGTGAAGCTGTTAGGGGACAATGAAAGAAAAAAAAAAGATTCTGAATCCGTAGGAATGATAATGTTGCTCTGTAATAGCTGTGCAAGCACATCTGTCACATTTAAAAGGTAACAAACATGCTTCATCAATCAGTGTTACTACAGTCTGCAAATGAAGACAACATCACAGTAAACGAGTGGAATTTGCTGCATGGTTTCAACGTACGTGACAAGAATCAATGGTGGTTTTGAGCAACTTCATAGATTTACAGAGGTTTCTGTGCTGGAGACTTTGCTTTAACCATAAAGCTGACAGCAGAGGTGTCAGATTGTACCAGTATGAATAAACTGTATGAGTCCTCAGGAAGGTCAACAGCAAGGGATAAAGCAGCCACAGGGGGTATCTGGAATTGAACCAGAGACCTCTTGATCTGCAGTCAAATGCTCTACCACTGAGCTATACCCCCTCTGCAAACAGCTTCCCTTAGTCTCGTGTTTTCAGGTCCTGCTCCTCCCCAACCCGCCAATGACATTTCACTAGTGTACTGTTATTCTCACAAAGCATTGGAGAACAGATAGGACAGAACATTTAATCAACTACTTTAATAAAGTACAGGACAAGTAGACTGTTTTCTGCTTCTACTCCACTGTAGAATCAGAGAATCTGCAAACAGAGTCATAACCACAGTGAAAGTAATGATAGAGGCTGAACTGGAGTTGAGGAGTAGCAGGGACAAGGTCACAGCATCGGGTGAAACTGATGAAGGACAATTTTTAGTTGCAATAGCCCAGAGGTTTTCAGAGTTTTCAGGCCAGGTTTCACCTCAGAAAATAAATGTCTTTCCACAGGACTTTTTAAAAGCCTGAAATATACAGAAATGAGGGTTATTTCAGGCCTAAACCAAGGAATTAAAAATGAAAATAAACCCAGGAAAGAGCATTACTGAATGAGAAAAAAAAAAAAAAATGGAGAAAATCCAGGCATAAACCAGAACTAAACCATCTCTAAACCAGGATTTAAACAGGGCTAGATCCAGGCCTAAATCAGAACTTAATTAGGACTAACCATAGAGTAAATCCAGGAATAAACCATGCCTAAATCAGGACAAACTCTAGGACTAAACGAGGAGTTAAACAGGACTAAATACAGGACTTAATACTGGACTAAGTCAGAACTAAACATGGAGTAAATCCAGGCATAAACCAGAACTAAACAATGTTTAAACCAAGACAAAATCTAGGACTAAATCCGGGACTAAACCAGGACTAAATACCAGACTAAGTCAGAACTTAATTAGGTCTAAACAAAGACTAAATCCAAGAATAAAGCAGAACTAGAACATGTCTAAACCATGACAAAATCAGAAAACAAGATTTAAACAGGATTAAACCAGGACCAAGTACAGGACTAAATCAGAGCTTAATTGGGACTAAAAAACTAAATACAGAATTGGATGAGGGCACATCCCAGCTCTACTTGGGGGAAAAGGGTTGGAAGAAATCAGGCTGCTTGCTAATCCAGCACGCGAACAGCATCCACATGCAGTGGACTCCAAGCAGGATGGCCAGCAGGTTCAAACTCAGAGCTAACCATGGCCATGTCTCAGCAGAACCAGAGGGTGGTAAGTTACACTGGCTTCACCAGGGGGCATCTGGAGTTGAACCAGAGACCTATTGATCTGCAGTCAAACTGCTCTACCACTGAGCTATGCCCCCTCACTAAACACCAAACAGGAGAAAAGCTCTAAAAAGCTGCTGTGGGCTTCCTGCACAACACCAAGCAGCAGAAAAACACAGGTGAAAACTAACTGGGAACACTGTGAAGCTGTTAGGGGACAATGAAAGAAAAAAAAAGATTCTGAATCCGTAGGAATGATAATGTTGCTCTGTAATAGCTGTGCAAGCACATCTGTCACATTTAAAAGGTAACAAACATGCTTCATCAATCAGTGTTACTACAGTCTGCAAATGAAGACAACATCACAGTAAACGAGTGGAATTTGCTGCATGGTTTCAACGTACGTGACAAGAATCAATGGTGGTTTTGAGCAACTTCATAGATTTACAGAGGTTTCTGTGCTGGAGACTTTGCTTTAACCATAAAGCTGACAGCAGAGGTGTCAGATTGTACCAGTATGAATAAACTGTATGAGTCCTCAGGAAGGTCAACAGCAAGGGATAAAGCAGCCACAGGGGGTATCTGGAATTGAACCAGAGACCTCTTGATCTGCAGTCAAATGCTCTACCACTGAGCTATCTCGTGTTTTCAGGTCTTGCTCCTCCCCAACCCGCCAATGACATTTCACTAGTGTACTGTTATTCTCACAAAGCATTGGAGAACAGATAGGAAAGAACATTTAATCAACTACTTTAATAAAGTACAGGACAAGTAGACTGTTTTCTGCTTCTACTCCACTGTAGAATCAGAGAATCTGCAAACAGAGTCATAACCACAGTGAAAGTAATGATAGAGGCTGAACTGGAGTTGAGGAGTAGCAGGGACAAGGTCACAGCATCGGGTGAAACTGATGAAGGACAATTTTTAGTTGCAATAGCCCAGAGGTTTTCAGAGTTTTCAGGCCAGGTTTCACCTCAGAAAATAAATGTCTTTCCACAGGACTTTTTAAAAGCCTGAAATATACAGAAATGAGGGTTATTTCAGGCCTAAACCAAGGAATTAAAAATGAAAATAAACCCAGGAAAAAGCATTACTGAATGAGAAAAAAAAAAGATGGAGAAAATCCAGGCATAAACCAGAACTAAACCATCTCTAAACCAGGATTTAAACAGGGCTAGATCCAGGCCTAAATCAGAACTTAATTAGGACTAACCATAGAGTAAATCCAGGAATAAACCATGCCTAAATCAGGACAAACTCTAGCACTAAACGAGGAGTTAAACAGGACTAAATACAGGACTTAATACTGGACTAAGTCAGAACTAATCATGGAGTAAATCCAGGCATAAACCAGAACTAAACAATGTTTAAACCAAGACAAAATCTAGGACTAAATCCGGGACTAAACCAGGACTAAATACCAGACTAAGTCAGAACTTAATTAGGTCTAAACAAAGACTAAATCCAAGAATAAAGCAGAACTAGAACATGTCTAAACCATGACAAAATCAGAAAACAAGATGTAAACAGGATTAAACCAGGACCAAGTACAGGACTAAATCAGAGCTTAATTGGGACTAAAAAACTAAATACAGAATTGGATGAGGGCACATCCCAGCTCTACTTGGGGGAAAAGGGTTGGAAGAAATCAGGCTGCTTGCTAATCCAGCACCCACATGCAGTGGACTCCAAGCAGGATGGCCAGCAGGTTCAAACTCAGAGCTAAGCATGGCCATCTCTCAGCAGAACCAGAGGGTGGTAAGTTACACTGGCTTCACCAGGGGATATCTGGAGTTGAACCAGAGACCTATTGATCTGCAGTCAAACGCTCTACCACTGAGCTATGCCCCCTCACTAAACACCAAACAGGAGAAAAGCTCTAAAAAGCTGCTGTGGGCTTCCTGCACAACACCAAGCAGCAGAAAAACACAGGTGAAAACTAACTGGGAACACTGTGAAGCTGTTAGGGGACAATGAAAGAAAAAAAAAAGATTCTGAATCTGTAGGAATGATAATGTTGCTCTGTAATAGCTGTGCAAGCACATCTGTCACATTTAAAAGGTAACAAACATGCTTCATCAATCAGTGTTACTACAGTCTGCAAATGAAGACAACATCACAGTAAACGAGTGGAATTTGCTGCATGGTTTCAACGTACGTGACAAGAATCAATGGTGGTTTTGAGCAACTTCATAGATTTACAGAGGTTTCTGTGCTGGAGACTTTGCTTTAACCATGAAGCTGACAGCAGGGGTGTCAGATTGTACCAGTATGAATAAACTGTATGAGTTCTCAGGAAGGTCAACAGCAAGGGATAAAGCAGCCACAAGGGGTATCTGGAGTTGAACCAGAGACCGCTTGATCTGCAGTCAAATGCTCTACCACTGAGCTATACCCCCTCTGCAAACAGCTTCTCTTAGTCTCGTGTTTTCAGGTCCTGCTCCTCCCCAACCCGCCAATGACATTTCACTAGTGTACTGTTATTCTCACAAAGCATTGGAGAACAGATAGGACAGAACATTTAATCAACTACTTTAATAAAGTACAGGACAAGTAGACTGTTTTCTGCTTCTACTCCACTGTAGAATCAGAGAATCTGCAAGAGTCATAACCACAGTGAAAGTAATGATAGAGGCTGAACTGGAGTTGAGGAGTAGCAGGGACAAGGTCACAGCATCGGGTGAAACTGATGAAGGACAATTTTTAGTTGCAATAGCCCAGAGGTTTTCAGAGTTTTCAGGCCAGGTCTCACCTCAGAAAATAAATGTTTTTCCACAGGACTTTTTAAAAGCCTGAAATATACAGAAATGAGGGTTATTTCAGGCCTAAACCAAGGAATTAAAAATGAAAATAAACCCAGGAAAGAGCATTACTGAATGAGAAAAAAAAAAGATGGAGAAAATCCAGGCATAAAACAGAACTAAACCATCCCTAAACCAGGATTTAAACAGGGCTAGATCCAGGCCTAAATCAGAACTTAATTAGGACTAACCATAGAGTAAATCCAGGAATAAACCATGCCTAAATCAGGACAAATTCTAGGACTAAACGAGGAGTTAAACAGGACTAAATACAGGACCTAATTCTGGACTAAGTCAGAACTAAACATGGAGTAAATCCAGGCATAAACCAGAACTAAACAATGTTTAAACCAAGACAAAATCTAGGACTAAATCCGGGACTAAACCAGGACTAAATACCAGACTAAGTCAGAACTTAATTAGGTCTAAACAAAGACTAAATCCAAGAATAAAGCAGAACTAGAACATGTCTAAACCATGACAAAATCAGAAAACAAGATTTAAACAGGATTAAACCAGGACCAAGTACAGGACTAAATCAGAGCTTAATTGGGACTAAAAAACTAAATACAGAATTGGATGAGGGCACATCCCAGCTCTACTTGGGGGAAAAGGGTTGGAAGAAATCAGGCTGCTTGCTAATCCAGCACGCGAACAGCATCCACATGCAGTGGACTCCAAGCAGGATGGCCAGCAGGTTCAAACTCAGAGCTAACCATGGCCATGTCTCAGCAGAACCAGAGGGTGGTAAGTTACACTGGCTTCACCAGGGGGCATCTGGAGTTGAACCAGAGACCTATTGATCTGCAGTCAAACGCTCTACCACTGAGCTATGCCCCCTCACTAAACACCAAACAGGAGAAAAGCTCTAAAAAGCTGCTGTGGGCTTCCTGCACAACACCAAGCAGCAGAAAAACACAGGTGAAAACTAACTGGGAACACTGTGAAGCTGTTAGGGGACAATGAAAGAAAAAAAAAAGATTCTGAATCCGTAGGAATGATAATGTTGCTCTGTAATAGCTGTGCAAGCACATCTGTCACATTTAAAAGGTAACAAACATGCTTCATCAATCAGTGTTACTACAGTCTGCAAATGAAGACAACATCACAGTAAACGAGTGGAATTTGCTGCATGGTTTCAACGTACGTGACAAGAATCAATGGTGGTTTTGAGCAACTTCATAGATTTACAGAGGTTTCTGTGCTGGAGACTTTGCTTTAACCATGAAGCTGACAGCAGGGGTGTCAGATTGTACCAGTATGAATAAACTGTATGAGTCCTCAGGAAGGTCAACAGCAAGGGATAAAGCAGCCACAGGGGGTTTCTGGAATTGAACCAGAGTCCTCTTGATCTGCAGTCAAATGCTCTACCACTGAGCTATACCCCCTCTGCAAACAGCTTCTCTTAGTCTCGTGTTTTCAGGTCCTGCTCCTCCCCAACCCGCCAATGACATTTCACTAGTGTACTGTTATTCTCACAAACCATTGGAGAACAGATAGGACAGAACATTTAATCAACTACTTTAATAAAGTACAGGACAAGTAGACTGTTTTCTGCTTCTACTCCACTGTAGAATCAGAGAATCTGCAAACAGAGTCATAACCACAGTGAAAGTAATGATAGAGGCTGAACTGGAGTTGAGGAGTAGCAGGGACAAGGTCACAGCATCGGGTGAAACTGATGAAGGACAATTTTTAGTTGCAATAGCCCAGAGGTTTTCAGAGTTTTCAGGCCAGGTTTCACCTCAGAAAATAAATGTCTTTCCACAGGACTTTTTAAAAGCCTGAAATATACAGAAATGAGGGTTATTTCAGGCCTAAACCAAGGAATTAAAAATGAAAATAAACCCAGGAAAAAGCATTACTGAATGAGAAAAAAAAAGATGGAGAAAATCCAGGCATAAACCAGAACTAAACCATCTCTAAACCAGGATTTAAACAGGGCTAGATCCAGGCCTAAATCAGAACTTAATTAGGACTAACCATAGAGTAAATCCAGGAATAAACCATGCCTAAATCAGGACAAACTCTAGGACTAAACGAGGAGTTAAACAGGACTAAATACAGGACCTAATTCTGGACTAAGTCAGAACTAAACATGGAGTAAATCCAGGCATAAACCAGAACTAAACAATGTTTAAACCAAGACAAAATCTAGGACTAAATCCGGGACTAAACCAGGACTAAATACCAGACTAAGTCAGAACTTAATTAGGTCTAAACAAAGACTAAATCCAAGAATAAAGCAGAACTAGAACATGTCTAAACCATGACAAAATCAGAAAACAAGATTTAAACAGGATTAAACCAGGACCAAGTACAGGACTAAATCAGAGCTTAATTGGGACTAAAAAACTAAATACAGAATTGGATGAGGGCACATCCCAGCTCTACTTGGGGGAAAAGGGTTGGAAGAAATCAGGCTGCTTGCTAATCCAGCACCCACATGCAGTGGACTCCAAGCAGGATGGCCAGCAGGTTCAAACTCAGAGCTAAGCATGGCCATCTCTCAGCAGAACCAGAGGGTGGTAAGTTACACTGGCTTCACCAGGGGATATCTGGAGTTGAACCAGAGACCTATTGATCTGCAGTCAAACGCTCTACCACTGAGCTATGCCCCCTCACTAAACACCAAACAGGAGAAAAGCTCTAAAAAGCTGCTGTGGGCTTCCTGCACAACACCAAGCAGCAGAAAAACACAGGTGAAAACTAACTGGGAACACTGTGAAGCTGTTAGGGGACAATGAAAGAAAAAAAAAAGATTCTGAATCTGTAGGAATGATAATGTTGCTCTGTAATAGCTGTGCAAGCACATCTGTCACATTTAAAAGGTAACAAACATGCTTCATCAATCAGTGTTACTACAGTCTGCAAATGAAGACAACATCACAGTAAACGAGTGGAATTTGCTGCATGGTTTCAACGTACGTGACAAGAATCAATGGTGGTTTTGAGCAACTTCATAGATTTACAGAGGTTTCTGTGCTGGAGACTTTGCTTTAACCATGAAGCTGACAGCAGGGGTGTCAGATTGTACCAGTATGAATAAACTGTATGAGTTCTCAGGAAGGTCAACAGCAAGGGATAAAGCAGCCACAAGGGGTATCTGGAGTTGAACCAGAGACCGCTTGATCTGCAGTCAAATGCTCTACCACTGAGCTATACCCCCTCTGCAAAAAGCTTCTCTTAGTCTCGTGTTTTCAGGTCCTGCTCCTCCCCAACCCGCCAATGACATTTCACTAGTGTACTGTTATTCTCACAAAGCATTGGAGAACAGATAGGACAGAACATTTAATCAACTACTTTAATAAAGTACAGGACAAGTAGACTGTTTTCTGCTTCTACTCCACTGTAGAATCAGAGAATCTGCAGAGTCATAACCACAGTGAAAGTAATGATAGAGGCTGAACTGGAGTTGAGGAGTAGCAGGGACAAGGTCACAGCATCGGGTGAAACTGATGAAGGACAATTTTTAGTTGCAATAGCCCAGAGGTTTTCAGAGTTTTCAGGCCAGGTCTCACCTCAGAAAATAAATGTTTTTCCACAGGACTTTTTAAAAGCCTGAAATATACAGAAATGAGGGTTATTTCAGGCCTAAACCAAGGAATTAAAAATGAAAATAAACCCAGGAAAGAGCATTACTGAATGAGAAAAAAAAAGATGGAGAAAATCCAGGCATAAAACAGAACTAAACCATCCCTAAACCAGGATTTAAACAGGGCTAGATCCAGGCCTAAATCAGAACTTAATTAGGACTAACCATAGAGTAAATCCAGGAATAAACCATGCCTAAATCAGGACAAATTCTAGCACTAAACGAGGAGTTAAACAGGACAAAGTACAGGACTTAATACTGGACTAAGTCAGAACTAATCATGGAGTAAATCCAGGCATAAACCAGAACTAAACAATGTTTAAACCAAGACAAAATCTAGGACTAAATCCGGGACTAAACCAGGACTAAATACCAGACTAAGTCAGAACTTAATTAGGTCTAAACAAAGACTAAATCCAAGAATAAAGCAGAACTAGAACATGTCTAAACCATGACAAAATCAGAAAACAAGATTTAAACAGGATTAAACCAGGACCAAGTACAGGACTAAATCAGAGCTTAATTGGGACTAAAAAACTAAATACAGAATTGGATGAGGGCACATCCCAGCTCTACTTGGGGGAAAAGGGTTGGAAGAAATCAGGCTGGTTGCTAATCCAGCACCCACATGCAGTGGACTCCAAGCAGGATGGCCAGCAGGTTCAAACTCAGAGCTAACCATGGCCATCTCTCAGCAGAACCAGAGGGTGGTAAGTTACACTGGCTTCACCAGGGGGCATCTGGAGTTGAACCAGAGACCTATTGATCTGCAGTCAAACGCTCTACCACTGAGCTATGCCCCCTCTCTAAACACCAAACAGGAGAAAAGCTCTAAAAAGCTGCTGTGGGCTTCCTGCATAACACCAAGCAGCAGAAAAACACGGGTGAAAACTAACTGGGAACACTGTGAAGCTGTTAGGGGACAATGAAAGAAAAAAAAAAGATTCTGAATCCGTAGGAATGATAATGTTGCTCTGTAATAGCTGTGCAAGCACATCTGTCACATTTAAAAGGTAACAAACATGCTTCATCAATCAGTGTTACTACAGTCTGCAAATGAAGACAACATCACAGTAAATGAGTGGAATTTGCTGCATGGTTTCAACGTACGTGACAAGAATCAATGGTGGTTTTGAGCAACTTCTTAGATTTACAGAGGTTTCTGTGCTGGAGACTTTGCTTTAACCATGAAGCTGACAGCAGGGGTGTCAGATTGTACCAGTATGAATAAACTGTATGAGTCCTCAGGAAGGTAAACGAAAAGGGATAAAGCAGCCACAGGGGGTATCTGGAATTGAACCAGAGACCTCTTGATCTGCAGTCAAATGCTCTACCACTGAGCTATACCCCCTCTGCAAACAGCTTCTCTTAGTCTCGTGTTTTCAGGTCCTGCTCCTCCCCAACCCGCCAATGACATTTCACTAGTGTACTGTTATTCTCACAAACCATTGGAGAACAGATAGGACAGAACATTTAATCAACTACTTTAATAAAGTACAGGACAAGTAGACTGTTTTCTGCTTCTACCCCACTGTAGAATCAGAGAATCTGCAAACAGAGTCATAACCACAGTGAAAGTAATGATAGAGGCTGAACTGGAGTTGAGGAGTAGCAGGGACAAGGTCACAGCATCGGGTGAAACTGATGAAGGACAATTTTTAGTTGCAATAGCCCAGAGGTTTTCAGAGTTTTCAGGCCAGGTTTCACCTCAGAAAATAAATGTCTTTCCACAGGACTTTTTAAAAGCCTGAAATATACAGAAATGAGGGTTATTTCAGGCCTAAACCAAGGAATTAAAAATGAAAATAAACCCAGGAAAGAGCATTACTGAATGAGAAAAAAAAAAAGATGGAGAAAATCCAGGCATAAACCAGAACTAAACCATCTCTAAACCAGGATTTAAACAGGGCTAGATCCAGGCCTAAATCAGAACTTAATTAGGACTAACCATAGAGTAAATCCAGGAATAAACCATGCCTAAATCAGGACAAACTCTAGGACTAAACGAGGAGTTAAACAGGACTAAATACAGGACTTAATACTGGACTAAGTCAGAACTAAACATGGAGTAAATCCAGGCATAAACCAGAACTAAACAATGTTTAAACCAAGACAAAATCTAGGACTAAATCCGGGACTAAACCAGGACTAAATACCAGACTAAGTCAGAACTTAATTAGGTCTAAACAAAGACTAAATCCAAGAATAAAGCAGAACTGGAACATGTCTAAACCATGACAAAATCAGAAAACAAGATTTAAACAGGATTAAACCAGGACCAAGTACAGGACTAAATCAGAGCTTAATTGGGACTAAAAAACTAAATACAGAATTGGATGAGGGCACATCCCAGCTCTACTTGGGGGGAAAAGGGTTGGAAGAAATCAGGCTGGTTGCTAAACCAGCACACGAACAGCAGCCGCAATAAAATTGTCTCCCACTGAGCTACAGGCCCTTCAGGATGCTCTTAGTGTCATTGTCAGTCTTGTTGACTGAAGAACAGTTTTCTTTAAAGCTTCACCTTCTTATTTTGCATTAAAAACAATCTCCTAATACACAGAGGTCACCAACTTTCTGCAGAGTCAATCTCTTCTGACCTCCAACCTTCATGTGGCCTTCAGATCAGCTCAAGAACAGTGTGTAGAGAGCTTCTTGGGATGGGTTTCCATGGCAGCTACATCCAAGCCTTACGTCACTAAGCTCAATGCAGAGTGTTGATGCAGTGGTGTAAAGCACGCCGCCACTGGACTCTAGAGCAGTGGAGACGTGTTCTCTGGAGCAATGAATCACACTTCTCCATCTACCAACCTGATGGAGGAGCCTGGGTTTGGTGATTGCCAGGGGAACGGTACCTGTCTGACTGCACTGTGCCAAGTGTAAAGTTTGGTGGAGGGGGGGGGGTTATGGTGTGGGGGTGCTTTTCAGGAGTTGGGCTCGGCCCCTTAGTTCCAGTGAAAGGAACTCTTAATGCTTCAGCATACCAAGACATTTGGGACAGTTTGATGCTCCCAGTGTACAAAGCAGCTCCATAAAGACATGGATGAGCCAGTTTGGTGTGGAAGAACTTGACTGGCCTGCAGAGTCCTGACCTGACCTGACTGTGAGCCAGGCCTTCTCTCCAACATCAGTGTCTGACCTCACAAATGAGCTTCTGTAAAATGGTCAGAAATTCCCATAAATACTCCTAAACCTGTGGAAAGACTTCCCAGAAGAGTTGAAGCTGTTATAGCTGCAAAGGGTGGGCCCACATCATATTAAACCCTCTGGATTAAGAATGGGATGTTACTCCAGTTTGCGTGTGTGAAGGCAGACAAGCAAATACTTTTAGTGTAACATAGTGTATCTGGTACACAGCACCACCCAGAGACAGAGAAGCAGAGACAGATGTGTGAGACTCAGATTTCCTCACAAAACACTCAAAATTCCCCTGAATCCAAGTGACCAAGAGATGTGACACTGGCCTTCATCATCCTCTGTTTCAGTTTGAGTGCAGGTTCATATTTATCTGGTGCAATCAAGGTCTTTTTTCTTAAAAAGGTGTCATTTTTAAGGTGTCTCCAGAAGCAGCTCTAGGGCAGCACAGTGGTGTGGTGGTTACTACTGCTGCACATTTAGCTGGGATAGGCTTGCCCCCCCAACAGGATAAGCAGAAGAGGATGGATGGATGGAATCTCCAGAAATCAATTAATGGATATAAATGGTTCGAGAAGTTTCTGAAATGGATCAACTCACCGCCTCAGACTCAAAAGTACTGATTTTAGGACATATGGAAAAATGCTAAATCCCACTGTGACACACTTTCATATTTTCTTTTGTTAGAACCACTGACACAGAGTTCTGGACATGGATGATTTTAATGACATCCTGTAGCCCACCTGCAGCTGCTACACTCTGCTCCAGAGTGATCTACCCCCAGATGTGACTCACAGCAATCTTTCAAATATAGCAGTGTGCAAAAGTTTTGAGTCATCCCTCATTTCTTTATATTTTGCTTTGTCAGACTTTCTTCTCTGGAGGTCTTTCAGAGTTCTTCTTTGGACTTTGGCTGCTTTTTCACTCAGTTTCAGTCCAGCTTTGTACCTGATCATTTTCAGAGTTTCAGCTGAAAAACAGCGCCATCAAGTGGTGAGGAAAAAAAAGTCATTTGGAATCAACAGTGCAGACAGCATATCTGGATTTAAACTCTTTAATTGATGTTTATTGTTACATGATGAAGTTTAAGGCACATCAATTCTCATGTGAAGATGAACGTCAGTACCTTGATGAATACTAGAGGAGGACATCTTATTTTACACAGAAGGAAAGTGGACAAAGACAAAAAGGAGAATAACTAAAGTCAAACGACCACCGTATGTACAATGTAATACATCTTTGCATTAAAAACTATATTCTGATAAATATATAACCTCGTGGATTGTTAAGTAGTAGAAGGAAATATTCAAAATACTGTGATTTTTGTTTTTAAATAGATACAAATCATTTGTATAAAAGTTAAATTTCTCCAGTCTAGGTCACGTCCGCTCACTGAGTCGCAGTGATGAGACGGGATGTAGAGGCGAGCGGTATATACAGGATGGCTGGATCACTCCATCTCTGATGCACTCAAACATTATTAAAAATAAATCACAAATGTAGAGGGTTTGGTGCTCTCGCTGATCAACACTGAGCATTAAGTTAAAAAAATTAAAAAGAAAAAATGGCATATTTTAAAGCGTGTCCAGTAGTTTGTGATTTTTGAGATGTTTCAGCTACAATCTGATGGGATGAGAGGCACCAGCTGCTTACATTCATATTCAAAGGGCACTTTGGGCTCACTGTGGAGGCAAATGTGCTTATAAAATTATATAAAAAAAAAAAAAAAAAAAAAAAAAAAATCCAGAAATCTCATTGGTTGGTTGGTTGGGGTGAATCCCGCTGTGGATAAGGCGTCGTGCACGAGAACCAATAGCAGCGCAGGGTTTGTGGGCAGAGCAGAGGGTGGGTTTAATCAAACATTCCCCTCCGGGTGGGACTTGGGGACGTTTTTCTGCCGAGTCGAGGCGTTCCCTAAAAAACGCCAAAAAAAAAAAAAACACACATACACAAACACGTCAGCTTGGAGGGTGGGTTATTTCTGGAGGGATTTCTGCTCACAAGCTGAAAGCGTGAGGATGGAGGAAGCTACAAAACTGTCAAAGAGGTTTTGTGATTTTGTACAGTATTAAAATAACGGCGTGGACACTGACCGGTGACTGGGCTTTGGAGAAGTTGACGTGTGCATAAAGCAACACTGCAATGTCCTTGTGTCCCGCTTCCAGAGCTATGGACAGAGCAGTACTCTCATCCTGATGAGGGAAGAAAGGAAGTAAACATGAGACAAAAGCAAACAAAGCCCAAGGAAGTAACTGCAGTGATTCTGCACCGGCACAACTACAGTACAATAACGCACAACATGAACACACACTGAGGGAGGGGGCAAAAAGGCAAAAAGATCAAACTGCCATCATTTCTCAGTTTGGAGCTCTGACACCACGTCAGCAAACACCCCCTGAGTTACTCACGCTGTCGCTGAGCGTGGCGTCACAGCCGGGCTGGGCCAGCAGCAGTTTGACGATCTCGACGTGGCCGTGCTCGCTGGCGCACATCAGCGCCGTCGAGCCCTCGTCATCCTGGATGTTGACGTCGGCGCCGTGAGCCAGCAGGGACCGAACCATGTCCATCCTGCCGTGACTGACCGCCAGCATCAGCCCCGTCTGACCAGCCTGGAACAGGAGAGCAGCGCGGTGAGAGAACCTGAGCGAGCTGCTCAAATGACTTCCTGTGAGTCTGCTTTTATCCTTGGAAAATTAATCTCTGGGTTCAAACATTATGTGTAGCTATGTAAAACTCCTATAAGGGCATCCTCAAATACTTCTGAGTTTTCCTCACCACAGCACACATCATGCCCCAAACACACTGAAGTGCCAGCAGGTCAAATTTCTCCAACAGCTCTGAGAAACTTTTCACTAACAGACCGCAGCATCGACTCCTGAACACGACTCCACCTTAAATCTGTGCAGTGTTACATAAATTGTTAAGTTTGTCTCCAAATGTTAGCCTTTCTTCACCACAGGGTGGCACTAAAGTGCACTTTTTACCCACTTTATAAGATTAAACTAAACTCATGTGTCACATTTAAATTTGTCTTTTCTTTTGTTACATCATTGTGCAGATTTCATTTCGCCTTCATTTCCTTTTAGGTCTCAGAGAGCGAGTCGGTCCTCCATGATCTTCATATTACCATTTCACCCTGCTGCGACCTTTTGACCTCTGACCTTCTCTCACTGACCTGACTGGCACGGGCGTTGACGTCACCCTTGCTGAAGAGCTCCTCCACAATGCGCATGTCCCTGGGCGTCTCCACGGCCGCGAGCGCAGCGAGCATGATGGGGGTGTATCCTGCCTTGTTCTGCTGGTTCACATTACACACGTCTGAAACACACACACACACACACACACATACACACACACTTTAAAGCTTTCTGAAGGTGCAGGAGGACATGTGTGTCGCTGGTGGTCTCGTGGGGGGGGGGTCAGCCTGTGACACTGATTGACTCGTCACTGTCAGCCTGTCAACAACAGTGCTGCTGACGTGTCAGCACGTGATGCTTCAGTCAATCACTTCTTGTCCTTAAAAAAAAAAGTCCTCTGATGCATTGTCTGCTCCCCACAGAGCTCTTCTCTTACACTCTCTACAAGCTGAACATGCTACATGCTAACAGGGAGGGGGAAGAAATCCTTGAGACATCAGAGCCTCATGGGAAGCGAGGGGACGAGGACAAAGGCTACAATAGGAGCAGAGGGGTGGGGATGCTGTCACAGAGAACAAGGAGACAAAAGACTGAAGGGACAAAAAGGCCTTCAGAGCAGCGAGTGGCGGGACCTCATCACAGTCTATTGAGCCTTCAGAGAGCTCAGTGAGGACGAGGCTGCAGATCAAACCCAATCGAGTGCTGTAAAAAATAACCTGGAGTCTATTAGTCTATTATCCTCCTTAAGTGTTTTTACATACAATACTTTTTAACCTGTTCAGCTCATATCCATCCTCTTATATCCACTAATCATCACAGGCTGTATGGAAACAAATATGTGGCTCCCTCCTGATGGTATATGTGAGTGTAAACCTCACGCCGGCAGGCAGGAATGAACCCCTCAGCGCCTTCCTCGTCTTTAAAGCTATCTGGCAGAAACGCTGCTAAGCTGTTCGATATCAGAGACGCCCTGCAGCTCTCACCTGCATCCAGCAGCTTCTTCACCACCTGGAAGTTTGAGTGTGAAACACTGTAGTGCAGCGCCGTGTTGCCGTTGCCGTCGGCCATATTGACGATGTGTCTCAGCACAGCTGGAAAAACGCCGGCAAAGGCTCCCAGGTAGTCCTCCACCATGGCTGCCACCGCTGCCTTCTGGCTGGACACACGGAACCATTCGTGCTGCACCGTGTTGAGACAGCCTCTCTGCGGAGGCAGGAAGCGATCAACACACCGACAGGCAAATTTAACTCAATATCCAACTTTAAGGGCCACTTTGTGCAGAACTAAAACTACAGATGTGTTAGTGGTTGTGTCTGAGCAGCCACTGCAGGCGAGTTCAGCATTTCAACACTTCAGGCTGTGAAAACCAAAGTCCACAATCTCTGGATGTTGCTAAATGTGATCCTCCAGTTTCATGTAGTCTGTTTTATTAAAGCACAAACCCAAAGACGTCCTCACCAGGTCTTTGCTGCTCACAGATTTGGGGTCACTGAGGTGAGATTTGAGAACGTTGCACGCAGCCAGCATCTTCTCACTCAGCTCGTACCTTTAAGATGACGTCAAACACAAGTTAATATCTGAAGCACTTCAGTCCCGACTGATGAGATAATTGATCAACTTATGAGTACGCTGCAAATATTCCACATGCTTTAAATAAAGTTTTATCATCAGATAAATAACTGTCAGAGGGAGGACAAACACAAACGCCACACCAAATGTAGCTGCTGCAGATAATCTTTGACTGAATCTGAATGTTGCTGATGCAGCTTCAGGAATGTGTGCAAACCTGACATGCCTCAGAAATCAGAACAAAGATGCAGAAAATGAAATACTCTAACCCGCTGACTGTCTTTACTCACCTCTCTCTCGTCTCCTGCTTCTCTGAACTTTCCTCTTCCTCCTTCTTGTCCACATCCTCTGCTCCCTCGGGCTGGAACTCCTCCCTGCTGCGCTCTCCCTCCACTTTCTTGTATCCCTCCTTTCCTCCGCACTCCTTCTCCTCATCCTCCTCTTCTTCGTCCGAGCCAGAGGAGCTGCTGTCCTCTGAGCTGGAGTCGTCACTCGACGTAGTCTCGTATCTGTGCCACAAGGGGGCGACGGAGGCACAGAAACATGAAGATGGGCTGTGTGCAGACCGGCAGCTGGGCTTTCAGGACATTTGCATGCAGCCTGTTCTCAGTGGATGCTATCAGGCACGTGAGGCTCGGGAATAACATCAACACACAGCTGTGTAAATGTAAAACCGGCCACCTTTAACCTCAGCTGGGACAACAGTCCACGGCAAAATTCTCACACCACAAACATCTAAGAACCATTTAAAGGAAAACCTAAATCAGTTGAAATATTCATGAGGGTGAATAAATATATTTTCCATCTCACCCTCCGTTCACCCCGACGAACTGTAGGTTCTTCTTCGTGCCGTTGGAGTCGGCTCGGCCATCTTTCTTCTTCATGATGGATTTCAGGGTGTTCTGCCCTGCAGGAGGGACACATGGACACAGAACGTCTTAAACCAGAGTAGGCAACAGTTTTCCTCTCAGAGAGCCAGAGTCACTCAAAGTAAGCAAAAGGCCACACACTGCCATAAATGTGGCAGACGTAACAGGTTGCTGAGTCAGTGTCAGTATGAAGTATCTGAACATAACCTGCACAGATGCAGATATGTACTTTTAATAAAAGTACTGCATCAACAAAGAAAATACACTTAAAGAAATTAAGGGAACACGTCGTCATCGCAGTTTAACAAAGTCAGTTAAACTTCGGGGAATCTGAAAACTCACTTTTCTCCTGTTTTGTTTTTATTAGTGTCCTCATCACTGCTGGCAGTATGAGACAACATCTGGACATGCTCCTGATGAGGTGGTTGGTGGTGTCCTGACCTGGATCAGGTCAGATATCCCAGAGGTCCCCAGACTGAGGTCTGGGGAGGGTGAGGGGCCGGTCAGTGGCATTAGTGACTTCATCATCCAGGAACTGCCTACAGTGGCCACAGTCAGGGCGCCATCGACTAACACAGAGGTCTGCGTGACCCTCTGAGGACACTCAGACCATCACTGACTCACTGCCAAACTGGTCACCCTGGCTGATCCTGCAAGAAGCGTAACGTGCAGCATGGTGTCTCCAGACCCTTTCATACTGCGTGTTCAGTGTGAACCTGCTTTCATCTATGAAGAGAGCAAAGCAGCAGCAGTGGACCTGCCGGTCTGTGACAACAGGTCCCACTAAAGGAGTCTGGAACCTCGTAATACCCTCATGGAGTCTGTTTCTGATAGTTTGGTCAGATTGTTGAGTTCTCTGTAATTATTGTAGGGTCTTCACCTAAAATATAAAGCACTTTGAGTGTTGTGATTTGGTGCTATACGAATAAAACTGAACTGAATTGAAAGTGTGCATGAGCCCACTGGAGTTCGTTTTGTAGGGCGACTCCTGCTCCTCCTTGCACAAAGCAGCAGATACATTCCTGCTGTTGTGTTGATGCCTTCCTACGCCCCCATCCAGCCCTCCTTGTGTAACGGCCCGCCTCCTGGTATCTCTTCCACACTCTTGGATGTACCATCCTGGAGGAGCTGCACTATGCTTGCAACCTGTATGGGCTGCAGGTACCATATTAAGCTACCAAAGACAAGGACAGTAGCAAAAAGCAACAGCAGAGGAGAGAGGAGGAAAATAATCAGCGGTGGGCATCACCTGCTAAGCTATCCCTTTTTTGCCTCTCCAGTGCACAGAATGATGTCCATGAAGTTTAA
Source organism: Archocentrus centrarchus (assembly GCF_007364275.1). Lineage (NCBI taxonomy): Eukaryota > Metazoa > Chordata > Actinopteri > Cichliformes > Cichlidae > Archocentrus > Archocentrus centrarchus. The sequence goes on from NW_022060256.1 coordinate 5,713,404, forward strand.
CTGCACTGATGCCATACTGTGAAGATCGAGTGTTCCCGTAACATTTCTGAACTATAGGCGTATGAACAAAGATACGCTCATATCAGTATGTTAATGTCAGATCCTGGCATCTGACATTAAAATACATCAAGGACCAACATTTCACTGTGAATCCAGAGCTGCAACTGTTCCAGTTTATCAACCCTCTACAGACACGAGCAGAGCGCCCTCTGGTGGAATCGAGTTAAACAGCCAAACAGACATATTAAAAAGTCATTTTCAAGAGAAATGTTGTCTTTCAATGGATGGATGGCTTTAGGTCTCCTTTTGATTACACACCCATGTGTGGCTGAGACAGGACTGAAGATGATCAGAGTGCTATCTTCAAACTAAAAGAGACACTTAAATGGAGTTTATGTGTCATTAAAATAAGAGCCTTTAAATTTCCTGTAATTAGAGTTTAAGTTGCTTCAACAATTGATGTTTTTCAGGTAACCATTCTGTGAGTAAGAAGTTAACTTATTGGCGTAAGCACAGAGTAGAAAGTGTTTTTCCCTTCTTTGTTTCCATCTCTTTTCTGCATTTGGTCAGTGTTTTTAGTGTTTTTCATCACTAGCCTCCTAATAAAATCCTCCCTTTACACTCTCCTCCTGCATCATTAACACAAAACGTAACTAAATAGCCCATTCAGTTCATTACAAAGAGCAAATAACGCCTGAATGCCCCACTAAAAGTTCTGACATGATCAAGAGCTTTGGCAGGGAGGAAAGCAGCCATTAAGCGTCTGTCTCATCTGTCCGCGAGGCATTGGAAGTCGACCCAAAGCCCGAAGTATCTCAGTCATTTTAAGTAGAGGCCTCGAAAACCAAAATACCAGCAGGGTGAGCCAGAAACACTCTGCACATCTGCCAGGACTTGCCTCCACGGAGGGGCCTCCTAAATGCCGCAGGGGGAAAACAGAGTGGAGTGTGTGTTCATGCCTCAGCATGTACGCAGCTGCATGTGTACACACAGGCGTGTGCGGCGCTCATTAGCAACGCGGTCGTTCAGCACGTTCCCCGTGTTTTGACAGCTGGGAGCGTGAGCGGCCGCTCGTCAGGCTGATGACGTTTGTGGTCGTGTTTCACGCGTTGCCTGGTTTGTATATGACGTACGGGTGAAACCCTTACAGACAGCTCAGGTGAGGTAACACACCTTTCAGCAGCAGCTACGCTGTCGGTTCCCGGCTCTCGAAAGAAAAATACTGCTGAAGAAACTTATGAATGTTCTGTTGAGGGGCCGTCTTCTAGCCACCAGACCACAGCCTAAACATCTGGTCAGATAACTATGACTGGCTTGGTAGAAAAACATCTGTTTTACACTCTAGAGACGTGTTTTCACTCTTTTGGCTCTCTACTTCTGCACACTGGACGTGAAATGAACAGTAACTGAGGCTGAAACACTGAATTAAGCTGTAAGTGTTTATAACCCTGATAAATGGGCTCAGGGGCCCAGGGGGACAGTGACCTGAAAAAAGGCAACTGTTTTTGACTCACATGCTGAGCAGCAGTGAGAGTCACGAGCTGAGGATGCAGCAAAGAAAATCTGGTTGTATAACATCAGGCATCCACTTTGCAACCAGTTTGTCTGTTGTGGAGGTAAAAAGCTTCTACTTGGAGCACTTTAACATAAGATGCTGCAGTCAGGTGGGTTTGTTGGGCAACTCCTCTGAAACTGCCAAGCCAAGTTCATTTATAAAGCACTTTAATAACAGCAACCACTGACCAAAGTGCTGTACATAAAACACATCAGGACAAGAGAAAAATAAAATTTACAAAAAAGGTAAAAGATTTAAAAGTTACACACAAATAAAACTATAAAATACATAATTTATCCTAGAAATAAATAAATTACAAATTTCAATAGACAGACGCTCATGTTAATCAAAGGCCAAATGAAATAAGTGCGTCTTAGGAGCAGATTTAAACTTGACCAATGAAGAGGCCTGTTGAATGTCTAATGGCAAAGCGTTCCAGAGTTTTGGAGCTGCTCATCTCCTCTGAGCCTCCGCTGTGTCCTCGGCACATCCAGCTACAGCCGATCAGCTGATCTGAGCGACCGGGAAGGACTATGTAGGTGCAGCAACTTGAAAAGATAAGGTGGGGCAAGGCCATGAAGTGCAGCACCAAATTAAATTGGAGAGTGGGTTATGGTCAAGTCTACCATGTGACTGACCTAAACCACCACCAGCTTGCGGTCCTCCATCTTGGACCCAAGTTGCAAGCTCTGAGAATAAAAAAAACTGCAGTTCCTTTAATGTCCACTTGAGGCTCTAGAAGCACATCAGTCCCCATAGATGTTAAAATGTCCAACTTTGTCTGCTATAAAAAGTTTTTGTTTTCTATGAGTAATTTTAGCCTCCATAACGACTGTACAGGGGGTGAGGTTGATTTAAAAAGCTCCCATTTAAGTTTTATTAATCTCTAAATTAGGGGCGTGGCCCTAATGTAGCTGACAGCTGTCAGCTGAGCTCCACTCTGGCCAATCTGAGTCACTAACCTGCTCGTTAGGAGTGTTTCTGGTTCTCCAGTTTTATTAGCACTAAGATCATACAGATACTAAGTTCTGTGGTCAAAAACCATCATGTTGGTGGCCATAACACTGAAGTTGCTGCCCAACCAGCAGATGATAGTGACCATGTCCATCTTTTGTATACAATTGCAAAGCTCTTAAAAAGCCCCTTTAAGTGTGGCCTGAAAATAAAGAGGATGCGTTGTGTGCTGTGAATGCAGTGGTACCATGTAGCGCTGTAGACATCTGGCGGTCCATGCGGCTCTTCTGCTCGGCTGCACTGATGTGCTGCTGCTGCGACGGCGCGTTTGCAGGTCTATCTGCTGCTGAGAGTTCAGGTGACATCTCCACACGCTGCGTCCAGACAGAGGACAGATGCAGCTGCTGACTGCTCTCTGAGAAGGAAAAGAAAAAGTCAGACAGACAAGTTTACAGCCATCTAACACCACCTACACTTTGGGACTGATTGGAAATGCTGTGTATGGTACGATGAGCAGGACTCTGCAGCACGCAGATGTTTCACAGACACGAGGTGAGGAAAGTTTTCTGTTTGAGACTCTGAAACCCCGCTTCCTCAATCAGGCTGTTTTTTCCACTTAGTGATTTGAAGAGGGTGGAGTTCAGTTTGAAAAAGTGGAGTTTGCTGCTCCAATCAGACTTCAAAGGTTTGATCAGACCAACACAGACTGAGGAAGCAGATCAGCCAGTTTTCTAAATGATGGCTTTGGCTGCTGTTAAATTAATCATGACTGAAGACAGACAAGTGTCCAACTCGCATTTTAAACAAAACAATCTGGATCCGCTCCAAACTGTTACGGGTTCTTCCTTCAGTCACTCCGCCTGCTTACACACAGATGAACGGCACTGAAGCTTCCCAGGAAACATCCATGTAAAATTCCTGACTTCTCAACCTTATTTACTTAAAGCAAAATAAGCACCTAGTGTTAATATTTTACCATCTAACTACAGCTGGAAAATTAACAATTACATGTTAACTCAGCCACGGGGTCGGTTTATAAACTGGTGTTTATGACGAGGAGTAACGACTTCAGTCATGACTTTCATGCCATTTTATGCTGAACATTGATGGCAGGAATTCATCCATAAGGTCTGAAACCATGAAAATGTAATCAGGGAGACCTCAGTGCCATTTTTTAAAAATCAGAAATCTGCAGGGCATATTTTTATAGCATGTGATGTGAGTTTTGTTCAGACTCCTGTCTTACTGTAAGTACTTTAACACAGACGTTACCCATCAGCACCTTAATACTTTCTTACAGCTGTTCCCACTTAGTTTGCTGCTTCCAGTGCTCCAAAATACAGCTCCTTGAACAGTCAGGTCAGCCTTGTGACACCTCAAAAGAGGCCAGAAAGTGACCAGAAACCAGCACAATCACCACCCCCCCCCCCCCCACCCCATGCTCATCTGCCAGCCTGAATGAATGTGTGTTATGTAACTGAGAAGGAGCCATGAATCAGCAGGGAGCTGCTGGTAAAGGCGGGGTGGCCTGCAAAAACAAGTGGAAGAATAGTGCGACATCACGGCCCTGCTAAAAGAAATGAACTCACTGTTGGTTCATATCCCTGCCACATTCTCCAGTGTCCAAAGACAACTTTGGCCTGTCGGGTCCTATCAGACCATGCGTGAACGCCCCCCCCCCAACAAGAAAACCCAGCAGGAACAGTTTCTACCCTTTAATCCTGAACTACACCTTAAATCAGCTGTTACTTCATTATAACACTGACATGACCTAAAAGTGTGTTTTAAACAAGCAGCGCACCCCCCAGGGCCAAAACGTGAAACAACGCTTAGTGCCAAAAACCTGCAGTTCCTCTAATGACCACTTGAGTCCAGCAGTGAGTCAGTCTCCATAGACTTCCATGTTAAAAATGTCCAACTTTACAGCAGAAATAAACATCTTACCGACCAACTAAGAGAGTTCTGAGTGACAGGTTCTAGTATTTTATTAATTTGTTACTTATTACTAAATCAGCAGATATCTGTGTGTGTTCCACCTGCAAAGGTTATGGATGCAGCTTGCTAACCTTAGCTGATAATCTAAGCACGATAACTCCTGGCTCCAAAAAGAGAAACAATGACCAAAACGCCAACACTGAGGCCTCAGAAAGTGGAGTCCAGAAAACAGCAGCCATGTTATGCAGTCTGTGGTGTTAGAAAGCGTTCACATAAACTAATTATGTTACATTTAGAGCAAACGCTCTTTCAAACTTTTAAGCAAACATGGAGGCCAAAATGGATTTCCAATTTCTCTGACAACTGAGCAGACTCCATCAGCTGAGGACGATCACATGACGCAGTCATATCACTTTAAAATGAATTGATTTGGATGTTAGGACAGATCAGACAAAATACAATTTGAAGACATGATGGACACAAGATTTATCAATAATTAGCCACATCCCTAAAATCAGTCTTTTCAATGCCTGCCCCCCCATCCACCCAGACTGAAAATACTTGTTTACCTGTTATTTTGCTGAAGCAGTTTATAGTGCATGTGTATGTTTGTGGCATGACTGTCAGTTATCACGACAAACAAGTAGGTCCCTCCACATTTATGAAGAGTAAAGGTCTTGTTTTGGACATTATGAGTGGAGCGTGCAGAATAATTAGCATCCTCACCTTCTGAGCTCGCAGAGTCTGACTGCAGCTTCAGGATGTCCTCGGCGCTCCCGTACTTCACGACGGAGTTGATGGACGACAGCGTGCTGACCAGCTGACTGTTGATGACCCCAAACTGGGACTGGGGCTGTCCGAAAGCTTCTGCCAGTTCGGTGTAGTTCTCAGCTAGCAGCATTTGTTGCTCCTGCAGCAGCTTCTGCACCCTCTCGATGTAATGGTCCAAGCTGACGCCGCCTTGCGTCTGCAGGGCTGCCGCCTCAGTCTTCACCTCCACGGTCTCCTTGCTGCTGATGCTTGACTCAGCTGGCTGGGAGGGGCCACATGCTATGTTTCTGGTTTTTAAACCAACCAAGAAATTCTCATGGATGCTTACTGGTCCCACCCCACATTCTTTGGTTTTAGTTGAGCTTGATTTGCTGGGGATTAGCTCCACATCTGTGATGGTTCCAACAGCAATCGAACGCATCTTTGCTGTTGAGTGAACGTCTTTAACGAGTCCTTCTCCAGCAGCGATGGTCCGGGTTTCAGTAACCACTGTGTTGGTTTGCTTATCACAAGTAAGCAACTCCATGGCAGTGAATGAGTCGGTGAGGACAACATGTTTTGTGTTCGTGGACTTTTCTGCAGCTTCCATCTCGGTGCTGGTCTGCTGAGTCGCTGACTCAGGAGCCGCCATGACAGCACAGTCCACTTTAGTGACACAATCTGGATCAGTTCCTTGTGACACCAATGTCTTGATGGGACTAACGACCACATCGACTAAACAATCTCCACAGCCAACTGATCGCCACTCTTTGCTTGCCTCCGTCGTGGCTTTGCTGAGGGTCAAGCTGTCCACCACCTCCTCTGTGTTGACTCCCACCTCACAAACACTGAGCTCCTCACCTACCTGCTGGTGACATGTCTCCACCTGGACCCCTACGCACTGGTCATTCACCTCCACATGTTCACGCACCACCCACCGGTCCATAGGGACGTCTGGTCCTGTGGCAACACTGTGGACAGTAGGCTGACAGGACACTCCTCTAGTGTGGGTCTGTGGACTTTTAGCAGTGCTAACATGGCTGAATTCCAGATGTTCACCCACTCCCTGGCTGCGTGTCTGGACTTTAGCTTCCACACAGATGCTGTACATCTCCGGCCTGACCATCAAACCTTTGTCTGCTTTCTTCTTAGTTGACCCACCAGCAGCTTGGAGCTCCAGTTTTAGCTTTCCCATCTCCATCTGATGAGTTGTTTCTTTGAGCTGCACCTCAAGGCGGTAGATCTTGTCCTTCAGGGCGTCGATGGTCTGCTGCTGCAGCTCAATCTCTTTTTCAGCTTCAGTGGTCATGCCCAGCATGGCCTCAGTGACACCAACTGCAGCGCTCCGGATTTCCAGCCGCTCTGTCGCTACCCCTGCATCCTGGAAACAACGTTCTTTCTGCGGCTTCCTTTGAGTGGCAGGAAGGTTATTCATATTTTCATCAGTAACTATACCAATGGATTTATGGAGGGCTTGGTTCTGCGTGAGGTTTTGAGGCTGGTTTTCATTTGTATTGTCCTGGGAAGTCTTCTCCAGTGCTTGGACCTCAGCAGCCAGGCGTCTGAACTCCTCCAGCCTTTGAGCGCTCTGCTCCTTGGCTTCTGGCTCCATGATGTGCAGCTCTGTTTCCTTTTGGATGGGGCCCAGGTTTTCCATTTGGTCAGCACAGCCTACACTGTAGGAGCGTTTGCGGAAGCCACCGAGACCTTGACTTTTTGACTGAGCAGCCAACTGTCTTTTCTCCTCCTGCAGAACAGCAATCTTCACCTGCAGGATAGGAATGGTTTTCACCTGCTCTTCGAGCTCTTTCAGCCTCTTGAGAGCCACAACCATCTGCTCCCGGATTTGTTGCAGGTGTAACGGGCTGACGTTAGTTACTGGAGTGGCCATCCCAGAGCTCATGGGGCTGTGGCGGATGGAGCTGCCCCTGGATGGTGGGTAATAGGAGTTATATTCTCCATTAGGGAGATGACCGTTGATGGGCAGAGTCTGATGGGAGCTGGGAGAGATCTGGCTTGGGCCTATGGAGCCAGAGTAGGAGGACAGTGAGCTGCTGGAGCCCATACCGCCAAAGCTAGCGAGACGACGGCGGGGCATCGGAGGCTCGCTAAGCGGCTGTATGAGCAGACGCTCCTGTTCCAGCCGACGACGGGTCTCCATGAGGGTCTTCTCCACTTGGGGGTTGTGCCGGGGGGCAAACCTGGGAGAAGGCGGGGGAAGGAGCTGTTTCTGCTCTGTGATGCTTGAGCACGACTGATGCAGAGGCACCTCACAGGTCGCCCTGGAGAGGGTGGGGGTCAGTGGAGCAGCACCCCTGTTGGTGAAGAAGACTGGGGACTGCTTGCCATCGCTGTTTGAGGAAGACAGGGAGTCTGTGGAGGTCCATTCAGCCTGAGCGCTGACCCCACCAGTGCTGCCCCGGGGCACCACCAAGGGTTTGGGCACTTTGGGCTTCCTCTGGATACTCAGCTTCTTAATGGTGTTGCCCCTCTCAATGTCGTCAACATACTTGAGGAAGTCCAGGTCTAACTGATAACCATAAGGAGTTTCAACATAGTAAGGGGCCTCAGAGTCCTTCTCGTCTTCTGTGCTTGGGCATCTTTGTCCCCTTTCTGAAAGAGAGACCACAAGAACATATTAGTGTTGATGTAGTAATGATCACCTGCTTATAAAGAAACTACAGGTTTAGAGAGAACAAACAGAGGAAGTTTGTTGCAGAGTCCCTGAAATAGTGAGTTCATTTATTTGGGATAGAATATATAAAAATATAAATACAAATATATGATAAAAATATAAATGTAAGTGTGGATATAACTTCGACACTTAAATCAAAGTGAACAAAAAAAGCAGGAAGAAGGGAATTTTTGCCCTTTGTGCAAATGAGTAGTTTACAGGAAGGAAAAATGCTTCTACGCATACATGCAAATATACTCATGCATGTCAACACACAAGCATAGTGACAGACAGATGATTGCATATTCCAAACATTCACATGCTCAAAAACAAGTGAAACAGAAACATGACAACTCTGAACCGCTACTGCGCCGTTTTCTACAAATCACCAAAGACACAGCTCACCTGACAGGTGCAAGCATTTTCTTTATATACAGAGATTTAAACTGTCTAATATTCACACCTTTGGCCACAAACGCCATAATGTGACAGTATGAGTACAAACTCGTCTCATATTTCTCACGTCTCCTCTGGAAAAGCGTGAGTGCTTCTTATTTTGGCAGAGAAAGCTTTACTCAGGCCCGAACTATGTGAGATGCAGCTACAGGACAACAACAACAAAAAAAAGTGTCAGGGGATTTTAAACCTAAATGCCTGCCAAAGAAACCAGCGCATACGAGCCTGCGACACAAACAATCTGTTTCCACAGCTTGGATAAGAAAGGAGCCAAAGGGTTCAGACAGGCAATGTCAATATGCCCCAGTTCAAAATCCATCCTACTGTCAACATTTTAGCTGCGACAGACAAAAGTGACCCACGAGCTATCACACAGTTTGAAGACAGAACGAAAGCACAAGATCAATCAAAGCTGCTTTAATCAAAGTCCAAACTCCAACACGTCCAGCTGAAAATGCCCTCAGTCAGAGTCAGGACGTTCACACTGTGCTGGCTAAATACAGAGCCTTGTTCTTGGTATGCCTGGAACTCTCACTGACTAAAGCAAACACAGGCTGGAAATAAACAGCCTCGCTCTTCCCTTCCAGTCCGCCCAGCTCCGGCACCTTCTCTCCTCAATCCTTTCCATTCAGCTACAACAGGAGGAGGGAATAACAAGGCTCAGCCTGCTGCTTAAACCTCTCTGCATGCGTTGTTCAAACTTCACTCACCTCACACCAGCAGCACTCTCTTTAAATTCGTGCTTTTCCTTCTTCCCCGCTCGGCTGGCAGATTCAGAGCGCGGGCTGCACTGTGCTGAGATCAGCCTCTGAGCTGCAGAAGCACTCTCTCCTCACTCTGTGCTCTTTCACAATCCTCTCCATACCAGAGGAAAAAAAAGCTCCACTATTGGTGTAAACTAAATGCAGCACACTATTGGACAGCTCGCTTCCTCCAATCATATGAGGCCCTGAGCAAGGCGCTTCCCTTCCCAAGTAAGAGTCCTGTTATTCATGGAGGGGAGCTAGACCCACAACAATAACAGTCTGTTCTTGAGACAAACTGCTCAGCGTATGAACATGTCAAACTGTTACACTCTGGTTTATGCTCCATGATCCAGTTTGCAGCATTCAACATCGCCAAAGAGAGTCATTCAAATCCAGCTTCTTACACAGTCCACTTTATGTCTACCTGCAAGTCTGACCTTTATTTTTTCAGGAGGTGAGGCTTCATTTCACTGAGTCACTTCATTCATTAATTTAATGTTTAGTCAAAACTTATTCTTGTGACTCAAACGTATACAAATTAAAGTCAGTTTGACCTTTTAATTACATTTAATATTTTTATTACAAACAGACAAAGCAACAGATAAATATGGTATTACCTCATGAGGCATGTGCAATTAAAGTTACTAACTTATAACCAAATCTTCTTTGGTTACACCCCGTAAATGTTGAGCTAAAAGACGGACATGCTCCAGCATGCCGACTGGAACAGACCGGGATCGAACCGTTAATGCAGGAAACGTCGGCCAAAGATGCATACCTGCGCACAAAAACAACCGAGCCATGATGCAGTCCAGAAAAATGTTTCTGACGTTTATTTCAACTCCACTGTCTGCAACCTCTCGAAACTATGGCCAAAAAATGTAGTTGACTGAACAGTTTGATGCATAAACTGCCAATAAATGCAACACTTTTCTCCAAATGTGTTACAAAAATCTCAGCTATGGAAAACCCCGTCGCTCAGTGCAGCCACACACGCTGAGGGTGGAAACAGTCAGCAGCTAAATTTACCTCCTTTAGTGATGCTGGCGACTATAGTCTGCGGTGATGATGCTGCGTGGGTTACAATCGATCGCTTTCTTGGAAACTTAGTGGCGTTTTTAAAGCTGTGACTATTTGTACTGTTACTGATTCACAATAATCTCAGACAGACAGCTGTGCATCTTCAAGTTTAAACATTCACAGAAAATAAAGACAAATTAAATCTATTTTTCATACGTTAAAGGTTTTAGGAAACAAAGTCAAATGAATAAATGGTTTATTTTAAACTAGTCTGTACTTGTGCCAGTTTTTTTTTTTAGGAAAATAAAGCAAATTTCCTCAAGTTTTATGAAGGGATATGGAATTATTATCATTTAAAATCAAGCATTCCTCAGAGTTGAGACAAGGCCCCGGCTGTTTGCTGCTGCTCTGCCCTGAAACAGTCACGTCCTGTTTTTCCCCTGGTATAAATAATCTGAGGCAGCACAGTCACGGTCCTGAGCTGCCTGGCTTGGAGGAGTCCCCCGTGGCACGAGTGCTGACCGGCCGTGTCGCGTGTGACAGGCAGCTCTGTGGTACCGCGGGCACCCCGAACAGCTGAGCGATGACCTCATCAGCAGAACAACCGAAGGGGTCGTGCAGCAGTGACGCCGAGAAGAGCCCGGGAGTCTGCTGCAGTCGACAGCTGTGAGAGTGTCAGTCTGAGACTATGATTAGACAGCAGTTAGCTAACAGTGCGTCTGCACACCAGTCTGCAGGACTTCATTTCCCTTCTTAAAGAGCAGCAACAAATCAGCCAAACTATGAGGTCCTTCGTTCTGTTGTCTTCTACAATTTGAACATTAAATTTTAATTTTTTCTCTGAATATCCCAAAGCTTTGGAATCATTAAACACTGTAAGGCTGTCATGCTGCCTTTATTAGTTACGCCGACCCCCCCAGCTCTACATTAACCTGTCGTTAGTGCCTAGTGAGGAGGGATTTTAAAAAAAGGGGCACATCTCTCAGCATGTGTTGTCTGTGTCAGACCGACACATTTTCCAAACCCATCCAGTGGGCCGGACTTGATCTTTGGTGTTCCAGCTCCGGCCCCCAGGCTGCATGTCTGGAAGTAAAGGTTTCATAGCTGCACCTGCGGACGGCCTGTCGGTCTCTGCTGCTGAGGAGCGTGCAACAGCAGGCTGACGGCTTCTGCTCGGTCGCTCCACCTGCTGCCGCCGTGCAGCCCGAGACACGCAGGCCTGCTGCTTAAATCAGGATTAGACTCTTTGATTAGTAATTATTCAGTTCCAATTCTGGGATTTGGGCAATATTTTTTCAAATGTGAAGGTTATTACTTCTTCACTGTTATTTAGTGATCTGCTCGGCTTGCTCTGAAATTCATTAATATCACAACTCCATTATGAGGGCACCGGTACATCTGACCATTAATTCTGTGCATGCATTTAATGTGTTGCTTGGATATGGCCTCTTCTGTGGCATATTTATCCTTATCCTTGGAGGTGGAACAGGCACAGTTTAATGGTCTGGCTGCAAGAACAGAACAAATAAACAGAATTCAAAGCATTATTTATGGGTCTGATAAAGATCAGCTGTTTCCTCATCGGATAATCTGCTGACAGTTTTTACAGAAGCTCAGAGAAAATCTAATGTTCTCCGAATTAAATCACCTTTTTATAAACCGCCCTCTGAGCGCCATAATTAACGATCTTTAATTCGTTAGTTTCAGGGAGATAAAAATCTTGATTAAAAAAAAAAAAAAAAAAAAAAAAAAGCTTTTTCCTAACCTGCCACCCAAAATCATTAAAGACAAAATACAAATATTGGCACATAATGTGCAGACTGTATTAATAAAACAGACCTTTGTTAGTCAGAACTGTTGAGCTGAGGCTGAGTTTTAGTTACTGTTCTGATCTTCGTGCAGCCTAAAAATAACATTTAGTGGTTGGCACACAGCTTCCAAGCTCTGTTCTACCTCCCTCAGCTGGGATATTAAAATATTTCTGCCCCATTATCTAATGTGAGCTGTATGTTTGCAGCATACCAGCAGCGTACTGTGTATAAGCTCAGGATGAGGGTTTGCAGGTCAGCGGCTCTAACAGAAACCATGTGCTTCTGAGTCAAAGACTAATTATTCACACTTCACTTTGCAGCCAAACTCAGCAGCAGCACAGGCTGATGCTAACACTCTACAGAAGAGAATCCCTTTAAAATCATCCAAACGGTCTCCGGACTTTTCTGTGCTCCATCAGCTGAGCCCCTCAAACTCTCCATGTTTGCTCTTAAAATATGGGGCTGAGAGCCAGCCCGGGCCCTCGTGTTGACACTCTGAAGAAAAATACACAACCAGGGCCTTGCTTATTTTGCACTGGCTGTGTAAAAGTTTAAATTTAGAGCTGACAAAAGCCTTTTAACTTCCACACGCCGTCACACACTGAATAAATGAGCCAACTGCTCTGAATCTGTCTGCCAGCTGTGTGTTAACCAGAGAACAGAAGTCTTTGACATTTTACTTTTTCTATTTTAAATTAAGAAAGCCGAGCTCCCTGCTTTGTACACACACACACACACACACACACACACACACACACACACACACACACACAGTGTACTTAACACCTGAAAATAAGCAGCTCATGACAGACATCTAATGTGGCTCATGTTAAAATGTGATGTTCCTTAAATTTACAGGTACCTTAGAACAGACTTCCTTGTTTGTGGATAATTAAGATGTTCGTTATCTTTAAACACATGTAAAAATGTGGGCTTAAGGAAATGATGGCGGACGTGTTTTACGCTATTACTTCTAGTCTCCATTACTGATTTTATGAGAACAGTTTAATAATTGTTTTCAGCCCCAGTTTTGAGGTTTCTTTGGACTCTAAAACTGCTTTTCCTTTAGTACCTACTCAGCGCGGGTCGAGTCGCCACAGTTTTGTTTCCATTACGACTGAGGACCACCTCAGTGTGGGTGGAGTCTATATAGCAACATGGACAGAAGTCTCTTGACGTAATTTGTATGCAACTCAGTCTTTTTAGCTTTTGTCTACACTGCTGTGTTGTGCGATGGTACCCGGGAGCAGCCATTAGCTCGGAGACCTCATGATAAACACTCATTTCTCGTCTCATCTCCCAACAAGCACAGAAATGTCTGCAGCTCCTCGTTCGACCACAGTGTTGATTTGCGTGCCTCCAGTTTCTTGCTGCCGGGTTTTAAAAAAATAGCACGGCTGATTCTGGTGAAGGAGTCACTCTCATGACTCCGCTAGTGGCGACACTCCCTGGCCAATCAGTGGCATGTTGTTCTTCGACGTCACATTTTCGGATTGCCCTGGATTACTTGGAACCCTGGCTGAGAAGGTAAAAAAAAAAAAAAAAAAAAAAAAAAAAAAAAAAAAAGCACCAGGTACTAATGGGGAAGCCTACAAACCGTGCCGAGTAGGTACTAATGGAAATACAGGATAAAGCACCATATGGAAAACAACTCTTCAGAGATTAACTATTTATTCTTTTGCATTCTTTGCAGCAGTCTGAGGGTTTTGTGGGGTATAGCCAATATTCCTGTTGGCTGAATATGTGACTGGGGAGACTTAAAGCACAAAACACCTTGGTTGTAATCATGTCTCAGCTGGACACCAACAGGAGGCTCTGGATAGGCTCAGACACCACAGAAACAGGAAGTGAGGGGATAGCTCACTGTGTCAGTGAATGTGGTGGTGGCAGACGGCGTTCCGGTGCACTGAACGCATCCGTCGTGCATATCTACTGGAAGAAATCGATTTAAGTGAAAATTGCTGCAGAATTAGCAGCCTGGAGTTAAACCAGTGCTGCTCTGTCCAGTTGGGACTCCTTTGTACAACGTGCTCGCTCAGATCTGATAGCACTTGTACTTAGGTGTGGCCCAAGTGGCATGCTCTGGGGATATTAGGCTAAACATGAGTGAAATGGTTGCAAGCAGTTGGAGATCAAATGAGTTTAGGTCTAACTACAAAGCACGCTGCCCTCTGGATATTTGAGAGATTATTATACCTGCCAAAGATCAGAGCAAACTGCCCCTTTATTTTGATATAAATCTCATCAGAACAGCCCACCAACAACTCCCATCCAATCTGAGTCCCTGCTCAAACAGAGCCGTCGAGCCTCTAATGTTCTAACGTCTTTAGCTGCAGTGCAAAAAGTCCTGAAATAAGAGTTGATAGTTCACACTACAGAAATAAAACCAACCCATAAACAATTCCAGGTAATACCTGTGACTACTTAACTAGTATGGAGAAGGTCGTTTGTCACTACTGTACAGAAAACTGAAGGTCTGCATTGTTCTGGGGACAAAAACATTTTAAACTTAGTTTAATAATCCAAACAATATCTGCTGCAGCCCTAACAATAATAATAACAATAATAACAATAACAATAATAATAATAATAGTCATTGCATCTGCCTCACCCACAGATTTACCAATTAAAATGCATCTGTAGATGTTGCTTCTGAGAAAAGTGAAGTTTGTCTTGGATCTGCAGTTTTTCCTGCTGAGCAGACAGGAAAGCAGGGAGGTGGTGACACAGGAAACAGTCTTTGGGGGGGGGGGGGACTCAAACCCTGGTCCTTCAGTAAGGACTGTAGCCTTCAGTACCTGCTCAACCAGGTGAGCTGTAGCAGTGCCCCAAGCCAGCACTCTTTAATGGCCACCAGGAGGTGACACATGTGGTTGCAAAAAGACTCAAAGCCTTACAGACATCTATGGCCCTCAGCCCTGACCTCTGAACACTGACGAGGTTAACGAGTTCTTTCACTCATACTCAAAACATTTGCTCCATTTTGTAAATTTTGGACATTTTAAGGAAGCACGACTATCCAGGATATGCTTGCTGGCTGATGAAGTTGTGATGGGAGGGGCAAGGGCTCATTCACTCTTTCAAAATAGGTGTGTGGGGGGGGGGGGGGGGGGGGTCATAATTCTACCAGATGGATACATATAAATAAATATAATATCCAAAAGGAAGATCTAAAGTGAGTTGTTACATACACTTAAACACTGTTAACAGACCAGACCAGCCTGCTCATGCAAAGTGTGTGTTACCAACAGCCAAGAAGAAGTCTTGGAGGACGTTAACATGAATGCTACTCAGGGTTTTTCAGGACCTGCAGATACAAACTTACAAACTCACTAGAGACACAGCGCTATTCTCGCACTGCATTACTCCAAGAGCCAAGCATGATGCAAGCGCCCGGGTGGAGCAGACTCCAGTGGCCCAACAGCACAGAAACACTGCTGTGTTTTCATCCCTCCAGAAGACAGAACACAATTTTATGCTTTATCTTATGAGGACTTGAATTTGGTCCCCACAACATGAGTAATACAGGGACACACACACACACACACACACACACACACACACACACACACACACACACACACACACACAGCCTGGTATTTCCTGGCTCTGTCTGTGAGCCTAATTACTCCCAAGAAAAGTAGAGCCAACATTTGATCAATGCCTGCAACACTGCAGCAGCTCAACACAACAAGAGCAAGACACGCCGGTCCTCATCTGAACCCAGGACCAAGACAAAAGAACACAAAGTCCATTAAAGCTGCACATTAGGTGAACAGAGGTTGGTCAGTGGGAGCGCAGCTGCCAGCTGAACTGTTGGCTTCTTCCAGAAACTCACAGGGTCGTGCCAGACGCTGCTGCCAAATTCAACAACTCAATGCTGTACACGATGATGCAGACTGAGGGAAATGTTTGGGCTTCCTCTGCAAACAGTGAGGCAGTCTGAAAAAATGTGCCCGTCTCAGACTTTTCTCATAGATGGTCAAGAAAAACCGACAGTCTGCAGGCCGGTTCATTTTCACCGACATGTAAATATGATGATTCAGCCAACAACAGCTCAGAGTAAACATTTAAGTTTGCCGAGGTACGATAGTTTGAGTCCGTGGATTTTGGGCCGTTTTGTTGCAAGAATGACCCTATCCCCCTTTCCTTCCTCCTCCAGTTCAGGGTCTTTGGGGGGGTGGGGTGGAGCCTATCCCAGCTGCCATAGGGCAAGAGGCACGGTAAACCATGGACAGGTCACCAGTCTGTCACAGGGCTAACAGAGAGACAAACAACCATTCACACCCACACCTATGGAGAATTTAGAATCACCAGGTAACCTAACCCACTAACTGCATGTCTTTGGACTGTGGGAGGAAACTGGAGAACCCAGAGAGAACCCACACAGACACGGGGAGAACATGCCAACTCCACACAGAAAGGCCAGATGGTAGATTCAAACCCAGGACCTTCTTGCTGTGAATAAAGAAACATCCCACCAATCACACAACCCCCTATCTCCAAACTTCTGCACTTGGCAAGAGTTGAAAGGAAGAACTCCCTTTTAAAACAGGAAGTGACCTTAAACAGAACCAGGCTCAGCACAGCCATCGACCTCGACCGGCTGGGCTGCGTGGGAGGAGGAGAGGAGCAGCACAGAAAGACAAACAGGACAAAACCAACTGAGGGAGAGAGATTTCCAAGACAAACTGTCAAATTTACAAGATTAAATATGTTGGAATCCAAAGAATATGAGTCCCGTTTTGACTAAAATATGCTGCCCGAGCTCACAGGGCTGACCACATGAGGCGAACAAAGTAGCTGCCATTTAAAAAGTACAGGATGCTGGTTTAATTCCTGATATTGATTTCTCTGTAAATGCTTTAGCTGCAGATCGTGAGGAATCGTGTTCTACCCATAAAATAATTGTCTCACATTAGTATTTGCATAATATGAGAGCTTTAAAATAATCTACCAGTGAATGAGTGAATGAATGCTGATTTAGGTTATGAATGATCGCTAACCGTGATCTTCATCCTGCATTCGTGCACGCTGCTCAGACTGAATCCCTGCACTGTTCTGCTGTACTGTAGGGGGCACGCTGCACATGATAACAATGAAGTGATTAATGCTCAGTGAGACACAGTCACACTTCACACATCAGCGCTGTTGTGTAAAGACAGTGAGGGTCTGGAGCGGGCAGTGAGAGAAACAAACCATTACTCCATTTGATTTACAAAGACGCAGCGCGGCCCCCGGTGGCTCACATCATTATAAACTCAAAGCTCTTACACAAACAGGAAAGTGACTGAAAGGTACCACGGGGGAGCTTTAAAAGGGCAGCTGGGTCCATTACTGCTGCAGAAACAAAAACACTTCAGTGGGTTTGAAGGAGCTACAGGCGGTGGCCTCACTGGCCTGACAGCGAGCACGGCCTCCCCGGCGGACTGGTGCCATTCAAGGCAGAACAAACCCATAATAGTCTGCTCCGAGACACAACCAGGCCCGGACCGGGACCTCGTGTTCAGGAGTAATAGTTCGGATTGTCCTAACGTGAAATCAGTTTTCCAAAATGGCAACTTCATTCAGAGTATAAGCAACATGATGCTGATTGTGTTTTTAATTCTCCCACTGGTCTTTAAATCAGTCCAACATTTTTGAGGAGCAGTATTTTAAGATTGTGGGATCAGTCCTGCAGCTTGAAACAAACAATACTGAAGTTGCATTAAAATCTGCTGAGGTTTTCCCTGGAAGAAATGCGCGTAATGGTTTGTTGCTCAATGCGCTGAGGCGTCACACATCTGGCATTTATTTTAATCTGCAAGAAGCCTCACTGCACAATCAAGCTTCAACACAAGAATACAGACATTAGTGCGGTCACGTGGAGAGGCAGAAAACAAAAACACCTCTGGTTCTCTGTCTGCATCATACTGGACCTCTTTTTTCCCCCTGATATTAAATCTCTTATTGGAATGATTTGAAATTGACACTCATTTGTTACATTTGATGAACATGCAGTTTGTGCACTTTAAAACCCGAGATTCATGACGACAAGGAGGCAGACTAAAACCAAGAAGTCTGCTGAGGAACAAGAACAAAAACTAACGTGTTCCAAGAGTCAAGCGGCGTTAAATCACAGATGAGCATTCTTTCCTAAACATCCCCCAGCCCTACAATAAAAGGTTAAATATCACCGTCTGCCTGACATTCTTCCCCAGCAGGTGACCACGTCTGCCTCTTGACCAGCAACACCACAGAGAAGCTATTTTTATTAAGAGGAGGGGTCAGCAGTTTGAGCAGAGCATTCCTCAGTATTCGCCCCTTTGGTAAAAGTGGCCACTGCAGCTCAAACCTTTACCACAGCCTGCAGAGTGGTGTGTGTCTGTGTGTGTCTGTGTGTGTCTGTGTGTCTGTGTGTCTGTGTGTGTAGACTGATGCTCAGAACAGTGTTCCGCTGCACTGAAAGCATCCGTCCTGCATGCTGCACATTCCAGGAGGGATTTGGAAGTAAGAAGCTTCACTCCCTCCTGTTAGTCTGTGCAGGAATGAGAGTCATCTGCAGGTGTGTGTGTGTGTGTGTGTGTGTGTGTGTGTGTGTGTGTGTGTGTGTGTGTGTGTGTGTGTGTGTGTGTGTTCCTGGGCTGGCAGCAATTATTTCACACTGAAGCGTAGAAATTCTCTCCATGTGAACACACCCTGTGTGTTTGAGTGAAGGCGGTGCAGAAAGGACTGAATGAGCAGAAAAAGTGCCTTTTGTCCACCTTAAGGCAGCAGACTGAGTTTTTAGATGTAACTTAATCTGGTCTAAACTAATCATAACATGAAAAATCATAAAATTAGTGCTCAGTGATTATCATAAAAAAATATAAAATGAGGATTATAATTCATAGCCTCATATAAAGCCAAAACACTCCTGAAATAATTTAAAGCCCATCACTCACTCCCATCTATCACTCAGCTTCAGGCTCATTCCGATTATGATCAGGAGGAGGTTACAGAGACACAGTGTACCAGCCCATCCATCCATCTTCTTACCCATCACAGGCAGGCTGGAGCCATTAGAGCTGTCACAGGGTGAAAGGTGGAGTTCACCCTGTGACAGGCTGCCAGTCTACCACAGGGCTAACATACAGATAATAGGATTTCATTATGTTATTATGTTACTTTATCTCATCCTGGGCCTCAGTGCAGCCACTCAGCTCATCCTCTGTCTCCTTTCAAGCCAACTTTCTTCTGATTGGCCGTCCCCCCACAAACATGGTTTGAATGGCAGGTGAGCGTGGCTTCTGTGCCCATATTAGGGATATCCCTTCTTACTGATGACAGAGTCAAGAGTAAAACAAAAAAAAAAAACCTCATGTAACCTGAGGTTCTGCTCGTAGGCATTTGTTGACCTCATTTAAAACTTTGGCTGTTTATTGAGCGTCCACCACTAATCGTGTATATATGACAAAAATGCAGAAAGCATCATGGTTCCCTTTTAATTGGCAACATTAAAACCAGGCCGACAATGTGTCAAATTCTGTCCCATCTAATGGTGACGACACCCACGCACATATTCACACAGCCGCTAGAGCTTGCTTGGTTTTTAAAGGTTTGAATACAAGCTTGCACAAACAACCTATGGACTTGTTAAACTATCACGAGGTCTGAGAAGTTACTGGATGACGCGACTAAAATTAAGTCCTGCAACTCATGGTGTTAGACACAAACAGCAGGAGCCAAGAACCTAAATATACCCGCATGATTTAAGCTTGAAACTGGACCCCTAATCCCACTTCAGTCCCATTGTATCCCTGACCACTATAGCCACAAAGAGCACATATTCCTCACTGAGGCAGTAATCTTTAGACTTGTAGGGACACATTTACCCCCACCCAAAGAGATCCTCACACGTGAAACAAAGGCGGCTTACAGCTTACCTGGGCCACTGCCGTTCATGTGCACGGTTTGAGCCATGGATGCAGCTGCGTGCTCTCAGTCCAACGACAAGACTCAGTGCTGTCATGCAACGGCCATGCATCAAGTTCAGATTACCATGCAACCTGCAACCTGAGAGAAAACACAAAGGAATCCTGTTAGTGATGCACACAGGTGAGCAACAATTAGTGAAAAACAAGAAAACACTGTCAGTAAAGCAGGTCACTTTAAAACACTGCATCTCGATTTCAGCTGGTTTCTTTTTGTTTCCCCATCAGCGCTGGCAGTATGCAGCGTGACTGTCAGTGCAACTTAAAGCTATGTGAAGTCTGAGTCCATGCGTTTCATGGTTTGTTACACTGAAGCATTTCTCTGTGAGAGCTGAAGCCTGGCAGACCGCTGCATCTTCACAGGTGCGTCTGCATCCTGACATTTCCGAGCACAGAGGTCCTGTGTGCGGTGGCCTGGTCGTCAATGGACACATTATGAACAGGAACAGAAGAATTATTGTGTTATAAAAAGCAGCCAGCATAGGGGGAAAATTTGAGTCAACAGACCAGAGAGACCGAGGTTTTGTTAAATCTCGATGAGTGTAGATGTAGATGAGGTTCGTGAAGGTGATCCAGCTGAGCCCTTTAATAACCTGAAGACTTTTGACTCTGGACCTTCTGTTCTCTTGATCACAAGCTCCCACAGTGAGATCTCAGCTCCACGGTGGTCGCAGACGGGTCAAAGTCTAAGACTTTTAATACAACAGAGGTCAGAGACCACATGCCTCCACCAAGGCTGAAACCTGATGAAGCTCATGAACAGACTCAGAAGGATGCCTGGATCCACATTAGTTTGTGTTTTATTAAGAACATTTAACTGTGACATATACTCTAATGTAATGAAGCATATTTAGGGGTCAAAGTGGTATTTCAACATCTCTTCCCAACAGCTGTGTCTGCTATTAGGACATCCAACCGACATCCAATGGATACGAGGGAACATGTGAAAGGTCGCTTTGTCAGTCAGCTGCATCATAAGTAAATAGCTGTAAATAAAGCAGCACAGTAATGACATTAGGCTGCTGCATCTAAGTCCTGACTGTCCGTCATCCCGGGGAGCAAGAATAGATGGAACCGGCTATTACAGAGCACACAGAACTGTTCCAACACCCAAATAGACTGCAGGCATGTTTCTGGAGTCCATTCTCCTCCCTCTCATTTAAAACCGTCTGCGGCGTGCTGAAAGTAAACATCTAGAAAAAGCAGCCACTAAGCTGCATTTCACACCGTGACATGTGATGGACAGCTGGTCTGTGAGGCTGATTGGTTCAGTTTTCTGTAACATCAGAACAGCAGCATCATCATCATCATCATTTGGGAGAAAATAAAATTCTGCTGTTTTAGGACACGGAAACAGCTCTTCCAGAGGGGGGGTGGGGGTGGGGGGGTGAGCATAAATAGAAGTAAATGGATGAAAAGAAAAAGCCTTTGCCTCAAGTGATGCAGATGTTGACCTGCTCTGCTGAAGTATGAGAGCAAAGCATGAAGGTGAAGCTGCCGATTTACAGGTTGATCTGCATCCCCACCCTCACCTGTGGCCACAGGTTGTGGGTAGTTACCAACAGACTGAGACTGTGGCTCTCAGAGATAAGGTAAGGAGCTAGGTCATTCAGGAGGAGTTCGATGTAGAGCCGGCTGCTCCTTCACACTGAAAGGAACCGGCTGGGGTGCCTCAGGATGCCTCCTGAGTAAGGTGGGCATGTCCACTGGGAAAATGCCCTGGGACAAACCCAGAACATGTTAGAGAGATTACATTTCTCAGCAGGCTTGGGAACTCCTACACAAAAGAGCTGGAAAAGGTGGCTGTGGAGGAGGTCCGGGCATCTCTGCTCAGACTGCTGCCCCGGGAGCCTGACCAGCATCAGAAAAATGGATGACTGGCTATTAAAGTTTATTTAAAACTTTACACTTTAAAGGCCTGACATGAGATACTGTGGTGTGTTTTGGTTTCATCACAAATCGCAACAACCATCTTTACGCTGCTACTGGACAGCTGTTGCAACTGCTGTTGCATCTGGCATGTCTAGAGGTCGCCTGCGTCCAAATTTCTTTTACTCACTGAATACAATGGATGATCTCATTGAGCCTGAGCCTGCCAGAAGGCAAAGGAGGCCACATACTAACGATAAGTATGGGACTGATAACGGCCACTCAAAGGCCTGAAAAAAAAAAAATGGGTAAACAGAGATACTGAGGGCTTCTACTCAGTCATCATAACACTTGCGTATAGAAAATGAGACCAAGGGTAACACCCACAAAAGGAAAACATTTCATGCAGCTGCTCTTAATATCCCCTCATTTGCTCAAGCAGCATGGGGTCAAGTAAGTAATTCACCACATACAGACAACAGCATTTAGCCAAGAACATGCAAAGTATTCTTCAGGGGGGGGTGGGGGGATAAACTGACCAAACATTTCCCATGTGTCCCGTTCCATGAGCTGGCAGAACGCAAACCTGCAGGAAGTAGCAGGAAATCCTCAGGCAGGACTCAAAGGAGGGAAATAAACTAATTCTAGCTACTAAACCTGGACTAAAACGATCACACTCTCATGCTTTTAATAAGTTTCACATTATTGGCCCTAAACCGTCACATCTCGCTTTTATTAAACAGTTCCAGAAAAAAAACGAGGACTTTTAATCACCATCAGTGGTCAGTGTTTATCTGTTCTTACATTTCCTCCTTAGGTTAAAATGTCCATTATATATCAACACAAAGACATTTTAGAGTGTCTTAGTTTAAAGAGATTCTTTCCATCAGCACGTGATCAAACAACATTTTGGGAAAAACAAAAACAAACTTAATAGAGCACGTGCCCTCAGTTTTTCTAGCTGAGAAACTTTTAAAAAAGGTCTTAAAGGACGAGCCTGCACATTCCACTCAGTTAATGAACAACATACTGAGAAACTCACATTTCTGCTCATTTATTCAGCCTCTAGCATTCCCATTAAGACCTGCAGGAAAACCTGAGCTTTTACTGTGGTGCATAATAAATAAAATAAATCAGAACGTTCCACTTGAAATTGTTTCCACCCACACTTTGATGCAAGGTCTAAAACCCTGAGTGTGAAGCTGCAGGTGGAGGCCTGCAGAACCTGATGCAGAGTCACGCACACAACAAACACCAAACACTTCTGGGTTTGTTACACATTAAATATCAAAACCACAACAGTGACGCAATCGTGCTGCTTACCTGTAACTCTCATTCTAACTTCCTGCTGCAGCACGCAGGTAGCAAACAGCTCCGAGTCTGCGATCCTTGGCCAATGAGCCTGTACCCAGCAGCCCTCAGAGAGAGGGCCGAGTTTCACAGCTAAGATTAGAAGACTTCCTCAGATGACAGCCAAACGATCTGAGCTCTATAAGAGGAAGCAGGACTTTAAGCCCCCCCCCCCCCCCCCCCGCTGGGCCTCCAGGTGAAGCGAATAGTGGGCTAATGTGGGTAAACACATGCCGAAGCACAGCTAATGGGCCCTGCAGCTGAACGCAAGGGAAAGCCTTTCATGATGGTTACACATCAACCAGCACAGCAGCGCTTCTCCTCGAGGCTCAGCTGCTGAAGGTGAAGACGGAAGGTAAACAAAACAAACTCGCCCCAAACCCCCCCGAAGCTGAGCTGTGGAGGGATGAGCTTCATAAATCGCTCCAGCAGGAGTGATTTAGCACAGCAGAGTTTCTGTCCACATGAGCTGAATCAAACAGAAAACTGAGGTGTTGATTAAAAAAATAAATAAATAAAAAATATTAAAATGGGACCAATGAATTCAGCTGAGCTCATCTTGTCAAATTTCATGTCACAAGCTGCATTACAGGCCATCTCGGTTTGCTCATTAAACTACACGTATTAACTCCCAGTAATGAGCTGGAGCGACACAGTAAATGTGTCAACACACCAAAAGTAAAGTTATACAATACTTTGTGGAACTAAACTACCAACATCCAACTGCCACCATGTTCTAATTATAGTCGAGTTAAAAACCGATACAGGATAAAAATGCTCAGAATATAATCAGCTCTGACTGAGCTGAAACGCTTTCATAAACCAACCAGAAGACAAACTAAACCCGATTACCTTCTGGCCGTGTCCTTCCAGCCCTCTGTGCTGATGGAAACACACACTTAATATCTGCTCCTGCTGAAGACGACACATTCATACTCAGCGAGCTGATCAAACACGCCGACAAAGAAGCTGAAAGCATCACATGATTTTTTTTTTTTTTAATGTAAACACGTCCAACGTGTTCTCACACCTCCGGCTCACTCTTACAGGCTCCTTTTATCGAACAGAGTGGGAACTCTGCTATTTACTGTTCATCCAGGTACCAGAGTAATTAAGAGGCATCACTCTTTTGCCCGTGTGTGCTCTGTAAGGCACACGAGTTTGCACAGCATGACCTTCTGCATGTGTTCAAACTAAATGCTAGGAAAAAGGAAGCAAAGAAAATCATGATATTAATGTTTCTGCTTAAAGCCAGAGTGAAACTGCACATTTTTTAAGTCTCAGACATGATTCAGCTTTGAAAGCAGTCCCTTAAAGCTTCCCACTTAAAGACAAAACTCACTTCAGTTTCCTCCATGATGAACAGAAAGAACAAATCCACGAGCTGAGACGCTCAGGAGCGCCACAGCTCGGCAGGTGAACTTCAAACAGAAGCAGAGCCGTGACAAACCCGAACAACTCGTTTGGTTCCTTCTCAGCTGCTAGATACATTTCAACGGAACGGGAGCTGCAGGTGTGTGTCTGATTTACTGTGTCTCAGGTCAGGCTCCTCTTCACCTGGAGGTGTGTGTGTTTAAAATAACTGCATTATTTACTGTCATATGAGATGCCTGACAAGCTACACAAACAAGCAAAAGCAGGTTGGACTGCACAGGTATTCCAACAGCGTCCTCTACGGCGTTGAGTGCCCGAAGAATAATTAACTGCACTTTACCGTCCTGAAAAGTAACACATCAGTTAATTAATCCCTGCAGAAAGTAATTCATTAAACAACTCCTTCCATCACTTGGATTACTCCATAAATACAGTGTCACATAATTCCCATTTAAGAGCATAAACCTGAGGCTACAGCCACACACAGTGACACAAACCCTCATCCTGAGGAGGACAGACCGGATCTCCGAGTGTTTACAAACACAAAGCCGTCACAGCGCGTGGCCCCGTTATTTTTGGAAGCTACAAAATATTGATGAATTCAATATTTATAAAAGCTTCACCCAAATCTGAACTTCAGTTTCTAAAGATGAATCAGTCAGCTCTGAACCAACCACAGCCACAGAAGACGACTTTAAGGTCACCACTTGTTTACAATGATGAAGAAGAGAAATGCTGCTTCCTAAAAGTCCCACCAGGATCATGTTAATCCATCTAATTCATGCCGTTACTGTCAAAACGTTCAGCACGGCATGCGATGTCGTGCATCACGTCTAGACCATATAAAGTGACCAAGCTAAAGCTGACAGGATGTGGTGCCACAGTTCACATTTTCCACTGCAATAAAACAAAGAGTTCAGGGTTTGTGTGTGTCAACAGTAAACAGCATGAGAAGTTACCAGAGGGCTGTTAAGGCTGCAAACCCGCTGCGCTGAATATTCAACAGAGCTGTTTTTCCCCTAATAAAATCAGAGGCTCCAGCTTTAATGAAGGGAAAAAGCCTCAAGAGGAACCAGGATGTTTTCATTCAGATAATCAGGAAGAGCTCAGCAGCATTCAAACAGAGTGCAGAAGCCTGCAGAGCATCACTGGGTTTTTTTTGTGTGTTTTGTTTAAGTATCTCTAAAAATCAAAATGTTAAACCAAAGTTAACAATGGATATATCATCATGCTTCTGTGCTGCAGAGCTGATGCTTACCAGTGTGAAACTGACTAATTGCAGAACAAGCAGTAGCTACTTGTTGCCTCAGCTCTGCAGCTGGGCCCAGTTAGGAGATTCCTTTGAAGCTCTGGAGGAGAAGCTGCTGCGCTGACTGTGGAGAAGACCCGAGCCAGGTGTGGAGGCCAGATGCCTGAACGCTGACGTGCGCTACAGTTTGGCTGCTGCGGATCTGGTTCAGTCCAGCTGTTCGTGTCCCTCTGATGGAGCCTGCTGAGCTTACCTCTGGAGAGCCCGTGACAAAGCTTTTCAATTATCCCGCCAAGCAGGGAGGAGCCTGGAAGAATAAAAGGATTGTGTCCCCTACTTTGCGAGTGTAACATGCACATGGTCCGAGGCGGGAAAAGAAAAAGCTCCCAACCACATCTGACTAAAAGTAACGAGTTCCCATCTTCAGGGAAGCTAAGGGAGCAGCTGACTAATGCACAACCGTCTGAATTCAGACCAAGCTGGAGGAGGTCCATGACAGAGAATAAAGGATCAACAAGAGCGCCAGGCTGCATCATGAATATATGAAGGAGAGCCGACACTGAACTCAGAGTTAAGGCTCACTTGAATAAAGCGGGCTAGCATAAGAGCTTAATAGAATAAAAATGGGGCTTATTTTTGGTGTGCAATCATCAGCAGTTTATAGACACCTCCTATGGTGGTGACCTTTGGCCTCTATGACAGACAGCAGCAAGGATGAGGGCTGTGCTTTTAAGACTTCCTGGATTGTAAATATTATATTTAATGGGTATAAAGTTTATCAGCGTCTTTCAATGAAGTGTGCAGGCTGGTGCAAATTAGCCAAAAAGGCCCAAAACACAGACATGATCCAACAGAAGTCGAGCCTTTATTTAGGCTTTAGGCTCTCTGCAGCAGATCATCTCCCTCCATCTCACTCCAACCCTCTGCTTGTCCTCCTTCACCACATCCATGAACTTTCTCCGGTCTTCCCCTTTCCTTCCTGCCTGGAAGCTCAAACACATCCACTATCCCTCCTCTGCACACCCTGGTCACTCCCAATAAAACTAGTAGCATCTTCAGCTCTGCAAACAGACCAAAAGGTTCCTGGTTCCCAATCAGGCATTTACCTCCAGGTGGAACTGTGGTCAGAAATACTGAACAGTGTTCACTATTCAATTTAACCAAAATCAAATGCAACCCCACTACACACCCACGCAGACATGAGCCTGTGACATTACTGAAGCTAGGCCTGTTACTAGTTACACCTCATCTATCATTTATCCTTTCCTACAAACGTACCTCCAACTCAATTCGCCCTTCAGCAAAGGAAAAAAGAGCCAACTAATCTTATTTATACACACACACACACACACACACACACACACACACACACACACACAGCACCAGTTCATGGCAATCATCTCAAAGTGCAATAATTAGAGACGACCTTCCTGATCATCTGCTGTAAGCTGCACTGGGGGGACGAAGGGCTCACCTTCAACAGGAAGAGATACCCAGAAGAACAGACTCAGGGAGGGGTAGACATCCACAGTCACCGGTCAGGGGGTGGGAGGAAGAGGAGGAGCAAAAACAGGACACCACCACAAACACCAGTCAGCAGACCAAAGTTAATGACGTGCAACAGCGGCATAGAGGCAGGGAGTGAAGAGGGGAGAAGCAGTCCTCAGTGACTGACTGGAGGTCTCCCGGCAGCCTGAGCCTATGAGCCTGCATACTTCAAACAGTACATAAACCACACATTGAACAGATCCACGAGAGAACACGTTTGCAGTAACTGTCAAATCTTGAATGGAAAATGTTTAAAAGACACCAACTGCATCTGTACAAGTGGGCCCAAAGCACACATTAAAAGTTCAAACCTGAACCAAACACTTCAAACTTACCCTGAAAACACCACAACAGCCTGTGCAGTCAGCTGATGAGTCAGCCTGCTCCTGTATAATCACACACAGAGTTATTTTTGGTGCCGTCGCTTTCAACTCTCTGCTATTCTTCCTCTGGTGCAGCCACAAGCCTCACGCTCACAGATAAACACAGTATTCAGCAACGACAAGCATTTCCTCAACCGGGACTGGAATTATGGAAATCAAAGAAAATTATACACACACCCCCGTCATTACGTTCCCAACCATCGTTCATTCCTGACTCGTTTCATCTCGTTCATAAAATCTGAGCAGCGTGTATGTGGAAATGTTTCCCTGTCATTTTAAAAATAATCAATCAATATTTGAGCACAAAACGCCTGCACCTGCAGGACACCTGCAGACGGATCCAAATCCAGCTGGATTTTAACTCTGCATCATAACGTACAGTCTTTGGATTCCAGCATCAGCTGTTCAGAGGCTTCAACGGTCTGAGAGGCAGACGCTGGTCTTTTACTCACACGGCTCATTTCATCCAGAGGTCGCCTGAAACACTGCATTTTCAAACCAGCGTGCCTACTCGGTTTAAATCCACATCTGCAACCTTTAACTGATGCCAGGCTCAAGTTTACTTGCCTATAAAGAGTTGTGTACTTTCTGCCACATAATGAGGAGTGTAGTCGTGCATGTGGTCATTTTCAAACTGTAAACTTTCTGTGAAGAAGAAACGAGGTGTTTAACCAGTGCAATAGATGTATTAAAAACTAGGACATTAAAATATGCAGATCTATTCCAGTAACATAGGGTCACTGCAGGCCCACTGTGAGCCAGGAGACCCTGGTTACCTTCACTCAGTTAAAATGTCTTTAGATCTCTTTGGTGGAGTGTGTGCTGCACTTTCCAGTGTTCAACATTCAGCTATTAAACAGGCTACCACCACTTTGACTCAATATTCATATTCAGGGTTTTTGTTCAAATGTTAATGAAACCAGCAATGATGTAATCATGTGAAATGAAGCTGCTTTTCTCTTATTGTTCTACTGTTAAGCTTTAGTGCTGCACACTCAAACACAAACCACTGTAATATCGCTCGTGCCTCTTAAGCTGACAAGCTACATGTTTGCATAATTTTGAACCAACTTCAGTTTCACAGTGTGGTTTGTGTTTAAGTGTTGTGGATATGAGGTACAACAAAACATTTAGACTCAGGTAAGAGTCGCAGTACAGCAGTACTGAGTCCTTCCTGACTCAACTACACAGCCATCAGCAGAAAACACACACAAATACTACAGTGCTGTGGTGTTTCATTTGACTTTAATGTAAAGCTTAGACTTTTAACTTTAAGACCATACAGGAACCTTCTTCACAACCTCCACCTCAGTGAAGCCACAGGAGAGGACGACATCTTGCAGAAGTGTCTTCGATTGCCGTCCCTCTATTTTAGGAATCTCGATCTGCTTCAGCCGTTTATCGTCACTGCTGCTCGTCTGCAGGTCAAACGCAAACGAATCAGCAGCAGCAGGAACCTGCATGTCTATCAGGATCCTTCCTCCACGTTTCCTCAGAAGGCTTTGAACAAGTAAAAATTAAGACCTTGAAGGCTGCAAAATAAACTAACCGCTTCTATCTGAGTGAATGTGTTCAGTACGCTGGCATAGGCCTTTTTCCTGCTGGATTTCCACCCACGAGGCAGAGAAACTTCAGCCCTGCACTGATTTCATCTGCAGCAGCAGAGCCAATGAGCTGCTTTAAACATGCTTCCACTCTGAGCCCGAAAACAGTTTGTTTCTTCTTTCACTGCTTGAAGCCTTCAGCTTATTTAAGCGAATAATTTGTTTGCAGCGAGAAAAAACATTTAGCTGCAGCAGTAACTGTTTTTGGATGAAGTCCCGAGTGAGTTTACAAGGTCCAGCCTCAGGGAATCAGACAGCCTCGTTATCATCTCTCACACACACACACACACACACACACACACACACACACACACACACACACACACACACACACACACACACACACACACACACACACACACACACACACACACACACACACACACACCTGACAATAAAAAGAAGAAAATCTTTACATGTTACTGTGGACACTGTGCGCTGTATCATTAATCAGCCTGTTCAGCTCACTGCTACATGAAGCTGCCCTGAGCACACATTTAGGAGGTCATATACACACACCCGCTCCTAAGAACACACCAAGCCTTTCTGCTGACAACACTGCCCCCTGCAGGAAAAAGGCGGCTCAGGTTTGGGTTGTATCTTCTAAAATCCTGCACTCCCAACTATGTTTATAATAGGATAGAAAATACAAACCCCAGAAAAGTCGCAGATCGATGCATCAATCTCCATTTTGAGTAGCTTGATGAGTTCACAAGCTTTAAGGTAATTTAATATTTTAAGTCACCTTAGCAACAAAGAGTTAAAACTGTGACCTGGTTTTACAAACAGAAGACGTTGTTTCCATTATAATCACCCTCTTCCTGGATCATTTTGTCCAGTCTGATTTGGGTTTTTTGGGAAGCGGCCCCGTCTCTTTATCCTCCCTTATCCAATTCAGAATGTGCCCCCCTCCCTCCGGACTGCACTTGACCAAAGGACAGACTGGAGCCCCTTATTTGTTCAGCTCTCGAGTGGAGTCACTAAGGCGGAGGAGTGGAGCTATGGGCCGGTGAACACCACCCATCACTCGCAGCCCCATGCTGGAGCCTCTCCTCAGTGGGGCACCATGCGAACTACGAGCAAGACTCAGATCCCAAGCACATCCTCCCCCATCTCAGTTCTCTCATTCTGGCAACATTCAAACTGTTTAACTTCAACTTCAGAAAAAACATTTTTCCTTGGAGCAGCATGTGCACACCATTACTGCACCGTTCTAGCTGAGACACCCACCAAACATGCATATTTTAATGTCCCTTCCTCAGGTACAGGTTAATTTGACTCACATTTGATGCCCATGTTAAAGATGCTCCAACACTGACAGTACACAGAGCTGCAGCCTCCCTGCTTACCCTTCAGTTTGAACTGGTTTCATTCTGCCAGCATCATGATGCAGTACACAAATGTGAGTGTTACCCAACAATGAAACCACATGACTGAGCCTTAATTACAGCTTTGGTTATACACTCACCTTTACTTTGAAGCCCGTCAGGTGCCTTTAATTTAGTTCAATAAAAACAAACAACCTACCACAATGTAAACTCGAAGCACGTGGCCCAGAAACGGTGGAATGAAACAGAACAAAGGCACCAGCAGCTTTCTTTACAAGAGTCAACAAATAAAAATGAGCTTCATTATAAGGCATGTGAAGTCTTTCCAGCTCCAACACACAAGAATCTGCATTTCTGTGTTTCAGCGCTGCGCTCAGATAAAACCTCCAGAGAGCCCGTCACTCCCGAAGCTTTCACTTGTGCTGTCAGCTCGCTCAAAGAGGCATTGTGGGAGAAATTCCCCAACTTAAGTGCTCCCGTGTTTGCTTTTGTGCCAAGTGAGCTCACTCTGCCGACCTTTTGGAGACAGCCCAATGAGATCCACCGCTGCATCCTGTGCTGCCCTTCTCCTCTGACAGCAGCCACACAATGAGCGACAAGCTAATTAAAGCCATGACAACATGAGGTGGAGCAAAGAAGCCGAGAGACGCCAAAGTGGTTGTTTTTTAAATTTTCACTCTAACAAAAACGTTCTCCAGTTATTTTTTCTGCACTGCGTTAAATGAACAGAAAGGATATAAATATTTTTGGAGCCATGAAGCCTCGGCTGTAATTATTAACTCCTTTCAGCCGGCTCCAAACACTGGGGACCAATTATGCTGTTAATGAGCTGCACTGTGCTGGATCCCTGCCAGGGAAGGCGGCGGGGAGCTGCTGCTGGTGGTCACAGTGATGGTACTGTAATGTACAGAGATGCAGTTCAGGTTGCACCGCGACCCTCAATAGTAAACAGACACTGTTTTGAAGCAAGTTGTCACGCAAGCAACCTCAAATGCTGCGACTACGAGTGAAAGCTAATTGTGTATGTAGATGAGGCAATCAGCTTTCACTGCACTTGTTTTTTGGATGTGACACTTAAAATAACCAAAATGTCAAAACAGACTTGGTGCTTTATTCAGTATGACCTGAAATCACTGACTGAGCCCATGAGCAAAGTGTTTACAGAGGTCAGGGCAGACAGCTGCTTTCCCATAAAACAGCTACAGGACTGGAAGTCTTTGAGCAACTACAGGTGTCGCCCCCTGGTGGTCGTTGGAAAGAATACAGGCTTAAGGCATTCCATGGCTTCCCTTTCCAGACCTGGAAGATCCGTCTACAGCCGGATACACTGGAAGGCCCAAAAGTTGGACACTGGAAATGTGTTTCCTGGTTAAAATGGGAAGAAAATTCCACACCTGGAGGCTGGAGATGTTCAGAGGATAAATCCACGAGACTCGTCACACAGCCACGAGATGTCTCCTACAGAGCCTCCTCTCGGTTCATCGCTGATTTTAATGCATGACTGTCACCTACTGAACCGCACAGAAGGCAGAACAGTGTGCATCAAGCCATTTTGTTTTCTTACTCTTGGCATGTGAAACTTCCCATCCTTTCTCCAAACACTGAAAATTACAGATGTTATCAGACAGCATCTACAAATCTGGGGGCATATCAGCATATTTCTGAATGTGCTCTTTAGAGTTTGTAGATAAAGTTCCTCATTTGTAGAAACTCTGAAGGAACCTACATGACTGACACTCATATCTGGAGACTGCTCAGAGTTTCTAAGCCAATAAGAAAACAGATGAAATCACACAGGCTGTAGAGATAAAGCCAAGGCAGGGTTCAGGGTCACAACAGGCGCACGCACACACACACACACACACACACACACACACACACACACACACACACCTTTTACTGATTCTTCCTGTCAGCCTGGTTTTACATCCCTTTCTTCAGTTGAGCTAAAACATGTATAACAATCTTAAAGTGGACCGGTTCTGTTGTGTTCGGGTACAGAAGCCCCACCAGCTGCTCCGTTCTGTTTACATACAAGTACAGCTAGAAATTAGCATAAGAGACCTTAAAATACTCGGTACTACAACAGCTGTAGGACTAAGTCTGTGCATTGCTTACAAGCACTACAGCAGGGGCTCCCCCTGCACTTCACTTTGTCATCAAAACGACCACCATAAAGCTGTTACAACCAATTCAGGCTGTGTGTTTATGAGGGTAGCTTTGAGAATCAATCAGGACTCCCTCAAGAGGCTGTTTTTATCTCTAGAGGCTGCAGTCCCAGCTGTGCTATGGCCCAGGTCCTGGGAACAAAAGACACCTGCCAGGGGCTTCAAAGCATAAGGAGAGCATGAAACCACGTCCACAAGATAAAGTATTTTCCACTGAACTCGGCTGCTGAAAGCAGCTTGTTGTTCGGTTTGATAAAAATCACATCGACTGAGACACGAGCAGAAGGCAGCTACTGACTGTGCAAACAACAAGCACAGGTTTGAACGAGCAATCCTAAGTTACAATCTTAAACTCCTGAAAAAGGGATTTTTCCTCACAACAAGAAAAATCCACCAGCTGCAGTGCCATTACTGTCAATATCACCTGCTCGGTTCTCAGCTGGGTGCACTCATTTCATGGATTTTGGACTATAGAGCCTGCACGTTAAAGACCTCTGAATGTCCACATTGCCTTCAGACGCACAGATATGATATTTGGATGGGATATCAGTCCTGACTGGAGAAGCTGGAACGGACAACGTGCCGATCCATTCACTCCAGCTATGGTCTTTACTCCACCCAGCATCAGAAGCTCCACGGAGAGCCAGCACAGCTCACCTTCAGTCAGCTCCACATGAAGTGTGTGAGGAGCTCCTGAGAGGAGGAGCTAGCCTGACTGACACTAGTGCAAATAAATTAGGTGAATAATGCGATTACATTAATTAAATGCATTTATGTCTTATTCTCATTCATTATCTTATTAATCAAATTTTAACTCAATTTTCTGCTCACAGCTTGCACCTGGTTAGTTCCTGGGTTGCAGTGGGATTGATCGTTTGCTGTGTGTGAACCACGTTAACAGTGACTCCCATATAGATCCAGTAGTACAGCTTTTTGTCTTTTCAGTTGCTTTTACCACTTAGTGCAAAAAGGAAAAAACTGAAATTTAAATGTAATGCAGAATATATTAATGTCCATCTGTTGAGCGTGTCCTCCCCAGCTGGTCCCGATGCTGGCTGCCTTGTGTGCGCTCTTTTGTGGCCTCATTGTTTGTCATGGAGAGGTTAATGTGGTGACATCAGTGCGAGGCCTGATTAACTGGCTTTGGCGTCATTTGTCATCAGGGATATCAAGCATGCTATCTGGGAGACTCGCCGTTAGCCCAACTCAGTTACTGGAAGATAAAGCAACCCAAATACAGTGATTAAGAGTTTATTCGGGCTCCCAGTCGAGGGGTCATTTGGCATTTATAATGTTCACAGCAACAGAAAGTTTAGTAACAAAAGGTGACTGAGGCTCTAAAATCCTCCATTTAGTCCTCAGTTTTCCCTCTCTAAAGCTTTTCACTGAGATGAAGCACTCGTGTTTTCTGAGAAGAAAGAGGGACTCAAGGATGGACTTAAGAAAAGAAAGAAGGAGGGGGGGGGGGGGGGCTGCAGGCGGGGAGAGAGGATTAATCCCATTAGCTAAATGATTTGTTCCACTGAAGGAGGGGCAGATAAAAGTACGGACAAAGAAGAGGGGTGTTTTTTTAGGAATGACAGTAATGAGGAGCTAACCTCTTCCAAAATGGTTCCCCTCTCTTACGTTTTTCCTGTTAGCGTTGATGTTGCATAAAGCCGTCCACATGTCACTTTACGCCCTGATTTGAAAGTGTAATTTATTCCCAAGGGGGGGGCACGAGAACAAAAACATGCGGTGGACACGCCAGATTCACACAAAACCATGACCCACAAAAGACAAAAGCTTTTAAACAGGCCCCCCAAAAACGCCTCATTATCTGCAACAAACTCATGATTTAAACTTAATGTATGATTAACAAGACTAAAGCAAAGTGTTAACACGAGCGCTGACATGTCAGTGCTGTGAAAAAGACAAATCAATGAGCAATCAGAAAAAAAGAGCTCATCACACTGGAGCTACAGTCAGAGAGGTGCAGCCTCCGACAGCCTGAAGGTTTCCACTCTGCAACAACAGACTC
Organism: Archocentrus centrarchus; assembly: GCF_007364275.1. Taxonomy (NCBI): domain Eukaryota; kingdom Metazoa; phylum Chordata; class Actinopteri; order Cichliformes; family Cichlidae; genus Archocentrus; species Archocentrus centrarchus. Next base: position 5,748,150 of record NW_022060256.1, read on the forward strand.
CTTACAGTAAACTTCAGCAGGAAGTCGTTAAAAACAGCAAATGGTGTCTGGCTCACAGTGAGAGGCCAAAACACTGCAGGTGAAAACAGACGTGCACGAAAGGGGTCGACTCTGGATAGAAACAGATTTGTTTTGTTTTTTTTGGGGGGGGCAAAAACAGTCAAATCTGAAGGATGAGGTCACAGAGAGAGTGTGTGTGTCACAGAGAGAGTGTGTGTGTCACAGAGAGAGTGTGTGTGTGTTTAAAGGCCATTTGAAAGCCATTTGTTTTGTCCTCCAGCAGCCTGAACACAAACCCTGAGTGTGGCGCGCTCACTGCTTTGACAGCTCACTGCAACATAACTGTGCAACTTGCATCTGGCACCAGTTGCCTCGTCATGGCAACGTCAACTCGGCCATCACTGGACTGATATTCAGACACAGTACCGTCCTCTCAGTTTCTGTACACGGACACCAGAGGTGGCAAAAGTACTGACATTCTGTACTTAAGTAGAAGTACTTGTGTTAAAAACTACTCTGGTAAAAGTTGAAATACTGGTTCAACTTCTTTACTCAAATAAAGTACAGGCTCTCAAATACTTTTACTTTCTTACTCAAAGTAAGAAAGTAAAAGTAGTTCTTTGGAGGACATTTCTACCTGCTATTTTTCAGTAAAGCTAACTGAACCTCATATATTATTGTAATAATAAAAAATAATACATGGGAACATGAATGTTACTCCAATGTAAATTTTAATCCTAATGAGCATTTAGAAATGTTGCATCTAAAATTACCTGCTGCACGTTACTCTTTATGCTCGCTCCTCTTCTTTAGCGCTAGCTATATGCTAAATTACCATGAGCACAACTTACGCACATCAGCGGTCCGGCCCACTGTAACCCCTGATTATAGCACTATAAATGATACATTAATTACACGGTTTTGCCACTTTAATGTCTTTGGATGCGATAAGCCCCGGTGATGGAGGATACGCCAGTACGATTGTCTCTTATATGTTATTATTCCTCCGTTTAGGCTCAGATGGTTTGATGTTTGCTCACTGACCGGAAATGCAAACGCGTTAAACCTAAAGTAACGAGTCTGTTTGAACATGTAAGAAGTAGAAAGTACAGATACTTGTGTAAAAATGTAGGAAGTAAAATTAAAAAGTAGTCAGAAAAATAAATACTCAAGTAAAGTACAGATACCCGAAAAATCTACTTAAGTATTTATACTTCGTTACTTCCCACCTCTGATGGACACACTGCAGACAGTGCACAGCACTCGCTTTGTGAATGAACACTTTAACCAGCATCTTGTTTGGCAGCGTGTTGTCATGCATATCCCTAAACAAGCATCGTAATACAAATTTGGGGATAAGACTAACTTCTGGACATTTAACGCTGATACAAAGTTGCATCTGCACAGCACGACTCAGCTCCGTGTTTGGAGGGAAAAACTTGGAGTCCCAGACCATCGTTCAGCAGAGGAAGTGGTAATAACTGTGGGACTAACCAATGACTTCCGTGTCAGACTTTTCATTATCTTGGCCTTGCCTCGCAGTCACGGGGTCACAGGCTATGAAAACAGTAGCATGCCTTCATAGGTATAAATGCAACAAGCTGCATTGTGATGGCAGTGGAGGGCCGAGGGGGTAAAGACGGGCCGTCTTCCCAGCGGGAGTCATCCCAGTCAACAATAGCAGCAACATTCCAGTGGAAACACTGTGGCATTATGGCCACCCCCCTGTTCACTGGGAGGATCTCCACTTCCAAAGCAAAGGGATAAACTCTCAGGTCATTCTGGGAATTTTTTAATGTCACCTTTGGGAATGACTGAGTGGAACAATAATAATTTTTGCTGTGTTGTGAAATGATCCAGTCCTGCTTTTACTGCTTGTAAAAATCATATTTGTTCCAAATTGCTACACCCTGACAGCGTGATCCGTTGGTGGTAGATCAAGACTGCATTTGTTTTAGCACACACAGAAATGTTACTGTACCACAGATGAAGGATCTGCATCAGTCTTGTTTCCAGATATGAATAATCTCTGTGGTGGGCGGCTTCATCCGAATCAGGAAGGAGAGACGACTTCAGGACGACTGGGTCCGTGTGTCTCATCGACCTCTCGTGTGTCATATCTAGTTTCAAAACACCAAGATGGCAAAAACGCTCGTTGCGAGGCTTCAAATAAACGGGTAACATCACAGTGGCTACATCAATCTTTTACGCCATCTATGCTACTGAGCTGAGCCTAAAGTGACCGCCTGCCAGGCCTATGCACTGATGCACTTTCTATTTCTATTAAATGTTTGAGTGTTCAACAAGAGAAAAGCGCCATATAAGAACTAGTCCATTTTTTCCTGCCCTCAGGAAGAACTCGTTCAGGTGGGTCACCTGACCCATCGTAAAAGCAGAGAGGGTGTCAGTCTCCCGAACCCAAACAGGGAGCTGGCTCCACAGGAGAGGAGCCTCAAGGCTCAAACAAGCCTTCACGCTGAGACCAAAGTGCTTTATTGCAATAAACTCATTGCTCACCATTTGTGAACGAGGTAAACCATGAGTCAGTGCTCTCTCTGCATCTATTCACACAACTGCTCTGCCCAGTTTATTCTACAGTTGGGTGGACGGTGCTATGGTAATCAAGTGCAGCGCAAAGTAGTAACTGTCCAGGTCCAGTCACAACCACAGGCCAGACATGGTTTCTGGCGGAAACCGTGGAGTCCAACTCTTAACTCATGTTCCTCATCCCAATCCTCAGAGGCGGCAACATCTGAGCCCCACACTGAAAATGTACTCAGAACTACAATGGTTTAAACAGCAGTCATCTGAATTCTTAGTTTGACATTTGTTTAACAGTGCAGCATTCACACACTTCATTATGATTTCTAACATAAGCTTCTCTCAAACAGAGGCAGTGCCCGGGAGGTGCTGAGCATGAACAAATATTGACTCGAGCTGTGGCCTCTGCTCTTCTATTATTTCAGCCACGCTGGAGAGCAAGAACAATGTTGGTGGCAGATGTCACTGAATATGCAAAAGGCAGTCAGGAAGAACAGTTGCATCAACAATGAATAAGAGATAAAACTGATACTGTCAAAAACTGTTCACATCTGCCGGACAAAACCTCGCAGGAAGCATAAATCTCGGCCGGCCTGCCTGCCTGCCCCCCCCTCCCAAAAAAAGAGCTCACTGGAAAAGTGATCGCCACACTGCAACTCTGAAATGGTCAATATTAAATACATCTGTTATGCAGGGTTCTCATTTTCAGGCCATTAAGGCAGGGTACACCCGGTACAGGTCGCCAGCCTGTTGCAGGGCTAACACAGACAGAGACAGAGAAACATTCACACTCACGGCCAATTTAGAGTCACCAATTAACCTACCCACAGAGTAACCATAGAGAATCCACACAGACAAGCAGAGATCATTCAAACTCCACACACAAAGGTGGATTCAAACCCAGGACCTTCTTAAAGCAGTGCTAACCACCATGAAACACGACTGGTCAGGTGCATTGTGGACTGGGCAGCAGGCCTGAGCGTGTGACCTTCAGCACTACAGACTGGTCGACATTATGTTGTTTTAAATAAACCCAACAAAACTTGTTAAAAAGAACCAGAAAACCAAAACAACGGTACAGAATAAGGAAGAAAATCATTTTAAGTCCCATCTTCCCAACCATCACTCGCCAGCCACCTAGCTCCTGGGGCTAACATGCTAGCTAACTAAGCTGTGTCATGTGAAGCGCTCAGTAAAGGCTACAAAGTGTCCATGACAACAACAAAAATCGAATTATTTTGTTTTATTTGATGCAGTTTCTGTGATTTGGGAGAGTGGATGGAAAACTGCTGCCCTTTCTGCCTCACCAACACACCACGACTACCATCAGTGAGCACGCTGAAGCCAGGTGAGCTATGAAAGCTCTAATTTGAATAAGTAAAACAGGCCGACTCACAGCAGCCTGTTAAACTTGACTGACTGTGTTTCACTGGCATACGGACTTTTTTTTTCTTCTCCCCAGTCCATCCAGAACTAAATCACTATTATGCATGACTAACAAAATATAATATTTACAATATGATGAGACAGGTGCTCATGACTATGGTGATGCATCTTGTAAATAAAGGCTTATGGTTAGTTCTCCCAACAAAAAAAAAAAGAAAAGAAAAAAAAAGAAATGTTAATCGAGCATGACGAGATTTAAGCTTTATGCACCAATAAACACGATAGCCTAATTGCTGCTTTGCTAAAACCTTGAATCAACAAAGCTGAATCCTGACCAGTAATCTCCCTTTCCCAGAGCGTTCCTGTTTAAGCCGCCCTCTTAGCAGTTAAATCACTAACATACCTCATCAAAACAAGCAGGAATAAAACTAATTACACAGCAGGCAGCAGCTAGCGTCATTAAGTATTACATACATTTATTCAGACAATGAGTCTGTCATTGGTCTGCCAACATTAATTAAACACTACATTCACTGCCTATCAGTTTGTTCCATCCAAACAGCCCGTAATGTAATGAAATTCTGGTCTCATACGCTTGGCTACAAACCTCACCTTTCCACACACCTGAGCCTTCAGAGGCAGGTGAGCAAGTCTGTAGATTAATGACTAAAGAACATCTGTGCCTGCTGCCCAGATCATTGGTTTTACAAACAGACAAATTTATGAAAAACACCATAACAAGTGAAATTCTGCTCAAAGGTGATGCACGACCTGGAATATGGTGATTAGCCTGCTGCCACAGCAGCCTGACTTTGGGTGGATCGTACCTGCAAAACTGTGGTTTCTACAGGCCTCCAAATCCGCTGTCAGAGATCTGACGTCACGATATTTTAGGTACTTCAAGCATCATCACTCTATGGAAACCTGAGCTACACTCCTGAGTCCATATTCATGGGGTCATAGAACCAGGTGTTAAATACTTAAAGGGCCTACATGAAGTCATTTTCTTGGTGGGCAAATCTGAGAGGGTCAGGTGGGAGGCATCCGATGAACTGATGTGGAAAGATTCCCAGTCCCTTTTTCACACTGATGAATATTTTTTTTTACATTTTCACATCATGTTAACCCCTCCCATCAATATAAAGCCAGTGCAGACGGCCACAGTATGGATTTAAAACTGAAGGAAGCCACTTCATGCTGTCCGCTCAGTCACAGGAGAGCGAGAGCACAGGCCGGGAAACTGGTGGATGGCATTGCCATGGTGACGTGCCCGTCACCTCGTGGAAACTGAAACCTGAGAGGATGCCCGGCCATTATGAAGCCTACTTCACCCCACCACGAGGACTGAAGTCACACAGCCAAACACTGTAAATCGTTCACTGCGGGAACAGGATCTCCTGATTCTATCACAATAAAAAAAAAAGATCAATGCATGTGAATATTTTTCCCTGCTATGAATCTCAGTGTTGAAATGCAGGCTCATATTAAAAAGCTCCCCATGTGGTGTGCTGACAGCAGCCTTTATGTGCAGAGAAGCATTAACCAGACCAGATAAGATCAATGGTGCCACCAGGGAGTCAATCTCCACTGTAAACAAAGCCCGACTGACCGCAAGAGGAAATAACTTCCTGCTGCAGTTTAACAGTTCACAGAGAAACGCCCGGCCTTCCTCAGCATGATGCTTCTACACCAAATCAATGGCATGTAACCGCAGATGGGCTTTATTAGAGGACCTCTGGCTGGAGAAGTGTTCCTATATTCAAGGCCCACTTCCGAGCATCTTCGCCTGCCTGTGGAAAAGTTCCCGAAACTGGTGCAAAGAGTACAACAACAATTTGTTACCACAGCTTGAAAGACTCTCTTGCTGCAGGTTATCCTCACACTGACGTGTTTCACTCTCGTTTACAGGTTTGCTGAAATGGCTCCCATCTGTGTTACAAACGGTCTCCATTTATGACGCTACAAAAAAATTCCCGAGTGTCCGTCTGATTACTTCCACAAGGATGCAAAGCGTACATAGAGTTTCCTGCCTGAGTCGGCGGCTCGCAATTACAGTAAATCTGATAAAGTGACCCGATAGAGGCCGAGAGGACAGCTGGTCTGCAGGTTCGTAAGCTACACAAAGCTGACCACAGACTGCCAACAGTTATGTTCTGCATGCATTTCTGTGAGACACAAATGGATGCTACCGCTTCCCTCCGTCCACAGAGGTAATGCTGCATTTTTTTATATATATAATAAACTGTCACCACATTTAAAGACTGCAGTCACTGACTTGTATGAAAACTGCACACCAAGAACACAAACTATGAAAAGATTTGCAGCCTGCAGGTTTTCATCTACATCAGGTTATATTACACAAGCAAAACTGACATAATTCTCTTATAATGCTGCTAAGTGGGGTCAATTTGGCAGCATGGCTGAGCAGTATCCAGGTCTGTCTACATTAATGATTTCCCAAAGAAACCAGGAGGAGTAGAGGGTGAGCATTTCTGGCCCACAGCTCGACGGATGTATCGTTGGCCACTATCAGCCTTTTTAGAGATATTTCAGTGTACAGGGTGTCTTTTTTAAACTAAACATAATGAAGCCGTTTGGAGACGCTGTCACATTTCATAGTGTTACAGAAGTGTCTGCAGCACATGTAGCAGACCACACATCACAGCTGACCGGCGGGGGGGGGGGCTCTAATGCAGACTGGCAGGTGACGTTTTGGTGACTTTGGTCATCCTGAATCATCAACACTTAGCTGATGGAATCAAATCCTCGCAGCTGTTTGTTACTCAGCCTTATCCATTCAACAAATGAGCGAATGCTGAGAAGGTAGCAGACTGAATCACTGGGGAGCGTAATATGGAGCAAGCACCAAGCTTTGTTGAGCCTCAAGTCAGTTTTCAGTGTGTGGAGGCACCCCATTAAAAACAAGCCCTATCAGCCTGCATCTCATTAAAAATACCAAAACATCCCTTTTTGGACAGCTGCAGAGCCTGCCTTTGGGTCACAGTGTCAGAATGGGAATGTGCAGAGTGGCAGCTGTAGACACAACAGGCACCCCCCCTCGCCCACAAAACCCCGGCCGTACCCTTGAACTGGTTCGCGCACCAACTCGCAGATTATCAGGCGTGTGGCTCTTATTTAGCAACATTTCCCATTACGTGCTCAACAATCAGAGTTTAATGCAGGTTCATCTCCCCAGCAGCTGCAGAAACACCCTCACACAGTGAGACTTTCCTGTGGATAATCTCTTTAACAACAAACACTGAGTTTGTTTCCACACATCAGGATGCGGGTTTACATAAAACATGGTAACTGCATGTGACATGAGAAATCTGGCCCTCTGTCCAGGCCCCTAATCATGCCAGCAGTTTACATGCACATCCTAGTTTATAAATCTGAACATATGCACATTTCTCAAAACCAGATTAAAAGTTTTCCTGGGTTTATGAGCAGGGGGATAAGATAAGATACATGCACAACATACCTCAAACTATAAGTAGGCCAATTACCCTGTGTTTACCACCCCTCACTTCTTCCAATATAGGAGGTCAAATGTCATGTTCACTGGGGGCAAAGAGCATGCAAACTTTGAATGTCACCTGCACCTCAAAAAAAAAAAAAAAGTAAATAATGCAACAGCTGTATTAATAACTGCCTATGCTAAATTATTTTCCCCACTCACCTCAGGCACCTCAAGTTATCTTGTTAAAGCATTTCACTGAGCTGCAGCTGGCACAGAGCACCCAGTACAACCAGAGAGAGATGAGGGATTAACACCGAGACGTCACCCGGCACTGTCTCACACAGCAGAGCGTGAGCCAATCACAACCCGGCTGCACAGACACTACACACACACACACACACACACACACACACACACACAGTGTAACCTGACAATAGCAGCCAGTGAGGGAGGCTGTAATATGAGCAGCATGGTGACCAGTGGGCCGAGGCTCTGAGGCTCTCTCAGCCGTAAACACGGGCATCCCTGACAGGAAACAAATTCAACAGCTCTTTCTGAGCTGCAGAGCATGATGGGAGTTTCAGCAGACTGAGGGCCTTAAAGTAAAAAAGCAGCACAAGGCAAGATTTTCATATAAAGGAAGTTAAGGCGTACTTTTTGAAGTGATTTGCTGCATACTGAAAGAATTTAGTGCTCACAAAAATAAGCATTAAAACCAGAGCTGATCATTTTCATCATCCATTTAGAAGATGATTAGTGAACCAATTTTAGGGAAAGTCATGAAATAAAAAGGCACCTGGGTTTTATACGAACTTGAAAATAGCCGTAGCAGTTCTAGGGCTAAATTTATACTGTGATTTTAATGTAAAGTAAAAAGGTAAACAAGGCCACCTGTTTACAGCTGGCTGGGTCTCTAAACAGGAGGTCAAGTTCTGGCTAAAATCGTTGAATCGTCGTTAAACGCCCTCACTGTGGAATGCTTCAACTTGACGAGCAGTCTGTGCATGCCTGCATAGCTGAGGGATTATCACAGTATCAACTGAGCCCTGAATCCCCTTTGCACCTGCCTTGTCCTGCTTAATGTACAAGAAACGAGTGCGATTTCTCACTCCCTCCTTTTTCAGGCTGCTCACCTTTCATTCATAAGCAGGTCTGAAAGGATAACGACAGGCTGTGGGTGAGCCGTTTAAGAACTGACACTTCCCGCTGATGTGCACAGCAGAGGACGTGTGAATGTGCTGCGGCTCCCTGTCTGCAGCGCCGCAGATCCACACAGTTTGATACTTTGTCTCGTGTGCTGGATTATTTTGATCTACATGCACCATAAGCAGGGCATAAACTCCCAGCACCTGACCCAACTGGCCAATGAGTCCTACTTTCAGGGTTTCTCTATGGTTATCTCAGCTCCTCACAGAATTATAGGGGTATTTGCATGTTTTTTAAGCTAATAGTGAATCATGCTATATTATAAAAAAAAAAAGTGTACTCATATTGTCTCCTGCAAATATGAGTATGCCCAGCTCTCCAGTGACTCCCTCACCCTGACGTTTGACAGCGACTCCACAGTCTTGGAGAGAAATTAGCGGCAGTCGCCCTTGTTCTGCTCCACAGCCTCAGGCCCTCACGTACCAGCACGTGAACCAGTTCTCCACCTGCTGCAGGCGCTGTTAGACTGACCTTCTGCAATGGCAATCCAAGACAGTGCTGGTCAGGAAACGATCTGAGGAGTGTTGAGGCTCCTTGGTTAGCAATAACTGACCTTTCAATGAAAGAGCGAGGGGATTTTCTGCTGGTTAAATTGAGTGCCCAATGAAATCAAAGCTGCATGTAATTATGGTCATATTTACATTTTTTCAAAGTAATTCTTCCTGGCACTGATCTGAAAATCCATAAATGCATGTGTCTTATGCAATAATTATTTTGTCAGTAAACAGAAAAATATTCACTAAGATGTTTCAGGAATTTTCCCCTAAAAATGATTTCCCAGCATCCCACATTGGATCAGTTACACAGCAAAGGTGTATAATGTCCGTCCTCCTTTAAGGCTGAGTGTAATGGTGTTCCTACTGTAAGGTTTACACACGTCACTCCTCCCATTACGGTCAAAATTAAAAACAATCATTTATTGCAAGTCTTGTCAAGCAGCCTTTTCACGAGGGCGTCTTCCCAGCACATAATTAATTCAAAAGGACGATCCCATTAGCTCTGGAAACATCAAGTCAGCACAAATTCACACCCAACACAAGCACGGCCGACGCACCTTCATAGGACGCCATTCATTACAAATATTCCAGCAGTAAGTGAATTCAGTGTAAATGCACAGTATAAATCGTGCCATGTTGAATAAAAGTTGGTGAAAATAATCTATCCAAAAAGCTCAGGAGGTTTAAAGAAGTTGCTCCATAATGTCAATGATCCCTTATTGATCATCTGTGATTCAAAAAGCACGTGACGATTATGAGGGAGCATGAAAGAAAGGAGAAGATTAACATACCAGGAAACAAAACATCTTTGTGAAACACACTCCGAGGTTCAGGCAGGGTTAATCCCAACCACAAAGAGCAAAACCTTCACTCCTTCATGTTTGCCGCAACAATTTTCTACCCAACAAAAATCTCACAAGTTGAATCATGCAGAAATGACTCATCAGCAGGCAGAACAACAAGGATAAAAAAAACCTATCCAGGGCATTTCGGCGGACTTCTGACATTCATCGTGATCGTTCTGTGCATGTGTCCACTTGTCCTCGTGTAACTCCTCAATGAAATTCAAGCTCACAACAATTTCACCTTGTTTGCTTCATAAATTCTGCAGGCAGAACTGACGGGGATCATATTTACCATCAGCCTCATCGAGCTGCTCTTGGACACAAACAGACCAAATAGTCAACAAGCCAAAGTCAGGAGCTCTTAACTTTAAAATTACATACAGGGGCTACTTGGGCTGGTTTCATATTTCCCTGATGAGCAGCAGTAGGAAATATGGATCCTTTGAAGCAACTTTATTTGATGATTTTTTCCCACCTGTTGGCTACAGTTTTAAGCCAGTGTTACTGCTCCGTGAGCCTGCATTAAAACAGGATCCTACTGGTACACTTCTAACCCTGCATGTTGGTCATGGGCCAGACCATCATCTTCACCCGGACCTGACTGTTTTTGCTGTATTAATATTAATGTGCTGTCACAACTAGGGCTGCAAAGATTCCTCAAGTAACTCGAATAATTAGATTATAAAAAAATCCTTGAAGCTAATTTGTTGCTTCAATGCTTCGTTTAAACTCTGCAGCTCTCAGGTGTCTCCGTGCAAGTGGAGCGTTTCACCCACATTAGCAGCATTATGTTCTCCGTCATCTTCTTCTTGTGGGTTAAATAGCAGTGGGCAAACCAGCTTAGAGCTGCATTAGCTACATTTTTCTAGCATCCAAAATAAGCTTTTTCCCTGTAACCTCCATTAAACCTTTACTGGGAAACAGCTGGAGGTCCTTCATCAACCACCTGATCAGTAAGTGAAGAAAAGAACTTTGTAGCTGCTCCATCCACCCTGTTTGTTTCACACAGCAAAAAACTGCAGTACGGAAGTTAAAATATGCAGATGAACTGTTAATACGAAAAAATTATTTCTTATCAGATTACTCGAGTAATCGATGGAATAATCGATAGAATACTCGATTACTAAAATAATCGATAGTTGCAGCCACAAATATTAAAAACACTCCAAAATGTTGACTGTACATCTAAAACAACTATGAAGCACCTCATGTGGTAATAACCTTAAACCCTGCCTCAGAAAAATCATGTAAAACTGACCTCTGCTTTAAAATTACACTGCATGCCTTAACCATCAGTCTAACATGGCTTACAGCATCCTGTCCAATCCATGTTCAGCTGTGAAAGAAAAAGAAATCCAACATCCAGCCAACACACACACTAATGTCTCCCAATCCATCTCAGCCTCTCTGACTCCGTTAAGCCTCCAAATCCACAAAAACTGATTTAAAAAGAATTTGGGGAGTCCTGCCAGATCTTTGATCACTGCAGTAATAACTTCCTTGCAAATTAGCAAACAGTGTGGTGCTGACTTGGCAGCTGCACCGAGCTGCTGGAAATCTGTCGGGAGGATTCCCTGAAGCTCGACTTTACTTTAAAAGCTCCCCATTTAGCATGAGCTGTGTTTATTTTAGCCACTCGTGTTTTAAAAATGTTTATTTACATCCAAATACTCTTCTAACCACTCCGTGGAGGTGCAGCAGCAGTTCATACCAGACGATGCTTCAAAATAACTTCCCGGTAAGGGCTCAGAGTGCTACCAGGAAACTTGTGGCTTCACAGCCACGTGTGGCTCTTTCACACTTTCCTGCTGTCTTTGGCAAAAAAATAGCAATTGTTCCAATTTGTTGGTAAAAGTTTTCAGTTTTCATTGTTTTAGTTCATAAATGCAAAGTACAAAATAATCATAAAAAGCTTCCTGCAGAGTCGCTAATTTATGCTGCATAATCTGTGTCACCTTCATTGTGTGTTCTGTGACTCTATACAGATATTTCTGGTCAAAAATGGCTCCTTTGATTCGAAAAGTTCCCAATCCATATTCTACAGGGATGAGAAGTTCATCAACTGCAACTTTAAAAAAATTAAAATCTGTGTGGACGGCCGCAGCTGGTCCAGGTTCATGCTTAGAGGCTACGTATGTGACAGCTCTTACCTGAACTGGTTTAACTTCTCTCAAAACTGCATTTTGAGCAGTTCTTTAGAGGGATAGGGTTTGTTTGTTTGTTTGTTTGTTTGTTTGTTTGTTTGTTTGTTTGTTTTTTGGGGGGGGGGGGGGGTCTACCATTTAAAGTGGATTTGATCTTGTAATAACGGGGCAGAATCTGAGGCTCTTGTAGATCTTCATCCCACGTTAACACTGAGCAGCTGCAACAACTCCCTTCACCACCAGTCCAACCAGTAAGAGTGGTTTCTTCGGGGTTACCCAGCAGTGAAGCTCTCATGCAAAGAAAATATTTGAGCACAGATGTATGTGCACAAAAATTCATATTTTCAAGGTAACGCAGCCAATCCGGCATTATTTTTAGTACCAAAACATGCAAGAGAAGCACAAGTGGGACACAAGCATGCACAGATGTTCAACCAAAACTAAAATTACAACTCAGCAACCCTCGAGATAAAATTACAGAGAAAACACCACAGCAAGAACTCCACAAATCTGAACACCCACAAGAGAAGCAAGGCCAGCCATGACGCGTGAGCTGCTCACACAGAGCTGTGGAGTGGAAGTCGTTTTCTCTAAACAAACACAGGAGGGTGGGAGTCATAATCACAGGCAGGCGAGGCGTTTGGGGGGGGCTGAGCAGATGAGACCTGGCTTTGATACTGGGGACACGAGGGCCATCTCACTCAGGCGTTATTTGAGAGACCTCCGCCATATGTCCACAGAGACTGATGTGGACCCAGAGCACGGCTAAGCCAGGACCACCAACTGCTGCCAGGCTGCACCTCCACCAGATCTGCTTATGTGTTGGTGAGAGAGGCTGCAGCCAATCACAATGTGTGATGCTACATACTGAGACATTCAGCAGCCTCCAGAGGAACTGGTCAGTAGATGTGCTCTAAATCAACCAACTGGTTGGGCAACCACCATCATGAGGAAGAGAGCACTAAACCAACAGGCCTCCAGAACCTTTCTATTATTTTTCTTAGAGTCTTATAGAGAAAAGGCACAAAAGGCAGGACATTTGGGTGTCTGAAAGAATGCTTTGTGTGGCCTTCTGGATGAAATTTGTACTTATTATCCATGCGTAGAAAACTAGATCTTGAGATATGCAAGAAGGGCCAGACTGGAAGCCCAAGAATTTCATTAAAACACCTTCACAATGCTCATATTCTTCCTCTCGACATATCAATTCCCCAGTGCTTCATCTCTAATGAAGAGTGGAAAAGCCTGAGCCAAGAGAGGATGAGGAGCCCTCTGTTTGACCCCAGCTCTTCACCAGCACAATAGGGACCACCATCCAGGTCTGAGCCCCCTCTGCTCTGACCCCAAAATGCCTCAGCTTCCCACCGGGAAAACAGGTAGTTATGAAGAAAAGTGGCCAGCATCGGCTTCATTTAGCCGCATTTCAAAGTTGATGACAGTCCCTTTCAGAGCTCCATAAAGACGCTTTTGTGAAGAATTAATGACCGCGCTGTGCTGCGTGGAGGCGGCTGTGGAAGAGTGCCACGAAAGAAGCATTTCTGCATTCTTGAGGTGAAGGTGCCTGCAAGCCTGTGCTGACACCTGACAAACTGAATCCAAGCGAACATGACGCAGTGTGGATATAATCATAAGGGATTACCTGCAGGAGGTGGGTAGGTCACCGAAAACTGGTTTTAAGAGTCAAACCCCTGTAAAAGCCACCACGGCCCCTCCAGTCCGGTTCCCAAATCTTAGAGCTCAAAGTTCACCCGCACCGCACCTGCGCAGCGCAAAGGGTCTCGTCCGGCCCGCAGAAGTAAAAATAAAAAACAGCGGCAGATTACCGCAACGAGCGACAAGCACCATATGACTTTAACCATAATCCTGCTTATCCAGCAGCGCTTCATGGGATTGTCTCGTCTGCACGCTGTAGGACCACCTGACCGAGAACACAATTAACTTAATTAATTAATGAGGGCTCGTGCATGCCTACATACAAAGAAACACGTTTAAAGACACCCTGCATTTAACAGAAGCGAGTTGAACCTACCGACGCGAGCTGCCTCCCAGGCTCCTTTACACTTAGGCGCAGCTCCTTTCTGTTGACTCCGCTAACTGTCCCCGGGCTCAGACTCTCGCAGGGTGAAATGTCAGGATAACGTATTAACTTTGCGCCTAAGCCTGCAAAGTTATAGTTTATCCCCGTGGCTCGTAGCACGTCCCTCTGCCCCCGCAGCAGCAGCCTCTTTGTACTTGTCCCTCCCGCACAGCACCGAGTTAACCCGCGGTCATGCGCAGTCGGTGCCCAGAAGAGGGCAGTCCGCGCAGATACGAAGGTCAGTCAGAGCCACAGGTGTTGCTTTACCTGCGTCACTGCGTACCTGAGTCACAAAGAGCTACGCCAACAATCAGGACGGTCGTTGTCACCTTAGTTGGCAGCAGGCTTCCTGACCGGATTTTACACAGTTCATGTCGGTGACCACAAAGAAAGAAAGAAAGAAAGAAAGAAACTTTGCAAAGTTAAATGACACAAAAACTGTTCATTTATGCTAAAGATCAATTAATGACTCAACTAACGTAGATGTTTCTCTTCCGCAAAACAATATAGTGCTCGGACTGAAGCGCTTTCAGCGTATTGATATCAGTGTTCTTAATTGTTCTGTCAGAAAATTTTTATTCAGGCTCATTTTTTAAAGATTTCTAAAATGGAAATGAAATGAAAATAAAACTAAATATTTAGTAAATCCACGAAGATACGCAGGTGTAAAGGAACTTGTCGATCATTTCAAGGATAAATGATAATTAAAAGTTACAAAAACGCGTCCTGGGCGCTGAGAGGACAGCCAGGCTGCGTTTGTCCGAGACCGCCATCTCCTGACGGGTGGGTTTAACAGCTTTGGGCAGTGAAGCCAAACTGCCCCAAAGACGTGACGCAGTCTGAGTAACAAACACGCGGACGGCGGCGTGTTTGCTGTTTACCTTCCTTTCACATTTAAAGCCAAAAGCTGGGAGAAAATAAATGATCGATCTGCGTGCAGAGATTCAGTGAACTTTACAATTCTGTGTTTAGTTTCCACTGCACGGAGCTGTAAACGCGCATGTCCACAGTCCTGAACTGCTTCGCTTTTAACCAGCATTTCTTTTTGGTTTTGTGGTTCTCCAGGACTTTGACTGATGCACTCACCTGTTAAAATGGAGCGAAGTCAGCAGGATGTGCAGGTGTGTAGCTCAGGTGTGTCAAATATAACTGCTCCCTATAAATGCAGTTCACTGGAAAACTGTATTTCTGTTATTCTGGTATTTTTTTTGCTAACAAATCACCATTTCAAATTAGTGGAGGACATAATAAGACTGAAGTGCTTTTGTGACATTTTTCAGTGTTTCACGTTCATGTCAGTGAAGTTACCATATTTGGTTCTTTGCCTGTAAGTGGTTAAAAAAAATTCCAAGAAGCTAACAAGAAAAACACATATATGCTGGAAGGAACCTGTATTTGGGACATTATAACAGAGTTATTACAATATCGCATTTTAGCACGTTACAACATAAAATTTATACAACTTGAGGACATTTCTTTATGAACACATGCTTCTTAACCTCACTGAGGCACGGGGTGGCTGTCATATATTTAAACTGTGGGAAATTACCAAAATAGTCACTTGCCCTATAAAGTTAAAGCAGGTCTCAAGAGAGACCTGTTTTAACCCTTTAAACTCTAACCCTGTAAAATCCTGTAAACTGTAGTTAGACTTATCGACACTAGGGTTTAATATTTTTCCCGAAAATGACATGAATCAAATCCCGGGAAATGACGAGCCATTTCCCGGGAATCCCGGGAAAAAGTTTATTTATTTTTTTATTTTAATTAGGCCTTCTGTAGCCTGTGTCGGCCTTAACCTATTCTGATATTGTAGAGGTAGCTTTCCAGCTATGTCCTGTTATGCCCAGTAGGGGGTAACGTCGGCTTGATTAATGCAATAAAACCTACATCTCGACATTGGAGTGCTCGAGCTATGCGGTGTTGTATCGTTCCTCAACACTCCCTTAACAAATATAATTCGAATATTCCTCCATTGTACATGGAATTATACCAAGATATTTTACAACTGCTGGTGCAAAACAATACGGTTCATCTCCACACAGCATTGATAAAGGCTCAGCCACGCTGTCGTGGCGACATCTGTTGCGCTATATCTCCACCAGTGGAACGCTGTAATAGTCATTGAAAAGTTAACTACCGTACTACACTATAATATGACATAACACAGGGCCTTGAGTAATGCACTACGACTTGGTCATTGCCATTCTGGCAACAGCAAATTTATAACACCGTGTCTGAGGGTTAAAGTAGGTTCGCTGTGAATCGTCTTTTGAAAAACTGGCCAATCCTTATAGCCTAAAAAATATACATTTTACTCAACTCCATTTTAAAAGCGAAATATGTTAAAGTAATCTATTTCATGATACTTTCTTCACACATTAGGCCCGCATCCTAATTCATGATTGTTAGTAAGCAGCTGCAAACGAGGAAAAGAAACACTCGAAGTTAAACAGATATTTCTTTATTGTTCAGGGCAGGCATATTTTATAGGCTATATAATGCAATATAACAATATATAATAATATAAAATTATATAATACAAAATACCTTAGGGTAAACACATTACCTACGATTTCAACAAATTAAAGAGGAAAAAAGTACAACTGTGTAATACCTCTATTAAAACGCTTGAGATGAAGGCTGAAGCCTTAAACGGAGGCTGAACGTGCCTGAAATGAAGAGTAATGCTTTTCGCATTAACTCTCACCCTTCTCTTTCCTTAAATTTAACATTCTGAAGCTTTCTTTTCTTTCGGAAAGTCAAATCGACGCGCGCGACTTTTTTCCCGGTTTCCCGTCTAACGTTTCCCGGGAAACGGGAAATGGTTCTGATCGCATTTCCCGGGAATCCCGGATCCCGGGATTAAACCCTAATCGACACAGTTTACAGCTCACTGCACTGCCCCCTACTGGACATGCATGCATTTCCGTTGGATCCTGACCACTCCACTTCACAGCTCATGATGCTTCTTTCAGACTGGATGTTTTATGACTTGTGTTTGATTTGCTGCCCTTGTGATCTACTTAGTATGGTGGATTGTTTAATAAATAAAAGGTTATTACTTTTATAAACATTATATCTAAGTTTGGACACATTTTAAAGTGATTGGCAGAGTGTAGACTGTGCAAAGTTAGAACTTCTTATCGAGCAGGCTCCAAAAACAATAAGCACAGGATTATGTGAACTGTTCGTCCATCAGTGCAGTTAGAAGAACAAAACAGGGCAGGTCATATCAGGAAGGAGAAACAGGATCAAACTCTTGGTTTTTCTGAGTACCAATCTGCAAAAAGCAGCATGTTTTCCTGTAGCCCAATGTGTGGTGTTAAAAAGTGGAAGCTGTTTTTGTGTGTGGTAGGGTGTGGTGGTCTAAAAGTCACTGCACAACACTGCCTCAGTCTTTGCTCCCTGTTTCATTTCCTTAAGAATGGCTTCTTGACAGCCGCCTTTCCACTGAGACCGTTTCTGATGAGGCTTCAGTGATGGATCAACTGAAGGTCCAGATGCATCTCTGTGTCACGTCTTTGCTGGATTTTTTGATCTATTTCTTAAGAACCTGACATTCAGATACTGTTCACCTGCTGCAGAGTTTTTTTTAATGCCTGTCACTTCTTTTGTCTTCTGTCATGGCTGGTAGCTGGTGGACTCAAACAGGCAGAACTCCAAAGTTAGATGTTACAGTGTTTATTACAAATGTGCGGGTGACAAGAGATTTGCAATTGTCAGGAAAAAAAAAACAGGGAAGCTTTCTCTTCTCTCCGGTCCAGTCTAGTTTACAGGAAAATCACTCTACACTGTCACGTGATTGCACTTTGGTCCAGAGCTCATCACATCATCACATCAGAGCTCATAACATTTTGTTTTGCTTTGTGTTAACATGGCAGCAAATTGTAACTTTAAAGTGTTGTTGGCAGTGCGCACAGACGCAGAGGCTCACGGCTCTTCCTTTCGCTGCTCTTTATTCAAATGTAACTTTCTGTAAAGGCTATGGACAGAAAAATTGACATTTATCTGAAAATCCAGTTTTTTGGAACTTGTGCTTCTTTCCCAGTACACACAGTTGTGCATATTTTCAAATATCTGCAACTATCCAAGTGGTTACGCTTTCTGAGCTGAACATTTTATTGTGTTGGACTGAGACAGTGACAAACATCGTGCAAACTTCTACTTAACTGTAAAACACACATCAGGAAATGCTGGAAGACGTTTATGGTTCTTATCAGCTGTGCAGAGAGTAAATACTGCTTTTCCTCATGTTCTTAAGTCCTGAGGAATACACTGATGTCCTGCTATGAACACAATTTCATTCTAGACACTAACAAAGAATTTACAATGTAACAGATGTGAAGATATGGTAATATTTATTGAAAACTTGTGATTTGATAGATAGATAGATAGACAGACAGACAGACAGACAGAGAAAAAAAGTGGGTGAAAG
Organism: Archocentrus centrarchus; assembly: GCF_007364275.1. Lineage (NCBI taxonomy): Eukaryota > Metazoa > Chordata > Actinopteri > Cichliformes > Cichlidae > Archocentrus > Archocentrus centrarchus. The sequence continues at coordinate 5,766,744 of NW_022060256.1, forward strand.
GAATAATAAAGACAGTCAATCAGTTGTGCTGGGACTGACACAACAGCAAAGAGTCCTACAGAGTTTCTGGAAAAACCCCATTTTTTTCTTCTTGGCTTTAATTTCTTCACAGTTCACTGTGACTGGCACAAATTCTTCAGACACCGACAGGTGAGCATTAGTTGGTTCCTCACTGGGCTTCACCTCTAACAAGGATGGAGCTTTAGCAGGAGGTTCCTCACTGGGCTTCACCTCTAACAAACATGGAGCTTTAGCAGGAGGTTCCTCACTGGGCTTCACCTCTAACAAACATGGAGCTTTAGCAGGAGGTTCCTCACTGGGCTTCACCTCTAACAAGGATGGAGCTTTAGCAGGAGGTTCCTCGCTGGGCTTCACCTCTAACAAACATGGAGCTTTAGCAGGGGATACCACAGCTACAGTAATATTTACGCCCTCTTGAATTCTCGATGGGCTTTGAGAAGCAGCTGTGTGACCGTCTAGCTTGCTGGGGATCTGGGGCTGAAAAAGCTCACAAATGTGTTTCTTTGATACACCAGCAATTGAAGTGAGCAGCGCTGGTGCAAAATTCGAAATGCTGTTGAGCAGAATGTCAGGTGGGTGTTGCTCTCTTATTTCCTTCAGGATTGTGTGGACCATGGTATCTCTGATAGAGCGGGAGAAGTTGGCGTGGCCTTCTGGTGCTGTCAGAGTCTTGCAGACCTTATCCAGAGTGGCCTTTGTGACACTAGTGCACAGTACGCTCAGACTCTGGGACGCCATGTTTAAGAGCGGTAGTGGAGGTAGCTGCCAGAAGCCCTGCAGGACTCGAGGAACTACCTCTATCACCACTTCCTCTGTGGTGTGCAGTCTGGAGATCTCTGTGTTCTGCTGCTTCTCTTTGAGGAGCTCAACGTAGTCTTTGACCATGCTGAGGAGTTTAGGTGCTCTGTAGATTAAGGTTATATGTGTTTTAAACCCAGAAATAGTGAAACATGGTAGTTGAACTGTTAATGATTGTCAAATGGGACTCACTGAAATTCAGGAGGTTTGGCCTCTGGAAATCTGAGGAGCATCCGGGCCTGGAACTCAGCGTCCCTCATTTTATTATTGATATTTACTGCCGACACCTGGAACAAAAACACAATAAAGTGTATTTTTCTTTTGAGGTTTTGTGAACGTAATGAAAAAAATCTACAATGACTCCAAGGCTCATCAGCTTTCTAGTCTTACCAGTTTGAGAAGAGGTTTGGCCTCGGTTTCCTCCAGATCCTCCAGTTTAAACTCCCAGAGCCTTGAAAGGAAACACAACAGGTTTTATGTCAGCATTTACACTTCATTACAAACAGACTTTCAGCTGTGAGCTGGATGCTCTGTAGGTGTCTCAGTAACTCACTGCTCTCTGAGTGTCTTGTTGCTCTCCTGCACCAACAGGTTGCTCATATCCTCCACAGTGATGTGAGCTGGAACCTGATTTTCCTGCTGAAGTCTGAGGAACTCTGTCATGATGGCAATCTAAAAATAAAAGTAGATATTTAATCAAGACCACACTGTTTTTCAGAACTGAACATGTTTTATGTCAGTTTTGGCTTGCATGGACAGTGGATCTTACCTGAGTCTTGTAGCCTTTGAGGTTCCAGCAGGTGTTCACAGCTGTCTCATATATGGGCGTGTCAAACAACACCTGCCATAGAAGTTAGAAGTTACTCATCATTAGTTAATTTGATTCTCAGTTTCTTGGCTTTTAAAGACACATCAAGCTCTTTAAATTGTTTCAACGCAGTACAAACAAAAACCCTCTCATACCCTGATGGGTTTGTAGATTCCTCTACTTCGCTCCATCTAATGTCGCTGTTGAAAAGCTCAACAGGGAACAAAAACGCTCAAAAACACTGTCAAAAGTTTGTGAAATGAAAGCTGGACGCCAAAATACTCCGAACTCGCTGGTTTCTCTCGCACAACTGAAACAATTTTGATCTTTGAAGTAGAATTGTAGAAGTGCTATGACACAGCAGGTCACCATGGAGACACTTTAAGCAAGTCTCATGTTGTTACATAAAAGATTCTTTACTTATTTTGCTCTACACTTTATTTCTTTCATAAATCAGTATATTCATTTCTGTCATGTGTGGTGGAAAAAATAAGTTGAGCTCTGAAACCAAACTGATTTTCTGATGATTTATTGAAAGTAAGAATATAACCTTTGCAAAGGGGTCAATACAGCACGAACAGCCTTCGCACCAGCATTGAACAAAGCGCAGAATAACACCCATTCCTTTATACTATTGTGTTGATACAATCTTGTTCCACTAGCCATGGGGAGTTCAGGTTCCCCCCACCATGTAGCACCTGCATGATAACAAGTGCGTCATGGCCTTGGACACAGCCTACAGTCAAGTTGTTTTTCCCGTCTTCACACACTCGGTCTTTGTGCTAGAAAATTACAGAGAAAAAGTACACAGAGGTTATTCGAGTTCAGAAACAAATTTTCCATTACATTTCCACCCTTTTGATTATTTTTAATCATCTTATAAAATTTGTTTGTTATAGTAATGATCATAGAAAACATAAGACAAAAAAAAAAAACTTCCATAAAGCATCCGTGCTTACACACCTGGGGTTTAAGTAAACACATCATAAACTGGAAGGTGAAATAGCCTTAGCTGTTGAATGAAACATCAGCACTATAATCATCATACCTGTGAAGAGAATTTAACATTTACACATCATTTTGCTCATAGTCAACAGTCTCTTGTGATTTTTGCTGTAGTAAGGTAGTCAGTCTGATGTAATAGCACATAATCTATGACACTATTGTAACGTTTGCGAACATCCCAAAGGTATTTACAATTTGCTTTTACTGTACCCACATCGGTGGTGCCGTAGGTAGAGATGACACAGTGTTACATTTAGCTCTGAAGGAATAAGGACATCCTGAGGTGGCTCAAAGTGTGTTGGAGGCCTAGTAAAATCGCTTGATGGAAAGAAATGATCACAAAATTCTGGAATCTTAGATGATGTGTCAGAATTTGTGTAGTAGATATCGCAAAGGAACTTACAACTATAATTTTGAGTAGGATAATGAGGATCTGATGCACAGGTTTCTGAGGTGTCAGGGACCAGTATTACCATAAGTAGCGGCCTAGCCGCCATACAGAATGTGCATGAGTAATTTGTCAGTGACATAGCAGTGAAATTTGCATACTGCAGCCACAAACTATTTTTGATAAAGTCACGACTAGAAAAGGGGTTTAAGGTCCCAGGAAGTGAACGCCTCACGTGATTCATATGAGTCTTCCCTGTGTCTGTGATGCTTGGGGAGTCATGTGGAAATTTATTGTATGCAGAGATAACCATGCAAATCACACAAATGGCTGTCACAATCAAAGGAAACACCAAGCCTCTGGTCCCAAACCATCCTAATTGCTTCAGCAGGTGTCTGCGTTCCATCGCTGATCCCTCGTGGGTGACACAGAGTCTCACTCTGCACGTCACTTTGTTGGAGCTTGGCACGCTCTTGTTTGAGGAGGGTGCTTTTTCACCCCTCGCTCTCACCTTTGGTTCCAACGCAGCTGCAGGTTGAAAGGGCAGAGCACGTCGTACACCCCTGTTGTCTTCCTCAGCGTCAGTGTGGAAAATCTTTCTAACCCAGTGGGTTATTCCTGCGGTTCTGGGATCCTCTTGCAATGACTGGCATGAACCCAAGTTGCACGACCTCCGACCTTAACTGCTGTCTGTGTTGTCAGTAATACCTGGAATGGTCCCTGCCAGCATTTTTGCTTCCAGCTGGTCCTCCGGAAATCTTTGATCAGCACCCAGCCTCCTGGTCTGAGAGGGTGTAGGTTAGTTTGGGCTGCTTGTGGAAGAGCTGCTTTAACCTGCTTATGGAGAGAGGTCAGAGCAGATGAGAGATTTTTACAGTAGCGTAACATTTCATCCTCACAGTGTTCTGTGGTTGGAAGAGGATGCCCTGGGGGCCCTATCCCCGTATTTGGTGGACGTCCAAACAAAATTTCAAAAGGACTGAGGCCATATTTGACTCTTATTCTTGTCCTCATGTGCATTAACACGAGAGGTAAGGCTTTTAGCCAGCTGAGTCCTGTTTCTGCACAACATCTGCTCAGTTTGCTCTTTATAGAAGCATTCTCTCTTTCCACTGCCCCGGCACTAGCTGGATGATAGGCACAATGATGTCTGATGTCCATTCCAAGGTAGTCGCTCACCTGTTTTAAAGCTGTGCATCTTGTTTGCTAGAGGGAAAAACTTCTACCCATTCTGAGAACATGTACTTTTTACCTTCACATGGTGTGAGCTCTATGAAGTCCATTTGTAGATGTTCAAAAGGCCTATCTGGAGGTGGATGTGCTGCCGGTGAAGTTTGAATGCCTCTGCCTACGTTATTAGTTGCACAGATCATACAAGACTTACAAAATTTTTAGGAGTAAATGTTTGGGGAGACATGGTTTGTTATCAGGACCATACCAAACCTCTTTTATGTGAGCCCCTGCTGTTTTCCATACCCGTTTCTCCTCTGGGGTAGCCATGCTCTGGATAGCCTGTAAATCTGTGTTAGGAGATGGAGTTAGTGTGGTTTTGATGTTAATGCTGTGCTCTGGTTTCACCTCCTGTTTAGCTGCTGTCTTTGCTGCTGCATCGGCTCTGGAGTTGCCTAGAGAAACAGAGTCTTTTGAGTTAGTGTGAGCATCACATTTACAAACAGCTATGGTTTTTGGGAGTAATAAGGCATCTAGCAATGCAGCCACTAGTTTGTGATGTGCAATGGGTTTCCCTGCAGCAGTCAGGAACTGCCGTTGTTTCCACAATGTGCCAAAATCATGCACTACCCCACAGGCATACCTGGAATCAGTGTAAACAGTGACTGTTTGGTCCTTAGCAATTTCACATGCTTTTTTGTCAATGCTACAAGTTCTGCTGCTTGAGCTGAAAGGTGAGATGGTAATGAACCAGAGGCTAGAATGTCATGTTCTGTGACCACTGCATAGCCTACTTGATTTTTACCGGTGTCTGGGTTGCGTGATGCCGAACATCCACAAAGACCACCAGATCAGAGTTAGTCAGCGGTGCATCCTGTAGGTCAGGCCTGGGAGAACAGATTTCAGAAATAGCTGCTATACAATCATGAGGTTCACCACCTGCTTCTGTGGGGAGAAGTGAAGCTGGGTTTAGCACAGTGCATCTTTTAACTGTTACATTTGGCATCTCCAGTAATACTGTGTGGTACCTTAACCAACGAGCATCTGATAAATGTGTAGTTTTTGGCTCTGTGAGGATCAGTGATACAGAATGTGGTATCAAAAGGGTTAAATCAGAGTGGCCCACAAGGTCACATGAAGCTAGAAGTGCCTTTTCAGCTGCTGCTACTGCTCGCAGACAAAGGGGGAGGCCTGCTGCTGCTGAGTCCAGTTTGAATGAGAAATATGCCACTGGTCTTTTTCGCCCTCCATGTTCCTGCAATAAAACAGATGTCATGTATCCACCCTTTTCACCCACTGTCTGGGTGAATGGTTTATCAGGATTTGGTAATCCTAAAGTCGGAGCAGTCTGGAGTGTCAGTTTTAAGTCAGTGAAAGCTTTGTCAGCATCTTCAGTCCAGTCTAGTCTGTCATGTGCAGTCAGTCCCCTCCCATGTATCATTGCTGACAGTGGAGCCTCTCGCGCAGCATAGTTGAGGATCCACTGACGGCAATATGACGTCATGCCAAGAAAACTCATCATTTGTTTCTTTGTTTGCGGTTTTGGGATGGATTGAATCGCTGTAATCCTTTTTGGAGAGAGGGACTTACCGTCTGATGAGATCACGTGTCCCAGATAGGTGACCTTCTCCCAAGCCCACTGTAATTTGGAGAGGCTCACCTTGTGACCGTTTTCAGCGAGGTATTTTAACAACTCTCTTGTTTCTGTCTCGCAGGCCTGCTTAGAAGGGGAACAGATCAGCAAATCATCAACATATTGCAACAATGTGGAGCCTCCGGAGGGAGAAAACCTGGGGTCAGCTGGCATGGTTCCACCTGCTGGACATAAAGACAAGTTTTTGTTAGCAACTGCACAGTCCTCATAACACAAACTACTGCTGTTAGGTGCTTCTCAAACACCCCATTGCAGTGTTTTACTCCTGAAATGTCAGTTTCTTCCCATTGTTTACACTGTTGCACTCGTTTTAGCCACGGCCCCAAATCTTGCCAATCATCTTGCTCAGCTTTTGAAAGAGAAACATGTGGAATGCTGTCATGATTCTGTAAAAACTCTTTTGTTCATCATCATGTTCATGAGAATAATTTTAGCTGCACATCTATCTTTTGTGTCTGTGTAGATTCTCAGTCATCCAGGTCATAGTAGTCTCTGGAGCTTTCTCAGAGACTCTCTGGAACTTTCTCATCCTGAAGCAGAACAGATCAGGATGAAAGTTTCAGCCACTCTCTCCAGTGCAAGACTTCCTCCATCCAACCTCACCATTCAGGAGAAGAAGGCCATCACAGCCCTAAGCAAGGATCAAAACATCACCATACTGCCAGCCGACAAGGGGAGGTGCACAGTTGTGCTGAATTCATCGGATTACCACAACAAAATTACTACACTCCTCAGTGACAACAATACTTATGAGGTCTTGAGACGTGATCCCACAAGCAACTACAAGAAAAAAGTTGTTTGCTGCCTGCAACAACTTGAAAAGGAAAAAGCCATTGACCGCCCCACTTACTACTGCCTGTACCCTGGAGACAGAGGTGGGAAGTAACGAAGTACAAATACTTCGTTACTGTACTTAAGTAGATTTTTCAGGTATCTGTACTTTACTTAAGTATTTATTTTTCTGAGTACTTTTTACTTTTACTCCCTACATTTTTACACAAGTATCTGTACTTTCTACTTCTTACATTTTCAAACAGACTCGTTACTTTTTAACACGTCAGAGAGAAGTTTGCATTTCCGGTCAGTGCGCCGTCAGTCATCAAGCAATCTGAGCCTAAATGGAGGAATGATAACACACAAGAGACAATCGTACTGGCGTATCCTCCATCATCGGGGCTTATCTCGTACAAAGGGATTAAATACGCAAACCCATATAATTAATGTATCATTTATAGCGCTAAAATCGGGCCGGACCGAGTCCGTAAGTTGCGCTGCGGCACATAAACAGCTTAGCTAGCGCTACTGAAGAGGAGCGAGCATGAAGGGAGTAACGTGTGGCAGGTAAATGCAACGTTTCTAAATGCTCAACAAATATGAGCAAACACACAAAGTGTGTGCAGTTTGTCACACAGTGTGTCTGCTAGCTAAAAGAAGAGCTGCTGTATTTCAGGGAGAGCAAAGAGAGAGAAGTTCACTCAGCAGAGATGAGTCTGAATCAAAGCTGCTGATGCTGAGATTCATTCACTGAATCCAACATTTCTACAGCCTGTATGCTGTCAGTGTAGGGGATGGAGATCAGCTCAGAGAGCTGTGAAATACTGGGTTACATCTTTGTGAGTTCACTTCATCCACACAGAGCAGTAAACCTCAGAGCAGCAGCAGCAGGTCAGCTGATCACAGCCTGCACACCAACATCATTTACTGGAGCTCACAATAGAAAGTTGTGATTCTTCTCCCCATGCAGAGCCACTACAGCTGATCTTAGGGTTCCTCCACCTGCTGCATCCCACTGTAACCCCTGAGTATCCTCATGTTTGTGTTTAGGTGGAGGCACAGTCACCCTCTACTATGGAGGACACAGAGAACAGAGCTGGGTTTAAATTCCCTTTCACAGTTTGTGTCCTACATAACAGATTCAAGTTGAGTGCATTCATTAGGATTAAAATTTAGATTGGAATAATGTTTGCATTCTCATGTAATTTTATTTTATATTATTACAATAATATATAACGAGGTTCGGTTAGTTTTACACAAAAATAGCAGGTAGAAACATCCTCCAAAGAACTACTTTTACTTTCTTACTTTGAGTACATTTCAGAGCCTGTACTTTTTTACTTTTACTTAAGTAGAGAAGTTGAACCAGTACTTCGACTTTTACTAAAGTATTTTTTAACATAAGTACTTGTACTTCTACTTAAGTACAGAATGTCAGTACTTTTGCCACCTCTGCCTGGAGAAGCCACTCCATGCATTTATGGACTCCCAAAGATCCACAAAGAAGGAGTCCCACTTCGACCCATTATCAGCAGTATAAACTCGGTCACCTACAACATTTCCAAACACCTCGCCACCATCTTATCACCGCTTGTTGGCATCACACCCCACCACATTGAAAACTCTACAGATTTTACTAACAAGGTCCAGAATCTTGTACTGGATCCAGATGAAACCATGGTGTCCTTTGATGTGGTTTCACTTTTCACTTGCATACCCACAACTGAGGCAGTGGAGACCGTCAGAAGACGACTACAGGAAGACGATTCCTTACTGAACAGAACCAGCTTCACCCCAGATCAGATTTGTGCACTTTTAGATCTCTGCCTTACCACAACATATTTTAAATACAATGATGGATTCTACAGACAGAAGCATGGATGTGCCATGGGCTCCCCAGTGTCTCCCATTGTAGCCAACCTTTACATGGAGGAAGTGGAAAGTAAAGCTCTTGGTTCTTTCAAAGGGATGGCACCTAGCCACTGGTACAGATATGTAGATGACACCTGGGTCAAAATCAAAACCCAAGAAGTAGAAGCCTTCACTCGTCACATTAACTCAGTGGATAAATACATACGTTTTACCAGGGAGGACACCAGAGATAACAAGTTACCATTCCTGGACTGTGCGGTGCTTATCGAGGAAGATGGAAGCCTCAACATTGAAGTTTACCGGAAGCCCACACACACAGACCAGTATCTCCTCTTTGACTCCCACCACCCTCTGGAACACAAACTTGGGGTGATCAGGACCCTACAACACCGTGCGGAAAGTGTTCCCTCTAAGGCAGAAGGGAAGCATAAGGAACACACACACATTGAGAAAGCCCTCAAAACATGCGGTTACCCCAACTGGGCCTTCATCAAATCAGCTAAGATGCACAGGAATGAAGGCCAAACACAAACTACAGAGAATAGGAAGGACAAGAGGAACAACATTGTCATCCCATATGTGTCAGGCTTGTCAGAGAAACTCAGAAGAATTTTCTCCAAGCATGACATCCCAGTATACTTCAAACCAAGTCACACCCTAAGACAAAAACTGGTTCATCCCAAGGACAAACCCGCCAAACACAAGATCAGCGATGTAGTGTATGCTGTTCAGTGCAGTGAAGAGTGCTCGGACCTCTACATTGGTGAAACCAAACAGCCTCTTCACAAACGAATGGCACAACATAGAAGAGCCACCTCGACAGGACAAGATTCAGCAGTACATCTGCATCTGAAGGAAAAAGGGCACTCTTTTGAGGATGCCAATGTTCACATTTTGGACAGGGAAAACAGATGGTTTGAAAGAGGAGTGAAAGAAGCCATCTATGTCCACTGTGAACAACCATCATTGAACAGAGGAGGTGGATTACGTCACCAACTTTCCCCCGCTTACAGTGCTGTCCTGAGCTCCCTTCCCAGACGTCTCAACCCCCATTCACACCTTTGTTCCAGTGACCTCAATAGGCCACAGGAAACAATGGAGCGGAGTCCTAAATTGGTTTCAACTGAAACCACTGATTAAATATGACCCACGCCCCCTTCACACCTGGGCACATGTGTTCACGCACATGATCAATAGAGGGTCATAACCACCTCCAGGGGACTACGCCCACAGGGGTTTAAATACCTGGGTCTCTCCACCATTTGGTTGAGAACTGAAGAAGCCTTTCGTATGAGAGGTGAAACGTTTTCAAGAAACAAAAAGAAGTCCAGTCGCCTTTTTCAAGCTCCAGAGACATCTATCTTTTGTCCAAAACACACTGTCTATTCGTACCCTCTCAGTGTTCTGCCTCTCTCTGTACCACTCTATCTCAAACTAGGGTTTAATATTTTTCCCGAAAATGACATGAATCAAATCCCGGGAAATGACGAGCCATTTCCCGGGAATCCCGGGAAAAAGTTTATTTATTTTTTTATTTTAATTAGGCCTTCTGTAGCCTGTGTCGGCCTTAACCTATTGTGATATTGTAGAGGTAGCTTTCCAGCTATGTCCTGTTATGCCCAGTAGGGGGCAACGTCGGCTTGATTAATGCAATAAAACCTACATCTGGACATTGGAGTGCTCGAGCTATGCGGTGTTGTATCGTTCCTCAACACTCCCTTAACAAATATAATTCGAATATTCCTCCATTGTACATGGAATTATACCAAGCTATTTTACAACTGCTGGTGCAAAACAATACGGTTCATCTCCACAGCATTGATAAAGGCTCAGCCACGTTGTCGTGGCGACATCTGTTGCGCTATATCTCCACCAGTGGAACGCTGTAATAGTCATTGAAAAGTTAACTACCGTACTACACTATAATATGACATAACACAGGGCCTCGAGTAATGCACCACGACTTGGTCATTGCCATTCTGGCAACAGCAAATTTATAACACCGTGTCTGAGGGTTAAAGTAGGTTCGCTGTGAATCGTCTATTGAAAAACTGGCCAATCCTTATAGCCTAAAAAATATACATTTTACTCAACTCCATTTAAAAAGCAAAATATGTTAAAGCAATCTATTTCATGATAATTTCTTCACACATTAGGCCCGTATCCTAATTCATGATTGTTAGTAAGCGGCTGCAAACGAGGAAAAGAAACACTCGAAGTTAAACAGATATTTCTTTATTGTTCAGGGCAGGCATATTTTATAGGCTATATAATGCAATATAACAATATATAATAATATAAAATTATATAATACAAAATACCTTAGGGTAAACACATTGCCTACGATTTCAACAAATTAAAGAGGAAAAAAACCACAACTGTGTAATACCTCTATTAAAACGCTTGAGATGAAGGCTGAAGCCTTAAACGGAGGCTGAACGTGCCTGAAATGAAGAGTAATGCTTTTCGCATTAAACGAACCCTTCTCTCAATATTTCCTTAAATTTAACATTCTGAAGCTTTCTTTTCTTTCTGAAAGTCAAATCGACGCGCGCGACTTTTTTCCCGGTTTCCCGTCTAACGTTTCCCGGGAAACGGGAAATGGTTCTGATCGCATTTCCCGGGAATCCCGGATCCCGGGATTAAACCCTATCTCAAACTGCTCATCAGCTCCCTCACACACATGTGCTGTTACATGTAACAAGTCTGCTGCCCTGTAATCAGATGTGTGTGTGTGTGTTGTTGTGCAAGCTTTACCAGTTCATCACAAACAGGAAACACAGCAGTCTGCTGGAGTCTCCACTCATATGCATACAGCAGCAGATCTGAATCATATTTAACCATCTGCATCATTCTGTTCACCCGTGTGATGATCAAACCGTCTTTCCCCGACACAACGACAATCCCAAGTTTACACATCAAATCTCGACCCAACAAGTTGGCAGGACAACACGGTGACAGCAGGAACGTATGTTTAAAGAGCCCACTTTCAGTATCTTCACATTGTAAATCTCTTGTGTATTGTTCAATTATTGGAACACCTCCTGCTCCTACAGTTTTAATATATCTATCACTAAGTTTTGGTTTTGGGTTTAAATCTGCTCGTCTGATCACTGATTCAGAAACACAACCTGCTGTCCTGCAACCTGGAGAGTTAGTTGAGGCAAGCATTTGTAAGCAGTGGATGAGCTCAGCATTTGGTAAAAGGTGTGTCTGTTAGGCCTTTCAGCTTTAGCAGTGATGTGATGTATGGCCATATTTATGAGTGTAAGCTGGTCTTCTTTGCTTGTATGTTTGTGTGTGTCGTTTTTATTGCATGTGTGTGTATGTATTATGTTTTCATCCTTTACCTTTTGATGCGATGTCTGGGTACCCTTCTCTTTCTCAGCCTCCGCCCCGAGTCCGTCAGCCTCAGTTTCCTGCTTTTTAGGGCAATCTCTAACCCAATGTCCTGCAGCTCCGCACTGAAAACAACTCTCTCTATTTCTCCCCTCCACTTCTTTCCCTCCAGCTCCTCTCTGCCGTCCTCTGCCTCTCCCACGGCCTGCAGCGCTCCGTGTTTGTGACTTGTACATTGTGAGCTGTGCCAACTGGAGTTTTTCTTCAGTTTTGACTTTCCTCTTGTTATCTCACTCCATTTCTTCCCTTGCCATTTTTTCTCCATGAATGGCAAATCTCTCAACCTCAGACAGTCTTGCCAAGTCCCACTGCACACAGTGTTTGTGTACATACGTTTGCACTTCAGGTCTTAGTCCTTTCACAAAGCGATCTCTGAGATGCACTTCCCAGTTTGTGATTTGGGGTGCGTCTCTCCTGCCGCCGGGGTGTCCAAACCGCTGTGTTTTGAATGTATTTTCCATCTGTACCCATAACTTCAACCATTGGCATGGTCGTAATGCTGTCATCCAAACTGATAGCCTGTTCACTCATTCCTGGATTAAATTTTGTTCCCTATCTGGTGACATGAGGGGACAGAGGTGGTGCAGTTGCTCCAGCAATCTCTCGTGCAGGCTGGGGGAGGTTGGTTAGCAGTGATGCTGGTTTTCCAGGGTCAGAGTAAGGCGGAGGTGAAGCTGCGGAGGATTCTCCCCGGTCTGATACTGGATAAGATGATGTTGGTTGTGTTGGTCTGTTGTGTTGCTCTGGCCTCTGTGCTTGGGGAGGAGGTTGATCCAGGTCTGGGTCTACCCTGCTTTTGACACACTGAGACACTTGATTAGTAACATTTCTTGACCCTGCCTGTCCACACTTTCTCTCCCTGAGTTTTGCTTCATCCAGCCACAAAAAAAATGCTTTCCAGTCTGCATGAAAAGGAACAAACTTCTTTGTTTTCTTTCCTCTTCAATTGATTGATTTTTTCTCTGGCTTCACTTTCCCTTTTTTCTAGTGATTGTTTTAGTGCATTTAATTGTCTTATACTAAAGGACCCTTCTTCTGGAAACCCATGTTCATTTACCCACACATTTAATTGCTGCAAAATTTCCTCACCATGTTTGTTCTTCATAAATTGCACATTTGGACTATTTTGGTTATACTTCATTTGTGCTGGCTTTTCTGTTTTGGATTTTGAGCTCCTCATTTAGTTCCTGGCGGTATACACTCTAATCTCAGAGAGCCACTCTCTAGATCAGGCATCCCCAAATGGCGGACCTCGGTCCGAATCCGGACCGAGTGACGGTTCTGTCCGGACCCATGCCCAATATGATGAATTCACAAAATTAGATCATTTTCATGGAGCATTTTTTCCGGCGAAACACAGGCGCAGAGTCAAGCAGAAATGTGGGCAAGAGGTTACCTCTTCTACAGTTATTACGGTAATAGCATCACTCAGTTGAGCCAATCAAATCTTTTGTTTGCCCTGTGCAGCCAGTGCCGCGAGCTCACCCGGGCAGAGCGGAGGAGGTTATGGCTTGTTCCAAAATAGGAAAAGTTGATGCTGAAAACCGCTGTTTTAAAGATGAATGGACAGATAAGTTTATGTTCATTCTTCCTGCAGGCAGGTCAAAACCTGTTTGTCTTATATGCTCAGAAACGGTTGCTTTAATTAAAAGTGGCAACGTGAAACGCCACTACGAAACGAAGCACAGCTCTTTTGAGCAAAGTTATCCGCTGAAGTCCGAGCAGAGAGCACGCAAATTAACCGACCTGCAAGCCCAGTATGACAGATCTACCCGACTCATCACAAATACTTTTACAGCCCAGCAACGTGCAAACGAATGTTCACTCAAGGTATCGTGGAATTTGGGGCAACATAAAAAAAACATTTAATAATGGGACAGTCGTGAAGGAGTGCTTAAATGCTGTTGCTGAGACATTATTCGATGGAAAACAAAAAGACGATATATGTGAAAAAAATCAAACAAATCCCCATATCAGCTTCAACAGCAACCAGAAAATCAGAAATATTAGCAGGTGATGTACTGGCACAGCTTGATGCAGCTATTCAGAGTGCACAATGCATATCTCTGGCCATCGATGAGTCTACAGATGTTACTGATAATGCCCAGCTTGTAGTGTATGTGAGATTTTATCACAAAGATAGGAAGGAGCTCTGTGAGGATCTGCTGGGTGTAACACCACTGGAAACACATACAAGAGGAGAGGATATATATGCAGCAATAAAAGAGATGCTGAGAATAAGGCACATAGATCTGAAGCAGGTTGTCTCTGTTACCACAGATGGTGCCCCTGCCATGGTGGGAAAAGAGCAAGGGGCTGTGACACGGATGAAAGAGAACAACCCAGATCTTATTGCTTACCACTGTCTCATCCATCAGACTGTTCTGTGTGCCACTCTATCAGAACATTTTGCTGAAGTAATGAACACAGTGATGAAGCTCATCAACTTCCTTAGGGCATCCTCATCTCTTCAGCATCGCCTCCTGAGAGAATTCCTGGAAGATGTTGAGGCACACGCTGATGATCTGCTATTGCACAACAATGTGAGGTGGCTTAGTAAAGGCAATGCACTGGGACGCTTCTGGTCTATCGGAAAAGAAATTGTTGCGTTCTTAAAGCAGTTAAAGAGTCAGAGAGCAACGCAGTTTTCACTTTTTCTGCAAGAAGAGCACAAGATGGATATGGTTGCTTTTTTAGTTGACATTACATCACATCTTAATGAGCTTAATTTAAAGCTGCAGGGCAGGACCAGTTCAGTTGCTGATTTGATGACAGCTGTTCGATCCTTCCAGAGGAAGCTGGACATTTTCAAAGAAGATCTTGAAGGAGAGTGTCAACACTTCCCAAAACTGCAGGAACAGATTCGGGGTGAGAGAGATGTTTCTCCCTATGTTGACTTCATAAACAAACTGATCGGAAACTTCAGTCAAAAGGTTTGACAGCTTCTGCCTTGGGCAGCAGCTCCTCCTGCTGATCCAGAATCCTTTTCTCATTAGAGAAATCAAAGGCTTTTCAAAAGGAGGCAACACAGACATATAAGTGGGCACATGCAGGATCTCTACAGCTTGAGCTCATTGATCTGCAAGCAAATGCAGAATTGAGAGCATTTTGAGGCAACTGACCCTGCTACCTTCTGGCTACAGCTTGTGTCTGAGAGTGTGTTCCCTGGTCTAACCAAAGTAGCACTGCACACACTGACTCTGTTTGGATCAACTTACAGCTGTGAGTCAGCTTTTTCCACTATGAACTTGATAAAAAACAAGCACCGTTCTAGACTCACAAATGAACACCTACATGTCTGCATGAGAATGGCACTGACTCCATTCCAACCAAGATTTAAATTACTGGCAGGGCAATGCCACGCCCATTTCTCTCATTAAGAAAAGTAAAGAATATTGATAGAGAAAAGGTGGTGTTAAAAGCTCTGTTTTCTTCTAAAAGAGTCATTTTTATTTATTGTTTTTTGAATATGCTGACCTGTTTCACTTGAAAACTTGATTTTTTTTTATAGGTTGTACTGCTTTAATGTAAGTTAAAAAAAAGAGGAAAAAGGTTGCTTGCTAGGGTTTAATCCCGGGATCCGGGATTCCCGGGAAATGCGATCAGAACCATTTCCCGTTTCCCGGGAAACGTTAGACGGGAAACCGGGAAAAAAGTCGCGCGCGTCGATTTGACTTTCAGAAAGAAAAGAAAGCTTCAGAAAGATAAATTTAAGGAAATATTGAGAGAAGGGTTCGTTTAATGCGAAAAGCATTACTCTTCATTTCAGGCACGTTCAGCCTCCGTTTAAGGCTTCAGCCTTCATCTCAAGCGTTTTAATAGAGGTATTACACAGTTGTACTTTTTTCCTCTTTAATTTGTTGAAATCGTAGGCAATGTGTTTACCCTAAGGTATTTTGTATTATATAATTTTATATTATTATATATTGTTATATTGCATTATATAGCCTATAAAATATGCCTGCCCTGAACAATAAAGAAATATCTGTTTAACTTCGAGTGTTTCTTTTCCTCGTTTGCAGACGCTTACTAACAATCATGAATTAGGATACGGGCCTAATGTGTGAAGAAATTATCATGAAATAGATTGCTTTAACATATTTCGCTTTTAAAATGGAGTTGAGTAAAATATATATTTTTTAGGCTATAAGGATTGGCCAGTTTTTCAAAAGACGATTCACAGCGAACCTACTTTAACCCTCAGACACGGTGTTATAAATTTGCTGTTGCCAGAATGGCAATGACCAAGTCGTGGTGCATTACTCAAGGCCCTGTGTTATGCCATATTATAGTGAAGTACGGTAGTTAACTTTTCAATGACTATTACAGCGTTCCACTGGTGGAGATATAGTGCAACAGATGTCGCCACGACAGCGTGGCTGAGCCTTTATCAATGCTGTGGAGATGAACCGTATTGTTTTGCACCAGCAGTTGTAAAATATCTTGGTATAATTCCATGTACAATGGAGGAATATTCGAATTATATTTGTTAAGGGAGTGTTGAGGAACGATACAACACCGCATAGCTCGAGCACTTGAATGTCGAGATGTAGGTTTTATTGCGTTAATCAAGCCGACGTTGCCCCCTACTGGGCATAACAGGACATAGCTGGAAAGCTACCTCTACAATATCACAATAGGTTAAGGCCGACACAGGCTACAGAAGGCCTAATTAAAATAAAAAAATAAATAAACTTTTTCCCGGGATTCCCGGGAAATGGCTCGTCATTTCCCGGGATTTGATTCATGTCATTTTCGGGAAAAATATTAAACCCTATTGCTTGCCACCTTTTAATTATTGTTTTCTGTTTTCTAAAGTTAACTTTTTTGTTAACTTTTTACTTGAAGTGTAAGCCTTCAATTCTCTAGGCTTGGACTTATTCATTTTAAGCGAAAAAATTTTATTAGGCTCTGTTTGCACTTTTATTTTGAGGTTTCTGTTTTCTGAAATAAAGGTTTTAAAATTATTTGCCTGGGACTATTTTTAAATATTGTAAAATAGCCAGTTGTATACCTAAGTGCCATTTCTTAACAGTGAAAATGTAAACATACAGGTGAACACGACCATAAGGCAAAAGTTGGACTTTTGTTCGGACCTTTTACTAGGAGGAAATTTTAGCTCTGGACCTCAGTGAGTTTTAATTGAATACCCCTGCTCTAGATTTTCAAAGACATCCAATGCCTATTTGTGATTCGGCCCCAGTAAGTCATCACTTACGTAACCCACAATGCTGTTAACCTGCGTCTGCCTGGCAATCAGCACAAACCAGCCTTAGTTTGTGTGCCCACAGCAATCAGCCCAAATCAACTATGTCAATTTGTGTCTGCTGGTGGCGATCAGCCCAAGTCAACAGTGTTGATCCCAGATCAACTGTGTTTACAGAACTTTTCTCTGAATGACGGACACTCTTACCAAACACAGAACAATTTCAAATTTTAATTAAATTATTTGTCCTTAAAATTATAGTGCAGTCAGAAAATCAAGTTGGTCTCACCCGCTCTCCACTCTGAGTTCTTTATCAATTGAGATTTCAGCGGTGATTCCCCCTGCTCTCAGCTGTCAGGTGCACGTCTATTCAATAATGGGCTCGGAGGTAAGCACTTTTCAGACTGGTTGAGTCTACCTGCGCAGGTTTTCCTGGATCAACACGAAAGCAGAGAAGAAGTCACTCGAGAAATCCCATCCTCGTCGCCAAGATTGTGGTGGAAAAAATAAGTTGAGCTCTGAAACCAAACTGATTTTTTGATGATTTATTGAAAGTAAAGAGTTAACCTTTGCAAAGGGGTCAATACAGCATGAACAGCCTTCGCACCAGCATTGAACAAAGCACAGAATAACACCCATTCCTTTATACTATTGTGTTGATACAATCTTGTTCCACTAGCCATGGGGAGTTCAGGTTCCCCCCACCATGTAGCACCTGCATGATAACAAAATGCGCTATGGCCTTGGACACAGCCTACAGTCAAGTTGTTTTTCCCATCTTCACACACTCGGTCTTTGTGCTAGAAAATTACAATTACACAGAAAAAGTACACAGATGTTATTCGAGTTCAGAAACAAATTTTCCATTACATCATGAAATCAATATATTTCTTTCTTTCATAAATCAGTATATTTTTTGTATGAATAAAGTGTAGGCTACAGCTGTACTTTGGTCACTACTGTGAAAAGAAGCATAAAAATGCCAGCTGCACAGCTCCATTTTCTTATTGTAGATCAGGGGTGTCAAACTCAGTCATAGGACCGGCCAGAATTGAAGATATAATCTGAGTCGCAGGCTGAACGGGATTAAAGACAATAATTTTAATCAGCAATATGAATTTGAACAGCCAGAATACAGCTGCATTTTCCTCAACATGTTAAATAAAATATAATTTTATATTTTTCTTCAAAAATAAGATCAGGAAAAATTAAAATATATCAAGCTGATGAAAATGTTCAACATTTTCAGGTTAAAATCTGTGATGTGAATTTCTGCGCTTCACAGATGGAAAAACGCTGCGTAAACTGTGTCCAGATTCTCAGCAAACAGCGCAGCTCCAAACACAGTGATGGAGACCTGCTCCGATTTTTTTTCTTTTCTTTTTTTTTTGGACAATCACACACATAATCACACGGTCCCATCCAGGGACATATTAAGATGCTTCGTTATGTCGCAGAGAAAAGCCGACTCACACAGCCACCTTTCATCCCAGAGCGCTGCTGAGTCTTTTCCTTTATTTTTCATGCACTTAACAGATTTCCTCAGGTAGCTCATGGCACCTGTGTATAAGGCACGTCACCCAATTCAGAAGCAATTTCCACCCAAACTGCCGGTGATTGAAACTTCTGCCTCTTCAATAGTTCACTGTCTGTGTTATAGTGGTTATGACCCATTCTGTCTTCAGGACTTTGCTGCAGCGTTTCCTGCTGTGTGACAAAGCGATGCACTGTCAGCTCACCTGTGCAGGTCTGAGAGAAAAGGAAGGTTGGAGATTGGCCTATAATTAGCTAAGACAGCTGGGTCAAGTGATGGCTTTTTAAGTAGCGGTTTAATTACAGCCACCTTGAAGGCCTGTGGTACACAGCCAACTAATAAAGACAGATTGATCATTTTTAAGATTGAAGCATCAATAATTGGAAAGACTTCTTTGAACAGTCTAGTAGGAATGGGATCTAATAAACATGTTGCTGGTTTGGAGGAAGTAACTATTGAAGTTAACTCTGAAAGACCAACTGGAGCGAAAGAGTCTAAACAAATACCAGCAGTGCTGAAAGCAGCCGAACACGAACATAAATCTTTGAGATGGTTATGAATAATTTTTTCTCTAATGTCTAAAATTTTATTTGTAAAGAAATCCACGAAGTAACTACTAGTTAAAGTGAAAGGAATACTCGGCTCTACAGAGCTCTGACTCTTTGTCAGCCTGGCTACAGTGCTGAAAACAAACCTGGGGTTGTTCTTATTTTCTTCAATTAATGATGAGTAGTAAGATGTCCTAGCTTTACGGAGGGCTTTTTTTATAGAGCAACAAACTCTTTTTCCAGGCTAAATGAGCATCTTCTAATTTAGTGAGACGCCATTCCCTCTCCAGCTTTCGGGTTATCTGCTCTAAGCTGTGCGTTTGTGAAATATACCACGGAGTCAGGCACTTCTGATTTGAAGCTTTCCTTTTCAGAGGAGCCACAGTATCCAAAGTCATACGCAGTGAGGATGTAAAACTATTGACGAGATAATCGACCTCACTGGGAGCAGAGTTTAGGTAGCTGCTCTGCACTGTGCATAATAATGAAGGAATTAGATCCTTAAACTTAGTTACAGCACTTTCAGAAAGACTTCTACTGTAATAAAACTTATTCCCCACTGCTGTGTAATTCATTAAAGTAAATGTAAATGTTACTAAGAAATGATCAGACAGGAGGGGGCTTTCAGGGAATACTGTTAAGTCTTCAGTTTCTATGCCATATGTCAGGACAAGATCCAGAGTATGATTAAAGTGGTGGGTGGGCTCCTTTACATTTTGAGAGAAGCCAATTGAATCTACGCCCACAGGGTACGCCCACAGGGGTTTAAATACCTGGGTCTCTCCACCATTTGGTTGAGAACTGAAAAAGCCTTTCGGATGAGAGGTGAAACGTCTTCAAGAAACAAAAAGAAGTCCAGTCGCCTTTTTCAAGCTCCAGAGATTGAATCTAACAATAGATTAAATGCAGTGCTGAGGCTGTCATTCTCAGCATCTACATGGATGTTAAAATCACCCACTATAATGATTTTATCTGAACTGAGCACTAAATCAGATAAAAAGTCTGAGAAATCAGACAGAAACTCTGAGTAAGGACCAGGTGGACGATAGATAATAACAAATAAAACCGGTTTTTAATTTTCCCACTTAGGATGGACAAGACTAAGAGTCAGGCTTTCAAAAGAATGAAAACTTTGTCTGGGTCTTTGATTAATTAATAAGCTGGAAGTGAAGATTGCAGCTAATCCTCCTCCTCGACCTGTGCTTCGAGCATTCTGACAGTTACTGTGACTCAGGGGTGTTGATTCATTTAAACTAACATATTCATCCTGCTGTAACCAGGTTTCTGTAAGGCAGAAAAAATCAATATGTTGATCAATTATTAAATCATTTACTAATAGGGACTTGGAAGAGAGAGACCTCATGTTTAATAATCCACATTTAATTGTTTTATTCTTTGGTGCAGTTGATGAAGCTGTATTATTTATTGTTTTTGAATTTTTATGCTTAAATAGTTTTTTGCTGATTTTAGCTTTGTTTTTTGGTGGTCTGGGAGCAGGCACCGACTCTATGGGGATGGGGTTTTGGGGGGATGGCAGGAGGAGAGAAGCTGCAGAGAGGCGTGTAAGACTGCAACTCTGCTTCATGGTCTCAACTCTGGGTAGTCAGTTTTTAGGAGGGTTAATAAAGTTGGCCAGATTTCTAGAAATGAGAGCTGCTCCATCCAAAGTGGGATGGATGACGTCTCTCCTAACAAGACCAGGTTTTCCCCAGAAACTTTGCCAATTATCTATGAAGCCCACGTTGTTTTTTGGACACCACTCAGACAGCCAGCGGTTCAAGGAGAACATGCGGCTAAACATGTCGCTCCTGGTCTGATTGGGGAGGGGCCCAGAGAAAACTACAGAGTCCGACATTGTTTTTGCAAAGTTACACACCGAGTCAATATTAATTTTAGTGACCTCCTATTGGCGTAACCGGGTGTCATTACTGCCGACGTGAATAACGATCTTACCAAATCTACGATTAGCCTTAGCCAGCAGTTTCAAATTTCCATGAATGTCGCCTGCTCTGGCCCCTGGAAGACATTTGACTATGGTCGCTGGTGTCTCTAGCTTCACGTTTCTCCAAACAGAGTCGCCAATAACCAGTTTGTTCCTCAGCGGGTGTGTCGCCGAGTGGAGAAAAACGGCTAGAGACGTGAACAGGTTGGTGGTGTACCCGGGGCTTCTGCTTAGGACTATGCTTCCTCCTCACAGTCACCCAGCCGGCCTGTTTTCCCTGCTACTCGGAATCTGCTGGGGGGGGGGCTAACGGCGGCTAAGCTACCACGGTCCGCACCCACTACAGGGGCCTGGCTAGCTATAGGATTTTCCAGGGTTCGGAGGCGAGTCTCCAATTCAGAAAGCCTGGCCTCCAGAGCTACAAACAGACTACATTTATTACAAGTACCGTTACTGCTAAACATGTGACACCCAGAGCAGGAAAGTGCAGGAAGCCATGCTGGTAGTGAGTCGGCTAAGAGCTAAGCTACTAGCTGAGCTAAGCTAGCGAATTTCTATAAACAAATAACGTGAATACAGGTGATTCAGCAAAGAGTGTGCTAGATAAAGTAGGTGAAGATTACACTAAAATATGTTATTCAGATAGATCGAGTTATACAGATTTAACAGCTAACAGACAGCAAAACACGACTGTGCTCCGAAGCAGGAAGTGATTCAATACCGCAGTGAGACCGAACACCGAGTGAAAGCTAAATGACAGATGCTCCCAGATTAGCTGTGCTAGTTTATCTTTACCTGCAGTCAGTCCTGGAAAGGGTCAATAAAAATCATTCATGTTCTTGGCCCAGTATGATATAAACTACCGAGACACCCACCACCTAAACTGCCCCAGTGAAATAAATTCCTGAGGGGCTTTTTGAACTTTTAAACTCAGAGCTTCCATCTATGTTAACTAATATGACGGTAGCTAATGTGCTATAAGCTAACTCCACCGGCACAATCTCAAATTTCTCAATAAAAACAACAAATAAAGCAGTTACTTTCATGATCTCCTACCAGGACAAGTTTACTGAACAGGTAACACTATGAATGAAGCACATTTAACAGAACAGTTCACACTTCTTACCGTAGAGAAGCGCTGCCGTCCAAAGCATCTGAACGGACGCAGTACGAAGGCTGTATTTACACAAAACACAGCGATAGCGGAGGATTTCAGGTTAACAAAAAACTCTCCAAAGTCGCCGACGTCACCGGGAAAACTGGCTAAATTTGTCGCTAGTCGCTTTTTGTGAAAAAAAAAAAGTCTCTGCCGGGGTCTGAAAATCTGCTAAATCTAGCGACAAATTCGCTAAATTGGCAACAGTGCTGACAGGCAGGAAGTCAAGATTAAGGTGGGTGGGGCTCCATTGTCAATGGGCGGGGCATGGAATGTTTTTGTAGGCTGGGCCTGTTCCCAACTTCAAAGGCAATTACGTCATCATCTTAGTCAAAAGATCTAAGGACCGACACATTCCGAGATATCCCGTAGGGCAGCCTGCATACGGGACACACACATTAAGTACATCGAGTCAAAAGCGATTCACATAGAATTTTATTCTTCTGCAGACAAAACCATTAAAATTAAAATGTCAGACATGAGTAACCAGCACCAAACCTCTGGATTGAGGCATACTGTAACACAATTTATGCTTAGTCTCGGCAACATTTGGAACGGATATCGTGAAATCATTTCTGAAAAAAACGAAATAATGGAGGAAGTCCAAAAGGCAGACATGCAAACCAAGCTGGACCAATGTGAGATTCAAGTGGGAAAGCTAAATGATGAAGCAGCAATCAAAGAGCAAATCATCAAGCTGACCTCACTGCTGGAATCCAAAGTGGAGGAGCGAGGGGACCAGGTTTGTTCAGAGGCTCAGGAAGAGCCCAGGGACTCTGAACTGGAAATGAAGAGGCTGAACAAGCAGCTTCAGCAGAGGGAAAGTGAAATCGTGAACCTGAAACAGGAGAACGAGATTCTGTTTGCCGAAGTTGCACGCCTTTACAAAGCCGAGCCTCCGTGGAATGAGGCAAATGAGGAAATCCTGAACCTAAAACAGGAGAACGAGACTCTGTCCGCCAAAGTTATCCACCTTCAGAACACCGAGGCTCTGTGGAATAAGGCAAAAGAGGAAATCCTGAACCTGAAACAGGAGAACGAGATTCTGTTTGGTGAAGTTGGGCGACTTCACAAAGCCGAGGCTCTGTGGAATAAGAAGGCAAACAAGGAAGTCCTGACCCTGAAACAGGAGAACGAGACTCTGTCCGCCAAAGTTATCCACCTTCAGAACGCCGAGGCTCTGTGGAATAAGGCAAAAGAGGAAATCCTGAACCTGAAACAGGAGAACGAGATTCTGTTTGGTGAAGTTGGGCGACTTCAGAACGCCGAGGCTCTGTGGAATGAGGCAAACGAGGAAATCCTGAACCTGAAGCAGGAGAACGAGACTCTGTCCGCCAAAGTTGTCCACCTTCAGAACGCCGAGGCTCTGTGGAATAAGGGAAAAGAGGAAATCCTGAACCTGAAACAGGAGAACGAGATTCTGTTTGGCGAATTTCTGCGCTTTCAGAACGCAGAGGCTCTGTGGAATGAGGCAGCACACAGAGACGAAGAAAAGAAAAAATTCAATGAATGTACAGTATCAGGACAGTATCAGGAATGTCAGAAAGTAAGTCAGGCATGGAAAGAACTGAAAGAAGTGCAGAAAGACATTCAGGACAAAAAGACTGACAGAGCAGAGCTCATAAAGAGACAACAAGAGACAATGAACCTGCTGGAAGTGATAAATTTGCAGCTCGGACAGTCAGACATAGATAATGATAGTAATGAAATAAAGAAGCTCCTGAAACAGAAAGTTAAAATAGAAAAAAAACTGCTGAAAGCCAGAGAGAAAGAATTAGAGAAGCAGATGAAAAAACGAGAAGAGGAAGAAAGAAAACAGCAGAAAATTCAAGAGAAAGAAGCAAAAAAAGAGCAGAAAAGACGGGAAAAAGAGGCAAAGAAGCTGAAAACGCAAGAACAGAATGAGAACCGACGTCGTGGCATCTGGTCGTGGTTCTACTGCTCAGGTCCGCCTGAGGATTAGCCTCCTCTTCCTCCTTATTCTCTCCACTCTCCCTGATTGCTGGGATCTTATCTTTCCTCTCTTTTTTCTCTCCCACTCTCCTTCATTTTTCCCCCTACTTCAGGTGTGTTGAAGCAGAGACACAACTAAAAGTTGCAGGACGCCAGACCTCAAGGCCTGGACTTGAGGATCCCTGCCCAACTTTAACCTTTTTTAATTTTAAACTACTTTAATCTTTAAATAAACTCTTAAACTATATTTTTGCATCTCTGCATGTGATTATTTAGAATCTTAAAAATACTTCCACAACTCTGTTAAGTGTGTTTAAATGACATATCAGTGATTGTTGAAGCCATTTTCTTTTTTAAATAACAGTATACATTTGGGAATATAAATTTTGTTAAGTATAAGTAATTCTGTTTGCAATAGTATTATTAATCTGTCACTAATAATTTGCAGAATAATAATTTGGTAGTTATGATGTTATAATATCTTTGTATACTGGTAGGAAGAAGGAGAAAATGCACTGGAAGTCACTGGACCTTAGAGTGACACAATTTTTCGACCTACACTGCACTACAGACTGTAAAATTTAGTCAGTTTAGAAAGGTCAGGATTCGCCTTTATGTTTTGTTTTTTGCTTTTTTTTAGTAAAGATACAAAAGAAGATTCTTTGGACTCAAGACCTTTGTTTTACTAATGTGTGTTGAGTGCAAAACACTTAAGGGTCCAGGCTAGCGAGGCAGCCGTGCTGCTGCGGCCACAATGATATTTTCAAAAGGTTTTTCAATAAATATTACCATTGATCAATGTCATATTTACACAAACAGTAAGCAATTGTACAGGACCTGGGAGATGAAGAATTTGATGAGGATTTTAAAATGTAAATCTTTGTAAATGTGTCTGCGATGAATAGTTTGAGTTATAATGAAAAAAAACATTCTGACCAGTGGCGTCATGACATCAAAAGAAACGTCATGATGATATCGGGTTATGTCATGTTACAGAGAACGCCATCGTATCCCTCAGTACTAAATTTTATTGTGATAGATGAAAAATTCCCCGCAATAGGTATTTTACAATTTGGCCAGTGATGGTGTGACCTTGACATTTGACCTTGAAACTGAAATCATGTTCTTGGGTAGCTAAGGAATATTTCCACAAAGTTTCCTACATTTTTGGCTCATAACGTTTTGTTTATTTTTGATAGATGGACAAAAGTTAAACACAAATACGTGAATGTTGTCCCAGTCTCATAACGGTAAAGAATCTTTTCACAACATCTTGGATCCAGAGCGTGAGCTGGATCATGTGTCGGAAATGGGTTCATTACTCGAAGCTTCAGTAACAGCGCCCTCTCCTGGAGAAAAGCAAGGCTGCAGTCAAAGTAGGCAGTTATCGGACAGGAGGGTGTTCAATTATGCACACACGCACCTCAATGAGCGACATTTGTTGAAAAGACCTTTTTCTTCAGAAGGATTTTTGCATTCTTTGAGGCGCATACATTATGACCAAATATGATCTGTTCCATTTACAAATAAAGATTGATGACTGTGTGTGGTGTCATTAAGGAGAGAGTTCTGGGGTATATGCTCAACGTATGTACATACGGAACTGTAAATATGGATACAGATATGCTATTGAGTGTATACAAAGATGTTTTAAATGTCCAAAATAAATAAAAATAATAATAACATGGCATACAGTGCATGTGCTTATGTAACTGTGGCGGGGGTGATTGTGGGATGGGGAACACTCAAAGATTTTTATTGAGGTACATTATTTTTTCAACTGTTTTTGGATTGAGCCGGTTCCTTTTTTTGCTCACAACTTCTCCACATTTTGAAAAGACTCGCTCACACGGAACAGAGGACGCTGGCATGCATAGAAATTGTTGTGCTAATTTAAAAAGATTAGGGTACACATGTTGATGGGTTCGCCAGAAAGCGAGTGGGTCTGTTGATCTTTCCAGTGGTGGATCAGTCATGTACCGCTGCACCTCCACTGTAGCATCTGCTGTGGCATTTCTTGCCCTCCGTGCTACAGAAGCATCTGTCGAGTGTTTCCCAGAGGTTGATATCTGAAAGATAAACATGATAATCATCAACTCTGAAAGTTGTCAAAATATGTATTCCTTTTCTATGTCCTGCATTTTAGCAATTAACAATTAAACCAGCATTTAACCATAAACCAGTTCATAACATTACCCATGGATAATCGATTCTCAACATTTGCTGATGGGTGAGCCGATGTGGAAGGTTGTTCCTCTGTAGGTGTATCTGATGGTGTGTCTCGGATCAGTTGTGCACATTCTGCTGTCAGTCGTTTTACTGATGCCTGTGCCTGTGTGTGATTGAAGAATCCAAGGGTTTTGAATCTGGGGTCCAGCAGTGTTGATAGGGTCAGAGCTATCTGGGTTTCTATAGTGTCAAATCTGTTTTGCATGGCTGACACCAAGTTCTGTCCCAGAAGTTTAGCCGTATTGTGGCTTATTTTTACAACTGTGTCATACAAGTATAACATGAGCATTTTTGTCATAGGGATGACCTTTGAACCAGAGACTCTCTTCTCCTTCGACAATTCTGTTGCCTGATAAAAGGGGGCAAGCAATTGCAGGCATGCAGCAGCTGTTTCATAGTCTGCAGAAGAGAGAGGTCTCACATCTGTTTTCAGTGTTGCAAGAGCTGCCCCCACTGACTGCCTTTCTTCAAAAAGGCGTTGCAGCATAATGAAGGTGCTGTTCCAGCGTGTGTCCACCTCCTGAATTAGTTTCATTACTGGACGATGCATCTGCTCCTGCACTTCTCTGAGCGTCACTTTGCCTTCCATACCCCATTCTCCCATGACAGATCTCATTGCGGTGGTGATGTTAGCAGCTGTATGAGCTTCAGGGAAAGGCAGCACTCCCAAAAGCACTGTGGCCAGCTTTGCAGACTCATCCAAATAATGGCAGGTAACTGCTAGATATGCATCCATATTAATGGAGGTCCACATATCAGCAGTCAGGCTCACACGTGCTACTCTCTGTATGGCAGCCTTGTCCTTGGTCTTCTCTTCCTCATATCGCTGGGCCACCATGGCCTTCAGAGCCCATCTGGATGGAAGAGTATATGTGGGATCAAGCAATGCCACAAACTCCTTGAAGCCACAGTCATCCACAATGGAAAAAGGCTGCGAGTAGCTTAATGGCCACACACACATCATTTTACTATAATGCTACAAATACCTTTATACGAATACCTTTATTAGTCCCACAATGGGGAAATTACAGTTAACAGAACACCCATCCAAGAAATACACAGAGACAAACACAAACAGGGAGGACAGGTGTCTGAAGTCTACTTAATGTAGACTTGAGATAGGTCAGAGTCAGTGGCGCAAAAAGGGGGTATGCACTATATGCAATGCATAGGGGTGCCGCACAAGAGCGGGGGGGGGGGGGCGCCAAAACGATGTGGGAAAATATTTCTCTAGTTGCATTTTCTGTATTTAACAGCTGTGCATATGACATGGTCAATAACAGAGGCGCGGCGCTGATTAGGCGCCCCTGTGCTCCCTCACCTCCCCTCCTCCTGTCCCCGTTTAAAGACAGTCGGCAAGTGATGTCATAGAAGTCTTGTATTTTATAAGTCCATGAATAAGTGATCTGCACACATGAACACAGTAAATGTTGAGAGGATGCGGATGGTGTGTGTGTGTGTGTGTGTGTGTGTGTGTGTGTGTGTGTGTGTGTGTGTGTGTGTGTGTGTGTGTGTGTGTGTGTGTGTGTGTTCTAGCTAGCGGTTGATCGCAAGGCGCCGCGCCGGTCTGACACGCCCTCTAGTCGGGCTGAGGATTTCACCGCTTCACTTTCGGAGCTCTGTGTATATAGTGCTTATGTATATGTGTATAGTGTTTTTCTATTTTATTTTATTCTATTCTATTTTTACTTCATTTGTTTTTTCTCTGTACTGAGCTGCTGCAATGCGCAAATTTCCCCGTCGTGGGATCATTAAAGTTTTATCTTATCTTATCTCTTATCTTATAATGTATTTTGTGTTTCGAGTGTGTGTTACAGACGGTTTATTGAGCTTAAAAAGGAAAAAAAAAAGTCCACAAATACCCAACGCTACGCATAACACACGAAGGATTTTGTTTATCTCCACAGTTTGTATATCACTCCTATTGTGGTTTTAGTTTAAAAGGCTGTGTAAGAGAGAGAAAAGCTTTAACTATATTTTAACAGCACACTTGAAAAGGATGCTCAAAGTTTTACTCAAACTATCGCTGTACCTCTCACATCTACTATGAAAAATGGGTGAATAACAGATAGGATTAGCTACTGGGGTTTGTTTTTATGGGTAAAATAATTGTTTTATGAGTAAAATCATTGTATTGAATTATATTACTTAAAAACTAGGAGATGAAATTAACAGCATCACTCACATGTTTGTGATGTTTATGTATCCAAAAATCAAAACATTCAGCGCAGTACAATGCACAGTGAAATGTATTTTGTACCTGCAACCATATATACACACACATATAAATAAGAAGAATAAAAATAAAAAAAAAAGTAATTCACACTATACACTATACTCTATATACTATACACTATACACACTTTTATAAATTATAATATTTACATTGTGCAATAATGGTCCAGTTAGGGCTCAGAGTTGAGCAGACGGATGGCTTGTGGGTAAAAACTCTTCTTCAACCTTTCAGTCTTAGCCCTCAGGCAGCGGTAACGCCGGCCTGATGGGAGCAGGGAGAAGAGAGAGTGTCCAGGGTGGCTGGGCTGTTTTAGGATCTTCATGGCCCTCAGCCTGCACTGCTTGGTGTAAATGTCCTGCAGGTTGGGGAGGGTGGTTCTGATGGTCCGTTCAGCTGAATGAACCACCCTTTTTAGGGCCATGAAGTCCTGCTTGGTGCAGTTTCCCATCCAGGTGGTGATGCTCCCACGCATGATGCTCTCGATGGTGCAGGTGTAAAAGTTCCTGAGCACCTTGAGTGGGAGCTTGAAGTCTCTCAGCCGCCTGAGGAGGTAGAGACGCTGTCTGGCCTTCTTCACAGTGATGTTTATGTGATGAGTCCAGGACAGGTCCTGTGAGATGGTCACTCCCAGGTATTTGAAAGTGTCCACTCTTTCCACCTCAGCACCACTGATGACAAGTGGATGGTAGTCCCTCTGCTGCTTCCTGCTGAAGTCCACGATCAGTTCCTTTGTTTTGCTGACGTTGAGCAGGAGGTGGTTCTCCTGGCACCAGTTCTCCAGGCGGGAGACCTCTCTCCTGTAGGCTGTCTCCTCATTGTGAGAGATTAGTCCCACAACAGCAGTGTCGTCAGCAAACTTGATGATGATGTTGGACTCTGACGTGGCCTCGCAGTCATGGGTGTACAGTGAGTACAGCAGAGGGCTGAGCACACAGCCTTGGGGGGATCCAGTGTTGAGGGTGAGGGAGGATGAGGTGAGGTGACCAATTGCTGACATTATTGCTGCAGGTTCATTTATACACACTTTACAAGTTTGTCCCAATAAAATTCACAGACTAAACAAAAATGGACTCTAAGCAATGCAAAATCCCACAGACTGGAGAAGGAGATAATTCAGAAAACCTCATCCACACAGATCAACAGCTACCTCCACACCCCCACACCCTACCAACACCAACAGTAGTCCACCTGTTGTAACATCCCCCCTATTATGTAATCACAGCCACCAGACCAACAACACCACTTCTCCCCCATCAGGCCCACAACACCCCATACCAGCAGTCCTGGCTTGATTTAAACCTACAGCCTGATGTTTAATTTTCATTTTGTTGTGGATAAACTATTGTTTTAACCCATACAGCATAACCACACAGTTTTATTTTGCTCATGAATGGATCTATAGCAGCTTTTCATCAGTACAGGGTGTGTCCAAAGAAAAATGTTTCTTCCCACTAAACCCAAAAGCTTTATAGGAATGAAAGGCCTATGAATTTACCGCTGTTTTAATTCCTCTCACGCCAACCATCATGAGCTGTGATTGAGTAAATTAGCCACGTATTTTCAGATCCTGCATCAGTTGTAAGTGGATTCTGAAATTAAGTTAAATAAAAATAATGCGGTTGCACGAGGGTTGGAGGCTTCATAGGTCCGATGAAGTAGAGGAATACCAGCCTCATGTAGTTGGAGAACGAATTTTAAAACATTTATTTAACAAGATACATTCACACATAATTTTGTTGTGATAAAACAGGACTTGTACACTTATTTGGTAACCACAACTTTATCTATAGTGAACATCATGGATTTTATCTGTGTAATAGTTTTAATTAATCAGATACACATGAACAGATGTGTTTAATGTCTCGATTTAATATATATATATATATTAAATATATATATATATATATATATATATATATATATATATATATATATATATATATACATATATATATATATATATATATATGTGTGTGTGTGTACATATATATATATATGTGTGTGTGTGTGTATGTACATATTGCTTTATAAATATAAATAATTGCTGGATATTTATTACTGGGTTATTATTTATTAGGGAGGGGCTTACCCAGGCCTGTCTTGATAAAGGCCAATGGGAGGACACATCTACCAACCAATCACATGGGGGTGATGAATTTTGATCCATCTATCCATCCATTCGCTTCCGCACATCCTGTTAAGGGTCGCGGGGGGGCTGGAGCCTATCCCAGCTGTCATAGGGCGAGAGGCAGGGTACACCCTGAACAGGTCGCCAGCCTGTTGCAGGGCCAACACAGAGGGACAGACGACCTTTCACACTCACATTCACACCTATGGGCAATTTAGATTAGCCAATTAACCTAACCCCAGTAAGTGCATGTCTTTGGAATGTGGGAGGAAACCGGAGTACCCGGAGGAAACCCACGCAAGCACGGGGAGAACATGCAAACTCCACACAGAGAGAGGGAGAGGCCTGGGCCAAGGTGGAATCGAACCCAGGTGGTATTCTAACTGTGAGGCAGCAGTGCTAACCACTGCGCCACCGTGCTGCCCTGAATGAATTTTGATGTCATTCTTTTTCACCCAATGACTGAGAAACCACGTTGGTCTGTTGCCGCTGCTTCGGCTTGCGTCGGTATAGGGGGTCGAAAATCCCTCTTTTCGTGCAGTGAAATGTACCACGCTGGCCTGCAAGTGGACAAACCGGTGGACTTGGAAACACTTGTTTTCCATCTTAGCTGTTCTTAATCAGCTCCATATCGGGTTTGCTCGTATCAACTGTCTACCGAGCCTTTTTGAACCGGAAGTGATGTCACCGTCACGTTAAACTAAACTTTTCAAGATTGCTGTTTTACTAATACTTAAATATCAAATATTATTAATCCTTTGATCTCATAAATGCCGTGAAAGTGTTGAAAATAGAAAACAAAGCACTCAAAATAAAAACGTGATATATATAAACTTTCTCCATAGCATTAACAGCACCGCAGCTACATCTAGAGGTGAACCATGAACGAAAACTAACCACGCCTGCCGTTACATTCAGTACTCTTGGGTGACATCTGCCACAATGGTTGTTGTTGCACAGCCAAATGAAGCCCTGCAGATATGATGCACCTTTCATGTATAATAACACTTCTTAACGTGTGGTGGGACAATTCCTTAAATCCAGCTGTGTTTTATGTATTTGTTCTTTGGATCCTATATTTAAAAATGATCTGCCTGAGTAATTCCACCTATGAAATAAAAAAATTAATACATTTGGAAAATGGTTTGGTTTGTCACTGATTATAAATTACATACTGTACAAAGAAGATGTTCAATAATAATGAGGCCGTAGGTGTAAATGATATGTTTTCCCTCTTTTTTTGGTGTACAGTTATTTCCTTTGTTATTGTGCTTGGTGTGCAGGAAATGTGTGCTTATGCACCTCATTGGATAATTTTATGTTTAAACTTAAGACTGACTTAGTTTCATCATGTTTTGTTGATCATAAAGTAGTTTATTAATGCCCAGAATGCTCCGATGTCAAAGCCAAATTCCTTTGCCTGGTGGCTGAGAGATCGGAGAAAGTTGTTTGCTGTAAAAGCTCATTATTTTTTGGGCTATTGATTTAGTTTAAACATCGACATTTTTCTTTTTCCATACAATTGGAAAGAAATGGATGGATGGACACTTACACTGTACTTATTTTACCTTATTCCGGGGCACCAAATCACAAATATTGAGAGGTGGGAAATAATGAAGTACAAATACTTCGTTACTGTACTTAAGTAGATTTTTCAGGTATCTGTACTTTACTTGAGTATTTATTTTTCTGAGTACTTTTTACTTTTACTCCCTACATTTTTACACAAGTATCTGTAGTTTCTACTTCTTACATTTTCAAAACAGATTCGTTACTTTTTAACACGTCAGAGAGAAGTTTGCATTTCTGTCAAACATCAAGCGATCTGAGCCTAAACGGAGGAATAATAACACATAAGAGACAATCGTACTGGCGTATCCTCCATCACTGGGGCTTATCACGTACAAAGAGATTAAATACGCAAACCCATATGATTACTGTATCATTTATGGCGCTATAATCAGGGGTTACAGTGGGCCGGACTGAGTCATTGTGCTCGCGGGACATAAACCGCGAGCAGTAAACCTCAGAGCAGCAGCAGCAGGTCAGCTGATCACAGCCTGCACACCAACATCATTTACTGCAGCTACAATAGAAAGCTGTGGTTCTTCTCCCCATGCAGAGCCACTACAGCTGATCTTAGGGTTCCTCCACCTTCTGAATCCCACTGTAACCCCTGAGTATCCTCATGTTGGTGTTTAGGTGGAGGCACAGTCACCCTCTACTATGGAGGACACAGAGAACAGAGCTGTGTTTAAATTCCCTTTCACAGTTTGTGATTCAAGCTGAGTACATTCATTAGAATTAAAATTTAGATTGGAATAACGTTTGTATTCTCATGTATTATTTTATATTATTACAATATATATAGTGAGGTTCAGTTAGCTTTACAGAACAATAGCAGGTAGAAACGTCCTCCAAAGAACTACTTTTACTTTCTTACTCTGAGTACATTTCAGAGCCTGTACTTTTTTACTTTTACTTAAGTAAAGAAGTTGAACCAGTACTTCGACTTTTACCAAAGTATTTTTTTTAACACAAGTACTTGTACTTCTACTTAAATACAGAATGTCAGTACTTTTGCCACCTGTGAAAATATTCCCACACTTAGGAAAACTGCGATGGCTCTATTATTGAAAGTCCGAAATTCACACAAACCAGCTTTACTTACGCAGAGTAGGTTTGGTACAAGACGTGAATCGGCGTTTCATTCGCCTTAAATACTTTGAGTATCGCACCAAAGTTTTTAGAGCTCCGCCTGTGAAATCAAACCAGTCAGCTGATTCAGTCTGAATGAAGCAGTGAAGTGGTTCAAGTCATCAGTGACGTCAGCTGAAGTAAGCTCCGCCCGCTGCTTCACAGCACTTGACCTGTCGAGTTAGAATCGGAGCGTGTTGCGACCCCTCGGTGTTGGTTGTGCAGTCTCTAACTGTCTGAAGGAAAGAAAACCACAGTGTTTTCATCAGGTATGTCATCTACAGTGTGTAAAATTATTCTTTTTTTTTAAACCAAGCTTCACTTTCATTTCAGAGAAGTCTGCTAACAGCTTGTTAAATGTGTATTCACAGTAAGTTCCACTATTAAAACAGGGTGAATGTCTTAGACATAATTAATCTCATGTATCTATTTAGGCTGTTTTCCAGTAAACATGGGAACATTCGGCGAAATTTCCGTGTTTTCTGAGGGTTAAGACCTCGACATGAGCGTCACGTAAACGCTCGCTTTCGTTAAATATTAGCCCACAGATTGGAGGACGTTCCGCGAACCTTCACCCTTAAGGCCTTTACACACAGGACGCGGGTGTAGCCGTTCACACCGACTGCGCCATGTCACAGGACTAATTTGCGCCATTTATTTTTTCGGATCAAGTTCCTTATTTCCGATTTTCGGAACCAAATAAACAGATATGACCAATCAGAGCCTCTGTTATTGATCATATTATATGCACAGCTGTTAAAATACAGAAAATGCAACTAGATAAATAATTTCCCCGCATCGCTTTGGCACCCCCGGACCCCCACCCCCCGACGCCCCTATGCATTGCATATAGTGCATATCCACTTTTTGCGCCACTGACTTCATACCGTCCGCTTCTGAGAGCACCTGAAGCAGGTGTTGTCACTGCTCCCGGGGAGTTTAGTGCGATAACCGACGTTATTGCAAGCTTAACAGGATCACTATTATACATTTATACCTACAGTGAAGGGGAAATATGTTCCTACTTTAATGGAATATTGGTTTAAAAATACCATATGAAAAGTCAAATCAAGTCATGTTTGTTTCTAGAGCACCATTAAAAACAGCTGCTTACCAAAGTGCTGTACTTTTACAATAATCCTTTAGACACGGTTTCAGATCTCAGATGAGGATTTGGAGCCAAAGCGTTTCCCTCTTGAACTTTATCCTCCTGAGAACCTACGAGAGAAAAAAAACAAGTGTCTGTCAGTTTTGGTCCACTGCAGAGGACCTAAGGTCTCAGGAGGATACGCACATCCCTGTGACTCTTTCTTCTTGTGCATTTTGTAACAGCAATAATGAACATGCTGCTGTTCTTACTTTTAAAGTAGGAAATGTGTTTAATAAGAACTAATGCTTTATTTTCTCTGCATTACTAAGATCTGTTTTGCTTTTGTTTTCCAAGTGTCTCTGAACACAATAAATCTGGCTATTTAATAAAGTATGCAGACTGATGAAGCTCTAACTGTAAAAGCTCTTTGGCTGCTCCATTATTGACCAGGGGTTACCACAGCGGGGGCGCTCCACATGTGTGATCTGCTGAATTTTACACTGGATGCCGTCCTGGTGCAACCCCACAGGAACTGAGTCAGGAAAGATGGCATTCCTATGCATTTTCTATATATCTAAAAGGTCAAAGGTCAGCTTCACTCTGACATAATGATCTGAAAAACAGATTAAATGTGCCGGACCTGAAATTTTTTCCTGGCTAGAACCCTGGCAGGGTCAGCACCAGAACATACGGACTGGCCAAGTTTGTCGGGGGGGCATTTGGATAACTTCACTTTGCTGTTTGCTGTTTATTCATAGGGTCATTTATGCACACAGTTGCGCTCACACACAGGTATGGATGAAGATGCAGAGTAAAAAAAATTAAATGTTCATTAAATGTTCAGCTGCTTCTCATACCGTTAGAAGCAGTTGTGTATATTAATATCCTGTATGTACACTGGGCCACTTTTACATTCTACACAGCAAATTCAGTCATAAACAACCTACAGTAACACATAATAATACACTTGTTGTTAATAATACAATTTTTGAATGAGATCAAAGCTGGTGAATGACCTCTGTTTATATATGAGTCGTACTTCCCAAAGTCTGATTTAGGCACCACTGAGGAGGCTGCTCAGCATCACAGTTTCCTCCTCAGTGATGCTGACACATACCTGCCGCAAAAGCATTAAACATGAGCTTGGTTGTTACTGTAATGACTTATTAGTGATGTGGGTGCTTAACTTTTTCATTACCAGATTGTGAGGCTTAGTTTTCCTTATAGTTGTGAAGTATGTCAGGCCTGGTGCCCCGGGCTTTGTCCATAATGTTGATGTGTGAAGGCTGCACATATTACAATTTGCTGCTTCTGTGCAGCAACATCTATATTTGAAGCATCATCTGCTATAATTGGTACACTCTGCTGTTCTATCAGATTCTATTTTACAGGTCAGACATTAACAGAATGAATTTGGATTAAATTACTTTCTAATTGTTTTTTAAATCATGTTGTATTGAATTAATATTTTGAACTTCTCTCTTTAGTTTCTTAAACCCAGCAGTTTGTCTCCAGATGGCTTAATTACTGTTTATTATTCTCTGGTGTTTTCAGCACAGTGGCAACATGGCAGCTGCAGAGGCAGGTGAGTTCACTCGGTCTAGTCTGGATGTTTCTCACTGTGTGTATATTCTGTCATCACTGCATCAGTGTCTGACGTTGCATTCGTCACCTATAGTCATGTTCTGGCTTTGTTTATCAGTAGGAAATGTTCGTGTTTGTAAATCTGTAAATCCATCTTTTCTTTCTCCACTTCAGTGACACTGTGCATTTCAAAAAGCAGGTTCTGTGATTGTGTTGCCTCCTGGTTGTGATTTGGACCTTTTGTATAAATGAATGTGCTGAGCTCTGAGTGTTTCAGCTGTGTCCTCTTCATTTTATTGACTAAGTAGTCTTTTGGTGCAATTATAGCAACATGAGTAAATATCCTCACTTTGTAAACACAGTTTAATTGATTTCCATAGTGCAGAGTATGCATAGTTACATATTTATATAAATGTTATTTATTTATAGAAAAAGTGAATTAAAACTGGTAATAGAAGGTGGTTAGTTTGATATTACTCATTACTTTGGCCTAAACTGACTGCTCTTGTATTGAAGTTTGTGTCAGGTGGGTCACATACTGGGATTAGCACTTTACATATAGCCAACGAATATTTCCAAGGAAATCCATCACTTTCTGCTGTATTTTGATGAGAGTGAAGACAGGCTTCTAGCCAGGAAAATTTCACAGGCCGGCGCTGTCAGACGACCGTGGGGGGGTGGGGGCTCATGGGATTATCTGGGTTAGGCTGCAACACTCTTGACTTTGGGAACCAACAGGTGTGGGGTTAGGATGGGGTTAGGATCCCCAGTCAGGTCCCCAGTTTGTAACTGCCAAGTCAAATATTTGGAAGCAGGAATGTTATTGTTAACCTCACAGGAATATTGTAATTCAGTGATCCAAGTCCCCACAACTCTTCATCTTAGTCAAGTCAACAACAACAGTCACAAGATGGGAAAGTTCAGATATGTGTTGAATCATACGGCCTTGATATTTTGAGTTTTCAGATATTTTGAGTTTTCAGAGCCAGAAATCTGTGAAAACATCTGTGCTAACATTTCCTACTGAGGCAGAACGCCAACACGTATGACTGCAGGTGTCAAACACAGCATCAGATACTGATACACTGAAAAGATGTAACAGAAAGCTCTCGTGTGTTGATGGTGGTAAATTAAGAGCCAGAGGCCCGCTGTGTCTTAAAGCTGCATGTGAATTAACTCTGTTTGGTTTCATTACAGGAACAGGAGACGTCCAACCCCTGAGACAGAGCAGCAGCAATCCCATCATCAAACCTACCAGTGAGTTACAGTGCACTCAGCAGAGTTCTGGTCTTCATGCTTGTTGGATGAAACTTCACATTTGATCTTAATTTAACATTCAGGAGGCTCAGGATCCAAGTCTCAATGCCGTCCTCAGTTCTGTTCATTTTCTGGCCCTGTTCCCTGTTCTGTTAAATTTGAAGAATTTTGCAGACGTCCTCCATCATCTGATCTTCATCTGTCCCCTCACACAGTCCACTGTCTGCCTGACAGTCCTGTATCTGCCTGGTTGACCCCTTTCCCCCCAGTCAGGTGCCAGTTTCAGCTGTTTCCACTTGAACCTTATTCTACACTGGCACACAACCTACTCAGAAACACACCTGATGCACAGTCAGCTTCATTAAACAGGCATGATGGCATCACCAAAGGAAAAGGACAGAGGAACGCCTGATCTGGGCCTTTTACTAGTTTAGATGTAGGCTAATTTATGCCCCCACCCCCACAGAGCCACAGGACAGAATTACATTAAAAAGTATTTTCCTCACTGGATATCAACAAGTTAATTTTATTGAATTCATGCATATCTAATTTAGTGTTTATTTTCCAGTGTCTGAGCTGAGGGTTGTTCTGCTGGGGAACAGCTGGTCTCTGAGGAGAGAAGTGGGGAACTTCATACTGGGAGAGGCCAAGTTCAACACTGAGGATCCAGACTGCTGTGAGACAAGCAGACCGTGGAAGAACAACCCAGTTCTCATCAACACTCCAGATCTGCTGCATCCAAACATCTCTGAGGACAAACTAAAGGAACACGTGGAAGACTGTGTGAGGCTCTCTGCTCCTGTTCCTCACGTGTTCCTGCTGGTTCTACAGCCTGAAGACTTCACTGAGGAACTCAAACTGAGACTCTGCAAAGTGCTTCAGCTCTTCAGTAATCGATCATTTGATCATTCACTCATTTTCATATCACCGTCCAGAGATGAGGGCTCATTTGAAAACTGTATGAGTCATCCACCCTTAAAGGACATGATCAGGATGTGCAGGTACAGATACCTGTGGCAGAAGAACTTTGACCGTCCAGAGCTGTTAACACGTTTGGGTCAAGTTGCAAAGGAGAACAATGAAGATCATCTGAGCTGTGATGTATTTGAGGATGAGGATGCTGGATTATTGATGAGACTAAAGCCTGTTCTAAACCTGGTCCTGTGTGGGAGGAGAGGAGCAGGGAAGACTTCAGCAGCCAAGAACATTTTAGGTCAACCTGAGCTTCATTCAGTCTCCAACTCATCAGTGTGTGTTAAACATCAGGGAGAGGTGTGTGGACGTTGGCTTTCCCTGGTGGAGCTGCCTGCCCTGTATGGAAAACCTCAGGAGGCAGTGATGGAGGAATCTCTCAGGTGTGTCTCCCTCTGTGATCCTGAGGGTGTCCATGCCTTCATCCTGGTCCTACCTGTGGCTCCCCTCACTGATGAAGATAAGGGAGAGTTAGAGACCATCCAGAACACGTTCAGCTCTCTAGTCAATGACTTCACCATGATTCTGTTCACTGTGGAGTCAGATCCTACAGATCCAGCTGCTAACTCTCTAAAGGAAAATGAGGACATCCAGGAGTTCTGTGAGAGCTGTGGAGGAAGATCATTTGTTCTCAACATCACGGAAAAACAGCAGATCCCAGAGTTGTTGGATACTGTGGAAAAGATGAGAGTTAAAGGAGCAGGATGCTTCTCAAAGGACACGATCATCAAGGGTCAGATTGAGATGGTGAGGAAGATTTCAGCTGAACTGCAGGACGTGAAACACAGGAGTGAGGAGGGAGGTGATGACGGGAAACAGAGCAGAGGGAGAGAACGTAAACTCAGTGAGATGAGTGACGACACAAAGGAAGTCCCACGGGCAGAGGTGGAGAGGATTTTGAAAGAGAAGGATGACGAGATGAAGAGAAAAGAGGAAGCCCTCAAGAAAAAACATGAAGAGATCAAAGTGCTGCGCGTAAAACTCAGTGAGCAGACAGGACAGATCGAAGAGGAGAGAAAACTGAGAGTTAAACAGCTGAAGGAAAAAGATGAGTTAATCAGCAAGGAGCGCAAAGAGAGAAAGAGAGAACGTGAAGATGAGGCAAAGAGACAGAAACAACAAGACCTGAGAGTTCAGTCAGAAAGGGAACAAAAGGAAACGGCTGAGAGGAAGCTGGAGCAGTGCAGGAGGGAGATGAAGAGAGAGCGAGACGCTTGGGATAAAGACAGGAAGGAGATCTGGGAGCGAATGCATCAGGAGGATAAAGAGAACCTGGAGGAGGTGAAAACGAGCCTCAGAAAGCTGCAGGAAGAGTATCACTGGAAGAGGAAAAAGTGGACATATTCATGGATTGCCTTATTGCTGTCATTTATAGTGTTCTTATTATATTATGTATTTTACACACACACTGGGGAGAGTGCAAAGGCAGAAAAGCACATATGAGGGGGTTTGCATCAGGTGAGAGTGCTCAGTTAAGACAGGTTCCTCCTAAAATAGTTTGCAGTAACTGAACAGTTGTTCATATACAGCAGTAATGAGTGAGGAGGCTTATCTGAGTAGATTTCTGCTGTGTGAGCATCGAGCAGCATCTGCCCTTTTACTCACTCACTGCAGTGTCTGGGCATTCGGAGGTCAAAATCATGTCCAAAAATGTCTCACAGTGACAGTTCACACATGCATAAATGTGTCGGGTTACTGCAGCTGATTAGAGACTTGCATTAATAAAGTTGAACAGGTGTACCTAAAGAAATGGCCAGTAGTTCAGGTTGGAGGAATCTTTGAATGTAGACGTTTACTGTGCTCTTAACAGGGAGTGGTCACTAGATGGCGCTGTTTGATTGTTTGTCCATGTGACTGCTGTAACACAGTAGCTGGAATCGCTGCTTTAATGGGAATGTCCCTTTAACAATCCTGGATTTCTTTGGCAAATGTTTTTGGGCCTGGATATGGGTCCTAGGATTGTTAAAGGGATATGTGTACTCGTATTGTTATAAATGGTGAATTGATGCATATAATTACTGTGTAATTTTTAATGTAAATCTTATTTTTTTGTTCATTTAATTTTCAGACCACAGTCATGCATTCTCAGAAATTCCAAAGCCTTAAAAGTGTGCAGCTCATTAGTGTGCTCTGTGACAGCTGAACAAATAAAGTAGGTTACTGGGCTGCATTTGATTGACAGCTGTGTTTTATTCGGTCCTTCCAGTTTTCACTCTTCAGCAGTTTTTTATTCCTAATTGTTTTCTGTGTAACTAGAAGGGCGCTCAGAGCGTTTACTTTGCCCACCCCAGATTTTCTGTGTGCTGACACTTTTCAGTCACGTGAAAACTATGAATAGATAGATACTGGGACTGAATCATTATGTCATCATTTCTTCATAATTATCTGTCTCCTCCTTAAGTGTAATCCAAACACTGAGAAAAGCAGCATGGTGATCAGCCGCTGGCTAGAACACTTTACATGGCAGACCCTTAGTGGGTGATCCTGGGTTTGAAGGCTATAAGCAGATTTTAAAGATGTATTTTATTTGATATTGACCAACTTTACAGAGATGGTTATTTTGATTATTAGAAAAATTTTCCAAGTTTTGATATTAAAAGTTTTCTGGTTGAAAAATCTTTGCTGTCTTTTGATTTCAGGTGTTCCACAGAAGGACCGCACATTTTTCACTTGGTTCAAATTAAAACAATGTTGCAAAAGATTTTTGAGTAACAGGCAGCAAAGCTGAACTCACAAAACATTTAAAGTTAAAAGATTCTCTCATCTAAAAACAGGCAGTGCTGTTATAAATGTTATAAATTTAGATGAGCACAGTTTCCAGTTTGGTCTGATGTGGTCATTTAAATATGTTTACATGAGTAGATCTCAATAGTAATTTTAAGTTTGAGAAACATAAGCTAACACTACAACTGAACGGCTAAACTTAAGTTAATGCACCACATTAGCCCTCAGCTGAGCAAACACAAAAACGTTTCACAGCTGGTTGCTTTATGTTTTTAACTTTACTCGTTTTTTTGTTTATAGTGTACTGGTGTTTGTGCATTCAAAAACATGAATAAAGCTCAGAATCCTTATAATAGTTTTTATTTACAGGCATTGGGAACACTGCACATTATATTCTAAATCAAAACATGTAGAAAAATGTATAAATTTTCCAATTACTTTACAGGAAACGAAGAAAAATTAATGTTGGGCTGTTCAAAAAAATAGCAGTGTCTGCATTTTTCTTTGTAAACTCAAATATTCACTTTATGAACTGAAAAATCTTTAGGAATTAGCATCCCTGTCAATCACTAAACTAATATTTAGCACCATAACCACTGTTTCTGAGAACTTCATATCTGTGTTGCATGGAGTCGACCAACTTCTGGCTTGTGAACAAGTATTCCAGCCCAGGATAATTTGACAACGTTCCACAATTCCTCTGCATTTCGTCGTTTTGCCTCAATAACAGCATTTTTGACGTCACCCCACAAGTTTTCTATGGGATTAAGGTCCGGGGATTGGGCTGACCACTCCATAACTTTAATTTTGTTGGTCTGGAACCAAGATGCTGCTCGCTGGTGTGTTTGGGGTCTTTGTCTTGTTGAAACACCCATTTCAAGGGCATTTCCTCTTCAGCATAAGGCAACATGACCTCTTCAAGTATTTTGATATATGCAAACTGATCCATGAGCCCTGGAATGCGATAAATAGGCCCGACACCATAGTAAGAGAAACATTCGAATATCATGGTGCTTGCACCACCAAGCTTCACTGTGTACTGTGGCTTGAATTCAGTGTTTAGGGGTCGTCTGACAAACTGGGGCCATTGGACCCAAAAAGAACAATTTTACTTTCATCAGTCCACAAAATGTTTCTACATTTCTCTACAGGTCAGTCGATGTGCTCTTTGGCAAACTGTAACCTCTTCAGCACATGCCTGTTTTTAACAGTGGGACTTTATGGGGGCTTCTTGCTGACAGATTAGCTTCACACAGGCGTCTTCTAATTGTCACAGTGCTCACAGGTAACATCAGACTGTCTCTGATCACCCTGGAGCTGATCATCCCGTCTTTAAGGGTCCAAACTCTCAGCAATGCTGTGTCCCTCGTTGTTTTGACCAATCCAAATGTAATAGTGAACAGTCACTGGGCTGCCATTGCTGTCCATTTATGGGCATCTGGACCCAGAAGTGACGTCGGACTTAAAGAACGGATTGGCTGAGTCTTTCTCATCCTGGTTATTCTTCCATCCATTTGAAT
The DNA here is from genome assembly GCF_007364275.1 of Archocentrus centrarchus. Classification (NCBI taxonomy): domain Eukaryota; kingdom Metazoa; phylum Chordata; class Actinopteri; order Cichliformes; family Cichlidae; genus Archocentrus; species Archocentrus centrarchus. The sequence continues at coordinate 5,809,409 of NW_022060256.1, forward strand.
GGTAGTCTTCAGTTTTCGTCCACATCTCTCTGGCTTTGCTTTCCATTTTAGAGCGTTGGAGATCATTTTAGCCGAGCAGCCTGTTGTTTTCTGCACTTCTTTATATGTTTTCTCCTCTCCAATCAACATTTGAAAGAACGCTGTTCTTTTGAACAACTCAGGTTTTCAGTGAAATGCATGTACAACATGTGTTGGCTTCATCCTTAAATAAGGGCCACCTGATTGATGCCTGTTTTTTCACAGAATGAATGACCTCACTGATTGGACTCTATACTGCTATTTTTTGAACACACTTTCAATTAATGATTCAATTACACAGACTCAGGAGCATGCATCTCATCAATGTTGGCTCTGTTGGTTTTCTATGACTCTACTACACCTACTGGTAAATTATTTGCCATGTAGTAATATGATTTCTACCAAAAATATTGATTAATCTGGTTACTCATGTTGGACTGCTATTATTTTGAACACAACTGTATGAGGCAGCAACATATAAAACAACTTAAAGATAAAGACGAGAAATACAACCTTTTAAAGGAACTTGGAATCCACAAAGAAAAACAGTTAAAGGAAGAAATTGAAAAAACTGAAGAGAGAACATGACAAAAAAGTTGAACTGGAAGAGAAATACAAAAAGAACTGCAAAATCATGTGATGTTCTCTAGTATCCATAGTATAAACTTGTACATATTTGTGTGAGTTCCTGAAAACAGATACTTCTATATGTAGTGATAATTGGGATTTCCAATAATTGGGATAAAATCATTATTCTCAACTGCTGGAAAAAAACATTGAACTTTTTGTGTCCTAGTGATTATTTTTAATAATAATAAAAATAATGTATCTAATTTTTTTTAAATGTTCTCTGTACTATCATCTTAATAACTGTGCTGCTTGCTCCGGGGTTTTCTATCACTTGAAATATGAATGTTTTTTCATAGTAGTTTGTGTTTTCTCACTTCATTTTTTTTTCAAACATAAAAATTGCAAAATAAATCATTTAAGCCAAATCAAACAGATGAAATATAAAGTCCCCTTTATACACAAACTTTAGAGGGAAGAGAACATAAGCTGTGATACATATCAACATGCTACACATCAATCACAAGGCTCATAAAAAAGACAGGCAATCATCTGCACTCCGACTGAACCCTAAACAACTTGAAACTGAGTCAGTAGTAAAGCAGCAGTGCTAACCACCGCACCACGTGTTAGTTTCCACAGATACCGGTGAGATTGAATCAGTCTTCCCCATGTTCTATGAGTTTGATGTAGGCTCTGATTCAGCATGTTTAACATTTCACTGTTTTATTAAAATGATCTCAGGCAGACTATACAAATGAATGAATTTCACTTGGTCATTAAATGTGGTTTTCCAATAGTTGTACTGCCACAGTAGAAGGTCAAAATTAAATTAAAGGAAACAATGAAACATTTTTGCCAGTGATTTTTAACATGCGTTCATAATTTTGAAAATTAAACGCATATTATAACATTATAACTGTGCTCTTGATGTAAAGGTCTCTTGTTTGGACTTAATTAAAAAATAATGAAATGTCTTATTTTATGTTTTTGATATTTTACGAGTCAAATGAAATACTGTGTATTTTTTTATTACAGATTTATTACAATTTTTTTGCATGATGAAATAAATTGCAGTTACACTGTGAATGTGAACATTTATTTTTATGCTTGACATAAATGATTCAATTATATTTTTTTATATAGTGCCAAATCACAACAAACAGTCGCCTTAAGGCATTTTATATTGTGGGTAAAGACCCTACAATAATACAGAGAAAACCCAACAGTCAAAAGAGGAAGAAACCTCCAGCAGAACCAGACTCAGGGAGGGGCAGTCATCTGCTGCGACCGGTTGATGCTGAGGGGAGAGAGACAGGACAAAAGACACACTGTGGAAGAGAGCCAGAGATTAATAATGATTAATGACTAAGTGCAGAGTGATGTATAAACAGAGTGAAAAGAGGTGAATGAAGAGAAACACTCAGTGCATCATGGGAACCCCCCAGCAGCCTAGGCCTATAGCAGCATAACTAAAGGAGGGTTCAGGGTCACCTGATCCAGTCCTAACTATAAGCTTGATCATAAGGGTAAATATTAAGCCTAATCTTAAAAAATAATGCTTTATGCTGTTTTTAACACATTTTCTAGCTATTAAAGGTCCCATTAGATCCTTTTTTCCCCACACAGACTGTTCATATGACTTTATATTCGTGGCCCTGTGTTTTGTGTTCTTTGGTTAAGTTTTGTGATATCTTTGATTAGGTTTATTAATTTCCTTTTCGTGTAGATTCTTAGTTTCCTATAGTATTGATTTCAGCTTGGTTTGTTTCCCGTCCTTGTCTTCCCCATGTTATCACATGTTTAGATTCCCTCTGTGATCAGTCTCCTTTGTCCAGTCTTGTGTTGTTTCTAGTTTATGTTTGGTCGCTTCCTGTTTTATTTTGACAGTCCCTTGTGTTTTGTGTTTAGTTTCTCTTCCCTTGTTTTATTAGTTGGGTTCTGTTCACCTGTGTCCTGTGTTCCCCAACTGTTTCCATTCTCCCATTATTACCTCCTTTGTGTATTTAAGCCCTTGTGTTTGTTCTGTTCTCTGTTGCATCCTCCCTCTTGGAGGTGTGGTTTTGTTCCAGTTTTGCTGTCTTTCAGTCAGCCTCAGTTTTGCTAAGTTCGCCTTGCTTTTGTGTTATTATTTTGGATTATTTCACTAAATAAACCACCATCAACATTCCATCTTGTTTTGGAGTCTGTTTTTGGGTCCACTCTGCCTGTCACATCGCTCCTACATGACAATATTCTTGGTTTTAAGTTGTCAGGTTGTTTCACTGTCTTAAGCTTTAAGACATAAGGGCTTAAAAAGAGAGATCTTTAGTGCTCAGAGACTCTAAATGCACTTACACTAGGCTGCTTAGTATTGTCATGGTTGATCTTGTCATGGGTCAGCTGCAGTGAAACAGTCTCCTGAAGAAGGATTACAAAAAGCTCATTTAAGATTGGCTCAGATCCAAAAGCTCAAGTTGAGTATTCATGTGATGTCTGAAAAATTGAAAAAATAACTTTTCAACTGGAAAAATGTACATCTGTTCCTATTCAGAAAACCCCATGCTTTCAATAGCAGTCTATAGAACTACCCTAGAGTCTAAAACACCATGTATCTATATTATAATCAGTCCAGTCCTTTCTGGCCACTTACTAGGTTTGAGCCTAGAATTGACCTTCATCTGCTCCATTGTGAAATTAACAACATTGTAAATGTGGTATTACATAATGTTTGTAAGGTTTGAGAACTTCTCTGTAATTTTTCTGACAGGAACCTGTAAAAAACTTTAAAAAGGTAAGCCCAAATAAGATTTGTTCTTTGCTTCAGTGTTTCAGGTAGTTATATAAAATAGGAAGGTGCATGCATAAAATTAAAACATTTTACATGAAGTATTGAGTTCCGGTGTTCTTGTGCACACAGCTCCTCCCAGTGTTTTTCCACTTGCTAACTTTCATTTTCACTCTTGTTTGTGCTGCAGCAGGATTTTTACCAAGTGAGTGAAATACATAATTTTTCTTTATCTGGCTCTAAAGTTAAATATATAAACGTATCGGGATTGTGTATGGCTCAGTACTGAGCCATACACAATCCCGATACGTTTAATAAAAATATAATATATACGTTTAATAAAAATATAAAGTACCGTTTTACTGTTATATATCACGTGATATATGACAGTAAAACGGTACTTTGATTTTTAAGTCAGTAATTTTACTAATTGAGCTGAAAACAGCAACCGATGTTTAGGTTTATTTGCATAAAGTAATTATGAATTATAATGTGTAGTCTGTGAACCAAGTCACAGCGCTTTGTGCGCTTTGTGTTTGAAGCGGAAATGGAGAATTTCATGCTTTAGTCTGCAAGAAAAAGTTGGGTTTCAGTGTTTTTGTCTGACGGAGAGGCCCCGGTGATTTAGTAAGTCTTAATCACTAAACTCTTCTTAAAATTATAATTGTTATTATTATTATTATTAGCACAAATGTTGACGCCAGCATCTGGGCCTTTTATCGACCCCATTTGAGGTCTGTCGAGGCTTCGCGGCGCGTGAGCAGAAATCCAGGAAGTTTATGATGAAGCGCAGATCGAGACTTGCTTCATTTAGGGCGGGTGACGCTCTGGTTCATGTTCACGTTCATGTTCGAGTGCTGGCGTGATTTAGGAATATATATAAAACACAGTGGACTTTTGCGGTTATGTTGGTTGTTTTCATAAATCCTGCTAAAGGTGAAGGTTCCCCTGTATCGCAGCACTTTGAGCTGATCTCTCCCAGTAAGGTATTACACATAATCTGCCTGTAATTAGTTAAACGTGTTACTGCTATAATATTCACTGGTCTTTTCTTTTCATTCCAAGATGAAATGTTTGTTGTGTGCTAAACAGCTTTGGGACAACAACAACACCTCATCTGTGGGCAGAGGTGCATACATTCAAGCCTGTACAGGCATGCTGTGGGCTATTTGTGCACCCCTGCCTCCTACCATGTTAAAGGGTTTTCTCAGAGGTTGGAGAGGTTATTTCCAAAAAAGATACCAGAAACAGCGGGAAAAATATATCTTAATAAAACCCCAGTTTTCATAAACTGTCCCATCTTGTGAAAACATTGCAACAGTTTTAACATAAACATTTCATTTCATATTGGATTTATTTAAACACTGACTGAAATCATACTGACAAGCTTTTTGACATTGATAGTCTTAATCAATCACACATTAATAAAAACTAGAAATTAGATGAATGACTGAATGAACCACACAATATCAAGTTCAGGTGTTTTTATTTGAGCCAAGAGGCCGTCACAAATAGCTGAAATAGCAATAAAGGTTTTGACCAGCAAGGGGAGGTTTTTTGGGGGGGGGTTTGGGGGGGGCACATGAACCTTTTAGAACCAATTGGATGAAACACTTCAAGGCTTCATGTGCCCATCACTACATTTAAGGTTTGTACTGAGGAAGAGTCAAGCCTCTCCCACTTCTGAGTTATATGTTCCTTATCTCAAGGATATATTAGTAAGGATATATTATATTACATTTAGTTCTAGTATAAAACCTTGGACCTAACCTTAAATGTTCTTATGTCTTATATTTCTTACACTTAACAGATGTCGTGACAATTCCTCAAATGACCTGGCAGTCCATCTGTGTTTGATGTATTTGTTCCTTTGTAAATTAAAATTTATGTTCTGGAGTAATTCCATCTGTGAAATGATAATTAAAAAAAAAAAAAAAAAACATCTGGAAATGGGTTTGATTTGTCATTGATTCTAAATTACATACTTGACAAGGAAAATGTCCAATAATAATGCAATAAGGCAGCAGGTGTGATTGATATGTTTTTTTTCCCCTTTGTTTGGTGTACTGGATATTTTCTTTGTTACTGTGCTTGGTGTGCAGGAAATGTGTACTCTATATGCAACTCAGGTGTTTTTATTCAGGAATAATAGCTTTACAATAATAGATAGGCATAAACGCGGCACCTGTAAAACCAACATGACATGTTATTCATAGCACACTTCATCTTATTTTCTATTTATTTGCCATCACTAAGAAAGGCACCTGTTGAATGATATGGCATTATGAGTATTATATTTAAATAAACACAACTTATTTCACCATATTCTGTGGCACCAAAGTGATGCACTGTCAGCTCACCTGTGCAAGTCTCCCTCTGGATCTTCTCCAGTATCTGTCCCACCCCAAACTCAGGTGAGGAAAAGACAAAGATGGTTTACCTCTCATGTCAGCAGGTCCTTTCCACTTTTTGTTTGGCCATTTGTGGGGGTCAGGCTAGCTTAAATGTCACTATAAAAAGATCAGTGTGTCATTGGCATGCACACACAAAAACGGGTTATTGCACAGGTCTTGGTCTGCGTGACAGCTGTAACCCCGGCTGATTGGGTACTAATGGAAATGCCTACAAACCATACCGAGTTGGTACTAGTGGAAGCGCGGCATAAGGGGCCGAGCCGACCTCCTCAAAAACAACCCCACGCCATAATCCCACCTCCACAAACTTTACACTTGAAACAATGCAGTCAATATAGTGTATGAGGCCTACTTCCCAAAATCCAAATTAGGCACCACTGAAAGGGACACTCAGTAATAAACTGCAGTTAACTGAATAATTAACTTGAGCTTGGTTGTTATTGGAATAACTTATCAGTGATGTGGGTGCTTAACCTTTTCATTACAAAATTTTGTGGCTTACTTTTCCTTATAATTGTGAAAGTATGTCAGGCCTGGTGCCCCAGGGTTTGTCCATGATGTTGATGCTGTGCACGTGTGAAGGCTGCACATATTAGAATTTGTAGCTTCTGTTTAGCAACATCTATATTTGAAGCATCATCTGCTATAATTGGTACACTCTGCTGTTCTATTTTACAGGTCAGACATTAATAGACTGAATACCTTTTTGAAATTGTCTCAGAGGCTTCACTCCTTACATGACTCTGGGCAGATATGAATGTGGACTGCAACTTGACTGGTTTCTGAAGCTACAACATGAGGTGTTGTGTTTGAGTTTGATATGTTAACAAACAAGACAAATTAATATTTTGAACTTTCCTCTCTTTAGGTTCTTAAACTGAACAGTTTGTCTCCTGATGAGTTAAATCATATCTGTTTATCTCTGGTGTTTGCAGCAGAGTGGTGAAATGGCAGCTGCAGAAAAAGGTGAGTTCAGTCAGTCTAATCTGGATGATACTGTTTCTAACCATGTGTACACTTTATATACTCTGTCACCACTCTGCTGTATGAATACAGCTAAAATAACCCAAATATATACCTCATAAATCACAGCAAAAAACAAAACAAAAAAAGCAACAATGTGCATTCATTTCAAATTATGATTTCCCAGAGACATGGGACCACGATCCAAATGAAGTTTGGGAGGATTTTGTTCCTGACCCAAACAAATATCAAGTCATATCATGTATTCACTTAAACTGTTAATACAGCATGTAGGATATAATACATATGACATCTATATGCAACAGAAATCACAAACCCAAGTGGATAGCTAGAGCATGTAAAATAAGGGTTTACTATCATCAGGCTTTGAATGGTTGAGCTTTAGGCTTCAATTTTTATTATTAAATATTTACTCTTTGATTCTTAGTTTTCATACTGTTTATATTTTTTTGTCTATTTCCTTAGTATTTTGAGTCCTGGGGCCTATTCCAGGAAGCAGGTTTAGCTACAACTCTGAGTTTGTTAACCCTAAAATGAGGGAAACTCGGGTTTTCAGTTTCAGAAAGAGCTAACTCCAACTCTGAGTCACTTACTCTGTGACCCTAACCTGTCTCTCTGACCACGCCCCTCCTGCTGCACCTGAACCACCTGTCTGACACTCCCATTCATTTCCTTCTTCATAAAGTAGCTGTCAGAGCGTCAGAGGAGCGAATTCATCTGCAGATGTTTATGTTTCTACAAGCTCTGAAATCCCAGTTAGACGTTAGTTTGTTATTTTTGTAACATGAAGCTTTTACAGTCGTTCACTCGTCAACAGGCTGTAAGGACGGAGACAGCGATGATGTCACGGATTCATAATGAGGCAGCTGCAGCTGTCAGACTGTCAAAATTTCATGTTACAATAAAATTTTGAGTTATGGATGGCAATTTTTTTAAGTGGTAGAAACAAGCTTCCATATTGCGAAGTTCCCATCAATACAAATAATGCTGACTTAGATTAAATATAACTCACACCTCCAAATGCTCTGAACAGTGCTACAAAGGTTAAGAACATTAGATAACAGATGTGAAAAATATTAATTTCTTTATTGTTTCAGTCACGAGTGATGAGCAACCCACACGACGTAGAAACAGTCTTGGATTTCTGCCACCTCTGAGTGAGTCTGAAAAAACACTCAATTTGTTTTAGTGTAATTAAAGTCACAGTTACTGTTAATATTACAATAACATTTTTCTTTTCAGTGTCTGAGGTGAGGGCTGTTCTTCTGGGAAACAGCTGGTCTGAGAGGAGTTCAGTGGGGAACTTCATACTGGGAAACGATACATTTAACACTCAGGTGGAATCAGAGGACTGCAAGAGAGCGAGTGAACTCATTGAAGACAAAAAACTAGTTCTCATCAACACTCCAAATCTGCTGAATCCAGACCTCTCTGAACACCAGCTGACAGAGCTGATAGAAAGCTGTGTGAGTTTCTCTGATCCTGGGCCTCATTTGTTTCTGCTGGTTCTACAACTTGAAGATTTCACCAAGGAGCACAAACTGAGGCTGCAAACAGTCCTTAAAAAATTTGGTGATCCATCATTTCAGCATTCACTGGTACTAATATCTACAGAGGAGAGTTCAGGACCTGCAGAAAAATACATGAATGATCCACCTTTAGGAGACGCGATCAGAACATGTAGACACAAGATGTTGTGGCAGAAGAACCTCAAACGTTCAGAACTGTTAGCAGTAATGGACCTTATTGTGAAAGAGTGTAGTGGAGATCATGTGATCTGTGATGTATTTCTGGATGCACAAGATGAGCCACCTAATGATCAAGAAAACGTGAAACAAGGGGAGAAAATCTGCTTGGATGGAGTTAAAGCTGCTGGTAGGTTCAGGAACATTTTTAGACCACAATAAATACAAGTCAGCTCTGATGTAAGCAAGTTTTATTCTTTTCTCTTTTTTTAACAGGGTTGAAATTGATCATGGACTCAAAAAACTCTGACTGTAAGTATGCATGCAAATTATATATGTATAAAATAAAGTTGATCTTGTCAGGTACATAATTTACTCCTGCAGTGCAGAGAACAGGCAGTCTAGTGTAACTAAATTAAATAATTTCACCTAAATCATTAGTTATTATTATTACAACACCTCAAAATTCACCTGGTGAGATTTATCAAGACATAACACTAAAGTAAAAAAGTAAAGAAAACTGTATAGTATATTTAATATATTAGAAAACTTTGTCGGTATATTATGCCAAGTGCATACTGTTTTAGGGAATGTATTACAGTAGTGGCATTGCTGGGCAGTGACCAAGACAGTCAAGATCTCATGTTAATAAGATGTAAGTGTTTACATAATAAACAATTTTAACATTGCTGGGTCAAATTTTTAAAATGAATTTGTTCATTATTACTTGAGTTATCTCGTGGGGTTGAAGGTCAGGCATCTTTTGGCTTTAAAGTACTGTAATACAGTATTTTTACTAAGTAGTGCATCTTAAAAGACACTACTGACATTTACCCAAAAGTATAACACATACAGTACTGTGCAAAAGTTGTGGCCCATTCCTTATAATTTGCTTTGAAGGAGCCAGATCTTATTTTTAAAGTGGTTTTATGGAGCCTGTTTTTTGTGGAGGTGCTGTGGGTTCTCATTCTCACTGCTACCAGCTGTTTAGCGCATACAGATGTGTTACACCATCATGTAACTAGTTCAGTGTCCACAGTGAAAAATAAGTAAACTGCCAGCTTCAGGTGTAAAAATGTCAGTTATAAGGTGGTGAGAGATGAGTGATTCACATTATATATGGAAAGGACTTAAGAGCTTAGTGCCATTCACAAGGGATGAGTAAAAAAAAACTGAGAATTCTCAGATTTTCTATTGTTATTGATTTATTGATTGAATGGTTGATTTTTGTCTTGCAGTCTCTACACTCAGAATCGTGCTGGTGGGAAAGAGTGAAGACAAAAAAACAAAATTGAGAAGCCTTATTGTTAAAGACCAAAGTCTTCCCATACAAATTCAAAGCCACTTCCAAAAAGCATCAGTCAGTCACTGTGTGGCCACTAGTGGGGAGTGGAGAGGAAAATCCTTGATAGTAGTAAAAACACCAGATATGTTCAGTGTGTCTGAAGAGGCAGTAAGAAGGCAGGTGAACATTTGCATGGATCTGTGCTACCCTGGACCTACTATCTTCTTGCTGTTAGTGAAGCCATCTGACTTTGATGAAGACGACAGACAAAGACTGAAGTTTATTCTGGGCTTATTTGATCAAAATGCCTTTAAGCACTCAATGATCATTTGGACACACAAGGAAAATCTGACAAGTACTGCTGTGAAGCAGCTCCTTGAAGACAGTGAAGGAAGACAATACTGCATGATCAAAGATGAGCGTGATCTGTTATTGGAAGAGATTCTGAAAACTGTGGGTAAAAACACCATAAGACTAACATCTTTAAACCTGGTCCTGTGTGGGAGGAGAGGAGCAGAGAAGACTTCAGTAGCCGAGGCCATTTTAGGTCAGACTGAGCTTCATTCAGCCTCCAACTCATCAGTCTGTGTTAAACATCAGGGAGAGGTGTGTGGACGTCAGGTTTCCCTGGTGGAGCTGCCTGCCTTATATGGAAAACATGATAAGGTAGTGATGGAGGAATCTCTCAGGTGTATCTCCCTCTGTGGTCCCGAGGGTGTCCATGCCTTCGTCCTGGTCCTACCTGTGGGTCCCCTCACTGATGAAGACAAGGGAGAGTTAGAGACCATCCAGAACACGTTCAGCTCTCGAGTCAGTGACTTCACCATGATTCTGTTCACTGTGGAGTCAGATCCTACAGATCCAGCTGTCATTAACTTTGTAAGAAAAGACCCAGAAATCCAGAAGCTTTGTCAGAATTTTGGAGGAAGATCTTTTGTTCTAAATACCAGGGGCAAACAGCAGATCCCAGAATTGTTGGAGACTGTGGAAAAAATGAGACCCTTTGAAAATGCATCACTTTGCTATACAACAGAAACATTTGCACAGGCGCAAATAAATAATATTCTGGAACTGAAAAAGAAAAGCACTGGTGAGTACTGCAAGAAACATTTTAATGGCTTTCCATCTTCTACAGTTTACAGGGGGAGCTAATAACTGTGATCCTTTCAGTTAACCATTTTCTTTTGATGTTGCAGGTGATGAAGAGAAGCAGAGCACACAGGATCTCAGGATTGTCCTACTAGGAAAGACTGGCAATGGAAAGAGCTCTTCAGGAAACACCATTCTAGGAAGAGTTCAATTTAAATCCAAATCAAGTCAAACATCAGTCACCAAACATAGTCAGAAAGAACGGAGTAAAGTAGACGGTCGTACAGTTGTTGTGGTCGACACTCCCGGTCTGTTTGACACAAGTTTGTCACAAGAACAAGTTCATGAGGAGATGGTAAAATGTATCAGTCTTCTGGCTCCAGGACCACACGTCTTCCTGTTGGTGTTACAGATTGGTCGACTCACAGCAGAAGAGAAGGAGACACTGAAACTCATCAAGGAAGGATTTGGGAAGAATTCAGAAAAGTTCACCATCATTCTTTTCACAAGAGGTGATTCATTAGAAGAGGACAAGCTGTCCATTGAAGAATATATTGAAGCTGAATGTGATGATTCCTTTAAGCAGCTGATCTCTGACTGTGGAGGAAGATACCATGTGTTCAATAACTATGATAAACAAAACCGCACACAAGTCAGTGAGCTGATAACAAAAATTGACAGCATGGTGAAGGAAAATGGAGGGCAGTGGTACACCAATGAGATGCTGCAAGAGGCTGAAGCAGCAATAAAGAAAGAAGTGCAGAGGATCCTCAAGGAGAAAGAAGAAGAGATGAAGAAACAGATCGAGGAACTTGAAACAAAACATCAGAAAGAAAAGGAAAGCATGAAAAGAAGAATGGAAGAACAGAGTGCTGAAATCAAACAGGAGCTCCAACAGAAAAACCAAAAACTCAAAGGAATGGAGGAAAAAATGAAGAAGGAGCAAGATAAGAGAAAGGAAGAACAAGAAATAAGAGAAAAAGAAGAAACAAAGTGGAAACGTGAGACAATGGAGTGGGAAGAAAAACTTGCAGCACTACAGAAATCAAAGTATGAATCAGAACTGGAGCTGCAGCAGCGTAGAGAGGTGATGACAGCAGAACATAATGCCTGGGAGAAAGAACGGAGCGACTGGATGGAAAAACGAAAAGAGGAGGAGGAACGAAGACAACAGGAGGAGCAAAGACTTAGAGAAGAATATGATAAATTAGAACAAGAATATGAAATGCAAAGAAAAATGGATGAAATCAGAAAAGAACAGGAGGCAAAGGAGCGTGAGGAATTAGAAGAAGGCTATAAGAAAAAGGTGGAAAATCTGAAGAAGGAGTATGAGGAGAAAGCCAGAAAACAAGGAGAAGAGTTCAATGAATTCACAGAAAAGCGCAATAAGGAATTTGAATCAAAGAAGCAAGAGTATGAGAAACAAATGAAAGATAAAGATGAGAAGTATGATCTGTTAAAGGCCCTAAAAGCCTACACTGAAAAAGACAGCAGAGAAAAACATCAAAAACAAATCAGAGATTTTGTTAAATGTGTGGCCAGAAAGAGTGAAAATTTGGAAAAAATAAATGACTTATTGACAAGACAACAGGATCAAATAAAACTTGTGACCAAACAGGAGGAACAAGAAAACCTGCAGAAAGTTCATGAAACAGAAATAAGTCAGATGATAGAGAAGCTTCTCAATGAAGTCGAGACCAAATCGTCTTGCTGCATATTATGAGATGAGCCAGAGGCATTACAGGACACTGTGGTATAATATGTACATGCAAGCAGCTTATTCTCTGATATTCTGGATTTTCTCTGTTTTGTAAAGTTTCATTAAATGCCACATCTGTATTAACCTTTGCTCATAAATAAGGATACATGAAATCTTGTCATTTCAGCCTGCAGCATGGAATGTTATATCATGCTACTGCTTTATTAAAATATTTGCAGGCATCAGCTAATCAAACAACTTTAAGATAAATTTGCTCTGTATTAGAGAAGACTTTGGTTTTTAGTATCATAAAGAATGAGGTGTTTAGAATGTTTATTGAAAAAAAGAACATTTTGATGTCTGTTTTGTTACATGTGGAAAAATAACTGCTGAATATGAACATAACTCAGATGAATTTTCGTTGCACTTATCATTATAAAGATCAATAAAGTGTTTCTCTGCAGCTGAATACTGCTAATATCAAACCAATACCAGGTTGATTTCTTTCTGTTAAGTGCTTGTTATTGAAATTAGTTCATACTGTATTTTACCAGTTATTCCTTTTCAGTGTTTAAAAAGTGCAAGCATAACTGTAAACAATTATATTTTACAATAAGTCAGGAATTGTACTTTTACACTTTAAATTTGTAGCTACATTTGTTGGTAAATGCACTCAGTGATCAACCTGAGCTTCAACACTAAATGCTAAACTCAACTGATGTTGTGCATTAATGTGATGATATAGATAATAATGTGAAAGGAGAAAAAATGACCTTTTATGTCTGAACAAAAGCTTGGTAGCTTCCAGGTGTGAAAAGTGAAATCAGTGCAGAAATGTTTTAAACTTGCATTCTTTCTATTGGCCAGCAGGAGGCAGCAACTGGTTACAAAAATAATTCAGATTGTGTGGAAGTTTACCTCGGTAAACTCTGAGTTCATGAGGTTATGGTCACAGTGACCATGCCCAAAGTGTGTGTAGTTGTGGAGGAAATTAACTTGTAACCACAAACATGAACACTATGGTGGCACTAAATCCAGTTTAGTATGAGTCCTTCTAGCAGATGTTGAGATGTTTGATCTTGATCTGCTGGTTTTTGTTTTTTTGTTTCACTGGATGATGCTGCGGAAAATCACCAAGCAAACAGATCAGCACTGAACAAATGTCAGCTGACGGCTTATTCGTAGGAAAATGGTATCAAAGTGAAATCCATCCCAACGTCAAGACATGGTTTGGCGTACTTCATGAACGTATCTTGACTTTGTTTTTAGGAATAGTTTTATACTGTCCTTGTATAGATTAGAAAAAAATGGAATAAAATATTCTTGACTGAGAGAAGAATGTGAAGAAAAAAAAAAACATGCAGTGTGAGGGTTGAAATCCTGATCCCAACTGAGGAGTTCAACTTCGAGTGGAGGACTCAAGAGGAAGCCTGCATGCATGGAGCAGATGTGTGGCTGCATGTTCACAACCATTTGTCAACCAAAATAGGTGTCCTGCACACAGTGCCAAAGCTACCAGTACCTGCTTTAAGGACCATGGTATCCCTGTTCTTAATTGGCCAGCAAACTCCCCTGACCTTTAACCCCATAGAAAATCTATGAGCTATTGTGAAGAGGAAGATGTGATACACCAGACCCAACAATTCAGAAGAGCTGAAGGCCACTATCAGAGCAACCTGGGCTCTCATAACACCTGAGCAGTGCCACAGACTGATGGACTCCATGCCACGCTGCATTACTGCAGTAATCCAGGCAAAAGGAGCCCCAACTAAGTACTGAGTGCTGTACATGCTCATACTTTTCATGTTCATACTTTTCATGTTCATACTTTTCATGTTCATACTTTTCATGTTCATACTTTTCAGTTGGCCAACATTTCTAAAAATCCTTTTTTTGTATTGGTCATAAGTAATATTCCAATTTTCTGAGATACTGAATTTGGGGTTTTCATTAGTTGTCAGTTATAATCATCAAAATTAAAAGAAACATTTGAAATATATCAGTCTGTGTATGAATGAATATAATATACAAGTTTGACTTTTTTGAATGGAATTACTGAAATAAATCAACTTTTTCATGATACTCTAATTTTATGACCAGTGCCTGTACTCTGGGTCTGTTCCACAGTCTTCACAGCCCTCTAGTGGAGACTTTAAAAATAATTTCTGGTTCTGTATTCAAGTTGACATGAAATTCGTGTCATTCTGTTATTATCTGTGATGAACTGAAACGCTCTGATTAAAGAGAGCAGAAATCAGATATTGCTGATTAGTGCTTTGTTTCTAAATGCTGATGTGGAGGATGAGCTGCAGCTTTTCTTACACTGTATGTAGATTAATTAATTCAACATCACTTTGGGTCTTTTGTTACAGTAATAATAGAAGCTTCAATGCGGCTCTAAAAATGACCCAAATATTAAAGCACATAAACAGCACAAAAACTAAGGAAGTGAGTGTTTGGTTGGTTATTTCTTTTTGGTAACAATTCTTCGTTGGCAGTAAATTTTATACTCCTGGAAAGCCTGTTTATTCCCCCTTAAATGGAGCCAGGTTTGTAAGGATCATGCATTTGTGGGTTGAACAGCAGAGTTGAGTATGTGGGTTATGCTCATGAAAAACTTTCCAAATCTCCTCTGCCAAACAGCTGATTCTGCTGTTTATTGGTGTTTATTGGACTGGATGACTGAAGTCCTAACAATTTATTCATTTAACAAACAGCGGCCTCAGCAGCATGTGGAAGAACCACACACAGCCAAACAGCCTCCTCCTCATGCCAGCTTGGTCACACACTGCTGTGGGACAGCATCCCATTCTTCAGCCAGCAATCATTTAATCCAAGAAACAACACCAAACAGAGTCAGCAGCAGAATCAGCTGTTTGGCATTAGCAGAGAAGATTTGGCAAGTTTTTCATGGGTGCATAATAGAGATTCAATATATACAGTGATTTCCTTTGACACATTTTTTCTCCATACTGAAGACATTTCCTAAAACAGCTCCTGCTTATGGTAACTGTTTGTGTCAGAATCATCACAAAGCTGGTTTTGTCTTTTCAAACAGTTGGCACAGTTATGGAGTAGCTTCATATCAAGAACCGACTGGCCAGCCGGGGCCTTTCTGTGTGGAGTTTGCATGTTCTCCTTGTGTGTGGATGGGTTCTCTCTGGGTGCTCCTCCTCCTTCATACCCCAAAGACATGTTAGGTTAACTGGTGATTCTAAATTGGCTCTGGGTGTGAATGTAACTGAATGGCTGTATGGCCTTCTTTGTCCTACAGTAGACTGGTGACCTGTCCAGGGTCTGCCTCCACACGTGGTTCTTGAAATTGATAATACAATCAATATACTATCAATAGTCTGTAACATTGCTCAGCTGACACTAGAGGGAGCCAAATCCTCAGTAATTGTGAACAAAATGAACCAGCAGTACAAAGAGATCCAACATGCTGAATAAATACAGCTGTAGATGGAAACAGCTTTGGAGCATCTAATCGTATATTTTTCAGACTTCAAGGGGGTTTTTGTTCCTAGGTGTAAGTGCTTTAGGTCCACCAGCACATACATGACTCATCAGGGATGTGACTAATGATTATTTCCAGTTTTAAGTGATGAATCTGTTTTAACTGTTTTGATTTTTGTTTTGTTTTTTTAAATGTAAAATGTACAATTTCAGCTGCTGGAACCAACATGTTTGATATGTAATCTTAAAAAGGTTAATAGATTCTCGCTGCCTCTGACCCTGTGGGGCTCTTGCCCTTTGGCTCTGTATAGGGCCTCCTCCTTCCTCTCCTGGGGTGCACATTCAGGATGCGTGGCCTCAGGTCCTCAGAGCTCCAGGGGGGGCTGCGGATGGCCCGGGTCTCCTGGGTCTTTCTCTGTCTGCCTCTGGCTCCAGGTGGTGTTGCAGCTTCTCACCCTCATTATTAAGTAAGTTTCATGACAAAGACACACTCACTCTCACTTTCATATTTTTTGTATGTATTTTTTTTAAACAGGTGCAGCAGTTGGTGAACCGTTGTATGTTTGCACCTCTGTCCCCTTATTATTTTCTCCCCTTTCCCTTTTTCCTTTCTTACTCTTCATTTTCCTGCCTGGCAAAAAAGATTCCTGAAGTCATTTTTAAAAGGCAAAAATGCAAAATAGTTAAATGTCAGTCAATTAACTAATCATTCAACTCAGATTAGTTTTTTTATCCCAAGTAACGAGTGCTTTCTGATGATCATGTGCTCTGAAGAAATGTTTAAAACTGCAGAGGGACCTTTGATAAATATATTTTCTCTCCAAAAACAAGTGCAGAGCACAGCATTGCTGTTATTTTCATAATTAATTATTCAGCTTTGCTTGTTTTGCCAAATAAAATGAAAATGTTGAAGTTCCTGAGGTCCATGTTGTTTTGTCCCTTTAGCCGTCTTAAAAATAGTGATTCACAGATGTTTTGCACATAATCAAGTTTCAGTTCTTGTAACTGTGACAGTAAATATGACTGTACTGGTGTCCAGTGTGGAGCACTCCATTCTTTTATCTTTAATATGCACTCAGACTGAGGAGCAGCACATGGTCACTGTTTGATAACTCTGTTTATTTTCAATATACATTTCATTTGAAAAATAGAAATTCTAAAATAAACCATTTCACCTGTTCTAAAAAGTCCCAAAATGTTAATGATAATAAAAAAAATGCATCAGCGTTTCGCACACTAGAATTAACAGAAGATTTTCATGTTGTAGGTTTTTGTCTGACATGCTTACACAGAACGACACTTTAACCACTCCCCACAGAAAATGTCCCGGGCGCTGAGTTTCCACCCACTGCTGAAAATACTGATGTGGAATATTGTCATGAAAAATAAAGACTGAACAAAACAACCTGTCGCACTTCAGTTTGAGCCAACTCGCCTTTTATCTGCAGGATTCACAGAGGGAGAAAGCAGCTCAGTTATTCACTTTTTAAAATCTGTGCAGTGGTGATGAACGCAGAGAGGCTCGCTAGTTTCAAATTAGGATGAAAAGGTGAGAAAGTGCTTTAGTGCACACAGCAGAGAGTCAGTGGGGAGACAGTGCAGATTATTGTACTGAAGTAAAAAGATAACTGTGAGTTATTTTTAACCTTTAATGAGCTTCATGCCAACTTTGAACTCTCCATCTTTTCTGTAGAAACGAGAAGTCACAGAAAGCAGCATGTTTAATGTTTTATATGAATCCTTAAACCTAAACACTGAAACTAGCTGCACAGACCTCACAATTTGCCTTACGTCCATTCCAGACTGCAAGATTTGACTGACTGCAACTGAACGAGCTGTAAACTGATGCCAGTGTAAATGAGCACATGCAGTGAGCAGACAGGACGACCATGTTTGAACCAAAGCACCAAGAATTTATGTGGACCAAATGTGCTGATCTTTATCTTCTGTCATATATACACTGTTAACAGTGCTGGATGTTCATACCAAATGTAGCAAAAGTTTTTTAAAAAATGATATCAGACTGCTGAGGCAGAGCACGGAAGCCCCACCCACTTTTTCTTGGCTTATTTAGCCAATCACTGGCTTCAGACGTGGAGCGTGGGGGCTGAATGAAGTGAGGGGCTACACTAAAGACTAGTGAAAGATAAATAAGGATTATTTTAACTGTGAACCATGCAAATATAATCTATATTCACCAAGAATGTAAGTATGTTAGAGATGCACCAATCAACCATGCAGGGGCTTGAATAGCCTGAACTGCTGAGGCTATTTTTTTTTTTTCTTGCCAAATGATGTAATTTCCATTTGCTTTGTTATATAAATCAGTTGCACCTGCTTTTGTTTGGTGAAATGTGTCAGGTAAGGGTGAGTGTTTCCAGCACCAGAGCACTTTTTTTTTTTTCAGTTGTTTGAATGAGAAAAGATTCTGTAATTTACTGCAGTTTGGTGGGAATTGTAAAATTTAATTTATTATGAAAATATAATTTTACATTGATTTGTTTGTCTATGCTGTCAGTTATAGTTCTTAGAAAGAATAATTAGAATCTGCAACAGTCAATATGGAAGAAAAAAAAATAATCACAATACGCCAAGAAAACTGCAGATGATTAATAACGGCTCAGCTTTAAGGTCAAGTTTTTCAAAACAAACTACAAAATTATTTATGTCAAAATGTTTTTTGGAGCTTTGTTGCTGCTTTATGCAACTTCATGTTTCTGCCCGATTACTGCAGCACAGATGGAGAGTGCAAGTTAGCATGCTACAGCAGCAATATGAATGTAAAACCCAATTTATCCTTTAATACTGGCCAAAAATAGATAAGTAGTCAGATTAAGTGTTAACAGCTGTTTAAAGGGCCTGTTTGGGTTTAATATAACACTCACATGCCATGTGCACACTGAGTGAGTTAGTGATCCATGTAAAAAAAGGTGCAACAACACAGCAAAACACTGGAGCCAAAATTAAAATCTTTGATGGTGATTAGAAATCTGAGTCAAAATAAAGAAAACAGACATGAACACTGACCAAAAATGAAGAAAAAGGTTTCAAAGAAAGGTTTGACTTTATCAGCTGGCGTGCACACGGTTCTTGGTGTGGATCTGAAGATGATATCGATTGCTATTATCCAATCCTAAGTCTCTGAATTTAAGCACAGTGTGGCATGTGATAGCTGTATTAAGGCCCAAACATATCCTTAAAAAAATTAAAATCTTTACATCAGAAAATTCCAACTGGAGCTAAAAAAAACCTGCTGTGAACAGAAGCCGTCCCACTGCGCTGAGCTGGCATCGATTTGATTCCCGTCTCCTCTGTTTCACATTGTTGCTTTAAGAATTTCTGTCTGAATCAATGTCTTATAAGCCACTTAGGTAAAGTAGTTTGTGCAGCACAAGCAATTATTATGATATCATTCCTAGTTAGAGTTTGAGGAAAAATCGGAGGGTTCTGTAGCTGAATTGTTTTCTACCCAAACAGCAAAAATTAGAAATGTTACCATCATACACGCAACATCATCATTAAAAAAAAAAGCAAAACGGAGAAAATTATTTAAATTAAATGAGTAACAAAAGCAAAAGATTCAGACAATTAGAAACTGAAGCAAATAAAACTGCATCAGAAAGTGAGAATAAAAATATTTACCTTATCTGCACATATAAATGTGCATTGTTAATCAGCTGTTAATTTACTTAAATATCTATTTTTTTTTCCTTCACAAGCTACGATCATACAGTGAATTTCTAGCATCAATTCAATTCTACAAGAGGACAGAGAAAATATCAAAAACCCATCAAAAATCAAAACATTGCATTCATTCATAATAAGCATTGAATCTAAAACAAGAGGTAGAGCTATAAAAAACATGAATTTCCTGCTACAGGAAAATGGTATTAGAGTAATTCTGTGTATATAAAAACTCAGACAGATGATATTTGTATATGTTTATATAAAAAGAGCAGGGAGGGTAGTCCATGCGTGGTCAGAGCGAGCTGCAGTCTTGATCAGTGATGTGTGGGAGGAGTTGCATAGACGAGTATTCAGGTGTTACTTTTGTAAGCGTTTGAAGTCAAACACAAAGATTAACTGTGGAGCTGTGAGAAAAACAGACGGTGAGGACAGACCGAACAGCGTTTACTGTTTCTAATGTGCTCCACTCTTCAGAACAACGTCTTGAAGCCATGAAGGAGATTTGAGTTAAAAAGAATCATTTGAGGTCAGTAAAAGAAGAGAAAAGCTGTGTTGCGGGTGCTGCAGGACGGCTGACAGTGATTCGGTGCTCTACAGAGATGTTTCAGATCCTCTGCTCTTCCAGTAGAAAGTGTTATCATCTGGATCCATGTCTATTCTAATCTGAGGCACAGACTTCAGTGGACTCATCTCAGGGCTGAAATACAAAAACAAAATATTGTAAGGACATGTGCACACATGTAGTGTATCAATTATGTAATTCAGAGCAAAAGTAATTGGGGGTCAAGTACTTGATTGCTTGGTCTCATCCAACTGCAACAGCCATTATTAATGATAGAGCAAGACAACGTTGGACTCACATCAACCTAACAGAGACTGCTGGGACACTAAGCGTGTCTGCATTTTGTTGAATCTGGTGTCCAGAAAGGTGGAAACTGCTGCAGTTCCAGCTACATCCAAAAAGCCAGCTCATGTTTTGTAGTCTGAGTGCATGTTTGAGTGCAGTGAATCAGTGTGAAGGAGACTGGAGCAGGAGATTTAGAGACAGACTGGTGCAGCCTCTGCTGTGATGGGGATACTCTACCACATAGTTCGACCCTGACCTGTTGAGGCATGGACTCCACTAGACCCCTGAAGGTGTGCTGCAGTACCTGGCGCCAAGATGTTCGCAACAGATCCTCTAAGTCCTGTAAGTCCTGTAAGTTGTGAGTCGGGGCCTCCATGGACCAGACTTGTTTGTCCCATCCTGCAGATGCTCGATTGGATTGAGATCTGGGGAAGACTGAAGCTCAGCAGGTCCCTAAGAGCCTTCATCAGGAATTCAGAGGGATATGGAACACTAGACAGCTACCAAGGAGACGCTCTGTCCCCACTGCTGTTCTGCATAGGCCTGAACCCCCTCAGTCAGATTATTAACAAGACTGGCTACGGATACGGACTACCATCAGCCACCTCCTCTACATGGATGGCATCAAGCTGTATGCCAGGAGTGAACGTCACTGATTCACACGGATCTACAGCAACAACACTGGAATGTCATTCAGACCGGAGAAGCGTAGTTGGGCGGTAACAAAGAGGGGAAAGGTAGTCAGAACTGAGAGCATTACACTACCAGAAGGTAACACAGCAGACATTAAGGACAGCTACAAGTACTTTGGAATCCCACAGGCAAATGGGAACCATGAAAAATCCACTTGGAAAGTTGTAACTGCCAAATACCTGCAGAGAGTAAGTCAAGTCCTGAGGATGCAGCTGAATGGGAAGAACATGGCACCTACACCCTGACAGCAGCTGGGCAAAGATGCAGCCCAGCCAAAGGAGGAAGGAAGCCACTGACATCAAGAATCAAGACAAGAAAGCTCCTTACCGTGAATGGAGGGTTTCACCCAAATCCAGCTCCCTGAGACTGTACGCTAAGGACTAGTGAGTGTCAGAACAACTGTCCTAGATAAAAACAAAGATCCATGAATACATCAGGAAGATGGCCACAAAGGATCAGGTGCTTACCTCAGGCAACAGAAACCTGAGGAGGAAGAACAGGAACCATCATTGAAGGACAGGTCTCTGCACGGCATGTACCACCAGCAGATCGACGAAGTGGCTGACTTAGAAAAATCCTACCAATGGCAGAACAAAGATGGACTTACAGACAGCACAGAGGCACTAAGCATGGCAGCACAGGAACAAGCTCTGTGCATAAGATCTATAGAAGCTGGGGTCTACCACACCAGGAGATGCAGAGATGCCCCTGAGACAATCCAGCACATAACAGCTGGGTGCAAGATGCTAGCATGCAGGGCATACATGGAACACCATAACCAAGTGGCTGGCATAGTATACAGGAACATCTGTGCCGAGTATGACCTGGAAGTCCTGAGGTCAAAATGGGATAAGCCCCCAAGGGTGGCTGAGAACAACAGAGCTAAGATCCTGTGGGACTTCCAGATACAGACAAACTTATGGTGGCTAACCAACAGGACATCGTAGTGATGGACAAACAAAGGAAGAAGGTCGCAGTGATAGACGTACGTAAATATCTAATAAAATATTTATGTTTGCTATCATATCAAACACGTCCACATTTTAAATGCCTGAGCCAGGGATTATTTGGCATTATTGCTTTAAAAAAAAACTCCTTATCTTGGTCGCTAGTTTATGTTTAGCTGACTTAACATTTCATCTGTAGGTCACTATATTGTGGTATTTCACTAATACCACAGTATAGTGATACACACTGATGGGATGGTTCCTGAGGTCATTTAAGCTCAAAGCAATTTGCCTTCAGTCTTAGTGGGACAGGATTACTTTAACAGGAGGGTCAGTGCAATGACATTACCATGACAGATACCCAGGATTGATGCTACTGACTCAAATGAATGCTTAACTACTAAAATGCCCAAAAGTTTTGAAAGTGACGTGATCAAAAAGTACCGAGCTAATTAAACTGCAAAAGACGACAAAACCACAGAGAGAGAAAAAACCCTTCAGATTGGAGATTCTGATGATATGCATATACCCTGTGATACAGTCAGTCCCTAGTCATGTGACAAAAAAGAGCTCAACCAATTATGTCATTGGTTGTCATTTGTTGACATCACAGATGTCCTGTAATCACAGCTGCTTTTCACACATTGTTGTAACAGTGCTGATGAAAGAGGATTAGTGTTTGGGACAACTGTGGGGCAGATGGGGTGATGGAAAGACAGCTTGACCCTGCATGTGCTCACAGCGCGCACATCCTGGTCATTGGGAGAAGTTGCGGACATGATGGAGAAACATAATCTCTCCTGAGCAGCATAATCTTAATCTTTGCTATAAATATTTTCACATAAACAAAACTCGTTCTGCCTTTTTTAAGACCGATTGTGTCCTCTAAAGCTCGTATCACTGGAACACAGTGTGCGTTTATCACACAATAAAAACACACAGACTTGCCTGCAGCAGAATCATTCAGTGTTCCTAAATAAACAAAAAACAATATAAAATAGCCTACGACAAAGCTTAAGATACTAATCTCTTCCAAGTCTGAGGAAAATTTAAGATGAGCAAGTTTGGCTTTAGTTTTTTTGATCACTCCGACCTCACAAACCTGTGCAGCAGTGGAGTTAGCACACAGTTAAAGGCTTTATGGGAATACGCTCAGAAAAACATGAACATCGATCATGTTACCTTGTACACAGCTGTAACTCAGCTGCTTCTTTTTATAATCCAGCAGATTATATTCTTCCAAAGAGGATACTATGAAGCAAGTTCAACACAGTCCGGCTTTCTTTGCGTTAGCTGGACGACAAACCCTAAAACCCCAGTCAGAGACGACGGGCATCACCACAGTGCTCAGAAACCTTCTCTGTTAGCTTTCAGGCTTTCAGGATCTGTGCATGCTCCCATAAAAGGGGACATTTTGCATCTCATTTGGCTCCTTCAAAAAGAGGCATCAGAGGAACAGGTCAAAAGAGATCTTTAGTAAAATTAAAGACTGCTGCTGCAAGATCAGAGGAATGTTGCAGCATCAATTAAAATAAATACATAACTCAAATTCATATATTTTACCACAGTGTGCTCTTGGTGCTGTTGCAAATTACAGCCCTCAAACTTTAACTTGATACATAATAAAACACACGTGGAAATTAGTGAGGCACAGCTTAACAAGTATGCAAATCATATTCATACAGCCCAGAAACTATAGCACACTTACAGGAATCAAAGTGAAATTATTAGTTAAATTAGTGAGTAAATTAGTGAAAATGTGGTCCTTCCATCTGATTTTAAAGTCTAACTCCTTATGGTTGACCTGGCCAGCTAAACACCTAAAACATGCCATCTAAAAACATGAGACTAAAAACATGATCTAATCTTGCTTCGTAGTAAACCCCAGTGGGCTGAATGCATGTCAGCCACATATTACTTTGGGACCATGAGTAATGTGTAGCATTAATCCCATCCATTGTGAATTATTACACCATAAATTATTGATCATATTTGAGCAAACAGAGAGCCTGTGATTTCTCTCTGTCTCTCTCTCTGCAGCTTTTCTGTGCAAATTACAGAGGCTGCATCGCAGTTAGAAAAATTATAGGTGCAAGTTGCTGCAGCGCATGGAGAGCCATTCATAAAAAGAGCGAGCTCAAATCTGTCCAAAGGGCAAAATCTCAAAGACTGTTGAAATGGCTGATATGCATGGAAGCATGCATGTCACCCGTTTCAGTGTCTGTGCAGTGAAATTGCAGCTTATGAAACAGGTAAATGGTCATTTCTTCCTCTTAAGCACACGAGGCTCCCTGATAACAGTAATTCCATCTGAAAGGACTACAAAGGGTGCATTTTAGAGGTCTTGGTTTTTAAGTGTCTGTGTCATCTATCATTTATTTCTGATAAACTTTATTTAACCCTAAAGTTGTAGAAAAAGTAAACTCAGCTAAAAACAAAATAAAATAATAGCTCACTAAAATAGAAATCTGTTCAATAAAAGGAGAATAACGCAGAGAAGAGCTCAATAAAATTTAGCTTCTTAATTTTATTCTATAATCAAAGAAAGCAGAGTAAAAGTCTTCAGACTCCTTTCACTCTTTAGCAGGTATGAAGGGTGCAGGATGCAGGACATGAGAGAGGAGACAGCTGAGCGGCCGAGTGGCGCCCGGTGCTTTGCTTCCCCTTGAGAAAAACACAGTTTAGCCACAGGTAAGCTAATTAGCCCAGCTGACCTTTAAAGTTCAGGCTAGCATTACGTGTGGGGCTAGTTAGCTCGCATTCTGACCTTTTACCATCTTTGATGCTTCTGTCATTATTAAATGCAAACGGAAACCGGTGGAAGCTCGATTTTGTTTCTTTGCCATTTTGTTTGGCCCCTCAGGTGAGCTGCACAGTCTGTGACTGTGAGCATCCAGTACACACACACACACACACACACACACACACACACACACAAACACACACACACACACACACACACACACACACACACACACACACACACACACACACACACACACACACACACACACACACACCTCACCTGGACAGGTAGTTGGCCTGGTAGAAGCGAAGCTGCTCAGCACGATGTGTGTCGTTCAAGGAATGATGAGGACTTCTCTCCTGCAGGAAAAAGAAAACAGCCATTAGTTTACAGCATCCACGCCAGTTTGTAAGATACTCTCTGACACACACATTTCACACCCGATCAGACCAGTGTGGCAGAGACTGTGAGGACAAACCAGCAAGTGAATCCAGCTTCTACAATGTCGTATGACTTGATAAAGGAAGTGCTCATCGTACACTGCGTATGAAAGATGAACACATATTGTTGTATTCATTGCAGTAAGGACAGAAGCCAGTGAGTGGATATAATTCAAGCATGAGACAAGAAAGACGAACATCATAATCAGAGGTAGAACGTGAGCAGCTTTCATGCATGTTTGAAAGGAAGTGTGAAGGATAAGAAGGAAAAGGAAGTGTTAATATCATGCAGTTACAGACGAAGTTTGCAGCAGGTCTTTAGTGACAGAAGAAGGAAGACGAGTTAACGAGGTGCAGGAAGTAGGTTTCCTCTGTGCTGCAGGTAGTTTGCATCTACTCACTGTCAGAAGCCTTATCACTTAAGAAGGGCTCCTGCTCCATCATGTCCATGGGGATTTTAATGCTGGGAATATTCTCATTGTAAGGATAGTCAGACTGTTGGAGAGAGGAAACGGCATCATTGGAAACTTTTCTTTTCTCAGAGTTGTTCCCAGGCATATCCAGTTTTGGGCTACAAGAAAATCAGTCATAAATGAATAATTCAGAGCGGGGGGGCTGTTAGAGGGTCCAGTTCACCCACTGGATGCTCTGCAAAGTGTAAAAAATGGAGCAAAGTCATTAATTATATATTTTTTTTAATGCAATGCTGTTCCTGGTGTGGCAAGACGGTGAAGAGTGAGAGTGAGTCAGAACATAAAACAAAGTGGAGGAAAAAAAGTTATCTGCTTGTTTTTGTGGTTTGAGGAAACTTGATGCATTTCATATCCAAAACTTACGTCTTCACCGTCACTGTCTAAGCTGCCATGTTTCTTCTTTTTCTTCTTCTCGTCCTCTCTCTTCTTCTTGTCCTTCTCCGGGATAACATCATCCAGGAAGCTGAGGTCATGCTGGGAGAACATGTAATCCATTCCCTTTCTGACGGCGACCAGAGCGAGGATCTGAAAGCAGCAGGTAAAGGTGGTAAGAGCAGACTGGGAGATGGTTATATCAGAGCCTTAATTCTATGAATATTTCTCTTGTAAACATGAGCTTTTAAATGTTCTTTTTTAGGCAGTTACAAAAACATGAATGATAAATGAAGCTTTAACACATCAAATCTGATCAATCAGTTCAATAAGTCTTCAAGTCTAATGTGCAATAAATTTCATTACAGCATCCTGCTGGAGGACAATCCTGCATTATAACGGTTACATAAACGCTGACAATCTCTGCTTGTTTATCACCAGCTCAGTACTGAAAACAAGCTTTCGAGGAACAATCTGCACTTTAACTAAAAATGCATTTCTGATCACAACCTCTTTAATTCTGGGTTGTGAGCATAATTCATGACACACAAGTATTTGTTTGTCTGTTTCACACACACATATGAACTTCAGTTCATATGTGTGTGTGAAACAGAATGGATTCATTCTTAATCCATACAGTTTATTATGATGTGGGCCCACCCTTTGCAGCTATAACAGCTTCAACTCTTCTGGGAAGGCTTTCCACAGGTTTAGGAGTGTTTATGGGAATTTCTGACCATTCTTCTAGAAGCACATCTGTGAGGTCAGACACTGATGTTGGAGAGAAGGTCTGGCTCACAGTCTCAACTCTAATTCATCCCAAAGGTGTTCTATCAGGCTGAGGTCAGGACTCTGTGCAGGCCAGTAGCAACAGATATCATCCAATCACGGTACAACGCTATAATTCCCTGAGCTCCTGAGAGCGACCCATTCTGTCACTAATGTTTGTAGAAGCAGTGTGCATGCCAAGGTGCTTGGTTTATACACCTGTGGCCGTGGAAGTGACTGGAACACCTGGATTCAATGATTTGGGTGGTGAGTGAATCCTTTAGGCAATATAATGTAATTCTTTATTATTTATTTTTGATCTTTAAAACAGCACATTGACAATAAACTCCCTGTTTTCCTTTGACCTTGAGGTCAAAGTCACCGAGATTTTTAGTAGGTGCATCTATGGTGTGAATTTGAACATCCTGTTCTCAAGTTATTCGCAAAAATTTAATCAGGTGATCTAGGGGTCACTGGCCATCGTTCATGTAAATTTAATATGAATCAGACTGATAGTTCTGCTGTTATATTGTTAAACAGACAGACATACCAAAAACAATCCCCCGGTCCCCCTCTGGGAGCAGGGTAAATATGTTACTAATAATAACATATTAGTAAGCTATATACTCCAGAATACTTTTTTCTTTTGAAGAATCAGCATTAGCCAAATCTCACCATGACGGGGAAAATGATGGCAGCCACAGTGGACTTGAGGATCCAGAGCAGTGCCAGGCACAGGGCCTGCATGAAGGTGAAGAGGTGGACCTTCCGGAGGGGGACGTGTCGCAGGTAAACCAGATCTGGCTGATGCTTCGCTGGCATCAGAAGAAGCTTGAGACGATCCATAAACTACAGAGAGATCCAGGCATAAATTAATATGACAGAGAGCTCTGAAAGCCTTAACTTAGCAAAGTACTAGTGAGTAAATGTCACTGCTTTTTTACTGTTTCTTGGAAACTCATTTGTTCCTTTTGAAAGCATTTGGACTTAAAATAGAGAAAATTGTGCAAATAATTATACGGGTGACTTTATTTATTTCAGCTGCAGAATCCTTTGAGACACGCCTTTTATTTTTAAGTGTTAAGCCTCAGCCGATCAGCTCCCGTTTGTCCCGTTAATTTTGCAGCATGATGCTGTTTATCCTGAGGGACTACCTCAAAGGAGAAAAAGCAGCAAGACAGATTAAGATTTCTGCATTTGAAACAAGCAACCGTGCACCGTGCTGATCATCCATGACTCCACGGCTTTATTACTTCAAACCTGGACCATCCACAAACACTACCAAACTCAGCACTTCCTGGATCTGTTTGTCCCATTTAACCCTAATTTCTTAACAGGAAACGGAGGTTAAACAGCTGGATGAGATTTTTTTTCCACCAGTCTTCAAATTGCTTTAATTTGCTGAAATAAAGTAATTGTGTTTTTTTTTCTGTAGTCTAAATGTTCAGATTTTTATAAAATAATATAAAAATATTCCATTTACCTGCACTCCATTGAGAGAAGCGACCCCCATGTACAAGAAGACTCCATACAGCACAGGCATTGGGATGAACTAGAATGCAAACAGACCATACTGAGTCTATAAAGGTCAGCGGGCAAAATGAGATACAAAAATCACTCAGTTGTATCCAATTTATTCTGAATTTGAGGCGTTGAAACAGTAAGTTGCCCACAGCAGCACGTGCACTACTCTAATGTTGCATTTCATAGCTGCAGGAAGAGCAGCCGAATGACCGCACAGCTGTCAGCAGCGACGGGAAAGAACAGCTGCTGGTCCAAAACTGGTTACTCACTATAAAATGACATATTCACTGATTGTGCTATAGAACACAGCTTTCATTTGTTGTTTCAGTGCATGTCAATAAAGAGATTCAAAAATATTTATATGTAAACTTGAGGTGAGTGTCAGTTTATCTATTTCATCTCTTAATTAAATGGAGGTGTAGCTCCTCGTGGACCATCCGTTACCCTGAACCGCCTCGGGGTTATTCCTTTTGTGAAAGAGTCCAAAGATTAAAGTTAATAACGCCTTTATAAACTTTTCATTTAGAGGCTCACAAGCTGATTTCTGACTTCATCCGTGTAGACCGCAGTTTAGCAGCAATCAGTGAGTTTAGTATGCAGGTTTACGAGCAGTTTGATAAAGAAATGAGTTTATGCTTTCAAATTTTATTTGACAAATAAAATGTCAAGAGGTGGAGAAGTCTAATTTCATTTTTATCCAGGTAACTGTAGATCCTCTTCAACATAGCAACATGACCCACCTGCTGCACAGGACAAACTATCATCATCGTTTTGTTTCCATCCCCCACGTTAAGTCACTGCGTTTTAATGCAGCTTTGAAATTTTAGGATTGATTCATTTCAATCAGCTCGGTTTAATTTATGAAGCAATAATACACAGCAGAGGTCGTCTCAAGGCAAGTGGAACTCAAGTAGATTAACCTGAGACGGGACACATTAGCTAATCGTGCATCAGTGTCACTCTTTATCAGAGAAAAGATGAAGGTCGGAGCACCTTTGACCTTTTCCTGGCTTATGATAAAATAACATGAATTAGGATTTGTTGAGAGAAGCAAAGGATCCACTTTAAAACAGCATTTAACCTTGTGCTGTAATACTAAAGGGAGACAAAATAAATGCCTAAAAAACTCCCCAGAGGTGTTACCAAGATGGCTGCTGAGTGGCAACATCTGCTTCTAGAAGGACATCGATGAAAATCATCTTAAAGTAAGCTGACAGTTTAAAACTGACACGACGAGTCAACAAATCAGTCACAGAGGCTGTTGGCATTCGGTCTGTGAAGGCTGCTCTGCCTGCAGCTGTAATCACTTTATACGGTGAAATCATTGAACTTGAGATCAAATGACTGAAGCACCAAATAAAAATTTAAAACAAGATTAATTACCTTTAAAATTGGAGACATGAACACAGACAGTCCTGTGAGGACGAACACGCACACACCGGTGACCCTCTGCTCTCTGCAAAAACACAGGAAAGTACACAAGAAGAAAACTGTAACGCTGGAGCTCTTCGTTTGACATACACTCGGATTTGAAGCCACCTGAATAACGAATTTGAAGATGTTGATCAGCTGCCAGTTCTTAATGTATTTTAGCCAAAAACAGTGTTTGTAGAGGGTTCAGAGTTAGTGCGGATGTCTCAGTTTTAGTTTGTTAGCTCAGCTTACAGCTGACACATCAGGAGGCTGGGGAGGACGTCAGGCATGAAAACAATCAAAAAACACTTAAAATAAAAATGAACACGAAAAGGAAGAACCGGGCAGATGAAAGAAAATAAAATGTAACATTCTCAATAATACGGCTTAATGATAGATAATTGTTTAAAACCCTCAGGGGACGAGAAAGAGGAACACTGGTTGTCTCACACTGAAACATTTATTCAGACCAGCTGACAACCCAGCAATGATGTGTTTATTACACTTGAAGTGTTATTTTCATTACCTCAAATTAGACTGATGCAGAATTGTTCAGAGATTGTGAGCGTATTGAAAAATATGAACATGCTGTAGCTTCAAGCCAGTGCAGAGGTGCCTTAAGCCTGCAGTCTATGTGACGGCCACCAGATGGCGATAACTGTGGGTGCAAAAAGGCTGCTGGTCCTGCTGAAGACTACAGGAAAACAGCTTCTGCCTCAACCTGTAAACACTTTTCTGATGAGTCTGTGGTCTCAGTCACTCATTTGGGGTCATACAAAAAAATTAAGTCTGTATTGTAAATCTTGGTCATGTTTCAAAATTGATAATTACTTGTCAATCAAACGTCACTAACGATGAGTGTGCGGTTCATATTCACACTAACTGGCTCTAGAAATCTATGGCTAAGAGGGTTACACTTCACTGATGCCAGTGCCCACTGCCACAACAACTGCAATCAAGTTCTTCACCAAGAGTCTGATGTGTCTACTGAGCGTGGCTAACGTTAGCACTGCTAACAGCAGAGGTCCACATGATGTCACAAAATGTCAGTGCTTGGGCGGTATATGTCCGTTTATTCTCATACAGCCTAGAAAAAAAAGATAAATAAATAAAAACTTTTCTCAAGTTTAACTCAAGACCTGCAGCAGCTTAAGGCCCCAAAAACATCTCAGAACTACGAAACCTGTTTTTAGTGAAGAACTGATTCATTGTTGTTGCAGCTATTTGCAGAGTTCTTCATGTTTTAGCAGCAAAGTCTGAGCAAAAGTCTTTCTTTCAGTTCACACCACAGTCCATCCTTTGAACGCACTTTCTCTGCATTTCTGTAGGGTCTTTACCTCTCAGTATGAAGCACTTTGAGGTGACTGTTATGATTTAGTGCTATATAAATAAAACTGAACTGAATCATTTCCATCTTTAATTTAGTACATGAAATATCTGGAAGATTCCCAACATTGTTTACTCTCTGTGTGAACATCGGTGCAGGCTCACAAAAAGTGATGCTGCCTTCTCCTTGCTGGAATCTCACCTACAGATGGCGCTACAGCAGTGGGGTTCAGCCTGACAGTTCAGACCGCTCATTTCTTACAGGCTAAACTAAAGCTGACCTCGAGGTCTTCGATTATTGTCCGTATCATAATATGTATGGCGGCGTTTTCTTTACATTGTTCTTACCTCACACCCAGGAACTTTGGCTGCTCTCCGGGAGCTGATGTTTCAGTCTCCATCTTCAGACTGTCGATGTGAGCGATGGAGATGACGGTGGCAGCCACGTACCATGGCAGACCCATGAAGGAGCAAACTGCTAGCAGAACAGCCACCCAGAACAGATCCAGATGGTAACCTGCCCCTTTCTGGTACAGGCAACAAACAAGGTCAGAGGTAACGTGTGTGAGTTCAGGCTTGACAGTAAGCAGAGCACAGCTGCAGATATAGGCAAACCTAAAACCCTGCTGAATAAGGACCAACGTGCTGTTCCACCATTCATCCTTCAAAGGGACAAATACCCCACCGAAACCAAAGAAAATGACTGGTTATCTTCAGCAGTGACTCCCTGAAAATATCAGGTAGTACTGTTGTGACATATCTCTCACTCCCATGAGAAGAATGATGTTTAGCTACAGTGTGAAGGTATCCGGTGTCCTGGAGGGACTGGAGTTTGTTATGTGAAACACATGAAAATCGTCATGTTGCATGAATCAGAAAAGAGAAACTGAAAGGGAAAACTCTTGCACCTGATTCAGAGCTGTTTTTGTTGGATTGATCAGTATTTCCACAGCAAAGATTTCCATTTACCTTGAGCTTGTGCTCCTTCCTGTTGACAATCACAGCAGTAATCTGTTGGTCCATAAAGAGCAGGATGGTGACCAGAAGGGCAGGAAGAGCAGACGCCAGATAAACCCACCAAGGGTTTCCTCCAAACGGGGCCACAAACCAGCCCCGGTTTGGACTTGTTGGCTACAATGAAAGAAGACAACAACACAAAGTGTCAACACTTTAGATAGATTTCAATTGTACACATTTGGCACAGCAACCCAAACACATCCCTGCACAGGCCGACCCTGAGGTCTTGTTTAAGGAACTGCATACGTGTGGAGAGGACAAGATGGGCTTTAAACCAACAACCCTACATTACCTCTACAACCTAAGCTACAGTTGCTACTTCCTGCCCATAAAACATTTATTGATCTGTCCCTCAGACTATATTAAGGTTCAAGTTATGCATAATTAGAGTGTGGCTGCATTGAGTGGATGATGGATCCCAACAGAAGTGGCTATATCTGTCTTTTAGATACAGTCTATTGAGATGACTCACAAAATATTTTGACTTTATTGACACCTCATACATGACAAATATGAACTTTAATGCTTTGGGTGGAGGAGGGGGACTCGCCTTGAATTCACTTGGCACGATGAGTTTAGGAGTATCAACTCCTACAAGCATATCAACCCCACAGAAGATAAGAATGGCCAGGATGATGGCGAAGTCACTGATGAGTTTTCTCACCTGCATGAAGGGAAAACACAAAGCATCTCTGTAACCTGCTGCTCCACAAACAGGCGGGAATTTCATTTAATTCCTTTACACATGGCTTGTTCAGTGAAATTAGCTCAGCATGGCGACTCACAGTGGTGGGGAAAAATGGGGTCGTCTTGAACTTTTTTAGACACATGGAGCAGGTGTAAGTGCCAAAGAACAGTATGAAGGACATGAGGGTGATGTCCGGCACGAAGTTGCAGGCTTCCCCCACCAGCTCTCCTTTGTACTTCAAACACTCTGTCCTCGTGAGGGACGACCACGTGGCATTCACAGGCTGCACGTGAGAAACAAACAGATGAAATATAGAACTGGAAATTAAACCCAGATGGCTGCTTGAGAATTTTAGTCTCTCACTTCCAAATTTTTGCTTGTAATCAGATTTATGAAAGAGTTTCACTGACAAAGAAATCCAACAGCATTAAGATTAAAGTGTATCATTGCTAATTTCAGGCAAACTGGTGACACTTACAGTCTGCTGCAGATTTGACTATGAAGGTGACGCAGCAAAAACTGTTCGTTTGAACAACGGTACGTTTGAGGTTTTTTTTAGAGGGCGGCAAATAAAAAGGGAGAGACGCACCAGATCGGTGTTGTTCCAGATCCAGACTGAAGTTCCTTCTAAAGGATCACCAACGAGCTCTGTACTGTTTTCTGCTGGAAAACAACAAACCAGGTTCCCTCTCAGCACGAGAGTTTTAAACAACACACAGCACAATGCCATAAGTTTTAATTTGTCACAAAAAAGTTTCCAGAGCAGCGCGACTCAAATGTTGCACAGACGTTAAAGAGGTTCGATCATTTTTACAGTGGTCATATTTTGACATCTGACAATCAGCACAAAGCTCAGCTATGAGTTGTTACTGTGATTATTTTCCATCCAACATCAGTTATTAGTTAGCATGATAAAGTGCTCTCAGGAATAACCATTGATATCTATAAAGTTACTTGGCTGCACCCAAATGTCAAAGGACCAATTTTACTAAGCAGGGAAACTAGCATGAGGCTGTAATCAAAAAACAGAACAAATGAGAGCGCAAAGGTTTGTAAGTAATCAAGAGTGTGTAAATAATTTACTACTGAGACGGTAAATGCTCGTTACTGTAATCTGACAAAAAGGTTTGATGCATTACTTTCTCTTAGTAACTTTATGGAAAGGAGAACCTACATGTTCTGATAAAAGTGAAAGATCTTCATCAGAAATTAAAAGGGAAAAACAGTTCAGGCATTAATCTAAAGTTCAGTGTATCACTGGTGAAAGACAAGAGTAAAAATCAACGATTTCACTGTGTTTGGATTTGTTAAAGAGGCGGTTCATGCACAGATTTATCAAATCCAATGTAAAAACATGCATAAGAATTGTTCTGTGTTTGCCCCACACAGTTTTAGTCATGAATGCAGCTGGTTTCCCTGGCTGTGGACAGATGACGTCTCAGCTGCTAACTCATCTAAACTTCTGCTGTTCCCTCGTTTCTTACAGAATTACTGTAAGCTGAGCTTCTTCTCTAACTGGAAATCAGACGTTAACCAGATCATGTTGTTTTCTCCAGAAGAGAAACCATTCAATAGTAAAGTGGCTTATTGGCACGCATGGATCAACCAGAGTGCACAGTGTACGATTACTCACCTATGACAGTAGGAGCCATACAGAGACAGTCGTACCGCGTGACATATTCCATTCTAAAGTCAGAGTTGATGGGATAGTGGTGAGCTAGTTTGATCATCTTCTTGAAGGCATCATAGATAAAGATGAAGCTGATGAGAGAGGAGAAGCCCTCCTCAGTGAACCGCGTAAAGTACTGGACCAAGTAGCTGGCGTCGGTGGCCACGAGCACCAGGCAGAAGAAAGCCGACCACAGGCCGATCCACAGGCGGAACTCCAGGTAGTCAAAATCATTATCTCTAAATGACAAAAAAGAAACAAGCAAACTTTTTTAGCAATAGCCTAACAGTCTCAAAATATATGCTGTTATATATGCAAGAAATCAGTCTTCAGACTGCTCTGAATGATGAGCTGGCTCTTTGTGATGTCAGTGAGAGCAGACATCCCTAATGTGGCCATCTCAGGCGCAAGGGGCAGCAAACAAGAAGCCGGCTGGATTTCATACGTGATCAGTCAGAAAGGAGACGTCCTTCCCGGCCACGGTATTCAAATGTGGTGGGAGAACATGGCAGCTTCCACAAACCGGCGCCTGCTCCTGTTTATTCTTAATTCATTTAAGTTTATGAGGATGCATCAAACAGAGAGCTACCTGCTGAAGTTGAAAAGCAGCCGTTCAAACACCAGGACGGGGCCGGTGCTGCTGAGGATGATGAGAGGCTGGCCAGCCAGCAGACAGAAAACACCACCAGCAATGGCTGTGCCCAGAAAGCTCTCCAACACACCCTGCACGCATGGTGGGAAACCGTCAGGGCAAAGGTCAGGGCATAAATGGTTAACTTCAAACCGTCAGATGGTTCACGGTCTGACCTGCATGTTCTCTGTAGCGTCTCCCAGCAGACCGCCAAAGGTGATGGCATTTGTCACAGTTCCCAGGTAAATAAACAAAATGGCCGACAGGGCCTGAATGTGAAACGCGTCGGTGAAGTCACTGACGAAGAAAGGCGCTTTTCTCTTAATGTCAAGTTTGAAACCCCCACAAAACCTGAAAACAGACAGAAGAGGAGTCACTGTCAGCAAAATGGAACATTAAACCCAACAAAAGCAAGATTTGAATAAACTGATGTACAAACGTAAACGCTGACACTGGAAGAATTTTTACTGTCATCACATAATTACATCACAGGTCGGTGCTGGAAAAAGACTTTAGACAATGGCCACCGACTGCTGCATTTTCAGTCGTAGAAAGGTCACGTGATGCTCCATCTCCATGCAGATAATATTGCTTTGGTTCAGTTTCATACCTTCCCGTCTTCCTCAGCTCGTCGCCTATTGCGTGTCCTCCTCCGTGACCGCCGTCGTGAGGCATGTCTCCGTTCATCTGAGAGTCGCCTCCTGCATACATGTTCTTCCTAAAATACAAATAAAGGCACAGATTTGTGCAGATCACCTGATTTGGGTCATATAAATATGTACAGATACTGGTACAACCTTCAGTAATCTAACATTCATACAATGATTGATGAGCAGTCACACAGAAAGTTGATTTAAAGCTTAAACATGCAGCTTTATATAACCAGCTGCTGCTCTTTCATAACTGAGCACTGTTGTCCACCTGGATGCACCTGAGTGATTTTACAGCCACTCTTCTTCTCTGACAGCTCAAATCTGCAGCTTCTTACAAGTTTGGTGATGACAGTCGATTTTCTTCTTTTCTTCTCTTTTAGTCACAAACTTCTTAAAATCTTGCACTGATCATTTGTGTGCTTACAAATACGTTTTCATCCTGCTGGTTATTATGTGGCTTTTGTGAGACGTTCGAGGTGGCGGAGTTGAAGCAGAGTTCATGCAGGCTGAATGAAGTGTTTGTGCTGTCACGGGTTTAATGAATGATCAGCACACTTATATACAGCCTGAGATCCTTAAATCAGTAAACCCTCGTGGTTTCAGATAAGATCACAACAAGGAAACGTCTCGATCACTGCTGCTGTGACATGACCCCTTCTAGGTACCATCACTAGTAGTTGGCAGTGTTTTTTTTACCATGGAAAAGCAAGCTATAGTTTGAGTTTATAGACCTTTTGTCAGAGGAGGGAAGAGACTTTGGAGGCTCTATCCTGATGGTCGGGTCCCATTCTCCAGGAGGAAGCACGATCACCTCATCCAGAAACTCGTCAATACCGGCCAGCAAATCTTGTCTGTCCTTGGCCTTATATGCAATGTCATGAAAGACCTGAGCACACAGAGGGAGAGAGATGGGGCAGTCAAGTGTAAAAGACACCTGTCAAAGAATCCAGGGTCACGGGGCAGCAAACTGCAATATCAGATCCACGGATTGTGAACTAATCCCATCTGGTAAATCCCAAAACTCTGGAGGGGGACAGAGAGGCATTTTTTCATCAAAAATACCTCATAATGTACCCCCGCATGAATAACATTAAGGAGGAGCTGATTTTTTAATTTACTTATTTTATTCTTTACTATTGAAGGTCTGCGCAAAACGATTAAAAAGAAGACATTGGGGGCAGGGGGTCCATGGTTATTCATAACCAACCAATTATACAGTCCTGTGAATATTTTTGTGTCCACAGGGACAGCAAATCAACCCCCCATATTCACGGGAGGTTAACGTGGTTCACTGGTTATGGTCTCATCTCCTCCAGAGACCGGCATCCATTTAAAGCTGAGCAAAAAAATTCTGTTTTTGTTTAATCGGGCTGTTTTATTGAGTGTAATCAGATGTGAGATAACTGCAGGTGACGGGAACCCTCCTGTGTCACTGAAATCAAAGTTAACTCGCCTCCTTCAGACTCCAGTGAAAATTATCGGTCAGAAAGACCACCATCGTCTCCGGACTGGTTTTCAACCAGTTTGTAATAAAACTTTGCGACCCATCAAACACTGTGTGTTCTCTGTATGATCGGGTAGGTGGTACGGAGTTCTGCACAGAAAGTGAACCGGTCTGAGAGCCTCTCTGTCAATTCAAATTTTAAGCAGTAATGTAAAATAAATGAAGCCTGCAGGGCAGCTCAAATCCACTCTGAGGGACGCCTGCTGTTTCTGCTGGTGACGTGTCGACACGTCAGAGTCGGAGTCATATTTATCAGCGGGGACAATAACCTGTCAATCAAATCTGTCTGTTCAGTACTGGCCAATCCAAACTACAAATGTTAATGAGGTAAATTTTTATGATTTGATTGATTTAATTTATGATATTATCTTGTTTGTCTTCAGTACACTGTTACTGTGGATGCTCTGCTTTAAGCCATAGTAGAACATGACTCAGCTCATCATATATGGATGCTTGCTGTGCACGCATGCTTGTAATCATAACAACTGTAGCAGTAGCTCTAGTCATAGTTCTTTCCAACAGGACAACAACTTTGTACATAATGTGGATACAGTAACAGTATTTGACCCCCTATAACACCTCAATAAAACTATGTGACAAACTTCATGAAAATGAAGAAACTGCTAGTTGAACAAAAAGGAAGAAGCTCAAAGTTTAACTAGTCAGAAACTGTCAGGCTACAAAACTCCACGAACAGAAAACATAACTCATTTAAACGCAGCAGTACCACAAGCTTCCCAGATTGTAATTTATAAAATAAATAAATGACAATATTGGGTATGTAAACATAATTATTACACCACAGGCATTGTGCTGAAATGCATCTTTGTATCTCATGTGGAAAAACCTAAGGGGGGGTTATCGTTTAAAACATAAGAACGTAAACTCAGCCTAACCTCGTCCGACATCAGCGTAGCGATCGCTCGGCCGATCTCATGGTATGACTTCGCTTTGCCTTTCGGTCCAAGCAAGATGAATAAAAATCTGAAGCAAAATGAAGGAAATGGTTAGAGGTTAAAAAAAAATCTATTATTTTTTACTTAGAATCCTTTTAGGGGGCCGTTTACATTCGTCCAGATGTCACATACTGAGTCAAGACTTTATAGCATCTTTACTTTACCCATAAACCACTGTAAAGTGTTTACTCACACATACAGGTGAATGTGCTATTCACCAAATATATTCACTCTGAGCACAAAGACATTTTCATGTTCTTTACTTTAAGGATGCTGCTTCATAGGAAAACATCTATTCAACCCCCTCCAATACAGAAAAGAGCAGTACAGACTGTCAGTTACTCCATGGAAGGCCACATGATGATGCAGTAGATATGACGCCATAAATTAGGACATTATTGTATAAATAACATAATCAGAACTGCTTTAAATATTTCCACTGAGAGGTACTGAAAGTTAATGTTTGATGACTCCTTCATTTAAACTAGCACAGGGTCAGAGATCAAACCTCATGACACTTGTTAACATCATCAGGTGGGTACAATAAAAAAACACCTTCATAAACTTATCTTTCAGATTTATGATTGAATAATCTATCAGTTCAATCATTATAGAGCGTGTTGGTCATAATAAAATATCCATAAATATCACATAATCCACTTTTTATTGGACTTTAAAGGGGAGTATTTTTCCTGTTGGACTGTGCTAAAGGAGCTTTGCATGATTCACAGTTCAAGATAATCACTTTGGGCTTCTTCTGATTGGCTGCCCCTCTCAAAAGGAAGATCTGAACATCAGGTAGGTGGAGCTTCTGTGTTCACTGCTACAGCTGTTTATGAGATGGCCATATTCTCGCTCAAGGTCATCATTCAAAGCCACAAGTGGGAAAAAATATGTGGTTTAATTATACATAGGGAATCCTCATCATTTGAAGCTTTGGCCTTAACATGATTTTAGTGTATATGTGACAGGAGATAAGAAAAAGCATACTAGGTCCCGTTAAAAATGTATAAATAACACAGAGAAGTACAGGTCAGGATCGGACTTAATCTGAGGCACCTTGTGGGAACAGGAACCTCTGTCAGGGCTCCCAGCATCACAGCTTGCTGTAGACGAACAAACGCCACAAAGGGTGCATCCAGGAAGTCCACCTCCCCCACCAGCACGTTGGAGGCTTCGGCGTCTCTTGGCAACTTCTTCATGA
Source organism: Archocentrus centrarchus (assembly GCF_007364275.1). Taxonomy (NCBI): domain Eukaryota; kingdom Metazoa; phylum Chordata; class Actinopteri; order Cichliformes; family Cichlidae; genus Archocentrus; species Archocentrus centrarchus. Next base: position 5,848,931 of record NW_022060256.1, read on the forward strand.
ATTTGTTATTCAGCTGCAAAGCACAAAGGAGAAGAACAACAGGAGTCGCTAAAAGCTCCGGTCACACCAGCAAGCTGTCTCAAACCGTGCACTTGAAATGAAAACACCTATATCAAACGAGACAATCCCATTCAGTTTAAATGCCAAACCAGGAGGCTCCCATGGTGCCTCAACAAGAAACTGGTAGTGACATGGGGTCTGCATTTCTTCCTGGCAGGACAATAGAGGTCAACTACGTGTCTTTAATGAGCATTCTATCTATACGAGGGCCGATCCTTACTGTCCATCTCTAATGTGTTTCCCAAAGAGAGGAGCAGCAGCAAAGCAATAAAGATGTTACAGAAAGTTAGTTTTACTTTAGTTTGACTTCAGTTTGGATTTTATCATAGTTTTATTCCCGCTGGGTGTTTTCCATGCTAGGATGTTTTTGGTCCTGCTTTTAGTGTTTTTGTGCTTTATTTTTGTTTTTTTAACTGCAAAGACTCGACTCATTTTTTTTTTATTTATCGACTTGTTATTAAAAAGAAATTAATTAGCCGTTCAGACAAGTCTGCTGAAGTTGTGAGGCACCAAACTGAGTAAGAAATAATAGTGGCTTTAAAAGCAGCTGTGCCAGCCTTTAAACTGGACAGCAACACATAACAGTGACGCTTCCTCCAATCAGACTGATGCTGCAAATAGATGCCAACCAGCCTTCTGTACCTATAGACGAATGCAGTCTGAGAGCAACTTTTAATACGTATTCAGAGTTGTAAAACAAAGAGAATAGACCTTTCTAGGTTCCAGTTTGTAATAGAATAAAAACAATAATTTCAACTAGGGAAATAAAATCAAAATCAACCCTGGCTTTAAGCCTACGCCTCCTCATCATGACCAGCATATGTGGAATACATTCAGGGCTTCTTCAGCCTCCAAGAACTGAAATCCCATGAACCTGTGACCTTCCCCTGGTAGAAGCCAAACAGATCCAATCAGAGGCTGTTGAGCCATCTTGGCAAAGAATTTGTCTGTAAATGATTCAAGAGGTTAAACCTGTGCCACTGCACAACACAGCCTGTGTCCAATCCCCGCTAATCCACACCACACTCGTAAACCACGTACACCTGAATCTGCTCTGTACTGGCCTACAGCACAAATGCAGTTTGTGTGGACTTGAAGTATTTTTCTATTAACTGCTGGGAGATAACTTCACCCATAAAATGTGGATTTTTAGTAGCAGTTTCAAAGTTAAACACAAGCACAGTTAAGCACAAGGATCTGAGTGAGATATGATGTATAATGTGTTTTTTTTTAAGACTGTTTCTTGTCAAGACTTTGTAGGCTTTTGGCAGGAGAAAGATTTTCAATGATTTGAGCACCAATGAAAACATTAGGCTGATATTGCAAATGTTCTGCAGGTCTAGGGATGATTAAAAATCTGAAATTACATTCAAGAAAAATAACATCTTAGTGTATTTTGCTAACTATGATTTTACAGTTAAATTATAGCCAATAAGATTCAATTTTTAAATAAGTTTTTTTTAAGTTGTGGTTTTGAATTTAACTGCAGCAACATGTCTCTAAAGTTGCGATGGGGGGAGAAAGAGCTGGGAAAGTAAGCGCTCCTAAAAAGAAACAGCTGAAGGAACATTTTGCAACTAATTAGGTTAATTAAGTTAATTAGCTTAATTAGGCCAGTGACTTGGTTGGTTATAAAAAGAGCAGAGTTTCACTATGAGATTCACTAATCCGAAAAAAACTACATCTTTAAATTAAGGAACAATTACAGAATAATGTTCCTCACATCATCAAAGGATTCTGAAAACAAGGCCAAAAATCAATACTGGATACTAATAGGTATATCATCTGTGGGCCTTTAGGCTCTATTAAAAACAGGCCTGATTCAGTCACTGAAATCACTGAGTGGACTCAGGAACACCTCCAGGTAAAAGAGGAAGAAGGCATTTTTGGTTGGTGTTGTTTATTGAACTGGATGATTGCTCGTTGAAGATTGGGATGCCGTCCCACAGCAGTGTGAGACCAAGTGGGTGACCAGCATGAGGAGGAGGTGCCAGGCTGTGTGTGGCTCTGAATACTTTTGGCAATATTGTGTATACAAAATTTAATACTATTCCCATAAAAGTAAATAGTGCCCAGAGAGCGAGCTGACTTGGTGGATGTTTGCAGTGTTTTTTGTTTCTATACTTTACACACTCTCCCAATATTTTCAGTGTTGGGTTTGCAGCAGTTATGGCCTGCTGAATATAATAGAAAATCAAATTTAGATATTGATACTCAGGTCTTACACATACTTTTTTAATATCTAAAATTAAAATCAATACTTGTAAAAACAAATGCACTACAAAGAGAAAAATATCAATTGGAAATAAAATTGTTTGTGTTTATAATTCATCTGTGCACCTCCAATGATTCCAGACTCTCAATCTTATTGGCTCTCATTTTTGTCTTATCTTCACAATTAGCACCATTTATCAGTCAAGATCACTCCGTGTGGAAACGTCAGGATGGTATTTATGGGCTGAGTGGGTGTGGAAGAGCTTTGGTTTAGGAGATTCGTTTCCTGCCCGGTTGTCTCTAATCTGTCCCACAGGAGCACTCACTGGGTCCCTCTGACCGGGTCGCTCTGACCTAATTCTTTTCTCCCACACGACTGGTCTGGGATGAGAGCATATGAGCAATTGTCTGCTGTGAACTGGCGTAACGTGACATGTGAAATATGACAGTACATGCAATGAGAATGCACACAGTCCAGTCCAGAGAAGAGTTGATTTCTTCACAAAAAAGTGACTAATGAATCTGACTTGGTAAAGTCATAAATCCACTTAGACTGAAAAATAAAATAATTGAGGTAAAATAAGTCATTTAGTTCTGCTTTTTTTTTTTTTTTTACATTTATTCAGTGTTTAGATCATATTTCTGACCCACACACACCAGAATGAGAAATATTCCAATATTACAATTTGGCAATAAGATTTGTAGCTGCTGTTTGACATGTTCACATATAGGCAGTAAGGATAGGATAGTCTGAGCCCTGAGGAGAGGTATGCCACAATTTCTCTCACATTCTCTCTCTCTCTGCTATTGATCACTGCCACATTTATCAGCCACAGCCTGATCCTCACTGCAGTCTCACCTTCCTACAAAAACATGTTTGACACCATGTTTCTAAGATTTGTGGGAGGACAGTAACCTCAGTTTGATCTGAATTTAGAAGCAGGAAATTAGAGGTCATCCAGGCCTTAATGTCTTTAAGACATTGCTGCAGTTTAACTAATTGATGTGTGTCATCTGGCTTCATTGATAGGTAAAGCTGAGTATCATCTGCATAACAATGAAAATTGATGCAGTGCTTTCTAATAATACTGCCTAAGGGAAGCATGTATAATGTAAATAAAATTGGTCCTAGCACAGAACCCTGTGGAACTCCATAATTAACCTTAGTGTGTGAAGAAGACTCCCCATTTACATGAACAAATTGGAGTCTATTAGATAAATATGATTCAAACCACTGCAGTGCAGTACCTTTAATACCTATAGTATGCTCTAATCTCTGTAATAAAATGTTATGGTCAACAGTATCAAAGCTGCACTGAGGTCCAACAGGACAAGAACAGAGATGAGTCCACTTAAAGAGGCTCTAAGAAGATCATTTGTAACCTTCACTAATGCTGTTTCTGTACTGTGATGAATTCTGAAACCTGACTGAAACTCTTCAAATAAACCGTTCCTCTGCAGATGATCAGTTAGCTGTTTTACAACTACTCTTTCAAGAGTCTTTGAGAGAAAAGGAAGGTTGGAGATTGGCCTATAATTAGCTAAGACAGCTGGGTCAGTGATGGCTTTTTAAGTAATGGTTTAATTATGCCACCTTAAAGGCCTGTGTTACATTGCTCCAGTCTTTTGCACAGAAATCCATCACCTTCATATTCCAAGAAATATAAATGTCTCATCACAGCTCAGAGTCTGAGGGATTGGTGATGTTTAGTGACAGCAGACACATCAAGATGACTCACCTGGTCTTTTTCTGGTTTGTCAGAGATGTCGTTCAGGCTGCTGGACGTCAGGTTTTTGTGAGTTGTGGTGGGACTATCTGTTAAAACATGGCAACACTGACTAGTTAGACCACCTTCACCTTGACTGGGGTCTAAGACTCAAGAGGAAAAGAGGATGGCAGATACCCAGGAAAACACAGTGGCCCAGACAATTTGCTCTCCACATGCATCGCCACAGGAGGAAAGAAGAGAAAGATATGCATGCTGTAGGACAGAAACACCGCTGGCTATCATTTGTGATAAAGTAACTGGCCAATATTTAAAAAATGTGTGAGCAGCTTTTAGAGTAATTACCACAGAGGATGTAAGACTGCAGTATTTAAAGCTAAAAAAATCTTCTTGTATTACAAAAATTAAGTTTGACTTTGTCTTCCTGTTGACCTAATGTTGACCTTTTGTGTTGGATTTCAAATGAAAAAAGGGCAGGTGGTCCAAATTAGTTTATATAACACTAAAATTACCATTATTTGTGCATCTTTCAATCAGCTTGATGTGCTTTAACATGCTTATTACATCTGAAGCAGGTGCACATTAAACCGAGGATGGAGTTAACGAGTGGAAACAGAAATTAGGCAGAACATCGTTCTGAAATGTGACAGCAGTGACCTGATTTCAGTCCTGGAGCTGCCAGAGATCACAGAGGGTACAAAAACTCAAAGAATGCAAAGATCTGGTGCCACTGTAGCCTTTCAAACATCTGCCCCTTTGGAACAGTGGGTAATAACGTGCATGTCAGTATGATGCAGCCAACAATAATAAATTCATTTAAATAGTCACATGATGGAAACTGTTTAGTATATTCATCTTTATAGTGTGATTTAGGTGAGAAAAATTCCATTTTTAAAAACAACCTGAACTGCAGGGAGTGAGTTTTTAACGTGAAACCAAATAAAAACCTATTCACTGTTACTATGTTATACACTGTTAAGTACTAACACTACTGCGATCTCAAGTTGGTTAAAACTACATTCAAGCTGCAGGTGTGAGATCTGTCAGTCCACAAGTCAACAACAACACAAAGATGTGCATGTCAGCAACTTTCTGAGTCACATAGAATTAAAATGAGCCACAAAGTGAAACACTGACACGTGTGATGCAAAATGTGAATCTAGCTCTAAAAAAAAGGCGTCTTTGTACGTGTGCGTGTGTGTGTGTGTGTGTGTGTGTGTGTGTGTGTGTGTGTGTGTGTGTGTGTGTTAGTTTTTCTCCACAACCTGATCTGATCTACTTCACAATCTGGCCTCAGTTTAGGAATAAAAATGAAATCTTTGGTTATCGTTTCTGTGTCGCCAAATGAGAGCTGATCAGTGGTCTGCAGTGTGAACGAAGGCTCCTGTGAACTTACTAAGCCAGTCCATACTGGTGCTCCTTTGGGTCTGCAAGTCCTCCATTGAGATGTGACCTGACAGGCAAGTCACAGAGTTCTCAAGAGGACTGCGGGCTTTTAGTGGCAGCAGCGGGTTATCAAAGCCGATCCAGGGAAGGAAAGAGAAGGAAAGAGAGATGGAAGGCAGAGTTGACAGACAAGCCCACTGAGCCAAAGCAGAAGATCGGTTAAATGCAAAAAAAAAAGATCAAGTGGCTGTTAAAATGTCTGAAAACGTGATTTAGGTGGAATTTACAAGCTGTGCAGAGATGCAGTGAACCAACAGGAGGGGCGTAATTAAACAAGGAGACCATGGGTCACTGGACAGAAGTTTGAACTGTACTTTAATAAATCAGAAAAAAATTATTCTTGAAAAGTTGGTGATCAATCAGTAATTATCAGTGTGGCTCTTTATCATTACTGTGATGGAAGAAGGACCACAGTGAAGGGTTCTGTGATCATGAGAAAGTTTCTTAAAGCTAATTGTGGCTAATAAATAACTTTCCAAAGGCCCATTACCGGTAACAGATTAATTACACCATCAACACAGTAAACATTTAGTTCATCAATATTTTACAGAGGAGTAATAAAAGTGCTGTTAACATCAGTAAGAGCTGTGTGGTGAGGCTGAGCGCTGCTTTACTAAAGATTTTGTGACAGAGTGAAATTCCAGTGAGCCTGAGAGTGAAATATTATTTTTTGTAATGTTTCTTTTTCTGATAACTTTCAGCAAAAAGTGACAGCTAAATAAAACTTGTATTTTCACAAATGTAATCAAAACTAATAGTTACTGAATTAAACATTATTGTTAGCATAAATCAGGAGCACTGTAACTAAATCTCAAATTCTGCATCAGTTTTATGATTTCTGCTGGCCGTGAACTTTTAATAGGGTCATAAAATCTTGAATCAGCTCACTTCTTCACAGCACCCATTGTGCTCACATTAAAGGTTTGACCTTTATTGATTATAGATGTAACCCCCATTGGAAACATCAGGGTACAAAGAAAGTACACCCTCTTTCAGTTCTAAGGTTTTATGTATCAGGAGACAATAAAAGAAAAAATCATCTGATCCTGAGCAGCTCTTAAAATGATTTAAACACATCAGATGAACAACAGCTCATTACATATTAAACTGTTTCATTATTTAAGAAAAGCTAAGTCAATAAAGCAGAAGTAGTTTGAAAAATCATACACCGTGATTCGTTAGCATGTAGAACCACTTAACCTGAAGTAGTCTTTTTCTGTATGACATCATCAGTATCTCATATCGTTGTGGAGGAGTTTCAGTGCAGCTTCACTTCATGGATGTTTGCAGGCATTCATTTACGCACAGCTTTCTTTCTGTAAAGCTGTCATGCTCTTTTAGAGAGAGGAGGCCTTCTCCTGACAACACTTTCTAACTGTGCTGTCATGAACTTTAACACCTAACACATTGAGGCCTGTAGAGTCTGAAGTGTCCCTCTTAGGTTATTTTTGTCTAATTTCTCTGAGCATATACATGCATTTATAAATGTGGTCACACTTGCCTATGATCAGTTAATCAAGTGTATTTGATTAGCAGCACCTGGCTGCTGCATAGCCTCTTAATTCCTATGGAAGCAGTCAGGTTATACTTCTTATATGTTTTTCCACCACTGGTTTAGCATTTTGGCTTTATTTAAAAAAAAAAAAAAAAACACTGACGCAGTGTAAAATCACACGTGTCCATCTCCTGCTGTATTACATACATTTAAATCCTGCTAAGGGTCTGATCATTTTTCTAACTGGGTCCTGACACATAAAACCTTAGAACAGAAAGAGGGTTCACTCTTTTTTAATGACTGCATGACTAATAATAGATCCCCTTTAAACTTAAAGCCCTGTGATGCAGTTAGTACAGTGAGTACACTTCAAGTGTTAAAGTGCAAAAGACATTTCTAAACTTTAACTCATTTTAGTGAGCAAGTTGTTCAATAGCTTTGGTGTTAAGATGAAATATAAAATAAAGGGCGAGTTGTTCAGGTTGGTTCTCTTCAGGTTCCTGCTGGAACTTTAGTCCAGGTTCTAAGGTCCAAAAATTGGACCAATTTCTGCAGATTGTGAAGAAAGCATGAAAGTTGGCATGTATAACCTTTAGGCCAAGCTTAATTCATTTAGGGAGGGACACACATGAAATATGCATAATGAGTGGGCGTGGCACCACATGTTCAAAATGGCTGCCATAAGGTGCAGAAATGCAGGAAAGAACAAGAAAAAACTGAACCATCAAAACATTTCTGCCTTCAAACGTCTGAAACCAGCTTTATTATAAACATATCAGGTTACAGGAGCAGCTGCATTACATGCATGCACCCACCACCAGAAATAAGATTAGATTCCTGCAACAAAGAAACGCCCGAATTAGTACAATCATCATATTTATCCATCTTCACAGGATGTTTTGAAGACCTAATAACCCGAACCGTAATGCCTAAAAACCTGAATAAAAGAAAAAGAAAGAAATGTGACAGTCTACCAGGACAATTTAATAATTATTTATAATCATCTTTACACTTTAGGTAAAACTCGCCACCATTTTTCTTTCAGTAAAAGTCATGAAAACATTTGGTAAACTGGCAGCCATCTGCAGATCACTGGTTCCAGGTGTGTCCAACCCTTAAATTCTTTTATATGCTCGAAGGCACTTGGAGCCAAATTTGGTGCTTTCTTCACAATCGGAACGATCTGCTTAGAACCTGCACTGCTGTTCAGTGGCTTCATGCAGAGGAGGGCAGCAGTGTGTCCTTTATCACACACTGTGGTATTCCTCAAAACTCACTCTACATCTTTGTCTTCAACTAACAAAATCTAAATCAAACCCAATACAGGAAGCAAATTATTCTTATAAAGGAGATCATTAACTTTTCTCATAATAATATTTTTAAAAGACTGCACCAAACTGGCATCAGTGTTACCATTTTCCTGGGTGGAAAACAGCCTACTTGCACTGGACACCGTCTTGCCGATGTCGGCCAGAGAGCGAAGGTTGGACTTCTTGGTCTGGTGGCGATGTTTCCGCAGCAATGTGTACATCACCTTGTCCTTCAGTTCGGCTTTCAGCTGGCCGATCTCGATCTGGTTGTCAGTGATCATCTCTGAGAATGCAGAGAGGAGAGCCAAGATGAGAGGGTTCATTAAAGTTTAAATGCAGGCTTTAAGCACTCAGCAGTTAAGACACTTTATGGATTCATTTTTATTTCTTTACTATTTTCCTGATTTTACAAGAATCAAAAGATTTGTGTATATAAAAAAAAACAAAGCTTCAATATCAACATATGGCAATTAATACATTTTTTTCAAAAGTTACATTAATTAACAGATGAACAAATTAATAAAAGATGAGCATGACAGGTAAAATTATATTTTTCTGTTCTGTGAAATTACACTTTCTGATCTATTTTCCTCCATCCTGCAGCACTTTACCCAACTGGGTTGATTGAGCAACACTATCCCTCAAAGCAAGTCACCATAAAAAGTCTCTTCGTACTTTTAAGGACTCAATTAGTGCCTCCCCGACTGTAATGCTCCTCTTTATGGCATCACGAAATGGCTCAATCAAAAGGTCTAGCCTATTTTTGAAAAGAAGGTCAGAAGCCTGAATGCTGAATGAGCGCAGCCTTGGGCAGTTCTTCTTGTTGTGTAAGGGTTGTGCCGTTAATGGCCTATCAGTCAAGTCGGCAGGCCTCAGAGCAAGAGGCCCAGCTCCACTCGGGCCAGTGCAGCCCATGCAGCACAGACAATTACTTCACATTAATCACTCCAAGTGGTAACTCTTCTTCCTGCTCCCTCATGCAGACAAAAATGTTGGGATGGTGGTATGAGATAGGAGAACAGAGATATAATCATTTTAGAGCAACTGGAGAGGGCTGGCTGTCCTCAAATTAGGAAGTTTTTGTGTGGCCATTTACAAACTATAATCCGAGTCCACTAGTGCTGTAATATAAAGTACAGTGCGGCCATGAACTCGGCTCTGGCCTTTTCTTGCTCTTAAACGAGGGGAAGGAGAAGAAACCGCAGAGTGTTTTTAAGTGCATCAATCTGCAAACCTGCTCTGCAAACTGTGCACATCACAGAGCAGATCAAATCAAACTGGCAGACGGGGGCTTGTTTCACAAGATGCTGACCTTTAGTATCATATCACACAGTAAAAATAGTGATGTGTAAGGGAAAATAAATAAATGATCGAGCAAATATCCTTAAGTCAAAGAATTCTGTCCGTGCAGTTCTTTTAAAAGGCCAGACTGCAGACATCAAAGTCATTATTCTATGAGACATTAAATAATACAAGGAAAGAAAATTTAAACCACCTTAATGCTGAAATATATGATATTAATTGACATTTTATATTGTATCCAAATGTTCATTTCAATTTCCTGATATTCATATCCTCACAAATCAAAAATAATTATTATTTAATTTATTTAATCATATAGCCAATTCAGAGCAGTTTATAGTTTATGGAATGGTTGATAGCACTAAGGTTTAGGGTCCAATTATAACCATGTAATGTTGTCAAATTTAATTTCTTTCTTTTTTAAAAGGAAAAAAATCCCTATTTCAGCTCCACAGAAACCAGGGGTTAAAAACTGCAGTTCCACAAATGGCCACTTGAAGCCTGTTCCAAAAGTGAGTCATGTTCACGGTGTCTGAAGCCCATTTTAGCCTTCACAGCAGGAGGTGATGTTTATAAACATCCATTTAAATGTTATTAAAGCTAAAAGTGTGCAGTATTAGTCTGCAGCATTAAGAGAGCTGAATGCATTTGTGGTTGAATTTTTAATGAAATTATCTGACAAATAACAGGTCTTTTAGTGTGTGTGTGTGTGTGTGTGTGTGTGTGTGTGTGTGTGTGTGTGTGTGTGTGTGTGTGTGTGTGTGTGTGTGTGTGTGTGTTTCTTATTGCAGATGCCTGTACCAGCACGATGCATCCATACAGTCTACAGATGCACTTTATTCCCAACATTAGCTAATGCTAAATGCTAAAATGCTAAGATGCTCACCAAAATGTTAAAATCATCTAAAAACAGAGATTCACGCACTGGATGAGATCACAGCGGCATCTTTTGTATGCAGTCTACAGTCCAGCCCTGCTGCCATCCTAACCCCAACCATGGCATGAAGCTCAACATAGTCCACTCATGCAGCTCTGCAGTGAGCACCACTTGAATTTACATATGAGATGGGATGAAGACACTTCAGTTATCGCTCCTGCTGCCTTCACTCTAACCTCCTCACAACTACCATCCATTGTGGTGTTACAATGTGAACATAACCTTTGAAAGCTACAACACAGCTATTATTGGAGTAAAAAAGTAGTCTACTCCACTGGCTTTATACTGATTTTCCATGGTTCTAATAAACATCACAGTAGAATCACTGGATGGCTTCAAATGCTTTGTAACCAAAACAGAGAAACAAAGAAGACTAAATACTTTGATTTCTGATGGGGAATGACAGGAAGAGGCGAACTTACCGACAACCTGAGGTAGACTGGAAGCTTCCAAGTCCAGCATAATGGTGCCTTTTTCTATACATGTCCGCAGCTCAAACAGGCTGTGTAAGGACAGCGTCGCCACATGAGGCTTACTCCACCGTTCACCGCCTTTCTCCACCTTCTCCTCAAACTTGATCCACCTGGATGTAAAGGAAAAATGAGGGGGAAAAAAGACTGGGCTAAACTGGGAACTCAGTAACAGAACAGATTTTTAATCCTAATTTTAATCACAATCTTGGACACACAAGATTATGATTTCTAGTAAAGTGCAGCTATATAGCACAGAAATGTACTAAAATATAGGAGGCACGGTGCTTTACCATCAAACAGCTCATACAGTCTGAATAAAAGTCAGTCAACACATTTTCAGGTTTGGTATGAATGTAATCAGTATGTGTGTGGAGCTGCCTTAGAGACTTTAATGGTGTCTCACAGCAGCCCCACCTGTTCTCATAACATTAGCAAATACAGTGCCACAATGAAGAACGCCGCCACTGTGTGGGAACAATTTCAAAGCAAATGCTTGTTGCACTTTGCCTTGGAAATAAAAACATGAAGTTACAATATATCAAATCTAATGAAAAACTCAAAGGTAATTTGTTTTTTCATGCTGTGAAATGGACATTAAAGACATGCTGGTAAGAAACTCTAATGAAGGTCATGCGTGCCAATTTTGAATTTTCATAATGTTTAAAAATGATTTCTGATGCTGTTTTTTTTCCTTTGTGGACACTTTGAATGCCTCTTCCTCCCTTCGTCACAGAGGTGTTTCAGCTGTTTCTATACTGCCGTCTGAATTTGATCAGTTTGGCTGCCAAAACCGCACTTGGCAGGCAGTCGGCACTGCCCGGCACACGGGAGAGCTTTATTCAGTGTGAGTCCTCTGAGTGCACTCGGTGAGAAACTGCACAAGTTCTTAGTCCCTGCAGTTATTTGCAGAATAATAAGAGTGACATTAAAAATTCAAGATGGATTATTCCCCACCTTTTGTATCCAGTATGTGAAATTTTAGCTGAAGCTCTTGAACTGCTCTCCTTTATTCACTGACACTGTTTTATGGTTTTTTGTTGGGGCTGGCTGTTTTCTCTCTGCACTGCTCCTGAATGTAGGTGAATCTCCCCCCAGGGAGAAGAAAAATACTTTCTACCAACGAGCAGCTCCCGATCCTATCTGCAATACTGTGTTGTACTTTCTTTTAATGTCCTGGCTAACATATCTTCTTTTGTTATCATTTTAAGAGACTGAAAAAAAACCGATGTTGTATCCTCTTCTATCAAGTAGATAAACTTTTTCTTCAGAAAAGATGAGAATCATTATTCCCACCCAGTTAACTACTTTAGTGCATTTTTATTTTATTTTTTATTGGCAAACATTTGGTCCAGTTAAATTATGCTGAACTTTTTCCAGAGCTGACAGACTTTCGTGTCCAAAAGCTTAGATTCAGTTAATCCTTCATCAGTCATATATAATAATTTCCTCGGTGCATCGGGCAGGGTGGTCATTAGAAATGTTGGCAAAAAGACAAAATTTTAAAAGGACTGTCAACTAGATTTAAAGCAGAAGTTGGCATTTAATTAAATTTTAATTAAAAGCAACTTTAAAGTACACCAGTTCTTCTGCAAACCATTTAAACCACATGAATCAAAGCTCTCTGTGGAGTACAGGTGGTCTGAGTCTCAAACAGCAGTGCGGGGTCTCCTGAGAGAGCTTCACTCCTCCTGTGCTAATTATGTACAAACAATCATCCCATCTCTGTCCCTCTGCAGCGGGCCACTCAGAAGAACCTGAGAAACTCTGAGTTCAGTTTTGGACGTGGAACATTTACAAATGTTGGGTTTTTTTCCTACAAAAATATATGACGAGGTTTTGAGATAAACTTTTAATGTGTTGATGACTTTTCAGTTACTGTGTCACATTTTTATTGCCTCATTAAAAGAATACAATATAAACAAAGCAGATGCACGCAGGAAGGTGGAGAGGAAGCCTCAAATTTTGGACTGAGGTTCTTACCTGGCCGTCTCCTTCCACTCCATCTCCTGACCATCCACTGACAGCAGCTCATCCAACTCAGTGAAGAGTTGCGGGGGTGCCGGGCCATCATCTTCCTCTCCTAGGATGAAGCGAATCCTCTCTGCTGCTGGTGAGACTGCGGAGAGAGGGAAGATACTGCGGCTCAAAGGCTGGCATTGCTGCCCGTTGGGCAAGGGTTTGGGCACTGGCGTTTCGTCCTCAGCTGGACTCTTCCCATTAACCACGGTAGGAGGTGGAAGTGGTGAAATGTTGACCATGACCTCCTCTCTTTTATCCTCAGCGTCCTCTTCTTTTCCTTCCTTCTCTTCTTGATTATTGTTGTTGTTGGACATCTTTAAAATCTCAGTGACCCCCCTTTGCTCTCTAAGTCAGCTGACTCAGCGTTTGCTAAACAGACAGTAGCCTGCAAGCGGCACAACCTCACCACAGTCCCAAAGCACCAGCTAGACCCTCATTAAAATCTTGGGTGGAAGTGACAGCAGCTCTCAGCTGCCTGCTCCAGCACTTTGTGAAGCAGGTAGGAGGGGGGTGATTGGGTTTAGGGTTCCCCTCAGTGACAGTGGCCCAACAGCTAGCCCCTTCTCCCTTTCCACCCCCCCTTCACTGTTCAAACATTTCTTCACCATTGGCCCTCCAGCCTTGGCAAGCTGTCCTGGAGCCCCTCATTAACAATTAGGAAATGGTTCACAAACTGGCCTATTCTTCAGCTGTGGCTTGGCTTTCCTTCCTCTTGTCTTCTCATTTGAATATTTAGAGAGTAACACATAACTGAACCCAACACAGTTCCAACAGGAACGACATGCTTGTACCACTCCTCAGAATTAAACATGGTGCGAACAGTCAGCATGACAGCAGCTTGTTTCAGTGATTGCAAACAATATCTGAACTTTCCTTTTGAACCCCACTTTTTACTTGACCCATAGATGTAAACAAGAGACCTGTTGGCCTACTGCGCTCCGCTGTCAGATTTTTTATATTATATGCGATATATTGGAATGGAAATAATTTAGCTAGATGTCAACCTTCACTGAACTGATACTTTATTATTTTTTACAAATTTTGAAAATTTGAAAAATTGGCCATCCATCTATCTTCTTCCTAAACAGAGAAATCCAGACCTCCCTCTCCCCAGCCACCTCCTCCAGCTCATCCAGGGGGACACCGAGGCGTTCCCAGGCCAGCCAAGAGATAAGCTTTCCAGGATGTCCTGGGTCTGCCCCGGAGCCTCCTCCCATTAGGACACCTCACCCAAGAGGCACCCAAGAGGCATCCGAACCAGGTCCCTGAACCACCTCAGCTGACATGTGGAGGAGCAGCGGTTCTGCTCTGAGCCCCTCCTGAATGGCTGCACCCTCACCCTCTCTCACTGTACAATATTTCTTAAAAATTTTTGAAAAACAAATCTATCTGCAATATTTTGTTGACCATTGCCCAATAAATATTCATGACAAGTCTCAGAAGAATAAGACAATAAATGAGGGAGGAGCAGCAATTTAAGTTTGATATCAATGTACAACAATGAAAATTTCAAAAATTTGTTTAAAAAACCCTCAAAAATTGAAAATACTTGTGCCAAGTCAGCTTATAAATAATTGAGGAGTGGCCACTGAAGTTAAACATCAATCTACAGCATTTCTTCAAACTTTCAAAAATTTGTAAATTAAAGTTTTAAAAGAGTCGGCCTAGGAATAAAGGGAGGAGTAGGGATTAAAAATAAACATCAATGTGCAGTAAAATTTTGAAAATTCATTAAAAAAAAAAAATCAAAAATTGAATATCCACCTTACCCAAAGAGTATTTGGGTTTCAGTTTCAGCAGATTTCAAATATAAATGACAGAGGAGCAGCAAATCTCTCTCTGCTGAAGGAGACAGGCGGTTATTAGGACTAAAGAAAATTTACTACACCTGCAACACAAGTGAACTGCAACACCTGAACAGAGCACAGCTACAATCAATTATAAACATTATTTATTACCCATATGCTTTGCCTGCTATGACATCTCAAAATGATACCTTCAAGAGCTTTTTTTTTTTTTAAAGGCTAATGTCACTGAAACGGGACAGACTGTAACAACTCGTGTTAAATTTTAGCTCTTGATATAAAGTGATGCTTTATGATTGTCTTCATTAAACATTGATTCTATCTTGCGTGTATATCCAGATATATTCCTTCAAAGTGACATTTTACTTTGACTTGTTTTTCAGTAATATTGTGGAGTGAATAGTTTGGGGCTGTAATTCGAATTTGATGATATTTTTTGTAACATTTAGACCTTCTGGATGGACTCAAACAGGAAAAGTTGTAATTCAAAGAAAGGAGATGAAAGCCTGTTCTGTAATTTGAATTTAATAAGGCTTCTTTATGCATGTGTGCTGGATTTATTATTAAAATCAGTTCAGAATCGACAGCCTTGGTTTTTAATGCATATGACAGCCT
The DNA here is from genome assembly GCF_007364275.1 of Archocentrus centrarchus. Taxonomy (NCBI): domain Eukaryota; kingdom Metazoa; phylum Chordata; class Actinopteri; order Cichliformes; family Cichlidae; genus Archocentrus; species Archocentrus centrarchus. Next base: position 5,864,334 of record NW_022060256.1, read on the forward strand.
GCGTCACAGTATGGATATAGTGATTATTCTATACCCGATTAACTTAGATTTTGGGGCGTGGTCCTACCTGGTTGTGGGACAGAGATGCAACAGAGCCAGAGGTTTGGTTTGGCTTTCCTGCAGCTTGACATTTATGACACGTCGCAAAACTTCAGAAGAAAAGAATTTATTGATTTGCTCACAAAACCTGCCTCTCACCCTATGTCAGCCTGGGATAGGCTCCAGCCCCCTGATTTACTGTATATTAAGATATTAAGTATGGACGATTAGTTTACAGTGTATTGCTCTATCTGAGATAACCAGTGAGGTGTTCGTGCACACCTGTTGTTATTAGGATAAGTTTTAGACATTTTTAGGAGGTGTGTGCTCATCATTTCTTTTTGAGGGTTAAGACTTGGATTTACAGTCATGATCCAGGAATTCATCGTGTTAAGAGCAGAGAATTATAACCCTGCATATCTGTGTGCATTTGTTTGTGAGTGTCTCTACAATAATAACAAAGCTGGCTGATCAGATTACACAACAGCTCGCTAATACCGCAGCACCAGAGTGCTACTACAGCGATGGATATATTTAAGACTGACCATTTTTATTTCTCAAGAGGCAATTAGTAACCAAGTTCTTGTGTCTCTTAATCTTCTGAGCCTGCAGCACCTTCTGAAACAACTGTTGTGGACAAAATAAAAAACAATTTTGAAAATTATACGCGCTGCCCTGGTTTTAAACGAGGATCTCTTAGAAAACTTAAGTAGCTACAGAAGAAAAAAACAACTTTGATCCCAGAGGAAGGACATGTGTCCACTTTAGGAGCTGAGTCTTTTTAGTTTGCAGGACAAATTTAGACATTTGCAAACACACTGAACATCATATCATCCACCGCACTGCGTCTTTCACTCAGCAGAGGCCAAATAACAGCAGGTGAAGGCTTGCAGTTTCCCTGATTGTGTTTTCTGTGGCACAAGAACAACAGTAGATACAAGCCAGACAGGCAGCTGTAAGATTACTAGGTAGGGGATAAACTGTCTGCTGGCAAGCACGTACACACACACACACACACACACACACACACACACACACACACACACACACACACACACACACACACACACACACACACACACACACACTTACTCTTATACAAGCTGCAACTAGCTTAAGACATCGCAACCTGTTTAATTACATCTTAGAAGGAGTAAAGCACATGTGTGTTTCACGCATTCAGCTGACACTCATATCCAGCGATTTAGGCTGATTACAGTAAACAGTTGAAACAAGCTTTAAATACCTGTATGGCCAAAATTACATGCAAACAATGGCAGGCAGCGTGAGGCCGGTGCAAAGAGCTGAGTGATGCAGCCTCACACAGAGGATCCAAACAAACAGTAAATGAAATATTTTGCAACATTATTAAAGCTGTAATAAAAAGATCCATCAATTTACAGAACAAAAAAAAAATTTCCCAGGGAATTCAAAGTAAAGACCTTCCTGATGTAACACATAACTTAAGAGAAATACATTTTAGAAATAAAGTTAACACCACAGAAATGATGAGTGCACCTTGGCACTCAAAGATTCCTGAATTAAAATGAGATTAAAATGATAAAAGCACAACTTGTAGGGGGAAGTGCCACTGAAAACCTTTAAATAATGCCTAACATCACCCTGATGTAAATAAGAGCAGTTTACGGCTGGAATCTACTTTATTTGCATTTTCAAATTTCAGGGTTTACATTTTGATTTTGCTGCTAACAGCTACGTTTAGATTTAGCATCTATATTGTAAAAACAAACAAATGAATAAGAGGGAAAAGAAAGAAACAAGTTTGGATGCAGCCATCTAAAATATTCATAATAGGGAAATTAATACAATTAAAGGGCCTCTTATGCCTTTCCTTATTTCCTGTCATACATGTCCCGTTTTGATGGTAAATGGAGGGCTTTTCTACTCTAATTGAGCACTTAAAGTGCTTTATACTGCAAGCCTCATTAACCTAATCACACACACATTCATACAGTGCTTTTATTCTATGCCTGAGCACCTTGTCTAACATTTGTGCACACACAGTGGCACCCCAGTGAATGCATCAGGGGAAACTCAGAGTTCAGCATCTTCCCCAATGTGCAGACTGGAAGAACTGGGGGGTCGAACCACTGACCTATACCTGGACAGATATTCATATTGTTTCAAATAATAAAGTCTGAGTATGTACAAGTCATTCATGTGAACCATAAGCTCCGAGCTACAGACTGATCTAAATGCTCTGTTTCACAGTTCTTTCTACTCTTGGCTCTGTATGATGTCAGAAAGAGGGGATACCCTTAACATGGTCAGGCAAAGAAACTCCACCCACCTTCTGTTCAACCCTGCTGGCTACGAGAGGCAGTAAATCAGAAGAAAATTGGCTTAAATGAAGTACATATATTGAAGAGCTGCACTAGTGGACACTATAAGAAAAAGAAGGATTATTTTGAGCTGTGAATCATGCAAAGTTATTCTATCAGAGTCCAGGGATACAAATATGTAAACATCCCCTTTAAAAATGAATTCCCCAAACTTTTACAACTAAATACACAGCATGCAACCTAAACTGCTTTTACACAAGAATCTCTCAGAGATATTTTCTCATTTCTCATGAGAAACTGATGCTTTCCAATCAAAAAAAACAAGTGGTAACACAAATAATGTCAAAGCAATACCATCCTACTCGCCCAGTTGCTAAAGAGAAAGGTGGGTGGGTGGTGAGGGTGCGGGTTGAGTCTCAGTGCAGAGTGAAAGCAAAGAGGGGTGAGAGCAAGCACGAAAAGGAGGACTAGAAATGAAAATCCCATCGTTCAAACACAATTTCAAAGCTCTGTGTGCTCTAGCCAAGAGCCACGGGCATACAAAGAGGACTTTGTCCCAGCAGCAGAGGCTCATGGGATAGGGGACGGAGGAAGAATGCCTGCTGCCCGGCAGAAAGCTTAGTGTGACTGCCACTAAAGGCCTGTTTAGTCCCACTCTTGACATGCATCCTACACAAATACCTTCCATCTACTCTGACCTTTTTGAAAATCCCAGCACAGTAAAAATGCTACATGGGATGTAATAACACCGTTCATTGTATGTGGCCATACATGCACTGATAACTGTCTCCATTTCACCTGATCCCAAAGAAAACCTGCAGGAAACGTTTCCCATGCAACCAAGTCTGAGACTCAGTATGCAGGGGAGCTGGCACACTGGCAGTGAGCAGGGACTGGGCTGAATGCAGAGTGACACCCTGAGGGTGATTCACTGAGCACATAGTATTTATATTCAGAACATCTAGCTCTGGTATTTTGTTGTGATAGCTGAGGTGGGCACATTCTGATGAGAATATAACAAATTCCAGCTGCAGGAAATAAGCTGAAATGAAATGACCATCGCGCTGTCTGCAGGTATGCTTGATGTAAAAATCACATTTTCTCCGTGCGCTCTGTGAGCTCAAATGTAAGTTTGATCCCAAGCCACAATCATCCCGAGTAATGTTTAATTTATATGAAATAATGTGGAATTACTTTATTCAAAAGTCCGCTTCCATCTCTCCCTATCCCAGCATCCTCCTCTGTCGCTCCAACCCTCTGCATGTCTCAAGGTCAAGTTGCTGTGTGTCCCAAAGAGGGGGTTGAAGACCCACCTGAGCTACTGTAACAATGTAAGGGAGTAAATTTGTGTACTAAGATAAGACCGCCCTGAAAGTGTTTCTGGTAATGAGAAATTATGGACAGCTGGGCGGGGGAGTGTTTCTGTGGGAGGTATTTTCACGTGGGAAAGTCGTTTGTTTTGACAGCCCCGGAGAAGTGTGTCATGAAGCCTCTGCAAAAGGATCAAACTAGTACGGTTCATAGCGGATTGGAAACATCCTTCTATGCCCACTGGCCCTGATAACAGCAGGGGGAGCAGTGGTAAAGTTGGGAGGGAGCGCCTTTTTTGCTCTTCCTCTACCACCTTTGCAGCGGCCCTGAGGCGCTCACTCCCAGGAGGGCTTTTTGCTTTCTTGTACTCTGTTTAACTCTGGACTTCTACTTCTTCCTTCACCCCATTTTACTCACTTTTTTCACTCACTACTTTCTTCCACTCTTTTGTACTTTACTTCTCACTTCTTACTTTTTAACTTCACTCACTTACGGTCCTGTCCTCTCCTTCTACTCTTTCTGTTCCTGCATCTTTCTCTGCCTGTGTGTGTGTGTGTGTGTGTGCATATCTCAGTCTTAACTATGTTACTGTCTGTGTTTTGTGTAACTAGGATGTCTAATAAACAGCCTGCACGGGAACCTATTTCATCCCAGTGATTTATTGGAAACCTTGGATTTAATTGGGTTTGAACATGGAGACCCTTAAAAATGTTACCAACAGCAGACAAAATGTTCTGCTTTTCAGGAACAAGAAGAAAACAGTCAGGTTTCTATCTAAACCTCTGCATTTATCTCATCAATTATGAATATATATACAACCAACAAGTATAACAGTCATGGCTTGCTCTCTTTGACTTTGGGAAACTGAACCCATTTGTCTGCAGGCAAAATGTCTAAATGAGCCCTATAATCCACTTTGAAAGAAGATTTGATCCTGTAGCAGAAAACGATGAGTAAAAGGTTAGGGTTTAAAAGAAAAAATGAGCAGGGATCAGAAAGCTGTGTGGTGGACATGCATGTAGCCAGGAGGATATCCCTGCAGTCCCTGCAGCGTCCATCTGACCAAACAAGAGGATTTGAGTTCAGACAGAACAGGGCCCTCCCCTGGGGGTGACCATGTTGTCCAGAGAGAGAATAATAATAAGACATTACTACATGACTGTCAGTTTTTTAATGGCTGCAGATTTAAGTTTTAGCTGCATCACAGTAACATTTCTTAATTTAAATTAATGTAATCATGTTATATTTTTTTAATGCTTATGACATTATGAGGTTAAAGTGCCAGTGTACAAACCTATGCATTTGATAATATAAAATCAATTACCACTGGACCAATGACTGGTGTGAAAAAAATGATTACAAAAATAAGAGAATCTTTAATTCAATTGTATGTAATGAATAATGCCAGTTAACTGTTTGATAACTACTCTTTCAAGATTCTTTTAAATACAAGGAAGGTTATAAATCAGTCTATAATTAGCTGTGACAGCTGGGTGAAGTGATGGTTTTTTTAAGTAATGGTTTCATTATCGCCTAGAATTTCTAGGCGTAGCCAGGTGGCGGAAGGCTTCTTCCTTGGTGGCCTCAGAGTCACATCTCTGCTTTTTGCAGATGATGCGGTTCTGTTGGCTTCATCAGGGGGGGGCCTCCAGCTCGCAGTGGAACGGTTCGCAGCCGAGTGTGAAGCGGCTGGCTCGGAGTAGAGCCGCTGCTCCTCCACATCGAAAGGAGCCAGTTGAGGTGGCTCGGGCATCTGATTAGGATGCCTCCTGGCCGCCTCCTGGGTGAGGTGTTCCGGGCATGTCCCACCGGGAAGAGGCCCCGTGGTAGACCCAGGACACGCTGGAGAGATTGTGTATCTCGGCTGGCCTGGGAACGCCTTGGGGTCCCTCCGGATGGGCTGGAGGAGGTGGCTGGGGAGAGGGAAGCTTGGGCTTCTCTGCTTAGGCTTCTGCCCCCGCGACCCGGCCCCGGATAAGCGGAAGAAAATGGATGGATGGATGGATGGATGGTTTCATTATCGCCATCTTAAAGGCCTGTGGCACATTAGTGGCAAAGAAATTGAGATCCCCAACGCCTCATCCACCTGAGACTGTCTAAATAAGGGACTTAATATCCAGCTCTATAACAGTTCATAAGGTATGGAGTTCAGAAATAAAAAATAAATAAATAAGTGTGTGTGTGTGTGTGTGTGTGTGTGTGTAGTTTTGCTTGAAGTGCAGCATTATAAATGTAGCAAAATAAGTGACAGTAATCATCTGTGATGATTCTGAATGAGAGTGCAATGATGTTACAAACAGGAGGTCTTTCTGTACATCAGTCACAATGTACAGAAGAACTGTGGGAAAGTAAGCATGGTCCATCAAGAGGGATCTCAGCAAGGGTGCTGGGGTAAGGGACATATACTCAGAAAGTATATTGGGGGGGGGGGGGGGGGGGGGGGGGGGGGGGGCATATGGACAAACGAGTATAAAGGGAAGCAGTTAGGAAGGTTCTTCCTCTAGTTTCCTGTGGAGTCAGTCGAGAGCTACATCAGAAGGATTTTGGAGTTCACAGTTATTAAAACTGTATTTAATAGCACATCTATGGGACAGCTGTGAATATTTTTTCTCTAATAGTTAAAATTTTATTTATAAAGAAATTCATGAAGTCATTGCTAGTTAAGGTTAAAGGAATACTCAGCTCAGTGCAGCGCTGACTCATCAGGCTGGTTAAACCTTTTCCTGCTTCCCTCGATCAGTGACCCGAATGACGAAGTTCCTGCTAGTTCTAAAATAAAGAGAGTTCTATGCTACACAGGGGACAAAGCCTAAGAATTATCTAAATTATCATGACAGATAAATACAACTGCACCCTTTGATGTTGCCTCTCCTTCTACAAAATGTTTCAATCTTAACTAAAACTCTGAGCTACCTGGAGACCCATCAGGTAGGCTCAGACCCAAATGTGCCACTTGTACAAGCATCCCTGTAGTCTAGTAATCAGTGCATTTGGCACGCTGAAATCTGAAATTTACACATAAATGCAGCTAAGGCTGAGAGAACCAATATCACTAATCTATAAAGTCATCAGTAAATAACTTTAAAAAGAGACTTTTGGCAACAGTGTAGTAAAGGGGACACAGTCTGTTTACATACAATAAAACACAAGATTAGCAGATTGTACGACAACACCGACTGCGCTGTGTGCTCTGCATTTGTGGCACTTTCCACAACATCAACAGCACTCTCACACACACACACACACACACACACACACATACACACACACACACACACACACACACACACACACACACACACCAGCCGACCATCCACATCAACAGTGTTGATTGCTAACAAAACGTCACTGCTCGTGTTTTACTGCCAGCATCGTCACATTTTCCATAAATGGAGAATTTCTTTAGTTGCTGTAAACAAATCAGAGTGTAGGATTCCCTCATCACAGACAACTCCGCCGAGTTTTTAGGATCAGAAAAAAATAAATCAACGACCATCTTCCCATGACACATTTATTTTAGTTAAATATGTCTGAAAGCAAACTGAGTGACTGAATTCAAAGGTAAAGAATCAGTAAGGGGAACCACCAAGATCAGCATTACATTTACAAGAAATAACCCTCATAAAATATCCATAGAGTCATTAATTACTACTTATAAAAGATTTCTATCATAGGAAACCTGCATTACTGAGAATACAACAGTAGGGTCTCTGAGATGGCACGTCCACAGCAGACAGTAAAGGGAGGCTAATATAAAGCTGGCATATATTATATCATAGACTCAAATATATCATCCATTCTGTGTTACTCTAATTGCACTATCCATCCATCCATCCATCCATCCGCTTCCGCACATCCTGTTAAGGGTCGCGGGGGGGCTGGAGCCTATCCCAGCTGTCACAGGGCGAGAGGCAGGGTACATCCTGAACAGGTCGCCAGCCTGTTGCAGGGCCAACACAGAGAGACAGACAACCTTTCACACTCACATTCACGCACTCAGTCACACCTATGGGCAATTTAGATTGCAATTTAATTGCACTAAACAATTTAAAAACAAATAACAGGAAGGTTTAACTATACAAATGTACAAAAAAAATTACTTTTGAATTTGTGCATCTAACAATGAAAAAACAAAAAAAAGATGCTTTTGGGTCTGAAGTGTGAGTAAATGAACGGGAAGCCCGAAGAATAACTGAAGCGGTCAGAGAGGCTTCAGCCTTCAACAGCGAAATAAATGAGACAGAAATACCGCCTGCAGCACAACAACTTCAGTGTCATTTATCATTCTCTAAACATAAAAATATTCTTATACAAAACTAGTTGCAGAGCTTGTCTGTCACAATGTAATCTGTAATGTATTCACTTATGAGGCACTTTATTAGGTACACCTTGCTAGTATCAGGTTGTAGTACCTTGGGCCTTCAGAACTGCCAGAATTCTTCATAGGTGCTGGAAACATACAGAGATTTTGGTCCATATAAACATGAGTATATGTGTATCTAACAGAGTTGCTGCAGATTTGTCAGATTCCCACCCACGATGCAACTCTGCAGATCTGGTGACTGTGGAGGCCATATGAGCGGTCGTCGTCTGCTGCTGAAGACCACACTGCATCTGTGTCAAGGTTTAATATGTTGTGCATTCAGAGATGCCCGTATGCAAACTCACATTGTAACGAGTGGTTATTCGACTTAGTGTTGCCTTCCTACCAGCTCAAACCAATCTGGTCATTCCCCTCTGACCTCTGACATCAATGAGGCATTTTCACCCAGAGAACTGCTGCTCACTGGACATTTTCTCTTCTTCAGATCGTTCTCTGAAAAAGATGTGGTTGTGTGGGGAAAACCCAGTAGGTCATCTGAGCAACAACCATGCCACATTCAAAGTAGGGCTGCAACGATTCATCGATTAACTCGATTAAATCGATTCTAAAAATTTATCGACACAAATTTACTGTGTCGATGCTTCGTTTAAACTCTGCAGCGCTCAGCTGTCTCGGTGTAAGCGGCGCTCCTCACTAGCATTAGCAGCATTTGTGCTGACGTTTTTTTGTGGGTTTATTGGGGGCTGGCAAACCAACATAGAACTGCATTACCGCCACCTACTGGACTGGAGTGTGAATCACTCACGTATACACAAGCACACATTCTAAAAAGCTCTCCGTCGCTGCGATGGATTTCATTTAACACAGAGTGGATCATCACTAGAGTTGCCACCTGTCTCGTAAAATACAGAACCCCGTATGTTACGGGACTCCGTGGAATACGGCTCCGTAACATGCCGTGTTCCGTACTTTACGGGACGGGTGGCAACTGTCGCTGACATGCATTTCCACGCCTCCACTGCTCTCTGTGTGTCTGTGTGTGTTGTGCTCGCTGAGAATTTCAGCTGCTATTTTTGTCTTTACTTCAGCTGTAGCTACCAGAACTGGTTTGCTAGCGAGCGCGGGCCATTAGCACTAGCGATGGTTCGGTACCGGAAGGCCCGCCCCCCAGGACCGAGGGGCTCCTTCAAAATATTTTCTATACTTTAATCCCTTATTAGTGACTAAATATAGACCTGCAGTAGAAACGTATTTTCGAGAATGCTTGTGAATACAAAACATTACACCATTACTCACACATGCGCCATGGCTCCCGCAGCCACTAGTTTTTCAAAACACTCATAGCAGGCAGCGGTTTTAACTGCGCAAGCGCAAAGAGGCGAAGCTGTGACGGTGAGCTCAAGTAGTGAAAAAGGAAACGTTTTTCCAGCGTCCAAAACAGCAGCTTTTTCTTTTAGTAACAATCATTAAATCTGTGAAACAGCTGGAGGTCCTTCATCAAGCACCTGATCAGCAAGTGTTAAGGTGAAGAAAAGAGAACTTTGTAGCTGCTCCATCCACCGCTGTTTGTTCACACGGCGAAAAACTGCAGTACGGAAGTTAAAATATGCAGATAAACTGTTAATAAAAAAAAGTATTTCTTATCCGATTACTTGATTAATCGCTGGAATAATCGATAGAATACTCGATTATTAAAATAATCGTTTTATGCAGCCCTAATTCAAAGTCACTTAAACTAACTTTCTTCCCCATTGTGATGCTCGGTTTGAACTTCAGCAGGTCGTCTTGGCAATGTCTGCGTGTCTAAATGCACTGAGCTGCTGCCATGTGATTGGCTGATTAGATATTTGTGTTAAGGAGCACTTGAACAGGTGTACCTAACAAAGTGGCCGGTGATATTTCTTAATTAAATTATAGATGGGGAGGTTAGATGTCAAACCTGTGCAGCTGTGGATTGTTTAAAGTCATCTTGGTAATTATGTTTGTATTTGAACTTTGACCCTCAGACAGAAATCATTATTCAACTGCCTGACCTGTGAGCCGAGACTGGACTACAACACAACAGGATTCACAAGCAGCTGTAACACAAAAGCTCAGTTTACACTCTTGTGAGGTGAAAACTGCAGAGAGAGAACACAGACAATCCCTCTAGCAAAAATGTATCTAACATCAATATTCATTCATTCGTCCACTATGAAAGCCAATTACAGATCAGTTTGAGGCCATGTGGTTCAATACTTCTGAGGGTGATTAAAAAAAAAATCTGTAAAACTCACAATTTCTGCTAAATATGCATGAAGACAATCAGTAGCATCAACCAGATGGCCGTGCTGTAATCTATTCTGTGATTGGATTTATGAAAATCCCCATCATGGAGTGATGTGTGCACACTGTGAAATCCAGTTCTGGCATGCTTTAGTCCTCTTGTCACATCATGTGCATGCAGGCACGGGTAAAATTACATCATTCTCTGGAAATGACAGTGGTCTGCCTCATTATTAGATTTGGCAGAAAGCAAAGACATTTTAAGCCGTTTTCACAGAGGAGTGATCAGCATTACGATCCTCTGTTTCTCCAAAACTGTCGGAGGATTCCCATCATCACCGAAGCAAATATGTAAGTCTGTGATTCTGAACTAAAACACGGTGCTTCCTCTCAGTTTGTTTCACCTGGCTGAGTTTTAGAAGTCTTTAGATTTTCTTCAACTTTTCTCTTCATCACTAAAGCCTTCCTTAATGCTATGAGTGACTTTAGTTTTGCTCCACCCCAAACTTAACTTGAAGACAGCAGTGACTGAGAAACGCTGACACCAGGAAGACTTGGGCTAACACTTTAACATTCAACATTTTAAGTCACCCAGTGTAACCCGCCTCTCTTAACAGTTTCCTCAAAACTGGACGGAGCTTTTTGTCCGAGCGGCCGCTGATCTCGGCAGCCTGGGGGCATTTTGCACTTTAAACTCCTAAAAAGGTCAAAGCAGCCAAAAAAACCAACACTAGCACGCACAGGATGCATGCTACCAAACCCGCACCCCCCCCCCCCCCCCCCCAAAAAGACACATTTATGTCTAAAATCAAGGACAAAGCCACAGCAGCACTCCGTGTACTCAACAGACTCGTATCAGCACTACTGCAATCACATCAGCCGTTACTTCCTAAGAAAATCCACTCTCCTCTGTCGAGGCAGACTTGTCACTTAACAGGGCATCCAAAGCTATTTCTGGCCACTAAGTGGACTCAGCAACTTTGCTCAGGTCACGAGGAGTTGCAGAGGCTTTTTTTCTGGAAAATAGAGCAGCCTTTAGCAAAGACAGGCATGAACCGTAATCAGCCTTGACACCGAGTCCATCAGAACTTACTGAGAGGTTTGAGGATGCTGTTGCTGGCCTCATCGTTGTTTTCTGTGTCCGACTTGTCAAAGGCATTCTCTGTCAGCTTCTCCTTTCTGTCCTTGTGGCTGGTTTTCCGGCGGTGACGCCTCCGACGTCGATAGCTCTTGGGCACATGCACGCCGATGTAAATGGTGTGGTGACCTGTAGATAAAACAAACAGGAAGATGAACTCTGACACGCAACATCCTGACAAATTGAGAGCACCGGGATGCTGCAAAGGTAAACGTCAGAGCAGAAATGACAAACTGATCAGCCTGTGAATGCACCCCTCACTTCAACACTGTAATTATTTAAATGAGGGTAATAAAGAGTTAAAGTGTTATGAACTGTTAAAATAAACCAGACATATGTACTAAATGCACTGAAGCAGTTTATCCCCCATTTCATGCTGATAAAAGTTAAAGCTCTCCACCCCAGTTTTTGTCTATTATTAGATACAAACTATCTTATAATATGGAGTGTGTTTGTCAGGGACTTATTTTCCAGAAGTTCAGAGTAGATGGAGGTGACATTTTTCTACTGTTGCTTTTCTACTGTGTTCTTTTGATGTTGATGCAATTTTAAGAATCTTTGAGAATAAAGAAAATGTTTCCACTCAAAGGTGTTGAAGTGTAGAGCTCACGGCGTAACAGTGGAGCAGATCTGTCACATATCGATGACACTTCGGGCAAAAATCTATCCAAGTTCACCTTTGAATGGCAAACTTCTAAACTGTATCAAACTGTGCTCAGCATTAACAGAACACATTAATTCTTCAACTGTGACCAATTTCCTGAATATTTTTGGTTTTGTTAGTTCCGATTTTGCTTCTTTGTCTTTCCAAAGTCTAGTTTCTTCACACCTCGCTTTAGTTTAGTTTAGCTTTACTCCACAATAACAACTTTGTCAAGAACAACAAGAAAACAGGACTGAAGTTGAACATGCGTGATGGCAGCAAAACTCATTTTATGGTTGCAGTTGTGCTGGAGTTTATCCCATGTTTATTTTCCCTTCAAAATTAATATTCATTCAGCTTAGTGCCACTCCATATATTCATCTATTTTTATTTTAGCAATATTTGACCTTTACATAACATAATCATGATGGGACCACTGCTGCTGAAGACTGAAACTGTGCAGGACCCTACCCCTCAGTTCAGTCAAAGGGCTCAGCACAGCAGGGTAACGGTGGCAGCCGTCGAAACACATATTTGGACACATAAAATCACACATAGCAGCAAAGCTACCACTGACTGCATGACTGCATGCAAAAGGTTTAAGGTCAGTAACACCAAGCAGCCCGTACTGTTTGCTGATAACAGGCTGCTGGTATGGATGTGAAGTTCATGTCACCGTGCGATGCTGCACATCCAGAAGGTAGACAGAGTGTAACGAGAGAACTGCTGATCGTTTGGCTGATTTTTAGCTCAGTTACTGAACCTTAATTTATTATTATTAATAATGTAGAGTTCCAGGTTTAATTAAAGTCACACATACAGTACCTGAGTGTTACATGTTCAATTTTCTTCCAGCTCAGAACGTTCTGATAAACATGTGGTCATAAAATTACTTTATTATAATGTCAGTGACTTTTCTTGGCTCTCTCCCACTTTGGAGCACCAAAGATTTTCCTCTGCAGAGAAAATCCTGACTCATTCATTTTCTGTTACAGTACAGTAGAAAATGGGATGTAAATGTAATTTTATTTTTACTTTTGACCCTCTGAAAATGAGGGATTATGTATGAAAATATATATAATTCCTAAAGAGTTAATGCTAAACTTTTGTAAAACCCTTTGAATTAAAGATGAAAGTCTGCACTTCGATCACATTCGATTGGTGGATTTTAAATCCACTGTGTTGTTCATAATGGACACTGTGGTTAATAAGCTCAAACTCTTTTAAGCAGACTAATATTTGTTTTTTACTTCAGGTGTTTACTCTTTGTAACAGGAACCAATCATTTTCATTCTTTTTTCTCATACCTGCAAACTTTTAACTGAAGCTGATACAAGCCTATCATCTTCAGCACCTTGTGATGAGGAAAAACACCAAAAAGGCTCCAGGAACAAAAAGCGATCAGTGTCAAATGTTTCCTTTGGAGCAGGTCGGGCACGGCTGAGCCAAGCACGGCACATGACCCAAACAGGAAGTGGCTGAACCCCTCAGCACAACAAACAATGACCTCTCTTGAAGCACAACAGTATTCATTATTCACTCGTACCACAACGCCTTGTGTTTTTTTTTTTAAGGGATTCATCTAAAGTCAGTGACACCAACAGTTCACCATAACCAGCTACTGCAGAGACAAAGAGGACCAACAGTTTGTGAAGGGGTCTGTAAAACAAAGGAGATATTTTAGTTGGTCGAGCTGCATGCTCGTCTGTCTGTGGGCAATTTTTACCTTTTTCTGATGACTTTTAAGAGAAACGTAACATTAAGCAGATACCGACTCTTACTGTGTTAGATGATGTCCACACCTAAACTTTAGGACAGCCTTCCTCAGCCCATCAGGTCAGCCACATGTGTGGTTTGTTTTAAACTCATTTTTATAAGTTACGTTCCCTTAATGTTTCAATGTTTACTTTTTTGTGAGAACCGGTGAATTAAAAGCTTGTCAGACATGAAGGAAAACAGAGAGAGAAGGAAAAAAAGGAGATGGATCCACCATCACCCGCTGCCCTCTGTGCTTTTGGTTCAGCAAATATGCCACACATCCCATGTTTACATGATAACACACAAACACAAGATCAACAATCCCGAGATTCTGTGCCAAGAAGGGGGAAAAAAAATCAAAATTGAGAATTCATGTAGTTTAAGAAACAAGCCTTCAATCTCAGAAAACAGACTAAACTCGGGTCTCGTATTTACTGATTCTGCACTCTACTGCAACAATATAACATTACAAATGTCCCGAAATATTACACCATCATGGGACACTGAAACTGATAAGCACATCAGGCAAAATGGACCACCGCTGTGATAGCAGCCACACAATTATAAAGCCATGTGAGGGTTTTTGAGTGGCGCTTGGGGTCCATTAGCTGCTGAGGTTCACAGATGAGCAAAATGTAGGCCTTGGAAAGCAGCACTATTAAATACAGAAAGGGTTACCACGTCATGGGGGGGGGGGGGGGGGGGGGGGGGGGGGGTGTCACTGGTTTATTTACTTTATATTTCTTTTGATTCCTGTGTTATACATTTATTTCTATTGGCCTTAATTACCGTTAAGTTAAAGCAACTATTAAACGGCTATTTTATTGATACAAGGTCCCCTCTGTATCTTGATTAATAGCTCAGCTGGTAAGTTTCTTATCCTGCATTGTTGTTACAACTCAGGCAGGAGTGGCAAATAAATACATTAGGAGTGAAAAGACAGGAGTGGAGGAGAAATGCTCAGTGCATCATGGGAAGTCCTCCAGCAGCATAACTAAGAGGGCTCTCCTGGCCCAGCCTCCCCCTTGGTTACACTAACACATTTAATTTAACAACAGATCATGACTGATGTGTTCCTGAGTTTCAGCCAGGCAAAAACAGCTGTTCTGTCTTCTGTTCAGTCTGTTGGAAATCGTTCCCCTTTGTATGTTTCATGCAGACAGTCAGCCCTGCAGCTGCCTCCATATGGCTCCAATCAATTTTTAAATATTAGTTTATTCACGTTTTTGTTTATTTTGTACATTTCTGTTACAGAACACATACAAAAGAAGAGAGGAGAGGGGAGATGCCAGAATCTGAACGGAGACTCAGACCTTTGAAATCCTGCTCGACTGCTCCAAACTCTGAGCCACCCGAGTTTCCAGCTAACAGAGCAGGCCAGAATTGGCCCTGCAGTGGGGTCAAAGACACCAAACTTTTTAATCAGTGCATGCATTGTGGGCCAGTGACCACTGAAATGAAAGTTGTGGCGCTGTCCCTACTCATTTAAATATGGCCGTGGTCTGGTTAAAATGAAAGAAGTGCCCAGAAGCACGGGCAAGATGGCTGCTGAGTGGCCAGGCTCGCTTCTAGAAGAACTTCTGTGCTGGCATGCTGGCAGTTACAAAGTTAAACAAGGTAGCTTACTTAAATACAATCTCAGTGGTATTGGAGAAGTCCAGTTTGACCCTGATGCACCAGGAAATTAAGTCTGTTCTGTGTGTAAAAGGTCAACAAGCCTTAAATTCAAGTGAACTTCAGCTTTTTAGTGTCAAATTAAAATGTGGAAACTCAGCCTACCTGGATAAACCAGGTACAAAAACAGTCAGATTTTAAACTCCCCCCGGATTAAAGGTGTAAGTTAAAAGGCAGAATAAAACTAACAATTAAAACAAGCTTTACACACACACACACACACACACACATGCACGTGCAGTGCTCAGAAAAGTGTAATCAACTACCTGCAAACACCTGTGTTTGGTGTGGAACTTCTAAATGTCAATAAATGATAATTATGCAGTTACATAATTGGACCAGTGCTGGATTCAGAGTCTAATGTGGAGATGTTCCTGTTGCTGTGACTTAACATGACAGAAAAAACTGAGACACAGATGGCTGAACAGTCACTAAAAGAGACAGAGGGAGCTAATAAAAAGATGAGCAATAAAAAGGAGACGTTTGCACAGGCTGAACAAGAACAAGAAAGGAGGCGGGTGAATGAGAGGACATTGATAAAGGAGAAGGAATAAAAAATAGTCAAGTCAAGGAGCTGGAAGGGAAGATTTGCACACTGCCAGAGCAGCTTTGTGAAACAACTTCCTGTTCTTTTTTTGGGGGGGGGGTGGAAGAACTTCTTTTGGGGCTGCCCATGAGCACACAGTGAATGAAATCAAATGCTTGTGTTTGCCGGGAGGTTTGTTTAGTTCACCAGATTTCTGAGGAGAGGCAACGCTACAGCCAGTTTCCCCAGTAACCGCACTGCTGGGACATAACCAGACCAGTGGGTGGGGGGCGGCAGCACACCACGCAGCACTGACAGCATACTAATACTCCAGCCATACAATACATTGTTGATTGTTGGCTTCTTTGTCAGAAAAAAATAAATATTTGTTTTCACTGACTCGTGACTCAGCAGCAGGAGAGACGAATCACACTAACTGGTGTCAAAGAAAGATAATCTGGTAGCTCAATCAAAGCTGCTTTAACAGAATTAATGTGTGCAGTGTTTACATGTCCAGCTGTATGTCATCCATTTTTGTTTCTCTGAGAGAGCGGCAGGGAGAGAGAGAAAAACAAAACTATCAGACACACACACACACACACAGCTGAGACACCAGGGACACTGCTGTGCAGATTCCAGTGCCGACTCTGTCACAGAGTAACAACTAAGCAACTTTAAAGTTTTGTTCCATTTTATTCTTAGAGTCTGCTACAGTAGCTTTGCATGATTCACGAATCACAGTGCAGCCCCACATGTCGTGTACTCCTGCGTGGTAGGCAGGTGTAAGACCCCAAACTGGGCTGGTCAGGAATACACAAACTAGGAAGCAACTCAGAACCACAGAACAGGAGAACACACAGCAGGAGGGGAGACGACAACGACATGACAAAGAACTGAGGAGGATGCAGACACAAGAGATAACGAGGGGAGAGTGGAAACAGCTGGGGGGAACAGGTGAACTGAATGACACTGACGAGACAAGGGGAAGCAAAACTGAACACAATCCACACGGAACAAGGGACTCACAAAATATAACAGGAAGTGAGTATACATGGAAACGCAGACCTGACACAACACAGGGAGGTGGGAACACAGAGAAACAGGGGGAAGTAAAACCAGGTACAGAACACAAGAGACGAGGGACTCGGACACAGAGGGACGCAGGGATGACATGGAGAACACGGAGAAACAGGAGTTAAATACAAATAACTACAACTCGAAGCCTAAGAATGGAAACATAAAGAAGGCAGCCTAGAACCCTTTGAAAAGGATACAAAAACTCTAAACTGCAAAACTGCAGTAAACTAGGAATTAAACAGAGACAACAGAAAACGCTGGGTCACAGACCCAGGACCACGACACCGCCGTTCATCCGCTGTCTGCTCACCCCGCCGAGCCGGCTTTTTTCTCATTAGATGGCGCTCACAAACAGAAGGTTTAAAGTGCTCAGTCAGAGCTAAGATGACAGCATCTGGGATATTCCCAGTAAACATCTGCATCTGCCTCCTGCTGGTTGTGCTAACAAATGTAACCAAACTGACAAAGTTTTTGTCTTTTTAACTAAAATGTTTTTAGTTCACTATAATAACATCATATTAACTCCTAGATTTGAAAAGTCTGATATATATAAAACTTATGATATCTTTTTACTTTGGTAACTGTCGTTGAGTAGGTCTATAGTTTTTTAAAGTTAGGTGGCATCATATTCCATGATTCCAGTGTTGGGAAGTTTAGTTAAAACTGATGCTTGTCTTGTTCTATGTGGCTATTTCATAGTATGAAACTGTGGCTGACCTAAATGAACACTAATGTATTTTCATTTATTTTCTGTATTAAAGCACCCCTGAGCAACACAGAATGTTACCAAGAGTCGACAGTAGCTTGCACGTCATTTGGTCTTTGAGAATCCTGGATACAAAGTATCTGGGATTCAAAGTTATCCAGAATTCAACACAACTAAAAAAAGATCAGTCTGCATTTGTTTAATTGCTTTCGACATTTACTAAATTTAAAATTTAAAATCAGACATATTTGTACAGTTCATTTGTTAAAAACATAATCCAAAATTAAATAACAGAAAAGACTACGCTCTCTGACGGCACCGATCCTGTAAAGAGCACCGAGAGTAGATTACAGTTCATCTATCAACGTTTTAAAACTGTTAATGACGCATGTTGAAGACACTGCAGCAACGCTGCGAGGTTTTCCTGCCCCTCGCTGTCATCCTGGTCAGGATCAGTGAGGTAAACACAGCGTCACATGCCCTCTGTTCTACATCTTTCTCGTGCCAGCTCGCTAAATAGGTGAGCATCAGGTTGTACGCGCAACACATAGCATCCGTGTGGTTTCTCTCAATGAGTGCCCTGATTCTGAAAAAAACTTTTTTAAGCAAAAGAATTCGTTAATATGTGTGTATTTTTAGTTAAGTATAGATTTCAGACAAATGACTCTTTAAAGAGATTCTCTGACATCTGAGGAGAATAAGAAACTTCTCAGAGGTTTTAAAAACTGAAGAAAAAAAATTAAACTGGAAACCAGACTCCTGGTTCTCTGCTCAGGTTTCCTGACATTTCTGTTTTGTCTATTAAAATAAGACTTTTTTTTGTTTTTTTTTAAGGTAACTACACAGACGAACTGGAACAGGTAAACTTACCTTCTACCTCCTCTTCATCACAAATGTGCTTGAGTAAGGATGCCCCCCGGTCCAGCACCGCCTCATCCTCCATCCTGTAGTAATAAAAAAGGAAGAAAGACTGTTCACACTTCTCCTCCAGCGACAGCGTGGAGCCATAGCGCTTTGGCTCGTTCACTTGCAGTAAGTTCGGACTGGGGCTCAGTCTGGTGCTGCTGGTGGCACTCATCTCCACCCATTAAAGACTCATGAGTTACAGCACCTTGTAATTTTCAGTAAGCTAACTATCCCAACTCTGAGAATGTGTGTCGTCCTTCCGGAGGACAAAGTGTGCAGTAGGTAAGTATGGTGTAATGGGTTTAATCTGGCAGAGGGGGTAAGGGCAAGGACAGGAAGTTCTCTAATTGAGTATGATCCCCAGAGTGACCGGCGCTGGACGTGCGCAACAAACATCCAACTGACCAAGACTTAAACCCAATAAAATCCGGATGTGCTTTTGGCTCCACTTTACTTTGATTAGACACTGAATCAAGGTGTTAATCCAGGTGAAGAACCATCAGAAAAAGTATCAATAAATGTAGTATCTAATCAGTTACACACACACACACACACACACACACACACACACACACACACACAACAAAGCCTCTCCATCTGTTTGGTAATGCCTGCCAGCCCCTTCTCCACCACCCTCCACCTAAGAAACAAGTGGGGCATCACATGTCTGTGTACTCATCCTCCCTTACAGGATTACACCAGCTTTACTTAAGTGACAACACACACACACACACACGCACACGCAAGCCCATAACAGACCGGCATGCTGGAGCCGCCGCCACTCTCCAAGAAGTCCACAAACGTAATGCTCCTCACCTCAAAGAGGCTCAACTGTTTCCCAACAAACACTGACATTTAAAAAGGATTAAAATGTCTCATTTACTGGTTGACTGGCCTCAAAGGTAACAAGAGGTTTTACCTTGTAGAGTTTATGGTGGCCTTTACAGTACGCATGCCCAGTCATGCAAAGTGAGTGATAACAAATAAAAACTCTGCTGTCTTTAACATCAAATGTGTGTTTATTCTCAACAAAATATTCATTAATTTGAACAAAACATCCCATTACACACACACACACACACACACACACACACACACACACACACACACACACACACACACACACACACACACACATTCCAGCAAATAAAATGCAGGGATTCTCAGGGGGAAAAACACTAAATAAAAAGTGAGGAAAAAAAAACCTTCACCACTGACTCTCTGCAAGCTCCAAATCTCTGACATAATTCAAAAGGATCCTCACACAATTGTTTATCTTTCCATATACAGTAAGTTGTTCTTACTGGTAAAAAAACTTTTATATCATTTGTCTTATTCAGTGTTTAAAAAATGGGTCTGTGACTATTTTTGCCAAAACAATCCTACCGAGGTCCTGGCACCGTAAAAACAGGAATTCCTTTTTATTATAACTGTGTTTTTTGGATACAAACTATCTATTTAGTAAAAACTGTATGTCCAGTATCTTTTTAAATGCTAGTACCTGACCATGCTCTAGTATTGTTTGGCCTGTTCGTGCCGTTAGCAAACAGATGTACTTAATCACAATGAGAAAAGACACCATAACACCTGAAATAGCTTCAGGAGCCTGAGATGTACCTGTGTGCCAAGCTTGGTTCTCAAATCCGGCCTAGAAGGGTTTGTGAACAAAGAAAGAAAACCCACACACAGATTTAACTTATGTGTTTAGTTATAGTGCATTGATAATGATAAGCCCCTATCATATCTTCAAGTGCCCCAACAGCAGAGCATTCTGTCTCAGCCGGTCACGGCAGATCGCTGCCCCTCCCTGAGCCCGGTTCTGCTGGAGGTCACTTCCTGTTAAAATGGAGTTCTTCTTTTCCATCATCACCGAGTGCTGCCCACAGGGGATCTTCTGACTGTTTTCTCTCTAATATTGTAGAGCCAACATAAAGTGCCTTGCAGTAACTATTACTGTGAACTGGTGTTGCATAAATAAAACTGAACATCGAATATTCAGGCATGAGTTACAGCACAAGCTGATTTCTGATCCTCTGCTGAGATTTCATTCTCCATATCTTTGCTCTGTGCATTTGGCTCATAATGTGAACAGGTTTTTTTGAATATTTTTAAGCCCTTAAGAAGCATAAAATTAAAACAAAGCATCTGTTCTTACTTTCCAGCCTGTGTGCTAAAGTGAAACATCTCCTAACTGTTACACACAGAGCAATTAATTGATCAATTACTTTAACAATAAATAATTAGTGTTTTTATCATCCATCAGTTTCTTCTGCTTATTAATATTTGAAATCATTTCAAAGCAAAATTGAAAACCTCTAAAATCTCTTTGCTGCCCTTCTGACATATATAAATAAAAAGACAATGTCATCCATTATGGGATGTTCTACTAAAAATCTACCTCTACTTGGTTTCTAACCAAAAGAACACAAACACAGAAAAAAATACCGTATTTTTCGGACTATAAGGCGCACTTAAAATCCTTAAATTTTCTCAAAAATCGGCAGTGCGCCTTATAATCCGGTGCACCTTATGTATGAATTCTTGTTGCGCTTACTGACCTTTAACCAATTTTATGTGGTGCTGTCCCCCTCGGTGCCAGAGAGGTCCAGGCGATGCCACGAGCAGTACGAGCGCTGTATGTGCACAAAATACGGTGACAGCGGGATATCCTTTTTTTTTTTTTTTAAATGTTTTTTCTTTGTTTATATCAGTAAATATACTGGTGCACAGGATTTATGAAGGGCTTATTTATATATAAAATGGAGAAATGACTTGTTCTTACCCTCATTAATAAAGAATATATTGTAGCATCTGTTAAGATGTTGAAGAAGATGGCGAGAGATTGCCAGCAAAAGTTGCCCTTTTATTAACAATTAAATGGTTGCTGTGTGCCGCAACCAAAACAAAACAGTAACAACAACGAGACTGACTCGATAATGACGAGAGGGAACCCGACATGCTTGATGCCGAAATCGCCCAACTGTTCAACTCAGACACTGAAGATGAGGAATTTGATGGATTTGTGGAAGATGAATAATTTAAAATGTGAGTATTTTTCTGTATTTGTTACAACTGAACAATATTCTGAGTTACTGTGAATGAGTTGAATAAAGTTCGACTTACCTGACGCTTTTTTTTTTGCTCTACATGTTTTATCATGCGCCTTATGTATGAAAATAGACCCGTTCATTGATAGTTTGCCTTACGGTCCCAAAATACGGTAAGCAAACATTAACACCATGATGTTGGAGGAGAAATCTCAGAGCAAAAAACTGGATAAGTCAAACAATGGCAAACTGTGTGTGTGTGTGTGTGTGTGTGTGTGTGTGTGTGTGTGTGTGTGTGTGTGTAGGGGTTGTTTTCAAACTCTAAAAAAGATTTGATCTTTTTGTAGACTTTGCAGTATTTTCTTGGTACTTGATTTTGATTTTTCTGTGTCGTCTGACAAAGTTTTCGATAAAATCTATAGATGTCATATTGGACTATTGGAAATTAATAGATAGCTTCTTGTAACCTCAGCAGAGGCAGTAAAATAACCATCTGTATTCAGTTATTCTGTGTATTGAGGAGATGTACATTTCTTATGAACATCATCATCTGTAAGTACGGTTTGGGGCTGAGAAGGAGCACAAAGGGCTCAGAGGTTAAAGGTCAGCTACAGAACAGTCTTCTCCCTCCTGTCCTAAATGTGATGGGGACTGTCTCCACTCACTGCATCATGCTGCATAATCATCACATACATACTTTCACTTTTTCTTGTGTGGAAAAGTTAAAGACAGAAGGAGAAGAAGTGTGTTTGCGACAATCTGCCAAAGGATCTGAGTTACAGTCTCTCTTTATCAGGATTTATCTGCACTCAGTCATTTTTAGACTTGCTTCTCGTTTTCAGCAGCCACCATGTAAACATGTTGGCTCGATATATGAATTAAGAACTCCCCAAACAATACAAACACTTTCTGCAGTCACTAGTATGAGCTGCTGAATTTCACCTGTTTTATGGTATGTTCACACTGATAAAGATATATTGTGTGTGGTGACCCTGTTCATCCTGCCTTCCTTTCTGCCTGTGTGTGTATGTGTGTGTGTGTGTGTGTGTGTGTGTAGCAGCTCCTTCCAGCAGGTACTGCAGAGAAGCTGCAGCTTGTTCCCAATCAGGGTGTGAGTGCTTTATAAAAGCCCTCAGACTTCATCTGCTATGAGGCTCTTTTGGATTTGGGTCTCTTGCATTAAACACTGCATTTACCATCTCTTCAGTCAGGCACTCACTCAGACCACTGACAGCACCAACTACACACACCGTGGTTAATTTAACTTTTTATGTTTCTTTCATTTAAAATAAACTGTTTCTTAATTGGCCTTTTAGCCAAGGCCACACAGCCCGGTTTGTGGTGGACTGAACAAGAAAAACTTCTCATGCTTTAGGTGTGATGTGTCATGCTGTGTGCTCTGAGTCGACTTCTCAGGAGCTTTAAAATAACACTCAGATTCAACCACAGCTAAAGCCCGAGGCCTTGTTATCTCTGCACTTCACTGGTTTTCCTACTTCCTTCATTGCCACCTATGGAACAACCGAGGACATAACAGGCCAAACCTCATTCAGCCTGAGCTGACAGCCCACACATGCTGCACTCTAATTAATGTCAAAGAAACAACAGCTTCACCTTATAATTCAAAAACTCTTCATTGAGTTTCTTTATCTGCTTCTGCTCGAACACTGCAGCACATTCCCCCCCCAGCTTCCTTTGACCTACAGATAACCACGTTTCCCTGATCACATTAAGCTTTCCCTGAATTATTATTGTTTCCCTACAGAACAGCAGGAGATGTGCAGAGAGGAATTTCAAGAAGAAAAGAGCAATTTCTTTTTTTTTTAAGGGAAAAACTGAAGGGTTTCCAGTTTCATTGTTTTTGTGAGTATTTGACATGAAACCAAAACCTGTAAGCCTCAACTTTCAGTACTGGGCTGTAATCAGGAAAAAGAGTTAAGCATAATCTGCCAGGCTCTGTTACTAGATTTAAACTGCATAATGAAAAATAAGCAACCCAACGACTGACTGATTCCTCTGCTGATGGGATGTGGGTTTTTCCTGCAGAGTCTGAACTTATTTAACCTTTTTTAAGTTGGCTTAAAGATCAGTCTCATATCATATGAACTTATGAGATCATAAATGTACACCCTTTATATCTTCCGTCATATGCTCTGCTATTTAGAAACACGAGTATTATTGTATTTAATAGCTTACACTGAGTATATGTCGAAGGGCACGTCTTCTGAACGCCACGAGTAAAACATAAATCAGTGATTGAAATCAGGCCTGAACCGGATTTCTGAGCCCAGGCAGTTTTTTTTTTCTGTTCTAATAACACATTCATCTCCTTCAAATATCATCCCAACATTTACTTCATCTTTCAGTATTTCATTTGTGCTAAAAACAAAGGTCAAGCTATTGGTCCAAACACAGCAAAGTCTCTGAGTGCTCGTGCACTCTGTCAGCTCACTGTGGACGGGGTTAGCTTCGACTGAAGATTCAGTTTGCTGCACCTCTTTAACTCTAAATTAAAACTTAAACACACCACTGAACTCGTTCATAGGGATTAAATCGCCTTTGTGAAGCATTCACAGAGACACTCGTTTACACCAAGAGTGGCAGGCAGAGGAGCAGTCCGGTCTCAGTCAAAGATTACAGTAAGAAATCACCTTTGTAGAAAGAATGTGTGACGGCTCATGAGACCAAAATGAAAAATCATTTCCAAACATGCAGACGACAACACACTCCACGCACTCTTACCCAACTTTAACTGGGCTTCTTTCATATCATGCACGCTCACAACTTGAATTGGACCTGATCTGCTCTTTGTAAGTTCTGCTAAAAGGATATTATTGTGTTCCTGTATTCCCTCTCTGTTTGGAGAGGAGAGGGTTTCCTGTGTGTCCAAACCACGGAGACATCAAACAGCACGAAGGCATCCACACTGCACTATGGTACGCAGCATCTGCTGCAGTCATCATATGAATAACTGCATCCAGGTCACGTATCAAGTATCTTGACCTCTGATCAGATTTGTAAAGGTAAATTCCTCGTGCAACTAGGGCAAAGGAGAAGATCACATTACTCTGAAACTCAAAAGGGGTTCTCCACGCAGTAAGAGGATATCTGCAGCTTACGTTAAACGGTTTTTGTCTGACGAGCTGAAGTTTGAAACAAGTTTTTGTTTCTCGGTAACTCACACAAACCACACCAGAGATTTCCACCACTGGGTGCAGATAAACACAGATCACAGCAGGATGTTGGAACTATGGATCCAGAGATGACGATAACGGGAATGTTTTGAGATAATAAGCCACTTTTCTGGCTCAATTTATGAATCAGATTTGATTCATTGTAATATGCTTTGCTTTTAAATGTCTGTGCAGGTGACTACAGGTGCATTTTCTCATGCTTTTCTGTTGGGTTTCTGACTGCAGCCATGAAAAATGCAAAGTCATAAAGCTGCAGCAAGAGCTGGCCTACTAAACTTTAAAAAAAATCCATCCAACCGCTTTTAAAATGCAAACATAAAGCAAATATATATGCTGTGATTGGTAGGCATCAGAGCAACATAGGCAGTGTGTTTAAGTAACTCTGCTTTCCTAACAATTATATGCTAGAATCCATGTAAAGCAGTTTCATGGTCCCAGGCTTTTCGGTGTTTGTGGGTTTGTGATCTTTGGATTTGAGATGTGATTTATGTTCTAGTTCTCTATATCTTGTATTTTGAGTATAATATTATTATTATTATATCTTTACTTCTGGTCCTTGTGATGTTAGATCCCTTTCTGCCTGTTCCAGTCTTGCCTGTGGATTTTGTCCTCAGCATCACCTGTGTGAGGTCAGCCTCGTCTCCGTGCTTGTTTACCTTTTTGTCTTTGTGTGAAGTTTGGATGTGTGAGTCTGTGTATCACTGTTTCTCATCTCTTGTGTGCTGTGTTTAGTTTTTTCTTCCTTTGTCTCATCTCACTAGTTACCTGGTGTGTGTGTGTGTGTGTGTGTGTGTGTGTGTGTGTGTGTGTGTGTGTGTGTGTGTGTGTGTGTGTGTGTGTGTGTGTGTGTGTGTGTGTGTGTGTGTATTGAGAGTCCTAGTTTCTGGATCTTTGCTCCTGTTCAGCTGCTCTGTGTATTTTTCTGAGAGCTCAGCATTACTGCTTTAAGCTTATGTCAGTTTTCTCCTGCATTTGGGTCCACATCCTGCCTGCCTGCCACCCTGACAGTCCAAGCGTTCAGGTTTACTCTTTAACGTGCTTCACTTAAACTGACCTTAAAGGACTCAGGGTTTGGTAATGACCAACTCTGCCTAGACACATGGAAAAAAATTTTGGCAGCTACACGTAGATATAACTTCCTTCTTTTAAATGAACTTTAAACTTAAAGAACCAGCAGCTTTATGAACAAAGGTGTGTTACACTTGATCAATTTAAGATTTCTTAGCTCCGCTATGAAAAAGCGCTTGAAGGAATCACTTACTTCTTGGCGCCACTCATCTCTTCAGGTCGCGTGTGATGAATCTCCTTAATGAATGTGCTGAGCAGAGCGGATCAAAGGAGCGGGCGGCTGCTGATGTTTGACCTGACAAAGTAACAGAGAGGTCATTTCTCTGCTCCAGAGTCTTTCACGGGCGGGTCTTACACGCAGGAATCACAGGAATATGCTACATCTGCTGGTGGTGTAAACGTTTATTAAAGCTTAGACTTAAAATACAAGGCAAAATAAATGCAGCTTATGATGCTGACATTAACGCTGCAAGATCAATCAGACTCTAGAAACTTCACACTTCTATGCAGATGATTTGGCTCCCAGAAAACACCGTAAATCAGGTTAAACGAAAACGGCTTAAACAAAACAAACACCACCTGCGCATTTACGCGCAACACACTCTCAGATATTGTGATCATATATCAAGTTAAGCATTTAAAGCAACACAAGGCAGGAAAAAGTCTATAAACTCTTGAAGGCACCTGCAGGAAAATGAAGAGAAATACGGTGATGTATCACCAAAGCGCCTCTTTACGCATGTACACCGGGCCCGGACACGTTTCACCTGTCCAAAGTGAAACTGCAGTGAAAGACTTACCGCCGTGTTGCTGATCTTTGGCTTTGTGTGTTTGGTTCCTATCGTCACTCCTGCGCTGGCATGAAGGTAAAGAGCTTCTACTTCCACTGCTTAGAGTAAGTTTGACTGTAGCATTGTGACAGCAGCTGCGCTCAGCATGCCGCTTCTATCTGCCGGACCATCCTTCCTTCAACGCCACTCCTCCGGTGGGAGGTCAAACTGCCCCTCCGCCTCACCATCCCGTTTTTCCTCCTGCTGAACCAAGTCATTGTACTGTTATGCCATCCGGGCACCGTCACTGTTTGAACTCACGCGAAGAGCCATCTGTGTGGACTTTACTGAAAACATACACACACAAAAAAAGACGTTAGATTAAAATAAATAAATAAATAAAAAGTCAGGTTCTCAGAAATGAGTAAATACTTCAACATTTACTCATCTCTATTTTCTGGAATCACGCTGAACCTTTTATTACTGGGCTTACTAATGTGGTGATATATATATATATATATATATATATATATATATATATATATATATATATATATATATATATATATATATATATATATATATATATATATATATATATAAATCATATTCATATATTTGATATTTTTTTGGTCACATAACAATCTGTGGCAACAGTCGTGAGATATTGTTTGTGCAGGTAAAACAATCAGGAACAACAGGACTGTTTTTATGGAACATCTGTCCAGTATTACTGCAGCTCTTCTGCTGAACCTGATGACTTATTTCAGCAGATATAGAGCGCCATCTTTTGGAAGAAATATTGCAATATTGGCTGACATTACCTTCCTGCTGTATTGCTTATAGTTGCCAGCAAATCCTAAACAGGTGCTAGTGTAATAAACAGTAAGTTTCTCATGTTATGGCTGGAAAAAATCTTGGTTTTTATCATTTCTGCCCAAGGGTCCTTAGCACCAGAGTCTCCCTTGCACTATGAAATTAATAATTATAGCTTTACTAATAATTAAAAAATCATAAGTCCGTGATAAAACAACACAGTTATCTTTAATGTGTTTTGGTTCAGCAGTTTTTTTCACTCAGGTCTTTTCTTGGTTTTGATCCCAGTAAACAGTTAAATATGCTAATTAGCTGCAACATTAAAGTGAGACAATGGCTGAAGTGAATGCAATCGATCACTGTGCAATGCAAAGCCACTGTCCTGTGTCAGCAATCTACCCCCAGTAGGTCAGTGCGCTCAGGAATAGCTTGATGTGTCAGACCAGACCCAATCCAAGGGAGACCACCCTGCAACCCACAGGATCCAAAAGATGTGCTGCCAACCAGCAGCACAGAAAAAACACGAGGTCTCCTGTCCACAGGCCGGTGGGTTTGAAGGTAGATATTAAGAGTAGGTTCAGTGCATCCTTGAACCTTTACCTTTGTATTCCTCCCAAAATTGGGGTAGATTCTTTCAGACTAAGAAAATCAGCATGTTATCATCCACAAGAGTTTCCAAAATGGTTTCAAGAAACAAATGAAATTACTGAAATCCACCAGCACCACATTTTAAATGTGTCCATATAAGCAAAGGGAACAAGAACAAACTGGTTAATGTTTCCAAGGTTTACTTACTGTTACAGTCTGTGGTGGCCAGCCATGGAGCAAATCTGCCAGGAGTTTAATGAATACTCTGCAAGGACCTGACTTTCCAGGAAAAGGTGAATATTTGGGAATAGAAAAACATCCTTTTAAATCCTCGTCAGTCACCTCTGCCACTTTCTGCATTATGGAACTTGTTTCTGCCAGTCAAATCTCAAAATTTTGATTTATTATCTCACAATTTCAATTTGCTACTGAGTAAGTCAAAATTTCAGGATATATAACTGTGGCAGAAACAAGCTTCCATACTGCACAGGGAGTTCATATATGTGATCAATCTTTTTGCCTCAGCCAGGCCATTTGGACACTAATCAATTCAGCGTAAACAGGCTAAACTTCCACAGTTAACCATACATTCACTTGCTATTCAGCATATTTATAACATTTTCTTCTTGAAATATTTTCAAAAATTATTCCGGAGTTCAAAAAGGATGTTCATGGCAAACTATTAGTTTATACCCTCATGTTATCATGTAATCTGATATTAACCCTCTGGGGTCCGGGGTATATTTGGCCGTTTTTGACTACTTTTGTTTTTACCTCTATAGTTGACCTTAGAAACGGTTTACCTTGCCTTGTTTGGTATCATTCTTTTCAGCACCACCTCATGTGTGTGACTGTATAGTTATTCTTTCATTTTGGCATACTGTATTAACACACTGGACTTAAAATCACATAAAAACATAAAATCCGAGTAGAAAAAGATTTGATTTTTTTACTGTAAAAATCAGAAACATGCTTAATGAATTTTTAAAACTTAAAATGCAAATATAAGTTGTAAATTTTCAAAACTTGTGTAAAAATATAGTAAATAATCAAGTTATATGCAGGTATTCACATTAAAATGCAGGAAAGGCCTCAGGCGTTTTTCTGTACAACTATTTGCAGAGCAATGAGGACTCACATTAAGATGCTACACAAATTATTTATGCCACCTCAAAACACAGTTTCTGTCCTCCACAAGACTGAGGGGCCCATCACAGGCAAAACTTGCCATCAATATTGTCTCTTTTACCACTTTTTCACTTGTTCCTCAGGAGCCAAATGCACCCAAATGCAACATGGTACCGCATAATTTTCTGATTGGTTGAAATGGTGCATTTTTCCACCAATAGGAAAGGTGTTGTCCGTGGACTCCAGAGGGTTAATCCAAATAGAGACAATTTTGATATGTTTGATGTGGAAATTAT
The DNA here is from genome assembly GCF_007364275.1 of Archocentrus centrarchus. Lineage (NCBI taxonomy): Eukaryota > Metazoa > Chordata > Actinopteri > Cichliformes > Cichlidae > Archocentrus > Archocentrus centrarchus. The sequence continues at coordinate 5,893,911 of NW_022060256.1, forward strand.
TTGTAACAAATATGTGGGAAAAAAGAGTTTCATTCAGGCATCCTCTAGGACAGACAATATTGTAGCATTGTGGCAGAGGCATCAATGCATCTTATTTAATATGTTCAGAGCAGTCTGTATAAGGTGGATAATGTTGACAGTAATAACTCCATAGTCATTAAGTCACATTTAATGCCTTATTAATGTATACTTTTATTTACATGCTCAGTATTTCTGAGAATGAAATGATCGTGGGCTTATGAGGATATGAGGACTGGCACCACTGGTACAGTTGTATCTTTATGGGAAGGTGACATTTGTGTTTTATTCCTTTTTACTCATTTTTTATCTTTTGTGTGTTGTGTTTTATGTGATTGTTTGTTCTTATGGACCATGAGTCTGAAATAAAGATTGATTGAGACGTTTTACTTGTGTGAACATGAGGCTAACCACCTTGGATCAATAGGTGAACACTGGCAAATTTCATTAAAGGGTGTTCCCTGAATGCAGCACCCCACACAGGAGGAAAGGGGTCGGATTTCTTATTTTCATTGTATTATATTCCTTTATATTCTTGGGCAGCACTGATGTCTAATATGTTTGCATTAAGTAGTTTTAGTGTTTTTGACTCCACAGAGTCTGCAGTGCTTGTAACTCTGGTTTTATTCTCACCAGTTCCAGTTTTGTTGCTAACTTTGTTGCTTACTGGCTGTAGGGTCCAGTGAGTTCAGTGTGTTCACTTGTTTGGTAAAGAAACATTTGGCTTACAGCTGCTGCATCGGGGTTCATTAGACAGACTCAAATGAGCCATTAAATCAAAACAATGAGCTAAAAGAGGCCAAGAAGCTGCAGAAAACACTTACTAGCCTATAAAACAATCATTTGAGCTTGTTTATATGCTTCACCTGTCAACAGGGTTGACATGTTCTACATTATAACAGCACAATAAAACAGCTCATTGCTTGAATTTGGTTATTGGGTGATTTTGATTACAATGGTATTAGTTTCTCTGGGGCATCCTATTGTCCTATTTAGCTATTTAAATGTTCTACATGCTCTGAGTTCAGAAAAGCCCATCCATCCATCCATCCATCCATCCATCCATCCATCCATCCATCCATCCATCCATCCATCCATCCATCCATCCATCCATCCATCCATCCATCCATCCATCCATCCACTAATGCTTATCCAGGGCAACAGTCTAAGCTGAGAGGCCCAGACCTCCCTCTCTCCAGCCATCTCCAGCTCCAGCTCAACCAGAGGGATACCGAAGCGTCCCCAGCTGAGAGACATAATCTGTCTGCCCCGATGATACGATTACGAAATCAATCATCACCTTCGACCTAGTGTGTCCTGGCGCCAAATGTGCTTGTGGGACATCCTTATGCTTGATTATGGTGTTTGTTCTGGACAGACTGTGGTTAGCGCAGAAGTCCAACAACAAAAGCCTTCTTGGGTTCAGATCAGCGAGGCCTTTCCTTGCAATCACACTGTCGTCACATGACTTTCAAGGTCCCCCAGCAGGACAGTGTAGTCCCAGCCAGGGGCACCTTCAAGCACCCTGCCCAGGGTCTCCAAGAAAGCTGGGCACACTGATCTGTCTTTTGGCACATAAGCACAACTGACAGTCAGGACCTGTTCCCCAACCAGAAGTCGCAGGGAAGCAACACTCTCTGGATACAAGCATACCCACCCCCGTTGGCCGTCTCTCAGCAAAGCCAACTTCTGAGTCCTCAGTAGTCCTGAGTTAAGCCTCTCGCCAAGAGACTGGTTCCAGAGCCCAAGCTGTTGCGGTAAGCCAGACTATAGATGGTACTTCTCAAATTCAAACACTAGCGAAGGCTCGTTCTCCACCAGAGAAGTGACATTCCATATTCCTGTAGTCATCCCTAACTGCCACCTGATCTACAAAGCACCAAATCCCTGCACCCTCTCTTGAAGTACTGGCCCATGTGTTGCTTTCAGGTTGTGCCCAGCCAGGACCCATAGGCTAAGGCACGACAACCAGGCTCTCTCCCACAAGCACCCCTTTGGGCTTGGCTCCAGGATGGGGCCCCAGTAACCCTATCCTAGGCAGAGTAGCCATGTCCCTTGATATATATACATTAAAAAAAAAATCCCAGCTTGCCCCTACGGGCGGTCTATTTTGCCCTCCAAGCTCGGGTACTCTACCCGAGGCCTGGGGGCTTGAGGGTCCTGTGCAGTATCTTCGCTGTTCCCAGTATTGCGCTCTTCTGGACAGAGATCTTGGATATTGTTCCAGGAATCTGCTGGAGCCATTCTCCCAATCTGGGGATCACTGCCCCGAGTCTTCTGATTACCACGGGGACCACTGTTACCTTCATCTTCCACATCCTCTCCAGCTCCTCTCTGAGCCCTTGGTATTTGTCAAGCTTCTCCTGTTCCTTCTTCTTGATGTTCCCGTCACTTGGTATTGCAACGTCTCTCACTACGACCTTCTTCCTTTGTTTGTCCACCACATCGATGTCCGGTTGGTCAGCCACCACAAGTTTGTCTGTCTGTATCTGGAAGTCCCACAGGATCTTAGCTTTGTTGTTCTCAACCACCCTTGGGGACATGTCCCATTTTGACCTCGGGACTTCCAGGTCACATTCGGCACAGATGTTCCTGTATACTATGCCGGCCACTTGGTTATGGCGTTCCATGTATGTCCTGCCTGCTATATATATATATATATATATATATATATATATTTTTTTTTTTTTTTTTTTTTTTTTTTTTTCCCATCATACGGGCTTTTTTGAATCACTCTTAGTCTGGCCCCTCACCCAGGAGCAAATTTGCATTAGGAGACCCTACTAGGGTCAAATTGCCCCTGACAACATAACTCCTGGGATCATAACGTTGGACAAACCCCTCCACCACAATAAGTTGTGGATTCTTGGAGGGGATTCATGGAGAGTTAAGAAAAGTGCTGTTAAAAACAGAACTTCACAAAATGTGCACCATTTCTCACAAGCATAGAAACATTCTCACTGCTCTCAGGGAAGACGTGCTAATGTGCTTGTGTTGTCTGTTTTTTTTTTCCCCACTTAACTGTGAATTCTTAACAGCTTTCTGGAAAATGCTGGTTACTGTGTAGCTTGTGATTCCTTGCAGAGCTCATGTTTGTCACATCCAGACCCTGTATCTGTACACACAAACAAGGAAATAATATTTAACTTGAAAATTTAGTTTAACCATTTCTTGCTGTGACAGTGTGACCTGTGACCTGTGACAGTTTCCTGCGCATGATGCTTTTTGGATTGTTGCCAAATCAAAACTAGAACAGGGATTTCTGCTGCCATGGGGAATTTTGATGTCTAAACATCCAAATATCTGGTTTTATTTTTGTATATCATATATGCATGCAATCAGCTGAAAAAGAACGAAAACGCTCTTTACATTCTAATGTTTACATAGCAGGACATAGTAAAAAAAACATCTAGTCCTCATCTGATCTAAAATGACTTAAATCCAGCCTCAGATGAACAAGAACACATGACATTTACACCAGGCCATTGTTTGTTTATCAAAAACTAAGCCAAAATGCAGAAGCAGCATGTGAAAAACTAAGTACACCCTTACTGCTTCCATAAGAATTATGAGGGTAAATAGCAGCCAGGTGCTGCTAATCAGATACATTTGATTAACTGATCTTCAGTAGTGTGAGTACCTCTATAAATGTTAACAAATCCAAGCTAAAATTGGGGCATGAGAGGAGAGAGACATGACAAAAGACATGCTGTGGAAGAGAGCAAGAGATTAATAACAATTAAGGATTAAATGCCAAGGGGAGTATAAACAAAGTAAATAAGGTGAATGAAAAGAAACAGTGCATTATGGGAACCCCCCAGCAGCCTAGGCCTATTGCAGCATAACTAAGGTGTGGTTCGGGGTCACCTGATCCAGCCCTAACTATAAGCTTGATCATAAAGGAAAGTTTTAAGCCTAATCTTAAAAATAGAGAGGGTGTCTGTCTCCTGAATCCAAGCTGGGAGCTGGTTCCACAGAAGAGGCGCCTGAAAGCTGAAGGCTCTGCCTCCCATTCTACTCTTAAGTATCCGAGGAACCACAAGTAAGCCAGCAGTCTGAGAGCCAAGTGCTCTGTTGGGGTGATACGGTACTATGAGGTCTTTGAGATAAGATGGGGCCTGATTATTCAAGACCTTGTAGGTGAGGAGAAGGATTTTAAATTCAATTCTGGGTTTAACAGGGAGCCAATGAAGAGAAGCCAATATGGGAGAAATCTGCTCTCTCTTTCTAGTCCCTGTCAGTACTCTAGCTGCAGCATTTTGGATCAGCTGAAGGCTTTTCAGGGAGCTTTTAGGACAGCCTGATAATAATGAATTACAATAGTCCAGCCTAGAAGTAATGAATGCGTGAATTAGCTTTTCAACATCACTCTGAGAAAGGATGTTTCTAATTTTAGAAATATTGCACAAATACAAGGAAGCAGTCCTACATATTTGTTTAATATGTGCATTGAAGGACATATCCTGGTCAAAAATGACTCCAAGATTTCTCACAGTGTTACTGGAGGCCAAAGTAATGCCATCCAGAGTAAGTATCTGGTTTGACACCATGTTTCTAAGATTTGTGGGGCCGAGTACAAGAACTTCAGTTTTATCTGAATTTAGAAGCAGGAAATTAGAGGTCATCCAGGCCTTAATGTCGTTAAGGCATTCCTGCAGTTTAACTAATTGATGTGTGTCATCTGGCTTCATTGATAGGTAAAGCTGAGTATCATCTGCATAACAATGAAAATGTATGCTATGCCTTCTAAAAACTAAGAACTAGTCCTAGTCCAGAACCCTGTTGAACTCCATAATTAAGCTTAGTGTGTGAACAAATTAGAGTCTATTAACCACTGCAGCACAGTACCTGTAATACTGTATGGCATGCTCTAATCTCTGTAATAAAATGTTATGGTCAACAGTATCAAAGCAGAGCTCTGACTCTTTGTCACCCTGGCTACAGTCCTGAAAGCATAAAATAAAGATAGTTTTTTTGTTTAAATCCATTTAACTGTCTCTCATCTGCATTTGGGTTCACATTTTAACCACCACACACTATGACAGAACACCACGACAACACTATGGAGCCAGCAGATGTCACCATCCTGTTGGATGAGGAGCATAAGAGACTGCTTTCCAGCTTAAGTGCTGACAATGGGCCACGTAAAGCCTCATCTACTGTGGGGAGGAATGATTGCATCTCTTGTGCTTCATCAGCATCTTTGGATGTTTGTTCTGTTGTAGTCAGTACAGCCTGGGTATCCTGAGCCAGAGCTGCAGCAGCCCAGATCGTCAGATCCTGTGTGTCCAAAGTCAGAGCTGCCATCCAGAGAATCCCGAGAGGGGATGCCAACAGAGATCCAGTCATCTATGACTTAAATGGGTCCTGATGAGTTGCCTCTGCCCAACCAGAGTGGCTGGATCCTGTGCCGGAGGGTTTCACTCTACCTGAGTCTGAGCCTGTGGGTCTCCGAGCTGCCTCCATCAATGTCGCCCCTAGAGGGGAGACAATGATGCTGGTTTCTAGAGGGTCTCTTCCAACGTCAGTCCCCTGCCATGCCACTTGAGCGTCTCTGTTGCTGTGTTGAGGGGCTCCCTGCCAAGCCACCAGAGGAGTCCTGTCACCTCTTCCTATGTTTGTTTTTGTTGTTGTTTTTGATTCTAGTGCTGCTTGTTTTTCTTTGTTCTGTTTAGTTTACATCCGTTCAGCTCGCTCTCATCCTCATGTGGATCCATGTTTTAAGAACACCACGACAAAGAACGCATGGAAACCACACAGCTGGGGAACAAACGGGTGAACGGAATCAAACTAATGAGACAGAGCGGAAGCAAAACTAAGCACAATGCACACAAGACGAGACACTGGCAGCAGAAAACAGGAAACATGACAGAAATGCACACTTGACACAGAGAACAGAGGGAAACAATGATTAATACAAATAAACTATAACCCAGAACAGAACGCGATAACTAAACCGAGAAGGAACAAATGAAGAAACCAACAAGGAATCACTGAAAGAAGGAACAAAACTCAGATGTACAAAAATCTACAAAAATCACACTAAAAAGACATTTAAATTAAGACATTTAAAAATGAAATATGAAAGTCCACAACTGAAAACACAGAGTCACAAACCCGGGATCATGACAAGAGCCTTTCATTCTTAATCAAAGATCTCTATGATTTATTTTTCTGGCTCATTATAATTAAATCACATTTTAAGTAAATATTATTATGTGTTTCACCACTGCAGCTTTATTTAGTCTAGGCATCTTTATATACTTCCTAAATTAATCTCTCACAAGAGTCATTTAAAACTTTTATTTAACATCAAACAGCACTAATTGTGCACAGCTTTCTGTTTCAGTGAATGAATTGTTTATTTTTTTCATTTTGTAAAGAACATTCAAGATAAACATCAGTTTTAGTAGAACATGTCAACAAGAAGAGTCTGGTGTCTCACTTTAGCTTCTTATATTTTCCACAAGTTCAGATTTGTTCACAAAACAGTGTTTTGTGTTTTGATTCACAACACAAAATATTGTTAAGGCTAACATTCATACAGCATATCTCAGACGAGTTAGTGTGAGAAAGACTTTCTCCCTCATAATTGTGTGTATAATGCAAAACAGCTGCTGTTTTAAACATTTACATTCACACGGATGTCAGCATTTCTGTGTTTTCCCTCATGCACAACAAATTTCATCCAGAAAAAAAAAAAAAGAAAAAAAAGCGAAGCTGAGGGAGATGGAAAGCCATAATAATATGAATATTATGGACCAGCTCTGTTCCATGATCCCCCAGCATTATTTTAAATGACATTTCATAAACATAAAGCCTATTAAGTATTTGACTTGATTTCCCCTTTAAAGGAGGCTTTGAGAGCTCCTTGCAGGGGTTTATGGGTGATTTGTGGTCTGAAGGTGTTAGGCGACCATCTGATGCTGCTGTTCTGGTTCGGGGTGTCTCGTACGCTGTGCCAGCTCCTGCCTTTGATGTGAAATCCTTCCAGGAAATGTAGCTCCCTGTTTCTTTTACGACTAATCCCGTCATGATGTTAAAATGATAGAAAACAAGAGAAATTGGCAATTTATTTGCCGTTATGATTATATAATAGTTCTTAGAATATAAATATGAATATGAAAATGTGAGTCATTTTAAATAAAACTTTGGTTATTTTCTGTGGGCAGCAACATTATTAATCATATGAATAATACTCACTGCATTGTAGGTCCAAGTTGACTTGAATCAGAGGTTTATTTCTGCATTCTTTCAGCCATGAATCGTTTTAATGCTGAATTTTAATCTTAGAATCTAACTGAGGTTTTGTGCTTCTACATGATTCACAGCGAAGCACGTCTGAGTGATGTTTGCCACCTTCATTATTGTCTTGTTGTGTTTAAGATTTTGCATTTCTGTCTGCTTCGTTCTTAACTTTAAGAATATTTACACTGATGTTTTCATAGTGTTCATTACTGGCCATATAACCTTGGAAATTAATAAGTAAACTGTATACAAGCCTGGGGTTGGACCACCAATGCCTTTGCCCACCACCTCCTGCAGACGTTGGCCCCACAGGAGGATGGATGGATGTAACTCACTCGGGCTGAGCAGAGACAGGGCCCATGGCTTGAGGCCTGAGCTCCATCCTCCAGACCTGGCTACAGGGTGGGTCATTGTCCCAGACTGAGGAGAGGGTTCTTGGTGTTCTCTTCACAAGGTTTTTTTTTTTAATCGCACTTAGTCTGAGCCCTCAAGCAGGACCAGTTTGCTGTGCCGAGCTGCCCCTAACAACATAGCTCTTGGAGTCACATGGGCATGCAAACCCTTCCACCATGGTAAGGTGGTGATTCACACAGGTGTGAGGATTTTGGGAACGGGCTCAGAGCAGAACTGCTGCTCCTCCAGGGCATGTCCTTAGTGAGACTCCAATTAAAGAGGTCCCGACCCAGGGCAGAACCAGGTCCAGACCCAGGGCAGAACCAGGTCCAGACCCAGGGCAGACCAAGGAAAAGCTGGAAAAATGATGTCTCTTCACTGACTTGCAGCATCTTGGTGTTTCCCCAAGCACCAAGGTGTTGGAATACAACACGAACCTCCTGGGGTGGCTGGGATGGATGGCTGGATGGTAAACAAGAACATTAACCAAAGATTAGATCAAAATCTTTCTAGTTTATAGATTAATTAATTTTAATCCATAAATAAACCGACATATTGAACATCATCTCTACATTCAGACAAAATCTGTTCAAATACTTTCTGTTCTAGTTGAAGTTACAGAAATGCCAAAGTCTGAAAACAGGCATCTAGCAGACTAAAGCAACAACTTCTGTAACCATCAATAAACCCTGAAATAAAACAGGGGGCCAGAAATGCACAGCTGTGAGGCAAAGGAAATGGAGATGGATTAGGAGCAGACTGAGGACATAAACAAATATGTCAAGACTGGAGAGCTGGATTAATGTCTGCAGTGAGGAAGAACAGGGATGGCGGATCAGAAAACTGAAAGCACTCCAGTTATTGAAGAATTTCATGAGAGTAAGCATCTGGAATTTCCTTGAAATACATCACAGTCCAGCCTAAGTGACGTTTGATGGAGTTATGTTCAGGTCATGGATCCATATCGCTCTGGTTAGAGTGGTGTACGTGCACACTGTTTACAACACTTTGTCAGCAAAGGAGTGAAAAAACCTCGATATGCGCATGAACTGGTGGACAGATGTTGTGCAGCTGTCTGTGAGGGAAAACAAAAAGCTTTCTGAGAATCCCGCTCTCACCTGATGCAGCAAACTGAACAGATTTCCCAAACACAGGACACTTATCATTAAGCTCTATGTTTCAAATAATAAAAATTGTAATTGCCTTTTAATGCAAATAAAATTGCTGTGTCATATATTTGTGATATTTTCAGCTAGGTGGCCCAGAGTCAGTCAGCCAAAGTGTCCAGTCTGGCCCACTGGATGGCTTTGTAAATTGGAGCTGCAGAGCAGGAGGTCATTATTTGGGTCATGAGTGCATCATTCTGTGCAGTTAATTTAATCTGAATCAGTCATCATCAGTTCCAAAGCAAAGCAGGAAATAAGTAAAAAAGAATTATTACAGATATGAAGAGTAACACTTAACAAGGCATCAGGTTGGGGAACACAGGGGAACCAAGATGTTAACACAGAAATGAGACACGAGGAACTAAAACTAACATTAATAAAAATCAAGACACAGAATTACAAAACTTTAAAATTCATTTGGAATCTGGATTTCTTTGAAACCTTCATATCCGGATCTGGACATTGTTTTGAAAGACCAAGAGAAAAAACAATCAGGACTGCAAGATGTGGGATTTCTTACTTTTTTTTTAACTCCTGGGCCTGGTGCTCAGGAATATCTTTCTATTAAAATGTCAGAGGAGAAAAAGGCCCGTGGATTTTCCAGTCAGTTTCATTGGTCCTGAGTCTCCTCCTATTGTCAGTTATGAGTATCACATGTAACAGAGCTCACTTTTCTTTATGTGAGACCTGCGAACAGAAAAACATCTTGACAGTGTTGCAAGGTTAGATCTTAAATGTAGGACCCAAACACTGGGTTTGGGTCTCACAGCTGTTTCATTTCTCCCTTTTCTGACAGTTATTGTAAGTTAGCCTTTCATTGTAATTCCCTGTGATGGATCCCTATATAATAAACACATTTATGTCCCGTTGCTGTTGCTACTCTTCAGTATATTTATGCGTTGTATATTCTTTGTCATTTTCACCTCCACCTTAACTTGATTTAATATGGGACACAACCGTCATACATGGTAAACAACTGTTTGTATATTTGATGTCATTGCTATCAAAAAAACACTTCAAAATACCTCAGACATGTAGGCAAAACTTTCCAGTGTTGATATTTGGTCTTCTTTGTCCCAGAATATACCCAAAGTTGGGCTTTTTGTTTGTTTGTTTTGGCTCAGAAAAACAGGGTAGTGTATAAAGTGTAAAAATTTCCAAAGAGTAAAAACATTTCTCGCCTTTTAAGAAAAGATGAAAAATACAAAATGTATGCAAACATTTTTCCTTTGTGATTTATGGCTTTTATCTTATAAGTTAAAATACTGCTTAAAATATATAACTTAATTTAAACCACTGTATTGCTCTTTGTAACAACTTCGAGCTAGAATCCAGGTTTTCTTCATTTTGGGGCTTTTAGCTGGCACGCGGATGTTGGCTAAATCCTTTGTTTGTGGGGGAAAAAATGAAAGGTTACTTTTTAACTTTTCTTATAAACCGCACTATTTATACACCTAAATGCTTTAAGTGTCTATTTTTAATACACTAATATAAAAATAGCGCAGAAAAGGTAAAAAAAAAAAAAAAGAAAGAAAGAAAGAAAAGCTCCTTTTGACATGTGTCGCAATGAATCATGGGAAAAATAGGGCTCCGTTCTCAGCCGTGCGTCTGCGCCTGCTGTCTAACCTTCCCTCGTGTATCGGCTCTGACATGTGACGGGTTGCTGATCCAGCGCCGAAACTCTCGCGAAATTGGCAACAAATCTGATCAAAATGCTGAGACCTCGTTATTTCCGGGTCACGGGGAGGTTATGGGCGACAGGACGAAAGGCGGAGTGATTACTAGAGAGGTTTGGCTGTAAAGTGACTCACTATCCAGTCGGTGCTAATCGCCGCTTACCGCAGCTAACTAGCTGATACTGCCCGACAGCCCCCCTCCCTCCCCCGGTCACATGAAACATATTTGACCGGAGGGAGGATGGCGGAGCGGGATGTACCGCCGGGAGATCTTCCTCTGCAGGCATCTTCAGAAAGTTCCGGGAGACGAAACTCCTCCGATGAAAACGGACACGCCGACAGCCCGGACGAAACTCTGTCCCCGACCTCGGTGATCTACTTCAGGGAGGCTTTAAACTCGACCAACCTGCGGTTCGCAAAGGCTGGATCGCTGCCGCCCGCTCCGCTCCGGCAGTATGACTTCCAGATTGAAAGAATCGAGTCGAGGCGAAGAAGTAAGTACTGACCGACTTCAGTAAGTACACCTTTCCCCTCCGGCTAACATTAGCTTCCTGATTTACTGAGAATACCAATTGTAGCCCGGCGGTTTACGGTGCTAGCATCGTTGCTAACTTTCCAGCGTCCGTAAACAAACAGCTCGGAGCCGCATGAAGTGGCAGCAGCTGAAGCTGCGGAGGTAACAGGTCACATCACATGATGGCTGACTTCAGCCTCAAATTAATGTTTTCTGCCGTGTGTTCTTCTGTGTTGTATCTCGGCTGATATGTGAACGTGTGTCATGTGTTTTGACAGTCTTGGTTGACCTGCCTTACAGCGCTGCGGCTGCGCCTGTTGTTGTTGTTCATGTTGTTGTTGTTGTTGTTGTACAGATTTATCACCTGATTGGGGCTGCAGTTCAAAAAATGACCGCCTGCCCCCCTTTCCTAACTACCTGAAGGTGAAGGAGGATTCATGAGGATACTTTAGGGAAACTAGAACAGCCCAAACCAGGCTGCTTAATAACGGGACGGTGGCTGCTGTGTACGTGGGTCTGTTGTGTTAAAACTACACTTCAAGGATGGACTATAAATAGCTCATCGTTGATAGTTCACCTCATGTGTTTGTGGCGGGTTTCATTTAGTTAATACACAAGGTTGGAATTAAAAAAAAAAGACAGAAATAGATAAAAAAATATCTGCCACTATGAGATGAATAATTTATTCTGTCCACACATTTTCTCTCTTCCTGTGGGGTCTGTCCACACATGGACAAAACTCCTCCGCTGGCTCCTGGCTCTGAGCCTTTTCTGAATAACAGAGCCAGGACACCTTTTGGAGGAAGCTCATGTCCGCTGCTTGTATCCACAGTCTCAGTCTTTCAGTCACATCAACCGGTAAACTGATAGCTTCATTTTAACACTCAGATCCACAGCAGTGTAGATGCTGCACCAGGCTGTCTTTCAGGCTGCTGCTTTGTTCTTCACTCACTCGTGACCCTGACATATTTGATCTCCTCCACTTAAAGTTGCATCTCATCCCTAACCCAAGGTGGGCGCTCCACCCCTTTCAGCCTGGGGACCGTGGAGAAAGTTCACGGTCCAGTGTACCTCTCTCTAAGAGGCTTCTTTTTAGAACTGAAGAGGTGAAACATCTTCAAAAACTTAAAGAAGTCCAGTTGCCTTTTTCATCAAGCCCTTAAGATGAAATGATGTTTACCACCTGTCAGTCATGTTGATCATTTGCTGCAGTGCGCTGTGATGAGCTGTGGGATGGCGTTATCTACTTTCATATAGGATGGTCCAGCGTCTCCTCTGTTAAAGAAGGTAATAAAGGAAGCATTCAAACATCTTTCCTTGCTATTAAGAGGTTTTGACCTGCTCTTAGAAGTAGGGGATATAATTATCACTCTTATCGCGGCTGCAGATACTTCAGGGTCGCTTTATTCGGTTAGAAACCTTCCTAAGAAATGGAGTCTTTACTGTAGGCTTGGTCATGACAGAGTTAACCACGGCGTTATCGAAACGGATGCTCGTTTGCTTTCACATCTTCATTCTCCTTCAGCACACCAGGCCTTTTACTACAAGTTAAATGAAAAACAACACAGTCCTTAAAAAAAAAAGTAAAGAGGAGTGGTAGGTTTAAATAAAAAAAGAAATTAGTTTGAAACAGCAGCATAAAGTGTTTTGGTTAGCATGTTGGGAGATTCTGTTTAATGTTGTTATCCATTTGAGAGTAGGGCTGCAACGATTAGTCGACAATAATCGACAATAAAAATAGTTGACGACGAATTTAATTGTCGATAATAGTCGTTTATTATTACTGGTGATTTTTTTTTTAACGTAGTGAGACATCTTCCTGTCTGTCTATCTCTGGCGAGCTTCACACATGCGCAATCCGGTTGTTAAGTGATGACGTAGAACTCCAGTTGCGGGTCCAAACTGTCACGTGATCAATTTTCCGCAATGCTGTGTCCCTGGTTGTTTTAACTCGAAAAAAACACACTCAGCTGTGTATGTTACAATCATCTTTAATAGTGAACAGTCATTGGTTATACCGTTGCTGTTTATTTAGAAGCATTTGGACCCAGAAATGATGTCCGACTTAAAGACCGGATAGCATTCAGCGGCACGTTTAGTGATGGGATACTGGTGAAACTGTGCCAACTTTGTTTTACAGGGACGAAAAAGTACTATATACTTTTTTTTAATGGTTGGAAAAATGGACCGTTAAAGTTATATCATTAGCAAACCTGATTAAAAGTTTTGAATTAAGTATGTGTTACTACCACATTTTAAATAACCTTATGCAGGGCTTTCAGGCGCATTTTCCACCTACTCCACCGCTCTGCGCCCTCTACTTTTTAATTTTTCTAAAAAAAAAATTTTGTGCTGTCCACCTTCTCCGTATCCAGCGCCACGTGGACGCACGTGACTATATTTACGTTCTTTCAATCTGAGCCATTTGATTAATTCACGACTGCCATGTGACTATTCATATCGTCTGCTGCCGTCATGGCTTCGGTCTCGGCGCCTGGTACTTTGACATGCCCCCCCCAGCTACTCCAAAACAATTTGAAAGCCCTGCTTATGCAAAATGTAAAAGCTGATAGCTAAATAAGTGTCATTTCATAATTATGTGATACATAATCCGATTAGTCGACTAATTGTTTCAATAGTCGATGACTAATCGATTATCAAAATAGTCGTTAGTTGCAGCCCTGTTTGAGAGGAAGCTTCGAAAACCTTGAAGAAAATCTTTAATTTGAAAGAAAGTTTGACACAGAGCCTGTGTTCAGTCATTTATTTGAAAAGATAAAACTGACTGATATGTATGATTTTAATATGTAACAGCCGTGAAGCAGCTGATGAGTGTGTGCTAATGAAAATATTTACACCAAAACTATTTACAATAGAACAAATGTTGGATATGGAAAGATTGATATTTTCTTAAAAACAAAAAACACAGACAGTATAAGAGGTGGGCATAGCTGCAGTGATGTCACCCATTGGGTTTTAGTCGTTTTTATAGCTTGGATCATTTTTTTTTGACCACATTTTGAAAAGCGGAGGCAGTGATAAGTTATCAGACCAGTCGGTCCACACTGGAAGCAATTCACAGCAACGTGGTGACCAGAGACCACAGAAAGTTAAAACTGCATGTTTTGCCAAGTGAGCCTGTGGGGACTGACTCACTTTTACCTCCATGTTGACTTGAATTTCTTTTTTTTCTACTGTGTTTTGAGCACATGGGAATCACAGTCTCAAAGATTCAGTCCAGAAAAACACAAAAACACAAGCAGAAAAACCTTCAGCAGAAATAACCGTTACTATTTAATGTCTGTTGGAAGGTTTACAGTTGGAGTGCACATAAACGGTGGTAAAGGCAGACTGTGTCAGGTAATATTTTGTGGCAAACCTGTGTAGTAAACAGGCACCACCAAACCCCCCCCGGGGATTAAAAGCTTTTAGTCGACTTTTAAGTTGAATAAGCAAAATAATTGAATGAAAGCTCCAAATTTTGCCGCCTTTCTGATTTCCACTCACGTTGATTTAATGTTCATCTCTGAGTGTGGGTTCTTTCTCAGTTAGATGTGTCAAATGTTTATTCTTCTTGTAGTATTCTTGAAGTGATGCTGATGGTATCGGTATCAGTATCTGATTATCTGATTGTCGGTATCCAGCCGGACTGTGAAGGTGTTAGGCCTGGGGAAGCTGTACCTCTGACCCCTGGGACCTTTGGCCCTATTACCCTTCGTGTTCACTGCTGCTGATGTTTTTCTGCTGCAGCCAGCTCAATAATTTCATTGTCAAATGACAGGCCTGTGTTTCAGACCACAGGAGGGGGGGAGGGGGTACTGTTGATGCTTTAGAGACACGCTGCTGCATCATTAGCCTTGGTTGGTTACTCCGGGGACCCCCCTCCTCCTCCCCCATTTATTTTATTTTTTTACGCATGCACCATCTGCTCACGTGACGATGTGTTGCTGTACCCAGCACTGCTGTCAGCCATCTTGGTCAACACCCACCCAGAGCATTCACTGCGGTGCACGGGCAGTCCAATCACAGAGAACTGGTGCTAAGCTGACCGGAGGAGGGCTGTGATTTTTCAGCACGGTGCTCTCTGTTGCATTTTAAATCCCCAGTCGGCACAAAGGGGGATGACGAGAGGCTGAAGAGGAGGAGGTGGAGGAGTAGAAGGCACAGACAGCTGCATATTTCACCCAGTTGTAGCAAGGAGGAGAGGAGGATGCATGCATAAAGAGGAGGAGCACCCTTTCTAACACCTGCTGAAGGCTGCTGTGGGCCTTTCCTGTCGTGTCCTTTTTGTTTCCTTCTCTGATTCTCTTTTCATCCTTCATCCTCTTTTTGGCCTTCCCTGGCTGTTGGAACAAAAGCTCCTGCGTCTTTTTTTTTAAAACCCCCCCCTTTCCCCTTCGGTGGTGTTAGTCTTGCCTCGCACAAGCTGAGTCATCATGTCTGATCTGACGCCTCAGAGCGAAACCCCGACTCCCACCACAGACAAGATCACCCAGGCTGCCAGGGAGACCATTTATCTGTGCAACTTTCGTGTCTCTGTCGACGGCGAGTGGCTGTGCCTCCGCGAGCTCAACGACATCTCGCTCACGCCAGACCCCGAGCCGGTCCATGAAGGTAATGTGACAGATGAGCTCAGTGTTTTGAGGAAGTGCTCGTGTGGCATCTGCTAGGGCGTGGTGGTGTACATCATGGACACCAGAAGCTACATGTTTCACCTGGTGAACTGTGTGAGCTGTGTCATGGGGGGTTTGATTTCACTGAGGGTTACGCAGCAGGATGACGCCACTTGTAAATAAGCTGGGGGGAGGGGGGGCAACAAAAAAGCCAGGAAGTGCCGGTCCTGCTGGGAGGATTCAAGTATATGTAGCTGTTGTTCCTAAGCTTAAAAAACGTCACCCTGAAAAAACCGTGTTTGTGTGTCGATGATTTACTTTTGTTTTTCTCCCACTGATGAAGCAGGATGCAACTGAATGCAGCCAATTAGATTGAGCAGCGATCACAACCCTTGCTGTAAGCAGATATCTGTAACTGTGTGCTCTGTTTTTGTGGTTCTTAAACCTGCCACACCTACTGAGCACCGAGCAGCCCGACTGGCAGGCCCTCGTAGGCAGTTCAGCTGGCAAATGAAACACTGCAGCGTTCAGCCTACACCGCTGAAGAGTCCTCTTTAATGACATTACAGAAGCCCATTAACAGACAACAGAGGCATCTGCTCTTGTTTTTAGTTTGCTCATCAATATTTAAGTTATCTCTCCTTTTCACTCACTTTGCACAGAAATTGTTACATTTTCTTGTTATTTTTGACACTCTGATGAACACAAGTTTGTTTTATTTGAGTAAAACTGATTGAAAAATAATTGTATTATCACATTGGTGGGTAAAACCTTTTGGGGAGAGCTCCCAAAATGCTCTATGAATGGAAAAATCCTCCTAATTTATTTTAATGTACATGCAGTTTACCCACATGACCTAATTAAACAAGCTGGGTAATCCTTACCACCACCTGCAGCGGAGCATTTTTCCAACAGCCCACATGCATATAATGCTTTTATTGTATAACAACTTTTTTATAATAGTTTTATTATGACTTCAACTGCTGTAACAAAAGAATACCAAAAATAGGATAAATAAAATATTTCTTATTCTTCTTATTAATTTCTGCCATAGACTCTATGGCTGTAGCCACTGTGACATCACATATTGATTGATGAGGTCCTGCTGTGTGTTTTCACCACCGATCTTAGTGTGTTTTTAAAGACTGGAGGTGATAAATGAGGGGTGGTTCTGAAACCGAGGGTCACTGCACACTCATAGGATTGTAACTTATCACACAGTAAAGCTTTTACTCTGCTTTATGTGCCTTTTTGACTCTAATTGCACCATAATTTACAAAATAACTTCATGCACTATTCAGGAAGACCTGACCTGAGTGACTGAGCCCATATGTTTATCAGATGAAGGAAATCTAAAGGTTATTATCCCAGTTTTCTATACAACTGAAGGTCTTGTAAGAACTGCAGGAGTCGCCCCCTGCTGGCTACATTAGGAAGAATGCTGCTTTAATGCACTTAAGCACTGGCTTCACTTTTCACAGCTGAATGAAGCTACGGATGTATAGTTTCCACCAAAAATGTTATAAACGATGGGCACACCCACAGTGCCACCACCCACTGGTTTAAAACTCTGAATTCTGAAGTTTCAGTGTTAGCATTTTGGCCACTGCTGTGTTATTTCTTCTATGGTTGGTATCACACAGGAAGTTATAATTTTAGTCTGATAATCCATTAAAATGGTCCAAAAAGCACCAACAGCAAAAACACAGTTAAAAAGTCCAGTTTAATGACTCGAAGTTGTGGATGAAGGCTGTAGCAGCTACAATAATAATAATACTTGTGCACTTTATTGTGAATATTTAATATATTTGTCTGGCATGTAATTTTGCAGTTCCTTTTTTGTCTGCACAACATAAAGGATTTCACTTCTGTCGGCATCTTTCCTGTTTGACTGAGCGGGACAGGAAGTCCTCGTTAATCGGCTCAGTTTCTCGTTGTTTAGTTGTTTTCCAGATTTCTGGTTTGAGGAGAGCTTTTCTATTTTTCTCTCAGCTATTAATATGATAATACTGATTTATACCATTTTATGCCAAATTTCTTTGCTGCTTTCTGTTTACATGTCATTAGAGAATAAGATGCTGCATTGTGTAACTGTATTAATAATGTAAATAAATCTGCCTAAAAGGCCACAGACCTCCTCCACTAAAAGCCTCTGAGTGTTTAACGCTGACATAAATAATGAATCAGAATCAGACATACAGAACGAGTGGACTGCATTAAATTTGTTGCATTCTCTTAATTGAACCAATTTCTCTTTCAAAGCTGTTTTATGCTTTATAATAAGTGTATAAAATGTTTTGATGTACAGTGATTTTCATAGGGAGGACCTGCACTCTCCTTTTATCTACTCATAAAGCTGGTTGAGGAGTCCAAACATCATTTTTATTTCTAAAAGCTCGAGTTTTTGTTGTCTTGTTGTGTAGTCATGATTCTAACTTCCTGGAAATAAAGAGCTGACTCAGTCCCGCTGTGGTCAGTGCTGTGAGAACTATTAAAGACCATTCCCTCTTTCTTTTCCTTCCTCTTTTAGATCCCAAGGATCCCATCGCGATCGAAAGGCTTAACTTGATGAACATGGCCAAACTGAGCATCAAGGGCCTGATCGAGTCTGCGCTCAACCTCGGACGCACGCTCGACTCCGACTATGCACCCCTCCAGCAGTTCTTTGTCGTGATGGAGCACTGCATGAAGCACGGGTTGAAAAGTAAAGACCACATTTATATCGTCTCCCAAAACTCTTTAGAGTTTGAGAGGAAAACATGAGATTGAGACCTCTGTCATTCTGTCTGTCATTGTCTGTTACTCGTCAGCTAAGAAGACCTTCCTGGGGCAGAACAAGTCTTTCTGGGGGCCGCTGGAGTTGGTGGAGAAGCTGACGCCTGAGGCAGGCGAGATCACTGCCAGCGTAAAAGACCTGCCTGGCCTCAAGTGAGTTTGTTTAAAATGTTCTCCTTAGATTTTAACGATGTTATTTGAGCTTTAAACAGTGCCAAAACTGCCTGGAGGTTTTGGACGGGTTGTTAGGAGCTGTAAGTGTATGCACATCTCACAACTCCTCCCATGTTTGATGCCAGAACTCCTCTGGGAAGAGGGCGCGCCTGGTTACGACTGGCCCTGATGCAGAAGAAGCTCTCAGACTACATGAAGACCATCATCAACAGAAAGGACCTGCTCAGGTGGGTTTGAAGCTTAATATTCGCTGAGGGCAAAGACTCTATATCAAAAGGTGAACATGATGTACCTGCTAACTACATAATACTACAAAATTCAGCCACAGATGTCTTGTATGGGTTGTAAGTACGATTACCTGTATAACATGTTGTATTATTTGTCAGGTAATTGCATTAAATTTCACAAGAAGGGGAAAAAACACCACAAACATGATGGAAAGGTTCAGTTCATTGACTTGGCTTAGTGGATGTGAAGGTGAGCAGGCAGCTTAGTCTTCATTCACCTGAAAGTTAAAGCAGCCACGCCCCTGATGACGCACACACGGTTGCTTAAAACCGTCATCGCCCGATCAAAACTGCTCGCGGTAAAACTGAAACGCATGTTGAGGTCCAGGCGAACCAACTGTTACAACAGAGAGAAGTATTAACCAGGTTATTGCAGGCGGCCACACGTTGTTCACTGCATGTCTGACATCGACATCTTTAATTTGAATTTAACTGATTTTTATTCCTAAACGAGTGAAGTGACCCTGAAATATCTGCAGCCATGATAGGAGCTGGTCAGATTCTCTGAAGAAGGGCGCTTCACTGTTTCCTTTATATTATCTCCGTTAGCAGAGGACACACTGGAGCATCCTTTACGAAAGAAAACGATGTCCCACCATTCATACCAGCACGCCCTGTGACCACCATTAAAAACACTCAGTGTGACTGACAGGTTTCATTTTTTATAAGCTCTCTAAGTCTAGATTGTGAGCTATATTAATTGATCAAAGTGAGTTTACGATTTGCTGCTGTTCAGTTTGTATCAGTGATGTCTGTTGTCGTACTTACCTGACCTCAGTTTTGGAGCCTGCCTCAAGAGGCCATTGGCGGAACTGCAGGCACACACCTGAAAACCTGCTGCCTGATCTCATGGCGCTCTCTGTCTCCTCTCTGTAGTGAATTTTATGAGCCAAACGCGCTGATGATGGAGGAGGAAGGTGCCGTCATTGCCGGGCTGCTTGTTGGACTAAATGTCATCGATGCCAATCTGTGTATGAAGGGAGAGGACTTGGACTCGCAGGTTAGTCTGCTTTCAGCTTCACCTCTGACACCACTGAGCTTCTCAAACTAAATAAAAGACCCGACTCCTTCAGGAGGTGAGGGAGAGGAAAATCACGCTCCCCGGTGTAAACTCAGTGCTGTGGCATTATTTTCTGATCTGTGTGAGCAGAAAGAAGGCCGTATGGAACAAGGATGTAAACTCGATTTCACTGAGTTTCACTGGCTTTAATCAAAAACCTAAAAATATCCTGGATGAATGCAGATTAGCTCTTTGCTGCCTTACAGCCAACAGCCTGCTTCAGGAAGGCTGAATCTGACAACTGCAGGTAGCATGGAGCATAACAACCAGATGTGAAAGCAAAATAATTGTAATCTTTAAATGTTATGAGTGTTGACATTTTGTCATTAAGATTTAATAAACCAGAGGCCATTTATGTTGGCAAAGGAGGCAACGATATTGGGCTGCCTTTGTGCCTGTGCAGGTGTATTTGAACAATCACCAATGAGTAGTTACTGTTCTGTTATTAGTTCACATTAAAATGCCAACAAAAGTCATGTTGTGCTTCATGTATGTTAAAATGGCCAGCAGTGCAGCTCCTGATTGTTCTTACTTCAGTAACTCCACAGGAAGTCGGTCACATTTGTCAGACTCTTCTTCAGCTGTCGCGTTGGGAATGAGGCCGGGAGGAAAGTTACAAAGCTAACGTGTGCCCAACTTGGTGACTCCAATAAAACAGCCTGCAGATGTTCCACACGTAGTTTGTTTGGATTGTGTGATCATTGATCTTTCCTTTTCTTATTACATCTGCAGGTCGGGGTGATCGATTTCTCCATGTACCTGAAAGACGGTGGGCACAGCAGCAAGAGTGCAGAGGGGTGAGCAACACGTCGTGATTTTTTTTAGTCCCATTAACAGTAACTCTGCAGTGGAAGAGGAGCGTCTTTGTTTCTGACTTCTGTCAGGGATTTACTGAAATAGCCACCAGAACAGACGATAGATGCTGACTGCAAAGAGTTTATTAGGTGGTTGTTGGTACATCTAACCTGAGATGGATTTAGTCAACAAGTTTTTTAGAGGACTTTAAAAAAGCCAAACTAAGTAAATTAAATCAGTGAAGCACCACATGTTGAACAGTTAAACTGAAATATTCCACAAATTGAGTCACATTATAGACATAAACACTGGATCAATGAGTATGAATTATAACTGTGAGATGTTTATAAGTTACATTTTGTGCCGTGAAACTGTCGTTTAGCCTGATCTGAACAATCGAGATGGTCAAATGTCTGTGCGTGGAGTCACGTTGAAGCGAGCTGCACAGAGGATGTTCATACGCGAGCCCTGAGCTATCAGCTGTTGTAATTACAGACAGTATAAAAGACAGAAATCACCCACTGGTTGGTGAGGTCTCAGTAAGAAGCTGCCTTCTTCTCTGTGTTTTGAAACTGGTCGGATGGATCTGACTGAGAAACCAAGAAGCGTTCCCCCGATAATCCTCCTCTCTCACTCTAACAACCATAATTTATAGAATAAAGTTTGTTTTATTCAGTATGGCCTGAAAGCTAGCAGCTGAGCCCATAAAGTCATCAGGAAGGTGTTTACTGAGCTGCAGCTCGAAGGAGCTGAGGGCCGTTTTCTCATAGACTTCTGTAACCACTGTCAGTGCCCCCTGGTGGTCATTAAAAGAACACAGGTTTATGTCACTTCTTTATACTATGGTTGCACTTCATTAAGGTAAAAGGTAAACATGTTGTTCTCCTACCTGAGTACTCTTACCTCTGTTGACTGACAGTCTTGAACTTCATTAGCATAATGTGTCCTTTTATTTGGACATGGATTGAGATGCCCAGCTGTCCAGTTCACAGCCCTCGGGCCATATTTTTCCCACGTGGGGTCTTTGTACTTAAATTGTTTTGTTTTTTTTTAAAAGGAGAAAAACTGAAAGTATTTCGATTTAATGAGCCCAAACCATCAAACGTTTTCCTCCAACCTAAACAGTTTTCAAGTACTGTTCTAGTGTCAGACGTTCTGTCACACTTGTTGAAATATGAACTTAATTTGCTTCCAGATGCAGAATGAAAGGCATCACTGCTTTCATGCTGACTTTCTCTAAAAATATAAATACATGTGTTATGTGATTCATTTGAAAAAAGTATCAAATAAACATGATTTCACATTATTGAAGAGGCTGCAGTAAATGTTAAAGAGCTGAGTGCTGTAATTAATATGTAACTACATGTTTCTCTGTGCGTTTCAGCGACGGTCAGATCACAGCGATTCTCGATCAGAAGAACTACGTGGAAGAGCTGAACAGACATTTAAGGTTTGTCAGGGTGATCAGCTCACTTCACTCTCTGTACCTTTCCGAGCTCGGCGGCTCACGGGATTTCTGTCTGTTTACAGCGCGTCGGTAAACAACCTGCAGGCCAAAGTGGACGCGCTGGAAAAGTCCAACACGAAGCTGACAGAGGAGGTCGGTCTCACAGAGTTTCCTCTTGACTGTCTTCTTTAAATCTCAGCACGGCTGCAGGGACTTTGTGTTTACCGAGCTGCTTCGTTGATTTCTGTCCCCGCAGCTCGCAGTGGCGAATAACAGGATCATCACTTTACAAGAAGATGTGGAGAGAGTAAAGGAAGAGAGCTCGTATCACCTGGAGTCCAGGAAGGTGAACGCATTTGTCATTTAAAAGAGAACTTCTTAATCTGCTCATTTATACCACAGCTGATGCAAGAATTTGGAAATTTGTAGTAAAAACAAACGTTCCTGTTTTCTTCAGGCATTACGGAGTGATTCAGCAGCAGACGGACACGCGCTGGGCGAAACACGCAAGCAGCTCAAAGAGGAAACTTTGCTTCGGCTGGTGCGTTTAGGTTCTGGATACCAGTGAGGGATTATACACTGCTGTTACAG
Source organism: Archocentrus centrarchus (assembly GCF_007364275.1). NCBI lineage: Eukaryota > Metazoa > Chordata > Actinopteri > Cichliformes > Cichlidae > Archocentrus > Archocentrus centrarchus. Next base: position 5,916,668 of record NW_022060256.1, read on the forward strand.
TAACAAATGCACTTTTACAATGTGGAGAGAGAGGTTTTTATGCATTTTACAGTGACGTGATTTCACTGTAAAATGCACAGATTCCATGAGCTTTTAAACCCAAATTTCCTCGTCCTGTTCTGTCCGTTCAGCGGTGACACATTTAAGCCGTGCAGCTTAATCTTGACTTTCCCGTTTATGTTTTTCTAATTGATAAAGTCTGAGCAAGCGTGTCTTGTGGTTCTGACTTGTGTGCAGGATGTGGAGAAGGAGCTAGAGGTCCAGATTGGGATGAAGCAGGAGATGGAGCTGTCCATGAAGATGCTGGAGAAAGACATCTGTGAGAAGCAGGACGCTCTGGTGGAGCTCAGACAGCAGGTGGAAGACCTTCGTGCCATCAACCAACAGCTCATCCACAAGTCACAGGTGAGGCGGCACTTCTGATACTTAACTGAGCATAAAAGCTTTAAAAGGTCTGCGTCCTCACTTTTCTCTCAGGGTTTTACTGCAGATTAAAGGTGCGCAGATGCTCTTTCTACACTTTTGCTCCAAAAATATAGAGCTTGTCTTTTCTTGGTTTGGCTATCTAACATCCTGTCAGCATTAATTTATCAACTAGGGGGGGTCACAGTTGTCAAATATCCATCCATCCGTCCTCTGACCCCTATCCTGGTCACAAGTGCAGTAGTCTAAGCAGAGATGCCCAGATTCCCAAACCTCCTCCTCCTCCTGCTCTTCCCTGTAGAAGAGCTGTAGGAGGATTAGAGCCCTAAGATATTTATTTTTCCCACACATCTGTGTGTATATGGAGGAAAGACATCAGCTGAATGACTCGGATCATCTTCCGCAGAGTACCGATGCCGGCTCAAAACAGAAGAGCGAAGTCATCGGTCGCCTGGAGGACAAAATAAACCAGATGTCAGGGACCATAAAACAGCTGGAGACCAGGTGAGTGTCGTTTAATACAGCAGGATATGATGTGTTTACAGTGGAGATGGCTTATATTCATGGACACACTTTCTCTCTCTTCACTTCCTTTTTCATTATTTTTCTCCATCATTTGTTCGTCTGTTGTGTTGGAAAAAAAAAAAATCTCTGAATTAGTGACAAACATTTGGTGAAGCAGGCCCGAAACCTGAACTCAGCAGCGGGGAAGCTGCTGCAGCTGCAGCAGTAGCTTCCTGCTCTCATGAGCCTCAATACAAACATACAACCCTGCCTAATATAGAAATAACCAAACTAGGATGTTATCTTTTCTGTATGATGCTCCTTTGTTGTTGAAAATAAAAACCATCTTCTTACAACCTCCTGCAGCGGCTCTCCAGCATCAGCTTTTAGTGTGGACTGAACCGATCCTTCTAGCAGCCTTTAATCCTTGTGTTTTCCGACAGATGTGCTCGCCGCATCAGATTTATACTTCAGATTTTTGTTTCTTAAAACTGCCCCGTTAATGCTTTTAGTCACACGTCTGAGAGGTCTGAGAGGAGAGGGGCCTGAAAGAGCTGATGGACTGATGATTAATGTGCCAATAAACCCATGCTGGATATTTCAGAGTTGCTGTAATGTTATTCGTCCCCAAACGTGAGGTTGTCAAATATTTTTGACCGACAGAGAGAACTGATGCCGAGGGGTTTGTTCAGGTCATCTGTCCAGCACAGAAGAAAGGAGGGGCAAATTTAATTAATAATTTTGAATTGTATGTGAACATAAAATTGGTGTCAACTGTAGTAATCATTAGGCTAATAAAACGCTAAACAAACACAGCCGGCTTCATCTTCTTTGGCTAAAGTCTCCCAGCGTCAGATTCTTCTTTTCTTCCTCAGTCGTGTTTTGTTTTTTTAAATTTTCTTTTAGTTGACATCTGTTCCCAGCCATGTTTCTCCTCATCACGTTTTTATTTTACCACGAGTTTATGTTCACCCGCTCACCCCAAACCAGATGCAAACAGGCCGAGAAGCAGAGGGACCTGGCTTTGGAGGCCAACCGGCTCTTCAAGCAGGAGTTTGGAGACAAAATCGAGAGTCTGCAGGTGGAGGCGGAGCAGCTGAGGAAGCAAAGGTACAGTTTGGCACCTCTTCCTGCTCCATTTGGAACACTGAGAAGTCCAAAAAAATAAAAGGCACACGTTCATTTCAGTGATTTGGGGCCAGAGTAGAAAACGTGATCTCTAAGCTGTGGCTGAGCTGTTAGCAGCGCTATAACTGAGCTATAAATCTTTGTTGCCTCCATATTATTTTGTTGCTTTAGGTCTAATTTGGAGCAGGAGCTGAGGAAATGTCGTGAGCGAAGGAGCGAGCATCACCTCGGTGCTTCACCGCGGCCATTCAGCGCTCCTCGGACCGACAGGAGACAAGCGGAGGACGTACCAAGAGTAAGTGTGTTCTCATGTTAGCGCCCAAGTCCGAAGAACAGCCGCCAGCTTTGCTCTTGTGTATTATGAGTGTGTGTTTTTCCCCAACAGCAACTCCCAGAAGCCCCGTCAATCAAGAAGGAGAGAGAGCAGCTACAGAGTGAAGACAAAACCAGCCTGAGCTCCAGCCTGTAGGTGGCTCACACTTTCAGAAAATAAAGTAAAATTTATGTAAAAATATTCACTTTATTATATCTCTCTTTAACTTTATAGGTCTTTGTCACATCACAAAGATGACCAGGTGAGATTTTACCTTTTGCCACTTTGATTTCCTGTCAGCATGTCGTGCAGGCGACAGTTTGTCCTCACAGCGTTCAGAGGTTTGTTTTCTTTCTCCTCAGAACGAGTCGTTCTTGGTGATCAGCGAGCCTTCGGTGTGCACCATGTGTGAGCAGGGCGACTCCCTCCTGAGGACAAAGGTACAAATTATGAAGGATCGTTGTGGACTTTAATTATCAAGAATATTTTTTTGTGTTTGAAAGTGTTTAAATAATTAAAACTTCCCAAAGCGATTAGCTTTAGTGAAGATCAATCAATCATAAGTACTTTTATTGGTAAATAGAGCAAATCTATGCAGAGTCAGTACTTATAGTGTTGACCCTTCTTCATAATTCCTTCATTGCTCTGTGGCACGCTGGAGATCAGCTTCTGGGTCAAACCCTGTGGGCTCCTCTTGTCCACTCACTTTTTAAGCACTGACCATAATAAAAAGCCCAGAGTGATGGAGCACCATGTCTGAAGCCACAGGTTCTAACAACAATAAACTCCCAAGATCTTAAAAAGCCGCACTGGACTCCTTGACGGGCCGGTTCTGGTCCTCGGGCTGCATGTTTGACACACGAGGGTGGCCTTAAAGGGGGAGGAGCTAAAATGGCTCGTTTCAGACACATGAAGAACTGCGGGGGTTTCACCAAAGCCCAGTGTGAGATGAATAAGGATCATTCTGGGCTGTGAATCATGCAAAGCTGCTCTAGTAGAACCTACAACTAAAAACATGGAGCTGGAAATGAGCAGCGCAGTTCCCCTTTCGCTGGAGAAACCCGGGAACGCGTCCCCAGCCGTGGTTTCCTTTAACGGAGGTGTTTTTCTTCTGCTTCTCTGCAGAAACAGTGTAAGAACTGCAGCGGCGTTTTCTGTGAGAGCTGCGTGTCCAAAGAGCTGCCATTACCTTCTTCCATTCTCCCAGAGACCGTCTGCACCGCCTGCTACTCACTGTTACTGCAGCAGTACGCTTCATCACCAACATGAACCCACACACACCAGAGGCATGTATAAGTAAAACTGGAGCTCTGTCTGCCATTACAGCCGTGTGTGTGTGTGTGTGTGTGTGTGTGTGCAGGTTTTCCTTACAATAAAACTGAAGACATTTATCTTCTTCTTCCGGTTCAGTGTGTGTGGGTGAATTATGCTGCTGTGGGCACTTAAGCTAAACTTGCAAAAATCACATGGCTGGATTAAAAAAAAAAAATGCCCACCTGCATCATCTCAAAGTTTAATGCACACATTTCTATCCCCAGTTTTAACAGATAAAAAAGGAAAAAATGGAATTTGATCCTCGGTGTTTCTTCTTAGATCGGGATATGAAGTCATTCACAGGGAAAATCCTGACAAACATCTTTGACCAAATACTGTCGTTAAGTGTGTCATTATTTTCTTAAAGACTGTATGTTTAAAAATATATATATATCATGTAATATATAAAAAAAAAGTTACAAATGTTTATTTCTCTCAGCTTTTTGTATTCTGGAAATTCTAAAGTAAACTGGAATGAAGACTGGAAATCCAGGAAAGACAACTTCCTAAATCAAAATAATATCACCAGAAATCCTGCTCAGCCACAACATTAAAGCCATCGCTCCAATACTGTGTAGGTCACCCCAGCACCGCTGGCCCGTCCGGTCACGGGCGTAGGACTTTTGGGTCATCTGGCGCAGAGGCGTTGGCAGCAGGAAGTACCCATAACTGCTTTCAGAGTTAAAAACTGATACCAACGTGTCTGTTTCTTAAATATGATGGTTAGAAGCTTAGCATAAATACTGGCAACAGTCCTCCTACAGGTAACAAAATCCACCTTTAAAGATCAATAATTAACATGCTATTCCGTGTTTTGGATAATCCACACAGAAACCAATGTGTGAAGTAGAGGCAGTGGTTCTCAAAGTGTGGCCCACGGCCCCCTGGTAGGCCACAAGAAGTCACAATATTGTTGGACCTGTTTTGAATCCTGAATTTGTCTCGTGTCTCATTAATAGTGGGACGGGAAACACTTTGTGACATTTCAAACTGGGTCTCTGGTTCTGTGTTTGGGGAACAGCTGCTCCACGGGAGACATTTTTGGTCTTTTGTTCCAGTCTTTATGCTAAGCTCAGCTAATGATTTTTTTTAAGTTTACAAAGCTGGCTTCTTCTTTTTTTCCTTCTGTTGTGCATTAGAAGTGGCATTAACAAAAAGGCTTAAAATCATAGTCATTTAGCATTAAGTCCCATCAGAGTCTGGTGTGGATAAACTGGATGTGTTACAGCACCTTTGAATGCTCGGCTCCGCCTGGCTGGATTGAAGTGGAGGCGTATCAGTGTGTTTATAACTAATGTTGATTAAAACTAGTTAAATGATTTTTTTTTTGGGGGGGGGTTGTGGCTGAAGATGATTAACAGGTGATTATTGACAGCTTCTTTGCTTAACAATAAATGTATGAAAATCTATGAGTGTATGCCTCTTTATTGGTTCAGCAAATTAAAACCACATTTGAGATTGCAGAGCTTCTGTGGATACAGGCTGTATAAATACATGTAAGAGTGGGGCCAACCAAGAAAATCAAACTAATCTAAGAGGGCCTGCAGCCTCAGCAGAAACATCCATACTGTTCTTACTGTGCATGAAAAATGGTTTAAATCCACAAACTCATTTTCTCTGAATATTCTTCCTGTTTCGTTTAAAGCAGAAGTTTTCTCAGACAGAATTTGCACATTAATGTATCGATCCTGTGGACCTGAGCTGGAAAAGCGGTTCAGAGGACAAACAGTTAAAAATCTTGCCTAAAATGAGCATTAATAGAATCCATTTGATTAAATAAAGGCAGCTTTGTTTGTGACACCAGGAATGTTTATTATTTGATGTCCATGTCGGGCTGGAAAATAAATAGCAGAATCCCGTGTGTGTGTTTGGCGTCCGCGTGTCCACGTTCACCTGCAGGAGAGAAAACACATGTAACCAAGGTAACGTCAGGTGTGGGTCATTTTCAGTCTGCGCTACGTGGTTGTGTTTGCTAATATTCCACTCGGTCCATATCTGTGATTGGTCAGACGCTGCTAAAGATTATGTGAAATAAAGGAAAAAATATCCAGGTTATGATGAACTTTGACCTCTGCACAGGCCTCAGAGCAATTTGTGCAGAACAGAAATAATAAATTCACGTCTCTTCCTGTCTGAGTCAGTTTGAGACCAAATATCTTTCCAGAAAGAGGAAACAGCACTGCCGTCTTCTGTGTTTAATAACCAGCTTGTAATTTTTGTTTCACACAAAAACTTAGATTCCTTTAAAAATGTGCATTAACAGATTGGTGTAGATGTGGCTCAGTGTTTCCTACCTTTCATCACAGTCTGGTACAGAGTTGAGAAATAACTCGATGTATCGATGGCCTAAAAATAAAAACATAATATCATAAAAACATAACATCCCCACAGCAAAATTAACTCTCAGAGAATTAAGTCAGAAAAGATTTGGACTCAAATGAACTGCATTAATCACTGCATGCTTATGAATGCTGTGCTTTTATGTGTAAGTTTGGAATTTGTGTCACTGAAGTTCAGCAGGAATTAACAATAAATCCTTAAACAGGATTCAGAGTGTATATTCCCACTGTGCATCCTGAATTCCTTTCAGGATTCTCCCCTCTGGTTTTTCCACAAAGTGCACACCAGTGGATAAACAAATGAAACATTGTAACATTTATAAAGGTAGGATTGATTTTAGGACCCAATAAATTTCCAGCTCAGTGCAGATCTGAGTTCAGGGTTAACTACTTATTTCACTTTTGTGCCCAACTTTAATCTAAAAGCAAAACTGAAGCCGGTCCAACACTGCAGGCTGCTCTAGAACAACGTCCTCACCCATGTTCATTCTGTCTCTGGACATGGCGGCCACAGCGTCTCTGTGGCAGCTGAAGTAAACGTCGGCCTCTCCGCTCGGCCTTCCGTCTGGACCGCATTCGATCAGGATCTTAGATACGACCAGAGGAGAGAAGAACTGCAACAGAGCAACACGAACGCATCAAAATCACATCCGCCTGCAGAATCAGCTTCATCGTCTCGACACGTGAACCACTTTACCTTCACTATGTCCTCTCCAGAAACCTGGAAGGGAAGTCCTCTCACGTGGACGTAGTGCAGCGGGACGGTGGAGCTCTGAGGGTGAGCTGATGGAGGAGGAGATGAACAGTTTTCAGGGGGCTCACTTAAATATCCCATCGGTTTTTAACCAAATATTCACTGAAGCTGTCCCAGAACATCCACGTTACAGATGTTGGAAAGGTGGTCCTGAAATAGTGTTTAATATTCTGTGGCAAAAAGCTAATCATAAACAAGAGCCATCACCCATGGGGGAATCCCCCCACATTAATGAAAATATAAAACACATGTAGAAGTCCGGAAAAGCCATCTTATTACCATCTGCAGAACTATTTTGTCCTAATTTGGAGTCCTGAAATCTTCCATGTTTAATCTCCACTTCAGATAAAAACAGCCAAAGGGTACAAAACATTACAGGAATATGAATATCACGCTGCACATCTTTGAAGAGTAAAGAACACTTTATGCCAAATTTCAAGGCTCTACTCGTGTTTTTGGAGTCTAGCACCACCTGCTGTTTCATTCAGACCGACTCCTCACCTGTACTCCCACCAGAGCTTTTAGGTTGCCTCACCTGTCTCACAGAGAGGAGGTGAGGCAACAGGTGTTTAACTAAACGAGAGCCTTTGAGCTTCATTTTAAAATGATGTTAAATGACAATTTGCACAACTACATCATCTCCTGATGTACTTTATGATCTCAGGTCTAACAGTCCTTGTGCTTTCTTTAATATTTATATTCATGTTAAGTGGAAGATTTGCACTTCCTCACCGCTCCTCCTGCTCACTGACTGGGAACTGGTCTGAGATGAAAACGGACTTGTCCTCCTCCTCCTGGTCGAGTGAATGTCATCACTTCTGCTGGGAAACACCTCGACGTATCTGCCGACATTACAACGAGCACAAGAACCCATAAAAATGATTTTTAAAGAAAGATGATTTCAGCGTGCTCCGTCTCGAGTCTCTGCAGCTTCCTACCTGTTCCCTATGATCTCTCGGTCTCTCTGCAGCGCTTCATCAGCTGCTTCCTGAGACGTGAACTGCACAAAAGCCTCCCCAGACTTTCTTCCCCTGGAGTCTGTGACCATGGTGATCCCATTCTCCATTATCTCCAAACCTGTGAAACACAGTTTGTTAACCTAAAGCAGCAAAAACGGGGGGACAAAAAGCTTTAAAATGTCTTTTCCTTCTAGAGTTTAAAACCATCCAGACTACAGGCCTGTTTACCATCAGTCTGCATCAGCATGAAAGCCTCTCTCTGCATTAAAAACCCACTGTCAGTATTTATTAAAGAGGCTCAGTGTCTGAAAGGTGCTTTCCTCATTACGTATGTATTCGCCACCTTAATGAGGCACAGCCAGGACTGTGAGTGATGAAGCTTTATCCCCTGAAGGTTGGAGTTTTCTTAAGTTTCTTGTTTTCATAGTGATGAGAAACCAAAATCACTGAACTTTAAATTAATAGCCAACATTCCTTTATTTGGTCTTTTAGCAAGTAAATCTGTTGAATTTGCATTGATGTGGTTCAGTTCAAATAAAATAATCTAGCAACACAGTGTACCTGAAAAAAAGTGGACAATGTCAACCTCGGTGCAGGTGAAGGGGAGCCCTCTGAGCAGCACCACCCCATCAGCTGCTGGAGGCTGCGTGGCTTTCCTCAGGATGGCTTCAGCATCGCCGTTCGTCACTTCGTACACTGAGACAGGACAGGAGAATATGTCCTCATGAGTGAAATGGACATGAATGCTTCCTATCTATTATAGATTAATCATATGCTGTGGATGTCTGCTTTAGAAGGGATGTGTTGCCAGAAGCTGCACCCTCCTCTGAAAGTGCCCAACTGTTCCTCCACACAGAGATCACAGCCAGGGATGCAGTGTTTGTCGTAACTGGGGTCACAAACCGAGCTGCATGGCCACGACAAAAAGGTAGCTGCGCACAAATACCATCTGATACAGTTTATTTTATATTAAAGAAAAAAAGGACGGACCTAAACCGACCGTGTATTAAAGGCCGGAGTCCTTACTGCAGGGCTGCAGGTTTGAGTCCGCCCCAGGCCACTTCCTGCGTGTCCAGCACTCTAACTCCACCCCTTCTTTCCTGACTCCTCTCTAACAAACGCAAAAATATGCCTAAAAATAACTCACACAAACAGCCTAAATTAAAGAATCAATAAATGAAGAACTAAATCTCCGGCCCTTAAACTGTGTGCACAAACTGAGAGCACAAAATCCAGAAACTGAAGAAGCTGAAGGAGTTTTCCTGACATTTTCCCTCTTTCACACGGGCGTCCTGTTTGGAACAAACCTTCAACGAACCGTGGGCCGAGGTACTGCCGGTGCTTCTCCAGAGCTTTGCTGACATCCTCCTCGTGCTCCATCTCGATGAAGGCTCGTCCTGATGGCCTCCCCAGCCTGTCCGCAGTCAGGTGGATGCCTTTCACCCCGTCGCGTATCCTGCAGTCTGAAGCACGGTAATGGCAGAAAATGAACCTCACATCTAATTTACTCATATGTTGTGTATGTGACAGAAATCAATTACAAAGTACAGGTGTGCCAGTCTTCAGACTCTCACCTGAGAAAAACTGCAGGAGGTCCTGAGCTTTGCAGGACCAGGGGAGACCTTTGACCTGCACGATGTACACCTCCTTGGCCTCTGGTTCTGACTCAGGCTGATAGGCCGGCAGCGGTGGGTATTCATCCTCACAGGTTCCTCCTGTCTGGAAGATGAAGAGCAAAATAAATAAATATATTGTCCCAATATGAAACAGAAATGATCACACATGCTTTTATTTCATCGCGCCTTGATTATTGTAACTTCCTCTGGCTGAGCGAATCATCCCTGGATCATGCTGTCGTTGCTCCGGCTTAAGGACAACATGAGTGTGCGCTTTTGAGGTTTTGACTCCCAAGTTGTGGAATTTGCTCCCACTGGACTTCAGATCCGTGGACACTGCTGATAGTTTTAAAAAGGAAGCTTAAGACCCACCTGTGCAGCCTGGCTTTTATCTAGTTTTATCTGTTTATACCATTTTAATTGTATCTGTTTTTATTTTGTGAAGCAATTTGTGACTTTTGTTCTTAAAATCACTTTATAAATAAGCTTTACTTAAAACCTTCTGTTGTGCATCAGTGTGAGAACTAAACTAAGCTCATTTAGTAAAGGGGTGTGAGTGCTGGTAACTTAACATATAAAGATAATTAAACAGCTTCCTCAATATTTATGGCAATTAGCTACTTTTGAGAGGACCAAAACTACCAAAAATATAAAATTAATAACATTAATTGATGTTATTAATTTTAACATCCATTAAATGCATTACAAACAATATCTTAAACCAGTGTAGGCACTGGTTAATTTACAAAACGTGACACACACAAATGCCAGTTTTCTTTTTGTTACCATTCAATTTTCTGTTATTCATTATTTTCCCTTTGCATGCCCTGGGCCCTGGGTTGGCTCGGCTGCATTATATGAGAGAGACGTGAAAAACTGTCGATCTAAATTTATGGGAGGATTCTGAAAGAGAAGCGATGGTGGCCGGAGTAAAACCTACAGGGGGAGAAGCTTTTAAAACCATATTTGTGGACAAAGTCAACAAACTTTGAGGGAATTTCTCCTGCATATGCTGGACGTGCAGTTTTTATATCGCGCTTACACTGAAATGAAAGTAAATTTAGAGCATGCTTCAGAAGGAACGTCAAAGACATGCTCCTAGAGGGACTTTGGAAGGAGTCATCAGCTTGAGTTCATGATGCTCTTTGGTGACACTGTTATAGCAGCTTTATGCTGACTAGGAGCTGAAAAACAGCCATGAAAGCTCAGGTAGAATAAGCAGGTGTTAACCTTAGGACCAGCACAGGCCAACAGATCACAGCCAGATCACAAGGAAAACAAACACAACAGAGCTCACAATAGAAATCACTGTTTCTTTTTTCTAAGTGAGTCACCCCTCTGTGACCCAAACACATGCTAACCCATGCGGAGCACCTCTGAGACTAACCTTCGTACAGAAGCCGCTCTGGCTGCTTCTCACTGCGGGCTGCAGCTCACACAGCCTCCGCACACAGGCTGTCCGGGCCGCCGAGGTCCAAGCTCGCTGCTGAGTAAACCCACACCTGCCCGACGCAGTCGGCACCGTCAGCTGTCTGACTGCGACACACCGCCGCAGTACAAACCACAGAGATTTACCGCCGCAGGACATCGTAGCCGAACCGAGCCGGAAGTCAGGTCAATCACAGTGTGTTTTACTGAGCGGACACCCGGACTGTCTGAGGTCGGGTTTCTCTTATGTCGCCGGTTAGTTTGGCTAAGTTAGCATCACACTAACTTGTAACTGAGTGCACTCACGTGGGTCAGTGACAGTCAAGGGCAGCCGTGGAGCCGTTACCGTCAGTCTGCAGCGGCGTTTCTGATATCCGCTAAGGCTTTTCACAATAAAAGTCGAAACATTAACCCGTTACCACAGCAACGCTAACAAGGACTTTTATATTTTTCGCTTTTTGTTTCATTTTGAATTTTAATTTGTTTAGTTTCCGTTAGTTTTATTAGTATTTTATTATTATCATTTTACCATCACTCCACTTTTTAACTGAATGTTATTTATATAGCACCACCCTGTGCTGTAAGGCAAAGACCTCACAATAATACAGAGAAAACCGTATCAGGCCCCTGCGGCCAGCACTCGATGAAAGAAGGGAGGAAGAACTCCCTTTTAACAGGAAGAGACGAAGAGAGGAAATGAGAGCATAGAGAGACATGGACAAAAGACAACACATGTACACATACTGTAAATGTAGGACAAAAAATGCACTTACAAGTTTTTGCTGTTTTATTTGTCACTGGTCATGTAGCTGCATCGCCATAACAGCTACCAAACAGCAAAAATTAAATACAATATATGGAAATTAAATACAATATATGGCATGATTTGTGACAGAATGATAGTAGCAAGAGTGAAAATGAAGGTTAAGATGGTGGTGAGACCTGCTATGATGCATGATTTTGAGACAGTGGCAAGAGGCACAGCTGGAGGTGGCAGAATTAATATTAATTCTCCTAGGACTAATTTTCTAATATTAATATAAGAAGGAATATTCTTATATTAATATAATATATAGGGAAATTAAGTTTTACATAGAAAAAATGCATTTTTTTAATGTTTACTTTTTTCAATTTTTGGTTTCTTGTTTGTTGTTTTAATCATGTCGGTGGCTCACTGCTATAAAATTAGAATAAACTATATTAGCAGATCTGCTATTGTTTACTTTTAATTGGTTATTGTGTGACAACAGATTCACCTGCAGCTACACTAACGTGTCACAGAGAGAGAAGCTGCAGTTTTCACATTTATATTTTTTATTATATAAAAAACACACTGTTGTGACTGTGTTTGTTTGTTTGTTGTGTTGGTTTTCAAGACAGTTTATTTACCCTTTAGAGACCAAGCCTGCTGCTCAGAGAAACGGACTGAGCTTTTATTTAACCAGGTTACAAAGGACCGGATGTCGTAGCTACAGTAAACTTGATGTTCCCTCTGCAGCACTTCCTTAAACCCACACAGAGTTTATCCCACACTGCCATCTAGAGGTTTGGCTGTAGTAAGGCACTCGTGATGGGCCTCATTCACGAATACGCGTAGAAATCTTCTCACCTCCTGGAGATTTTGAGGAAGTAGTGGTTAGTCGTGGTTTTGAGTGTTTTCATTCAGTGAAACAGGCTTAAAACAGTCAGATTCAAACATTCTGCCAGTCAGTACTTCTTTTAAAAGTCTTTCTGCTTTTCTCTCTTCTGCTCATTTTGCCTTCATCTTTTCTATTTTAATTTCCTTTTTTCGTACATTTCTCTCTCCTGCTTTTTCTTTCTCTTACTACTTTTTTATTTAATTACTTACACTTCCTCTCTGTGAATCGCCACCTTACCCTGCTATGTTGTCTGGGGGCTTTTCCCCCCTGGTAGGGACTCCCAAGGAAAATTGGTCCTGGTGAGGGACCAGATACGAGAGCCCATAAGGGTTACAGAATGGGGTTACTGGGGCCTCACCCTGGAGCCAGGCCTGGGGAGGGAGCTTGAGGGAGAATACCTGGTGGCTGGGCCTTAGCCCGTGGGGCCAGGTGCAGTACACAATAAATCGGAAGCGCCTGTAGGCGAACCTAAAAGTGTCCCGCATGCGCAGTAGAGGACGCGACAATGCCACTCGCAGTGAGTGTGCTCAGTGTTTACAGAAGTAAGTTTGTTTTCCTTCCCGCGTCCGCGTAACAGGACGCAGAATAGTGACGTTTGTGAAGTAGCAATGATGTGCAGGTCAGATGTCCGTACAGACACATTTGAAAAAAATTGGATCTGTGTTGTTCAGACTGTCATGAAAAGATCGGACACAGGTAGCATGAGGGCAAAAAAAAATCAGAACTGGGTCATTTCAGGCTGCAGTGTGATCGTAGCCTGAGAGCACATTTAACAATCAAAGGTTAAAACAAAGAGGCACGTGTCCAAAAACATTACAACACATCTATCAACACCCCAGCCCCACACAGACACACACAATTGTTGCAAGTTTTAGATAAATTCTGCAGAAGGAAAATACTAAAATATTAAATAAAATGGTATACAACCTTCCAAAATGAAGTATTCCTATCAATGTAAAGGTCACAAATCTTTGTGATGATCTGCCACATAAACTAAATCCTACCTTCTCTTCAGTGTGGTGTTTAATTATGGTAAAGAAGTACATCCTGATGGGAATAAAATATAAACAGAGACCTCAGTTTTTTTTTTATACCTGATGTTGATGCTGAAACTTCGTCATCATCACGATTATAAGCTTTGATGTGAAAATTAATATTTTGATCATTCTCCTGTAATACAGCTAAGAATGTGATAATTTTATTGTGTAAAACCTCATATAAAAGGGTCATATAGACAAGACTTCATATGAAATATTAAAGTAGCTATTGTATAACATTAATACTGTACTGAATTTAATTAAAGCCCAGCATGCCAGATCAGGTCAAGATGTTGTGTCTAGGTAGGATGTTGTGACATAGAGAAACACCAGTTTCATCAGTTACTGAGAATATTATGACATGTAGATGTGTCCATTTTGTCACTTGACTCCATGTTTGTTTCAATATCTCCATAAACAAACTTAATTATTTAACTAAACTTTATTTAACAATGTAGGGCTGCAGTGCACGAAATGCAGCAGTTGTGTGCATTTAAAGTACTTTCATCTGCAAATTGTGAAAGAAAATGTTACTTGTGGGATATTTTTATATGCTTTAAAAACGTATTAGTTTGTAGCATTACAGATTTTCTGCTACCAGGTAGGTTAAAATCTAGTGTCAGGGTAGAGGTCAAAACGTCAAATGTAATATAATAATATAACAGTATATATAATATTAGTTTTTTGCATTTCATAGCCCGCAGTTCCAATTAATATGAGCTAATTAAAAAAAAAATATTGGTCAGTCTCAAAGCTTCAAAGACTTTTAGTATATTAAAGGAAGTAGATTTTATTTACTCCGGCCTGTTCACAGGGTTTTACCTGCGTGTTTGTATCTGTTTCAGAATAAGAGTAAAGCTTTAAAAAGAAATAAATAATAAAACCCCGGAGTCACATGACCGCCTCCGTTATTCCTCGCAGCAGCAGCATCCTCCGCTGCGCGCTCCTGCCTGCCTGCGACAGCACAGCCGCGGTGTGGTCGTTCTGAACGCACGTTAACGGAAAGCAAAACCAGTCCGCACGCAGCGAAGGCCTCTGCCACACCGTAAACCCTGTGCAGTCACAGCGCCGACGGATATAAACAAACACGCACATATTTTGTCTAATCTTAGTCGCTCTTTTTTTTTAGTTTTTACATTTAAAAGCCTTTTAAAAAGCCAGTCCTCGTAATGGCGACAGCTGCGGTGTCTGCCCCTACTGGCAGCGGCCCCAGCCCCGGGCCGGGAACGGAGCTGGTCCGCGGGCAGGCCTTCGACGTCGGGCCTCGGTACAGCAACCTTTCCTACATCGGAGAGGGCGCCTACGGAATGGTGTGGTAAGTTGTACCCGAAGTCTCTCGGGCTGACACTTTTTGGTTTTTTCCCGACATAACCGGTAGCTAACCCGCATCTTTTCCGTTTCGGCTAGCGAGCAACAGTGTGAAGCCGACGGTGGTTAAAGGAAGACGGCAGTTCAATCCCTGCTGGTGGTCGCTGACTTTATGGCATTATTTTAGCCTGGAAGTCTGTTTTCTGTGGCTAGTTTTAGCTGCTATCAGTGCTGAGCAGATTGGAGCGTATCTGAGGCTGTAGGGATCGCATTAGGCGGGCAGAGGCGTCTCCAGGATTTCTTTTAAAATGGGGTGACACGGAGGGGCCCGCAGGAAATCGGAGTGATCAGAAATAAAACGCTGGGTGCCTTTTTCAGGCTCATGTGCACCTCTGTGCATGTGGAAAGTGGTTCTGCACAAAGGCGGACTTTTACTGAATAACTGCTTTGCAGAGAGGTGAAACAAATCTTTAGACTTTTACTTGGATAAAGATCATAATCCTGCTTAAGTGCACAAATACTTTAAACCCTTTTTAGCATCAAAATCTGCTTAAAGTTCCTAAAGTGAAGGCAAAATCACGTACAGGATAGTCTCTCATAACTATTGAATCATTAATGTGTATATCACTTTAATATTGCAACTGGAGGTGATTTCATTACTTGCACTTAAGGGTGGCTAACAATAATCATATGAAAATCTGAAAAATATTGAGAAACTGAAGCTCTAAAATGAACACATCACAATACTTGCATGTAAAGTGACAAAACAAGTTAAATCATGTTTAGTAAAACATGATAATCGCACTTAAGTGGACAAATGATGCAAAGGTTTTGGCATTCAAATACAACTCAAGCCACCAAGCTGACCCACTAGGCTCAAGTGTAACCCCATTATCTTTTTAAATGGCTCTGTTTATCATACTGTTTCCTATAACTAAATATTCTAAAAAGCTATAATATAATAAATTATGGTTTGCAAAAAGAAACTAACTTTGGGGATTAAGTGTCTGCCTCAAGGCTTCTGCAGCAGTGCTGCTCTGGCTCTGTTAGCCATGGTTCACTGCACAGTCACAATGTAGTGATTAGTAGTGGAAACCTACAATAAAATCAGTTGTGTAATATTAAAAAAACCCTGCATCTTTATCTCAAATTTTCCTATTATCCTTGCCACACCAGTGGGCCACTTCCTGTTTTGTGGTTTATTTATTTGTCTATTTATTTTGCAGGGAGGTGGAAAGAGGCTTTTACATAAATGTATACTGCCAGGGGTCATAAAGGACCTCACTTGGGTGGTCTAAAGTACCTAAAGTCAAGTATTCTTTATGCATGATAGCTGGATAATTACTGATTTATTAATATGAGTAATGTCCCTTTAATATTGTGGCTGTAAATGGTTTTAGTTCCTTTTACACTGTTGTGTAGCTCATACAGCATCATCTAACTTTATTTATATCATCAAATCTACAAAATAATAACAACTAAAGCTTTAAAATGGTGTGGGGTGCAAAGTGCAAAATATGCCAAATTTATCCCCAAATTGGTGAATTTCCCTCCATCCAAAAATAGAGACATGGAAGCAGAAAGTAGCATGACTTAAAAATACTTAAAGTGGACACAGAGCTGTTAAAATAAGATAAATAATAAAAAAGATTTTCAGGTTTTACTCAAACATTTATAGAAATACAGTTCTAATCAGCACGGTGGCGCAGTGGTTAGCACTGCTGCCTCACAGTTAGAATAACATCTGAAAGGCCTGGGTTCGATTCCACCTTGGCCCAGGCCTCTCCCTCTCTCTGTGTGGAGTTTGCATGTTCTCCCCGTGCTTGCGTGGGTTTCCTCCGGGTACTCCGGTTTCCTCCCACATTCCAAAGACATGCACTTACTGGGGTTAGGTTAATTGGCTACTCTAAATTGCCCATAGGTGTGAATGTGAGTGCGTGAATGTGAGTGTGAAAGGTTGTCTGTTACTCTGTGTTGGCCCTGCGACAGGCTGGCGACCTGTTCAGGGTGTACCCTGCCTCTCGCCCTGTGACAGCTGGGATAGGCTCCAGCCCCCCCGCTACCCTGAGCAGGATGTGCGGAAGCGAATGGATGGACAGTTCTAATCTACTTATACTCTACTGAATCCTGGCTCCTGATATTGTATTTTGTACTCCAAACCAAAGTCTTAGCTTCTTACTGTTTTGTAGATTTTAATATGAATCTACTAATAAAATGGAGCTGTATTTGTAGACATGATGCTAGAAATAATGAAATCATCTCCAGCTGCATTATTAAAGTGATCTGCACATTAATGAATCAGTCATTATGATTTTATAATGTATTTAATTCTGCTTTCACTTTAGAAACTTTAAGCATGTTTTGGTGCTGTAACGTTAGTATTCTCAGTCTGTTTCAGCAAGATCTAAGAGTCTAAATACGTGCTTCAGCACTTTGCAAATAGTCAATTAAACAATGCTCAGTCTCTTGTGCAGCACCACTTTCCATGTCATACCGTCTTAATTACCGCACAAGTCTCCACGCGAACCTGAAAGTCATACCTGATATTTTCTAGGCCAGTTTCCTCAATCAAATATTCTGATTTCCTGTTCCACCTCATTTAAAACGTCCTGGAAATACCCCTAGTGTGTAGGCTTTATAGTGATCTGACATTACTATATATGATTTTTTTTTTGTTTGTTCCTACATGTGGTTAGTCCTCAGTTGAAGTTGCTTGGTGTTGCACAAAATGCCTGGAAAATTTATTGTGGGAGTATCTCAAGGGGTTTTTCTTGTAGCTAAAGGCAGATTACATGCAGTATATGAAGGATTGTGCAGGAAAGAAACACCATGGAAGCTGTATTTTCTACCTTTTTTTCTACTTTATGGTATGCTATCAGGGGTGCAGTTCTTCACCATTTTACTGGTGCTTTATCTTAGTAGTGTATATTCCCACGCAAGAATGGCAATCAAAGGTGCCTTAATTTTAACCACATTTTGTGGTGTATTAAGCCAAACTCTGCCCTCCTCTTTGGAAAACACTTCTCGCATCTGTTTCTTTAGCCTGAAGGGATGCATCTGACCTTAAATGTTCACACTGTACTGTGTTACATAATATATTGTCCTTGTGTCAAACAGCAGTAGTGTACTTCTTTTGTCTTCTGTAGTTGTTGAGAGGAGCAGGCTTTTCTGAGAACAAGCTCTGACACACAGTCTGCCCACGGTGTAGATGCACAGCAGGTTGTTTTAGCACCTTTTCGTCTGCAAACTGTAAAACCCACCGAAAGCACGCAGCCACTGTTGCTAGTTGTATGAACAAAGAAATGACTCGTAGCTCAAGTCAAGCCCGACTGAAATACATTTTTCCACGTAAGGACGTTCAGTTGTAAAGAGACATCTGTGTTTTTACAGTAATACTTAAAAGTATGTGTTGCAGTTATCATTATTGAGGAGCTGAGGCACATAATTGCAGCTCGCATCAAAAGTACTTTCAGAAATTCACCTGCTGAGACAACTTTTTAAACACTGTTGCACACAAATATTACAGCTGATATCTGCACAAGCTACACCAACAGCTTTTATTTGTGTGTTTGCAAAACTTCAGTTTAACCACAAACGGGTCAGTTCGCGGGGCTGAAAACTGATGGCGATGCTTTGTCTTGCTGCTCTCCTCGTCTTTGTGTTCAGTGCAGCACTTGTTTGGAAGGTTTTACTGCAGGCACAGTAACATAATATCTCAGAGCTTCTGTACTAATATATAAAATTGAAATAACAGTAGTGGCCAGCACAATCGTACACTCTGTCTTCAGCCAGGCCACAAAGTTAGAAGAATCAAGAGGTGCCCAACCAGCCCAAAGGACGCCAAAGCACGGCATGCACCAGGTTACAGCATGCAAAGACTTGAAGTGAAGCAGAGTATTTAAAAATGCTGATCCAATGTTCGGAGCAGTATTCCCGACTACTTTTTAACTAACCAGCATTTGACCGGTGCACAGCGTCATCCACGTCAACCAACATGCTGTTGTTTGTTGGGACTGTACACAAGCATGTTTGTGCAGGTTGCAAACCCTTCTGCATAGTCAAATACCCATGCAACCTGACACAGCTGCTGTGCCATAAATTCACCCCAATGGCTCTCACACTGAGCTGCTGTCATTTATTATCTTACTAATACCAGCTCAGTAAATTATTGGATTTTTATATTTGCTACAGTTTGTTTGTAAAGCTATATTTAGACCTCAAGGCTGTCGGTATCTTAAACATGAAGGAACGATTGCGGTCTCTTCCTCACAGTGAGGAGCATGACATTAATTTAACACTGGTATTGATTTGGTACTCAGTATCAACATACCCTCTAAGCCACGGTATCTATATTGGATCGGCATTGGAAAAAATTTAATGTGGTGCATTGCTATCAATTACATCCTATTTTGTTTCATGAAGTATTATTGTTATACTAATTAATGAACTGTGTTTACAGCGCATATTACTGCCAAACAGACAGTTATACTTTTTGAGGACTGCGTCACTGTAGTATGAAGGTAGGAAGGTGGATTTAACGTAGAGCTATAAATTAAACAGCGGCGCCCTCGGCCAGCAGTTAATGCTTATTTACTACAAGCAGTGACAAGATTTGAATCTCATCTCTGTTGCCTTTCCGCACTTTGCTGGTCAGTCAAACATGCACGGGTTATAAGATTGAACTTTTCTTCAATGAACTTTGTTTCTGTCACCCAAACGTGGCTCCTCTCTGTGTGGTCTCTGCACTTCCTGCATCCAGTAACTCTCAAAGTACATATTTTGGAGCACCCTTCTTCAAGATCTATTTTTGGGATGATGATGATGATGATCTTTTGTTTGTCTGGAGCTTTGTCATCAGTATTTACTGGAGCTAATTGTAGTACTACTCCTTTAAGGGCCTTTTCAGACACAGCATGCTGTGACCAGTTTCAGGAATGTTTCTGTCCATTTGAGAGATGAATCTGGGCAAGTTTGAACAGGTTAAAACCAAAACTTGAGCTCATATGCCTTTAAATGCTAGTCTTGGATTTTTCCTTCCTTAGAGACTCAACCACAGAATTTTTTTAAAAGTGTATCTTATTTCCTGATGCAGCAGCGGGCACAGACGGGGCCATCATGGTAAATGGACTAGTTCTTATATAGCGCTTTTCTACTCAGATATGAGCACTCAAAGCGCTTACACAACACGTTCACATTTACCCCATGCACACGCATTCATACAAGCACTTCCATGATTAATAATTAAGCTAAGTGCTTTAATCGTCTAACATTCACTCACATTCATACTCCGACGGAACGGTCGGAGAGCAACTTGGGGTTAAGTATCTTGCCCAAGGATACATTGGCACGCAGCCTGCAGTAGCCAGGAATTGAACCACTGACCTTCCAATCAGTAGGTGACCTGCTCTACCTACTGAGCTACAGCCACATCCCATTTGACTGAAGTTTCACAGACTGGAGTTATTTTTTTAAATTCCCTATGATGCCAAAATCTCTTAGCTGACCCCCAAAAAATGTTCAATATGACTTGTACTTTTTGTCTTAGATAGAAAGATATTAAAGAAATGTGGCAGTTCTTCAGTCTTTTTAATGAATTAAGTGACACCTTATACAGAGTTTTCCCGGTATAAAGCTTTTCACAGAATGGTCTTTTATTAGCTACTGACCTGTTATTTTAATGCTGCCTTTTCCGCAGTCGACCTTGAGCACTGTGTGGGGATTAAAGGTACATCTTTAGAGTGGTTTAGGCTGTATTTGTTGGAGAGAAGTTTTAGGGTCAGTTTTGGAGGCTCAGCTTCTCCCTCTGCGTCGCTCTTATGTGGAGTTCCCCAAGGTTCTGTTTTGGGACCAATTCTCTTCTCCATGTACTCCCCATAGGATCTGTTTTAAAAAGAAACAGGTTCTCCTTCCCCTTCTCTGCTGATGATTTTCCCTAAAGGGAAATAGCAGCACCTTGTTAAAAGTTCTGTTAGACTTTCAATGACATCAAACCCTGGATGGTCTTAATTTGGCTAAATTTTAATCAGAGCAAGATCAAGGACATGATATTTAGAGCCATTCGTTTCAGCGACTCAATCAAATAAACAGATTAATTCTGTTGTAGCCCTTTTTATCTTTTACTAGTATTGAAACAGGTATTCATGCTATTATTGCAACTCGACAGCACCCTGTTGGTGTGGATCATGCTTCCCTTTATTAGAACCCATAAGATGGAGCATATCTCCATTGCCCTGGCCTCCTTTCACAGGCTTCCTGTGCTTTTTAGGATTGTTTTAAATTTTTATTGTGTGTTTTGAAAATCCCTTAATGGTTTGGCACCACCATATTTTGCTGATCTCTTAAGGTCCCTTCAAGGTCACTGAGATCTTTTGACCCGTTACTCCTCCGTGTCCCAAAGATTTTTCAGCCATAGACTCTAAACTGTGGAATGAGTTGCACCCCTGTGTTAAGCTGGCCCCCACCTTGCAGATTTTTAAAACTTAAAACTTGTGTTTTGTCTTTTATTACGTTTTTTTTTTTTTTTTTTTTATGAACAGCACTTTGGTCAACAATGTTGTTTTAAAATGTGCTTCATAAATGAAATTGGATTAAAATTGCATTGAGAAATCTTTGGCACCTCTCCAAAGTTGTTTTAGCCAGCATTAAAGGAGAATCATGAGCATCAAAATGGGAACATTTTAGAATCAAAACAGCAATTCAAACAAAACAAACAGCACATAAACTTAAACAGTGACTTTGACTTTCAGCTTTTCTCTCATCCAAAGCCGTTGGATTTTCCCGCGCCACCATATCAGACAGCTAAGCTGCATCGTTTTGGTTTTCAGTGTGTCTGAACGCTCGGCTGGAAACGCACTCAGCTGTAGTCCACATACTTGTGCTGGTTTTAGAGGCGTATTTAATGTTTCAGGCTGTACCAAACTCTCTCAGTGGCTTTAATAACGGTGTAATTCAGGGTATGTTCAGCACTAGCCCTGGTCCAAACTGTGCATGCTGAGTATCAGAGAATTAGTCCTACTTTCTAGGAAAGTAGAAAGGTGAAGGCCTTTCTACTTTGTGTGAAGGCCGCTATCCCCCTCAGCCCTCTCTGTGATTTGTGAAGCTGGATCTGGTGTACCAAGGCTGCTGATGAACTTCCATCACTATCAGCAAACTGTTTGCCTGAGAGCTGGCATCTGGGCTCCACAATGCCCCCACCCTCTCGTCTCCGTCTGCGTCCCCTCCTGACCCTGACCCTACCCACCATACTGCTATCCCGGCTTTATATGTGCAATATGCTTTTTGCTGAGGTGTTTTTTGGAACCTCGTAAGGTGTTCTTTATGAACACAGTATGAGATGATTTTTTTGAACCTAACTATCCCAATGTATCTCTTTCTGTCTCTCTGCTAAAGGTAGCGCCGTTGTGAAACGGTTGCATGACCTCAGACATCTGTCCCCCCCTGTCTGTGTTATGTTTTTGTTTTGGATGGATGTTCTGTTAACTGCAATTTCCCCATTTGTGGGACTAATAAAGGCATTCTTGATTCTTGATTCTTGATTCTTGATTAGCAACAACAATAAAATCACCAAAACGTTTAGTGTAAGCAGCTGATGTTGCTAACATTAACATCTTTTAGCTTCGCTCCTACTTTCAGCACCCATGTTGACTGTTTGGATCCAGCCAAATTCACAATAACACTGCTCTTGTATTTCTGTGGTTAGATGACTGTGTCAGCCTGAATGACACAGTAATCATCCACCGTCCTTGCATTCATAACCAAAACGCTGTCTGTGTTTCTGCAGTATTGTACAGTGTCTAGAAAAAAAGTGTTTGTAAAAATTGAAAGCATGTAAATCTGCTCTAGTAGCCTCCCAAACTGAAACGATTAGACCAGATGCCAGATGTTAAAAAAAAACACCCTTGGTGAGAAATATTTAGGTCCAGAAGTAGGACTCTGAATTTAACCCCGTAATTCATAATCTCTGCCAGAGATGGACCACAGCTCACTGTGTGTTATCATGTGGGATTGGTTTATGAACTGTTTAGTAAAGGTCCATTACCCAGTAAACGCATGCAGACTGATGGCTGGCTGTAGACACCCGCTGAGAAACCCGTGTCTCAATATGTAAGTTGAAAGGGAATTTAGAGGATCTTAAAGAGAAATTCTCAGTTTCAGAATGAATTCAGTGACACCTGAAACAAACATTACTGCAGTCTTTGCTCTGGTTCAGGTCGGAGCCCAGTTGTTCCACTGACTCTGGCAGTGTTTCTGTATTTTTGGCGTGCTTTGGTGTGCTTCAGAGGCAGTTGGAGTGAGTGCTGTGCGAGCCCCAGCATCCTTGTGCTCCTCTTGCGGTGTGCTTTTTGAGACCTGTGGTTTTCAGCCAGTTGGTCATGCGGTTTTGATGTGCAGCAGCCGGCGAAAGTGTTGCAGCGTGCACTTCACAGACATCCCTCGGTTTGCATCTGAAATATTTTTAAATACCATCAGTCGGTTCTTTGTGAGGCTACGGTGCTGTGGTGTTGCTGCTGTGTGAACGGCTTCCCTTGGGCTGCAGTCAGCAGTGCTTTCAGTCAGTAAAGCAGGATGTACTGTTTTGTTCTGTACATTTTCTATAAAGATTAAACACCACAGTGCACAGTAAGACAGATTTGATTGCTAGAAAGTGAATTTGAAAGATTATAAAGATGACTGTTTCTGCATTTTTTTAAATCACAGAACGAAACCTGTTAATAAATGAATAAATCTGTTAATGTAGGCCAGAAATGTTGGTTTGGCCTATTATTGTTAGTTATTTTGAAGGCAAAAGAACGAGATTGGGGGCGCCCGGGTGGCTTAGTGGAGAAGCCGGTGACCACGTACGTATGCCGCGTTGCGCTGCGGGCGGTGCAGCAGGTTTGTGTCTTCCCCTGTATCTTCCCCCCATTTCCTGTCACTCTCCACTGCTGATTAAAAGCTGCTGTGGTCAAAAATGCAAAAAAAAAGGGAAAAAAAAAAACAAGATTGCAAATGCAAGCAGTAGAAATGAGCTTTCCCTGAAGGGTGGCTGGGCTCTCCCTTAGAGACAGATGAGTTCAGAGTAGAGCCACTACTCCTCCACATTGAAAGGAGCCAGTTGAGGTGGGCGCCTCCTTGGTGAGCTGCTCTGGGCATGTCCTACCAGGAGGAGGCCCGGGGCAGACCCAGGACATGCTAAAGACATTATGTCTCTCGGCTGGCCTGGGAACACCTCAGTGGTCCCCAGATGAGCTGGAGGAGGTAACTAAAAAGAAAGGTCTGAGCTTCCTCGCTTAGGCTGCTTTTTCCTTGTTTAGTTGACTAAGAAATTAGTCATCAAGAACATCCCTAGTCAAGAACAGCCTTCAGTCTGGGTCTAACTTCCCCTCTGACCCTGTGTCCCCCACCCGCTCCACCCCATTTTTATTCAGTCTTAATTTGAACTGAATCTAAAGACTATTTAAAGTCTTTTATTTAAATACATGTCAATTTAAATGTTCAATGTAAAATATTTCTGCACCTAATGGTACATAAACTGATGTTGGATACTGTGTATGTGGTTCTAGTGACGGCAGCTTTGTGTGAGCCCTCGAGCAATTTAGCTGATGATGCAAAACATTACGCAGAGACATTGAGCATGACATTGAGTTAAAGATGCAAACTTAGTGGCTGTGGAGCCTATCCCAGCTGCCGTAGGGCGAGAGGCAGGGTGCACCCGGTACAGGGTTGCCAGCCTGTCGCAGGACTTCACATAGAAATTTCAGACTTGTAGAGTCAGCATGCTAGGAGGAGCTGTCAGTAGGCCTGTCACGATAACAAATTTTGCTGTCTGATTAAGTGTCTCAGAAATTATTGCGATAAATGATAATATTGTTTAGAGACTGTTTTAAACTAGTAATGATAATGACATAATAATAATGCTAGTACATCCTCTCAAAGATCAAAATACTTTAATTTTAAAAGAACACTTAACACTGGAGCTGGAACACAAAATAAACAAAACTAAAAACAAAAATAAAATGGACTCTCAATCTCCGTTAACAAAAAATGCACTTGAATAAAAACTAAACACAACAAAAAAAACAAACTCGAAATAAAAACTACATTCAACCAAAACAGTATGGATTATTAAGTCTGTAAACTAAATTGCCCTTCAAAAAAATAATAATTATTAGTTTTAAATGGAGAAGATGGGCAAAGCTGCCAGTTTTATAAACAAAAAGTGCAAACTAACAAAATGCCGGCTTTTCCACAATATTAAAGGTCAGCATCTCTTTAACGATTAAGCGAACAACGCTGTCTGTGAGCGCGCACCATTTCGCACTGGCCTTTTTGTACGTTGTCTGTCAATTAAATGCTCCAGTGATGGTGGACTGTCGGGAACTTGAAGACGGAGACGGCCCACTGGTTGTAGTTTTTTTTTCCCAGCTGGGAAAACTGCTTTGGATGATTGTGCTTTAGGTGCAGGTGCAAGTTGGTTGTATTGCTGCTCTTAGGTGCTACCGTTTTATGACAAATGCGACATACCGGTTCGCAAAGGTTCAGCGGTTGGTTTAAATCCGAAGTGCTCCCACACCGCTGCTGTTGCGTTCGACTTTGAAACCAATTTCACCAGAGTTAAGATTTTGCCATCCAGTGTCTTCCGTAGAAAGAGAGAGAGACTTGAAAAAACAATAAAGCCAACCTCATTTTAAGTTATCGTGCGATGAATTGATTTATTGTTTATCGCGACAGGCCTCGCTGTCAGCAGTAATACATGGCTAAAATATGTTTGAAAGCAGTTTTGTCTTAACTTTAAAGTCTTTCTAAATGTAATCCAACAGTAATCATCTTTTCACTACTTGAGTTCTTTTGCAGGTTTGTTTTGCCACCAACAGCTGATGTAAACTCCTCCTCCTTAAAGCGCCTATTTTTGGACCAAGAGTCCCGCTCTTGTTTTTGGTCGTCACCACCGTACACCATGATTTTGGTTCTCAGTGATTTTCATTATTTTTGCTTTCAGCAGCCTCTTGTTGACGGCGGTCGAGGCCGCTCATGTCAGGGCATTCCAGCCGACGCTCCACAGATTGGCGGTGCACTGAGCCTCTTAACACCGTATGCTTACACAATCACAAGATACTGTATCGCCCTCTGTGATAATATTCAGAAGCTGCCATGGCATACTCTGCCTTTTTCAGCCCGCCCACATGAGCAGTTAGATCATGGGGGAATGCTGCTGAAGTGGCTCATGTTTATAAAAAGTTTTACATCACAAAGATGGGAGGCAGTTGGTCAGATTCACCTTTTGTTCATATCAGATTGGAAGAAGCAAAACTGTAGGAGGGGATATCATTGCTTTTTCAGTAGCTAGTATGGCCACTGGGGGGAGACTCTGGTTCCAGCTGGTCCTGCAGATGGCCATAGGACAACGGCCCTTTCCATGACCTCACTAAATTGTTTCTGGTGAAATTTATGTGCTCATTCATTCATTCATTTAAGATCACACTGAACATAACAGTAAATGCCCATTTTGTAAATTTTGGTCATTTTAAGTGCCGGATTGTCCAGGAAATGCTTTTGTCAATCACAAGCCGTTAGCCAATGAGACAGCCAAAACGCTCAGCTCGAGGTTTCAGAACGGGACTTTACAAACCAGTGGGGGATGTCATGGTGTCAGCATCCATCTTTTATACTGTCTGTGGTAAAAGCCTAGCAGCACTGAGCACAGAGTAGCATATTCAGTCTGAAGCAGCTCCAGTGCTACACAGAAAAGCACCGTATGACAGCTGGGATAGGCTCCAGCCCCCCACACAACCCTGAACAGGGTAAGTGGAAGAAGACGGATGGATGGACTCTTGCAGGTTGATTTGTTTGATTAAAAACAAATAAATAAAAAAGTTAAACATAATACAGAAAGAAAAGTGAAGCGCATACGGGGTTCTGGCCAGCAGTTGATTGCTGAAGTCCCTGATGATATAAAAGCATATTTGCTCAGACAAATAATAGAACGACGACATAAACATGACTCCAGATCAAGATTAAACAAAACTAAGTTTAAAAACTAAAACTATCAATAAGAAAATAAAAACTAGATTTTTGAAAAAGATGAAAACTGCCCATCAAACAGGTTTTAGCCAGAGCCGGAGGAAAAATCATCAGCATTATAACATTTCATTATTTTTAACCTTGTTTTGTTAGTTGGTGTTTTATTTACCTAAATTTAGACGTCTTTGTCCATCAAATAAAACTATGATCAGGAGTCGACAACTTTTACTGTTAAACCGATTTTTTTTTTTTGAGCAGTATTTGTTCCCAAAAATCATGTGACTACACTAGGGGCGTGCGATATATTTCATCTACGATAATATCTTAATTGCCATGTTAACGATGTGCGAGCTGACATTATCGAGTGTGCTGCTGACTGGAGAAAAAAACAGCATTCAAAACGCCCCGAATCCACAGGTTCACTACTTCACGCTGTAGTATAGGCTGCTGTGGCCATACAGTGCGCTAGCATAGCTGCCTTACACAACACACCTAAAGCTGGAAATGAGTGAACACACTGCGCCGGGGGAAGAAATTCAGGCTCGCAGTCGACCGCCTTAGATTTAATTCCTAGGCAAGGATCATCTTCACTGGTGTGGAGGTGGTTTGGATTTGAAAAGACTGACGTTGCTCAAAAGACGGCAGATTGCAGACTTTGTAGAGTTTGTAAGAAAGGTGTCTGGCAAAACACAAACTCAGCAAACTTTAACCAACCCCCCCCCCCCCCAAAAGTGGCAGCCCTAAAAACTATTTACAGCAGATGAACACTATCTGAAAGTCATGTCCTTAAGAAACGGGGAAAAAAATCCAGCAAAGATCTGACACAGAACCTGAGAGATGCATCTGGACCTTCAGCTCATCCACCTACTGTTCACTGAAGCCACATTACAGAAGAACTGATGGAGTGATGAATCAAATTTTACATTTTTGATTCATCATCAGTATTTCCCATTTCCTAGCAAAATATAAGGGAATGAGTGGTGGCTCAAGACTTTTGTACTAACATACAGGTCTACTTTGAAATAGAGAGCTCCGTAGGCCACTTGCGTTTGTACAAGTGAATCAAATTAAAAATACCCTGCTTTGCTAATAAATTAAAATTATACCATAAGTTTAATTTAGACTAAAGTCCAGCTGCAGATTGAGCACACAAATCTAACAAGAATAAGCACTGATTATTTCTGTATTCATATTCATCTAGTTTGCCACAGTCGCAGGGATCCAGTGGGTCGATTTGAACCATTCTCTTTCACTTGCTTAAAAAAGTGGCAGCAAAAGTAGTAGCCAGAAATGTGGACACGAGGGTGCCGAACGGCCCAATCACAGTCATTGGTGGTGCAAATTACAATGTGGGGTTCAGCAGGGTTTGGATTCATGGCGTAGAATTAAATCCCTCGTGGAACCTTTTGTTTATATGTGCAGGAAAAAGCCTGCTGTAGTACCAAACTAATAAGCACCTCTAGGGTCCTAAGACTGTGAACCTTGCTGTGATCTGAGTGTTGTTTCTTAAAGAAAGTTGTGTTGAAAGTTGTGTTTGTGTTTGCCACAAAATACCACTGACATCCAGTATGGTAAAGGCTTGTTGTCTGTAAACACTTCATCCTAAATTTATTTGTCATGCACGTCTTTCTCTGGTGATTCTGACTCCGTCTCGAGTCCTTGACCTGCCTGATTCTCAGCCACTGCCGATGCTCTGCTTCGTCCTCTTGAAATGCCACCGTGGCGCCCATCTCCATGGCAACTCCTCTGCTTCTGACATCAGTACCACCACTCTACAGCCAATGGGAGAGGGAGGGAGAGAATGAGAGCCTTGACACTCTGAAATCCTGTTGTGCAATTCAGAAGGAGATGTAATTTGTGTAATTTGGGTGGCTGTGCCTGCCAAGACAAGCACGGCGACTTTTGGTTCAGCAAAGCTGTAAAACATTCAGGCACTGCTCTTCTGCACTGATGACTATCTGCAGTCATCCTCATGATCTCATACATGCACGTTACAGATTTTACTTGTTGCATCCACATTTCTCGGTAATTCTAATTAGAATGAAAGCAAACCCCACTGCTGATGATGCATCAGGACTGTGCTTATCAAAGGAAATAAAAACAAATGCATCAAGTTCATGCAAAGGGAAATGCGCAGAAGTGTCTTTGATTGTATCAGTTGCTCATATTTTTACGTGAAAGTTTGCTTGTGGAGGAACAGGTTGCCTTAAAATCAACACGTACACACAGGAGTGCTATCATGAGTACTCATCTTTTTTTTTTTTTCTTTTTCTTTTTTTGGCTCAAAATTGGTGTCTTTTTAGAGAGGTTTTTGCTGAAGCAAAGATGTTGTGTATCACGATAAACTGTGGAAGATTTTTTTCTTTCTCAAGAAAAAGTCTCCCGTCTTGGATTACCTTGAGTTTGACCATCCTTTCAGGTGAAGAGTCTAAATTATCTGCATGAATTACAAAGTGTGCTTCAGTAAACAAACAAAATGTTAGAGCGCCCCAAGATGAACAGCAATGACAGGCTGATATTTTTGTTAACTGCTCCATATATGAAGTGACATAAAGCAATTAAAGCTCCTGAAAATGACTTCTGCTGCCAAAGGCTCAGAAATATCTCATTTAAAAGCACAAAATTGCTACATTTTAAAAGGACTTTAGGACTTTGTAGGTCCACAACAAATGATTCATTATAATCTTCACATTACTCCCACAGTGAAAAAACACCTTTTTACAATTTTCTGCAGCGTGACGTCTTTAAATGTGTTTTTTGTTCATCCACCAGTGTTCAAACCAACAGACATTGTGTTTACTATCAAATAAGGTAAAGTCCCAAATCCTCTAAGATTCAAGTTGAGGTTTGGTATCATAAATATAAATCCCCTTGGAGTAATAAGTATGGAGCCAGTGACAAAAACCTTGTATTGGACAGGTTGAATCCTGATTTGTGGAGAGTGGCGGTGCTTTCATTTGCACAGTTTGTTGTCCATTTCAGCAAATGAATCACCTTTTTGATGAAGGCCTAAATATGCTCAAAAACTCATGAAATTCTGAATACGCACCTGGCCTGGTGAAAATTTATGTGTTTTGTTGGTGTCAAACATGGACAGGGCAAAGGTTTTACATTTTGAGGTACAGCTTCAACGTAATTCAGCAGTGTCATCTAAAATTCAGTCTGGAAAGCCTTCAGGAGTTGGCGTTACTTTATTTTGAAAGCTGAGTTTTTGTCAAAAAGGCGTGATGTGGCGACATGGCGAATTTCGATGTTTCACCACGAAACACAAAATTACTCTAACTGTAACGGCACATCTGCCTCAGACTTCACAGGATTGATAAGAGTCCCACACTGAACACATTGTTATGCCAGTAGTCAGCAATTGTCAGAGCGCCACCTAGTTACAACAGAAAAGGTTGTGTATTATTCTTTGATGTACTGCTACATTTTATCAGATGATCAACGTGATCTTTGGTGAGTTCAGTCTAAAGACCTTGGTGATGTTAAACTGTGAAGCTTTTGAATTTTCGTCAAAGGGCACGTTTGTGGCTTACAGCTTTAATATTAATTGGATTTGCTCATTCAGGGATACAAGTGTGTCCTTTACTTAATTGGAAGAATTTGAATTAATGCTAAAAAACACCATCTGAATCTGAGGTTCGGGTGTTTGGTCAGAACCTTGGAGTTAGAAGCTGTGCTGTGGTTGCATAGGAGAGGCAGCAGATTTATGGGCAGAAAGCTTTTTGTAGAAGGGCTGATATATTAAATGTTATACATTCCTTCCCATGAAATAGGATGGGTACCTGTGCTGCAATAACAACATCCAAAATAAACTGAATAATGCTGTTTTATTGGTTTAATGGGAAAAAGAAGCTAAATTCAGCCTTGATTGGAAGGCTGTTGGTGATAACTGTCACTCGAGCACAGATGGTATAAAAGGTGGACTTATCTTTGGTTCTGAGAGGTATGGAAGTGCCTTAAATCTGCATTCTTTTTAAAGGCCACCAGTCGGCAATACCTGTGGTTGCCAAAAGGCCTCTGGTCCTGTAGAAGCCTATGGGAAAATGACCCTCAGACTTGACCTCTGTAAACATGACCACCAGTAAGGTGTTCCTCTGTAAACACCTGTGGGCTCGATCACGCATAAAAGGTCATACTGAATCAAACACTCAGTCAATTTTGTAAATTTTGGTCATTTGAAGTGTCAGGAAAGATTATCGATTGTTTTTTGGTCTAAATTTGATTGGTTCAAAAACTGGGTTGTGATGAATCAAAGAAATCATTGCAGACGGACGTAACAGATGGATTTAAATGAACCGCATAAATTAAATCAGATGTCGTGCAAACTGCTGTGATCAAAGATTCAAATGTAAAACCTCAAGTGTGTGTGTGGGTGTGTGTGTGTCTGTTTCCATTAAGCCTGTTGTATAATTCAGTTCATATGTGAAGAAATCAGAAGAATGGAATAGTTCACAGGAGTCGGGGAAAAACAGCTTGTTTACTGCTAACTAATTTACTAGCTGTTTAAAAACTAATTGACTTGTCTCAAAGTAGGGAATCACTCAACGATCAGCACTGACATAACATGGAACTGAACTGAATGCCTTGGCCTGTCGGTTGGGCCACTGACACCAATGTTATGCTTCTTTAATAACTGGAAGCCATCTGATAATCTTTTTTTTTTTTTTTAATGCAGAAAGACCAGATTTGTGCTGGTTTGAGATTCAGTTTGTCACAGATGGTGGCAGACTCAGTATCTTTGGGTTTTGAGCTGTTGTTTGGGCAATTTTTGAATATTTTATACTCAAAAGGATCAAATAATGGAGACAACAAGCAGCAAATTTAAATGTTATTGAAAATAATCATTAGTTAATAATGAATAATGAAGCTGGTTTGGAAGATAAACACTTGTCCTAAAGTTTCATCATTTTCCTAACAGACAGCCGACACACTCAAACAACCAAGTTGTGTTAGCGACAAAATACAGTATAGTGATGAGAAGTGGATAATTACAATCACATTAAAGCCTGTAATGGTAAAAATATTGAACTAGCACAATAGCACACAGAAATATAGAGCTGGGCCCATGAATACACACAGTGTCTTGTGGGGTAGACGTGTCTGGTTTCCTGTGTGAAATAATGCCTGTGGGTTAATTATTTATTCCATTCAAGTGTATTTATTTTTTTATGTTGGTGGCAGAGCTGGTTTTTATTACAGGTGTGGCTTCTCAAGAATAGACTCCACCACATGCTAATGCAAAACACTGCAGGCCACACTGAGGATATCTAAATATATTATTAAAGTGCAATGCATACTGTGTGCAGAGTATGAGAAGAGAAATGTTTCTTCCTCAAAGTCACTTCCTCAGTTTCTTCATTTCTTCATCTCTTCATATTAATCTGTTGTGAGTGGCCTGTGCTAAATATCTTGGATTGCTGCAATAGGATTTCCTGCTGATTGTTACTAATAAATGTGAACACAGTGAAATGAAACTGTTTAGGAGCTAAAAACTGTAAAAAATTAATATTTAGCTGACTTAATTTCTCCACCAATATAGTTTCTTTGCTTTGCCTCTGACAAGAAATAAGAAGTGTGTGTAAAAGTGCGTTTTGCTGAAGTCACGGAAACAAACGGTTTATCGTGCAGAGCTCAATATTTCATATCCTTGAAAAGCTGCTGCAGACTCTAACACCGTAGTCATGTTGTTGTAAATAGGTTATTGTGGTTAGTGTAAACAGGAAGTGTTTTGTTTTTTTTTAAAGCATGCAAACGTAGTGAAATCTGTGATGTTCCCACTGAATAAATGCTTGAGTGTGTAAATCAGAATTTCTTTATTTTAGGTTTTGTTTCTGCCCCTAAATTTTTGCAGACGCCCACAGTTAACTGGGCAGCCGACAGTCGGTGTGGCCTGATTATCTGCTGGAACTTGTCAGACGGCTGTGACGCAGGTCGGTTCTCAGAAAAAGATCTTAACTGATCTCCGTGTAGAAAGAAATAAATGCTAAAGGATGGAAAATATAAAAATTTTACATTGTGCAATAATGGTCCAGTTAGGGCTCAGAGTTGAGCAGACGGATGGCTTGTGGGTAAAAACTCTTCTTCAACCTTTCAGTCTTAGTCCTCAGGCAGCGGTAACGCCGGCCTGATGGGAGCAGGGAGAAGAGAGAGTGTCCGGGGTGGCTGGGCTGTTTTAGGATCTTCATGGCCCTCGGCCTGCACTGCTTGGTGTAAATGTCCTGCAGGTTGGGGAGGGTGGTTCTGATGGTCCGTTCAGCTGAACGAACCACCCTTTTTAGGGCCATGAAGTCCTGCTTGGTGCAGTTTCCCATCCAGGTGGTGATGCTCCCACGCATGATGCTCTCGATGGTGCAGGTGTAAAAGTTCCTGAGCACCTTGAGTGGGAGCTTGAAGTCTCTCAGCCGCCTGAGGAGGTAGAGACGCTGTCTGGCCTTCTTCACAGTGATGTTTATGTGATGAGTCCAGGACAGGTCCTGTGAGATGGTCACTCCCAGGTATTTGAAAGTGTCCACTCTTTCCACCTCAGCACCACTGATGACAAGTGGATGGTAGTCCCTCTGCTGCTTCCTGCTGAAGTCCACGATCAGTTCCTTTGTTTTGCTGACGTTGAGCAGGAGGTGGTTCTCCTGGCACCAGCTCTCCAGGCGGGAGACCTCTCTCCTGTAGGCTGTCTCCTCATTGTGGGAGATTAGTCCCACAACAGCAGTGTCGTCAGCAAACTTGATGATGATGTTGGACTCTGACGTGGCCTCGCAGTCATGGGTGTACAGTGAGCACACAGCCTTGGGGGGATCCAGTGTTGAGGGTGAGGGAGGATGAGGTGAGGTGACCCACTCGTACCACCTGTGGTCTGCTGGTCAGGAAGCTGTGAACCCACCTGCACAGGGATGGGCCCAGGCCCAGGTCCAGCAGCTTAGAGACCAGCCTGGAGGGAACTATGGTGTTGAATGCTGAGCTGTAATCTACAAACAGCACTCTCACATAATTCCCCTTACCAGTGTCTATGTGTGAAAGGGGCTTGTGGAGGAGGAAGGATATGGCGTCATCTGTGGATCTGTCTGGCCGGTATGCAAACTGTAGTGGGTCGAGGGTGGTGGGCAGTGAGGAGGTGATGAATGTCTTGATGAGTCTCTCAAAACACTTCATCACCACAGAGGTGAGCGCTATGGGCCTGAAGTCATTGGGGCTGCTGGGGTGTGGTTTCTTTGGGACAGGGACTATGATGGACTTTTTAAAGCAGGTGGGAATCACACACAGTTTCAGTGAGAGGTTGAATATCAGTGTAAACACAGGTGCCAGCTGGTCAGCGCAGGTCTTAAGGACACGTCCACTAATACCGTCTGGTCCAGCCGCTTTCCTGGTGTTTACACGTCTAAACGCCCTCCTCACGTCGCGCTCCGTCACAGTGAGTGTCTCCGCCCCTCCGGCCGGGAGCGCAGCGGGCTGTCGGCTTCCCGACTCAAAGCGCGCAAAGAAGATGTTGAGTTCATCAGCCAGAGAAGCGTCGGCACTCACCGGGTGTGTGTGTGGTGCTTTGTAGTCCGTGATGGTGCGTAGTCCCTGCCACAGTCCCCTGGAGTCAGACTGTTGTAGTTGCTGTTCCAGTCTGCGGCCGTAGCGATGTTTTGCCTCTTTCACCGCTCTGCGGACGTTGTATGATGCAACCTTGTAGTCCTCCATGTTCCCAGAGGCGAGGCCGGAGTTGTAGGCAACGGTGCGGGACCTCAGGGCGTCGCGGACAGATTTATCCACCCACGGCTTCTGGTTGGGAAAAGTCCTGATGGTCCTCCTAAGTGAAGTGTCATCAACAACTTTCCCAATAAATCCCACAACAGTTTCCGTAAACTCCTCGATGTCTCCGCCCGTGCTGCTGCGAAACATGTCCCAGTCGGTTGAATCCAACGCATTCTGCAGAGCGGCCTCTGTTTGATCAGACCACCGTGTCACTTCTCTCACAGCAGGGGGTTCCTGCCTGAGCCGTTGTTTGTATTTCGGCATGAGAAGGACAGCGGTGTGGTCAGACTTCCCAAAAGGCGGAAGAGACTTTGCTTTGTAGCCCTCTTTGAATGGAGAGTAGCAGTGGTCTAGGGTCCTCTCTCCTCTGGTGGGGCAGTCGACGTGTTGAATCAACTCCGGTATCAGCTTTTTCAAGTTTGCACTGTTAAAGTCCCCGGCTACGATGAGAGCCGCATCACGCTGGTTAGCCTGATAGCCTGATAAGGACCCCCCAAATCATTTTAACTATAATAGAAATGTTTAAATTCGACAGCACGGTACGTAAAATTAATTTCTCTAAATAATAAACTTTTAAATAGGTTAATTTTGATGTAATCCCTAGGA
Organism: Archocentrus centrarchus; assembly: GCF_007364275.1. Classification (NCBI taxonomy): domain Eukaryota; kingdom Metazoa; phylum Chordata; class Actinopteri; order Cichliformes; family Cichlidae; genus Archocentrus; species Archocentrus centrarchus. Next base: position 5,951,774 of record NW_022060256.1, read on the forward strand.
AATAATTGAAGCAGTGGAATACAAAGATGTGTTTAAGTTTATTTTTACTGCTTTGTCAGCTGCTCTGTTCGATAAAGTACTTTGTGAAACAGTTTTTGTTTTTCAGATGTTTTCATTTTTCCTTTGGTGCTGGCTAAGACAGCACTGGTGAGCACCAAACATTTCTCTATGCGGGAAAAACCCAGTGATTAATCTCTGATGGGACTGATAACCAGTTACGACCGGTCGTCGCTCACAGTCAGTGACTGTGGGTCACAGCAGTGAATTATATACAGCAAAGAGCCTCCGGTCCTGCTGCACGGCCTCTCAGCGCAGCAGAAACGCGTGACGTGAAGCCTCTGACTCTGCGACATCAGTCGCCTCTGAGCAGCCACGGGTCGCCCTTTAAGCACAGTGAGCTTTGTCCCCCCCACCCACCCCAGCCCTACCCCGTCAACATTGTCATGGTTACAGTGCTATTGCATAACTGAGAGAAGTCCTGTATTCTTGTCTCCATGGAAATGGAGGCAACCCCCCCCCCACACACAAACACACACCCAAACAATGTGCTCCCTCCTGAGCATGCTCAGAAAACACTACACATACACACATGGGGAAATGAAAAAGACCAGATTACAGTACAGAGCAGCTTTTATTAAATTAACGAGGATGCTACCTGTAAAAAATGTTGGATGGTCACAGCTACGGCTTTTTTCCTAAAACACGGAAATTCCTGTTTTCCAGTATGGCCTCTTATGAACAATCACTTTGGACAGTAACTTTAGTGTATTTAATGTAGACATGAAAAAAAACTGCCTTCATACTGCAGATCCTCAAAGTACACGGGGGCATTTGTTCAGCATTTTTAAGCCCTCCCAACTTTTCAGGGTTTAAAAAAATCATTTAAACTCTGTTTTTAAAAACTGTAATTTGATCAGTTTAACACCCGCTTCAAGCGTCGTGGCATTTGTTTTATTTATTTACATTTGGATTAGTCATCACACTGATCTCGGGCTGAACTGGGGCAGTAATGTCATTATACCAGGTGTCTAAGACCTGGATGATTGTGATCTCTAATGTAGGCGGTCACATAGTTCAGTTAGAAGTTTCATCCTCTTTGTAGGACAGCGATATAGTAAAAGAAATCTATATATAACAGTAAAATAAAATGGCTCAGTAAGTTAAACTATTGCTCATTGAAAGAGGAGAGCTACAATAAATAAGGGCATTAAACCACGTGTGACTACAGAGTGGTAGCTTTGTGTTCAAAGGTCCACCCTCCAGTCATAAAGCCGTGCAGCTCAAAACTGTAACCCTCACTGAATCCTGTACTTCGTACTTCCTCAAAGTTCCTTCTGCTGCCTGCCGGATAAACAGACGAGGAACTGAAGGGCTTGCCTCAGTGGATGTGGTGAAATCTAGTGTGGACTAACAGTTTCCTTAAAACTGTGCACAAAATAATATCCTAGCCTCTGAAGCATTTTTAATTAATTAAACTACTTAATTATTCATAAGTAGTTTGAGTTTTTTTTCCTGCCATAAAATCTTTGAAAATGGGGAGGAATGTTATTTACAGGAATATGAAACACATAATGCATAAAATTCCCCTTTTTGCAGCTGGAGCCTGACAGTGATTATAAAAAACCCCTCTCTTAGCTTATCTGTTCATATATAATTATATAAAATAATAAAACACAAATTAAATTGTATACATCAAAATAACAAAAGCAAAATCGCTCATCTCAGGGCTTCATAACCCAGTGGGTGATATCACGGTGGCTGCCTCCATCTTTTATACCATCCTGGTCTCATAGCAAAACAGAACGTGGTCACATGACCATCAGCATGACTTTGTAATTGATGTATTTCAGTAGAAAGTGTATTTCATTTCTCCATCAGTTGCATCAGTCCATAAGTTGCAACCAGTGTAGTTTAACTGAAATTAATTTTAGACCAAACCCAGCAGATTTTGATGCCTGATCTCAACAGTTTTTCTTTAAGTGCCTGAACCTAGATACTATATTTTTAATTAATAATTAAATAATACAATTGATGTGTGAAAATGTGTAGCGTGAGTGGTGAGATGAACCTGTCCAACCTCCAAATGTGGACTTTTATAAAGGTGGAAATTTATTCATTTTGTAAGCATGTACACAGATCAGCCAAGGCAGAGGGCCATCACAGGAGATGGTACAGATGAATGTACGTCCGGGACGTTAACATCATGTCCAGAAACACAAATCTGTAGATTAGAGGTGGCGACTATTTCACAAACTGCTGTAAGACTGTTTATACCATCTGTGTGTGTTACTCAAAGCTCACAGGTGTTTTTCCTCAAGAAAAGTCCAAATGGAGAGGGCTTCACAGCTGCTTTCACAGCAAAGGGTCACTAATTCAGAAATAATAGTAATAATAACAGTAATAATACCATGAAATACTAGCTTCATCAGAAGGTGACCTCCAGCTCTGACTGGGGCAGTTGGCAGCCAAGTGTGAAGCGACAGGAATGAGGATTAGCACCTCATGGTTCTCAGCTGCAAAAGGGTGAAGTGCCCATTTCAGACTGGAGCAGAGTTCAGGTATGTCCAGGTCTTGCTCATGACCTATACAGGTGTGTTGTGGTGAAGAGAGAGCTGAGCAATCAAAAGAATGAGACTACAGATAAAAGCACCAGGAATGAGCTTCCTACTTAGGGGGGGCTTGGCTCTCCCTTAGAGAGAGGGTGAGGAGCCCCAGAGTAGAGCTGCCACTCCTCCACATTGAAAGTGATCCAGTTGAGGTGAGGTGGTTCGGACATGTGTCTAGGGTGCCTCTTAGGTGAGGTGTTCTGGGCATATCCAATGGGGAGGGGCCCTGGGGCAGACCCAGGAGTTGCTGGAGCGATTACATCTCTTGGCTGGCTCAGAAGGCCTTGGAATCCCTCAGGAAGAACTGGAGGAGGTGGCTGTGGAGAGCACGGCCTGGGTATCTCTGCTTAGACTTGCAGCCTGGACTGGATAAGTAGCAGATGAACAGATGGAGGGTTGGATGGATGTATACCATGAAATGCAGTGAAACGGCCAAAATCTTAAAAAATACAATGATAACATTTTTTGTTATATCTCCCAGCACTACTGCAGACCTGCTGTTCGAAATGGTGCCAAAGAAGGTACATTTATCTCTGACCTTTGACAATTTATCAGAGTTTTATGAAAATATTTTGCTTCTCATATGTGCTGTTTCCACAAATTGGTGGAGGAGGCCGGTGTACCATTGACTGTTTTAAAAACAGTACGAGGATACAATGTGTCTGTGCCAAACTGGCTCTGCCCTGGATCGGATTGTAGCTTTGATGAATAGCTCGTGTCGCTGCCTGCTTCTCTGTACATGAGGGTATCTGCTGGTGTAGAACTGTTACATGGAGAACTATTTACTTTCCTCCCACACACACACACACACACACACACACACACACACACACACACACACACACACACACACACACACACACACACACACACACACATTCCTCTCACACAAGTGGAAAGGAAGGTCACTCATATTTCCCTCGCAGAAGGCTGGCACACTTGTGTTTACATTGCAGTCCTTACACCCCCATCACTATAGCAACCCATTTTCTTATTTTGTCTGACTACGTGGGTGTTTTTCAGTCATTTCTGTTGTGTGTAATGTGCAGAAATAAAACAATGCTTGTCTAGATGTAAATGATGAAGCTGAGGAAGCTCACAAATGCTTTGTTTTTCATCCCGAGGTGCAGCTGTGTTCTGCAGTTTTGCTTTTCTGGTTGCACCAAACGGGACCGGATGAGCTGGCAGTACTGATTCGCATTTCTGATTCCCAGATCAGCTGGACTTGGTTTGGATGTGTCATCTGAAGATGTCTGGTACCCAACACTAGGCTGTAGATTGATAGTTCTGGATGATGTATGTATGTATGTAGGCGGGCTGAACTTCTGTCATTATTATTCTGTTAAAAAATAACTCAAAGTGCTTTAATAGTCAAGACTGCAATCATTCAGTGCAGACCAAAAATGGGATGTGATTGACTCTGGATTTCTTGAAGGCAACTCCTGCAGATCTTATTTTACTCAGTTTAGCAACAGGTTTGACAGATTTCGTAAAGGCTGTGAGGCTTAGGTTTAGACCATAGTGTGGGTCTAAAGCAGCCATTAAAGAGTGAAAGGAGCCAGATATTCAACAGTGGACATGTCTGTACCTGGGATAGTGTGGAGGAGGTGTTTCAACACAGGCAGGGCCAGGATATTTGAGTGGATGAACAGTGAGTCTGTTGGGTGCAAGCACAATCACCCACATTTTTCCACATTAAAGTACTTTTGTAAATTTCTGAGATTTAAAAATGGGTCCAAACTTTTTCAAAGTAAAGTAAAGCTATCAACAGAAACTGAAGGCATTGTGTTTAAACAGCTGACTCTAGGATGCACAAAATTAATTTTTTTATAATCATTTTAGGATAAATGTGATAAAATTTTACATATTTTGGTGGTATTCTGAAAGTCAGACTAAGTATTTTTATTAGGATTTTATCTAGTTTTCTTTTCAATGATCATTTAAGAAAAACAAAGAGACACAGAGGTGAAGTAAGCAGAGAAGTTCATGGTAGGAATGCTCGGAGTTACTTTGGAGTAAGAGTTTTAAGGGGAAAAAAAGGCTCAGCTTAATGTGTCTCATTAAAATCATCTGATCTGCCTTCAGCTTTCAAAATTGCAGTTTCTGGATAGTTTCACAAGAGAAAATAAGACAAAGCGAGCAGATTAAACAAAAATCCAGTGAACATGTTTTTACTGGTTAGTACAAATAATTAACTGGTGTGATTCGTGGAAGAAAAAAGCCTGCAGGGAAAAGTGCTGATACACAGTGCACATATCTCTTCATGCCACAGGGTGTGCTTCATTTGTTTTTCCCTTTCACCATCTAATCTCACACACACACACACACACACACACACTGCCTTCATTTGCTGTAGTCCTGTTTTGATTGATGACCACTGAGGTTCAGCGATACATTAAAATATCCCAACACCTTTACCTGCATGTATTAAGACTGATTTACACCATGGAGCCCAACTCTGAATGCAGATGAAGCCTATTAGCACCAACCAACGCACCCAGAGACGTCACAGTCTCTACTGGCACAAGATGGCGCTACACATGCTCTAAAAACTTTAAACACTTATTTCTTAAATCCAGCTTCACAGACAGTTAAATACATGACTCTTTTTAGAGTTGGGCTCCATGGTGTAAATTAGGCTTTATCCATGCAGTGTTTCAGGACCCGCAGTGTACCAGACGTGGGTCAAAGCTAGCTCCATAACTGGTGTTTAGATTTTGAGATTAAGACATTTGGGGTTTATTCAGGTCTGAATAAAGCTCTAAAGGTTATACAGAAACCTGTCATTTTACTTTGCAGAACACATTATTTTTTCTGTCAGTGGCGTCTTAATTGCTTCACTCCTACTTTATGTATACTGCATTTTAATACAGCTGAATTGTCAGTAAATATGGGTTCTTGTGTATATTCATGAGTTTCTGTTGTCAAACAACAAAGATGGTGAAATATGGACTTTAACACATTCCATTAACCACTCCAAAGGCTCCACACGCTAACCGAGATCCTGCTCTGCACCGCTGAAATCCAGATTTTTGTAACCGAGGCGCTATCTGACAAAATTTACTTTGCATGTCTCCAAAGCAAAGACCGCGCTGAGAATTCAGGTCTGTATCCATGACCGTGCAGTCTTCTGAATGAGCTGTGTTAAATCATAATTAATAATCTTTACCAACTAGTGTTAAAGACTTGCCAGCAGGGCTGCTTAAAAACTAGCAACACACAGCTAGCTCATCTAGCATGGGCTTGGGGTTAGTTTTGAAATTTGTCCTTTGTGAGTGGAAACATCCATCCTGGAGCTTTTTGTAACGAGGAGCTGCACATTGACAGGTCCACCATATCTCTATGAGTATATCTGCTGGTGTCTGTGAAACTGTCTGCTCCATTATTCAGCAGATGCACTTTGCAGTTGAGTTATTTAGAGACTTGACTTGTAAAGAAGGCAATCCTGAACAGGATTAGGGTTGGTTTTCTGCTTTAGCCCACATGATAAATAGGTCAGTTTGCACTAACAACAAGGTGCTACCTTTCAAATGAAGTGTCCTATACTCATTTTGGTACCACAGTTCTATAAAAACGGATTGATGCCAACCAAAACCTAATCATAGATTAATTGCAGGCTAATTGGTCGATATTAAGAGGTCAAATTGGCAGATAAGACCACAAAAATACACAAAAATAAAGAAAAGAGAGGCGTGAGCATGAAGACCACAGGTGTTTGCTTTTTTCCCCAATATGGTAACTGATCATGCTTTTTAAAATGTGTTAAAAATCAAACACACGTTTGTGTAATGAGCCTTTCGTTCAGTCTGTGATGTCTGGGCTGAGGTTGACCTCTGGTGTGAAGAATGTGTGATATGAAAGGCGCATACCCGCCAAGCTTTGCACATTAAGACGCTGCTCCTTCTCTGGATCGAGCTTTAGTGTGAGATCTTAGTGACCCAGGCATCCCATGCATGCAAGCATGCTTTCCAATTTCCTGAATATGTTTTGCTTTTCTTTCTTGTATTCCAGATGCTACTATTGGTTTAAAAAAAGGCAAGAAGTCAGGTTTAAAGACTTTTTTTATGTAAAGGGAAATGTTCTACTCTTATCTTTCCGTTTTAAGGGCGTATTTGCTTTTTTACAATACCTTTAATACAACCCTAGCATTTCCTGCCATTTTGACTTAATGTGAAAAACTTCTCACTTGCAAACCACAGGAAGGAAGCAGCAATTGTCACAGAGGTTTGAGCGGGTTTGATTGACACAGTAAAATGTGCAAGGTATGATTTTTGTTTTGGGGCCGTTTGTAAAATATTTTTAAGAGTAATGGTGAAAGATTTTTGGTGATGGGTCGTTTGGTTCAGGGGGAATTATATGGTACCTTTTTCATAAATCCTTCTTTGGACGTGTGACCTTTGCCGGACAAACGTGGAGTTGTGCATGTTTTCTCTCTCAGTATGTAGGTTTTATTGTTGTACTCCGAGGACTTGTCATTCCAGGCCATGTGGCATATGTGCTTCTCCAGGCTGTAATTGCGCATGTATAAAATGGCCAAAGCGGTTAACGAAGAGCACTAGGATCTTACTTCATCGCATGCTTACATTTACATCATATGCTTTACCCAGTAAACACAGCAGCTTATCGAAAACGCTGGTTGTATTTAATGCTGTTTTGTGAGATATAAATTATAACTGTAATATTGGCTACACTGTTGACATGGTACACGTGTGCAAATATGTTACCTTTCTGGATCAAAGTATGTGAAAAGGAGGGTGTCCACCCAAAAGGTTTGCTTTAATAAGGTAATTAAAAAAAAAAATCTTGATCCCAGGAAGAGGAAGTGGGGTCCTGAGCAGCTGGGCCAGCTTTATATATCTTGGGAGGCCCAGGTGAGCTGCATCAGCCCGGTGAACCTCCCAGTTGTTGCATAGTGTAGGTGTGAACTGCCTCCAAGACCATGTCCTGCTTTACTTTAGCTGCTAACTAGCCTTTATGATCTTCCAGTGATGGGAAGAGGCAGAGAGACACTCTCATGATGATGCATGAACTCAGCCTACAGCCCCCCCCCCCCCCGAGGTTACAAAAACGCTTTACAATATTTGGATAAAGGTTTTACTAAATTTTGGACACAGACACTTTACTGTAGCTTTGCATTTACAGAGGAGAGAGTGTCACTCACCTCCACCACAGAGGCCATCTTCTTACATGTGGTTTGCTCGTCACCACAGCGAGAAGGTTCTTGGTCAGCTGGGGCCTTTCCGTGTGGCAGTGTATATTAGGTTAATGAGCGATTCTGAATTGAAATGATAAATTAATTAGACTTATGCATATGTCTTTAAAATCTTCTTTTGTTTTTTAAACACAGCTCCGCCTATGACCGGGAGACCAAGATCCGTGTGGCCATTAAGAAGATCAGCCCCTTCGAGCACCAGACATATTGCCAACGCACCCTGAGAGAGATCAAAATCCTTCTGCGCTTCAAGCACGAGAACATTATTGGAATCAACGACATCATCCGCGCACCGACCATCGAACAGATGAAGGACGTGTATCCTCACTGAAGCCTGTTTGACTGTAAAGCTTCTCCTCCTTGTATTTGATGGTTTTCTTTAGCTGCTGGTAAGATTGGTCTTACCCTTCAGCATTTGTGGTTGAGTAGGGGTTTTTATTTATCTTTTATTACATAATAACCACCTGCCACCATATAGTTGGCAGAGATGCTCTTTGCTGGAGCCAAATGGTGGCAAACCATCGAATCTGCAGGCACCATGTGTGTAGTTTTACAGTGTGTGTGTGTGTGTGTGTGTGTGTGACTGCAGCATGCAGCTGTTCAGCCTGGCGACATGAGCATTTGCACTAGAACAAACAGTAAACCTCACTGGCTTTCTTTTACCAGTAGTCATAAAAGAGTCCTGAACCACACGGACCAGTTTCAGTACATATCAGCTCCCTAATGCTTAGGGACTTTGAAACTTGACTAAACAAGTCATCAGTTTGTTTGTTGTTTTTGTGGCTCTGCATGCCTACTGCTGCTCAGTGTTTGGCACGAGAACCTCCATCCTTGCATCCATCAAGTCTTTTTTAAAACAGAAAAACAGAGAAACAGCTTTACTGCACGTAAGTGTCAGGGAGCTTTCAGCAAATTTACGGAACATACTGACTAATAGCTTGGTAAGTGATTCATGACTATAGGCTGTCTAGAAATGATTCACATAGTCACTGTGACGTCACCCATTAGGTTGTGAAACTCTGTTTTGAATCTTCAATTTAAGCATTTTTGCTGCAGCCATGTTGTTTTTTTGGAATGAGGGGATTTGGGGGGGTGTTCAGTGTAAAAGTAGATTTTCCTTGACCTGGAACTGTGCAGATATATTGTCCAGGATCTCATGGAAACAGATCTGTACAAGCTCCTGAAGACTCAGCACCTGAGCAATGACCACATCTGCTACTTCCTCTACCAGATCCTACGAGGGCTCAAGTATATCCACTCTGCCAATGTACTGCACCGCGATCTGAAGCCTTCCAACCTTCTGCTCAACACCACCTGTGATCTCAAGGTAGCGTCTCAAACCGAAACTGACGTCACACAAAAAGGACGGTTTCATTTAAAGGCTCGTTTTCAGTCACTGGTGATGTTTATTCTTAAGTGTCTCATCCAGATATTTTTCTTGTCACTGGAAAGGCCTCTTTATATATAATGTCCCATGTTGACTTAAATAATACCAGACAAATACTCATCACTTTATTTACCAAAAAGGATCAAATCCACTCTGAAGACTCTGAACGTTTCATTTTTATGTTGTACCTAATATTGCAGCACTTGTGGCATTTCTAACCTTTTTGCAGATCTGTGATTTTGGTTTGGCTCGTGTGGCTGATCCTGATCACGATCACACCGGTTTCCTCACAGAGTACGTAGCCACTCGTTGGTACCGAGCTCCTGAGATCATGCTCAACTCCAAGGTGAGTGTCATAAAACCCTAAAGATGGCGTATGCTCAGTGTTTTTAGTTTTTCCCACTTTAAAAATGAAACTTGTGTTTTGTCGCTTTAAATTCATTTGGAAAATTTATCGACTGTGTTGTGTATTTTTTTTTTTTTTTACCTGAACATTTAGATGTGCCTTAAATTAAATTTCAGGCTATTGTTAATATCCCTCTGCCATATTTCTGTGGGTGGTGTGGTTATGGTTCATATTAACTTTGTGCCCTGTGTCTAAAATTGTTAATTGTAAAATGATGACCCTATTAGTGATCTGAAATATCTTTAAAGTTTGTAATTCTATTTTAAGTATTAAATTTCTAAATCCTAGTTTCCTTGCTGGGCTCGTGCTGTATTAATGCTGTGGTCGTGATTGAGTCTGTTCTGCTCACTTCCAGGGCTATACCAAGTCCATAGACATCTGGTCAGTGGGTTGCATCCTGGCTGAGATGCTGTCCAACAGGCCAATCTTTCCTGGGAAGCATTACTTGGATCAGCTGAACCACATTTTGGGTAAAAAAACAACTTTACATGCAGTAAACATACAGATCATTTTATTTATTTATTTTTTTTAAGTCAGGTATGAGTTGTGTTGATGTGCAAGTCAGCAAACTTACAGTTATCCCAGTTAGCCACAACATTAAAACCACCTGCATAATAATGTCTGCCAAAACAGCTCAGATCCCCGGAGATGTTAGCAACAAGTCCTTCAGGTCGTAAGAGTTGTGCGGTGAGGCCCTCGTGGATCTGACTTGTTTTTCCAGTGCCACAGAAATTTCCAAACTTTTGAGATAAATGAAGCATTTCTTTTATTTATTTTACTGCCAGCATGGAATAGCATTGCTTTCATGGGTCTATAAGACAACGACACATCTACATGAATCATGTTGCTCCCACTGGGCAGCATGCCGCCATCTCTTCCGAGAGCAAACGAAGCACACACCTGAGCCACTTCTATTGCCCCAGTGTTCAGTTCAAGTGGTGGACAGGGTTCAACTTGGGAAGTGTGACTGCTCTGCAGCTACACAGAGCAATGCTTTGTTTTCTATCTTTGCATGCATTGAGGTTTCCTGCAGTTTGAACAACAGTGGCTCTTCAGACCATATAGTCAGTGAGGCTTCTGCACCCATGACTGGTTATCCCAGTTTCACCTCTTGGACCACTTTTGGTTGGTGCATTATGTAGTCTATAAAAAAGCTTTGATACCTTTTAGACTTCATACTCGGTCAGCTTCCTGGTGCCAGTCCATAGATACTGTAACCACTAGTGTGGCCTTATCAAGTCAGACTTTTTTTTGTCTCTCGGTGCTAGACCACATATGGCTTCTCCCATCTGTTGATTTGTTGTGCAGTCAGACTGCTTTTGTCCAGAGAAGTTTTCTTGTGTCGCTGTGAACTCTTAGCAGAGGCTGTGCAAATTGCTGCCTTTTTCATACTTTGATTTTTCTGTTTGTCCTCCAGGAATTCTGGGTTCTCCCTCGCAGGAGGATCTCAACTGCATCATCAACATTAAGGCCAGGAATTATCTCTTGTCGCTGCCTTTGCGCTGCAAAGTGCCATGGAACCGCCTCTTTCCCAATGCCGATCCAAAAGGTCAGAGCCACAGTCTCTTCATAACTGCAGTAACTGTTGATCAGGGAATCTGCAAATAAGCCCGTGAACCATTTCCTGAGAGAATTTTGTTTTATAGAGAGGAAGGGGAAAAAAAAACTTGCCTACACCTCACACAGATCACACTAAGTCCACACCCAGTGGCATTTTTTGGTACTGAAAGCTCACAATGTGAGCCTGCAGCAAAGTTTTTAGAGAAGCTGCTGGCTCACACTTACAGTGTAACTCTGATTGTACTTTGTGTGAACATTTTTTAGAAAAATGTTCTCAGAAGCAGTAAAATCCTTAGAAACAAAGGTAAAAGAACTACAGCCAGACCTTTGCTCAGAGCACAATAGCAGTGCAGGTGGATGATGTGGCAGCTCTTATATCCTTTTCTCTGTTTACGGCACTTCACAGTGAGTCACCACATATTCACCATATCACCATGACATCTCCCAAACTGATATCACTCAGTCTGACACAAACTAAAACCACTTTTTTTTTTTAGATCCATTCTGCAAATTCAATAAGCTTAAACCTTTATTGACACACAGTATTAAGCCAGACAATAAATGCCAGTAATGGATGAAGGCTGGATGTCCAGTAAAGAACTGATCAGAGGTGGAATGACAGACCTTAACACGCACTTTATGATGTCATGGTTTTAAAAACCCTGCAGGATACAGGACGAGGACAGCCCACCGGGACTAGGCCCCCTAGTGGGCAGGTGAGCATATTGTTGATTCACAGTCACCTAAAAATAACTTTTAACTCCATCTTTGTACCACAGCTCTGGACCTGCTGGACAAGATGTTGACCTTTAACCCTCACAAGAGGATCGAGGTGGAGGAGGCACTGGCGCACCCATACCTGGAACAATACTACGACCCCACAGATGAGGTGGGGCAGCCATCCTGGACTGCTAAGTGTCAGCTTGTGCTATGTGGATCACTTGGATCCAAAAGTATTTGGACAGTGACGCAGTGATTCAAGGGGTTTAACAAAAGTATTACATTAATTGTTAGGAAATACTTTTTTTTTTTTTAAATACACAGCCCCCCATTTTCAGAGGCACAAAAGTAAATGTTGATTGATTGACCCATTTTCTTATTATTTAATGACAGATTAAGCAGACAGCATTTGGTAGCTGTTCACTGGAACCCTCAACATGAGGTCCAAAGAGATGCTGATGGAAGTGAAGGTGGCCATCGATCCATCCATCAGAGGGTGAATGTGTGAACGCTGGGTTAAAAACACTTAAACATAGAATAAAGTTCTTGTATGAATGTGTGCGCGCGCGTGGGTGAATGAGTCATGTAATTAGAAAGTGCTTTGTGTGCTCAAATAGAGCAGAAAAGCACTATAGAAGTACCAGTCCATCACTGCTTGAATGAATGAATGAATGAATGAACGAATGAAGCTCAGCAGCACCAAAAATCCTGAAGGACCACAGAAGACAACTAAAGTGGATGATTGCAGAATTATTTCCATGGTTTAGAAAAGCAACTTCACAGCATCTAGACAAGTCAGGATCACTCATGAGAAGACTGCATTTGTTGGGTCCTGAACTTCATGCAGTCACTGACTGCAAAGGATTTTATTAAAAACAAATCTCATATTTAAAGTGATGTTAGTTTGTAATTTTGAGCCTCTGAAAATGAGGGACTACATATAAAAATGGCCATAATTCCTAAACAGTTGATGCAAAATGTGATTAAACCCCTTCAGTTAAAGCTGAAAGCCTGCAGTTCAGTTATAGCTTTGATTTAAAATCCAGGGTGGTGGAGGCATTGTCCAAATACCTGCCTGTATCTTTCTCTAATCTAAAACACATTCTTAATGTTTCAGCAGTTTTTTGTCTCGGCTTTTCTGTTAAACATTTATACCTTCTTTGCTGCCCTGTGGTTAGCCTGTTGCTGAGGCCCCGTTTAAATTTGACATGGAGCTGGATGACCTACCCAAAGAGGCACTGAAGGAGCTCATCTTTCAAGAAACTGCACGTTTCCAGCCCAGCTTTAGGTCCTAACATCCCACACAGGTAAGTACACGTCACCGCAGCCCAGCTTATAACTCCAAACCACTGAAAAATAACCTGCAGGGGCTGGTGACACACAGATATGAGCGATTTGTTAAGAAGTACACCACAACCAACTTTTTCAAGGTCATAAAGATCAGGGAGATCCTCATGACTGTCCCACCTCCGCTGCTTCATAACACGGTGGAGTGAGCGGTGTTCCAGCTTTGAAATCTGCTCAGGATCACTCGGGTTAAATTTAACAGCTCCTCTGTTTAAGAGCTGCTGTGAGGACCTCGCAGAGCAAGTTTAAATTTTGCTTTTGTTGAGTATGAAGCAGAGGCACTTCACAAGGATAAAACCACTTAAAACCGTCCATCTAAGCACTTTAAAGTTAGTCAGTTGTGTTTTACCGCCATCAGTTTGCATCTAAAACAACACAAAAAGGCCCATTTTATTGGCAATGTGGGACCTGATTGTAACATCGTTTAAATTAATTTCAATATTTTTTTATGAGGGATGCGGGACAGACATGTCTTGCCTAAGTTCTTCGCTTCTGCTCCCAAATACTGTCAGCAGTGAGTAACTCTAATATTAGCCAATAGAGTCCACTAATCACTAACACCAGCGAACAGCTGCTCGTATTTTTTAAATTCGGAGTGGTATTTTTTTCACTAACATAACCCCAACTGTAAGAACCGTGTTTGGGTCGATGTTAGCGGGGCCTTAGATTCATGGGGAACCTTTCTTTGGTATTTGAGAATCAAACGAACCCCGAGCAGCTTTTTCTGAAGCTGGTTTGCCTGCTAACACTGAGCAGTTACAGGCTGTCTAACACACTGCCTTTGAGTGAATGAGATGAGCCAATTCATCCAGACACTCGCATCTGATTTAGATGGCAAATTAGTTTTCAAGTTATTTTGTCACCTAATGTAATGAACTAATTCAGGAATCATGCTGAAGTTACGTCTATCTCACTAACCACAGATTTTGAGCTTGATAATGTCCCGTCTGACTTACCTTAGAACTTTTTTTTTTTGTATAATAACTTTAGTTTTTATACCACCACAAAAATTTGTGTAACAACAAACATAATCAGACACTTAAACCACCTTCATTCAGCTAACAAAGGAAAAGTGGCTAAAGCTATCCAGAGCTCAGAGCCAGCAGCCTCGGTATGAGCAAAGCATCAAATAAGTTAGAAGGAAAATTATGGAGACGAGTGAAAAGGGTGGAAGTCCTGTTGTCCAGTGATGTTATAAACACACTGGGTCAGATACAGCCTGCTAGCTGTAACTTGGTGATGCAGCATTAGTGTCTGGCATTAATAGCCTTGCCATGTCCACGCAGACTTTTGATTTTTTTTTTTAGTTCTAAAAGTTTTGACTTTAAACAATGTAAACAACCCAGTTTATGGCTGCAAAATAATTCTTTATTGGACAGATTCACTGTGTCACAGTTTACAAGAAGTACTGTTTAAATCTGACGTTATTACTCTGACAAAAATGCAGAAAACCAGCTACACCCTAAAACTGTGTCCACGTAGACCATTACTGCCATTATCAGTCTCACCCTTTCTTAAGCAAATTGTACTGTTAACAACAGTCCGAATATAAATGAACATTAAGAGACTGTTTTTGTTTCCCATGCTGACAGCGGTCCTCAGATGTGGTGTCCTCTCCCTCCCTGATCTCTGCTCACCACCAGCTGCTTCCTGACAGGCCTCTTTTTGTGATAATAGCTATCAGCTCTGCATTTTATAACCCATCATACGCTTTGTGCACAAGATGGGCTGTGTGTAATTACTGTGTTTCCTCTGTGCAGCATCTTGAAGCATAACACGAGTTCAGAGAAAGTGTGAGCCCTCCCAGATTAGAGCAGCAACCATGTTTGCATTTTTAGTTCCTTGTTTCAGTTTCTGTCACATCGGTTAATCTTTAAAAATGCTGCCTTTCTGCACGGCACGCATCTCCTGGGCACTGTACCACGAAGCAAGTGCGTCATACCCAGGGTAGCTTTCCATTATGTAGCTTTACTTAATCTAACATCAGCAGTCAGCCTAAGGGGCTGACATGAACGGGGTTATCAGCTGCCCACAGTTTATCTATGTAGCTACCAGCGCGCTAACATCAAAAAGGAAGAGTTGGCATCACATCACAAACATGGACACGTCTGCTGGCAGCAGAGCAGCAGATTTTACAAACAAGCATAAAATTATATTGTTAGAAAAAGACGTTAAACTTGACAGCAGAATGTGAGTTACAGGAAAAGTGTCATATTAAAGCACTGTATGAATGTGTGTGTGCTTTATCACAAGAACTATGGATCATTTTGACCCCTCTGCTACAACAACGGCACAAAAATATAGTTTTTATAATCATAGGTAAGATTTGACTAAAATAACTAAGATTGAGTGTTAGGTGGTTTATTAGCATTACAAATAATTTGGACTATTTCATTAGAAAAGTAAAATATACACTGCTGGCAGTGTCGGATGGACCAAAACAACGTCCCAGAGGTGTGCTGGTGGATTTAGGTCAGGTGAGCGTGGGGGCCAGTCAATGGTACCTGTTGCTTCATCCCCCAGGAACTGCCTGCATACTCTCACCACATGAGGCCGGGCATTGTTGTGCACCAGGAGGAACCCAGGACCCACTGCACCAGTGTCTGTGTGTCCCTCAATGGATATGACTCCCCAGACCATCACTGACCCACCACCAAACCGGTCATGCTGAACGATGTTACAGGCAGCTTAACGTTCTCCACAGCCTCTCCAGACCCTTTCACATCTGTCACATGTGCTCAGGGTGAACCTGCTCTCATCTGTGTGGACCTACCAATTCTGGGATTCTGTGGCAAATACCAGTCAGGCTCCACAGTGACAGGTAGTGAGCACAGGGCCCACCAGAGGACGTCAGGCCCTCAGGCCGCCCTCATGAAGTCTGTTTCTGATTGTTTGGTCAGACACATTCACACCAGTGGTTGCTGGAGGTCATTTTGTAGCTCTGCAGTGCTCATCCTGTTCCTGCTTGCACAAAGGAGCAGATCCTGGTCCTGCTGATGGGTTTAGGACCTTCTGCGGCCCTGTCTAGCTCTCCTAGAGTAACCGCCTGTCTCCTGGACCCAGCAAACCTTCTGGCAACGGCACATATTGATGTGCCATCCTGGAGGACTTGGACTACCCGTGCAGCCCCTGTAGGGTCCAGATATGGCCTCATGCTACCAGTAGTGACTCTGAACCTAGCCAAATGCAGAACTAGTGATAAAAACCGTTAGAAAAGATGAGGAGGAAAAAAAATCTGTCCTCCACCTGTAAAACCATTCCTGTTTTGGGGGTGTCTCATTGTTGCCCCTCTAGTGCCCCTGTTGGTAATTTCATGAACACCAAAGCAGCTGAAACTGATTACACCCCCCCCCCCCGATACTTACTGACCACATCAGCATCCCAGAGGTTTCATTAACTTGATTCTGAACTCTGATGTTAAAAAAAAAAAAAAGTATATTTTAGAATCTACTAATAAGGGTACAACAAACTGACGGTACTGAACGGGCCAATCGATGGTTGCGGGCTGCATCGATGTTTTCTAGGGAGGTACACTTCAGGCTGCAGGTGAAGTTACAGCACAGGGTTTGCATTTACGATGTATTTGGCACAGATTTAACACAGAAGCATAAATAATAACGCTGACCCCATGCTATACTATTTTTTTATTTTGTTTGTGTTCTTCCAAGTCTTGACTATCAGGGAAGGGAAGGGAACCCTTGATGCCTTAAGCCTACGGGGTTTACATCAAAGTCCAAGGAGAAGGGGACGTGGCTCTGTACCTGTTGGTGTCATATCAGTTTTCATGGCCATTCAGCTAAATAACTAAAATAAGGATGATTTTCCCACGTCTGTGTGGATGTTCTTCATCCTTCCTAACACTCTGAAGTTTGCCTGCTCGGCCCCGTGTCCTGCTCGGTAGGATGTTCGGTGTTGTAAAACGTACTGATGTCCAGTGTGGTCGCTCCTCACGCTGTCTGTTTTCTTCTCCTTCCAGATGATTCTGTGGACTGGTTTCTGCGTTGCCACTGCTCCTCCCCGCCTCTACACTGTTTCTGTGATATTATTTTGTTTTGTTCTTTTTGGTTTTTATTGGTTTTTGTTTGAATGCTCCTCTCCCAGTGTCCACATCTCCTGGATTCCTTGGGTCTCACTCGTCAAGTCCACTTTGCTCAGGAATGGCGTCAGGAATCAATCAATCAATCATCCTCTGTTTCTCTTTCTTTTTCTCGTTCTCTCTCAGAGATGAGGAGAGGGGAGGGCGGGGTCACATCACAGCTTACAGTTGGGGGGGGGGGGGGGGGGGGTAAAGCCAAGATAACCCTTTTTTTTTCTTTTTTTTCTTTTTTTTTTTCTGTCTCTCTCAAACAAAGGGGGGCTTGGCTCTATCTATTACTATTCAAGACCTTTAATGTCCAGTTGAATGACGGTCATAGACTAGCTGTTCTCCGCCTTCATTGCACAAACGATTGCAAAGATTACATCAAAGAATCATTCGAGGTCTTTTGTTGCAGTGTTACAGGAGACGCAGTGTATCATTTAGAAAGAATAAAATCCAAATGTAACCACCGGATTTATGCAATGAAATCACAGAATCAGCCGGACGTTCTGCAAGCAGCAAGCCATCAGTCTATTTTATCGAGCGCTCTATTTTAATCAACACACACAAGGCCCAAATGCAAATATATAAAGATAAATCAAAATATATGGCCTAAAGAGTCTTAAGATATTTTAATGGTAAGAGGAAAGACGGTGAATTTGGATCTTTTTGTATTTCTTTAAAAATATGTTTTCTCGTCTCATCGACTCGAAGAGGAAAGTTTCCACCTCAGCTGAGAGAAAATGGAGGAAAAGTTGATTTCCCACACGTCTGTATGTAGGGGGGTGATCTTCATGTTGGGATGGGGGAGCTTTAGCGCATCAGGACGAGAGTTCAACTACCACTCAGCACTTGTTTTGTCTGGAGGAAATGTTGTGCCTCCCCCTTTCTTCGTCTCCTGAGTCTCTGTCTCTCTCTCTCTCTCGCCTTGTTAGAATAATACTGTGCCCTTTGCATGACTGTTAAAAGCTCTGTATACAAAGACGACAATGTTAAGTGCCACACAAGCCGGGCGGATCCGCCGGGAGAGCGCCCAGGCTCTTTCCGTTCTCTCTTTTGTGGTATATCACACTTTCCACACTCACGGTGCTTTTTGTCTTCTTTCTTTCTGTCGCTCTCGTATCCCCTCTGTCCATTTTTCTTCCGTCTTGTTTTTGTTTATTTCTACAAATTTTAACTTCCTTCTTTTTTTTTTTCTTCTTAGCTAAACTCCATCTGCATGCTGTAAGACATGTTGTTGTGGTTGCAAATAGGAGAATAACCATATATCTGTATTTATGCCAATCACACGCACACACACACAAAAACATTTTTCCTGAACCTGACAAATGGGATCCAGGCATGATAAAGTTAGAAATTATACTCAGATGTAACAGATCATGTTTGTTTTGGGTTTTTTTTGCTTTAAATTGCACATTTTTAATGCTGATAGCCGTTAGCAGTGTCAGTACCAGCAGACAACTGCAGTAAAACTCAAAAAGAAAAAAAATGCAGCAGAAGTCAAGACCGTATTTCCACTTCTTGTCAGTAACTGCTGATTAAAGACTGTTGCATTTGAAGCTTTTATTTCAAGTGAAAGGAATTTAAAGATTATATATATATATATGCGTGTCTGTGTGTGTGTCTGTGTGTGTGGATTTGGAACCTTTTGGGGGGGCAAAAACGGGAAAAAAAAAATCCCCAAAGTTTCAACATCCATCCGTGTCAGTTCACGCGAGAAGCACTGCAGCGTCTAAGTGGGCCTCAGTTTTAATGGCACACCTGACCTTAGGTTGGGTTGCAGTACCGCAATTCAAATGAAAAACTCTTGGTCAGGTGTGCGTGACCTGATGAATTCAATAAACTGGTATTAGTTACAATATTAAAAGCATTTCAGAGTAAATTACATTTAAAATCTGAATGGATTCTTCAGAAGTCTGACTGTGCTGCGCTTAAAGTATAAAATTTAAATCATTTATTGACAGATTTTTTTTTTTTTTTTGTGCATGTGGTCCGTCTGTGAGGAGACCAAGTTGGAGTCGTTTTGCTGCTCTGGTCGATAATAAATCACAGAGCCAAAGAACCTCAGTTTTACTTTTTTCTTTTGTTTTGACCTGAATGACGTTAGACTGAAGCTGAGCGGAGCTACAACAGGACGTTGGCGCTCTGCTGAAATGCACCCAAGCCATAATCGGTCAGTCAGCCAGCCCGTTGCACCTCTGACCACACCCAACTGTGATGTCACGGCGTACGACACACCTCTCGAGTACACGTCTACATCGCTGCAGCCACGTGAGGTTACGCCAGTGAAAGTCAGCAAAAACGAGTGAAGGCTTCAGATTAACACGCTGACTTACATGTGTTTTTGGGTCTGTCAAGTTTTTCTAGAAAGAACGTGTAATTTTGTGCTCACTGTTGGAGAGTCTTTATTAGAGCTAATAAGTCATTGGGAAACAAAGAGAGCAGATTCTAATATTTTGAGAGGCAGTTGATGTGAATCCATGCATGGAAAAAGCTTCAGTTAATATTTGATAAATGATGCCATTTTAAAGGTACTCTCATCACCAGGGGGCAGCATGTTACCCATGCATGCATGCAGATGTGTGCTCTTAATTTTTGTTCTAACCCTCTCCCATTTCCTTTTCCCTGGAGACTGGGTGACCAGCCTTGGTCACTGTGTGTATTCACTGACCAGTTGGCGTGGCTGTAGCTCAGAAGGTAGAGCAGGTCACCTACTAATTGGAAGGCTGGTTGTTTGATCCCTGCCAAAGAATTATTAGGCAAGATATTGAACCCCAAGGTGCTCTCTAATGTGTTCATCAGTGTGAATGTGTGTTAATAGAGGTGTATAAAAGTGCTTATATAGAGATATAAAGCGCTTTAAGTGCCCAGATAGTGTAGAAAAGCACTATAGTCCATTTACCGGTTAGTGAGTGGTTGCTGGCACTGGGTGAAATCAGTTGCAAAGAGGGTGCCACACCAAAAACCACCTTGTGATGGCTTTGGTTGCTAGCAGATTGCCGGGGTCACCTATGGATGATGCCGACTCGTCTGCAAGAATTTGCAAACCAGACTAACTGTTGAGTGGTCGGGAAACTTCAAACTGGAAATTAGAACCGCCTTCAAAGTAGAAATTGTGCCTTTACCACTGAAACAAACACACTTTAGAAGGCCCAGCTTTTACAGTGAAGGTGAATGATCTCTTTTTCCAGGTTGCATTGCAGTGTTCACTTTTACAGCTGTTTAGTGAGTATTTGGCGAGTGTTGGCAGACAAGGCAGCACGTTCCATGCAAACTACGGGTGACTGCGGCAATCTGCTAGTGACCAAAGCAATCACAAGGAGGTTTTTGGTGAAGCAATGAATACTTCTTTGCAACCAATTTCACGTAGCAGCAGGATGCAACTTCCTGCAATCACTCACTTTTCTCTAGGGACTGGTGGTTTCCAGGGGTCACTGACCGGTCTTTAGGCCTGCAGGACTGGGGCTTAGCAGTCAGTTTCACAGCAGCTACTTGTAACTGGTCGATGAATAATTTTTCCCTGTGGTTTCCAGCCAGCCTCTCAGCCTGTGTGACTGGGGCCTTGAACATTGACTCATTGCGCCATCTTGTGGACATGAAAGGACAGCTGGCCCCAGTTCAGCTGCAGTTGATATCTTTTGAGCACAATACGCAGGCGTTCTGGAGCCTTTGTTTCTTCATTCTGTTGATATGTTTTATTGGTTTTTGGAAAGTTTTCAGTCATTTAAAAACAAGAATTTACAAAAAGTACCTTTAAACACTTTTTAAAATCATTAATATCAACAATAAGATAAAGAAAACAAAGAAAAATTCACATAAACGGGGGAAAAAAGACGACAAAGGGTCCAACTGAACACATTTTGCTTGATGTTCTACATTCCCAACAATGAGGGTAAAACTGCATCTTCTTTCAATGAACTTACAGACCTGTACAAATCAAACGTACCAAGGAAAATCTATTTAGTACATGCATATTTAAATTTGGATCTTTGCTGACATCTGAAAAATATTATTATTGGTTCCAATTGCAGAGATTTAACACACAAAACCGTTCATGACCAAAACTGCGATGCAGAAATGACCGTTTTTGCACTCAAATTGAAGATGTGGAGATTCATCTGTCCCAGTGCTCCCACGCTCGCTGCATACACCCGTCTGTCACACGATTATTATTAAATGCACTTGCTTCTACAGTAGTTGGGATGGGACTTGTAATCCGAGGTGCCTGCCGGGACTTGACTCGCCTGTAGATAGCCTTTTTTGGGGGGGGGGTTAATGAGAACATTAAGGGCACTGGAAACCTTACTGGGATTAGTTGTATAAAACAAAAAAGCTTCTGCTGAGTTCTTTGTGCAACCTGTCTGTTTGTGCCTTTTTTGATAGTCTTGATATCCGAGATTTGATGTGCAGCTTTTGTTCAGTCGGGAATCCGTTGTAATCGCAGTATACGCACTTAAAAATGAACACAATCAAGTCTGGGGGGGCGGGAGGGGTTCTGGGGTTTATCCTTACCTTTAATTTCTGTAAATTTTAAAGAGATTTGTTGCCACAGCTGTGTGATTTGTGACTGTATTGAAAAGATGAAAAAGCAAACATTTATATTTTTTGTGTAACCCTTTCTTCTTTGAGCTTTTTTTTTCTTTTTCTTTTTTTTTTTTGGACGTTTTTGTGCAGATATTTTTATTGTAAAATGAATGTTATGTTTCTATCAGACACTAATCTTGTTTGAGTTGTCTCCAGTGGAACTACTTCACTCTGTATGTTTTGATCAGTATAAACCTTTAATTGTGTAGTTAACATTTCTGAAAGGAAAAAAAAAAAAAAAAAGATCCTCGGTTGTATTTTAAAGGTTTCTCTTTAACCTGCCATAGAAAATGTTCTGAATTGACCATTCAGTTTTATTTTGCTGTCGTGTGAAGGATTTGACTTGAACGAAGCATTCGCTATTATTAAAGACTGACTGCTACTTTGCAAGATCTGTTTTTTAATGTTTTATTTTCTTTGCAACTCTGCCATGACAATTAAATAGACGTTCATTAAAGACACTGTACCTTCATCAACATGACTGAAGTCTCTTTGTGAGGAAGTTTCACTGAGTTTGCTTGAAATAAAACATTACTTTGCACACATCGAAACGCGCTGCCTAAATCTTTGGCCACGACTATATGCCGCAAAAAGGAAGAAGGCTCTGCACACAGACTCAAAGTAATAATTTGATGCTTAAAACATTTTTGTGAACGCAACATTTCAGTCACGTGTGCTGGAGAGGAGAGCACTTGTCTGAGGAAGATCCTGTGGATGGAAAAAGTTGCTTCAACCACAGGAAGCTACCGGAGCACTCTGTTTTCAGGTAAAATATTTGAAGGTTATTATTTGAGCAGATTGACCTAAAACCCGAGCAATGCAACTTAACCCATAGAGGGCGCTAAAGAGACAAAGCAGAAGCCCCTCAAGTGAAAAATAATACAAGTTTACAAAAATTCAAATCTCTCCCCATGGGAGCCAGAGGCAGACAGAGAGTGGCTGAGGACCCGGCCTTCACACCCCCCAGAAGCACTGAAGACCTGAGGCCACGCGTCCCGATGACAACTCGGTGCCCACTCCAGCAGAAGGAAGAGGGAGGTCCCAGACAAGGACCCCAGTGTCAAAGGGCAAGAACCAGAGAGACCCAGAACCCACCCATCAGGGCACCTGAGAACTGCCCAGCAGAGAAGCCTCCCTTAAGATAAATGGATACATTTGTTTGTTGTCGTAGGGGAACCGGAGTGCAGTGGAAATCACGTTTCCATAGACCAACACAACACAAACACAAAACTCCAAATACATGCCGACACTTTCATTGCATCTTAGGAATGGTTTGGCCAGACCAGCTGGGTGACCTACAAGTGTGGCCCATGTTTAAAACTTTGATGGCTTGAGGAACAAAAGCTGATTTGGACCTGTTTTTGTGAACAAAGGGGGGGTAATGGTGGCATTCAGATGGCAACAGTTTAAAAGAGGAGGAAAATGCATCCGTCTTATCGCTCACAGTAGTGTTTGCTGTGCTCCTAACACGCTCCATATAAATGTATCCAGACTCAGTAATGCAATTCCCAACAGTTTACTGGCTGCGGTTACTCGTTCTAATGGGCCTTTTCTGTGCCTCAGAGGCATTTTCAAACCAACAAATGTCAAACTTTCAATATAAGCTCAGTAGAACGTGTGGAGCATTTTGGATTCCACACTGAAGGATAAAAGGTTCCTTAAAACCTGCATTCTTTGCTGTGCCTTAGTGACCAGGCAGTCAGTCCAGGAGTCCCGTTTCAGACTGAAATTAAAATTCTGTTTCCAGTTTATCTGCTAAAATACTCAATAAACTCGTGTTAAAAGCAGAGTGTAGTACATGCAACAAAGTCAACACTGCATCTTCCACCCACCTTAACGGGGTTGGTAAGCAAATTGCAGGATTTCTATATTCGATGCTGTGATTGTGATACCATGTACCTCTTCACCAGGTGTTCAAAACACTTCTTGACCAGTGATGCTAGAGTGCCTGGTCTAAGGTCTTTGGGACCTGAAGGTGAAGAGGACTTGGCAAGTGATATTATGGATGCTTTTCCAAATATTTGGTATCCTGTGACTGTTTAAAGATCTAAAAATCTCAATAAAAACTGGCACTAGCTGTTAAGCACACTCCCACAGGCGCTGTCCAGGCCGGGGCTTTTCCGGGGCTTACAGTTTCTAAAACTTCTGATTCTTTAATGAAATCCAAGTCAGGGATTGGAGGGCTGGGAATCACTGCTGCTGCCGGTATCAAAGCAGCAAAGAAAGGTGTTGAGATAGTTATGCTGCTGTAGGCTCAGGCTGCTCAGGGGAGCTTCCTATGATGCACTCACCTTGATCCACTCCTGATGTGTTTTATATGCCACTAATGTTTGTGTTCTCTCTCGCATCCATCCATCCGTCCGTCTGTCCATCTGTCTATACATGAATCCATCCCAGGCCAGGTTGTGGGGCTAGTAGCCTAAGCAGAGAAACCCAAACCTCCCTCTCCCCAGCCACCTCCTCCAGATCATCCGGGGGGAACACCAAGGCATTCCTAGGCCATCTGTATCTCAGTCTCCATAGTTAATTTTGTTATTGTCGCTCTATGCTATCCTTTTTATCCTCATCTCTTTCCCCTCACCACCCAATCGATCACGGCAGATGGCTTCCCCTGTCTGAGCCTGGTTCTGCTGGAGGCCACTTCCTGTTAAAAAGAAGTTCTTCCTTCCTGCTGTCATCAGGTACTGCTCATTGTCAGACTGGTTATAGGTTTGACATGGCTTACATGTGGTTGTTTTACTTCCTGGGGTTGTTAGCTGGATGCCTGCAGGATCAGGGTCTGCTTCTCAGATGCCTGCCCACCACTGCAAGGTGTCTCATGCTTTGTGTCCACATGGGGCAAATAAGATTAATAATAAATAATGATGATCAATCAGAAAGGCAGTTATACTATATTTTATTTGAAGGCATATTTTCCCAGCTTCTTATGGTTTGTTTTCATGGGCTTATACGATCATCATTGTACACTCATGTATCCTGTCACCTGCATAACTGTCACCTGGTATTTCTTTGGATTTCAGGTGGGATAGATCAGCAGATCTTTTTTATTATTATTATTTTAACCACGGGTTTCTAGTGTGACTTTTGCATACATATAATTTTATGTGGCATTTTATCATTTTGTAGTGGGGAAAATTTCACTGCACCATAGAAATATTTACAATAATTAAGCATAATCCTCAGATTTAATGCTTCAAAGGGGACCGGAAGTGTTTTTTTCCATCGTACAGAAACGCCTCACACTGTGTTGTGGTAGTACTCAATGTGTCCGGTAGGTGTCGCTATGACATAGTTTATTATGATCTGCGGCGGCCTGTCCTACGTTTGATTCATAAATTCAAAACCTCATTCATTTTTTTTTCAGCTTAAAACCAAAGCAGGCTCAGCAGTTCGAGTCATTTTCTTTTATTTTACAAATTTGGAGTCAGTTTAAAAAAAATCTTAATTCATGAATCTGCGTTACGTCACGGGGATGTATACATTTATATTTAACTCACTAAATTTACAAACGTGAAGCCTTTTTGTTTTTTAAAGTCGGTGTATACATGCAAAATATATATTCAAAGATATTCAGATAAAAAGTAAACAGGTCGAGTAAGGTTTTAAAATTTACAAAATATATATTTATTTAAATTTAATATGATGGGGAATAAAATATATTTTGATGCCTGGTAGGAAAAAAAATCCTGCATGTATTTGAAAGTCCTGTAAACTCGAGCCGCGATCAGCTGTATTTATTTCTGACACTTTGTTTATCTGCGTTGTTTCGACCACGTGCTTGCAATGCGTCTAAGCATGCGCACTAAAGTATTGTTCTTTTGGCACGCGTCAGTGTCGGTGGCGCGCACAGCCGAAAACAACCACTAGCCACGTGGGCGCGCAGCGTCTTCGCTGGCCTCGGGTTGATTGGTGGCAATCCCTTTCCCCGCCCTCCCTCGCAGCTGATTGGTCAGGTGGAGAGTTTTTCCCGCGCTGATTGGACGCTATTTGTAGAGCAGGCTTTGTAGCTAGGCTGCTGCTGCCTTCACGTACCTCCCCAAAGAGCGAAATTGTGACAAAAAAAACTCGTTTTTCTCTATATTATTTGTTTTGGTTTGAAGAGTCGCGTCTAAATGTTGTTTGTCTGAGTGTTTTTAGACTTTTGGTGCAATAAAGAATGTATGACATGTGAAATATTCAGAGTGATAACAGAAATAAAAAGAGAGGGACGATCAGTTAGGCAGCAAACGTGGGCTGTAGCCAACTTTGGATATGGCGTCCACGATTTAGAGGCGATAGCAGGCCTAAACATCGAGGACATAAATATGTGCAGCTAAGAAAAAAAAAATCAACAAATGAACGAACTGTTTAGGCTCCTGCTTGTTTCCCGGACAGATGAGCAGCTGGGGGGGGGGGGTGCTTCTGAAAACTTTGGAAGTTGGGATTTTTTCGTTAATCAATGAATTTTTCTTTGTTTCTTCCTCATTGTAAATGCTGAATTTTCAAACGCATATACAGTAAGGGCTATCCGTGATTAAACTTGTGTAACACTTGAGCTGAAGTCGGTTTCCACGGTTTTTCCCACGCGTTCTGTTTGACACTTCTATGTCCTGCGACACATAAAGGCATCGCCGATAGATGGAAATAAAACTGCGCTTTTTCTGCACAAGTTTTACTTCGCAGGCTGCTGCGCGTTGATGCTAAAGAGAGCAGAGAGGCTGCAGACGCAGAGGAGACGGCTTTGTGTGGCAGATCCGCGCCGTGAACGCGTTTGTGCGTTAATCAAAGCGCGCTGCGCATCACAGCTCATTAGGATTTGAGTATAAATAAGGCCGCAGTCGGGACAGCTCGGCCTGTCCTGCCGCTGCTGTCGGAGAGCTAAAGGTATAGAAGTGAAACCCCCTCTTGAGGCTGCGAGCTGCCCCACCATGCACGCACTCTGATCCCAAACAAACGGATGGGATTTTACCTAAAACGGACCCACGGAGACGTCCCGCAGATTCCACGCAGGGAACATCCAGCGAGGAGACTGATGCTTTTGGAGACTTTTTAATGGCACCGGGCTCGACCTAAAGAGGCTACCGCTGCCTTTATGGGACGGTGAAGGTGTCCTGATTTATTTTCTTTTATTTCCTTTCCCCCCTTTTTTTCCTTTCTTTTTTTTTACTCTGTTTTTACTCGTATCCACACTCCTGGTCCAGAGGGAGAAGCTTACATTTCTTAACCGGGTTGTTTCGGTTCCCTAAAGGGGAGGAAGGCGAAGTGTTTTGGGGTAAGTGCAGAAGCAGTGACCTGCTGGAGGACGCGTGTACTGGTCAGATAATCCGGATTGTGGTGTTTTTAAAAGTGTGTGTTGTGCTGAGAGTTTGCAGCTTTGTTTCCTGTTGCACCAAAGGAGCTTTACTGTATTTAACCCCTGCTTTATGTGTCTGTGGCTTTGATTGAAACTGTGTAATGGGGGGGGGGGGAAGGTTTCACGCTCTAGATTCTGAAATTATATCATGTTTTGTGCATTTCTTTTTAAATCTTTAAATCTTAAATCTTTGCTCTTGCGGAATGGCAGCTCGGATGGATTTATGTAACTGCGGCGCTTCAATAACCTGCTTACATTAATTATAAGGTTACAACATCCTTTCCTTTCCTTTAATGGGACGCGTTTTGTAATTTGATCTCCAAGTTGCGTTCAAGAGCAGAAAAACCCAGATTTCCAGCTCCGTTTAGCTGATAATCTGCGCTGCCTTCATCACCACCATCATCATCATCGGTGCGCTTTTTTGGCTGCAGATCTCGGTCAGATTTGTGTGTGTGTGTGTGTGTGTGTGTGTGCGCGCGCGCGCGCGCGGGGGGGGCTCATAATGCCACGTGAACGGGCGACAAAAACACAGCGAAAGGACGGATTTCATAACGTTCACGCGCATGTCGCTTGTACCTCTTGAGGGAAGCTGCAATATTGTGTTTACATGCATCATCATCATCCTCCTCATCCGCCCTCGTGGTGAAGCAATAACGCTCCTCGGGGTTTGTTGCAACATGAACGTCCACACGCTGCATTTTTTTAATGAAAGATGTCAAAATAAACAAACTAACTGAAGGGGATCCGTTACTTGTTGTTGAGAGTAACGCGCGCTCAGGGTAAGGCGAGGACAGGTGTTACTGTGTGTAATGGGAGGCTTTTTATTGTCTTGTGTGATCATTCATGGCATCTTGTTCCAGATGTAGATGTCCAGTGTCACGATGATGCAGCGCTGACACATAAACAGCGCAGCAGCTGCGGGAGGAGGAGGAGGAGGAGGAAGGGGCGATCAGGCTGTTGTTTTTGTGTGTTTTATTCTATAAAAACATGAGTAAGACTCTTCATCACGGGGCAAAGCATAAAAGAAACCTACTGATCTTTATGATAGTGGCAAGTTTGTTTTACTGGCTGTCGTTGCCTCAGAGAAATGATCATAAAATCACCTTTATTAGATATTTATGGCCTTTCTGGTGTTTCTGACCCTCATGTGGTTTCAGGAAGTTTAACTGTTTTCTTGCAAAATACACGAAAGTTTTTCTTAATTATACTTGGTCAATCTACAAATTAATTATTGTTAATCTCGAAATAATTAATGACACAGGTGGTGAGTTGAGGGAAGATGAAAACAAACGCATCATCATCTTTATTTAACACAACTTTACAAACAGGAATATTTCTGATTTTTTTGTATTATTATTATTATTATTATTATTGCATGTGTATGAGGGAGAGGGCAGAAATCAGATTCTTATTCTCATCTTGTATTTATTTACACATCCGGGTGTCTGCGCGCTCCCTCCTCCCCTCTGCGGTGCGTTCAGGCCGCATGGGAAATAATCTCGTCAGTAAAAACAAGACAATAACAGATTTTTTTTCTTTGTTCTCTAAAGCAGAAATGTGTGATTTTCCTTTTGTAGCAAATAAGTAGATGACAGTTTGTCACATCAGAAACACAGACACCTAAAGTGTGATGTGATGAAACTAATAAAATGATAGATAAATGTGTCATTTATGATCAATTTTATAACTTAGAAAGTGGACACTTTTATTTTTAGTTTTTTTATTTTCTAAAAACTGAACTAAGCAGGGTAAATTAACTTACCGGAACAAGTTCATAGTAGAGAATTCATATTTAAAAAATCAAGTAGTTTAAGACTTTTTTTGGTCTTTTTTTTTTTGTATTTTGTCCACGTGTCACTCTTTATCTAAAAGGACCCCACTTCTTATTTTCACTGTAGACACATTTGAGTGCACATTTGCAGCATTTGGACCTAACATGGTATTTTTGGCTTAACTCCACTATCCTGCCTCCTTTATGTCTCACACAGTCAAACATTCTGGCACTTTTGAAGCAGGTTAAATTTGTGCTTTTTAAGTTTGCTCAGTGCCATGTCTCCTAAAAGATGACGCGCTGTCCTCGCAAATGTCTAATCTGGCCCTTTGTTTGTGGAGTTTGCATGTTCTCTCCAGGTACTCTGCTGTCATCCCACAGTCTAAAGGCATGCACGTTAGGTTAATTGATGATACCAAACTGGCTGTAGGTGTGGATGTGAGAGGTTTATCTGTATCTCTGTATTAGCCTCTTGCCCAGTGGTAAATGGACCAGTACTTAAGCAGCAGTACTCTCACTGAGCACTTAAAGTGCTTTTTACTACAGGCCACATTCACCTGCTTTCAAATACTTGATTCTACACACTCCCACTCCAATTTGGGCTTCAGTATCTTGCTAATTGGAAGGTCAGTGGTTCAATCCACTGACCTTCCAATTAGCAGAAGAAGGCTAGGATAAGCTCCACCCTCCGCATGGCTCTGAAGTGGATATGCAGCTAAGAATAATGGATGGATGGATAGTTGACACAAAATACCAAGCGTGGCTTTGTGGACGTCTACTGTGTACAATCCAGAAGTATTTTCGAGTTAAAAAAAAATGTCCTGCAAATATAGATGTAAATACTAATTGGTGGAAATCTTAGTTTAAAAAGAAGCAGAAAATACTTTGGGACTCTAAAATAATTAAGCTTCAAATACAGCAGCTACTAAAGGAAACCCATCAGAATAAATAAAGATACTTTATAATAATATGATAAAATGTGTTTATATAGCACTTTTAAAACAGAGTTTACAAAATGCTTTTCAAAAGCAGAATACTCAAAGAGTGGATTTGAATAGAAAGCCAGACATTCAAGTCACACAAAAACACTTCCCCCTGAATGCTACTCTTAATCTGGAATCCATCTTTCCCACGGGAACCTGAAGGCAGCGCGGGCACCTATTGGTCAGCTGGGCTGTTAATCAGAGCGCACTCTCCCTCCCACGTGGTGACGTTTCCGTACCAAAGTAACCAGGCCAGTCCATTACGCACACAAAAGGCACAACAAAAGCCCGTGTGGGGAAAAATGAGATCCGTCAGCACCCAAAGGACGCAACAATAAGTTCCCATCTGGCAGCATCACCCATGGACCAGAGCCTGGGACGCCGACAATCATTTATTTAACTCCAAAAAGCAACAAGAACTGCAGAAAACCCCAACAACACCTCTCTGCCTCTTCCTCCAGCAGGCAGTTTTCCACCAAGCCGCGCTCTGATCAGATCTGATCCAGGTGGTGAGTACAGCCGCAGCTGAAGCACTGTTTACCGAGAAACTGAGAGGAAAGCGGCGGACACGGTCCCGGCGTCGTGCTGGATTCACAGACGGTACCAGGCTCGGAAAAACAAACAATGAAAGCAGACGGCACACGGCGATACTGTTGCGCTTGAGCTGGCGTCGTGCTCTTTGTTGGGGATAAACAAATTTAGAAGAGGAGCAGGAGGAATGAGAGGAATCGGGAGGGCTGTAAATGCCTCTGATTGCAAGATTAAGTGCACTGGATTGAAAGAATTTGGGTGAAAACGCGTGTTGTGCTGTTGTTTTGGTCAAATTCAGTGATGAAGGCAGCGAGTCTTTTGTCTGGACACTCTTCCTGTTCGTGGTTACCAGAGACGCACACTGTGCTGCCTCTTTGTTTTCACTTTGTGAATATCAGCTGTTACCTCTGCTCTCCGCTCACACCGCCACCTTTTTGAATCCATTTTTGCTTTTATTTATCCTTCAAAACATTTTTTTTTTATTAAAAAAATAAAATAAAAATAAGAAGGCGATGAAGTAGACTGGAGTAAAAGGAGGAGATAATTGTGCAGAATTCAAAGCGTCAGTTTTAGTTGCAGAGATGCAGAAAATTTAAAGTTGCACCAAAGAAATGAACACAAATAAAGGCGCATGTGTTAAACACCCTGAAGTCAGCAACTTGGCTTATAAAGCTCGTGTGTGCGTGTGCGCGCGCGCGTGTGTTTACCTACCCCGTGCACGTGCTGCTGGGGTTAAACTGAGCTAATTCAGAGTGGGGATTTTGTCCTTTTCACGCAGGGATTAGGCCTCGGGCACCTGTGCAGATTATACAGTATGTATGTAAACGTGGGGCCTCCGGGCCACTGACTGTATAGGTGTGTGTTATGTGTGAGCATGTCCATACGTGTGTGTTTGTGTTTGCACAGCAGCCATGCCTCACGTCAGGGCTGCTTCCTGTTGAGTTGCGGAAGCTCCTTTGTTTTCTGTCTGGCTGCTCTCTCGGTGCTGCTCTTCCTGTTGCGGCACGTTGAGCTCAATTGGAAACTTCTAGAGCCTGTGAAACTCATTTTTTATTGTTTTCCCTCTCAGGGCTGCAGGGTTATTGCTTTTTTTCCTAATGGGGCAACCTTTGGTATGCAGAGACAATATACAAAGAGAGGCGTGCTGTAGATTTCCTTTCACTTTGCAGCAGCTCAGAGATAAAAATGAAAGTGTGAACTCTGAGAGTTCAGGTGCAAAGCGTGCTGGTTGGTCTCTGAGTGGGGAAGTAAGATCCCAGAGTGCACACACAGTTTGCTGTAGTGCATATTTTAGTCAGCAGAGGAAATGAGAGCCAGAGAACCCCCCCCCCCCCCCCCCCCCCCCCCCCCCCCGGCCTTCTGGTTTCACAGGGGGCGCTCTTGAGCCCCCACATATAAACATTTCATGAGGGGAAATTTTTTAACTTCAGTCAGTTTTCATCATGATTTTGACAGAACAGGTCGAGAAAAAAATACAGTTTTTGATGATAGTAAACCGGATTTCTGCGGGTGTCGAGCATAGACATATATACCATCACAGCACCGTGAGCTCCTTTATGGCCTCGGCCATCTTGATTTGGGGCATGAAGCCAAATCTGACTTCCCTGTAAGAAGAAGAAGGAAAAAAAAAAAAAAGAGCAGAAGCGTGGTTTTATTTCAGTTTGGGCATGTTATTGAAATGCATTTGGATAAAACTTAATGAAATGTGTGCTGTTTGTATGGAAGCAGGTGTGAATAATCATTTTAGTCATTTAGAACAACAGACTCCCTTTCATTGAGCAGGTTGCTCCCTGCTGCACCCTGATCTGCAGTCAGATTCTGTACAGTGGGACTAACAGGAAGTGGGATGGCTCCCCTACATCTGAATATGCACAGTTCAAAACATCATTAATATTATTTACCCAGTTATGTTAACCATGCCAACCAAACTGATGTCCGCAGATTAGTCAGAGATGCTGGCACCAAGCTTTGTAGCTTTAAGAAATCTAATCAAGCTCTAGTCCAGTTAATTTTACCGGTCTTAACCTAGTAAACTTAGTTAACCTGATTAGCATTCTGCTAGCACTGTTGTGTAGGAGCTAAAGACTTTGAATTTCTGATGAAGTTATTGTGCAGTCCTCATTTTGTTTAGCAGGAAAAATAGCTAAAAACAATCCATAATAGAAAGACAAATCTATCAAATCTGTGGCAAAGTTAAAGAAAGGAGGCGAAGGCGACTTTTTGTCAGGACTCTGGAGCCTAATCAGAGCTAAAAACACAGAAAATAACAGACTTTGATTCAGCAGCTGGTCAGAAACTCTGTGTTAAGGTGCTCTGTGTCTCCCAGCTGCTCATAAACTGCTGCAAACATTAGCACAGCATTCCTGGGTGTGTTTGTGTTGCTCAGCTGTCCCCTCATGGCAACAAAATCAATGAATGTACCTTCATGAGTCGATCAGTCACCTTTAGCACATTGAGAGTAAATACAAGTTCATAACAATAAGTGATATTTTAAGTACAATACTCAGCAGACTTCTGGAGTTCTCCTTTGGTTTCTGACCCCAGGACACTGGAAGCAGGTTTTATTGGGTCAAATAGGTTCAAAGGTCACTGAGGATGGTCGTTCATTTAGTTTCCAGAGTGGGTTTGCTCATTAGTTTAGTTTTATTTTCTTATTTTTATTAAAGAGAGTGTATTAGTCAGACAAGATATGGCTGTTACACTTTGTGAAGGATGTTGAGTCCCGCAGACGTCCCAGTAATCCCATCCTGGGTTTGACCGCCAGACTAAAACTAAAGACATTTACTTTATATTTTTATCTGACTTTAGTTTTATTTCAGTTAGTTGGATGTTTTTTAACACCCACTTTTAGTTTTGACTTTAGATTTAGTTCTCTGTCATAACCTTGGGTGGGGCCTCCGGGATCGGGCATGTTCAGGCAAGTCCGTGGAAGTTTGACATCTGTGAAAAAGTCTGCACACAGTTTGGATCAACTTTAATAATTAAGTTAATTATTGAAAAACATTCTTGCAAAGACCTGTGTAAACGTTTTGTGATTATCATTAAATTTTTTTTTCTTTTTTTTTTTTTACTGGCACCTAAGAACACATTTTTCTGCCGGGACAGAGATGATTTATTTAGAAGTTTGTAGCCTACACAGGTGTGCCCAAATTAGCCTTACAACCCTCCCTACCTGCAGACTCCCGCAGGGGGAGATCCTGCAGCGAGAGCAGAAACGGTGTGAAAGTAACATCTGCATGAATGCAGGAGCCACCGAGTCCCTGCGGGACAACAAGGTAATCAGTGTCACTCACTTCACCTGTGAGTGGTTTTAATGTTGTGGCTGATCGGTGTAGACTTGTCATTGTAGCTTTTTTTTTTTTTTGGGAGGATCTCGGGTTTAAAAAAAAATCCTAAATATGCATATTTTATGTGAGCATTAATGTCATATTTGGTCAGCTGGGATTCAGATTCTTGCAGCACCAAAGTCCCGACAGCTGCACAGCAGGAGAGGGAAGTGTTCACGTGGGTGGATGTTTTGCATCAGTGCAGACCTGCAGAGACTCTTTAAAAGCTCGCACCTTCCTCACGTTTTTGTTTCTCAGCAGCTGTCGTCAGCTGAGCCGCTGTGCGTTTGTTACTGCGGTGCTGCTGAATTCCTGTCAGCCCTGAAAACACGATGAAGCTTCTGTTTATGCTTTTTCCGCTCTGTGAGGGCTTAACAAACATTTCACACACGCTTGCTTTCAGTTTCACCTCTAAAACAATCGTCTCTGGCCTCTTCAGACGCCGTATTCCAAGATGCCGTCAACAGATCTGACTAATGGTTTCCTCTGACATCAAACCCCAGAAAGCTGATTCATATAAAGAATCATTTCATCACCCGTCCGAGTGATTTCTTCATTCGACACTGAATAAGTCACTTGGACGGGTGATGAACTGCGTCGCTGCGTCCAGATGAACAGAATCAACTTTTTGGGATTTCCTTGCCTGGATTATTGCTCGTGCATCACACTTCCAACAAAATGTCAATGATAATGAGCCATAGTGGCATGAAACATAATGAGCTACTTGAAACATGGCTATCTAAACAGTATAAGAGTCGGTGCCAGTATTTCATCTGCATTTAGGTTCTAAATACAGGATGTTTTTGTCAGCTATGAATTATGATTCTTTATTTTTTCCCCCAGAGAAATTCCACTAACTTATCTCTGAGGCTGTTAATCTCATCTAGCATCTTTCAGTCTGAAGGCAGTAAAGGTGTTTGAGAGCAGGTGAAACGTGTTATGCGGCTTCTGACTCGTTGTCGTATTAAGTTACATAACCATGCAGTAATGTTGGTAGGGGACAATATGCGACTGTAATCACTTAATAGGTGATTCTAATCAAATGATTGTTGCAGTGAACGAGCTGTGTTTATATTGGAAATGCAATCAAGATCATGAGTGCTATAAATAGGAAATGTGGAACGTGCCGCTCACCGCATCGCCTCTTTCCCTTTCCCGCTTATCCGCAGGTTTGATTTTCTCCTGTGGTGTCTGTGTGGAGCGTGCCACACACCCACTCCACAACAACGACGGCTTTTGCTTGCATCTTCCAGTGTTTCTTCTGTCAGCAAGTCCAGCAGAGCTGCAACTCTTCCAGTGCCAGCCCTGACACCAGCGAGGAGCCCTGCCCCACTGACATGGTGAAGATGACCAAGTCCAAGACCTTCCAGGCTTACCTGCCGTCCTGCCACCGCACCTACAGCTGCATCCACTGCCGGGCACATCTGGCCAACCACGACGAGCTCATCTCAAAGGTATGACAGCTCCACAGGTGTTCACCCGTCCCTATCCTTCATGTAAAGCCACCCGGCAGCATTTCACATGACTTCAGCTGGTCTGTTTTTATTTATGGAAGAGCGAAAGCTTCAGGGGTTTTGCACTTGTCTCACAGCAGCTGCATTTGGTGCTGTCATGAAGGTCAACTGGAGAGAAATATTACATTAGTGTGGCGTGCTGAAAACACCCTGATCAGCAGTGAGTGTTGGCCCTCTCCTTAAAGCTATAAATAAAAGCTGAGAGTGTCGGGCCATTCTGTAAGCTATAAATAAGTGTGGATAATGTGATGTAGTCGAAGAAGCAAATGTAGGTTACTGTGGCACAGCAAACTGTTTTTAGCCATACTGTCTGAAAACATGTGACGCGAGAGCAGAATAACGAATTAACCCGAACGAGCGCCAGCAGGCTGCTCAGCAGAGCGCACAACGCTTCTGTTTGTTTGACTGCTATGGTGACCAGCGCGCCTCAGGAACTTCTCATGATCTGCTGTGCTTGCTTGAGCCGAGAGCAAACTTTTAGTTATATAAAACCTAAAATGTGAGTTCGGAACAGTTATGAGACGGGCCTCGGCCGACAGACGCGTCTCTCGAGTCCCATAAACTGGCCCCACTTCCTGAGTTCACAGCCTTCAGGTCTGAAAAATGGAGCCAATGTGGAAGTGCGTAAACCTGCAGTCTTTCTGAAGGCCAACAGGGGGCAGGTGATTTGGTTGCAAAAGGAAGTCAGATACTATAGAAGTATGTGGAGGGATAGCAGCCAATAAACTCCTTGATCAGTGCTTTCAGTAAGCACTTCTGTTCATGGCTTCAGTTACCAGTTTGACATTTACAGTGTGACGTATGTTTTTATGCATTATGATCCCTTTTGGACAGGAAACTAAAACTCAGTTTAAGGTGGAGTTGTGCTTCTTTATTCTCAGACCTGAACACGGCTGCCTCGTGTTAGAAATAAGCTGCATCATGTGCTTTAAAACCTAAACGACCCACTTTAGGAGATTCACGGTACAGTATATTATTATAGACTGTATACCAAAGATGGACATATCCACCTTGACATCACCCATTGGTTAGTCCTGCTGTGAAGGCTCGAGTTTAGCATTATTGATGGCGCCATCTTGTTTTTCTCTTTTTTTTGGGGGGGGGTGGAAATGACCATATTTGAATGATTGGGTGTAACGATGAGCTGCCAGCTTGGTGCATGCTCTATCATTGGTGCAGGGTAACATACAAATAATAAAAACTGGAGCACAGACTTCATGGAAACACTGTTGGCACATTTAACCACACAGTGAGCCAGAACACGTACCACATGACCGCATTATAAATGCTTCTGAAGGTGCCAACAGCACAAAGATGGGCGAAAGGTCGAGTTTTTGCCACTTCTGGCTTCATTTCTCAGCCCCAGAGGCCTTCTCTTGATCCTAATCAGTGCGGCTTTAAAATAAGTGGTACTCGCTGTAAGGAGCTGATTGAGCAACACGTGTGTGTGTGTGTGAGTTGGAGCAAAGTTCAGCTCTGAAAGCTGTGAAAAGTTTAGTTTTGTGGGTGAATTTTGCTGCGTTTCATAGTTAAAGTCAAACACTGATGTTATGCAGACTCATCTGGAGATCAAAATGAATATCATGTTTTTCTTAGTAATCACGGGGGCGACTTTCTCAGCCTGATCTGACAGCATCCTCGTAATAATTTGTGGTGAATAAATATGCCTAAACTGTGAGTTCTCACTCAGCAGTGACTGTTGTGTTAGTTGTGGCAAATGACACATGAAATTTTATATGATGCTTACCTTCCTTATTGCATCTCCAGAGCTCGCGTGTCTGTCTGTGCTCGCATCTGTGTTTTGCTTCTGCCCATAAATTCTCAGAGGCTGGGATGACGGGCGCGGTTTCTATTATTACGACGCTGCGTCTGCAGAGCACTAAGGAGCTGGCCGGTCTTTTAAAGTGTTACGGCCGTGGCTATTTTTGTTTCTGTGGCTGTTCTTGAGTTAAAAACGTCAAAGCTGAAAGCACTGCCTCGGCTCACTGAGCATCTTTGGTAACCTCGTACGTGCTTTGAAAATCTTCTGTGAGAAATCAAGACGGACGAGCTTCATATCTGCCCCGCCGGCCGCGCGTTTTCCAGGAGTCTGGGGACGTGTTTTTGTTCGTATTTGGTCACATCGTGTATCGTCATGTAGATAAGTCTTGATTTAGCTGTTAAAGAGCTGCAGCAGGTGCCTGTTGCAAAATGTCAGCCATAATGTCATCAGTCTGCATCATTTCTGTGAACAAAAGCTTTAAAAAATCTAAATGCATGGAGGGATGAAGGGGAAGCACTTAAAACAGTGACATGAAATCGTTAACTCTCTGACATTAATTGACTAAAAGTCTAAAAAAATATGAGTTAAATTTTAAGTTGTCACAAATGAGCACAAAAACCTCACCTGTGTTACACTCTCTTCCTGATGTGACTAATGTTCCTGTGACTGTACTTTTCGTTCTAACTTCACCTTATTTTTTAGGAAAATTACCTTCATTATCATCATCATCATCATCCAGGCCTGTTGAAGGTAAAAACCGTGTGCCACACATTGAATCCAGTGTTCCTGTCAGACTATTGTCAGAGAAATTCATTTCTCTGACTCTGTGACCTGAAGTGAATCTAGACGACACATTATTATAAGTGTCACAAAGTGTCTGGCAGTTCCCGTCTGGCTTTAAAGTAGGTAATCGCAGGGAAAACCTCTGAAAGATGCTCCAGGAAACATTCTCCGATGGGCAGCTTAAAGCACTCAAATTTTAAAGACATAACGCTGCAATCTGTTTATGAAAAATGTAACCTTTCAGCTCTTTAACCTTTTATATTCAAGCATTTTATGTTGCTTTTTTATAGGCAGATATTATAGAACAGGTTTTTTTTTTTTTAATAGACCTTAACCTCACCTTACAGTATGTTATAAACATGAGCATTATTTTTTATTTTGCACATATAAACATTAGATGTGATTTCAGAAATATTGGAAGCGTAATTGAGCTGTTGGGTCTTTGAGCAGAGGTGTCGGTGCAGACGCAGTTCTGCACCGGTGCCTGGCTCACTTTTGGGCACCAGAACCAGTACTTGGTAGTAGAAATATACGGAAATGCTTCTAGAGTGGTCACATAGACGAAGCAACCGGTCCTACACAACATGTGAGCCCTCCTCCATCATCACCAAACCCCTCTGGTATGAAGTGTCTGCAGAGTCCAGGAAAAAACAAACCCTCATCATTAGCTTCTCATCATAAATGACTGCTGATGGTTTCGTAGCTGCCTGCAAATGAATCCCGTCTTCAATAATGATCAAGTCTAGCAGAGAGAAAAACAAACAAAAAACTCATTTTATAGTCAGAACACACAGCGGGACGCTGAGGATTCAGCCAATTTCCCAAAATGAAATTGTCCTGCCAGGGCTGGTCATTCATCAGCCCGCAGAGAATGACAAACGTGAACCTGAGTGAAATAGAAACGGCTCTGTGGCCTCTCAAAGTTTCCGAGTCTGTTTATTACACGATTTCTGGGTGTTGAAGTCCACGCCGGCGTTTGGAGCCACAAACACGCAAAGCCGTGAAAGTGTTGCTTTAATGCCGGTCGTAAATCGGCGGCTGGTGAGGAAAGTTTCTGAACTGTGAGATGAAGCAGAGCAGAAGCGGTGACCTTTATGTGTTATAATACGAGAGTGACGGAGCGCTGCACTAAGCTGATTATTTAAATGGCAAAGATGATCAATCTGAGTGCAGAGCTCACAGACTTAAGTTGTTTGTACGCTGGACAAAAAAAACTAACACTGAGGTCTGAAACCTCTGCCATCTAAACTGAGTGCAGCTGTGAAACACATCAGAGTCCTGCAGTGGAAGTGTCAGAGCCTGTGAAGTATGAGTTAGCCTATCATATGTGAGCACTCTGTAGTGGGAACAGTTGTAAAGTGGGGGTGGGGGGGCATCTATTAGCATGAATAGGATTATTCTGAAACAGATGAAGGTCCTGGTTCGAATCCAGTCTGGCGTCTGCATGTTCTCCCCCTGTCTGTGTGGGTTCTCTCAGGCGCTCCAGCTTCCTCCCACAGTCCAAAGACGTGCACGTTAGATTAATTGATGATTCTTAATTGGCTGTAAGTGTGAATGTCTCTCTCTCTTTCTCAGCCCTGCGGGCGACCTGTCCAGGGTGCAGCCTGCCTCTCGCCCTGTGACGGCTGTGATGGGCTCCAGGGGAAGAAAGTGTCTAGATGGATGTCAGATGGGTAAAAGAGCCACAGGTTTGAGACCCCCAGACTTGACACCTGTTAACATCTGGCTTCAGTGGGAAACGTTCAGATCCCTGCAGCAGTCATGGTTATTTATCAGCTCTGGTGCTCCTGAAATTAGCCTCCAATCAAATTCAGGCGCACTTTTTCCATTATACAAAAAATGACTCTCAGGTAGACACAATGATTTTTTGCTGTATGTGACTGTTGTCAGCTCCATGAGTTTGACAAGACTGAAGTAAAAGATAAAAAGTACCTGCAGTAATATCATCACTGGCCCAGGTGCTGCTCTACTCACTGTTTTCTGGAAACATGATGCAGCAAGAAAGAGAAAAAAAAAAAATCAAAGCATCTTTTTGTTTTTAAGCAGGTGTCCTGTGGTTAAAAATCCTGCATGTATGAGCTCATTTTCTTGTAAAACAAATATTAGAAACTCAGTTAGTGAAAGCAGAAAGGCAAGCTCAGTGAAAAGCTTCACCGCCAGCCTCTCAGAAGCTTCAGAGGCCTCAAGGTGGTAAGTTTGGAGTTGTGAAGTCTGCACAACAACAATTTCACTGGGTTTTAATTTTTAACGACCGTCATAAATCATGAATGTGATGTGCCTTTAGCTGGGGGGGGGGGGGGGGGGAGGCTGTCCTCATTTATCTGCGCCTCACTTAACCTGTCCCGAGCCATGTCAGATATGTGGATTTATCGCCGCGCACAGCGAAGACAGTGACACGGCAGAAAGAAGGTGTTTTATGCAGCGAAGCTTTATTGGGTCCTGTGCCGGGGAAATGAAATTGTTGCTGCGACAAAGTCTAACTGAAACCAGGGGGGGAAATATGAAGCTGTAAATGAAGAGCAGTTTAGCCGATGTGGCTCATGCAAATATCCTTCAGTTTAGGAAGAAGAAAAATGTGGAGGAATAACATGATTAATTCATGGGATATTATTTAAATCAAGACATCATAATTATTCTCTTCCTGTTTGTTTCACGTCCTC
This sequence comes from Archocentrus centrarchus, assembly GCF_007364275.1. Classification (NCBI taxonomy): domain Eukaryota; kingdom Metazoa; phylum Chordata; class Actinopteri; order Cichliformes; family Cichlidae; genus Archocentrus; species Archocentrus centrarchus. Next base: position 5,992,336 of record NW_022060256.1, read on the forward strand.
CGTGGGTTCGAGGTGCATGCATGGAAGAAAACAACCTAAACTTATATAACGCAGCTCATACTGGACGGTCAAAGCATGGCTCAACTGTAGTGGAAGGAAGTGGAGCTAAAACAAACCCTGGCCCCTTTATAAAAAAAACTGCCCTGTAACGAACGGGCGATTCATCAAAAACCTCCACATTTTTAACTCTTATCAGTGACTACTCGCTCATAATCAAGCAGCAGCTTTTTTTGTAATCTCTGTGCTAAACTTCTCCATGAACTCACACTCAGTGGAGACAGCAGCTGATAAAGGCATCTTGAGGCTGAACAGAGACTTGCTGAACGTTTTAGTCTTCTGAGCTCCGTCATGGCCGGTCAGCATGTTTTGGAGGTCAGTTTGACTCTCTGGTAACTCCGTGTGGCTCGGACAGAGGAGAGCGTGCAGCCGGGAACAAAACAAATGCTTTTACAAACTCTTGGCTGTGACGGACCGTCAACGGTTCAGAGGTGCCAAATCTGGAGGTCAGCTGTTCGTGCCGGCTCACAGATGAGGTTTTTCCAGAGCGAAGTTCCCAGAGAGCTGTTTTTAAGAAAACACGCAGTGCCAGGATGCACTTGTGAGTGCTGTATTTCACTGAAGACAGGCCTGTGTGGTTCAGGTGCTGTTAGGTGCTACTGGTATCTGATCATGCATAATTTTATGTAGAAGTGTCAGCCAGAGGACACTGTCTGTTTGTCTTTTGATATATTAAAATGCAGTTATGCGGACTTAAAACAGACGTTGCAGAACTTGAATGTCTGGAATGGCAAATATCTCATCAGGGTCACAAGTTTATGTTTTATTATAAGTGCCAAACCCACCTTTCCTGTGCTGCAGCAATTCCTCTTGATGTTCTCGTTGTGACTTATGAGCTGTTGCCTCCTGATGATTCGATGAAAGCAGCATAATAATGATGTCAGGCGGCAGTGCTGTAGAGGTCAGCGTGGGAGGGGCTGCAGGTGTTCATGTGTTGTGCCTGTCTGCTGGACTTATTAAAATCACACCACATTGTTTGCAGAAGTTCCTCACTGGAGCAGGAATGCTGGAAAACCAGTTGCACCAGAGAGCTTCAGACTGGGAAGTGATTTATTACTTCGCATTAGCCACGTCCGTGCTGGCCTTTGGACGGCTTGTGGTTTTTATTTCCATGGGAATAAATTAAACCTGTCTTGTTTTGTCATGAATTATTAAGGAATCAAACCACCGACATCCTGCTGCTGTGTTTACTAATATATAACTAGAGAAGCTATTCTTGGGTTTGCAGTTACGCTGACTTAAACAGACGTTGTGGTTACAGCTGAGAGGCGACGTTTATATACCTCAGACTGTCCCGGCAGTTTAACGAGGCTCAATTATGAAAAGGCCGGTATAAAAAAATGACACTTAGGACAAACTGATCCACAACACTGCACCAGACATTCATGTTTCTTTAACAAAATGTCCAACATAATAATTTCCTTTAAGCAAATAATTGCACATCGGACCTCATCCCTCATTCTTCCCTAACAATAAATAATCATAAGTAATCTGAAATCCAATCATCATTTGCAGCCAGTTGGTTTTAGTAATTGCCAACAAAAGGCGTTTGTCCCCATTTTGTATTTAATTTTATTTATTTCTACAATAGAAATAAATAAAATTGTGCTGTTGGTGCTCTGCTCTGGTCCTGTGCTGCTCGGCCTTCTGAAACTTCTGAAAAATCACTATATGTGAAAGTTTTCACCCAGATAACTGAAACCTTGGACGCGTTTAAGCACCTCTATCTGGATTTATGAAGAACCCTGTTCGGTGACGGTGTTTTCTGTCGAGTCTCTAAAACACCAGCGACCAGCTGACTGGGTTGTGTTGCCCTGTTTACTGGACTCGAGTGACTGATGGCGGGTGACCTCATTAAGCCAAACAATCCACCTTAATAATAATTGGATTTGATTAAGAGAGCTTCCTCGGACAGACTGTTTTTCTCTTAACGTGAGGTGTAGCTGTGCGCTGTTATTCTGCCTGCGTAACACTAATACGCATACATGTTTTTATCATGAGTCAGAAACCTGAAGTACACATAATGTTTAACTCACTTTGTTAGTTTTAATTAAAAAAGGTAGAAGAATTCCAGAGAGATCAGATATTACAAAAGGCTGCGTGCCCTTCATTTGAAATGCAGATATTTCAATTAAAGTTCAATTACCAGGCTTTCATCATGGTAAGTATCAGAAGGGTTTCTCAAGGCCTCTGTGCATGTGCTGCTTCCTGCAGCCACACAGGAGATAATTTCACTATTGTAGCACCTGCAGTTCAAGCACCACATAATTAATACTGAAAGCAATCAGAAAATCCAAATAACAGGACAAAAAAAAAAATCCCTGCAAATGTCGGGAAAACTGGTGATGCAGTGCAGCAGCCTTTAAATATGAGTAAATTTTGCATGTTGCATAACACTAGCATATTGACTCACAGGATGTAGCCACAGCCAGAGCATAGCCTGCAGAAATGGGGGGGGGGGGGGGATGCAGTGTAGATATTACAACTGTTTAAATTAAGAGAAAAAAAAAAAAGCTTGTAAATCCTGTGACTTCGAACAAGTGCAGGAACGTGTTTTTAATCTTTTTCTGTTGTTTGGCAAATTCAAAATTTATTTTTTTTTTTCAATTTTAAAAACATATTTTTAATAATGAAGTATTTAAAATAGTCTTAGGGAAAAGGGCAACTTAAGAGTTTTTGTTGTGGCCACCAGTGCATCACCTAAAAATGGTATAAAAACCAGCACATCCTCACATTTATGTTTTACTTTTATTAATTTTCTAAAATAATAGCTTTGCCCACGCTGAGATGTGAGTTTGCTGTCTGTACTGCACACTTAAACGTCGCCTGCACGTCCTCGTTTGACTTAAGTAAAAGTCTGTTTAATATTGTTGTGCTATTGAAAATAAAATAAAGGTATTCTCGAACAGCAGAGAGCCCTGAGGGCGTCTCGAGCCGCAGACTCCCCACAGGCCAGGCCGGGTTATGACGATGACCTCGGGGAGCAGAGCCGATGGATGCGACCATTTAATATGTTAGTTGGTCATGTGACAAATGAGACAGAATTTCCACAACATTTCAGATGTTAGACTGAGAAAACACTACCTTTTTATAGCATTTTAATGTCTGATTTCACACAAATGCATCATGAAAATATCGATATCTGGAAATCATTCTTAATATCTTTATTGATTTTTGACCGTACTGCTCATTGATCTATTAATAAACTCTCCATTCTGCGCCCCACCTCGCTGCCATGTGTGTTTAGTAGTCTGAGGCGGCATCACTGGTCCTCAGCATCAAGCCTTCTAAGCCGATTATGTTACTCAGGAGAAGATGACACCGTAGTCTGGTGTTTTCCACTACATGGTGCCAAGTACTGCTCGCCTTGGCTGTGTTTGATTTTCATCTAATGTGAAAGTATCTTGCTCCAGTACCACATTTCTTATAATGTGTTTTGTTTTTTTCCCCCCACTGTGCGTGGTCTAAGAGGAGGAGAAACTAGAGGTCTTAAGGCCTGCTAAAAACAAAGGGAAGTGTTTGGAGGAGCTCTGCAGGTTCTGACTGAGTGCTGGAAATCCCCTGAGTCAGGTATAAAAAGAATGACATTTCTCCTGCCCGAGCTTATGCACCAAGTCTTCGAGGCATGCCAGCCGGTGAGGGAGGATGCAGATGGAGCAGCCTGAAAGAGAGGATTAACCTGAGCACACGGACCAGAAGGAAGTGTGGCAGGCACACTTTCCCCTCCCCCTTCAGCCACTTGGCTAAATATGGGAAGCTTCTGGGGGTGAAAATGTTGATTACTGCAGACCTGAGCAGAGGTGGTGATGCTTTCATGGTAGAACATGCAAAGTAAACAAAATGCACCTGCATCAGTTGCATAAATATTGAAAATTAATTGCAAAAATTAACACGTTTGTTTGACTGTTTGCCGAGCTTTGTGCTCTTGCATGGTGAATTTGCTGGAAATGATGCTAACTTAATAATGTAAGCGATTTATCTTTTTTTTTTTTTTTTTTCTTTTTTTCAAGCTTATATTAAAGCAGGCAGCTGATTTTTATTTTTATTTTTCACTGTTGTGGTTTAGTTGAGGCTAAAGCTGTGGAGAGTCTGACTTGTTACAGTTCCTAAGCTATTTTTGTCAGACACTCTGCTGGATTTGTTAACATGAAGGGCAGCAAGATAATCATTGACATGGTTTAATTTCAGTCAACACCTTCAACCAAAACACGCTGAACACGAGAAGTGTGGCCACAAAATCGGATCAGACACATGTTGTTATTGTCATCCCGAGCACGCAGCTTCTTTTCAGCGTAGCTGTCGCTTCATATTTTTATCAGATGTGGGTTACATCTCACGGCAGATAGTGATACGGCATCCTGAAATCAGAGCAGCGGTTAAGAGCAGAGCGTGAAGGCCTGCAGTGTGAACGTGGTCCTGGAGCGGGACGATGCAGCCTGAATACTGACGAGTGTTTTATTCAGCACCTTGGCCTCGTCCCACCCATCAGGCTGATGGAAGTCCCTCTAATGGATTGATCACACTTTTCATTTCTCACCATTAACAGACGCAGGTCCATTTGTGCTTTTTCTTTTTTTCCTTCTTCTTTTAAACCCTCTTGAAGTGGAGATTTGCCAAAACTGTGACAGAGAAATCAATTTAATATTGCTCTTCCTCTTTTTTAATTTATTTATTTTAAAACCCCCATTGGAACAGGAAGGTTTTATTCAATCTTTTTGTAGCAGTGATGTTTAAGGTCACCTGTTAAGTCCAAAGTGAAATATTTCAGAAATCACTTAGTTTGAATTACAATGCCAGAGAGGGTGAACAAAACAGTCTACACATGCAAAAACTCATAGTGACAGAATTGTTGCATTCATTGCTCATAAACTATGGTCTGATTGTGACAGTTGTAGACGAGAGTGATCACTTACAGTGCATGCAGCTGCAGACTGTAAAGGAGCTGAAATAGCAACTGTGAGTTGTAGCGTTGTTCATTTGTGGAAGTCTGGTTTCTGACAAATTCAGTTTTATTTAAAATGACACCAGTTGACAACAACAAGGCTCTTTATATTGTGTGTAAAGACCCTAGAATACAGGAGAGAGAAACCCAATAATCAGACAAGCCTTTATGAGCAAACACTTGGCGACAGTGGGAAGGAAAAACTCCATATTAACCCAACCTGGGAGCTGGTTCCACAGAAGGGGAGCCTGATAGACGAAGGCTCTGCCTCCTAGTCTACTTCTAGAAACTCTGTAATGTGATCCTAAACGGTCTTTAGATGTGGTTTGATCATTCAGGACTGGGTCTGCTCCTTTCATGAAAGCTCAGTTTGCATGACCATGCATGATATCTTGATCCAAACAACTTTCACAAACCTTAATAGAAAGCAAAATGCACAAAACTGGAAACAGACCTGTTCACAAACTGTTGCTCTCTCTAGGATGAGCTGTCCTGTAATAATCACACCAAGAGAACAACATACAGTCCTAGAGGAGGTGGGAAAAGAACCACCTACAGAGCCAAACCCCAGCAGAAATCTTATGTGTCCACTATCAGAAAACCTCCAGCACGTCTCGAGTTTTAAAGAGACCGTTTGGATGTTTGGACGTTTCTGGAGTTTTGTGGAAGGACAAGATAAAAGTTTTAAAAACCTGACCTTAACTGTGAATGCCAAAGTTTAAAAAGCAGTTTAACAGGCAGATTTGGGAAATGCAACAAGATAGAGGCCCAACGCAGCAAGTAAACCAACAGGGCGTACCCGCCTCTCACCCTGTGGTAGCTGGGATAGGCTCCAGCACCCCCGCAACCCTGAAAAAGATAAGCAGCGAAAATGGGTGATTGGATTTTTTCATTGTGTTTATAACCAAATTCAAACCATCTGTCATTAGTTGGTATTGACTTTTCACAGTTAAATCTAATATATCCTAATATAGCAGATCCGTGAGTGAATCCCACAGGATTTAGTTCAGGCTCCAGCTTAAAATTTGCTAAAAATGGAAGCCAACACAAAAATGCCAGATATGCAGTTCTTCCAAATGTTTTACAAACACTGTTCTGTAACTGGAACTCAGTGGAACCTTGAGATTTAACAAGATTAACTTGGAGCTGAACCATCACCTGCAACAGTCGACATCTGTTGAGGCAGATGGTAAAAGCTGACCTCAGCGGGTTTGTCAAGAGTTTTGAGTTAATCTCCTTCATTTTGTGTGTGTGTGTGTGTGTGTGTGTTACAACTGTTTGTTTCACAGCCTTTCTTTGATTTTCATGGCATCATTTTTAGGAGAAACATCAGCGAAATCACTCCACTTCGTCACAGCGCACGCTGCTGAAGCGTTCCGCCTCTCAGGGTGGGTTTGTATATGGTGTGTTTGGCTGAAGGAGCAGATTTCTTTGTGTGAGGTATTGTTCCCTTCAGTCCCACGTGGTCAATGGGATATTCAGGGATTTTGAGATTTGCTTTGTAGAACTCATTTCTTGGGAACAAGCGTTTTAAAACAAGTGTAATTGCAGCAGCTTAAAGAAATGAGCTTGGTAACCACACTCCAGGTTGGTCATGTTTTATTAAGCAGCCAAAAAAAAAAAAGACACTGTGGGAATTCTTCCAGCCTGCATCTGATTTTTGCTGCACTCCTACATTTTAGAAAACAATCCCTGCAGCATCCTGTTGGGCCGTCTAATAGAATTATTGGTAGTCTGGAGGGCGGTGGGGTTACTGTCTGCCTCCAAGATATACTATCCAAATTTTCCACTATCCAATTTAAAACTATCTGGTTTTTTTTTTTTTTTTAATTAATCTTTTAGGATTTTCTGTTGCTAATGTTTTAGCTGAGTGACTGCTGCTGCAGCTTGTTAGGAGACAAGAATACAGCCAAGGCAAAAATAGACTGTGGGAAACAGATAAGGGCAGCAAGAGACGGAGCCTTTTGCCAGTGGTTCAGCTGATGGCTGAGCCACAGAGAAGCACAGATATGACATCCAGCTCTTGTCACACAGTGTAACTCGCCACCCTCTCTGGCCTAAACACTGTCGAGGACTTGTTGTCAACTCCACGGGGACCGACCTAGTTCCCTCTCGCAGCTAAAGGTCACATGTCTTGTGGCTCTGGACTGCATGTGTGCATAGATTTCACTTCAAACACAAACAGTGAAGTTAAGGATGTAACAGTGTGAGGTCCTCACCTACAGAGCGGAGGGAGCAGGGAGGAGGATTTCCCTTTTTTCACCTCAAATGCTCTTGTGCTTGAATCGGTTTTGGGCCGAACTGCTAACGTCTGAAATTAAACTTCACCGGTTTTGACAGATGCTGGGCCGTTACAGTTGTCCCCTGAGCCTCAGTGCTGTTTGTGGCTGTGGTCAGTGAAGGAGGCAGCTGGTGCTCCTATTAGGCGGTATTAGCTCAGCGCCCTCAACCGCGACAACAAATGTATCTGCCGCACTCATTTGCAATGGAAAAAGCAAAGCCGATTGAGGCCTGTCCTCCAGCCTGGGATGACGGGACTGGAGGACAGAGGGCTGGCAGCCTCTGTCATCACCCACTGTGACGGCTTTACTGCTCTGTTTACATTATACAGAACAGTCATGTAGGTTCAATGGCAGGCAAACAGCAGGATAGTTTAAAAAAAAAAAAAGCCAGTTTTCTTTCTTGCCTCCTATATTCATCAAGACTACATAAGTAATTGTAGTGTTAACTGACCCCCATAATATAATAACAGCTGGACCCTTTTAAAGAAACATGATGACTGTGGGGAGGAAGAGCTCTCTTTTAATAGGAAGTGACCTCTGAGCAGCAGACATCTGCTGTGACCAGTTTTGGAGCAACAACAAAGTTGTTTGTGCAGTCGTCATCTTTGTGACCTACAGTCACATTTTAAGTTTAACTGACCTCTAGTGGTTCTGTGTTGAAATGCAGTAAATCGTGCGCTTGTGTGGTCAACTTTAGATGTGGTTGAAATGAGCTTTTTAATGTTTTTAACACTGTGTCTCTATTTTAACCCAAACTGACCCCCAGAGCAGTTTTGTATCTATAGTTTATTACTGTGAAGTTTTAATTGTGCAGTGTGGATGTAAAATTGGCTATAAACTCTATAGATTCATGTTCTGTACTGGGACTGTGTTAAATTGCATAATTTCTATTAAATAAAATGTATTTTTTTACATCCTTTTGATGCAGTACTTAGTTTTTGACTTTCCTTCAGCACAACTGGACACGTCTTTGAAACCAGAGAAGTCCCCTCCTGCTGGCCATTTGAATGAATGCAGGTTGAAAGCACTTCCACATTTGCTTCAGTTTTTTTTTTTTTTTTTTTTTTTTTTTTTTGTAAGAGTAGCAAGGATGTGCACGCTCTTGGCATGCACATCCTTGCTCCTCTCAGAGAAATCCTGAATCTAAACTGCCGCTGTCACTGGTTTGTTTCTGTAACTGAAGGCTGAATCATAGCTTTGTTTGAGGACTTGATGTCAAAGTTTTTTTTGTTTGTTGGAACATGAATATATGCAGCCTGTGGTTACGCGTATCATCCGTACCTGCAGAGGCATTTTTAATTCCAGCCTCATGTGGAAGATTGTGTATTAAAACTGTTTGATTTGCCTTGAGGAAACCCTGCTGTGAACATCACAGTAGTCGTGTGCAAGAAAACACCACAGGGTGTGTTTAATATAACTGATTCAGGATTTTCAGCTCATTTTGGGGGTGATGGTGATGATTAATCTACTTATTATCTCGTGTGTGTGTGTGTGTGTGTGTGTGAGAGAGATAAATGCCTGTTAAACTGTAACATTCCTCAGACATCAGCGTCTTCTATCAGCTGCTGTGGAAGCTGCTTTGTTGTTCTGCAGATGTGCTGAATATCTGGCGCTGCATGTCAGCGGTGGAGTTTGAAATCTTGAGATTGCAGTTGGAAAAACTCAGAAAAATGTGACTCATTAGATTTTATCTCGAGTTTATATAATCCGTTCATTCAAAACAAACTTTCATCTGTTTCCTCGTAGCCCCTCTTGTACTTTGACTGCTTTTGCATACAAAGTATCGACGGCTTTTAACACGATTTTCCATGCAGTATTTAACAGAAATTGAAACACGAATATTAAATCATTGTTATGTGGTCGGCTGTAACGGTCTGATGTTTCTACTCCTCTCACGTCCGTGCTATTCATAGACCTGCCTGTGTTTATCTGCTCAGGCTTCAGCAGTTTTGAACCTCATGTTATTTCTTACCTCCAGCCAAACTTGTGTGGGACTGTTGATAAGGTGGCAGAACAAGTATGCACAGCAGTTATGGGGAGAAAAGCACCCCAGGGCGTCGGATGCTGACATTCTTGAACTCAGCAGTGCGGTGCAGCTCTTTATTGTCAACTTACATGATGTCTCTCTCTCTCTTTCTCTCATTTCAGTCATTTCAAGGCAGTCAAGGAAGAGCCTATCTGTTTAATTCAGTGTAAGTACGAACACCTGCAATTCACCTTGTTTCACATATATGCCTCCTAAGCCCTGTGACCTTGTAAACAAACAGTTACAGGCTGTGAGAGCACAAGTTGTGTGTGTGTGTGTGTGTGTGTGTGTGTGTGTGTGTGTGTGTGTGTGTGTGTGTGTGTGTGTGTGTGTGTTTAAACTACAGTTTAGTTATCTGAATTCATCTTTCACTCAGACACTTTGCTCTCACACAGTTTTTCATCACTAACATAATGTTTTTATCACTATAGCGCAGCTGTGCACTGTCACTTTTTTCTTAACTGCACAGGTCAAAATTTAGCACTGAAAGGGGAACAGTCACCTCTTCCAACCCCAGAGAGAGACGTTCACTTCTGCAGAATCTGCTGCTGATTGCATCTCCAGTAGCCAATTTCAGTTATTTTGATTAGTTTTATTCTGCAGATGCTTTTATGCCCACAGATGCACACAGCAATTCTGTTCAAAAGGATACTTTGAGCAACCCGTCCTTTATATAGTAGTCCACAGTAGCTCATGTCCTCATAGATGCACACCTTCCAGTGACAAAGGGCTGTCAGAGAAAATGTGGGAACAAGTTTAAGAAATCTTGCAACAAGTTTAAGAAATCTTGCATGGCCTGATGCTTCTTTATCTACATACCTGCATCTTATCAGTGCACTGCTGCAGCTGAAGCTTTTAGCATGACATGCACATAAACCTTCATCCTTTCAGAGTATGGATTGGTCTCTGTCATGCATGCAAACTGCACCACAGTTTGCTTTCAAACACCTCCTTTAGGTGGCCTCTATGTGGGTTCATGAAATGATATTCCATGCCAGAAATTTTGTTATAAACACTCAAAGGAACTGCAGATTTTTGGCTCCAAATTGACTCAGACAGTCTGGTTCCAGTTTGCATCAGCCAAGCCCAGCAAGCACTGATTTATGTGGTGTTTGCAGGTCATAAGCCATCAATATAATTACAGTTTTTACTTGTTTAGATCACACACACACACACACACACACGACTGTTTGTGCTTTTAGCTGCAGTATTTCTAATCAGGTTTTCATGAATCCAGCTTTAAGCTAGTCATTTATTCATCTTTTTACTTAGAAACAAACAAATCCTTTTGTACTGGTAAGCACTGGGTGGCCTTCTGCTCTTTGACTCTGAGTTTCCGTCCATGCTTCAGAAAAAGCAGGTAGCATCCATCTCCCCGATCCAACTTGCACTGGTCTATTTCTTGGTTGGTTGGTTTTTGGGACTCTGCTCTCAGTCTTAATGAAGCACCCAGTCAGCCCCCTCTCTACCCCCTCAGAGCCCCGAGACATTTTGAGACACTGTCGCTCTTCGGCAGCTTCGTGCCACCCGACTCTGAATTACATTGTTTCACCCGTCACAATGAATTGAAAGAGAGAAGCACTCTGCAGGTGTGAGCATCTGAATAAACGATTCTGAACGATGTGAAAGCAACCAAACCCCTGAGAAAAAAAGCTTACGGTGCTCTGCAGGTAAAATGACATTTAGGCTGAAAAACAGAAACATTTGGTGGGGAAAAAAACACACATTTTGCAGACACCTACAGGTTGCTTGGTTACATATAATAATTTCAAAAGTTGTCTGTTTCTCATGACACATCCATTTAATTAAAACGCCACTCAAAAGCTATTCAGCAGCACACTCTTTAAAGGGCCAGTTCGCCACTAAATCACATTCATATGTTTTCTATGGCTGAGCTGTCCCGTTCATCTGCCTGGATTGTTTTGGAGCAAGGTGTCCAGTTTGGGAGATGTCACCAGTAGACATGTCTGCTTTTTCCTTATGATGCTCAATGAAAAGCATATTTGAAAAGCTCAGCATGAGAGTGTCTGTCATGCGGGAACTAAAGGGAAGAATGCAGCTCACTAACATTACAGGTCAGCCAAGGTGAGATGCCATTAATGTTTACATATCTCCATGCAGTCACGGCTCGCTGTGTCTCTGCACGCTGACACCAGTTTGTCAAGGCTAGTTTGCCAAATTAAGTAAATAGTTCCTGCTCACACCAAGGTTTGTGGATGTTTTATTTGGATGTAATTGGGTCATATTGAGGTGTTGCTGCTGAGTTTTTTTCCAAATGTATCTTTGCCATTTTGTTCCATTATTTAAGGAAAGACGGGCATCTCGACAGCTGATATCTCCCGAACTGGGCAGCTTAAAGCAGAGGAGTAAACACAGGAAAAGTGGTCTGTTTGATTTTGGGGGCAAACTGCCCCTTTTAATAAAAGCAAAGTGGCAGTGTTTGCATTTTGGGAGAATTTAAATATTCCTAAACACGTTTAAGAAAATAAAATCCGGCCTTAATACCAGGACCTGTGCTCTGCTTTAATTTCCTTGACCTTCGTGACCTTTCCTGCTCTCCCTGCCTTCCTTACAGGGTGAATGTCGGCTGCGGGCCAGCAGAGGAGCGGGTTCTCCTCACAGGTTTACATGCTGTGGCGGATATCTACTGTGAAAACTGTAAAACCACCCTGGGCTGGAAATATGTAAGTAATTCACTCTTTAAACTTTCCCCCCAGCCCTGTTTTGCCGCTCTGTATTGATGCATCACTTAGGGCTGCTGCTTTGTTGTTGTGCAGCTATGTGGTTTTTCTAGTTTCTGAGAGGACACATTATGCTGTTACAGGTCAGAAGAACAAAGTTGCTCTCATTAAAGCAATGCTCATTAAAGCAACAGCGACAGTTTCTTTTTTTAATGTGCAGGTTTGTATTTAGGCTCAGAGATTGAGCACTCTGTGGTATCCAAAGCGTGGAAGATAATTACAGTGCCGAAAGGTTGGCTGCAGACAGCCAGGCTGGTACCTCTGAGAGTCTACAGTGATTAAATGTCAGGGCGTTTTGAAGAGGCTTGTCCCAGTAATTGTGCAAAAAGACTATAGAAGGGTGTAAAATAACTGAACACAGTGCAAAGACAGGGACTCACTTAAAGCTGCTGCTGCTTCAGTGACAAAAACAATTAGAGATTCTCCCAAAAAAAAAAAAAACCCCGCAAGCAAAGCAGAGCAGAGTTGGTTTACAAGGCAAAACAGGCTGAGCAAATATTCACAGAAACAGACTCACACGAGTCTCCTGAAGCTCAGCAGGGCCGGGATGTGTGCCGGAAATCATACAGCACTTAACGAGATGCACTGCCGGCCCGGAAGTTTAGAACATTTCTGTTCTCATATTTCTCTCTGCATCTCTAAAACCCTGCTGTTCTCTGATGATGATGATGATGCCAGACAAATGTATTTGCCTTGGATGCTTGAATACTGCCTTCTCTGCAGTCCTCATGCTCTCCAAAAAAAACAGGGCTGGGGAAAAAAAATGCCTCTTTCTTACCTAACTAAACTGGGACAATGCATGTTTACGGATATAAATTACAAAAATATCCGATGTAAGCATGTCAGATTAACATCAGCAGTCCCTGAGCAGGGCACATGAAATTATATTAGATAACAGTGATTCCCAAAGATTGGACCAGTTTGTTATTATGAGTTTGAATATTGATTTATTTATTTTAGAGTAGTCGCAGTGGTCAGTATACGAAAAGACATGCAGAAATACAACAAAACGCACAAAGCCAAAAAGCCTAATATTACATTTGTATTTGTCAAGTTTAAAAGTGAGTGCAGCTGAGCCACTCAGATATCAGTAAGCCATTGCAGTATTTATTCCTTTCACTGACAGCACAGTGTTTCAGCCCCGGCACCAATCCCACTGTCAGTCCTTTTGTTAATAAATTCATTTAAAAGAGGTTTTCCCATTTTTCACTCGCAGCTATTCGCCTGTTCTGCAGAGAGCGCCACCAAACACCAAACTGCTGTCATGTGATTGTAAAGGACAGATCTGTGACCTGACACTTTCCTTATTCTTTAGTTCCACGTGAGACTTTCTGACAGCTGTGCTCCTGTTTTAGTTTTTCCTGTTCGTGCAGCAGCGTCTGATGTCACAGTGCTCAGCGGCTGGCAGTGTGTTCCTCTTCTGTTTCTGTTGTTTAGTGTTGGTCTGCAAGGAGCTCGTCGGCACATTCCTGCACTTTTCTGGAAGTAGTGGCCCCTACTCGGCTCTGTCAAAATAAAAAACAAAAAAACAGACCCATAAACTTAATTTAATGCCTATTTGAGTACACGGTAGTACGCATATGCCTAATTGGTGTCAGGAATATGAGGCGATGCTGCTGGGCTTCAGAAAACATCAGGAGATCAGCGCTCTGGAGGAGATCATTTATAAACTTCCTCCATTTGAGGGATTTTAGAAAACTTCTGGATCTCTGTTCAAATGAAGGAAATATTTCTGTTGGTTTGAACCAAATTAGCTGCACAGCACGAGTTTCAGTGACACAGAAGATGTTGAATAAGTAAAAATATTCTGTGACCATTTTCTTGTGCAGATTACGTTGTATTACTGGTACTGACGTCTTTAATAACTGTTATTTTTTTAATGTAAGCGTTGCCTAATTCTTCTGTTTTCTGGTGTTTTCTAACAGGAGCACGCGTTTGAGAGCAGTCAGAAGTACAAAGAGGGAAAGTTCATCATCGAGCTGGCTCACATGATCAAGGACAACGGGTGGGAGTGACGCTCGTCTCTCCGTTTGTTCTTTGTTGTTTTTTGTTGTTTTTTCTGACCTGGGAATGCTCTTTATTGAACTGTGGGAGGAGGGTGATTGTCCACCCCTCCCCCCACCTCCCTCCACCAGCCCCCCCGTCACTTTCCTTACAGTTAAAGAAAAAAAGTATCACCTCCACCTTCCCCGCCTTCTTCACGTGCACACACATCCACCTGCTCATCGTGAAAGTGAACAAACGGCGACTAACGTGTGGAGCGACTCGTTGAACAATCACGTCACAGGAGTCTCGTCGTTACTTTGAAGATTCTGTGTTCTTCGCGGCTCCAGAGCTTTTGGGTTTGACCCACTCACCCCGCCTCCACCCCACCGAACCACGCTTACAAGTGATTGTGGTGATATGGCGACCACTATGCGAATGGAGAGACTTCAGTGAAAGGACGTTTCTTTGTTCTCCTGATGGATGACTTTTTTAATGTTGTTTGCTTTAGTTAAGTTCTGGGTTTGGCGGCAGATGGATGTTACTGGTTAGCATTATATTTTATTTCCCTGTCAAGTCTGTTTTATTTGTTTTGTTGGCTTGGTGTATCTCTGCCTATAGCTGAGCATGCTTTTCTTTGCTAATGTCCAAATGAGTAATCAGGGATGGGTGAGGAGCAGAGGGGGGAAAGGGAGTTTATTGTAGTTGCAAATATGTAGCAGCATCTTACTTTTTTCTTCTTCTTTTTTAAGTGGCAAAGGATGGGTTTGCAGTAATGTGGAATTTTATACCTGATATTTTCCTCTTTTCTTTTTTCCTTTCTTTTTGAATTCTCTTTATTTCCCTCCTTCTGGTACTTTTTCAGCACCCAAAAAGCATTGAGAGCAGCACCTAGTATTTGTTTGATATAAATGGGATATACATATATATAGCTCTATAGACACATAAATATTTGTAGTGTTTGGCTAATTGCGATTGTGGCTGGTCCCAGTTTGCAGCAGTACCACGAGTGGAAGGCAAAAAGGAGCAGAAATAGATTCTAGACTGGGGATCCTCACATCAGTGTCCACACGTCATAAAACATTATGACAGACTGTATTATCCCATTGTCTAGTAGTGAAACAAGAAGAGACACACCTACATATGAATATAAATACACATACTATGATTACATATCCATAAATACTATGAAAATGTTCGTAGTACGTAGATATTGGAACATAGTTTCTATATATATATTTGCTGTCATGCACATATGTATATATGCATATTACTGTGTGTATATATGCATTGTGTGTGTGTGTGTGTGTGTGTGTGTGTGGTCATGCATTATACAGTGGCATACTTGAACGACTTCGTTTGCACTTTGCAGAGGCCTTCGGTTCATCGCGGTTTGGAGGCAAAATGCTTGTTCGCGCTCGTCTGCTTCTTAATGGCCTTCTCACAGATGAACGACAGATTGTTGGAGATGGAAAGAAAGCTGGAGCAGGAGGGTTTTCGAGGGTTTTGTTGTCTCTGTGGTACGTTTAGCAGCCGCCTGTTAGATACGTCTAGGAAATCTGGTTTCATTTTCTTTAAATTCTGGGTCGCCTCTCAGTTTTCCCACCCCAAAAGTAGTTTCTGATTCTTTGCTGCTATTCTGGAAATCCCGCCGCTTCTTCCCGTTCTTGTAGATCTTTTGCACTTTACGTCTTTCCCTCTCAGAGCGTCTGAATTGTCTCTCTGTGGACAGCATCTGTGATTTGCCTCTAAGCCGTATGAATCTTGTGCCTCTTCAAAACATGAACGGCCTCCCCTCTTTCTTTAATTGTGGTCCCCCCCCCCTTCTGTTGTGCAGTGCATAACTCTGAAAACTTTCACGTGAACCAATGTGTCTTCCCCTTCTCCCCGCCTTTCTGGTTCAAAGAAGTAGCCCTCAAAATAACATTCTTCACCAAAATCCTCAGAGCTCTATGGATAACAGAGACTTGGTATATATACACACCTATATTTTCTACATTAAGATTTAGAGGAGCAAAAACAGATGGATATTCAGTATATTATTTCTCAGAGTAAAGTAAAGAGGAGGGAGAGGTTTGGAATGATACGCGGGGTGCCCGGGGCTTGTTGGACTTTTTAATCGGAAGGATTAAAAAGATGGCAGCAGGTGACGGTGTGGGCCGGGTGGGACGGGATGGGAGAGATTTAAAAATCAGCAGTGATTGATTACTTTGCCGGCAAGGTCAGTCAGATCACACGACCTTTTATCCTAAAAACTATGACAATGCAAACCCTTGATAGTTAGCAGTGATACCTACTTGAAATATAAATACATAAACAGCTAAGATATTGGCCCGTGTTACAGTTTTTGTACATAAAGTAACATATTTAAGGTTTTATACGTATTTCTACTGGGTTAGTTCTTTTACTTCCCCTACTTGAAGCACTTTTGTTCACCGTACCTCTGACTGTGTGTGTGTGTGTGTGTGTGTGTGTGTGTGTGTGTGTGTGTGTGTGTGTGTGTGTGTGTGTGTGTGTGCGCATACATGCATGTGTGTCAGCCCACATGCATGCCTGCACACCAAAGTGAATGTTTACTTTCTCTTCCTCGGTTTTCCCTCTTTCTTCCTTTCTTTCTTTCTTTCTGTTTGTTTGAGTTTTCCTGTTTTTTTTTTTGTTTTTTTTTGCAGCTGTTTGATTTCACTGTCTCTCCCGCTGATCCGTGAGGTCGAGAGCCAGGTTAGTTTGTTTGGAAGTGATTTATCCCCGTTTGATTTGTTTGGTTTTTTTCCTGTTAGCTTGTTGATTTAGCTTGTGTGGTGAGAGCCCGTTAGAGGGCCGGTGTTTAGGTCTCTGCTGAGCCATGTAGACGTTGAGGGCGAGCTGGAATCTCCCACCATGTCACAGGGAGAGCCTTTACCAAGACCCTTTCGCCACTTGCAGTCAGTGTCTCCTGTGCTGAGGGCTTTCAGGTGATGAAATGCACCCTGTGGCAGCTATGTCGGAGGTCGTTAGTTTGTGGCAACACTGGCTGTGAATATCTGATTGTATTTTTTTTATGTATTCCTTCTTGTGCTGGTTTTTTGTAAAAATGAACTGTTACTTCCCTTGTCTGTTTGATCGAACGGGTTGCTTTGGTAGTATCAGCCTGCTTTCGTTGCTACTCCTCAGTTCTGGTGCTGCATCCTTTTTGATGTTTTGCTGGACAAACAGGGCCTGTCCTTTGGGAAGATGCCGTCTAATGCAGCCAAAAATTCAGCCACCTCTTGCTTGAATTTGCAGCTCTCTGTCCGTTGATCATTGAACGCACCTGCACGTCTCTAACTTCTCACCACCTCATCACTGTTGGGCGTGTGCTCAGAGGTGCAACATACTTTCAGAAGCATTTGCAGATGATTTGAAGCAGGTATTTTGCCTTTTAATGGTCTATTTTAGTGGCCTTCACCAAATTTTAAAGTCTGGAACTATGATGTGATGCTGCAGATTCTGAAAGATCCTCCTTTAGTGCCAGATGACAAAATAGTCCTTGAACATTTGATATAATGGCATCCTCTTCCACTTGTGTGGTTGCCCAGTTGTGGGGACGTAAATTATTAAATGTCCATTTCTTTCCCCCAGTAATTGTTTACATTGGCTGAGAAATCCTTCAGAGAAACTCACTGTGGTGAGATTTGGTCAGTTTGAACCCGCTAACAAGGAGCATGTGAACGCACCATTGGGGGAGGATGTTGAGTCTTGGTCTGGCATCCCTCGAAGGTTGCAGCTCCTGAACTGTGATGAGCCTTTAATAAAACAGCAAAGTCTGATTGCATTAACATAACAATGTCACAGCCCCTGCCTTTAGGTTGGTTTACCTCCTGTGAACTTTCCACACACTCGCAGTCCAACAAGACCAGCACTGGTAGCAAAATTTGGAAGGAAATCTACCTTGCAAGACTGTTCACGTCTACCTAAATCGTTACTGAACGCACACACAGTTGTACGATTTTTCCTGTTACATGCGCACAGCCAGTTTCTCTTAAGGACCTCCGCATGGCAGCAGCAGTGGTTGCTGGGAGTCTTGTGACCCGACTGCAGAGCCTCTATACTCTTCCTTCGATCAGTCAAAGTCGACACAACAGAAAGCAGTTGCCAGTGTCACCGCCAGTGCTTACCAAATAAGACCCAGGTTCTATCGAATGCATCAGTGTCATGTGTCAGCGGGCAGGAACGAAGCCAGGGATCACGGTCGAGCGTCTCCTGGAGGTTCAACTGCGATACCAAAATCAAAGAGTAGAAAACCTGTCACTTATGGCATTGTGTTTCTGTAGAATGTTTTGATTCTCTGAACTACAGCGTCAAAGCAGCCTGGATGAAAAATGTAGATATTTGCTGCTGAAAACTGTTTACTTTTTATTGTTGTTCTGTTTTATTGTGGCACTGGCTACCTACTTTTTGCGTTCTGTTACTGTCTAAACAAGATGTTGATCAAAGGCTAAATGGGTATACAGGGGAAAAGACTGTACAAGTTTTTTTCTTAGGACTGTTAAACTACAGTTTGAGGTCTAAAGCATGTTGTATTTATAATGTCGTGCCTGTTTTATTATTTTTTTCTTCCTAAATTTAAAAGCAAATATTCTATGCTTTTTATTTGACTACATTGCTTTGCATTCTGTCTTAGTAAAGCCATGTCACATGTCTGTTTTCACTCTAATGTAAACTATCAGATATCACAATAAATTTTCAATGGCATTAAGTCGTGGTTTGTCAGAAGTTGTCATTTTTTTCATACACCATGTTTCACAGTATGTTTACCTTTTACCTTAGAGACTACAAAGCAAAGACTCACAGCCTTGGTTAACCGCTTGAAGAGGTGTCCAGGCATTCAACACCTACACCCTGCTGGTTGTCAGATACCCTGCTGGGATAATAAGCCGGCCAAAGCAGGAGATAGAAGTCACTGACATCAAGACAAGAAAGCTCCTTAACATGCATGGAGGGTTTCACCCCAAATCCAGCACCCTGAGACTGTACACTAAGCAGAAGGAAGAAGGCTGAGGTCTGGTGAGTGTCAGGACCACTGTCCTAGATGAAACGGCAAAGATCCATGAATACTTCAGGAAGGTGGCCACAAAGGATCATGTGCTTAGTGAGTACCTCAGGCAGCAGAAACCCGAGAAAGAGGAGGAGGAAGAACAGGCCTCTGCACGGCATGTACCACCAGCAGATAGAAGTGGCTGATGTCAAAAAAATCCTACCAATGGCTGGACAAAGCTGGGATGAAGGACAGCCCAGAGGCACTAATCATGGCAGCACAAGATCGATAGAGGCTGGGGTCTACCACACCAGGCAAGACCCCAGGTCCAGGCTGTGCAGAGATGCCCCTGAGACAATCCAGCACATAACAGCAGGGTGCAAGATGCTAGCAGGCAGGACATACATGGAACACCATAACCAAGTGGCCGGCATAGTATACAGGAACATCTGTGCCGAGTGTGACCTGGGAGTCCCGAGGTCAAAGTGCAGAAGGAGTGTTCACCCTTACTTCTCCATTGGAATTTTGAGGGTAAGTAGCAGCCAGGTGCTTATAATAAAATGCACTTGATTAATTGATCAGCAAGTATGACCACATCCATTAAAGCAGAGGTTTTTGGCAAGTGTTGTTTTATTAAACATTTACTTATTACACAAGAATAACCCAATTAAAACAAAACAAACAAACAAACAAAAAACAGAACAGGACATACAGGAATACAGTAGACTTAACATTGGTTATATTTAAAAACAGGATGAAGTTTATGCATAAACTGTGGAGTATGTTGTAGCCTGTGAAGGATTCTGTATTGGTTCTCCCTGAGTCTGTTGCAAATAAATGTTTTTTTTTTTTGTTAGAAGTTTCACTTCTGAGCTCAATCCCCAAATCCATTTCCCAGCGGGTTTTGGACATTTGTGAGAGGATTTAGCATCATTAGTGGCCCATAAAAAAAAGAAATAAATGTCTTTTTATGATCGGGACCCTTGTTAAATTTAAGAGTGAAACTTTCTATGGGGTTTAAGATTGGCTGGTCATCTGGGAAAATAAGTGATAAATGTACAAAATGAAGAAAACCAAAGAAGTCATTCTGTAAAATATTATGCTTAACTTGTATTTGTCTAAAAGACATAAAACCACCTTCTTCAAACAAATCACAAACCAGTTTTATGTTTTTGTGATAGCAGTTGTCAAATATACTTGTCAAATATACTTAAGGGGAAAGGCTCTAGATTTAATGAGCGGCTGCGTTGTACTTGAAAATTTCCCTCTCCCAATGTGAATCATAATATTACGCCAAACTTTTAGTGTTATGAGCAGTAAGTTGTTGTTTCTAACCCCCACTGGAAGCTCAGCTAGGTCTGTGGATAGAAGAGAGAGTAGTGAGAGGGACTCACAACACCAACTGTACGTGCGGTACAGATTGGTGTAACCACCCTGATAATAACCTACCATGACATGCCCAATAATATAATAGGTTAGGGACAGCCTGACCGCCCCCTTTCAATTGGAAGTTGTAAAGTCTGCATAGGGTTTGCATAGGGTAAAGTATCCTGGGGAGGATATTCATTTTTATTAAACTCATCCTACCTAGCCAGGACAGTGGGAGGTCAAACCATCTATTCAAATCCCTCTTAATTGAGTCCAGGACTGCTTTAAAATTTCATTTGTATAACTCAGAAGTATTTGCAGATACTCTTAATGCCCAAATCTACAAAACCTGTGGTTGACCACCTAAAAGGGAAGTCAGCGGGGGGGTCCCAACCCTCCCTTAGAACCCACAATGGCAAGGCCTCAGACTTTTCAAAGTTCATTTTATATCCTGAGATACAAGCAAATTGATTAATAACAGAAATTAGATTTGGGATAGATGTTTCTGGTTTAGTAATAAATAATAAAACATCATCTGCGTAAAGTGAGGTTTTGTATTCAACATCTCCCAAGTTTATTCCAGAAATCTCAGGGTTGGTTCTTATAGCCTCCACTAGTGGTTCCACTGCCAGTGCAAATAATACTGGGGAAAGGGGACAACCCTGACGGGTTCCTCTACCCAGATAAAGCAGCTCAGAAGTAGAGCCATTTACCAAGACCCTTGCAGGGGGAGCACTGTACAACAGTTTATCCCACACAACAAATTCCAGGCCCAGACCAAACCTGCCCAGATCATTAAATAGATACTCCCACTCCACCTGGTCAAATGCCTTCTCTGCATCTAAGGATATTGCGAGGGCCTTATCATTTGCATTCTGCGATTACTGTAAAATGTTCAGAAGTCGCTGCACATTGGAGTGGGAGTACCTATTCTTTATAAATCCCGTCTGATCAGGCCTCACCAAGGCCGGCATCACATTTTCTAGTCTCCCAGCGAGGATCTTTGACAGGATTTTTCCATCCACCAAACCTGTACGATGTACACAAATCAGGAGGTTTATCCTTTTTCAAAATCAGGGATATGTGGGCTACATTTAAAGGGGACATATCATGCAAAATCCACTTTTTTAGCCCTTAAATACATTTTTTTTTGTGTGTGTGTGTGTGTGTGTGTGTGTGTACTTTGAGTGTCTAGGAGTGCAGGAAATTTAAATGCATTCTCTCCTGTTGCTGCGTAGATATCTTTATATTCTGTTTGGATCATATTTTTCAGTCTGTTCAGTTTTCTTGTCTATTACGTCACAGTCTTTGCTGTGGAACTGCCAAACAAGGTCATGAACTTCCGGCTAACCAATTTTTTGAATCTGCCATTTTTTTCTCGCAGCGATCTTGTGGTCCAAGTTTAGTTATGCCGAAGTTGCAAGTAGACAAGTCAAAATGTTCGGCTGTTGGGTGTATTTACCCACACGATTCCTTACTTTGCCCCCCGGCATCAGAGCCTCTTCAAAGTTCATGTTTCTCTGCCACTAGATAATCGTATTGCTGCTATCAAACTTTTTAGACCACACCAAAACGAGCTGCTCTAAGACGCGCCTCAGAACAGGTGTAAACGAGGGGTCTGTGGAGCTACAATAACGAGGTATTCAGACCAAAGCATTGCAGTTCTACTTTATATAGACCACAAGTGAATGATTTACATATGAAAAGGAAGGATTTAAATGCATGATATGTCCCCTTTAAAGTTGGCGGGAGTATAACCCAGTCATTAAGATTCCTCAGGTTTGTGTTTTTATCACAACGCCAAAGAGGAGAGACATCAGCATTGAGCTTAGCAAATATCTGAAGGGCTGTAAGGCCATTTCCAAAGATCCATCACTCTACAACATTATTCATAAGTAGAAAATGTTCAAGACAATCTTTCCAGGAGTGAACATCCCTGCAAATCCACCCCAGGGTCAAACTGTGCAAGAAACGGCAAAAATCCAAAACATCTCAGACTCTACAGGCCTCTGTTAGCATGTTAAAGGTTAAAGTTCATGACAGTACAGTTAGAAAAAGAGTGAACAAGTAAAGCTTGTTTGAAAGGGTTGCCAGGAGAAAGTCACTTCTCTCTAGGCTTGTTTTGGGGCCACAGGGCATGAGCACCTTGTAGTCACTGAATGGACCATAAACTCCTCTGTATACCAAAGTATTCTAGAGACAAATATGTGGCCATGTGGCTCACAGCTAAAGTTCTGCTGAAACTGGGTCATGCAACAGGATGATGATCCCAAGCACAGCACAAAATCTACAATAGAATGACTGAAAAAGGAAAGAAATTCTGGTGTTGCGATGAGCCGGTCAGAATCCAGACCTCAACCTGATTGAAATGCTGCAGCAGGACCTCAAGAGAGGTGTGCATAAACAAAAAGAGGAGTAAGAGTAAAGAGTGGGCCAAGATTCCTCCACATAGTCATACAGAAAAAGGGCTTTTAGCCTTTATTAGGGGAAGAGAGACAATAAATGACCTGGGGCAGAATCAAACCCATAACCTTGGAGCATATGGGTCACCTGCTCAACCCAGTGAGCAACACCAGCATTATTTATTTGGTAGGGACAATGCACATTAACAAACAATCTGTAAATGCACCAAATTACTTCAAGTTACTGCTGCTCTAAAAGCTACTGAATCATGGGATGTTGCATTTTCATGCACTGCTTCTGACATCTGCCTTAGATTTTGCTAAATAAAAAAAGACAGTGTGACATGTCCTGTGGTGTTTTTCATCTGCAGTTGTGTATGCATCATTTTAAAACCTGACCAGACAACTTTTTTTAAAATCATATTCTGATACGTAGAATTGAAAGAGGATGTACCTTTCTTTTTCATGACTGTAACTGTGCAGTGTGTTAAACAGCAGTATATCTGCTTTTTCTGACTTTGTGAAGTGAATTTTTAAGGTCAGTTAGTTTAAATTTATTTTTGATCATGGATACCAGTTCTGTATATATTTGAGCACCATAAAATGTGCTGAAAGTGATAATAAAAATTGGACCAGAGCACTGACCTGGAGCAGTTTTAAAATAAAAAACAATAAAAAGAGGAACAGCTGAAAAAAAGGAACTGGTCTGCAGTTAATGTCATGTCTGTTAAAAGGTGATGAAATGAACTTTGACAGTTTACCACAGAGGCGGAACTTCTTTATTGAATATTACAGGCCTTGCAGGAAATATTCTCTTTAAATGTAAAACAATTACTGAGGCATGAAATTCACTAGTTTCCCTTCTGATGCGCGAGTGTGTCGGGATAGAGGGCTGTCAGGTCATTTCTTTAAAACCCAGACACCTGAAGGTGACGGGACCGCAGTTTTTGTTTTTGTGCCACTGAAGAACTGGACGTCAGCAGCCAATGTGGTTCATCAGCTGCAGCCAGACTTCCTTTACACTCATGGGTTTGACTGTTGGTTTGGATCAGTGCCAAAGAGCAGAGTGTGATACAGTTTCATATATTATTATTAAATAAATGGGCTTTGGGAATTAACTCTGTGCCAAGTTCACACATTTACCAATGGTTTCTTATTTAGATCAGGAACTATATCATGGAAAACAAGTAAATAAACAAAATATTCTGGAAATAATTTCACTTGTATAACAGATTCTCAATCTGTTATTCTAGCATTTTCTCTACAAGTTTCATACTGTCATGAAACTAGCTGTGGGAGGCAGGTTTGAGGACCCCAAAGCACGACTCAGGACAAAACAGAACGTAACTTACATCAGCTTTATTTGCTGGGAACTCAGGACAGAGCTGGATGGAGCCAGCAAAACAAATTACTCAACTCACTGGATCAAGGACTAATACAAACGGGAGAGCACACAGCAGGCAGGAGCCAATGAGGACACAACAAGGCACAAGGGGAAACACAAACAATATATACACACTAGGTAATCAGGGAGATTGGACTCACCAGGGAAACCAGGTGAGCAGACTCTGAGTAACAAGACAAAAGAAGCAAAACTGAATACAGAGCACAAGATACCAGTCTGTCAAAGTAAAACAGGAAAGACTAAATACAAAGACCAGGACTAAGACACTAGAGCTTGACACAGAAACCAGACAGGCACAGAGAGACAAAATCAGACAGAAATATCAGAGAGTCAGGAACTAAATGCAAAAACCATGACCCAGGCCAGAAATCAACGAATCAAACAGAGAAAAAACAGAATCTGAAAATCCAAAAACAGAAAACAGTGGGTCCTAGACCCAGGACCATGACACATGTAAATTAAAAAAAAAAGACTATACTGCAGCCTTGTGACTTTGGAAATGAATTGATTAATAAATTCAGTCTGCACTGGTTCCTCAGATTCGAGCTTCTGGTTTTTCGTTCCTTTTATGCTGATGATGCTTAACTGTTCTCACAGTTTCGTGGCCAGGTGAGGTCTGCTCTCTCATTATTCCATGACACATTTAACAGAGAAGAGATATGGAGTGGATTCCAAGTGTTGCATTTGGTAGCTATTCACCAGAGGTCCAAAGATCTCAGTGCAAGTGAAGGAGGCTATCAATAGGCTGAAAACCAAAATAAACCTGTCAGAGAGATAGGAGAAAACTTCAGGACTGGCTAGATTAAGAATCTGGTACATGAAACATGAAATGAAGATGAACCTGTACCAGAACGATGGGAAAGGGAAAGTATGGAGGAGGAGAGAAATAACGCATGATCTGAAGCATACCACATCATCTGTCAAACATGGTGAAGGATCGTTATGGCTTTGGCATGTATAGATGCCAGTGGAACTGTGTCACTAGTGTTTATTGATGATGAGGCTGCTGAGAGAAGCACCAGGAGGAATTGTGGAGTGTACAGGGCTACACTCTCTGCTCAGATTCAGATAAATGCTGCAAAACTGGTTGGATGGATAATGACCCAAAGCAAACTGCAAAAGCACCCCGAGAGTTTCTCAAGGCAAAGAAATGAGATATTTTTAATGCCCAAGTCAGTCACTATAAACAGAGTATCTTTTTAGCTACTGAAGACAAAATTGAAGGCAGAAAGACCCACAAACAAGCAGCAACTGAAGGTGGTCTGTACTGTAACAGATTTATTAGAAACAATAGTATCAGCAGTATGAGAAACAATCCTTATATAGACTATAAATAAAAAATGGCTAAAATTCCTTAACGTTAATACAAATGATTTGTTAAGCCCCTTGAATTAAAGCTGAAAGTCTGCACTTCAATCACACATTCATTGCGTGATTTAAAATCTGCTGTTATTGTGTACAGTGGCAATTACATAAACTGTGTCACTGTCCAAATACCAAACTATATTAGTATATGTTACATTATTAGACTTTTCCCAATCTGCGGACCTCAAACAGATCACAGGGTATGATACGTGGGGTAAAGAGATGTTTAATGGGGTAAAAAAGAAGGAAAAATAAAAGTTACACTGTACAAATTTTCTTTTACTATATTTTTGGTATTTTTCCTGATTAAATGTATTTACAATATTCACTCTATTGCTTTTAGAACAGGCCGTTTGACTCACTCCCAAGAGTTTCAATTAAGCTTTTTTCCCCCTCATCTACTTTCACCTCTTATTTGTTCTTCTGTTCCCACAACAGTTTCATTTTTATCTCACAGGTTAATAATTCTGTATTTAGGTGAGTTAGACTGACTCAAAGAGAACGCTTCCCTTTAATAACTAATCTTAAATTCCCACTTTTAAGAGGTACTTCCAGCAGTACCTCTGCCATGGTCAGTCGTGTGGTGATATCTTCAGCAACTAAAGCAAGAATTCTCTAATCCAATGAAGCGCTGATGGTAAGCAATTCACAACATAAGAAAAGTACTACTTTGCTTTTATATAAATTCCTTGCAAGGATTTTTAAACAGATGATTTAAGTTGACTATAACCTGCAGTGTTATGAAGATAAAGATGAGTGCAGTGCACACAGGGAGAACACATTGACATTTTTAATTTCTATACACAGATAAACTAAGACTGGAACATTTTTCTCTTCCCTCATAAAAGTGCTCATATTTTTTTAATCATATTTGATGAGTGAGAGGGCCTGAGGTGACAAATGGATTTCACTGCCTCTATCCCAGGAGTCTCTCAGCCTGTTCTCACTCACTCTGTTTAACCTGCAGTAGCTGTAAGTAAAAGAGGAAGTTTGAATTTTAATTTATGTAATATGAGAATAACCAGGGGCAGCACAGTGGTATGGTGGTTAGTGCTGCCTCACAACAAGAAGGTCCTCGGTTCAAATCCACCTTGGCCGAGGCCCTCCCCGTGTCTGCGTGGGTTTTCTCCCACAATCCAAAGATGTGCACTAAGGGTGATTGGTGATTCTAAATGCCCATAGGTGTGAATGTTAGTGTACATGGTGTAATTTCCTCTCTACTAAATATTCCACACCCAGCTGTTAGTGGGATTGTAGCAGTGGGAACGACAGCAACTCAGCCACCAAGTGGCTGGCTGTATGAAATCACAGAGTGGGGTCAGTGTGCAGAGGTCACGCACTACAGACCTCCAAACTTCATGTGGGCTTCAGATTAGTTCAGGAACAGTGTGCAGAGAACTTCATGGAATGGGTTTCCATGGCCAAGCAGCTGCAATTCAATTCAATTATTTCTATAGTACCAAATCACAACAAACAGTCGCCTCAAGGCGCTTTATATTGTGAGGTAAAGACCCTACAATAATACAGATTAAACCCAACAGTCAAAACGACCCCCTATGAGCAAGCACTTGGTGACCCCTTCCTGTTCCAACATGACTGCACACCAGTGCACAAAGCAGCTCCATAAAGACATGGATGAGCCAGTTTGGTGTGGACGAACGTTACTGGTCTGCACAGAGTCCTGACCTCAACCCAACAGAACATGCCATGATCCTGGGTGTATGACCCAGTGTTTCGTGTTCTGGACTCTCGGTTTCTGTTAATGTCTCTGTTGAATCTTAGTTCACTGTAGTTTTTGTAGTTTTTTAAATTTCCTTAGGGCTTGTCGAGTCCACGTTTCTGTGTCGCATCTTCCCTCATAGCTGTGCGTTCCCTTCCCCTGTGTTTTCCCTTAGACTCTGAGTTTTTCATTCCTGGCTCTAGTCCTGCCTTGTTTTAGTATTTTGTTGTTTTGGAAGAAACTTCAGCATTAACGCTGTTTTTAAGGTTAAGTCCTGTCTCCCACGTCCTCCATTTGGGTCCACACTCTGCCTGCCACACAGCCAACACATGACACAACACCTTTGGGATGAATTAGAGCGGAGACTGCGACCCAGGCCTTCTCGTCCAACATCAGTGTCTGACCTCACAAAGGCACTTCTGGAAGAATGGTCAAAAATTCCCATAAACACTCTTAAACCTTGAGGAAAGCCTTCCCAGAAGAGCTGAAGCTGTTATAGCTGCAAAGGGTGGGCCAACATCAGAATGGGATGCCACTGAAGTTCATATGGGAGGTGTGTGGAATAACAAACACAGAATGACTCAGAAACAGAAACTGTCCAATACTTTTAAAGGTAATTGTACAAATAAGTATAAATACAATTTTTTTTTTAAAACTTTGTCAAGAATTCTTTACAGACAGCTACTGCCTGCTGTCTGAAACCGACAGACACGCGTTCACTGCAGCTGTCTTTAATGCTCGACAGTTTTCTGCCTTTAGTTTTCGTCTTCAGTAGGTGAAATGCAGGTTCGATCTCTGCGTGTTTTCTCGGCCATCGTCTCTCTGTGCACAGTAAAACACTCTCTTCTCAACTTTGCCTCATTTGGTTGAATCTGAGCAGATGATGAATAATGGATTTTCTCTTGGGAAGTTTTCTTTTTATGAATGTAAACTTGGATTATGATAAGCTTACCTCCTGGAGAGTGTTCTGCATTTTTCCTGGATGCTGTTAAGGAGATTTTAATGACCATGGAAAGGATTCTGCAATCATCCACTGCTGCTGTTTTCTGTTATCTGGGCCTTTTAAATTGCCAAGCTAACAAGTGGTTGTCTTTCAGAACGCACCAAATTCTTGATTTTGTCGAGGGGCGTCCACACAGGAAGTGACAAGCGGTGATATGGTGACCCGACCACGGTAAGTCAATGAAATTCAGGGACTTGAAATGACAACTGTTGAAATTAACACTGGCAATGAGAAGTGGGCGGGTCCCAAATCAAACCTTTCTCACCTGTCAGACCAGTGACTAAAGGGACTACCAATGAGAGCGAACAGTACAGCTGATTGACATATGACAGGGTGGTAAATATGCTGGAGGGTTACTAGGCAACTGGAGCATCTGCTAGCATCCAACCATCAGCTACAAAGTCATGCCTAACAAACAAAGCATCATGTGTGCACGCCGCTTTGCCTCATCCTGTCTCTCTGAATCCTACAGAGGTGTCCACACAGAAAGCAACTAGCAGCAATGTGGTGACCAGAGACCACAGAAAGTCAGTGACACTCAGCAACCATCAGTTACCACTTCCAGCGATTTGCTTGTCACACGTCACTTTGTCACTGATAATCGGGCGCTGGGACAGTCGAGGCTCTGGGTGGCATGGTAACCCTTAAAAGTGTATCCTTCATTCACTGGTAGGCGCTTCGATCAAGTTTAACTCGGGACCCGCCCGCTTCATGTCACCACCAGTGGTTGTTTCTCCCTCCGTCACTTGAACATTTGAAGTTGCCAAATATCATTGATTCTCTGTGGTCTCTAATTGCCACTGCTGACACCTCCATGTTATAGGTTGATGAAACAGCTTTTGAATGCATTGTTCAATTGCATCTGAACCTTAAAAAAGGAGGAGTTAATTAATGATTTCATAATTTCAAATTAAAGCTAACATTCTGGAGTTTAAGCCCATATTCATCATATAACATTAACTTGAATATGTCTTGAATAGGTTTGCAAGTTTGTAAAAGATGGAGGCCTTCTTCCCAAAAGCAACCATGAACTTCACTTAATGACTGTAATTTTACTCTATTACACTTTCAGATGAGTTCAGAAATCTTCTTTTTTACCTTTTGGTTTCTTCATTTCTCCAACCATCTTCATCGTTCCATCCTCAGTCTCATTAGTTCATCCATCGCACCCACTGCTCCAGCCTAAAGTCATCTGAAGGGACAGAAATGTAAATTTGTTGCATTAAAAAAAGTCTGTCTCATCCAAGGAAATATTAATGCTTTGATCTCAGGAAGCTGTAATTTCTTAAAATACTTGGGATATAAATTTTTCAGGTTTTGGGATATGTCAGTAAGACCAGAGCAGTGGGTCGACTAGCTGTCTTTCCCACCAGCCTTAGACACTATAATTAGGTGGCAGGCAGACATAGCCTGCTGCCAGCTGATGAAGAAATTGCTGAAGTAATGGATAAGGAGCCAGATATTTTTCTCAGCTGGTGGAGACCAAAAACTAGTGCTAAAAGAAGTCAGATCAGGACTTATTGGAAAATAACTTGATGGATAATACGTCACCTATTGGACAATAATGTTGCCTTGTGTCTGGTGAATGCTAAACAAATTAATTGCTTTAAAAACTGGAGACGGTCTGTTGACTCTGTTGGATGTCTCTTCCGGTTTGAAGGGAGTTCTTCCTTCCCACCTTCAAGAAGTGCTGCTCATTGGTAAACAGTTAAATTCAATTCAATTTTACTTATATGGTGCACCGTCTACCACGGGAAGTGGCCCCGTGGTAGACCCAGGACACGCTGGAGAGATTATGTATCTCGGCTGGCCTGGGAACGCCTTGGGGTCCCTCCGGATGAGCTGGAGGAGGTGGCTGGGGAGAGGGAAGCCTGGGCTTCTCTGCTTAGGCTTCTGCCCCCGCGACCCGGCCCCGGATAAGCGGAAGAAAATGGATGGATGGATGGATGGATATATGGTGCAATTCACATCAACAGTTGCATCAAGGTGCTTTATGCTGTAAGCTAAAGACCCTGCAATATTAGTAATCAGATGATCCACTTATATAACTTAATCATTAATCAGCCTATTATTTATATTTGTTATTTAATGACGTGTCCAGCTGTTATCACTACCCACGGATCCTTACTGACTGAAAACCTCATCAGGCATGTATCAAAGTACAAACTGAAAGCAGAAGCCAGATAAAACTTTGGCACGCTGAATGATGCCACAAAATCTTATTTAATAAAGCCGTGCGTTTCAGTCCAGAAGAAGCGTCTGTCAGGCTCTGTGAAGTGGTGAGTGCTCTCTGCTGTGAGCGGCACAAATGAGGCTGTGGCAGAAAATATCTCAAAACCTGGGAGAACTTTTTGTGATGCTTAAAACCCGCTGTGGGTGAGTCACATCATGTGTGTTTATGCTGATTTGAGCGTACTGACCGTTTAAAAGGTGTCACTGAGCTCTGTAGTTTGTATTTTGCTGAAAGATTATCTGACCTGCAGCTGCACAGCTTATTAAGCATGAATCATCTGCTAAAGTACAGACAGTTCATTTGTTTTAATGAGTGGAGCTGGTGTGACAGTACATACTTAGACAAATATTCTCTACATGGTGCTTTCTATCCATCTTGCTTATGATGCTGATGCCCACACAGCCTCATATTTTGATATGCTCGGGGTGGCTGGCTTGTTTTCAAGCACAAAGCAGCCTGTGAGCCTTTAATTCATCTCACATTCTCTTCTGCTTTTCTTTAAGGCTGCAGCACTTCACATGCATAATATCAAATAAGGTGATTTCTTATTGATCTTTGTTCTTAACTAACAGATAAAAGGTACTTCAACTTTAGGGAAAAAAAGGATCTCATTAAAGCTGATAATCTCACTGATTAATCCATAATCATTACTGACAAGTACCATAATAATATGTGAGTCAGTGAATTTTTGCATGCTGAAAACTCCAACAACTTTCTTCTTTGTAGAAAAGGCCTGGCAACGTTGTTTTTAGCTCATCATTTTCAATATTGATTTGAAACAGTTTTAGATTAATATTAGAGCGTGGCAAACTCACTTTAGTTTGAGGGCCACATAAAGCCCAGTTTAGAGGTGCCGGAGTACTAATATTACCCAATAACCTGCAAAAACAAAACACCTGAGGGGCAGACAGCAATGAAGGGGTGAGTGGGGCCACGTTACCAGCACCGCCCACCACCCTCTAGGAAACACACCTGCCCCCCCAGTGTCTTATATGTATTATGGTGTGTTGTGAGCCATAATGAGTATAGTGTAATTAAAATGGAGGGGCAGGTGGCTGTGCAGCCCACACTAATGGCCCCGCTCGCCGTGGCCCATGTGACATATGGACGCGAGGATCCATCCAGCTTATTATCAGCACTCAGTTCAAAAACCTGCACCTCTGATGGTATGGGGGTGCATCAGTGCCTGTGGAACCGGGAAAGACACTGTCAGTGCTGTAAGGCATATACAGGTTTAAGAGGAACACGTGCTCTCATCCAGCTGACGTCTTTGTCAGGGAAGCCCTGCATATTTCAGCAAGACTAAAGCGCATACTGCATCTATTACAGCAGCATGGCTTTGCAGTAGAGGAGTGCTGAGCTGGCCTGCCTGCAGTCCAGACCTTTCACCAGCTGAAAACATTTGGAGCGTCATGAAACCAAAAATAGGACAAAGAAGACCCAGGACTGTTGAGCAGCTATCAGACAACAATGGGACAACATTCCTCTCCCAAAAATCCAGCAGCTGCTCTCCTCAATTCCCAGATGTTTGCGGACTGTTGTTAAAAGAAGTGGGAATGCTGCACAGCGGGAAACACGGCCTTGTAACAACCTTTCTCAGATGTGTTTAAATTCAAATTGAGCTAATATTTTCTTAAAAATGGTACATGTTCTCAATTTAAGCACTTGATATGTTTTCTATGCTTTATTGTGAATAATATATGGGGTTATGAGATTTGTAAATCATTGTACTGCAATTTATGAATTTGTGGCTCAGAGGACATTCAGGCCAAACTTTGAGTGTCCTATTAAAATGTTGTATTTGTTACTGAAATGTGGCAACTGTGTTCAGATCTCTCCTGCTCTGCTCCGTGAAATTTCACTTTGAACAAAAACAAAATCCTCCCTGGTTTTTCATGCAGAGAGAAACGGACCACGCTCCTGTCATCAGACGCTTTCATCCTCAGCACCTTGTAATAATTTTAGTGCATACATATTTCAGGGCGGCAGCCCCCAGTGTGAGTCAAATCCAACCTTTACTTTGTAAGGGCCATTTCCTGTGCGCAGACAGAGGGGGGGTATGGATGGGTCTGCTGTTGGTGTTGTGGTGGCTGCAGATGGACAGGATGTACTGCTGTTAGCTGTTTATGTCTGTGCGTGTCATTCACATGTTCGCTGTCACGTCTCCTGACCTACTTCTCTTCCACAGGAGGGTCGCTCTGTCGCTCTCTGTGGATGTGAAAGGCTGTTTTCTGTTGTTCACACTCCGTCACTTCATCCAGACAGGTTCCGATGTGGGAGCGGAGGGAGAGGAACGAAGATAAACTGTAAGTGTTTGGGTGTGAGGGAAGCATGGGGAGTGAGAGGTAAACTGAGAACATGAGGGTAATGAGGATTTGTTTAAAACAAGAATCTTTACATACTGTTTAATTTTCTGTTTTCTCTTAGATGATTTAATGCAAACGTGTGTGCTGTTCATACACAAACAACAAAAATCTTTTTTTGTATTTTTTTCTGTTCTGTTGTTGCTGATTTTGATCCAAAAGAAGATTGTCGCGTTTTTCCACCATCTTTGAAGTTGCAGGACTCTCCCACAAATTTAAATTCAGGATTTTTTGATTCTTCTATAAATCTTCCAAAGTCAAATAAAGCAGATGTGATGTGGTACAATATGAAGTCTGGCTTACAGTAGATCCCATCTGCACTTTTACAGCTCCACCTTTTTATTCTTGGATACACCAGGCCAGCTTTGCATGATTCACATTTCAAAATAATCCTAATGTACCTCAGACTGCACCTTAGTTCATCCTCTGCCTGAAACAAGCCGCTTTAGCTCCTCCCAGTTTAAGCCAACTTTCTTCTGATTGGCTGTCGCTCCCAAACAGAAGAAGAACTGCTGGGAAAAAAAGGTCACAGTTTAGGTTAAGATGCAAAGGTTGATACTTCCTTTGACGCTGTTTTTTTGGTTGCCATGGTGATGCATCCAGCTTTATCTGGACATGCTCCCTACAAATTTGTGCTGTCTTGAAAAAAATGTCACAATGTGTGTCCATGAACTTGAGCTTTTTATGACAATTTCATGTTGTGCTGTGCAGATGGCTTGGGAGTGACCATATTAGCCCTCAGTGATGTCATGAAGAGCCACGACTGGAAAAAACTGTCTGAATCTGAGTGTGTACATCAGTCTGTAGCCTGAGTTTTTGGCTCATGGGGATTACTTGAACTTTTAGCCATGTTTAATATGAACATCCACTTTTATAACCACAGATAACATCATAAAAGCCCCTTAATATATTTACAGCTATAATACCTACCAGCAAATTTAATTATGTTGTTGCAAAGTAAGAAGACAGATTAAACCAGTGAAAAATTAAAAATATTCAGGTACACGTGTTTAATTTGACCCAACATAATTGCTGCTCTCACATTTTGCACCCCTTCTGCGTGAGATTAGCTCTCAGAGGATGTTCAGCCGTTGACCCCCTCTGACTTGTTGCTCCTGTCACTTCATTATCTCCTCCATCTCTTTGTTTTTATGGCTCTGTCCACCCCTCCCGCTCCCGCTCCCCTCCTCAGCTGGAAGTGGCTGCTCTGGGTTGCAGGCCTCGCAGCAGGCTTCCATGACTGGAAGCTTTAATGCTGCTGCTGCTGCTGCAGCTATTTCAAGCCCTCTGATGTCATCTGAAGGAGGGGCCGGCCCTCATGCCCAGAGCGGTGAGTCACAACCAGAGAGAGAGAGATTCAGTGAGGAAGAGCACCTAAACATCAGGGGTATGTTCTTTGTTCCCATGTTGTCATGTGAGCCATTAAAGCCCAGTTAGACATACTGGTCTAACTGGGCTGATGTTGGCCTTTGTGGACCTGTCAGGTTTGTTGATCTCGGTTCCTCCCCACCACTGTCATGTACTTACTTGCATCATTGCTACTGCATTTTAACATGAACTAAAATATATCAATATTTTAAATATTAAGTTTTGACAAAGTGTTTTAATATTCTTGTATACTTGTTGCTTTTTTCTGTTCAATTTTATTTCTAGAGATGTGTATTTAATTGTGATTTAATGAATAATAATGAAATGTATCTTTGATTTTTGCAGATTATTGCATATTTTTTCTAACTTTTAATAATAGTGCTATTTGTTTTTTTTCCTTTCAGTTTTTAATTCAGTGGGTTTTTCCCTCCCAAGTATTTGTTTAATATTATGGCCAATAATATCATGTGCAAAGCTCTTCCAGATATTCAACTGAGCCAAAACACTGAATGCTTGAGGGATAAAAATAATTCTCAAATAGCAGTAAAACAGTTTGCAAAATTTCTGAGTTTTAATGGTGAAAATACACTACATGGTATCAGTACAGTCATCCTTTTGCACATAACAGCACAGGGACCATTTCTGCTTTTGCAGGGATTCAAATTTAATTCTGAACAAAACTAACGTCTTTGGTTTTGCGTCTTCCTCCAAATAACATTTGGTGTTCTCGTCACGAGCAGAAAAACAGACACAGGAACTGAAGATGTTGTTTTTCTCCTGTCTCCCTGAGTGATGTCATCCCCATTCAGACTCTGCCCACACAAAGTCGTGGCAGTGCTCAGCATCCACTGTCGCCATGGCTACAGCACTGCACCTGCCACACCTCCCTCGGCAGCACCGCCGGGCAGTCATTGGTCAGTGCGCTGACTGACGGGCACTTTGACCAATGGGAGGGGTGGTGAGTGATGTCATTGAAAGGATAGGTCTGAGGCAGAGATGCATATCCAAACACAGACTGTCAGATCTTCTGCTGACGCACCAACTTAACATGGCAGGCCATCACATTATCTGTTTGAAGGAAACAGGTGAGGGCAGATGCCGCGGTCTGAGATCATTTACAGCTCTCTGGGGCCGCTTCCAGCCCCTCTTTAGTGCTCATATATCCAATTAAACTTGGCCTGCTCATGATGTCGGGCATTCTGGGTGGGGTTTTTGACATACTGTTGGAAAGTGACTCAAGCTTTTTTAAGGACCTGATCTGTTACAACCAGAAACAATACTGCCACTCTACCAGGGACATATAACAGCTCTCAAGACGAATTGACATCTATGGCAGAAATAACAGTAACAGCAAAGATGTGGCAGAAGTATGAATAACTTGAAGTGGGGGAAAACCTTTTTAAAGGAGCATTTTTTTAATGTTGTAATGATGATTGAAATCAAAGAACAAGCTTCCAAAGACATTTCAAAATGGCTACAGAGTGTACTGACTTCATCCTAGAAGGACTTCTGTCTGCTCTGTGCAGTGACATTACAGTAATAAATAAGATTTCTCATAAATGTGAATTGCACAAACATTTTCTTCTTCTTTCGGCTGTTACAGGTCACCACAGCAGA
Source organism: Archocentrus centrarchus (assembly GCF_007364275.1). NCBI lineage: Eukaryota > Metazoa > Chordata > Actinopteri > Cichliformes > Cichlidae > Archocentrus > Archocentrus centrarchus. Next base: position 6,028,204 of record NW_022060256.1, read on the forward strand.
TCATTCATTTCCATCTCTTTCTGTCCCTCTCCTAAACTTAAAGTCATTTTTGGTGCTTACACACATCGAGCAAATCGAGCAGAAGGAAAAAGGGAAAACAAAACCAAACAAAGTATAAAACATGAAACTCCCAAATCAGGCGCGAACTGTGAACTTTCAAAGCGTGATCTGTGACTGCAGACACCTTCTGCGTCTCCTTATCGCACACACAGTGTCCTTTGATGTCGGCTCCCTGAGACTGTGGCCTTTAAGAGATAATGGTCCAATTTTATGAACTCAAACAGTCTGCAAGTTGAAGGTTTGTCCGCCAGGACGCCGCTGTGAGCTTTTTTGCACTTTGTTTGGTTTCCTTTTCACTCGCAGGTTTAGACACTAAAACCTGTTTGGTTAGTTTTGAGCAAAATTAAGGATCTGGTTTAAAACACACCTCGCACACACTGACAAATGTCAAGTTTGCAGTGAAATACCCCTCTCACTAATGGCATAACCCAGTGTATCATGGCACAGACTCCCTCAGACACCTTGTGCATAAATGAGCTACACCAGCCGCTTTGATCCAATGCCTCTAATTTATTCTCCAAGAAAAGGAACATTTGCAACTTACACCACTGCCATCCCTGCAGCTGGCAAAATGTGGACCATTATCTCTGCGTCGTGCGCATTATCTGCAGCATTATATGAGACAACAACAGTATTTGAGACCCGGGGATGAGAACGCATTGTTTGCTCCTGGAGTCTGAAATATAATCAGTCTCAAAATGAAATATCCTGCTTTAGTGTTTTGTGTTTAAAAGGACAAAGTCTGTGTTACGTGGTGGGCGTGTGTTAGTGGTGCTAACATTTCAGTGAGGGGACCGGAGTTCGACATAAGTTTCATGTTGCCTCACTGCCCGTGTAGGTTCAGCCACCATAGTTACTCCGTTAAGGTTGGGAAAAGGTGATTGTTTAAGTTTATAAACAACAAAACAAACTCCACCCCTTCCCAACATTAAAAAAAAACACCTCAGAAAGCTAAATTCTATAATTCAACATGATGATGATTTACATTTTACATGCACTTTTTCACACAGCTGCTTGTCATGGTGCCACGTTTCTGTGTGCCATTTGCTGACTTCTGGTTTGATTTTAATTTCCTTGTTTCGTGCATCTCCAGCGTTTCCCTGTCTTTGCCTCCCTCTGTCTTTTCTGTGTTTTCTTTCAGTAATTGCTTTCCTTGCATGTCGTGCATCTTGACGTCCTGTCTTTGTCTTCCCTGTGAACGCCTGATTGTTTGCCCCTGTGTCAGATTCCCATCCCTGTGGTTTTTCTGCCCATCCCTCATCGTTTTTTTTTCTTCAGTATTCCAGTCTTTTCATCCCTTTGTGTACTCCCTGCCTATCCCCCCATAATGTCCTGTAACTAAAAATGAACTGTAACCGTAGCTCCATTTGTTTCAGGGAATGTCATTTTATCCAGGAAAACAAAATGGTGAACAAAAGCTTGGTGCTTTCTGTTGTGCTGTGAGACTGCTGCTGGCTCTGTGTGAATGGAACAATCCAGGAAACTTGATGGCTTTCAAGGGACAACATGAAAGGGCTTGAAATAAGCAACACTGCATCTCCACAACACTTTTTATACTTTACTTTTCTTTGTGAAAGGGGCTGCAGGGAATTATCGGAATTGCCTCCGAGAGCTTCTAACATCACTGAACAGCCCTTTCCACACATCAGACACAAGATCAAACAAAATGATCGTACTTATTGCAGGAAAAGTGGCCACCTAAAGGAAAGGATTAGAAACAAGCCTGCAGCAAATGGACACTTAAAGAGTGTTTTCATCCAAAAACACAAAGAAAGCTCTTCCATATTTAGTCCTGGTGCTGTCCACTTCCATACATACACATCCATGTTTCTCCACGTGGAAAATAACCTACCCAGAACGTGAACATGTCATCTGCTCCTGCTAGATCCAGAAAATAATCACACGAAAACATCGACAAGCACGAGCTGTAGAGATTATTGTAAATGGAATTTAACTGAAAAATGTGATATCTGTTGATGCCTCCCAGGAAAGGTTACCTGCTCTCAAATGCAAAAACTGCCACCATAAGCACAGAGTCACATTAAATAATGAGGTAAACCAAACGTCAAGTCAAGTCAATAATCAGGCTGGGAAATGTCAGCTGTGCTTTTGCTTTTCAAGTAATTAAAATCAAACTTGTACTTTAGATATTTTAACTAGAATTTCTGCACTTTTACTTACATAAAGAGTCTAAAAACGTGTATCACTAATATTCAATCCAAAATGATGCTGAAATTCTTCTAGCACCCAGAGTTGTGCATGAGCCTGAAAACCATGTCCAGTGTTTTCTGCACCAATTATTTTTTCTGATTATATAATTAGGATTTCTTTGTTGCCACCTCCTCTAAAAGTCCTGGAAAAGCTGCTGCCTGTGAATGAGAGTGATAAGATAGTTTGGCCGGAGGGTTTGTATATGTTTTTAACGCTTTTTAAGACGTTAACAACAGCTTGTTATGACCTTCCTTCCTCCAGCTCTTCTAGGGGACTTTTTAATAAATGTGTTATAAGACACTAATGCTATAAATTCATTTAAACCAGTGCATATATATAGAAGCTTTTCTGACAGTGGGATTTTTTTTAGTGCCTCTTCTTTCTCTGGACTGTGTAACCTCATAAATGTTTTAGATTAAAAAGCTGCAGCTCAGATGTAGCTTAGACAAACCCGTTCCCCTGCTGTGGTGCAGAGAGAATCGGAGTCACAGATCACCTCCCTGTTCTGGGATGGTTGATTGGGTTCCCTGTCTCATAGAGTAACAAGTGATCTCCAGCACTCTGACAGCAGTTTCAGTGAAATTGTTGCAGGAATGACTTGTGAAATGAAAGAAGGCAGACAGCTGATGATTGTAATTTTAAAAAAAGGAAGACAGAAAAAGGCCCAAACGCTGGTGTTGACAGCGGGTCCCTCGAGGCTGGAGAGATTGAAGTTTGGATGTTTGCTGTGGTTCTGGAATCTTTATATTAACCAGGAAATTTTGTTGCCAAATACACAGCTGTTACAAATTATTTTATTTACTGTTTAAGCTACTGTTTAAAGCTGGAGATGCAAGCCAAACACATCTGAATTTTGTGTGTATTGAAAGGCTGTCTGACTTCTAGTCAATACACTGTTTGAAGCCATTTCACATCTGGAAGGCTTCTTCAGTTCCCTTTGAACTTCATGGAACCCAGATGCAAAAACCAGAGAGATTACAAGAGACAGACATGGAACGAAAACCCTCTGAGGTCTAAGTTGTCATAAGTGACAACCCTAACCCTAACCCAGGCAATCCAAATATTTTGGTTTTTAGTAACGCTGTAAGGAAGAGGTTTTTCAGGCCTGAAATGTCTCCAAGAACCTAAAAACAATGTCCAGTTGCCTTCAACTCGTGCACTTAAGACCACCATGACCTGGATGACTCAGAACCTAAAGAGACATATGACCATCACTGAAGTGCTAACGGCAGCAATCCTGGTTAGCAAGCAGCAGCACAGACACACATTCAAAAATCTGAATTTGGGGGGGGGTTGTTGTGATTTGGCACTATATGAGGAAAACTGAACTGAATTGAATCCAGCCTTATGTAGCCACTAGAGGAACTGCAGCTTTTACACTTCCGCCCTGCCTTCATTTCTCCTCTGCAGAGGTTGCTGCATGAGCCAGAAGTAACCAGTCAGTAGGAGCAAAAACCTAATTGGAGACACAAACCTGTGTTTGAGGTGTAACGTCTTCTTACTGATGAAATTATTTTCAAAAGGATTTCAAACAATAAGTGATTTTAGCCATCTATAACGACAGACAACTTCATACCTGAGCCAGGAGGAGGCTGAAGTCTGTTCCTGCAAATGGCATCCCCGCTGCAAGATAAGAGCAACTATTTCTCCGGGATTTTGGCTTGAGCTTTGTACAGTTGAAAGAACTGGTGACACTTCTTTACATGCAGTCTGCGGTCTGGACCAACCAGCTACAGCCCTAAAATGCACTGCATCAGAGCCAGTGTTACATAAGGAAAAAAAATAGACCCGGAATGGGGACATAACCATTCCTAAGATTGAAAAAAACAAGCGATATTCCTGGAAAATCTAAAAATCTGAAAGGGGTTGCTAAACGAGATGAGAAGCTGACTGCTGCATAGCTCTGCACAACATTCAGCCACTTTCTCCCCCTGCAGTATCTCTGCTGATGTCTATTCTCAAAGGTCTACTTCAAAAAGGAGGCCGGGGAATGAAAAGTGAGAATGAGAAAAGAGAGAGATGATGATGATGATGTGCTCAGACACACATTAGAAATTTATTCACGACCCCAAAGAGATCTCTGGTCAGTTTTTATTACAGTACTGAGAAGGTAGGCCGATGACTTTATAAAAACTATGTCCTCTGCTTGGCCTTTGAAGGGAATAAAACTGGATCTAAACAGGACTAAAGACCACATGTACACTATATTGGCCAAAAGTATCCACTCATCTGCCTTCACATGCTCATGAACGTGAGTAACATCCCGTTCTTATATGAAGTCGGCAGCTGTTACAGCTTCAACTCTTCTGGGAAGTCTTTCCACAGGTTTAGGAGTGTTTATGGGAATTTCTGACCATTCTTCCAGAAGCACCTCTGTGAGGTCAGACACTGATGTTGGAGAGAAGGCCTGGCTCACAGTCTCCGCTCTAATCCATCCCAAAGGTGTTCTATCAGGCTGAGGTCAGGACTCTGTGCAGGCCAGTCAAGTTCTTCCACACCAAACTGGCTCATCCATGTCTTTATGGAGCTGCATGAGCCAGTTCTTTGCCTTTTTGTGGGAGCATCAAATTGTCCCAAATGTCTTGGTATGCTGAAGCATTCAGAGTTCCTTTCACTGGAACTAAGGGGCCGAGCCCAACTCCTGAAAACCCCCCCACACACTATAACCCACCACCACCAAATGTTACACTTGGCACAATGCAGTCAGACAGGTATCGTTCCCCTGGCAACCACCAAACCCAGACTCCTCCATCTGATTGGCAGATGGAGAAGTGTGATTCATCCCTCCAGAGAACACGTCTCCACTGCTCTAGAGTCCAGTGGCGGCGTGCTTTACACCACTGCATCAACACTTTACACCACTGCATCAACACTTTGCATTGAGCTTAGTGATGTAAGGCTTGGATGCAGCTGCCATGGAAACCCATTCATGAAGCTCTCACTGTTCTTGAGCTGATCTGAAGGTCACATGAAGGTTGGAGGTCTGTAGAGATTGACTCTGCAGAAAGTTGGTGACCTCTGTGCACTATGACCCTCAGCATCCTCTGACCCCACTCTGTGATTTTACGTGACCTACCACTTCATGGCTGCGCTGCTGTCGTTCCCAATCGCTTCCACTTTGTTATAATCCCACTAACAGCTGACTGTGGAATATTTAGGAGTGACTGGACTTGTTGCACAGGTAACATCCTATCACCACGCTGGGATTCACTGAGCTCCTGAGAGCGACCCATTCTTTCACTGATGATAGTAGAAGCAGTCTGCATGTTTAGGTGCTGGTTTATACACCTGTGGAAGTGAGTGGAACACCTGAGTGCAATGATCTGGATGGTTGAGTGAATACTTTTGGCAATAAAGTGTCGATTGTTGCTAATAACTTTTTATAATTAACAGCTATGATTTAATTAGATTTTGTTCAAGATTTTAATATCGATGTGATTGGCTCAAGGAGGAACTAAGATAATGCATCACATTATTATACATTAGATTTTTTTGTAAGCAGGCTTTGTACAGCTGTGTTCACTGTCTCTGTGCTTTTTATCTAAATAATTTTAAACTTTAAAGTGCGCTTGTTTGTTTGTTCGAGGGGGGAACAAAATTGACAGTTTAATTATCCAGAAAATTAGATGCTGTTGGAGCCTGTTCTTTGCCTTTTTCCCCAGAATAATTTGGTGGTTAATGTTTCAAAGGACATCCAGTGACAACTTTAGTAATTACTTTGCAAATGTGAAACTGTTCCGCTCATTAAAAAAAAAAAAAAAACGCAAAAAAACAAAATTAGGACAAAGTTTGCTGCCCAGATTTAATTTTTGAACAATTCAAATACTCTGCCACATTTTCACTTGACTCCACATCATCACACAATATAATTTGTTTTCTAACGTCTAGTCATCATTGTAATATCCAAGATGTGAAATAAATGTAATCAGATTTTAATCTATTTGAAACTTTTATAAAGGTGTGCATAAAAGTTGAAGCATGTACTGTAACCCAGTATATGATCAGCCTTCTCCTGGCTTTAACACTTGAGTCCGTTATGTAAACTGCATACAGTTTAATGTTACTGCTTACTTGTGACTCCTCGGTTTCAAATCGCCCACCCGGTGCTTTCAAGCAGCACAGACCTTAATTATTCATTCAGGTAGTGACATCAGCATCTCTCAGCCTGCAGGAATTCATGTTATGCTGCTCTGCTGACAGGACAGTTGTGAGAATGAATGACTTTAGCCCTCCATGTGTGAAAAGGATAACGGTGTAGGTCAAGAAGTTCCGTTTTGGAGGGCACCAGCTTCATTTTCCACTCCCGTGTGTTTATGTGACTTATCTCACTCAGACAAGGGAGAAACTGAGGACACTCAAGGGTGTATTCATTCAGGTAAAAGCCCAAAGCTTAGCAACTCGCCACACCACTGCTAAATGATGAGACTGGAGTGGGACAGCATTAGGCCGATAACCAAGCATCCAATAAATTGTGTTAATGCGACACAAGGGGGCCAAGCGACAATAACCACTGCTGAACAGCAGCACCACTAGGATGCTTAAAAAGGCCAACCCACGCAGCTCCATGGAATTACATGCCTGTTTTCAGCCTTCAGATACAGATGTAACATTCACACAATAAAAGCTTTCAACTTTTACTGTTCGGAAACACCTGATTTTTGGTAATTGTGGGAAATCTTTCTAGTGTATAGGAAGTAAGGAATGAGTTTCCAGGAACAATGACTATTTGGAAAACTTACATAATATCCACGGTTGGTCATTACAGACTTTTGTGTTTGGAGAAATTACACGACCAAGGAGCGATCAGCAAAGGCGGTCTTTTCCTGCGTTACCACACTCCGCAAGCGGAAAAATTGAAAAGCCCCGTGTCACTTAAACGATTACAACCGACCGAAGAACAGTCCAATAAGGTGTGGGAGTCCCTGCTGAGACTCATGAAGATTTTTTTTTTGACCTCTTCACAGAGCACGTGTGAGGAGTTGTATTAGAAGTCTAAATTAAAATAAAATGAACTGTAAATAAATGTGGTGTACATGCGCAGAGACGCCTTCTGTCAGGCTTTTGCACCATTCTCGTTCCTTCATTGCCTCAGGGTGACTTAACAAATGTGCCTGGATGTTATCCCATATCATCACATCAGGCTTCACAATAAAGTCTGTTTATTTTTTTTTTTTTTTTGTATTTTACTGCTTTGAACACATTTTGACAGGAAAAAAAAAAAATGAACCCAAGATTGATTTATGGAAGAAAAAAACAAAACAAAAACAGGAAACACAATGTTGCTCGTAAAACCAAGAACAAAATATTTCAGGTGTTGCCCAAAAAATCAATGAAAGGGCCCAAAATGAAACATAAATGATTCAGAGTTATTTTTAATCAGGTACCATTAGAACGTGTGCAGTAGAGGTTAAAGGAAGGACTCTTCACACGTTCCTCTCAGGTTGAAACATCCCAAGGAACTCAAAGCTTCAGTTTTGCAGGCAGTAAATTCATATTTTCCTTCGGTTTATTCTAAACATTTTCTGAAGTGGATTGTGTAATCTCCAGGTTTTTCTTTAAGAGTGGCTACACAACTTTCTATTTAATTCTCAAATTACATTCTCGTAAAAATGGGATGACGGGGAAACAACAGGCAGAATTCGCAGCTCTGACTGGGTGCCGCTGTCAGCCACTATAGTCGGATTCCTTTCATGTTGAGAACTGAAAGCATTTTTCTTGGTGTGCGAAGGAGTTTACTGAAGAGAGCCTTTTGTGCAGGTTTAAAAGAAAGATTCAAACCCTGAAGTTCTGTTGAAAAAAGAATTTTTAGCCATTAAAGAAATCATCAAACTGCTAAGTTTGTTAGGTCACAGCCCTGCGCTCTAAAATACCAGACTATGCATTTTTTAGAACTCTGTCCGCTCGTGCCAACTGATTATGGAAAAATGACAAACATCCACTGCAAACTTCAAGATTTTCTTGTTTTTCTAATTAGGGTAAAGTGAGCTTTTGGCCTTTTTCTCCATCATCAACATTGTGACCATTTCCTCAGTAGGTCAGCCCCTCACCTCACCTCCCCCCATCACCGAGTTGCTCATAGATTGTCTGATTGTGGATTTTCTCTTGAATATTGCAGGGGCTGTACCTGCAATATAAGGAATGGGAATCTGAGCTATATAAATACACTTCGGTTTATCAATCGGTCCTACGCAGGTGCCTCAGCAGCCGACTGGGTGACCTGTTGTGGATGATTCTCAGCTGAGTCATATTTGATTCACTGTGGGTTTTAGACTGAATTCTTGTACTGCTTTTAACACCAGTTTTATTTATTTTACAGCTTTAATTCCAGTACTGTATGATGTATACACAGACTGTACATAAAAGATGGCTGGAGCCACTGTGCAGTCACTCGTTGTTTAATGAGAAATGAGGGACCACACATGATGACCTCACAGTAAAGTTTTAGTCTCCTTTTTGACTAATGGGGTACGTGCAGCTCTTGCATAAAGTCGTGGCTGAGTATTGGCTTTTCTTTAAGTGCTTTGTGGCTCTTGAATCACTGTATACTATACATTTATTTTGCTAGTGCTGCTAGAGAGAGCTAGCTGCAGGTCTTCACATGAACACTGATTGTTTTAAATCCAAATGCTGATAAAATTCTCTGATAATGAAGAAAACTTGAATTAGTGAGTTACTGAGTTATTGGTTGGTTTTTCTCTTGGTCAGTCTGGCATATTTATAACAAAATGAGATTATAACACTCTTTTGAAGAAAAAAAAAGCTTTAATTGGTAGTTTTCAAAGAGCAGACATTACTGAGAGAACATTACCAAAAAACAAACAGAAGCATCAATAAAAGTATTTTGCTGGTGCTGAGTCTGACCACTAAAGATACAAACGGGTAACTGCTGAACGTGTCGGTGCTACCAGGAGCTGAAGTCGCTGAAGCCGGTTTTGCCTTTGGACTTCTTGCTGCGGTGCCGCTGGTGGACGGGCCGCTTTCATCCTCAGCAGCTGAACGTTTTCTGAGAGGAAAAGAAGCAGAATAAACACATGAAGACCTCCAATCCTGCTTCTTGGAGGTCATTCTTTGAGCTTTCTTAACTTTAATTTTTTTGTAAACTCATGCATGCCCTTGGATGCATACTGTGCTCATCTTTCAGGCATTTTATCTTGGTGAAAATAAAAGTCAACCAAAAAAAAAAAAAGTCAAATACTTCTACTATAGAGACTAGACCCTCCATCACAAAGTGACTGGCTAACGGTATAAACCTGAGGCTACAGCCCCACACGCTGACTCAAATCTCAAATAATGTTGGGCGATCTGCTCCAGAGTCCATTATCATCGAATCGTTCTTCTGCGGGACCGCCGATGACCAATACCATCGTGGTAGGACTGAGGCAGCAGAGGAGGCTAAAATGCACACACTGGGGGTAGCGCTAAGTGTGCGACCCAGACAGACACACTGGGAGTTTCTCACTCTAGCAAGAGGAGACGTTTACACGTTGACATGAATGATCTGGTCGACTGTAATTAGTGCACTGACCAAACAGCTGAAACAGTAATAGGTCATATTTGTTGTCTCTTACTTTTTTTTGCCTTTGAACTCGACTTCCAGTCTGACTCTCCTCCACGCAGCTCACCAAAACACCCGGTGGAAACAAAGGAGAAAAACAAGCATCTCTCCAAATGCAGTCACATTATGTTCTAATTCAAAAGCAAACCAGCAGTCGGGAATATCCTCCTGCATTTGTGTGCAGAATTATTATGCAACTTGTTTATTTTCAACTGTTAAAGTGAGAATAATACCTTTAATTTACAAATAAACATTTCAAGATACTGAAAAATATCAATACCAGTAACCAATAGAGCCACCCCTCTTTCCAATAAACAGACAAAAGCCGTCCATTCATGGAGTCTGTCAGCTTCCTGATCTGTTTGATCACCTTTTTGTGCAGCAGTCCCTCCCAGACACTGTTCAGAGAGGTGCACTGTTTTCCTTCACTGGAAATCTCTCATTTAAGGAGGACACAGGTGAGGAAGGGGGCCGTGTCATTCCTTCTTCTTCAACACTAATCACAACATCTCTATCCTAACGAGGACCCGCAGGATCTTTCTGTTAGTGCTTAAACACAACACAAAGGCCAAAGAGCATTTCTGTGGTTCTGCTGCAGAAAACAGGTGCAGCTCCGGCTTCACTAATCACTGCTTCAACTCTTAACTAATCACATTAGAAGTTAACACAGTTAAAAGGCCGACACAACAGATGAGAAAAAAAAATGAATGAATTATGAATTATTCTATAAACCACCATGAAAAAGCCCTTTATGGGCAAATAAAATAGTGCCAGAGGACAAAACTGTATTGTTTGGATCCATTTGTACTATAACTCAGTGAGAGAGCAGTTTGAACAGTAAACTTCAGCCATAAAAAGTGAAAGTTATTCTAAATATTATGCCCAAACATCTGAAAATAAAATGAATATCAGAAATACGTTCTGGATAATAACCCTGAATTATCCTGTGGGGAAAATTGGCAATCTCCTCTATAACCAGCAATTTTGCACAATATGCCTCTTCCCATTCTATCTTGCTATGTTGCTATATAATCATGCTTTATCATCCATTCATTGCTTTCCAGCTTCTCTCTTAGATCAGACGGTGAGAAAACGCTGCAACTTCTGCCGACGAAGTGGAAATATTCTTTAACTTGTGTTTGTGTATTTGCAGCTTCCATACAAGTCTCAGCGGTGCATATGAATGAGTCATAAAAGCACAGGGGAGAGTGTAGTAATCTGTATGCCTGTGTGTCCTTACACTGTGGCAGGGTTGATGTATTTTCCAACACCTGCTTTGAAGGTTTTTGGCGCCTGCTCCTCCTTGGCTTTCTTCAGGGCAACGCTGGCCTGCTGCTTCTCCTCCTCCTGTTTCTGCACCTCCTTCTCTCGTTCTGCTGCAATCTGAGACGCACAAATGATGTAAATACCCACAAGTGCACAGCAAATCAGAGACAGACGGGTTTGCTTAATAATGCTGACTCCTTTATAAGATTCAGGACCAAAGACCCTTCACACAGACTGTACACCACCATCAGATATGTCAGGTTTGTAAACATGATTTTAACATGATATACAAGAGCTGTGACCAAAGGTTCTGCGAGCAGGCCAATAAAAATCTAAAACCTTATCTGATTTACATTTTTCCAATCCCCTGTTCAAGGTCAACGTCTCAGACATGTCCAAACAGCTGCTATTTTTAGACTGCTGACTAGCAATCCCACGCTGACCACTTGCACCGTACTGGAGTTTAAACACAATGCACAGTTTGAAAACTTTAACTTCTTTTTCAAACTGATTCGACTTTCGAGTTGGAGGATCATCACTGGTGAGGAGCGCTGGGTCTCCGGCCAGTTTCCAAGCCTGAAGGTACCCTGCTGAGAACAGGAGCATGCTCCTCATCAGTTTTTCAACATTTACCGGGCTCTGCACCACAAGGAGTTCTACTGCAAGATCCTGAGGTGTCTGAGGGAGAACATTCAGAGGAAATGATCTGAACAGTGGCGCTGGTCAGCATCCCACCATGTGTGTGAGACCCCTCGAGCAAGCACTCTTGGAGGTGGGAAATATTTTCAGACTTTTGAATAAAAAAAACCCCAAAAAATAAAAACATATAAAACTGTTCAGAAGAAGATAAATAAGTTTACCAACCAACCAAAACCAAACCTGAGGCTAGACCCATGGCTTCCACTCAGTTAGTACCCTCTGAAACCCCCCTGACTATAAAAGGTATCTGGAAGGTGTCTCTAGCTGTTTGACAGCCAGGATCGTAAACATGGTGCTGACACAGGCGGGAGCACAGTCAACAAACACTTTGGAAACACCGATGCCTCAACTTCATTTGGAGTAATAAATGATTTTCAGTGTTTGGGCCCAGTGTGTGTGTGTGTAGTTTGTTTTCACCGAATGAAAATGACGACAATATGGATGCACTTAAAAAAAAAAGTATGAATTGAGAAAAATTCAAACCTGGGCATCGGCCTCTTCATACGGGTCCACGAACACTGTCGTACTTATGATCTTGATCTCCGACTGTGAAACAGAGCATTAAATGATAAAGCATGTGAGTTAAAACAGGTTCCACCAAGTCAAAGCAAACAAGAATGGTAAATGGTAAATGGACTAGCTCTTATATAGCGCTTTTCTACTCAGTCAGAGCACTCAAAGCGCTTACACAACATGTTTACATTTACCCATGCACTCACATTCATACAAACACTTCCATGTTTATGCTTTTTTAATTAACTAGCATTCACACACATTCATACTCCGACAGGACGGTCGGAGAGCAACTTGGGGTTAAGTATTTTGCCAAGGATACATTGGCATGTAGCCTGGAGTAGCCAGGAATCGAACCGCTGACCTTCCGATCAGTAGGTGACCTGCTCTACCTACTGAGCTACAGCCACCCCAAACCATCACTGATTTGGGGGGGGTATCCTCCCACGATTAATGAAAATATATAATAAATGTAGAAGTCAGGATAACATTACAGCTCCAAAACTATTTTGCCCTAATCTGGAGGCCTTGCCCTAAACTTTTTTCTCCCCTGAGTTAGTAAAGATGCAATACACATTCCAGCAAAAGTATGTTTTCAATATTATCAATACTCATTAAATCAAAACTATTTTAAGAGACTGATATTCTGAGAGCATCTTTAACATTTCTACAAATACTTTTTGGTAACCAAATCCTAGACCAGAGACACAAAAACATTTTCCATGGTAAACAAAACAGAGAAAGTACATACAGCACTCTTGTACCAGAGTGTATACTACATAATGCTGTATACTCAAGTGTATCATTACTAGATAATGCACCATACTCCATAATCTGCTGATTTCAATGCATTATCACCATATTAACATGTACACATAACATGTATAGCATCACTATAATCATAAGGCAACCATGTTGTTTACATTTGAGTAATATTGCTGAGCAGTAGATATGGCTTTAATATTGCTGCACCATTTATGGCCGCGAGTCATCCCTGACTAACATGATAGACAATGCTCAGCCAATCAGAAGTTGGCATCACAGGCTAATCAATAAGGCTGCAGCCTAGAACTGATGTTACTCTAAACAGAAATTTGGGATTCCCCAGTTTCTCACTATCAGCTCCTGCCAGCTGTTCAGTGACCTGGTCAGTTGCTAGATATGGGAAATCCCCACTTTCTCCATTTCAGTCAATAATGGCCAAGTAAGTATAGCCAATCACACAGCACAATATGATCACATGATTAGGCTAAGCTAATCAGGTATGAGAAAGAGGCTGCATATCATTAGCATATATTATCATAGCATTAGCAGCCTGTAATCCTTCACATAAACACAGCCAAAATGTACAAAGGGGGCTAAACATCAAGGAATGTGAATAGTGTGTTGCCCATCTTTGAAGAGTTAAGAGCACATATGCTAAATTTCATGACTTGTGGTTTTGGAATCTATAGACTGGAAAGGTAAAATCTCACAGACACCCAGATGGACGGATGGAAGGTATGACGACAACATCCTCCCACTTTATTTTGCACGAGAGGTTAAAAACACTGTTTGAAGCTGATCCATGTAAGAGTCAAAACACTGTTGTGTCACAGTGGTGGAGTCTCTCACTCCTCGGCTGCTTTTAATGTTACTGATCCAGAAACTTAAACTCATTTTAAAACTGCACTTTGTGGCATCCTGTGGATGGGGGCATTAGCTACAGTTTTTGTTTTTTAATTCCAGTGAGTCCACTCACACATTTCTAAGAACAAGCCAATGTAGGCCTTAAATCTCACTGCTTCATACCTTTGGTTTGTCTGTTTTGGGATCGCTCTCGACGTTCTCCATGGCTGTGAGAGTCTCAAATCCACCAACAACCCTGCATTAGAGAAAAACCACAAAACATCCTTCATTTTTACACTCCTGGGCTCCCGACACAGGTCCCATCACAATGACCTTTGACGGGGAAAAGGATCATACAGGCCGTAAAACATGACAAGACTGCTGAATAATTCATTCCCAGTTTCACCATTTAAAATGATACATCTATGTTAAGAATGATGTGATGAGAGAGAGAGTGCAGTACGATGATTTGAGGAGCAGGGATGAAGTGGAGCTTAAATCCCGGTGAGGTAATCCATCTACATTTAGAGACCTGAACTTTGATTGCCCTGCGCTCACCTTCCACTGAAAGAGGGTGCTGGAATTTAACTTTTACCTTCTGTTCAGACTGATAACGGTACTGTGTCGACTGCTATAGCATGTGTAGATACAGTATAGAGCCATATATGCCAGATCTTAAACCTGCATTCTTTTTAATGGCCAAAAAGGGCAATATCTGCAGCTGAAAAAGACTGATTATATAGAAGTCTATGGGAGAACAGCCTCAGCCCTGACCTCTGTAAACACCTTATGGGGTCAGTCACTCACTGACTGACAAGAAGGGTCTTCACAGACCAACGGGCAGCATCACAATGGCTATGTAATTTATTTTATGGACGCTCACACCAAATGTAAAGTAAAGTTTGAGCACGGCCCAATCACTGTGCAAAGAGGCAAACTGATGTAGGGATGCACAACCTGAAATTTGGAGATAACCCAGAATTTTCCCATACACAGACTAACAGACCAAGAGATTAAGTGTAGACTCAGTTTGTTAAATCTGCTTTCACAAACAGGACCCCAAAGGGGGTGTGTGTACTCCTGCTCACGTCACATATCATGTGACTCCTGTTCTGCACAAAATTATCGCTCTGAACACCGCCAGCTCACAACAAGCAGTCGCCTTAAAGTGCTTTACATTGTAAGGTAAAGACACAATAAAACCCAACAGCGGGGCGCCCGAGTGGCTCAGTGGTGGAGCAGGCGACCGCGGGCGGCGCAGGTTTGAGTCCCGGCCTGTTGCAGATTTGCCCGCGTGTCTACCCCTGCACCCCCCCCCCCCCCCCCCCCCATTTCCTGTCTATCTCCACTTGATAGAAAAGCCGCTGTCATCAAAAAAAAGAAAAAAAAAAGAAAGAAAACCTTAGAATGAAAACGTCCCCCTATGAGCAACACTTAGTGACAGTGGGAAGGAAAAACTCCTTTTTAACAG
Source organism: Archocentrus centrarchus (assembly GCF_007364275.1). Taxonomy (NCBI): domain Eukaryota; kingdom Metazoa; phylum Chordata; class Actinopteri; order Cichliformes; family Cichlidae; genus Archocentrus; species Archocentrus centrarchus. The sequence continues at coordinate 6,043,587 of NW_022060256.1, forward strand.
GAAGAAACATTTAAACAGGACAAAAGACACACTGTGGAAGAGAAACAAAGCACACACATAAGTTTTAGTCATGTACAGTAATGCACACATATTCCTACATCAGATAATCTATACAGCACTTAAAACATGCTGTGAGTGATGTGACGAATATATTACACTGAAAGCTACTGTAAAACATTTAATGCTTAAGATGCTAACAGTATTAACCAAACCCGTGTTCAGCTGTTTTTGCTTTCATATACAAGAGTATCATTTACCAGCTGAGCAACTTATGCAGATCTCATTATACTCCTCAGTCAACAGTGAGCACGACTTTCAGTTAAAAGCAAATATTTAGTCTTTTTTTTTATCAGCACAGAGGCTTTACAGTTTAAACACTGCATAGAAAACAACCACTGAAGATCTAGTGCATGTCAAACGCTGAGGGCCAGGAGGCGATCTGTTAATGACTCCCCTGGTACACAGCAATTTAAGAAGATGCTCTCACTTCACTCTTTAAACTGCAAACTTGTTCTCCAGCTCTCCAGCTGCTCCTGCGACCCCCCCATTATACACACTGACACACAAACCACACATGCATGCTAGCAGGGTGCATCTCAGACCACATGTGCTCTGCTTTCACATGTCCACATGAACCGAGGAGCACCACCACCTGATGACTCACCGACTTGCTGTATCACATCAAACTATTACGTTTTCAACTTTTCTCACCCAGCACATTTTTTTGTCTCCTTCTCGAGCATCTTCGTCACATTCACTTAAAGATCTAAATGGCCTAATAAGTCTAATAAAGAATTTTCTTTCATTGCAAACTTAGTAAGAACAAAAAAGCAGCAACGCTCCCACATTCCCAACTATCTGCACATCAGGCGTCTGCACCGTGAACGAAAACCCTCCATAAAGGTATAAAGAGTCAGTGATACATAATCAACTTTCAGGAAAATCATTTGCAAGATAAAATAAAGAGGTGTGCCTGTTTGGGCTAATCCAGTGAATCATCACAATAAATACATAAAAAGCACTCACTCATTGTTTTTACAGGATTACAACAACAACAAAAAAGCTTCATTGATTATTTGACCGAATAGAAACAAATCTCAAATTATTCTGATAACATTCAATGTTCAGTTTCTTTCATATGTTTTCTTGCTTTTCTTTGTTATTTATACTCAAATATCTCTGAAGTCAGGATTCACGTGCAATAATTAACTGAGAAAATGATCAACAACAACAACTAATGTTCTTGTAGCTCTACGAACTCATGTCCAAATAAAATGAGCTGTGTTAGAGTATACAGTATACTGCATAGTATAAAGCGTCTATGGCAAAAACATCAATATCTTCCCATGGTAATCCTCATATCACTCACAACTACCACACCAAGAATAAAACAGTTTGTCTCCAAAACTCATTAGCCCAGTCAAATAAATAATGCATACAAAAATATATCATGAGGATGGCATGCACTTAAAGCAAGTCATGCAGAAAAATGACAGGAATCAAGTTCTGAACCCAGAAAAGCTTCCAGCTCCAGATGGACCTGATACTGTTTTTGCCTGTTCATAAAGTTTGGGGGGTTTTTTGTAGCCTAAGGTTTAAGTGTTGGCAATATATTTAAGTCCAACCAGGGACTTTAGTTGCATATCAACCCCCAACCTTACTTCTTACAGTCTTCTAATAAAGAAATAAAAACTAATAAAAAGAATTTTAACGAAAGCAAACACAAAAAATAACAATGCTAACAAAGGAAAGTGAAACTGTGTGAAGAAAAAAGGTAAATATTTCCTGGTGTCAGCTCCACAAATGAGATGATTAACTGCCCGTCTCCATTTTATTTCTCATTGGTCAAAGAAGGTAAGACAATTGAAATGTCCCCCTTTTATTAAATGAATGAATGAATGAATTAATTAATGAAGGGAGGGAGGGAGATTATACCATGGAAAGATCACCTGTCCATCACAGGGCTAAATATTTAATCACTTACTAAAACAAAATAATAGACCAAGAATCTGCCTTAAAGCAACAGCAGCAGCTTTGCTGTAGACACTGAGGATGTAGTGGCACACAATACTATTAATAGCGGCACTATGTATGCATCACATGAAGGCTGTTTGATGAGTTAATGTGTGATAAGTGTTTCCTCATCAATTAAAACTAAAACATCGTGTTCAGTACTTGAATAATAAAAAATATTCTTGATCTTTGGTCCTGCAAAAACAGAAGCTTATAGAGTAAAATTATGTGTTTCACACTAATGAGCACAAACAGTGTCCTCTGTAAAGCAGTTCTTATAGATCTGCTTTTTTAGGTCCCATTAAATGTGCAAAGACTCCAGTTTAGAAGGTATAAAAAGCTGCATGTAAGGTTAAAACAGAAGCTTTTATAGTGTGTTGACCATCTAAAGAATCAGTCTGTTAAAAGCAGTCTGAATATTTTTAGACAACAGCAAAGGCTTTCTGCAAAAGACAACCATTTGCTCAGCAGGGAGAGAGAAAGCCATCAGTTTAGGTTCAGCATCTACTAAATTTTTCACTGCTTTTGGCCAGAAGTCAGGCTAGAAGTCACAGTTCTGTTTTGCAATGTCTGGAGATCCAAAGGAGCCACGTTTATGAAAGAATAATATGAGAGGTGAGAAAGAGAGACGGAGAGAGAGGACTGAGCAGAAAAGGGAAGAGGAAGGATGTGCAGCAAAATGTCTGTCAGAATTGTCACCTTTCAAAGCACCTGCATCAGCTGCTAAATAATGAACACAAAGACAGTACGCACATAACATGATGCACTTTAAAACTAGAAAGAAAAACAGAAAGATTTACCTTCCAAAGACCGAGTGCTTCCTGTCGAGATAGGTGCAAGATCTGAATGTGATGAAGCTGGGAGGGAAAAACAAAAGAAAATTACTCGAGTTTAGTAAGTGTCTACAACAGGCTACAATCTACTTATAAATAGATGAGTTAAAAAATTATCATTTGTTCCTGCTAACATCTCAGATTATTTTTGAGAAAAGCTGAAGAGAGGAGGTTTAAAAGACACCAAAAAACTGTACAGTATTAGCTAAATGATCAGAAACAGCTCTTTTTATATTTATACTTTTCTTTTGTTGACAAAATTTGGCCCAGTTGGCTTTGATAAATTGGAAAAAAAAAAAAAAAGACAAATCTTTAACACTAAATGGCAAAAAAGTAAAAAAAAACACTCAGCAGAGACACACAAAACAAAACAAAATTCCCTGCTGACCGACTTTCAAGCTCTGAGCAACTGTTTAGGAAAAACATTTCTTACAACTGAGATTTGTTGGTGTTTGGACCAGAGTTTGCCATGCTGAGAATCCCCCGGCCGGTATGAGATAGGTTAGGACGAAACTCATCCTTGAAGGGTTTTCCCCAGAAGGATTCACCTCCTGGGAATGGAGAAAGTGTGTGAGGGAGGAAAGAAGGAAAGGACGAGACAGACGAAACAACAGAAAACATCAGATCACTCTCACAAAAAAAAAAAAAAACATCTGGAAAAACAGAAATAACCAAGTCTTTAATGACACATTTGCTTCAAAGTGCTAACTGCTGTGTCGTTTTAACACTTACTTACACTCAACCACCACCCCTCCCCCAGCTGTTTATCTCATATCCATCCACTCATTATTAATTATAGAAAGCTAAATTATAACCAGCATTCTCTTCTGATGTCTGTCTGGGTGCACGCTGACCTCCACCCTGCCAGGCCAAAGCTGGTTTTGGTTATAACACGACTGGTATATGAAACACTTCCCAACCCGCAGATGAAACCACCAAATCCTGCAGAATGCAGAGACTTTGTAATAAATTGTAGAGCTTGGTACAAAGAGGATTAAGTGTGGTTATATACTGAGTATGTACTCCCTTTCCAATTGACTCAGAGAGAAAAGTCAGTTTTTCTCAGTATAGAAAGTAAATCAAAATGTATCCGTCCATTTTCTGACACTCATCTGGGTCCAGTTTGGGGGTGCAGCAGTCTGTGCAGAGACTTTATCTCTCCAGTATGTACTTATTCTGAGTCTCCTACCACTTGGACATCCCTCTCCTAGGAGGCGTCCAGGAGGCCTAAACAGATTCCTAAACCACCTCAACTGGTTCCTTCTGATGTGGAGAACAAGTGGCTCTTCTTCCCGAAAATGACCAAGCTCCTCCTCGTCCCTAAGAGAGCTCAGACACTCTTTGGAGAAAGCCCATTTTCACCGCTTGTATCTGCAATCACATTCTGTGCTCGCTGTCTACAGCCTGTAGCCACAGGTGAGGGTAGAAACATAGACCAGTGAATCAACAGCTTCGTCTTCACTCTCAGGTATCTGCCTGCAGAAGCTGAACCAAATCATTTGTCAGTGTCCCGCTCCCTCCTTCCCTCACCTGTGAACAAGACCCAGAAATACTTTCACTCCTCCACTTAGGGCAACAACATGTTTTCCATCTGAGAGCTATAGCCTCAGACTTGGAGGTGCTAACTCTCATCCCAAATGCTTCACGCTTAGCCGCAAAACGCCCCAGTGTGAGCTGGAGGTCGTTGTTCAAAATAGCCAACAAACCCACATCATCTGCAAACAGCAGTACCTTGGCAGTGCCTAGAAATTCTGTCCATGAAAATTATGAACAGAACTGCTGACAGAAGGAGACTGGCAGCTGGCAGCAATGCAAACCAAACGCTCTACAGTAGTACAGGGGCCAAACAGGCTGTAAAAACAGCCCCATACTCCCAAAGCACTCCCATGTTGAATGCCTCCACTGAGTACACAAAACACATATAGACTGGTTAAAAAAAGGCTCCTATGCACCCTTAAATATCCTTGAGAGGAAAACAAACTGATCCAGTGATCAGTGGCCAGGATGTAAACTGCCCTCTGAGCTTCCTAACCAGATTGGTCGCGTGTACAGTAAAGAAACACTTGTCATTTATCCATAGACCCACATACTTGTACAAATAAACCGTGGTTTCTTGCTATTCCACCGATCCACAGCTGATATGCCCTAGAGGTGGGAACAAGGAGACCGCTAGCTGATATAAACAGACGGCAAACGCAACGCAGGTTTCAGAAAGAAAATGTCAACAAATGTTTAACAGAAGGAAACATGTTGAGCCTCAAGGACATGCAAAGCAATTTAGTGAGAAAAACAACTCCTGCAGAAAGACACACGTGTTTGTCAGAAAAAAGGGAACACATGTTCAAGTCTCATTTTCAGTTTTCAGCTCTACGAGTGTTGCAATTTTGTATTGTGAAAGAAACAAATAAATTTAGTTTGTATGAAAACAACCCACATTAGCAGCTCTGTCAGTACTACTTATTCAGATTACTGCACCATAAGAGACAAGGCAGGAGACCTGTTTGCCCTTGAACACGGAGGCATGTTGAGAGCCGTCAGCTGTGAATCATTATTCAGACTGACTTCATCATTAAGAATCAGTGTAATGAGTATACAGGAATACGCACTGCAGGGGCTTATTGGCTCCCAACAGGGGAGAGGATGTGTCGCCCTGAGATGCGTTTCACTGTCCTGCATGGTGCCAGCTGGTGTACGTGCACAAAGCTCAGTCTGTGTGTGTCTGCATGTGTTCAAGCAGGTACAATATGTACCCCGTGAGTGTGTTTATGTTTGAAACACATACAACCAACCAATCAATTCTTTAGAGGCTATGTGACGCTCCCCCCGTGGCATTTCTGTATAATTTATAGAGTTGCTGACATTTTACTTGGCTACGAATGGATCATAAATGAAGGTGAGCGAGAGAGGAGGTCCAAGGGAGAAATTAATTCCCACCAACGAGTTAACGATTAAATTAAACTGCATTCCCTCTGTGGTGAATTCAAAAAATGTCCTCAAATTAAATCAACAGTACAGGCTCAAACTTTGCTTTAACCTGAACAGGAAAGAAGGGAGAGACGTGAGAACTGATTCCAATGAGTGACAGCGCCAGACTGTGAGACATCACCACTAATGAATGTGTATTTTTTTTTTTGCATTTGAAAATACCTGAGCATGTGCTTCTTGTTACACATATCCACATGATGCATCAGGGATTTCACATGCAGTGTTTGAAACTCATCTCTCCAAAGCAGCCGGTCTTGGAGGGTTTTAGATAAATGAGGCTCTTCTAAGCTCGGCAGTGTGTTAACGCTACAGTGAGCAGTTTGCTGAAAGTGATGTACAGGAAGTGAAAGAGACAGATTCGCTCAAAAATGTTGAGGCAGTTTCTGCACACACACAACTTTTAAAATATATAAACAAGTGACAAGAAAGCATTGCATCATGACCCAATACTTATATCACTTAAATATCACCACCCTTACGCACGGACAGTTGTAAAACTGATTACCTCTAAAATACATGATTAGTGGTTTATTTTATTTTTTGCAGTGCTACTGGGGGGAATATGTGCAAGTTGTTCCTTACTAAAACCCCTGAATGAAGCACAAACTGTGTCACACTGTCAGAGGGATGCGCATGTATTAATTTGGTGATGCAGAAAATGTATAAATGTTGTTATACTTGAGTCTAATCTGCTGCTAAGTCTCTTTTACGCTGCAGCTACTAGAACATTAGGCACACCAAGAATACCTGTTCAGTCAAAGAAATTAATCTCACTGTGACCTGCCAACAAACTAAAGTGATTTCCACATTTCCTTTGTGAGGCTACAGGATGGTAATAGTTTCAGTTTAAAGTTTCAGAGCTCTAATGTGCAGCCATCACCTCAGAAATAGACAGCAGGCCTGACCGCACACTCAGCAATCAAATAATTAACTGGAAACAAAATATTCTTTTACTGTTTTGTGAGATAAATCCCAATTTTATCAAATTTTACCAGTTTGTCTTACATGAAACTGTCACAGCAAGTACTGTGGCTTTTATGGCATCGCCATGTCATGATTTCTGGAAAGAGACACTGATGCCGGACCTTCTTTTAAATGCTCTTTTTTTTCCCCCCAAAGACTTTGAGAGAACGAGGCAAAGTTAACTCCCTCCCTCACTCAGGAGCAAAATCTTTAGCAGGCAATAACAGACTAACTGCACATCCTGAGAGAAGGAAGTTGCTGTGTACCAGTTTGGCCTTGCATACTTGCACAGCCGTGTGAAAAACAAAGATTTTCACACGGCTCTATGCATTCTCAAATGCATACCAACTTATTACATTATATTCAAGAAAGGGCAGACATCGCTAGGGCTGATATTTCCACAATTGCCCAATTGTGCACTGCACTGCAGAGAACTCCTCCTCTAAGTCCAGTTAAAAGTCTTAAGGAGCTGTGTGCACACACTGTTCAGCCCAGGTGACGAGGCCAGAAATTCTGCACCTCCACGAATCCGTCATGCTGGATGCGTTTTGCATAGAGTTCGGAGACGCCCACAGACACAAAGCTCACTTTGTGCCACAAACTCTCACATCAGCTCAGACGACACGAAGGCAGGAAATTAACTGTATGAGGCCTCGCAGTCAATTCCACTTTTCCTTTTAAAGTGGTTGTGAAAGCAGGAAAATTACAGCATATGCTAAATGATTGGTGTTTCACCACAGCTCCATTCAGCACTCTACCCTCAGCCACCATCTACATCCTCTCTCTGTTGCTTTGTGCACATATACTCCTATATTTAGTAACACTCCAAAGAAGGAACTATTAATGATTCAACAATTCAGATGAATTCAAAATGTTGTTTAAGTGCAGTGCTAATCTTACCTGTGCCTGTGCCAGTGGGGTCCCCTCCTTGAATCTGGAAACAGAAAAAAAATTAAATTAAAATTAAAACAAAAAAAAAAAGATAGGAGGCTTCTGAGTGTTTTGTTCATTTTTAACATGATAGACTAAACAATTGACAATAATATTTCCTTTTCTGTCAAACACCAAACCCGGAGTCACATTTCACCATTAGAAGCCTGACTCAAAGCTTTCCAGGATGCTGGCTCCTATTATTCATTGTAAACTTGCCCGCTGTTCCTGTGAGTGCTTCTACAGTTCTGCGCATTTCTTTTACGTCCTCGTTTAAAAAGCTTTGTGAACTTTTGGCCACTAGTGCTACTGTGGAGCAAAGTTTAGATGTGTGGGCCCCCTGTGCTTTCTTGTAGAAAACACTTTGTTCTAGCAGCAGAGGCAGGGCTAGCTGATTATTTTCAGTGGGTTTTACATTGTTGCCTTTTAAGCTACGTTCTGAAAAGGAGCCTGGGGCAGAGGAACAAAAGCTTAGTGAGGAAGAAGAAGAAGAAGAAGAAAAAAATGGGTGTAGGGAAAGTGAGAAGACAAAGAGCAGAAAGACGTTTGCTCAAACATACTGTGTGGAAACAGGATATTGTTTTAGGTTTGGTTTATGTTATGTGCACCTCAGCGTGCCGGCCATGCGGTTATGGTTTTCTAGCATCCTTATTAACCTGCTCTTGCATCCTGGATTCATCCCTGGTGCTGACTGGCTGCAGAGTCTCACCTGCATGCATGTAAAGTCTCTCAAGTCTCTTTTACCAACATTATTCACAGTTTTGCAGTTACTGGCAGACCTGTTTTCCGTTTAGTTTATTAATCTAAGGACCCATTGTGTGCGTTTTTATGGTCTTCTTCCTCTTCTGTTTGTTTTTTTTTGCCGTGACTCCCACCTCTGCCATTTGTGTTCCTTCTTTGTAAGTAATTATGTTTCCACTATGAAAAGTTTGAACTGCAGCCGTGTTGTGGCAGCTTATATGTTTTGGGTTAAGCAGCTCCTTTTCCATTTGGCTAGGGTCAGGGTCACTACTGGTAGTATGGGGCCATACCTGGACCCTACAGAGGCTGCACAGGTAGTCTAACTCCTCCAGGATGGCACATCAATACGTGCCGTTGCCAGAAGGTTTTCTGTCTCCCAGCACAGTCTCAGAGCATGGAGGACACTCCAAGAGACAGGTCGTTACTCTAGGAGAGCTGGACAGGGCTGTAGAAGGTCCTTAATCCATCAGCAGGACCAGTATCTGCTCCTTTGTGCAAGAGGAACAGGATGAGCTAAAAAGTGACCTCCAGCAGCAGAAACAGACTTCATGAGGGTGGCTTGAGGACCCGACGTCCTCTAGTGGACCCTGTGTTCACTGCCCGGCACTGTGGAACCCGACTGGCATTTGCCACAGAATACCAGAACTGGCAGGTCCACCACTGGCAGCCTGTGTTTTTCACAGATGACAGCAGGTTCACCCTGAGTACACGTGACAGACGTGAAAGGGTCTGGAGAAGCTGTGGAGAACGTTATGCTGCCTGTAACACTGTTCAACATGACCGGTTTTGGTGGTGGGGCAGTGATGGTCTGTGGAGGCACCTCTGGGACATGCTTCAGTCTCTCCAGCACCACCAGGTTGTACCTCAGACTGTCCAGGAGCTCAGTGATGCCCTAGTCCAGATCTGGGAGGAGATCCCTCAGGACACCATCTGTCATCCCATTAGGAGCCCTGATGTTGTCAGGCTTGCATACAAGCATGTGGGGGCCACACAAACTACTGAGTACCATTTTGAGTTGCTGCAAAATGGACTAGCCTGCTCTGAACTTAGCCCTCTGTAGGGTGATGATTTTCATCAATGTGGCATCCTTTCATTCCTGACACATTACCCAGTCCATATCAGAACAGATGTCCAGCACGGTGGACAGATGTCCACAAAGGTGCAAACGATTACAAAAAAGTCATTAATCACCAATAGCAATGCCAATATTCAGCATGTTTAATTAGTATACTTATTATTAAATTACTAATCTTAATTTGATATTTTATGGTCACCTTCACCACAAAACAAATGATAATAGTCTTAGAATAAATCCTATAGTTTCATGGGTAATTTGGTTCTAAAACTAGATGAATGTCTGCTTATAATTTCATTTCCAGATCAGATGGAAAAAAGTGCTTTTACTGAGAAATTGTAAAAATTCACAGAACATGAAGACATTCACAATCTGAAAAACAACTGCAACGTGATTTTTACAAGTCCCGGGTTCCCAGAAAGGCTCACGTGTAAGACGGCTGCACCGTGTTGGCGTTCAACCTGTCTGAGCCTGAAACATGAGCGAACCACTGGGCTGCTACCTGGACGACCTCTCACGTTTCACAGCAAAAACCCTCTCTGGATGTTCAGCAACCTCACAAGGTCCTGCTTTCCAGTGACAGAAAGATATGCTGTTGTTGCCGCTAACACAGAGATTTTAAAGTGGTTGTTGCTATGAAATTATTCTCTCCGAGGCCACACTCCTCTGCTTTTGGGCTGTGGAGGATAAGCTGAAGGCGCAAGTGGCAGTGTAATTATGGATAAACAATTCACAGCTTGCCAGTGCGAATGAACGCCACAGGACAGAATGAAAAAGGTAAGGGTCCTCTTGAGACCAGATGTCCACTCAGAGCCACTTTAATTATGGGAGCAGCAGCTCTGAAACACACAGACGAGCGGCCGATCAGACCCTGCCGCTTCATACTCTCAGCCTTCAAGCTAAAGAGAAGCAAACACTGAAGTATATTATGACTGTAACAAAAGCTCATATAAATGTAATAAAACAACAATTCTAATTATTCAGGGGTGGAGGATGAACCCAGCTATATTTAGGTCATCCTGACTTCCTCATAATGTAAACTCTAATCACTATTTAAGCCAATATAAACCCTTCCAATTTCAGTTACAAATGCAGCAGTCGTGCTACATCTAAAAGGGTAGAGCACAGACCATAACTGCAAATCCATCAGTTCCATCAGCTGTCAGTTTTAGAGCCAATTTCAAGCTTTTAATGAGTAATTTGAGCATTAGTGCCTGACCGCTGCACATGTTCTGTGAACCCTTAACCCCTAATGCAGTGAAGTCGCACTGACTTAAAATCAGTGAGAGAAACTTGTGAATCAGAGAAACCTCGAAACTCACAAACTAGAAGCATATCAACCTGTGGCTGTAGTGGAGGTAGGTAAAAGCAGGAGGTGGAGGTGTTTGAAGCAGGTATCATTTCCTTACCATGAAATTCCGGATGGACCTGTGGAAGATCGTCCCATCGTAGTAACCCTTCTTGCACAGACGGATGAAATTCTCACCCGCTTTGGGCACCTTGAAGAAAGAGAACACAGAATATTCGATTGATCAGGTCTTAAGTTTCTTCTTCACTTTACTCATCTGAAAATCGCCACCGCGAGCAGTCCAGAAACCATGACCCTGGTGTATCAAACTAGAGTCATCTCTCAATATGGAGGTTTTCTTTCCCACCCCTATGCAGAATTAAATATCTCCTACCTTTTAACCGTTCTTATTTTTAGTTCACTTTGTGATGTTGAGGCACTAAAGAAGGTATCCACAGTATTAGAGCTGGTATGCACAAACATATTTGGACAGTGCCGCTGTACACCACCACAGTGAATTTTAAACCAAACAAGATGTGAATGAAGTTCAGCTTTAATTCAGTGTGAACAAAAATATTGCCTGTTCAGGAGTAATAGCCATTTTATACCCACTCCTTTCAAAAACCTATGGCACTAACTGTAATTTTACTCCATTGTCTTTGTGTATATTTGCCTTCTCTTTTCTGAAGCTTTAGCAGACACTGGACCAGTTATATTTCAGCTTTCATACAGCAGTTACTGTCAGCGTGAAGCTTTATATTCACATAAACAAACTGAGTCACACATTTTCAACTCTGCCTGACCTGTTGGAAAGTGTTTGTTATACCCATAAGTCTGTCATGAAGTAGGGTTCATCTGCTGCCTGAGGCAGCACCAGGCAGCTACAGATCTACATAGCAAGAAGTCAGGTTTAGTTCCCTTACACAATGAAGCAATTTTAGATGGTGAAAAACAGACAGACACATGCTGCTGAAGGTGCACCCTGGGTTGTAAAAATACCGCCGGCCACCAGTCAGAAAACTCGACCTCCGACTTTGACTTCAAGGTCAAATCACCGAGATTCAAACTCGTCCGTGACTTTCAGTAGACGCATCTATGCTGTGACCTCGAACATCCTAGGTCACGTTGTCCCAGAGTTAGCGCACTCACAAAGTTGAATGTTGGCCGCAGGGTGGCAACAATACGAAAACCTTTAAAACATCTTGTAAACCATTAAAAGCACCAAGTGTCAGGCGCTAATTTTGACTGATTGGCTCTCTGTGAAATGAGGCAGCAGCTGTCCCCCAAGCAGAAGGTGTGGCTTTGACTATGACGCCAATCAGGTCTACCATTATTAATGTCAGCAGCCTGGAGGAACACCTCTGAGTGTTTGTGTGAGAAACCACGGCTGGTGGTTTCTCCAGATTTATAAAATACTCTCATAAAAACCTCTTTATTTACCAGCTTCTTCTTGGTTCCTCTGAGCTCTACGAGTCTTATTTCCACATACGTCTCAATTTTGCTGGGGGTGATCAACTCTCTGGCTCTTTTTCCCTCCATCATAAACCCCAGATTTTCCAAGCACTCTGGTACAAAGAAGCTGATTGTTTTAAACACACACACACACACACACACACACACACACACACACACACACACACTCACACACACACACACACACACACACACATCTATAATTTTAGCCATAAAACTTATTTTTGGAATTGAAAGGAGTGTCTTAAAATAGTTGTCTAAGGACAAACTATCTGGCTCAACAGATTACTGCAACATCTATGAATAAATGCATGACAAATCAGTCTAAAGGCCTTCTTTTTTCCCCTCAGTGCTTTAACTTTGTTTTGATTATTAACCAGTCTTTTGCGTCAGAGACACGTCTGTAAGTCCTCTGCCTCATGCTGTTGCTGCCCAGTAATAGCGGTTAATTTAGCGTGCATGCTTTTGTGCGACTTTGTGCGTCTCTAAAATGCAATCCAATTTAGAAACATGCCTAGGTACCTAAAATTGTCAGCAATCAGTTGATGTCAGCATGGAAACGTTTGGTGACGCAGAAAATGTCCCAATTCACGTGTGTTTACAGGCTCACTCTCGCTTCAGTGCAGTCAGACAATAACGTGAAAGAATGGGGGAGCATGAAATCCATTAAAATTATTCAATTAATTTAAATTTCTCAGCCACAATTGTGTGCGTCTGAGGTTTTATAGTTTCAGAGATTAAGGCCTTACATAAGCCACTTTACTCAGTTAACATCCAGCATTATTTGAATGTCATGTTTAATTTTAAACCCAAACTCAAAGACAAAAATATCGAACTTTACATTTTTGTCATCCTCCCTGTTTAATCACAGCCACGTAAAGGCTACACGCTGTATCAAAGGTGCTTTTGAATATAATAAAGCTTCGATACGATGGGTGGCTAAGGCGCAGGCTGCGTCGGTCAATTACCAAAATCCACCCCCTCGCACTTCATTCATATTGTGGACGGTGAGCGCAGCAGAGGCTGAGGCATTCAAAGCTGTGTGAGCAAATGGGCACTTTACAAGGAGGTGGGCTCTGGATGTGTGTGACTGAGACTGTATGTGACAGTAAAGCGGCTCTCATTAATTCATAAACAGCAGGCTACGAATAGAGCTGCAATCTTGTGTGAAAACCACTGGGGAGGAAGGTGGGGTGGAGGAGGATGTGGGGCACAGAGGGCAGGTTTGTCTAAGTGCTGCAACTTTCCCCTCATTATTCTGATTCGATGCCTCAGAAGCCAATGAAAACCAGACACACGAGGCGCTCGGTTACCAGGGCAGAAATATGTTCCTGGAGTTCACGCTGGCTCTCAGGAGCCCCCCCCCCCCCCCCCACATCTAAGCTTAAAAAGGGTGAACATGAGAAACACACACCCCTGCCAAGGCGTACGTTTGGCAAAGTGGGGGGGACACGGTCTGTTTTCACAGTTTTGGATGAGTCACCCTATACACTATTTATTTAAACACATGCACAGACCGAACCTACGTCAAAACAACTTTATTTAAAAGCCTTACGACGGAGAGTTAAAGCAGCCTGACACGCTGCATTTGTAAAATTATTCACTCTGACAGTTCGTATTGTTAATATCCAAGTGGGGCCATCTGCTCCTTTCTAGTTCCATATTGTTTTGTGTACTCTACTGCAGTGGCTTTGCATGGTTCACAGTTCAAAATAACACTTATTCATGTTATACTGGGCAGGCCGTCAGGAGCTCCACTGTCTCAATAAACCACTTTAGCTCCCATCTCTTTAAGGCCAGCCTTCCATTAAGGTACTACTGCACTGACCTTTATTCAAGTAAAATTTGAGTCTTTTTTAGTCTTAATGATTGATAAAAAAAAAAATTTCCCCTTTGGTTCTTAAGTGGGGTACGCTGGAAAATGTTTAACAAAAAACTGCCAACTCTGATTGGCTGCCCCTCATGTGGCTTCTGCAAAGTTAATCTCATGCTTGAGAGCAGTCTGTACTACAAAGCCAGATTAATGAGTCAGAGAGTTATATCGAGCTTCAAAGTACACTAAGTAACTTTGAGGTTATTTAATAGAAAAAAGAATGCTGTACTCATAAATATACACTAATTAGTGTGTAATTACATCTGGAAACAAATTTTCATAAATTTGGAACTAATCCATTAAAAATAGGAGTGGGAACAGGTTTGTGGAAGCCGCCGTGTAGTCTCGCCATCTCGAATCCAGCGGGCGAGACGGACCTCGCCGCTCCGCCTGACTGTGTTATATGTATGAGGCTAGAGACCGGCTACATACGTGGTAAACCTTATAAGTTACCTTTAATTTAAAGAGCACAAACAGCTTTTTCAAACTATATATGACCATTTAGTATTTGTACATGTACATTTTCATCATCTCTTTCCCCTCCTCCACCACTGCTCTCTCTCCTCCCTCATTTCCACCTCACCCTCTTCCTCCTCACCTCAAGCCTCATCTCCCGAACTGAAGTCACGGCTCTAACACACAAAAATGTGCATAAACATGCTCATTTATTCGCAATATTGTCACATTACTCATTGTCAGCAGATTAGACATGTGACCCTCCCGTCTCTGAACAGCTGACAACAGTCTCGAGTGTCCTAAAAATCACACTTTCCCTCTGACAAACAGACTGCAATGTGCAATCCACTGACATCTAGCGGTGAGATTTCACACACTGTACAGTTAAAGTCAGAGTTGTCTGTGTCACAAAAATGGCTCTTTTTTTTTTAACCTGGCTAAATTACCACGGTAACTCATACCGAGCACAGAACCTGGTCGGGAGCAGGTTATGTTCAGAGTTTCGGTTTAAAATCAGCTGATTGTGTTATTTATAGCATGTTTTAAGTGCAGTATAGCTTACTGAAACCACTGAATGAAGCACCGCATTATCACAGGGATGTGTAAATGTTGTACTGGAGTCTCATCTGCCGCTAAGTCCCGTTTACGCTGCTGGAACTGCAGCTACGCCGGCTCAATCAAAGAAATTAATTTCACTTTGACCTGCCAACAAACTAAAGCAATTTCCACATCTCCTTTATTAGGCTGTGGCCATTAACATTTAATAGTGGATCCAGCTTAAAGTTTCAGAGCTCTAATGTGCAGAGAAATAAGCAACAGCACTGAGAGCACACTCAGCGATAAAATAACTAATTGCAGTTGTTTATTTTATCGCTCTGAGATAAATCCCAAGATTAACGATTTTCTGCTGCATTAATCTCTCGTCTCATTTGCAACAATGTTGCATTTTACTTATATTTTTTATGTTCTTTAGAGATTTTTAATCACCATTTTATCGTCATCATGTGATACCGTCTCTGATTGGAGTAAACTGCACTCACAGGGATCATTTTGTGTGGAAGAGTCGTTTTCTCATTTTCATGTGAGCGCACAGAGATTGAAGCAGAAAGCATAACTGAGAAAGTTCATAACCACTGTCGTGATACCCGTTACTGGTTTTGTCGAGCCAGCTAATGCAAAGAAAGCCTGGCTGTGTTGACCTTTGTTCACAGTACACACACCTCTGAATTACTCGTGCATATGCTAACCTCATTATTGGAAACTTTTGTGACAGCCAGAGAGCTGTAACAACACAAACATGCGCAGTCTTGCCCATTTATACCCACAACTCAGTCACCCACTTGTTCCAAGCTGGCACCAACATTCAAACCACATCCATAAAACCGCTTCATGTCACAGAGGACAGACGGCCAAAAATAAAACTGATGTAAGAAGACTTTTCTTTTTAAATTGAGTACGACCCAAAATGAGTGACTGCGCCCATAAACTCAGCAGGAAACTGTTTACAGAGTTTAAGACAGAAGGTCGTTTTCCCGTAGACTTCTACAGGGTCAGATTTTTGCTTTTTGCAGCCACATGTAGCACCACCTGGTGGCCATCAGAGAGAATGCAGGTTTAAGGTACTTCGAAGTAGCCTTCATTTTTCTGACCTGGAAACTACATCCATCCTTTATACCAAGAAAAAAAAAAAAAAAAACAACTCACAAAATCTTAAATGCCAGGAAGGAGACCTGTCTGCCACCCCAAAAACAAATAAACTATATATTTTTAGGTTTCCAGCCTCCTTCCCACACTAACTGCTAAACTGGGGCCTCTCGGCCAGGTCATGTTTGTAGATGAGAACTGGTTCTCAAACATTTCACTTGGTAAAATAAAGGTTAAGAAACCTACAATTTTTAATGAACTTTTCTTCATTTTCTTTGCAGTTCTACTCAGCATTGTGCATTTGACAACAGCAAAATAATAATGAGGGCTCAGTCACTACAGCAACAAGAAAAATTGCTCAAGTGTGCTCTTTCCCCTCAATTCTGCGTCTTTCCAAAATAAAAGTACAAGGCTAAACAGCTAAAATCTTTTCATCAGTACAACTCTGATTATTATAATTATTTCCCGATCATAATTATTTCCATCTTTTCAAGCGATTAGCATTTCTGTTACCGTTCATGTGTGAATACGAGCACTCTTACCTTATCACAGTGCAGCTCAAGATTTAGGTCTCCCTTGTTTGTGTGCAGGCGAACGTATCCTTTTTTCTTCACATAGCTGTAACGCACGGTGTCGTCTGCGATAGCATCTGTAAAATACATCCAAACATAAATTTAGTTGACGTGGAGATGACGAAAACATTTTAGATTTATAGCTGGCACGTCAAGCGGGGACAGTTGTTCTGAAAAACAATCTTGAGAGTTCATTGATCGTTTATGAGTCTCAGCTTGATGTTGCCACAGGTGAGATCTCTGACCTTTAAAAAAAGCCTGCATGCGTCTGCAGGGCAAGCTGTTCTGCAGATTTATGCCTGACTGTTTTTCTCCTCTTGACAATCTCTAATTGAAATGCTTTTTAAAGACCAGCGTTTAGCTTTTCACTGGAGACGCTGGTTTAAAAAAAAAAAAAAAATACAAATCCTTTCATGTGTTTTGCTAAATAAAGACCTCTGTATAAATATATTTCAAGGCATTTCTTCCCTTCTCAGAAACTTGAACTAGGTCACTAAATCCAAACATTGTCCTCCTTTTTCTGAAGTGTGCTGAACCTACTACACAGTTGCATAACAGCAAACCTCTTTCATGAAGCAGCTCAGCGGCTGACAGGGGAAGAAAACGCCAGTCGAAATAAGCAGCTCCCACTTGCAGCTGCATTTAAACTGTGTGAGCGTGAAGCGGCACTTTGCAACCAAAAAAAAAAAAAAAAAGCACACATGGCCAGCCAGTCGTTCCCGGATGAATGCAGGTTAAAGCGAGCACAGAAAGAGGAGACAAATGTTTCTTTTTACAGGGAATCTGTGGAGGCTTTGTGTGTGCAAGGTGTTCACTTGCCTGCTTCGTGTGTCGTTGCAGGAGTCATGGCTGTGGATGTGAACGAGGCAGAAACTCTCCCTGTGGAATAATGGGCCTGGGAAGAAAAAAAAGAAGCACAAGCGCTTATAACCTTATATATAATGATCTGTCCATGTTAATGATGGTGCTTGGCTTGTTCTGACAGTCTTCAAGCTCCTTTTTCTGTTCTCAGAATAAAAAAAAAAAGCACACAGAAAAGTTGCATCAGTGCAGCTCTAAAAAGGTACCGACATAAATGCAATCCAGACATCTTTATGCTGCTCAACCTGAAGAAAATCATTTCTAAATTCTTGGAGTGCTGTTAGACGGGTGGTGATTTTCATCATCATCATCATCATCATGTGGCAAGATGTTTTAAATAGAGTAGAATTTATAAAGCACTTTTCTACTAGACTTCTCAAAGCACTCTCAAGTCATTCTCACACATAAACTCTGGATGATGTTTCTAGAATAAAGTCAGGATATCCTCAACATGTAGCACTCAAAAATACAGTCAGCTTCTCTGAGTCTTAAAGTTGCCGCCTGAACAGAGCCGGCAGGAGGCAGGACGTCCACCGCCGCATATTCACCTGTTCTGAGACACATGGAATCGAAGCTGGCGGGTTAAAGGCTGTTTAATGACCAACTGTTGGGTACTGTGTAGATGATCAGGGGTGCAGTGCATGTATGAAAATACTTTGGCTCTCACGGGACAGTGGATACAGAATAATCTGGGGTTGAGCACACACTCCCCGGCACACTTGGATATATATAGGCTGGAGGAGCTGGGGATTGAACCACTGACCGTCTGATTCATGATGATCTGCTTTAAGTCCCAAGGGAGGGTCACAGGTATGAGATGTGCTTGAAAGCCCCAGAAAAGCCAGTGTGTGGGTCGCAAGATTTTCCATTTTTGTGAGCTTCTGTGTTACTTTAGTTTCGTTGCATTACTCTCCAAAAAAATTGTCTATAAAATTATATTTATATCACCAGGCTGAGCACAACTGAAAAACAGTCTGCAGCCTCTCAAATATGAACAATTTCAACTTTTCAGTAGAATCAATATTTTTAGATGTGGGGCTAAAATTTGTAAAATATAACATTTTACAAACAAATCATTAAATAACTGCTGAAAAATCATCACTTTCTGCCACTACTGTACATTTTTCTCTATTGTGGAGATCAGAGTGGACTAAACGTGGCTCCGAGGCAGCCAGGGCAGACACTTCCTCATTAAAAAGGCCCAAAGCTTCAGCTTCCAGTTGGGGAACAGTCTTCTCCACTCCTCCTCACCTCTTTCCAGCCTCATACTTGAGTGGTCCCCTCATTTGCTCTAAATGGTAAGCGAGCTTTTTCAGGCTCTGCATGATTAAGAGTCAAGCACAGAAAGATTTCTATCAGGTTATAATTATGGAGCACTGGAGCCGCTGTCTGAGCTTCAATTACAGCTAAAAGCAATTGTTGAATAGTAACATACACCTAAACAAACCAGAAACATGTGATCAGACTAAAGGAGTTATTCAAGTCAGAGAAGAATAAAAACTCTGAAGATTAAAGAAGTGAAAATGGATTTCAAAAGCTCAAGTCTGCTCTACGGTCTCCGTTTAGCATTCTTCTGCTCCAGTTATCGCAAAGGCGCATGAAAGCACAGACTTCACCTTGCACGCTCTGTCTGACCTATATTCCTTCTTCTCTCAGATGCTGTCAGAGCGTCACTATAAACTCGAGTCAGAGAGCGACCGAGGAAGAGCTGCGCTGTAAAAAATGAGACGGGCCCGGCATCAAAGGGGAGCTGATAAGAAAAGAAGTGTAGATGCAGTTCAAATTGAATCAGGCGTCATCTTTCCAGTAATTCAAGGACACAGTCACGGCGGTAACGTCACTGCCAGTGACCTCCTTTGTTACACGTTGGTGTGTGTGTGTGTGTGTGTGTGTGTGTGTGTGTGCGTGTGTGTTTGTGTGTGTGTGTGTGTTCCCCAGAGGTATGATGACTGAGAGCAGGCCTGGAGGAAGGTTACAGTATGTATATGTAGGATATTTTCACATGGATATAAACATGTGCCATATTTTATTCACTCAGGTTCAGACACTGATATCATTGTTTAAACATTTGCCTAAATCCTTCGTTTTTACTTCGTTTTGTAGATCATCATCCATCTTCCTTAGATTACAGTAAATATCTTCTGTTTGTTGTTTGTGTTTCCAGGCACTGCTGTTGTTTTTTGTTTTGTTTTTTTAATCCACTGTGATTTTCTAATATTTGGCTCCCTCCTGTGTACAAAGTAAAACTAACATCCTCACCTGGTTCTGGAGGCCCTCTTAAACCTGCTGCAGTGGCATGACTAACTGAGAAATCTCCTAATTACATTAAATTAACCGTCAGGTTCATAATTGGCTTTGACTTTCAAAAAAAAGCAAAGGACTATGTAACGTTATAGTTTAGTAAAACAACATGAATAAGGGTTCAAGTCACATTCTGACTGCTTCACTTCAAATCCAGTGTGGTCAAACAGCGTGTCGCTGTCCAAGTGCAACGCACCTGACCGTAGAAACGGTCTAAATGTTGCACTTGGACAGCGGGTTAGAAGTTTGGACACATTAGAGCCCGATATCTGCCGATATTAAATGTGCTGCATTTGCTAATATATCGATGTCAGCATTTTTAACAGGTGATAATTTTAAAAAGTAAAGAGGAGACGGGAGAAACACCCCTTCAGCTATGACTGTTGATCATTTGTCCAACAGAGGGCGCTCTGCTGTTAAACCTTGCAACCCCAGAACCACCCAGCTGATCTATTTATCGATATCTATCTATATATAATAGGATCTTTGAAATCACTAAATATCATATTGGTTGGGCTCTAATTTGTATGGTCACAAAGAACTTTGGCAATACTGGCACGGGGACGTCCACATGCAACCTTTAAACGATTTAAACAGGAGCTATAAAATGGCCTCAGTGCTTTTTTTCTTACAGCATTTAATTTGTCCGTCTTCTTGGCCTCTGGCTCCTTCATGGTGGAAGCTAGGAGTTCATCCCCTTTGTATTCTTTGTACAGCTCTGCTAAGGTCTCCCTCGTCTCCATATTGGTGCTCTTCAGATGGTATGCTGGGTCCTGCTTAGCCTTTTCTTCATCTGAAGCGTACCAGGGAGATCAAGACACATTAAATGGTTTAATCAGAGCACTTTTACATGGGCAGAAGTACCCATCACCAGAAAAATACTCACCTGGGTCCAACACTTTCAGGTTGTTTTTTACATGGAAAAAGCTGGAAACATTGAACTTATCCAGGTTTGTGGGGTCCTGAGAAGAGAAGAAACAATGTCTCAATTTAAATGCAGCCAAATTTGCAAGCAGATAAAAAAAATAAATAAAGCACCGCCTCACCTGGAGAGTTATGATATCCTTTCTTGTGAAGGGTTCATCTGTGAGCAGATCTTTAAAAGTTTTGGTCTTAATGTTTAACTGCTCCACAGCCTGAGTGAAAACCGAAATATTATTAATAAAACCCTGTTTGTCATAAAGAAAACATATGAATTGTGTTTCTCCTCACTAATGTTTAACACATCAGTACAACTGAATGAATAACACTGTGGATTTCACCTTATAAAAAACACAATAACTGTTTTGTTTGGACTTTTTTTTTTGCACCCGACTAATTCTGTGTGATGTAAGGCAGCATCTTGTGAGACCATGTGGGCTGAGCATCCGCACTGTATCACACTGAGATCAAAATCAATAACATCTCTTTCTGTGTGTGTGTGTAATTTTAGACTTCGATTTCTGTCCCAAAAGTATCTGTGTGAGGATCAATGTAGCGAGAGCGCGAGTTCACTGACCTCATAAGAAAACACATTCCCGGTGACCTTGTTGGCAACAATGTGAGAATTATTTGTGAAGACGTTGTACAGAACAGGGCAGTGATACTTTCCTGGAACAAAATGAAGCAAATAAATAAATAAGAATGCAGCAGGCTGAGCAGCAGTCACTGCCACAGGCTGACAACTCCTCAAAAAGTCAACGAGTACCTCACAAAAGTCTCTGCTGAATTAGCTCACATCGTCTCCCTTCACTTACTTTTCTGGTTCATATTCCATCTCCAGAAAATAAAAAGTACCCTCCACATTTTCTTTTTCAAGCTTCCCCTCACACAAAGCAAAGCAGTAAGAAAAGGATGGATCTGACCTTTTTTTTTTTTTTTAACTAAAAACTGTCTGATTTCAGTGACATGGGAAACTAGGCTAACACTAATGACAGTATTAAATTACTTCTAATTGTCCATTAAACATCTAGTGTAGACATATTTGTAGACGTACTTACCATCGTTGTTCTTGGCAATGTTAAGTTTGATGAGAGACTTTGCTTCCAGTTTCTGTGGGGAAAAAAAATGAAGAAATTAATTTCTCAAATTGTAGAAATGTGCTAATGAAGGCACTTTGGGAGCATCTTACAGAGACCAGACTCCAGCTGCAAAACGGAGGAAATGGTACATACAGTATGTGCTGTATATAAGCCCTGTGTGCGTGTTTACATTCATCACTGATAACTACATATTAACTTTTAAGAAAAGCTCTGGTATTGATACTGAATGTGTGAGGAGCGTCTTCCTCCTGTTGACCTGGACTAAATTGCTGAAAACCCTCAGACATGAGTGATATAATGATATATATAATGGTTATAATGATATTTGATACGCAGTCCTACCTTCAGTTTTATTTTTATCATTGTGTATAACACACTGAGCAAGGAAGAGAGCTTAAGGCCAGCCTGACGTTAAGCTACAGAGCCCAAAACTAATGGGTGACGTCACAGTGGCTACGTCCATCTTTTATATGTCAATGACCAAATGTGTCTGTGGCCCCCTCCCCCGCAGAGGGACCACAGGTCCAAACCACTACATGCTTTGTTTGAAATACAGACCAGTGGAGGTCAAATATTCCCTTCAGTTTGAACTAATGTGCATTTTCTTTGCACTGGATGGGTACCAAGAATTTTGGCCATGTTTGTGCATGAGAGCAGCTTATGGAGCAGCTACACCATGAAGGACTCATTGTTTCCTCACCTCTCCGGAGGTCGGGTTAGTCCCGTACTTCTTAATCCAAGGAACAATGCTCCTAAAAACAAAAGGTGGACAGCAAATGATCTTTTAGATGAAACTAAAAGGAAGCAACCAGATACCGGAGATACAGTATGTGGCAACATGTTTTATCATGAACAGACAAGCCTGACCAGAGAACAAGAAACACAGCAGATAAAATCATCAAAATCATCTTTGCAGGGCCTAAAAAGTACAAAAACACAGCTGGTATTTGATATGCAGGTTTTCTTTGTGCTAGCTGCTTGATAAAACCTGACCCCCCCCAATCAGAAATAACAGGTATCACTATGGTTATTATCACCTTTCTTGTTAAGGCAGACTTTCTGCTTCAAACTGTGCACGCTTACATTAAAGGGGGTATTTGACTCATCGAGTGATGCCTACTTAATTTAGATTACAGAGATCTATTGAGAGTAGATAAGAAAAAATTATGACAAAGGAGATCGATGCTGAAGGAAACTTGTTAATCTTGTGAATACATAAGTGAATATATTTACTTTACAGCTCACGGCTCTTAGTGCTGCTGTTAAGCTTTAAACTTAAGCCCGTTCAGTGCGTTCAGTTCTGAGACTGTCCGATAGCCAAAAGAAGGAGCTGACATAAGCAGCCTGCAAACACACTGATCCATCCACCTATCTGTGTTTTATTAGCTGCAATTGCAGCAGCATTAAAAAAAAAAAAAAAAAGACTTCGAAGCAAATTAGGACCAAACATTTTTACTGAATCATCAATTTTGGAGCTCTGAGATTATTTTAAACCCAAGCACTGAACATACTGAAGGAGGTTGTTTATTCAACATAAGTTCTCATCTAGCTAAAGACACTGAAAACTGGTAACTGTCTCGACATATCCCATTAATGCTGACTCATTGCAATCCCTTCAAAGCTTCTCCCATTGGTTTAACTGGCTTACATCTATACTCAAAAGACATCATTTACTCACAACAGGTCGAAGACGACGCCCTCCTCAGTGCAGACCGGATATTCAAACGGCTGCAGGGACAGGCTGAAACGTTTTAGAGCAGGGGTGTCAATCTCACACCAGTTAATCAAGTAATCAAAGCTTATTTGTATAGCGCTCATAGATGAACAAATCAATAATGATGTAAGAATTAATAAAACAATGGAAATAACATGCTCTAATAAGGAACTTAAGCTTAATTTAAATTGAGAAAAATTAACCAAAAAAACAAAAACAAAGAAAGGCTAGATAAAATAAGCTGAAACCACAGAAAAGATATAAAAGCTCCAATTGATGAATACAAATAAAATGATGTAATGCTAAATTAAAAAGGAAGCCAAAAAGAAAGTAAAAATAAGGTAGACTCATGCAAATATTGGGCTTGGAGGAGGAAGGTTTAAGTCTGAGTTTAAAGATTTTAACACTTCCAGCTGCTCTGAGGTCTTCTGGCTCAGCCTGTTTCCGTGACTCGGGGAATAACAGCTAAAAACTGCCCACATGCCTCGATTCATGTGGAGGACCTGCAGAGCCGTACACGTTCATACTTTATGAACTGACCGAAGCGAAACTATGATGTGCTATGATGTGCAAGCAACAGGAGTTTAAAATCAATACAGCAGAGGGGTTTAAAACTAGTGTGATGTGTTTCCCTTCTCTTTCTAGTGAGACATCCGCCCGTACAGTTCTGAATCAGTTAATGGGCCACCTGCAGCACAATTTGTTCCTAAGTGGACCAAACAAATGCATAATAAAACATCCTTCTTTTAATATAAGAAATACAGGTTCACATTTAATGAAGCATGCACTTGCAAAATAGATCAACAGTCTGAGATACCTTAAAAAAAGAAACTAAACAAATTTGGGGGACTTTGCTCTTTCTGAATAATGTGTGGAAATCTAGAAATACTTCTAACTTTCCCGCCTGTGTCATTTTGCTGGCATCACCTCACCAGGAGTAGCAGAGTAAAATTTTAAATGTTAGTGACTTCAGTACATCCGGGGGGCCAGGCTGGACCCCCAAACAGTAAGGCAAATATCTACAGTTTACAGCTACTCAACAAAAATGTGACCAGATGCGGCAAACATAAAATCTCAACATCTCTGCTGCTGCTTCTTCTTCTTTCGGCTGCTCCTTTTAAGGGTTGCCACGGTGAATCATCTACCTCCATCTCACCCTATCTCAGCATCCTCCTCTGTCACACCAACCCTCTGCATGTCCTCCTTCACTACATCCATGAATCTTGTCTATGGTCTTCCTCTTTTCCTCCTGCCTAGCAGCTCCATGTTCAGCATCCTTTCACCAATGTATCCAATATCCCTCCTCTGCACATGTCCAAACCTCAAACCTCTCAGCTTTGCCTCTAACGTTTTCCCCAAACTGCTCAACCTGAGCTGTCCCTCTGATGGACTCATTTCCAATCCTGTCCATTCTGGTCGCTCCCAGTGAAGAGCTTAGCATCTTCAGCTCTGTCTCCTGTCTTTTTGTTCGTGCCACCATCTCCAAACCACAGATTATAACAGGTGTCGCTACGATCTTGTAAACCTCCCCTTTCACTCTGACCTCCTGTATTTTTCTAAAATGCCTCTCCTCATGATAAACAAGTCTCGTGTTACCTGCAGTGGTCGAAGGGGAGGCGCCTGAAGTTTGCCTGTGGGATTTCTGTAAAGTTAATTAAAAAAAGCAAAATTAAGACAATTAAAAATCTGCTTCTTTATGACAGACTACATTTCGAAACCAGTGCAGCAGCACGTTTCACCTTCACAGGTCCTGGTTCAGCATAAACAGTGATGTTAAATGCTGTAAATACGTGCTGTTCAATATGGCTCAGTGACATAACAAATAGCAGCAGCTAAACAAGCCGCAGCCTAATGCACACAGTGACTCGAGACGCTGTTTTTAGCTGCCAGGTGAGTCTGAGAACTAGCTTACCTGCACGCTTCCCTCCATAGAAGTTCGTGTATTCTGTACATGTGATGTACCTGTATGGGGACAACAACACACAGGTAAGAAAAAACAAAGGGGATTGTACAACTTTAAGTGTAACGTTTTACTCTGTTAGTAACGCTAATGTGGGTTTAGCCTGCTGCTAGCCCCTAAAGTGCTAATTGCTGCCAAACACGCACGTTTCACAGCTGCTTGATGCTTACATTTTATCTTTCTGGTGCTGTCGCTTCCCCATTTTGACTTTCTGAGCAAGTCTGAAGAAATACCGTGAGTAAAACAACAAAATACAAAGAATTTGAACACAATAACTACTGTGTGCTTTTCATGACTTCCTGTTTATGTTCTTTATCGTCGTCGTCTTTAACGGTACACCGTAGGTAACAACTGCCCTCTGCTGCCCCCTATCGACAGCGCGGTAAAAGCACTGAAGCATGCTAAATACTGAGGGAGCGCCCGCAGTCCCGGCTTTTATAAAACATTGCACCTCGATCAGTGTCAGTAAATTTATGGTATAGTGCAAGTCAGACAGAACAGAAAAAATGACATTGTCCATAATAATGCACACTAACTGTTTGAAAGCAGATTGACACTGCAAATTGTACTTAATTCAACGCTGAAAAAAAAAATCAAGTCTTATTTTGCGCCTGATGTGCGTTACAGGGTTACTGCATGAATGCTGCATCGTAACAATGTGGACATAATGTGCCACATATTTCTGGACGTGCCTATTTTGGACAGAGCCAAACTTAACTCATCTTAACCTGCAGCATCGCAGAGGGAGGAGATCCCGATACAAAATGCGTACAAGGATGCGTCTTGCATTGGGCACTGGAAGCAGCCAAGTTAGTTTTTACAGTGCCTGCTGGGTTTGCATTGTTTCAGGCTTTAGTCGTCACATTTCCACACCACGGGATCTAACGGTAGATAACGTTTTATGTCTTTCTACACGTCAGATCATCTGTTACACAAGTTTCAGGTTTATCCGGTGGACTATTTTTTCTTTTTTATATATATATATGATAAAGCACCCTCCCTCCTCTAAAAGCTGCGCTCCACCTGATTTATCCTGAGATCTCACACTCCCCTACAATTTCTGTTTCCAGCATGCGTAAAAACTGCGTTAACCCTGTATTTATTTTGCTCAGCACGTGACTCGCTCTCTCTATGGGTCCGCTTTTTTTTTTAATCCGGTAATTTGCGCTGCCCTCAGCAGATGATTGATATTACTGACATGAACTGTGTGCGTTTTTGCGTGTAAATTAGCGCATTGTTGGCTCCCCTACAGAACCTTCCACTGAGGTCGGTGCAGCTTTGCGCCCTCACGCTAAGTAAATGTGGCCCTAAGCCTCCGTGTCGTTTGATATCTGGACCATTAAAACAGCAGCTTCACAGCAGGTTTTTGATCATATGAAAAACATCTTCACACCTTTTGAAGCCGCGCTTCTGCGGCTCTGATTGGCTGACAAATCCAACGGCAGCAGGTGTGCTGGCACACTCAAAATTTCTCGCTCAAGAGCACTATTACTATAGGAGAAATAATTTAACATAAATTAAAATGCGTGGTTCTAAATTAATCAAATTTCTTGTCCACATGCACCTAATGAAAAATGTATGCTTTCTGATTCTTAAAAATCAATAATTCAGAAATACTCCATCCATTAAAAATGTAATAAAATACTGGTTCATAGTTTTGTTTTCTCAGAATCATCAATACATCTACCTGGTAGTTATCTTTATGATGTTTTTATATTTTAATCATAGTTTTAATTCTCTAACTGCATACACACCGACGACCTTTCATACATAAAAACCTTTATTTTGTAAATATAAATTACAGGCTCACTTATATGTGAAATGACTGATTATCTGATCTTTGTCAATAATGGATTTATTGCACACGTTTGTCTCCGTCTTCTTGTGGAGTTGCATCTATTATTTCTGACATCTCTCAGTGTACAAATACAAAAAGACAAAGAATAAATTCATCTACATTGTTTATTCTTTTCTTGGCAATTAATTCATAATCATGGGTAATCACTGACTTCTTCTAACAAGAGAAGGGAGCAAACAAAACTGGTTACAGAGTCACGATCCACGGCCCGGTGGTTAGTAATGTGTGGTAATGTGGAGCATTCAGGTACATTCAGACTGCACACGTGTCCTCTAAAGCACGGACACATTATAACGATCTGCCGACCCCTCACTCCAGAAGGAATAAGAACATTTTAAAAAAGCTGAACGGATTATAAGCAGGAATTAAACTTCAGACAGAAACCTTTAAAGGCAGAGGATCGTCCGGAGTGATGGGATATAAAAAATAGAACACAGAGCAGCTACAGCAGCACTGCCTGCATACCTGAGTTACAACTGGCTTTCACTTCTCTCATCACTCGCAACACTTTGAACGAACAGAGATTAAATTACAAAGTTCACGCTGGACTTCGTGCTGCACAATGAAAACCTCATCAACGCGTGCGTGTTCTCGTCCTTGGCACTTTATCCTTCAGGCAGAACCAAAATCTGATGACAGGGAAGGTGAAAGAAAGGGTTGGGTTACCAGGCGCATCTCTGTCACTGATGAATGTAGTTTTTTTTTTTTTCCATGATAAAAGGAAAGAAGTACACCACACACTGACAGAAACACAGGGGCCCGAGAGCCAGTCCTTTAGGTGGATCGCAGCTGCTTGTTTGGAAAGTGCAATATGTGGATTATCTTCTTAACAGGGCAGAGGAAAAAAAAAAAAAAAAAGGTTTGCAGGGTTGCTCCCTTGGAGAACAACTGAGGTCCATAACGATGGGAAAACTGTGGTCTGTATTTGCACAGAACCACCCTGAAAATAAAAATGAGTGTTTTTTTTTCAGCTTGATAAAACAGTCTTAGAGTGTTTTGGTGAAAAAGGGAAAAAAAAAAAAAAAAAAAAAGATCACCGCAAATCCATCATGGACACCGTGCCATCAGTGATGGTGACATGTCCCGCATGCTGAAAGGAGAAACACACTTCAGTTACATATTCAGAGAGTCAGCTAAAAGACTGAAGAGCCAAATAAAACAGGACTGGGAATCACAGCAGAAGTTAATGACAGCTTCATCCACTCGTTATCACAGTGAAGACAGAAGTAAGAGTACTTTTTAAAGCTTCTTTGCATGTCTAGCCCAAATATGACTTGTGGAGAAAAAAAAAGCTTATTAAATCGTATTTTGGGGCAATTTTAGATTAGATTCAATTTATTGTCACTGCATATGTCCCAAGTACAGTGCAATGAAATGCAGATTGCATCTAACCAGAAGTGATTGAGCAGTGATTAAAAAAAGCATATAACATGAGCAGTATATGTAGAGAGTGCAATAAAATACTCAGCCCGGGGAGTTTAGTAGTGCAAAGTAGAAGCAGTGCAATAAATACAATAGGTTTTGTAACAGATTTGATTCTATACATGCAGTTTTAATGTCCCCGTTTCCACAGTTATTAATGTAGAGGCTCTCTCCTGGCTCAAAATAATAAGTGCACATTGGTGCTGCCGTGATGCCGGCCAAATGGCAAGACTGGCTTCTTGAAGGACTTTTGTGATGAAATCTGAAGTTGAACCACTGGAGGTCAGCAAAACCCCAATTTTCAGAGAGAATTATGTATTTTTATCTGACACTTTGAGCTGATCCCCCATTCCCTGAGAGGCAGAGGATGGATCTGCATGACTTTAGCCAGTAATAATTCATAGGGAGGTACCCGTTATCCCCATCACCGGCACCATTTCTGCAGTAAGACCTGCCCCACCCCAAAATCATTTATGACCTAAAACTGTGCATACAGTACATTTATCTGTAGAGCAGATCAACTGCACTCGACAGCTGCGGAAAAACAAGTTTGTGACATCTGCTTCTAAACAGAGATCTTTATTCTTGATTCACACTAATACTTTCAAAAAGACTAAAGTCTGACACCATTCCAGATCCAAAGACTGCGTTATAAATCAGAGTTTTCAGTCACATACTATGAACAGCTTTATTATTTGCAAAAAGACAGATTCATTTTGCTCCAGGTGGAAATTTACAAGAAGAAAAACTGGAGCAGAAACAAGTGAGGAGTTTTTTTGGCCAGGCCCTCAGTTTTGTTTGTAATAGTTTGTTCTAAGTATCAGTCTTAGTCCTGATATATGTTTTTCCCATTTGTGTCAACACTGCATGTATGGCCTCCCAGCAGAGATATACTCACTGTAAATAGAGGCGGCTCTTTGCTGTGAGGGTGAAAACCTTTCTGTTTACATGTGGAAATCTCATCTGTTCCCCGATCTGTCAACCTGAAGTAGCCAATTCTGAAACAAACACGAATCCGAATGAGTCAGAACGCAGGAACTGACTAACTTCTCAGCTCAGGAAGTCAGGACATTCCCAGGTCTCCCACTCACTCATTGAATTTAGGCGAGCAGACGATAGCGATGGCCTCTGGTAACATGATCTGGTAGGAGCAGTGTGTGTGAAGGTCGACACTGGACAGGAAGGCCGTCTGTGTGGGGTGAGTCTGGGAAACAGAGGGCAGACTTCAGTGTACAGTGCAGAAAAGAACTGGTGTAATGATGAGGTCTTATTTTTGTGAGGAGACAATATTTTGTGCAAGCCTGCCAGCCTGTCTACACAAAAGCTTAAATATACACCTGATCAAATAAAAGTTAAAAACTCAAATCACAGCACAGGTAATCCTGGGAATTTGATACAAGCAACAGCATTTGGGAATTGAAAATTATTCCAGGGCAGAGATACCAAAAGCTACGATTCCTCTAGTAGCCTCCTGAGGCTCTGAAAGCAGGTCAGTCCCCATAGATGGTGTAAATGATGGATGCAGTCACCATGACGTCACCCACTGGTTTCGGGCTTTGTGACCTCTTATGGATGAAATGGTGGAACGCAAAGTTATGCTAGTTAAGTCTGTTGCTGCATTTGTAAACTGCGTGACTGCGACTGGCACAGAGAAACCATGTGACCCCTGGTTGCTAGAGAAAAGCTATTCCTTGATTGGTCGGTGAGTGTGTGCTGATTATTTGACAGCACTGGCCACAACCTGTCCATCTTTACTCACATGTATCCAACCGAGGGTGATGAGATCATACTGGTCCTGTATGAGGAAGAGCTCCTCCTCGTTTTCTGTGTCACAGTAGTCCGGACCGCCGCACTGCTTTGGTACGATGACGTGGGTCACAGTAAACGCATTTCTGGTCTGGAGAAACACAGAAAGTGTCTTACTGTTACACTCCTTTAAATTATGCATGGCCTGCTCTCCGCCAAAGTGCTACCCAAGGAGCAAAATTAACACTGTGCACTTACTCGGCTATTGCTAGTAAAAAACACTTAGTCATGCTCATAAAAAAGTGAAAAGGGCCTTCAAGTTAACCCCACCGGCAAATGATATAACTTAAACAATGGCTACAGGACAATGACAGAAGTGTCAGATTATCGTCTAAACCTCTGTGGTGGAGGTCAGCTGATGTCTCAGTTTCATTTCAAATCCATATTCACAGCCTCAGAATTAAAACACTAACATCAACCACCTCTGGTTATAGCGTAAACCTTCATTTATGGATGAAAGCCTTTATGTATTCTCATTTTTATACTTCAGCACTACCAGTCCAGCACAGCCGCTCTGTTCCAGCATCTTACCAGTTTGCCACATAGGATGCCACAAGTTTCTACAGCTCTGCTTGTGTTGGCCTCAGCCAACCTCAGAAAGCTCCGGCACAGCTCAGCAGGAACAGCCAACTGCCGAAGGGCATCCACCATTGTATCTGCAGAAACCATACACAAAAGCTGAATGGGAAAGTTGGACTTTTGTGATGTTCTGAAACAAGCCATGATGTAAACAGGAAATTAAGTAGGTCGGGGGTGGAAAGAAATCAGCTCAGAGGAACAAATACTCTCACACAGGAGCAGGGCAGTGTTTTAAATCCCGTAAAGGCCAGCCCATCGTGACACAAAAGAATGAACTCACTGTTGTTCCCTGGGCTGACCAGAGACCCGGGCTTGAGTGAGCGGTCGAAGCTGGGCGGCCCGGTCGTGGGTGTGCCGATAGATGCGGGAGGGTGGTTATACTGGTGATTGGACAGTTCTCCTGGGTTTTGAGGAAAGGTTGGGGAGACTAACGGTGGGCCCTGGATGCCCGGAATGAGCGGTGTGTCGAGAGAAGGCTCAGCCGGAGTGGCGAACTCCAGAAGCACTCGCTGGCGTTCCTTCTCCAGCTCCTGACGACGGATCATCTCCTCAAAGGCACTGAACTGCTCCTGCTCCCGCTGTCGCCGTTGCATCTCAGCCACGCGTTCCCGCTCTGCATCCAGCGCTCGCTGCTTGGACTGCTCCCGTGCAAAGGCCTCCTCCTCCTCTTTCTGAGCATGTAGCAAACACATCACATATGAGCTTTGCTTCAACAGTTGTTTCTCCTTTTTGGACCTTTTTAAACAGCAAGATTATGTTTGTTGAACTTCGGATGATGATGAAGATGATGTAATCTTCTAAAAATGCAAGTGCAGCACATGAGCTGCTTCTGAGTGACTACTGAAGGTCAGTTCAGGTGCACATTAATGAACTATGATATGAGGTTATTGTAGCGCTTGTTAATGATTCACCAGCTTTTTGGACTCTCAATACACACTGGATTTCATTTAATTGCTTCTAATCTCTTAAATGTTTCAAATGTGTATTAATGTACGACTAAGGGTGTAAATACAGGAAAATGAACCAGTGTTTCAGCTCACCTTTTTGACAACATATTGAGCATATTCCTGTTCAAATCTTTTCAATAGGGCCTTTTTGAGAATCTCTGCTTGAGGAAATGCAACGTCCTTCAGTTTCTGCAGATTAATCAGAATTAATTAAATGTCAGACTTTCCTTTAAAACAATTAGTTGTACAAAAACAACTCTATGAGCACCTTTAGTGTGTCCTTCTTCTCAGGAATGTTGGCGGTCTTGTAATCCCGATGCTTGGGAAGTTTTTCTATAAAGAGCCTTTGAGGGAAAAAAAAACCAAGCACGGTAAAGGTCAGCCAATGCTTGAGGGAGGTCTTTATGTAAACTCATTCATGGTTTCCTCTCAGCTCACTTCGATCAATATGGACAGACGAGTGAAAAGTTACTCACGTAATGTATTTATTGTAAAGCACGAAGGCGTGCTCGATGTTGCCCTCCTCCGTGTAGATGTTAGCCATGCGGATCATCTCCATGCCTGAGCGGAAGTAGCGGCGCGGGGGCACGTCGTCGTTAACCTCCACCGAGCTGCCCTTCTTCGTCAGGGCGCGGACTCGCTCCTCCGGCTGCAGGCTGACATCAGTGTGATCGGCCATCACAACAGCTCAACCTGGTAGACTGGAGAAACAGGCTGAGGGCTGAATATGGCATTCAGTGGAATCTTTAACAATGCATTGTTAACGCAAAACATCCACAGCGCCTGTCAGGAAGCCTCTGAGCACAACGTCACAGTCGGGACTCAGTTCTGACTTGGAAGCAGAGCTAATCATGATTATTTTGGTTAATGCTGAGATCAAGACTATTTAACACTATTTCTCATTGACTTAATATGAGCAAAATTATTGAACTTGTAACTGAACTTTAATTCTACAAGAAAGAAAGAAAGAAAGCTCAAAGTGCTGTTATAGTAAAGTCAGTGAAAAAGTGTGAAGTTTGATGGGTCTAGCTTAAAAAGAATGTATCTATGGTGCGAATTTGTCCATTCTAGGTCACATTGTTCTCCAGTTATGGCCATGTGACATTAGCTCGACTTTTTCTTCAAAACAGCTGAGCAAAAAATGAAGTGGGTGCAAAAAGACGAAACAAAGCATCGCAGTGGAGTAAATTTATCTAGAAATCTGCAGTGTGCGATAGCCTACATACCTCACCTGACTTATCCTCTTAATTTATCTGAACCTTAATAGCCAGGAATAGTGTAGATATATACATATGAAAGGCTAGTCCAGAGTCCACCTAGTTACAATTACAAAAAGACAGGAAAAGAGGGAATTTTCCAGGATTTGGATGGATTTGTTTGCTTCCACCACCAACAGCTGGCTTACTGGTATGCTTGATCTGCAGCTGGTTCTTAGTTAGAATTAAAGGTACAGTGTGGAAAATATCAGCCGGTAGATATCAATAAATTGCAGATTGGAGTCAATCGAATTCTGTTTTCTTATCCCTCCCAATTAAAATGCTACGGTCGGCACCGTAAAACTAATAACTCCGACACTATTCATCTGTAGTGAGTATTGGCTGTCAGCTGGCTGTTTACCCCAGCTGTTACTACATGTCCACCTCTCTGGAGGAGATGTCACTCTGAATGAGGCTGTGAAATGACTGTGATACAAGTGAAGCTCACCTCTGTGTGAAGACAGCGTCACTGAGGTGAGTTGTTGAGCATATCCTAAACGTTTCTGTCCGTATGTGCCCCGTTAGCTGCTGTGAGCCAGCATTAGTGAAACTCTCTTTGAAGGAGATCCAACACAAACACAAATCTCATATGATGTGAGGATGTAATTAAACTGTTTATCAGAGGGAAAGTGTGATTTTTTTAGGACCCTTGAGCCTTGCATTAGCTGGTATAATGTTAGCTTTTAACCAGCTGTTGTTGTTTCACTGACTCGCTGTCAGCTGTCCAGAGACGGGAGGGTCACATGCCTAACTGTAACAATGTTGGGAATAAATAAGCATGTTTGTGCAAGTTTTCATATGTTAGAGCCCTGACTTCAGTTCAGGAGATCAGGCTTGAGGTGAAGAGGATGACGTGGAAATGATGAAGGTGAGCGCATACGTGGAGGAGGAGATGATGAAAATATACATGTACAAAAATGGTCATATATATTTTGAAAGAGCCATTTGTGATCTTTAAATTAAAAAAAACTTATAAAGGCGTACCACACATGTGGCCGGTCTCTAACCTACCAAACCAAAAACAACAGAATGATGCCTAAACAACAACAACAACAACAACAAGCCTACTTCTTCAGGGCACAGTCGGACTTTCATTCTCAAACAGGAATCGGAAAAATCTAAGCGAGTGACAGCCAGCTCTGTCTACAGAGCCAACTACATGAGCCCTTTAAACCTTTTAAGTTTATTTCATAGTTCATGTCTAACACGGCTTTGTCTTCTTTCAGAAGTCCCTAAAGCCTTCACGAGTCCTCTGGAAATTTAAGTTTTATTAGAAGTTAACAGGAAGAAAACTCAACAAAATATGAGATGTTTCCAGCTGGATTTAGCCATTTTCAACAAGAAAACTTATCTATTATGAATTCTCAATTATGTTGCTGGAAAATATGCATGTGTAGAATATATTTTAAGTGAATAATTCAGTATGTAATGATGTAGGAAACACAGACTTGTGTATACGCTAGCACAAAGAGACAGTGTCCCCAGCATCAAGGCCACAACTCAGTCTAAAAATCACTGGCTGATTTAGGAAGAAACGCCTGGGAGGGTCGATTTGGTGTGACTGGAGGTTTTCTAGGCTTCGTCAGCATGCTGACTAACAGTCAAAGGGCTGCTATTGATTTTCCTACGATGGCTTCTTGGCTAGAAGGGACAGAAACACAATGCGTAAAGAGGCGGTCACTTCTTAACAGTTTAGCTCAGGAGGAGTGGTGCTGATAACAGGAGAGGGGTGGAGGTATTTGCAGTTCATGCTGCCTGGTGTTATCTATTGCCTTCTTTCTAACCTACACAGCTGCGCAGTCAGTCTTTTCAGTCAGTTCTTCCAGACTCAGAATGGGCCTGCAGGAAGTGCTTTTTGATAAACAAAAACGTACATTATGGATGAGTACAAGTAACCCCAATAACATTTTTTTAATGTGGTAATTTTCATTTATCTCTAATATTCTTCTAGAAGGAAAGTCCTCCAACTGTCTACTTATTAAATCTCAGCCTATTTTAATTTATTCATCTTTTCTACTATAGTCAAGAGGGGGACCCTGTATTCACCACAGGTGAAGATCAAACACCTACATACAAAACAGGAGTAACTTTTAAAGCGAAAATCAAGCAACCTCTCTTTATTGCAGACTCAAGCCTCCAGAATTAAAATAGAAAAGACCACACAAAATAACCAGCGTATGATACCAAACCCGAGGTCAACCCTCAATAAATTAACTTTCAGAAGCATTGAGCCAGCAAAATAATATAAACATGGGATTTATCAGCGTAACAGTGTATTTTAAATATATATGACATATATAATATCAGAATTAACCTGCAACTCATTTAAATGCTGTAAACATAAATAAGGCATGTTGTTTTAGATAAATCGCTCACCATCCTTACAGTATCTGAGAAAGTAAACATCCAACAACCAGAATGACAGTAAATGTCAGCTAGTTTATCACTGAACTTTCTGAACGTTTACAATCAGTGTGGTCTTTATAGAAACAAAAAACTTACAAATATGTAGTGTCAGCGCTCGTTTAAGTCTCTCTGGGTGCTATAACGCTTTCTCCTCGATCCCTGTCACTAAGCTCATCGTCGGGCTCAGAGCCGTCGCGTTAGCCGCGCTGTTAGCTGCAGTCAGGGGGTTAAAACGCTCTCCACCGCCGCTACAGCGTTATTGTCGTTCTTACCTGATCGAGCCGTGAATCCGAACACGAACCTCCCACAAAACTACATACAAGTGAAGGGGAAAAAACACAGCCAAATTACAGTCCCAAAGATGACTGCTAATGAGCTACGCCTACAACAGCACCACAGCATCTGTACACTTCCGCAATCAAAGCCACTTCCGCCCGACGAATCATCACGCAGGCGCAGAAAAAGGTCTATGATTTATTTTCCGTGTACTTACTAAATAATCTGCACGAGCTGCATGAATTATCTAAATACATACCTGATATGATCTTAACAGAAAAAAAGCGGAATAATAATAAGATCACGATTTATTTTAAATACCTGAAGATGGTTTTGCACTCCTTTGTAATTTGTATGTTCAGCCACTGATTTTATGCTTGCAAGCTATTTCCTATATGATAAAAACCTCTTTTTGCATTCATTTGACAGTTTGCTTCGTACAGTACATCACATATGTGCTGTCCTCCCCAGGTGGCCTTGTGTGACACCATGTACCAAATCCAAATGAACTCTTCTGGGAAGAGTAAACTTCCATAATATTATATCCAAAATTTGTGATTAATAAAATGAAAACACTATCACAAATTTATACTTGGGGAATATCCTGCTTTCTTTATACATGTTGCCCCCGGGGCCTGTCACAGGTGAGTTTTTGCTCATATGCAAATGATAAGCAGCCATCCAGCTCAATGACATTTTCAACTCAGTGGATCTAATGACTCTATCCTGGACATGGCGCAGAACATCCTGAAACTAAATATGAACAAGACAGAAGAGCTTCCCTTTATTTGTTACCTATTAATTGTAAAATTTTAGCATTGACTTTTTAGGCCCCCTCTGGGCTCAGGTTGTAATTTGAGGTCCTTAGCTAAGGTTCATGGCTATCTCACAATCTGGGTGAGAACCAAGGCTGATTGGGCTTTTCTGTCAGGGCGCCCTCTCTTTGGTGTAATCTCCTTGAGATCAGACAGGTGAGCTCACTTAATGATATATTTTTTTTGTCCCATCTATCCATTTTCTTCCACTTACCCTTTCCAGGGTCACAGGGGGGCTGGAGCCTATACCAGCTGTCATGGGGCAAGGTACACCCTGGACAGCCTGTCGCAGGACCAACACAGAGAGACAGACAACATTCACACCCATGGGCAATTCAGAATCACCAGCTGACCTAACCTAACCTAACCCCACTAACTGCGTGTTTTTGGACTGTGGGAGGAAACCGGAGTACCCAGAGAGAACCCACGCAAGCAAGAGGAGAACATGCAAACTCCACACAGAACAGCCCCGGTCAAGGTGGATTTGAACCTGGAACCTTCTGGCAGTGAGGCAACAGTGCTAAACACCATCCCGCCCACTTAGTCAGTTCCTCTGTTTTGAATTACATCTGTGTTGTCCTTCATCATTGTTTCATCATCTTCTCCTAGTGAGCATTTTATTGACATTATTTATATTTGCTTTTAATTGACCTGTTTTTAAATTTAAGTTTGTTTGATTTCTCCATTCGATCTCCTTTTGTGACCAGGATTCCTATGTAACATTGTATTATAAAGTAGTCCTACCTTACGTTGTTTCATGTCTTCTTAGATGTTTTATTTGTTCCCTGTCGTGGTCACTGACCCAGTGTTTTTGTGTTTTACTTTCCAGTTTGTTTATTTGAATATTTTCCATTGATTCTCTGTTCACCTTGTCATTTGCATCATGTTTTGCTTTAAATGTCGTTACTTCTGAGTCCTCAGTTCCTGGTTATAGCTTTGTTTATTTTTTCTTCATATATTTGCCTATTTAGTCTTGTTCTCAGTTCCTGGTTGGTTTAGAGATTAGGTCCATCCTCTTGTGTCAGTTCCCATCTATTAAGTTCATTCATGTTTGCATTTTCCCGTTTGGTTGACTTCCTGCTTTATTTTGAAAGTTATTTGTCTTTTATACCTCGTGTTCAGCCCCTCCATTCCTCTGATTGTGTTGTTTCCCAGCTATGTTCACTTCCCTTGAGTAGCCTTGTGTGTATAAGTACCTTCAGTTTTCTCTCATACTTTGTCAGTGTGATGTTCCCAGTTACCTCACCCTCCGATAGGTGGAGGGAGGTCTTCACTCTCATTGATCTGCCTGTTCGACTGTTAGCAGGATAACTTGGAAAACTGTGACTGGATTTCATTGAATATTTCTGGAGTTATTGGGGGTGGTACAAGGAACAGTTGATTAAATTTTGGTAGTGATCCAGATCATGATCTGGATCCAGGATTTTGTAAAAGGATTCTTTACAAGGCGAGGTATGAGATCTACTGAGTGCTCTTCAGCTTATTTTGTGACACCTTTCCTGCTCTCATGGATATTTTAGACTCTTTGGGTTTTGTTACCCTGTTGGGAGCAGCACAAGCCAGTGTACTCAGAGTGCTGGTCTCATGCCCAGATGGAAGGGTATCCAGCATTTGCCAAATCAAAAAAAAAAACTTTATTGATCCTAGAGGGAAATTCATATGTCTGACATAGTTCTTCTGCTATTTGTATGAGAACTTAAAAGCCTGATGGCTGTGGGTATGAGGAGTCTACCAGAACTGACCTTTTTTGTTCCATAAAAATAATAAAGAATAAGATTTCCATACCAGGGCTGTATTTAAGGAAGCAGCTTCAAACTTTGAGTTTAAAATAAACTCTGAGTTGATCAACTCTGAGATCAGCAACTCTGTTTCC
Source organism: Archocentrus centrarchus (assembly GCF_007364275.1). NCBI lineage: Eukaryota > Metazoa > Chordata > Actinopteri > Cichliformes > Cichlidae > Archocentrus > Archocentrus centrarchus. The sequence continues at coordinate 6,082,528 of NW_022060256.1, forward strand.
TGTTCCAGAACAGCTGATTAGAGTTAGTTCAATCCACCCTGAGTTAGTGTGTGCGTTAGTAAGGAAGAGAGCAATCATCAATGACACACGAGGATTCACCATGTCAACGGGTAAAAAAAAAAAAGTATAGCCTCCATATTGTTCCAGTGGATCGAGGAATATAAGTGTCAGTGTGGAGCATGACGATTATCTTTAAAAAAAAAAAAAAAACAGGAGGGAGGGAAAGAGTCATTTTAATCAGCTTTGCCCACTTATCTTCAGACAATCCAAGCCTGATTAAAAAAATTGTGTGTGTGTGTGTGTGTGTGTGTGTGTGTGTGTGTGTGTGTGTGTGTGTGTGTGTGTGTGTGTGTGTGTGTGTGTGTGAACAACGAATAAATCCAGAGGTTTGTTTCTTGGCAGAAAACTCTAAATCCACTTCTTCCATATAGACATAGTTGAGATGGGAAAAATCACCTTTCACTGAACTGGACACATTGAAAATAATGAAAGAACACAGAAAAAATTAGAAATTTCCCATTTCTGGGAATCAAGGATGTGAGCAGGTTCATCTACATTCATACATATGTGCCATATATAACAGTGTCTCTGCTTCTTTCCCTGCATTGTGTTTTTAACTGTTTGTGTGTAAATGGGAATGAAAGCATGTTGGTTTATGTGGATAAAGTCTGCAGTTTTTTTTAATGCGTCTGTTTAATCAAGATGCATTCAAAGCCCCTGTAAGAGCCACTTTTATGCATTTGGACACTAGAGGGCACTCATCTTCAGTTACTGCATTTACAGGAAGGGGTTCATTCATTCAGGTGCGTTAATGTGGAAGCGCAACAGTTTGTGATCGTGGTCCATGGAGAGAAAATTGACTCAAAATATCTGTGTGTCTGTAATGCAGGATTTGTGCGTGACTCAAATATCTGTGTGTCTGTAACGCTGGATTTGTGCGTGACTCAAATATCTGTGTGTCTGTAATGCAGGATTTGTGCGTGACTCAAATATCTGTGTGTCTGTAACGCTGGATTTGTGCGTGACTCAAATATCTGTGTGTCTGTAACGCTGGCTTTGTGCGTAACTTGCTGGATTTGTAATTTTTTGTAATACACGAATCACCTGATACACACGGACAAAACGACGGTTACGAGTGCACAAAGTTTTTGAGACTTCTGGAGAGCTCCCAGATTCGTGCGTAACTTGGTGTGTTTAAATGCTGGTGCAAAGCTGGGTCATCTGAGTTTTGCTCGGGGTCTAGTGTTTTTTCCGCTGAACTTATTTCACTCGCGCCGAAGTGGAAAAGACGATTTTCTGTGGAAGATGGGATACCTCAGCACCCTTTAGTTATAACACATACACCTACATCTACTTTTTAATATTCTAATACTGTTGAATTTTATGTTTTTTGGTCAGACAGTGTGTTATTTTGAGTCAATTTTCTCTCCATAGATCTTCTTCCAACTAAAACCTCTGCTGTGAAAACACCTCTCGGACAATCCCCACTGAGCTAAAGTTTATCCCCTCACTATCCATTCACTACAACATCGCGCAGTCAGACTCGGTCAACAAAAACGGAACAAAGAGGAGAGCAGAGATGGTTGTTACCGGTGTTGTGCCAAAAAGTGATCGTCTGCCAGAAAGTGATTTTTGATGTTTCTATGTGCTTTTATGTGTAATGTATTTGCTCATATTGGTGAATAGAGTGTAGTCAATAGGATTTATGAAGGGCTTAGATATAAAATGAAGAAATGACCTGTTATTCAAGTATGTTTATGACTCTGCATTATTGCACATACGTATAATAAATGCAGTCCTCTTTGGTCACTGAAAATATCTTTATAGAGTGTAATGTCATATTTGTTCTGATTTCTGCTGCCCTCTTGACCACATATCTCTTTAAAAATCTGGCCAATCGCAGTTTTTACCCTGATAAATAAAGAATATATAAAAGTCTCTGCCAAAAACTGATTGCAGCTTCTACCTTGTGACAGAAATGTTCTTTGTTACTCAAAATGACTTGATATCATTCACGAGAGATATGTTTGACATATTTTTCACAGATTATAGATCAGCAAGTCATTTACAACAGTTTAAATATGGGCAATCATTTTCTGGCAATCACTTTTTGGCAGACGATCACTTTTTGGCACAACACCGGCCACCTTATTAGGGACACCTGCTCAGCTGCACGTTAACGCAACTGTCTAATCAGCAAATCACGTTACCAGTTCAGTGTATCTGATAATTATAAATATAGACTCGGTCAGGATGATCTGCTGAAGTTCAAACTGAGCATCAGAATGAGGGAGAAAGGTGATTTAAGTGACTTTGGATGTGGCATGGTTGTTGGTGCCAGGTAGGGTGGTTTGAATTTTTTAGAACCTGCTCATCTACTGGGATTTTCCCACACAACCATCTCTAGGGATTAGAGAGGATGGTCCCCAAAAGAGAAAATATCCAGTGAGGAGCAGTTCTCTGGGTAAAAATGCTTTATTCGTGTCAGAGGTCAGAGGAGAATGGCCAGACTGCTTCAAGCTGATTGGAAGGCAACAGTAACTCAAATAATAAGAAGTTACAACCAAGATATGCAGAGGAGCATCTCTGAGTGTACAACACGTTGAACCTTGAAGCAGATGGGCTACAGCAGCAGAAGACCACACTGGGTCCACTCCTGTAAGCTAAGAACAGGAAACTGAGCCTCCAATTTGCACGGCTTCACCAAAATCGAACAATTAAAGATGGGAAAAAACATTGCCTGGTGTTCTGAGTCTCAGTTTCTGCTGTGACATTCATATGGTAGGGTCAGACACTGAGTTTTAGCCTTAGCCAGCAGTTTCAAATTTCCATGAATGTCGCCGCCAGTTTCTGTGCCCTCATCACTGATGGTGATCACTGAAAATGGGCCTGTGACAGAAGTCAGCAGAGATTCTGTGGATGAGGGAAATAAAGGAGTTTCAGAAGTTTCTGAAACCAGAAGACTTCATCCAACCAAACACTGTCTGCACACACATAAGTCTGAATGGTTTCCAGTAACATTCCCACATTCGAGTTTGGAAGTCTTAATTTTCAGGGTCTTAATAAATATTTAGAGCTTAATTTCACACTTTGTTCCAATAAAAAGGAGGAGTGATAAAAATGAAATGATGGGATTACTGATGCAAAGCATCAGTTTTACTCCAGCAGCTTCCAACTTTTCCAAAATTATTACAGCAGGATTATGAGGATTAGGATTGAGTTGATCGTTGAGGACAGCAAATTTCTTCTGAAGAAACTCTCAGACTGAACAGGGACAGTTCAGACATGATGGCAGTGTCATTTATTCACAGCATTATCTACATCTCAAGACTTTTATCCATCAAACAGATTCATGTAGAACTAAAGAGAAGATGAGCAGATACTTCATCAATCAAAGTTCTCCTTTTTCTAACAGTTTGAACTCGGTGCAGTTCTGTCGTTCAGAGTCTTAAACCAGGAAATGAAATAAAAAGAAATCTAATCAAACTACTTAAAGATTTTACAGTAAATATGTAACTCAGGTTCCTGTGAGCTGAGCTCTGAGTGAGGAGACAGGGAAGTGAAGCTGAAACATCTCAGAGATGAAGATGAATGATGTAATAATGTGGCCTTTCTCGCTGCTTTCAGGACGAAGCAGGAGGACCATCGGCCGCTGCACATTAACACAAGCAAGGTGGAGCTCCAGTTTCAGGCTCCAGGTACCATCTCAGAAGATCTGAGAACTCTCAGACAGGCTAATCTGTCCCAGCAGCTTCTGAGCTTTCTACCATTGCTCCACTGAGCAATACTTGTGTGGTATGGCAACAGCTGAGGAGTAGGAGCAGTATGAACAGCAGAAAGTTGAACCTTCACCTCATGGACCAGATTCCAGGTTAATGAGGATTTTTGATCCTGATCAGAGTTCTGTGTCAGTATTTTTTCGTCCTGTGAAGCTGCTGCTGATGTTTTTGTTGCGTTTTCTTTTAATATGCAGAGAAAAACATATTCTGATGCAGCTCTTTATAATACAACAGTTTACTTCTTTTTAAATGTACTTACAAGGAGGTCAGGTGGGCGATCAGACCCACATATTCTGGTACAGTCCTCAGATACAACCTTTGTGGAAAAATGTTAAAGATGTGCAGGAGAGAATAAAAAAGTAAACATTCCTTTTGATCCTGGAATTTTTATACGTGATGTGTTCACTGACCACTTCACTTATGACCAAAGGACTCAGCTACATATTCTTCTAATGACAGTCAGGAAGATAAGCTCAGCCATCTGGATGAAGCCCGACCCACCAGTAACTGGATACAAACAGTTAAGCATGTATATTCAGTGGAATTATTAACTGCTCAACTACAACTGAGAGCTCAGAGCTTTGAAAGACTGTGGAAGCCTATTGTGACTTTTCTTAACTAAGGTGCATCTTTTTCATTTCTGTCTCTCTGTTTGGGTTACCTGTATTACCTTACCCTGTGTGACGGTAAATTAAAAATTTGGGATTCTATGTATGAATAATGATGTGAAGTGACAGTCTCGGTCTCAGGATAAAAATGTTTGTATGTAAATCACCTGTTTTTGGTTGGCAATAAAGTAAAAAAAAATTAAGTACTTTCATGGAAACGGAAGTTCCTCACAGTCACTGAATTTAATTTTCATAACTCAGCAATTCAGCACTGTAACTACATCTTACATACTAATGTTTAATTATTCAGTGGAGCCAATCAGTGCACAAGGGGCTGGTTCACTTTTACTGATTGATCAGTGAGTAGATTGAAAGAAAATGATCAATAAGTGTATCGTTCTCTGTTCCAGCTGCTGCCGGTTCAGCGCTGAAATAAAATCATCTCATTTAAACTGAACAGTCGAGATCAGACTGGCGATTACTGAAAGTACAGGAAAAATAAAAATCAATAAATAACAGCTAAAAATGAAACAAAGATATAAAACTTAACATTTTAAAATAAACAAAAAACATAAATACAACATATATTTGGGTACTTTTCCATTCCTGCTATCAGTCATTTGGATTCTTTCCTCTATGATTAGCATGAACAGTCGCTGCAGAGATTTTCTCTGCACGTCTCTTCGTAGCATCTCACCGACTTTCCACAAGTTTAGATCTTTGCAGGGCAGATTTATGAGTTTGAGTTGGATTCGCCATCCATGTGACTGGACCATGTGATGAGCAGCTGTGACTCTAGAGGCCACCGCAGTGTTCATTATTGTCTGATGACAGGTGTCATGTTTTTCAGCACCTGCTCCTGTTTTCCTGTGAATATTTATGTAATTATAGCTTTAGAAAAGTTTTTAAACCCTCATTATGAAGACCAAAAATATGTGGAGGAGTCCTGAGGCTCATGGGGCCTCTGGGGTCTGGGAATCACGTTGGGCTGGTTGGTGATCCTGTCTCATGCTTGGATTCTTACACGTGCAAAATAAATACTCAGTTTAGAGCAGTTTAGATGTGGCCCATTAACATTCACCTTCAACCGATGAAGGTCGGGCTGTATTAGATGTTTTTCCAGGATCAGGAACACTTTAAATTTCCATTATGTGGAAAATTGGTGGGGCTCACTCCTTCAGGTGTTCATGAGTCCACGCTGAGCCACAGGAGCAGATAATTACCCTGAAACATCTGAAGCACTGAGAAAAAAATCAATGCTAGAAAATCACATCAAAGCAGCCCGACTTCATCCTTTAAGGATTCTTTTTCTTTTCTTAGACATGACTAAAGACAGCATAGAGATGACATTTTGCATAATTCCTACTGAGAAGGGAATCTTTCCTTTGAAATTCCTGAGCTGTCAGATTGGATGAACTGACATCAAATCACTATTGAATTTTTATAGCCTTAAAAACCCAGTGCTGAGCTGTTTCTCAGCTTATTACTGCTAAAGTCTCCACCTCCACCAATCAGGTAAGGGCAGGTGAGCTGACAGGCAGGTCAGCAGTGATGTTTGACGGATGTTGGATGAAGCTCCCCTTCCCTAAAGATCTGGAAGTCACTCAGTGCTTGCTGGTGTGTCCTCCTGCTGATGTGAAACCACAAAAAGATAATTTGTGGTTCCAGGGTAGAAATGAAACTCCTCGGATCCATCTGTACATGTCGGAACCTGAATCTCATCTGGAATATGTGAGCAGAGAGCACAGGCATCCACAGCAATCAAAGATCTGTGAATATTACCCTCATTAGCTGCTTACTGTGGGACATTATGATGGATTTAATCTTTAAATATTAAGCTTCGCAAACTGTCCTTGCATATGTTTCTGTTAAAAGGAGCATATGATTAAATGTACTGAAATACTGACTGAAGTAGGAAAACTGCTGGCTGGATATCCCAAAGGTCACATAGTAAAATGTTATCCTGCTTTTATACCTCTTTAGTATTAGCCTGCATTTTTCTGTGCTCATGTCCATTAAAAGCCCCGTTTGGCACCAGTTCAGGTTAACAGGCTTATCTCTGTATTATAGCATGTTAGCATCAGAGCAGTGCAGGTTAACCCAGTCTGTGCCCAGGTTTTAGTGATGTCACCATGTACGGGTGCTCCTTAACAGTGTGACCCACTGTAGCTTCACCAAAGCTCATCTCTGATTGGCTCGAGGAGTGTTCTTTGGGCGGATCCTCAGGGAGAGTTCCCACAGCGCCTCCTCGGCCAGGTGATCACCGAAGTCATTAAAGAAGGATATGATTTCATCATCGGGCAGCAGAGAGTAGGTCCTGCAGAGAGAGACACCTTCAGTACACAGTAATACTACCACGAAGTACTCCTAATGAAGAGGAGGAACTATTCTGCAGGTAACTGACACTTGCTGGTAGCTCCTCAGAGTGTCCAGGATGTTAAATTGCTGCCAGCGTTTGGAGAAGTTAACCTTTGAACCCTGAGATGTCATCAAGGTGTCAGGATTCCCGAGGTGAACAAAAGTCAAGTCCTGCAGAATCAAACCCCTGAACAGACAGACAGGTCAGAGAGAGAGAGAGAGAGAGAGACAGGTTTAAGACAGTGGGGTTAAAAAGCATTAACCCTTAACCCTGAAGCTCCACAGCTGCAGTTCCTTTGGTGTCCAGCAGAGGCGCCACAGTGAGTCAGTCCCCATAGACTCCCATGTTAAAACTTTCCACCATAAATAAACGTGTTTACAGCCTGATACAGAAACTGCTTTGGTCTCTGTAGATAATGTCCCGCTTCATAACAGCTGTACAGGGAGGATGTTTCTATAACTCACCTGTTTAAATAAAGTTTGAATTATTAGGGGCGTGGCCTCTCTGACTGACAGGTGGATGGTGACACAGGCGGTTGTAGCTGCTAGCTGTCTGCTAGGCTTCACCTCAACTAACTGAAGTCCCTGAATTGAACCTCTGGACCGTGTTTGTGCTGTTGGAGCCTTTTGGAGCATTTTTAATGCAATTATCTGACCAATAATATGGCTGCTGTGGCTTCATTGTACAGACACATTCAATACTAGAGTATTACCTATACCTAGGGTATATTATGGGTTACTGACCAACAGGTAGGGTATAAGTGGGGATATAAACGTACAGGTAGGGTATACAGGGAGGTTCCACTTCAGCCAGAGCTGCTCTGTAGGCTCTGAAAGAAGACGAGCTGTCGATCAAAGTGCTGAACTCCTCCAGAGCCTGAAGGCAAACAGACATTAAAACACTGTTAATGCACTGATCCAAGCTGATTAAAGACTTTGAATAATCTCTCGATGCGACCTCTGAGGTGCTTTTCTGCCAGTCCAGACGTCGCAGAGGGGCGGAGTCCAGCGCTGACAGGATGGACAGGTACGAGTTAAAGTTATTGAGCTTCCTCAGGTGCTGCAGAGAAAAGAAAGAATGTGTGTAACAAACTGTTCTGCACTGAAACAGGAAACTTTCAAAGAAACGAAAGAAACTAAAAAACTCAGATGATGAGGCGTCACCTTGGCTGAACATTCAGATCTTTACTTTGCTGTGTTGTAAATTCAAATTTAAATGAGAAAAAAAAACTTGGTAATCCATATTGACAAAGTTCAAAAATGTTTTTGGAAATTGAAAGAAAATTTTATTTAAAAAAAAAAAAGGGCAGCACAGTTGGGACCTTTCTGTGTGGTGTTTGCATGTTCTTCCCATATTTGTGTGGGTTCTCTCTGGGTTCTCCTGCTTCCTCCCACAGTCCAAAGACATCCAGTCAGAGGGGTTGGTTACCGGGTGATACTAATAGTACTAGCAGCTAACCACAGTTTGGAGCCACAGCAAAGATTTCATATTTGGTCTGTAATAAATTTGTAAAAATATCGAAATCTTGTTTTCAGTTTGTCAGTCTCAGGTAATGAGTGTTGGTGGAGCGGCTGCTCTCCATGACTGGTGGAGTGCCAGCAAGACGTTTTCTGCTGACAGCCTGTAAATACCTTCATGATCTTCAGGAACTTCAGCAGCAGCCGCTCTCTGTCCTGAGGTTTGTCCTGAAGGATGATGACAGAACGAACCCTGAAATCACAAAAAAAGAGTTTAGTTTCAGAATGCTGGGCAGTATAAAGAATGACTTTGTCTGTCACAAAGTCTATAACACTGCTATACCAGAAGGAGACGTTGTTGAAGTGTTGAGTGAACTCTGTCAGGTTTGGACTCTTCTCCTCATTCTGCTCTTTAGACCACAGCAACACCTCTGGAAGCTGGACAGGTGAGATCAGACAGGTGAGAACAATCAAGTCTTTGTCATCCCAGTGTGCCAGACCTGTGGTCTCTGGCAGGTTGATGAAATATATAGACAGTAATTCAAAAACATAGTAAAAAAGCCAAAAGTCCTTTGACAACAGTTCATGTTGGATCGAAACACTCATACTGTGAGCCAAGAGATAACGCAGCCCTTTCACAGAGCTGCACATTACAAAGATTTATGAGCGCTGCTGGAAAAAGTAGCAGGAGTATCAACAAGGAGATGGCTGTTTGTGGTCCATCACTTGCTGTCTTTTGAAAATCACCCTTACTCTGTGCTTTTACAGGCATACATTTACCTGTTTCACTATTGCCATAATCCAGGTGAGACAGGTAGGAAAGAGAGATAGGTGTGTACCTCGATCTTACTGAAGAGCTCAGCATCCAGCAGAGTCAACTGTTCAGCTAAATCCTGACTCCTGAAGTCCAGAAGAGTTCCTGGTCTAAGGAAGTGGGGACAGAAACATGAAAAACTGACCAATAGCATGCATTAATCCAGTCCGGAGTGAAGGGTTACCTGGCAGCGACTCCCTTGGCAGCAAGTGGGCGGAGCGACTGAGGTGAACAAATTAACTGCCATTTCTTCTCCATCTTTGACAGGATGTTGGAGCGCAGCTGGTGGGCCAGTCCCAGCTCTCCACCAATCAGAAGGCTGAACACCAAATCCATCAGCAGCTGCAGCACATCAGAGTCGAGCTCTATGGCACTGCACACACAGTATTGACACTGATGAGACACAGCCATAAATATGTGGACATCTGGTCATATGTGACAGCTTAATGTTCTCTGAACATCCATTTCCACGCTCCCCATACTGAGAGATTTACAGCACTTAAAAGCCATAAACAGAAATCAAAAAATTGCAAAAACTTTTGATTTTGTCTTCTAAAAAAATAAATACAGTACTAGTCAAAAGTTTGGACAAGTGTCATATTCTCTCTTTACAGTCTCAAAACAAGAAGAAATCAGGATGCTCAGTCTGTATCCTACAGGCTTCTCTTTGGAGGTTCCCAGTCTCACCTAAAGGCTAACACTGCCCATAAACCCTGAAACTGAGTCCTTCACAAAGAATGACTCTGGAAACAGGATATGAGAGATGGTCCTCTGTAAACACAGCCACAGTGCAAAGACCTGGGCACGCAGTCTTCATGAAGATATGTGTGTTGAAGTGTGTGTGTGTGTGTCTTACCATAGTTCATCCACCACACTGACCAGCAGGTGAAAAGTGTTTTTGGCAGCTGTCAGGTTTGTAGGTTCCCGTCTGTCACACAGGTGTCTGTATGTGTTGGAGGTTAAAGATTCACAACAAACAGAGTTTGGACAGACAGACAGGCCCTCACAGGGACTGTGGGCTCAAGGTGTTCATGGTAAAAATAGGAGTTTTTTAGGCAGAGGCTTCTCTCTGACCCTGTTCTGTTTTCCTATAAGTAGTAAACCTTTGGCCAAAATGTGGCCCGCATCAGCAGTTTTCTATGGGTCGCATTTGGCCGTAAATCTGACTGCCTAAACTGAACCACAGCTCCACCTTGCGTGGATGAGATGTCAGATGTCTTGTAACATCTGAGACACATCTGGCCCACTCAACACTTTCTGTAGCCTACATCAAGTCCGGCTTTAAGCAAATCTGGCTAAAAAGAGTTTCTAGTACCATTAGTGAGGTGTAAGTGTCAAAAGATAAAGGCCCAAATGGGTCTGCTAACTAGAAAATCACTGAAACATTCATTCTTAAAGCTTAGTCCAAATCTCTGAATGTATATCATTAAAATGAAAGTCTGCAAATACTTTTTTTAACCAGCAAAATATGGCCTTCAAGATTAAAAACCTATTTTCCAAGACTGCCCTGAGCAAGGCAGCAGGTAAGGATTGGTTACAACAAACTGGAACAGGTCAAACCTGAATTCTATAAAGACTCACATCATCTGCATAAAAAGACATTTTCCTGATGTTTCTTATTTGGTCCAGGCTGCATTCGCTGGAGCTTGAAGGAGACAACAGTTTGATGGAGCTTTTGGTCACAGACTGTTTCTGCTTTTGTGTTTGAGGAATTTCAGAAAAACAGCCATTTGTTTTAATAGCACTGTGCTTCTTTTTAATTATTTCCTTGACGCAGAGAGCAAACGTCAGTAAGTGATCAGCATCAGTCCCTGAAGGTGTGTTTGAGGATATCTGTGCTGGAGTTTGCTGATAACGTCGTTTGGACCGATGAAGCTCCTGTAGGTGCAGAGAAAGGCTTCGCGGTACAGGTCCTGCTCTGCAAATGCACACATTTAACAGATGTAATGTTTGACTGCTTTCTTTCAATAGTTTTAAATTAAAAACATTTTGTGTCAGACTGATGTTAAAAAACCAGTTCATGCATTAGTTTATTACTTCTCGGCTAGGCTGTTGTAAATCCTTATCATCAGGCTGAAAAAGCTCTCTAAAAACATTCGGTTTATCCAAAAAGGGAGTACTTCCTCTCCACTGATGGGTTCTCTGTCAGCTCTTGTAGAATCTTTATTTTACTCTATAAAGTCCTTTGAGGAGACTGGCATTATCAGCTGTCTCTGCACTGATGCACAACCAAGTGTTCAAATGTCAGTTTCTGGAGACTTTGGAATATTTCCTGTTAAATGTAGGCTGTAAATGATCTGCAGATGGCAGTTTTATGGAGAACACTGTAGCACCTTACAGTTCTTAGGTGTGCACACAAGTTGCTGATCTGAAACAGTCTCTCAAATATAATTTAATATCTTCCCCACACAAGTTTCTGTCAACACAGGCTCTTACCTGAGCTACTGGTCTGTGTAGCATAGACCAATAGGACATCAGGTGAGGCTGCCTTTACATCTGGCCCCTCCTCCTCCTGAAACACAGGTTAGAGGTCAGAAAACAGGTTCAATGAAAGATATAAAGTAGAGAGGTCAAAGTTCGGAGAAGCACCTCAGACTTCATGGTGATTCTGCTGAGCATGTTTTGCTGGTCAGTCAGTAACACCTCGTCCTGCTCCTCATTACTGCTGCACTCAACCTCCTGCTGGACACTCTGGGAACTGCAGGACAGACAGACAGCTCTGAAGGTGTGTGCAGGTGTATGTTTGGAGGTGTATGCAGGTGTGTGCAGCGTCTCACCTGTCTCCACTCTGACTGTCTTCGGTTTGTCTGTCGTCTGAATCCTGATGTTAGAGACAAGAAAAATTTGGTGATGACAAAAAGACAAAACTATGAAAACATGTTCAGACCTCACTGACCTGCTGCTTCTTCTTCAGTGGTAGAATTGGAAGAGGAACCAGCTCAGGTGACGGGGTGAAGTCTGGGTCCAGGTGTGTGTCCAGGTTTGTGTGTGAGAGCTGGTAGGAGGCGTCGACCTCTCGATGTCTGCTGTTGTATCTCTGACTTAAGGCCTGAGACCTCTGATAGAACATGACGGGAGACTGATCACTGTACGACGAACAGAACTGAAGGTACTGATGGACTGAAGACAGACAGGAGAGAAATGGTTTAATTGATTTTCCAGCTGTGTTGATTATCAATGAGTTCTCTCTGTCTTCACTCACTGTGTCGTTTTTTCTCAGGGAGGGGAGGGGGCGTCTTGCTGGGGGACAAGGGGGAGGAGACAGGTTCATCACATTGGGCGTCGCTCTGGTCCTCAGAGGTGGAGTCAAACTCGAAGCAGAGCTGGGTCTGGGCGCTTGTATTACCTGAAGTTCACAGACAGACAGGCAGCGTGAGAGACTGACAGACAGACAGGCAGACAGACAGTTCACTCAGGTGTGTCCTCACCTGTGGTGCTGCGTCGTCTCTTCTCTGGCAGGGCGGGAGGGGGACAGGAGGAACCAGGGAGAGGGGGGAGTGTGTCTGACGAGGACTGGTCTGTGTCGAGGAAAGCGTAGTCCGGATCTTCGTCTGAAGGCAAGATACAGAAAGTCATAACGCTGTAGACCAGGTCTAACAGAGTCCACCTCTACAGCCACCTCTTTAAACTGAAACTATTTTATAAGCAACAATTATCAAATCAGTTTATGACTGAGAGTTTGATCAGCTCAGACACATTCATGTAAGCAAATAAAAACCTTCATGCTGCAGAGAGAAATCACTCAGAAATGAAATGATGAGTTTCTGTCTTCATGAAATCCACAATAGACTCCTCCTGGACATATCAGTACAAACTGTTTGGCTCCATCTCCAAGTCAGGTGAGTTAAATGTCTGTGCTTAAAAGCCTGATTGGATATATTAACTTGGTAAATATGAGACGACGTCCAGAGAAAACTATGGCGTGATGTACTGGAAGTGAAGTAGAAGTGCTGTGTAGACTCAGAGAGATATGTGAACACAGGTGAGCCTGTGATGTGCTTCAATGGTTAATCTTATTTTACTGGAGCACAAGTGGAACCCTGTGTCTGTCACACGACGTCCTTTTTTCTGTTGGACAACTGAAGAAACGTCTCATAACAAAATGTGTAAAAGTTCATCCTTCTGTTCGTCTTCATGGACACCAAATGTCAGGTTTTTGTGTCAGTGAGGATGAATTAATGAGTGATGTATTTAATAGGAAATCTGTTTTATCACCCAGTGACTGGGTGACCTTTTTCACTCAGCTCGCCTGCTGGGAGGCAACCCGTCTCCAAACAATTGCAGCGCGACTCAGACTGACTGCTGTCCCTCTCAGACAGATTGGAGAAGGTTTGCAGATAATTTCCATCTGATTTCAGTTTAATTCAATTCAATTTTGGTTATTCAGCACCAAATCACAATAGTCGCCTCATGGTGCTTAAATATATATAAACAAAGGCAGACTGCCAGCACGCTATAATAAATGAGAGTCAGTTTTAGGACAGTTATGTTCAGTGAGTTGAGCGGCTGTAATCACAGCGCTGTGGTACAAAGTAGCAAAAATAAATATGAGTAAAATTTGAATCACAAGTTTGCAGCTCTCATTATATTTGTGTAAATATTAGTGAATATTTTTTGTAACTGTACATTTAAAAGCCGTGAGCTGAGCGCCGGTGTGATCTTGCAGTTACGTCTCTGAACTCTGACTGCATGCAGTTAATATGAATTTCTGTATCAGTTGACGATGTGCGATTTTTGCTGATTTATCACAGTTAATCACCATATTACCACAAATAGATTGCATGTAACTGCTGACTCAGCCTGACTCCGCCTCATCACCACTTTAAAGATGGCAGCTGACTGCGAGCAGTTGCAGACCCGGTCCCCAAAGCAGCTATTTTAAAGGCACGCGGTCACTATCATTTTGGTTATGCTGCAGTCTCCAACCACTCGTGCCTGTGGTGTGGCTGTAGCTTAATGCTTCACTTTCCAAATGTGGCCTTTTTCTGCCTTTTGAAGGTGGAAAATCTTATTTTGTGCATATGGACACAAATGAGAGTGGACAGATGATATGAAGTGCTGTGGCTATGTTGGAAGAAAACCTGCAAACAGCTTAAAGTTCATTTCTATCTCTTTTTTTCCGCTTAAATCTTTAAATCTCCATCTGTCATATTATCATCTTCAGAGCTTCTGATCTGAACAGGAGATGTGAGGTGAAGATTTAAACAGGAGAATAAATAAAATAACAAATCTGAAACAAACTGAACCCACTGAGATGTGAATGCAGCTTGTTGTAAACTGCTACAGACCTTCGTAACTGCTCTGTTGAGCCACACTGCAAACATATGCCAAACATAAATTGAATGTTCTGCATAACTGTAACCCTTTGCACTCCCTGGTGTACTGACTTATTTCATGAAACACGCACATCGCATCATTGGTTTTGCATCACTTTGTTGTTGTTTGTCATGAAGTATAATGAGGAGGAAATGGCTCCCCCTGCAGGAGAGCTTAAAACCACTTTCAGGTCTGAACTGATTTTGGGCACCACGCTCTGATGTTGTTTAACCACAGAGGCGTCCTCTGCAAATCAATTTGTTAAACACACTCCTGTTTCTGGTCTTCACACTGACAGGTGTGAGTCCAGCAGGAGGCAGCAGTGAGCCTCAGGCCAGCATCATTGCAGACAGGAAGCAGCAGCAAGCCCAGTTTCCTATTTCTGCGACCTCACAGGAAGTGATGTCACTGACACCCACTTGCTGCTGACGGGAAACAAGCACCACAGTGTGTGTGTGTGTGTGTGTGTGTGTGTGTGTGTGTGTGTGTGTGTGTGTGTGTGTGTGTGTGTTACCAGTGTGTGTGTCCTGAGTGAAAGAACCTGCAGAGTGTCGCTTCAAATAGTCGTCCTCACAGTCCTGAAACACGCAGGAAGAAGAAAATATGAATAAATCGTAGAAACAATCAGACGGAGCTATTTTATTTATTTTATTTCTGTGGTTTACACACACACACACACACACACACACACACACAGGCAAAGAATCTGTTTTGATCTGTACTGCAGGTAGATTTAATCTGGATTAAATCAGGTTTGATTCTGGATTAAACCTAGATTGGAGCCTGTTTCCAAAGAGTTAAAAAAAAAAAACATAAAACAGATCAAAATGGATCAAATCAACATATCAAATGTATCCATGGAAACAGGCATAAATATAGAAAATTATAAAGCGTAAATGTGAATCAGGTGAGCGTACCTGTTCGGTCTGTGTTTCTATTTCAGGCTCTCTTCTCATCGGTGCTACTATGGCAACCCTGCAGGGGGTGGGGTTTAATGTTGACTGACGCTTTTTTGGAGGCAGGGCTGGAGGACTGAGACAAACAGACAGGTTACACCTTAGCTAAAACCACACCCACCAGTGATGTCACTGCTGTGGAGTACACCTGTTGATGAGCGCAGCCAGGTGTGAAGCTGAAGTACTTCAGGTTGGCAGAGACTGAAACTGAGCATGTGCAGCACAGGTGGCGGTGGTTTCCTGTGTATTATAATCAGGTGGCACAACATGACACCGCCCACGATGTACGCTGTAAATTCCTGACATTTAGCAGGTGGAAACTTAGGCTGCAGCGTTTAGTATGAATCACTGCACATCAAACAGCACTCTGTGGGATCTACTAGCTACATCATATTTCTGAATTCTGCCAAAGAAATAAACACAAAAGCTCCAGTTGTGTCAGTAATTTGTTGATATTTGATTCAGGACCACACTCATCCTGGGAAGGATGAGCACATGAGGGTGAAAGATGAGCCTCTGCTCTTTTCCCACAGGTAGAAACCAGTAACCTGAGCTGTAATACTCAGTGACAAACACATTGGTTTTAATAACAGCTGATATCATCACAGTGTAACTCAGCTGGACATCAGCAACATCAATGTATCCAGTTAGGAAGCAGATACAATCTCACCTGCACAGGTGCAGAGCAAAGTGACAACAGGCGCTTATGGCCATACCCCCCTGAGCACACCTCTCAGTTTGATTTCTTTATTCGTACATTTCTCTGATCTCAGGAGCTGAGCGGGTAAGCTAAGTCTGTAAGGAATGTAAAGTTTTACCAATAAAGACAAACAGATTATAATGAAGGTCTCAGCTTGATAGGTTTTAAATATTTCAGTGCAGTTTGGGAGGATGAGACATTTTAAATCATGTTGGGAAAATGAATCCATTATGAACAGATCCGGACTGGATGAGCTGGGAAATGACTGGAGCCTGAACTGGATGTGGGCCTTATCTAGTCTGGATCAGTGATCCTGTGCCGTTTGGATCCTCCTGCTGTGCAGGTGGACTCGGACATGGTTTGCTGATCCGTTATAGAGCCTATGATCACCGATTTAGGTGATTTCAGTGGAAAATATGTCGAGATTCATACTCTGAATTTCAAACATCAAAACTTTCAAAATGTTGACAATATTTAAGTCACTTTAAATCCATTTAGTTCAGTTTTCAGTTTTAAAATCATTTCAGCCTCATCTTCACTCAAACATTCACATCATCTTCTGATCCGGACATTTTTCCATCCAAAGTGTGTTCTGTGTGTAAAGCTTCATCCAGATCAGTGTGATGTAACAGTGATGCTACAGTAACTACCGTAAATGTTTCAGAGGAACTGACTGACAGTCTGACAGCTGCAGCTGCCTCATTATAAATCCGTGACATCATCGCTGTCTCCGCCCTTACAGGCTGATGACGAGTGAACGACTGTAAAAGCTTCATGTTACAAAATAACAAACTAACGTCTAACTGGGATTTCAGAGCTTGTAGAAACACAAACGTCTGCAGATGAACTCGCTCCTCTGACGCTCTGACAGCCACTTTATGAAGAAGGAAATGAATGGGAGTGTCAGACAGGTGGTTCAGGTGCAGCAGGAGGGGCGGAGTCAGAGAGACACTCAGAGGTTGTTGGATAAAACCTGCCAGGTTAGGCTCACAGAGTCTGTTACCCCGTAACTGACTCAGAGTTGGAGTTAGCTCTTCTGGAATCGGAAACCAGAGTTTCCTCGTTTTAGGGTTAACAAACCCAGAGTTGTAGCTAAACCTGCTTCCTGGAATAGGGTCCTGGTGCTGTCATTGTGATTCATGCTATAAACACTCAACAGAAATATAAACGCACAAACCCAAAAGGTTAAAATGACCTTAACATGCCTGTGCACTACATCCCACAGGCCACTACTGACAATCTGATGATGTCTATGTGCCACAGATGCGTGATGCCAATGGTGGACACACTCAGCACTGAGTGCTGTGAACTCTGATCGCTGACTGCGCTGTGTTCACTCTGTAATAACACAAGAACTGTTGCATAAAGATCTGAAACACTGGTTGCTATTGAAGTCTGAAATTATACTGAGTATATACACAAATAATTGTGCTTATGCATTGTTGATTAGTTATGAGATGAAGTAGAAAAACTGTTCTGTTGAGTGTAAATAAACTGAATTGAATTGAACCTCAAAAACAGAGACAGCTGCTCTCTCCTTATCCCTCCTCACTGCTGGGAGCCTGAGACAGTTCCTGCACCCTGTTGCACAGGAAGTCAAGCTCCTCCAGGATGGCACCTCCATTCATTATGTCACAAGAAGGTTTGCTGTGCCTCCCAGCACAGACTCAAGAGGGTGGAGAAGAGACCAGGAGCTGGGCCATTGAATGAGGAGAGCAGCAGCAGGAATGAGATCTGCTGCTTTTTGAGAGGAGGAACAGAAGGAGCACTGCTCCGCAAAATGTCCTCCAGTGGAACTCCATGAGGGTCTGACGTCCTTCAGCAGGTCCTCACAGCAGGACCTCACAGCACCGTGCAACTTGACTGGCATGCTGTTCAAGCAGCAGGTTCACACTGAGCACATGAAGCAGATGACTCTTTGACATCTGTCACATGTTCTCAGAAAAACGATCAGATAACTGCGCTCTGCTCTCTTTAACTGTGTTGCAACTGTAGATAAGCAGCAGTTACAGAAAACGTAGAGCAGTGAGCGTCTTCCCTCCTCCTCGGGTCTTACGTGTGTGTGTGAGCAGCTGGAGGAACTGTGCAGATACTGATTCATGCCTGAACTTGCTGCAGTTCCATGTCATTAACAACATTTATCAAAGCCTGTCTCACCTCTTCAAGGAAACAAACCATTTCAGATACACACTTTAGACACGATCACCTGTTTATGATGTCTGGATCTCTGGCTCCGCCTTACTGAGGACATCATTGTGACCATCATCATGAATGTTTAGCCAGAGCTCCACGGTTCATGGCACTGAAGATACTCTGTGAGTGTCTAAGAGTCTGCGGCGCAGTGACTCAGAGTGTGACCCGTTCACAGCAGCGCCTCCATTATCAACCCAAGATCAGCCGCCACAAACAGCTTAAACCTCTCTGTTCTATTAAAAGACCCTGAAACTGCCTGCTGTCGCCTCTTCAACACTCCCACTTCTTCTTCTTCTTCTTCATGCAGTATCGTGCAGTTAACAGAGACAGGAAGTGCAATATGTGTGTGTGTGTGTGTGTGTGTGTGTGTGTGTTGGGGGGGGGGGGGGGGGTGATGTGCTGTTTGCTCTACTTCCTGTTTCATCCACAGCTCTATTTCTGTTTTCTGTCATGTTTTCTGTCTGAGTGAAGCTGAGCCAGACTGAGTCAAACTCAGTCACACTGGTCCAGACTGAGCCAAACTGATCCAAACTTGTCTAAGCTGATCCAAACTGGTCCAGACTGAGCCAAACTGATCCAAACTTGTCTAAGCTGATCCAAACTGGGCCAGACTGAGCCAAACTGACCCAGACTGAGTCAAACTGAGCCAAACTGCACCAGATTGGGCTGAACCCATTTATCTGTTTTTGTGTAATTGAAGTGAGTGAATCTGTCTGCCGTGCTGATGTCAGTTCAAACTCACCTCTGTTCCTCCTGGGGCATCACCTGGATGATGGGATCTGGGAGGGGCATAGGAGGTTTGGGAGGAGCTAAAAGTATCTGCCCCTCCCTTCTCTTCTCTATCTCCACCCCTTTGTTCTCCTTCTCGTCAGCTGGATTCCTGCAGGTTGACGTTTCTTGGTCATCAAACGTTGAGGACTCCGGTTGGACAGGAGACAAGGGGACGGAGCCTTCTTGTCTCTCTGCAGCCAATCGAACCAGTTCCTGATGAATCCATTAGATCAAAATTTAGTAAAAGCAGCTTCAGAAAAGACAAAAATATATAGTCATTGTCTTGTTGCCATTGAGAGACTAAGAACAGTGGGGCAGGTAGATGTACAGGAAACAGATCCTCATCTTCTTTCTGCAGTGATACAGTTGGTAGTAGATCAGCAAAAAATAACATAGTTCCTACATGAAACTGTAGATTTTTTTAGGACAAGATTTGAGGAAAAAAATGAGTTGTATTTTTTGGTTCTCTGAGCACCTTTCAGTTCCAGAAGAACGAAGAGAAGGTGGGCATATATATACAGTCCCAGTCAAAAGTTTGGACACACTCATCCATTCAAATGAATCGGGGCAGTATTCTGATGAGCAGCTAAATGGTGCCACCTTCTACAGGGACACGACTGAGAGTATTATGGCCGACAGTCTTAACCTCCTGGTTTGGCAGCTCTAAGAACTACAAGGAACATCAGCTGAATAGGTTGGTGAGGATGGCCAAAAGGATTATAGGTGTTCCCCTCCCCTCACTGCTGGACAGAGTGTCAGGCATGCTAAAAGACCCTTACCATCTGTCTCACAGCCTGTTCTCCCTGCAATCTGGGAGAAGGTTCAGGAGCATCAGCTATAGATCCTGCAGACTTTTCAACAGCTGCTTCCCACAGGCTGAGAGAGCACTAAACAAACTGTGACCAGGGACCTTCTTTGTGCAGTTATTCTTGTTTTGCACAATCCTAATTGCACAGTACAGCATATGCATGTGAACACTCACTACTCACTACTCAGCATGAAGGCTGCTGGCCTTGTTGCTGTTTTTATTTCTTAGTATATTTATATTTTAGTTATATTGTTTTTAACTTCATTTGTGCTGCTTCGTTCCAGGCAATACACTATTTCGTTTGTGTTGTACCTGCAACTGCAGAAATGACAATAAAGAATCTTAAATCTTGAATGTCTGCAGCTGATATTTTCCTAAATGCCTCAAGTTTGTCCCCTAAAAATGGAAATTAGCAGCATTGATGATGTCAAACCTGTGGATTTCACCCCCAATGTAATGAAGTGCTCTGAAAGGCTGTGCCTAACACACATTAAATCTTCACTTACAGCTACCCTGCACCGACAGGTCAACACTGCCCACCCTCAACACTGCTCATCATCCCAGCAGACAGGGGACCAAACTGCTAAAGCTGGGTATCAGTGAGCGCACATGCAGATGGTTTAAGGACTTCTTAACAAACGGACTACAGCCTGTTAGACTGGGGACTCATCACTACCCCGCTCTTACACTCAGCTCAGGAGCCCCTCAGGGCTGTGCACTGAGCCCACTTCTCTACTCTCTTCACACCCACAGCTGCACACCAACCCACAACACCAACTTAGTCATCAAGTTTGCAGATGACACCACTATGGTTGAATCAATACAAACAGTTCTATTCGATTCTATTTTTGATGATGCAGCCATAAGTAGTGACGGTGTCATGTATAAAGCACAGACAGGAATGACTTCAGTGGTGCTTTAAATTTCAGGGTTACACAGTTAAAGTGAGACATGACTACACATCTGCTACAAATGAGTTCACATCTTTAAAGTGCTTGTTTGGAGGCTTTAAACAAATTAATGTGATAACATGTCCAGATATGAGATTTAAATTGAGGCTGGAATATCCACAATTGTTTATTAACTAAAATGTTGGAAGCTATTTATATATTACGTGTAATTTACAGTTGGGTCCATAAATGTTTGGACATTGGCACAATTTTTGTGGTTTTGCCACCTCAGTGGATTTTAAATCTAAGAGTCAGGGAGTGCAGAGTTCCAGCTTTAATTAAAGTGGGTTTAACTAAAGTTTTTCATTAAATGTTCAGGGATCACAGGCAATTTTATACAGTTTTCAGAGGTTCAAAATTGCTCGAAGAAACAAACATAAATTTAAATATAAGTACTTTTTTAATGTGTGGGTGGAAAAAGTCTCAGACCTGTGCAGACTCTTTATATGTTTCCCGGTAAAATCTAATCTGACTTCCTGTTCCTGAGTGTAACCAGAGGTTTGCACCTTGTTGTAAAGACTCTGTGTTTCCATCCAAGAATGCATCTCTTATTTGCAGACCTTCACAGTGATCCTCCTGCTTCCTCCAGTGTTCCTGACTTGTTTCGATGTTTTCTTTTAACCATGGAAATCATTCTGTCAGCTACTTTCTGAGGTCTTCCTGGTCTTTTGGTGTTGTAGAGCTGCTCAGTGCAGTCCTTCTTTTTTAACAAAGCACCATATTGTTGACTTGGACACTCACTGATTGGGTTATTTGGGTTTTCCAGCCCAATGATGGTCCCCCTCACCCACATTGACATCTTTCATGTTGATATTTCCAGTGAACAGTTCAACACTTTGAATCAGCTCCAGATCTTTTTCAGCTTCATAATAAGGGAGCAATCCTCACCTGGTCCTCAAATTGTCACTTAATCATCCAATTACTTTTGAGCCTCTGAAAATTGGGACTGTGTATAAAAATAACTGTAATTCCTAAAGTATTAATGCTAAACTTTAGTTAAACCCCTCGAATAAAAGCTCACATCTTGATTGTTTGATTTAAAGTCTCCTGACATGGTGCACCAGGTCAAAATCAAAAATGTGTCATTGTCCAAAATCATATGGGCCTATCTGTAAGTACAAATGCTGGCAAAATTAGCATGAGTGTGCTGAAGAAAGCTGGATCTAAAGGTGTGAATGCACTCAGGAGCTGTGGTCCAGCAATGACTGCAATGACCATCATTTAGTGTTGCTTGTAAGAAAGATAAAGGCAACAGGAGCAGAAACGCATTCAGAAGATTGATGAAAATATTTGTATTGATTCTATCAAAATATATGTTGGGAAGCAGAGGAAGTTAAACCTGTGGTGAAGTCATTATCATTTTAAATGTATGAATGTGAGTGGAAGCCAATGAGTGGACCAATGACGCTTTGAGGGAAGGGAACTGAAGCCAGCAGGTGAAGTCTGATAGGATCATTTATCAAAGAATATCAATTATTAAATGAAAATTTACATTTAAATGGAAAAAGCTTTTTTTTTTTATTTTTCAGGGCAAAGTACCAAACAGTATTATTCTAGTTGTTATTGCCATTTGTTTTGGCATCAGAGCTGTCTGAGTTCAGGTGGTTCCCACACTGAGTTCACTGGTTTCACTTCAGGTTTTATCGCTGAAAAATTATTCGTTTCGGTTTTTATGAGTTTCAATGTTAGTCGTGCACATTTGAAGAAATTCTGACATTACAGCAGAAACACTGGAGCCACAGAAACATCTGGAACAGAAGATGATGAGACGTCTCCGTCTGCTCATCGTCTTTATTTGTCTCGTTTATCACCCATCATCCCCTGTTTTTACCCCTTCATTTATTAGTGTTTATTTTCAATGTTTTAAACTCAGTTCTAACTGTAATGATATCTTTTTGGTATGATTGTTATGAAACTAAAGACATTTCCTGTAAATTCAGTTTTTATTTAAATTTTTTTAAGAACACATAATCTCAGTCTGATTTCAGTCAATTCAAATATGTTTCTAAGTTAAATAAATAAGTGTAATTAAAACAACATCATCAAACATGTGCTACAATCAGCTGACTTCAGTTTGAGATGGTGAAGTGGAGCCTGCATCCAGAACAGAAACAGCAACATCTGCGCAGAGTGCTTCACCTGTACCTGCTTCACCTGTACCTGCTTCTACCACAGAGCCTCTGTGGGGACAGCTATGAAGCACTTTTTGGGCGGAGCTTCAGCTCGGTCAGGGGTGAGCAACTTTTATATAAATGTGGGATGTTTATGATTATTTTTGTACTTTTACTTTGCATTTTCATTTCCATTTACAAAATTATGGAACTAAAAAGATTGATTTTATTGATTTGTTTTATTATGAAACAACAATTATGGAAAGGGGGAAAGCTCTATTAGCGTGTAAGCAGGAGTTTATTCTGTATTTGTGCAAATCATGACTCACGTTTAAAGAATTAAAGAATCGACTTTGGTTATGAATAAATAAATAATAAATAAATGCAGCATACACCAGCAAAAGAAATGAGAAAAATCAGCCAGATTCAGTTTAATCTAATGCAGACGCAGATCAGACAGGAAGGTCAGATAAAGCTGATTTGAAAAACATCTGAAAGAAACTGCAGACGTCAGATGAAACCAGAGGGAATGACGGGAGCGTGTGGAGCAGGAGAGCATCTCTGGGGTGACAAACGTAGCATTTGGTGATATCTGTGGATTTCAGAATTTAAGTAGTCACTGAGTGCAAAGGAGTTTCATTCAAGCATTAAAAACAATCCACATAAAATGATGCTGGTCCATCTGTAAATGGGGACTGTGTATGAAACCCAATGAAAGCTTCAGAAAGAGCCGCTGTTCATGCTCATCTGGTTTTTGTTCAAAGGGAGCTGCCTGAGCTGAAACAAAGATTGTATTTGTGTGGGACTGTCATCTAAGGTCCATCCATTCACTTCTGCTTATCCTGTTCAGGGTCGCGGGGGGGCTGGAGCCTATCCCAGCTGATATAGGGCGAGAGGCAGGGTACACCTGTGCAGGGGTGGCTGTAGCTCAGTAGGTAGAGCAGGTCACCTACTGATCGGAAGGTCAGTGGTTCAATTCCTGGCTACTGCTGGCTGCATGCCAATGTATCCTTGGGCAAGATACTTAACCCCAAGTTGCTCTCCGACCGTTCTGTCGGAGTATGAATGTGAGTGAATGTTAGATGATTAAAGCACTTAGCTTAATTAATCATGGAAGTGCTTGTATGAATGCGTGTGCATGGGGTAAATGTGAACGTGTTGTGTAAGCGCTTTGAGTGCTCATATCTGAGTAGAAAAGCGCTATATAAGAACTAGTCCATTTACCATTTACCAACGCAGAGAGACAGACAACAGCCACACTCACACCTATGGGCAATTTAGAGTGGCCAATTAACCTAACCCCAGTAACTGCATGCAGACACGGGGAGAACATACAAACTCCACACAGACAGAGAGTGCAATTCCACCTGGGCCTGGGCCTTTATATTAACCCTGAATAAAGTATTCAGGGTCAATATGAAAAAGTATTGAGGCCTCAGACTGGTTTAAAAAGCAACAAATAAAAACTGTTGGAGGTCTAATGTGAGCAGACGGTTTAGGAGCAGTGAGGGTTGATATGTGACAGTGTTACACAGCAGCACAAAGGTAATGTAAAGAGTGATGAATTATTTTTTCCTGAGTCATTATTGGGTGACATGGTGGTTAGCACTACTGCCTCAAAACAAGAAGGTCCTTGGTTCAATTCCACTGTGGCCCGAGTCTTTCTGTGTGGAGTTTGAATGTTCTCCCTGTGTTTGTGTGGGTTTTCTCCAAGTACTCTGGTTTCTTCCCACAGTCCAAAGACATACAGTTACTGAGTTAGGTTAATTGGTGCCCACAGGTGTGAATGGTTGTCTCTCTCTCTGTGTTGGCCCTGTGACAGGCTGGTGACCTGTACAGGGTGTATCCTGCCTATGTCAACTGGGATTGGCTCCAGTGACCCTGAACAGGATGTGAGGATCGACGAATCATCATTAATTGAGCGTGTGAAGTGTCCTCACACTGTTAGTTTCATGAATATTTAATCTGGGTTTTTTTCCACAGATGAAAGATTGAGTGATGACAGGAGGAACAACTGTTTTTAGAATAGACCACAAACTTAAAAGAATATTCCCCTCCAAAAATGCTCTCAGAGATAATTTCAGTTCCCGTTTGTCACAAGATCACTTTGAATATTGAGAAATGTTTTTGTGCACAGCAGAGCAAATTTGTAGAAGCCAAACTCAGTGACCACTTCTCCACGAAGCCAAACCGGACGAGAGCTCTGCAGACAAAGACGTCTTTGTCTACTGTTACTCAGTAACTCGGTGACGGGGTGTCTCATATCATTACTGTATGAATTATACTCTGCAGTCTTCATGGTACCACAGCTGATTAGAAACATCACGCTCACATGTTTTACTCTGTAAATGTGAATGAACTGCCATCAGCTGAGACTCTGAAACCATGGAGTCCAGATCACTTTTAGAACAATCCACCATCCCTTCCTGAGCCTGATCGAGCAGTTTTGGTTCCTAAATCAAATCAAGAAGCTACAAAAACCAAAAGTAAATGCCAAGTGAAAGTGAAATAAACGCCTGGCTGGAGATCTGCTCTTAGAGACGAAAGAAGCATGAAAAATACTGTTAGAGCAGCCGCGCATTAACGCTTTCAGGCTTTAAGTTCAGCTTCACAGTGAGATCCAGAAAGAGGCTTTATGGGCCAGTAACCAGTAAGTAAATGTGTTTGCTGATGACGTCATCATTAACTGTGCATGTCACTGTGCACGGATGTGTAAAAATTAAATATGCTGTCAGTAACACACCTCTGAGCACCTCCATGTCTTTATTCCTTTTTTTTTAAACACTGTCTTTTTATAAAAGTTTGTTTTCCTTTATACACACAGAAAAAAACACTAGGTACGAAAGAAGCAAATGTAAAATAATACTACCCTTCAATCATACCCCATAAAAGAAAGAAATAAAAACAAAAAACAAAATAGTAAACAAACAAATAAATAAATTCGGAAAAATAATCCCTACAAAGTAACCCCATTGAATCCCACCCAGGTCACTGCCATAGGTTTACACATTTCAACCTTACCTCTAACATAAGCGGGGCTTGTATTCAAAAAATGAATTCATCTGAAAAATCACTATACAATTTGAAAAGCGTCAAGAAAGGGTCCCCATATGTTTTTGAATTTCCCAATAGAGTGCTGAAGAGAGCATCTTATTTTTTCCAGTTTTAAACATGACATGAGGTCATATAAACACTGCTTATGTGTTGGAGGGGCAGCGCCATTCCATCTGATTAGGATTGTACGTCTGGCTAGCAAAGAACAAAATGACAGCGCCTGTCTTTTAGAGGCTGGTAAGGGCAACTCCTCGTCATTAAAACCAAAAAGAGCCAGGAGAGGGCTAGGTGTTATTGAAATTCTGAGGAACCTGGACAGGGTGTGAAAAACATCTGTCCAGAACTGATGCAGATTGGGACAAGTCCAGTACATATGAACCAATGTGGCCTCAGCAGTTTTGCATTTGTCACAGTATGGGGTGATTTCCTGATACGAGATAGTTTGCTTTTAGAAAAGTGGGCTCTGTGTACCACTTTAAATTGAATAAGACAGTGACGCACACACAAAGAAGATGTTTAGGTATGGAGGCCCATGTCTCATCTAGAATGGTCATGTTCAAGTCTTCTTCCCATAAAGTTTTAAGTTTGGATGAGGAGGTGTCTGTCATTTTTAGCATTTTATTGTACAATGACGAAATCAGGCCTTTACAAGTCAGGTTCAATGATAAGATGGTTTCTAACAACGTAAACTCTGGTAAAGAAACTGAGCCTGAAAGAAAAGATTGAATAAAACTTCTGGCTTGTAAATATCTAAAAAAGTGGGATTGTGGTAGACCATATTTATTGCTGAGTTGTTCAAATGATGCTATTTTCTTCCTTATTAAAAGGTCCTTGAAATGAGTGAGTCCCCTCCTGTTCCATTCTAAAAATACCCCGTCCTGAACAGATGGTTTAAAGAAATGGTTAGGCACAATGGGGCTTAAAGAGGAAAAATCATGGAGTTTAAAATATTCCTAAACTGGCCCCATATTCTCAGTGAATATTCACTACAGGATTTAAAATGGAATTAGGAGAGGAGAGTGAAAGTGGGGAACAGAGTATCTTTGTCACTCTGTAGTTCCATAGTCACCCAGTCAGGGCGGTCACTCAGATTATGGTAGAAATACCAGAACACTAAACTCCTAAGGTTGGCAGCCCAATAATAAAACCGGAAGTTGGGAGGGCAAATCCCCCCTCCTCTTTAGGTTTTGAAGGTGTATCTTATTAAGCCTTGGGTGTTTGGATGTAGGATGAGAAAATAGAGTCCAATTCAGTGAAAAACCTATTAGGAATGAAAATAGGTATTGCCTGGAAAAGGTATAGAAATTTGGGTAATATAGTCATTTTAATTGAATTGATAAGTCCTACCAAGGTCATGGAAAGCGGCATCCATTTTGTGAGGGATCTTTTCACTTGGTTCAGCAAAGGAGTCACATTCTCTTTAAACAGGTTTTTGTACTTTTTTGTCACCGTGATACCCAGATATGTAAATTTTTGTTTTTCAATTCTAAAAGGCAAATTGGTAAAATCTGGCATATTTACTTTATTACTTAAGGGGAAAAGTTCACTTTTGGTAAAGTTCAGCTTATATCCCGAGAGGTGGCCAAATTGGCTAAATATATTAAGGGCAAAAGGCAGTGAAGTTGATGGCTTGGAGATAAAAAGTAAAAGATCATCTGCATAAAGCGACACCTTGTGTTCTATACCATTTCTCCAAATGCCAGATATCTCCTTGCTGGTACGTAGGGCAATGGCGAGGGGTTCTATAACCAGATTAAAAAGCAGGGGGCTGAGAGGACAGCCCTGACAGGTGCCTCTTTGTAGTTTAAATGGCTTTGAGGTTTGGAAGTTAGTGCGAACTGTAGCGGATGGCTGATGGTACAGTAGTTTAATCCATAAAATGAATTTTTCCCCAAAACCAAATCTTAAGAACTGCAAAAAGATAGTCAAACTCAACCCGATCAAAGGCTTTTTCAGCATCAAAAGAGACAACACACTCAGCCGAGTCTGTGGGGCTGGAATAAACAATGTTGAGCAGCCTTCGTATATTAAAATATGAATGGTGACCTTTAATGAAACCTGTTTGGTCTTTTGAGATAATTGATGGTAAAGCGGGTTCAAGCCTACGGGCCAAAATCTTTTTTTTAACATCAGTATTCAGGAGAGAGATAGGTCTGTATCAGGCACATTCCATTGGATCTTTCCCCTTTTTTATAATCAGTGTGATACAGGCTTCGTAAAAAGGCTGAGGGAGGGATCCTAGTTTAAAGCAATCTGTGAGGATGGAACTAAGCTGAGCAGAAAGTAAGGTTGAAAATTGTCTATAGAATTCTAAGGGAAAACCATCCGGACCTGGGCATTTGCCAGATTGCATTGAGGCTATTGCTAAAGAGATTTCTGACTGAGAGATGGGTTCATCTAATCTATTTTTAAGTTCTGATGAAATTGCAGGAATGCGAAGTTTAGTTAAGAAATCATCAATCATGGTAGAGGTAGTTTGTGATTGTGAGCTGTAAAGCTTCGAATAGAAGTCCCTGAATGCATCATTAATTTTTCCGTGATCTGTGACTATATTACCATCCTGTTTTCGAATTTTAGGAATAGTTTGCCTTGCCCTAGAACTCTTAAGTAGGGTTGCTAACAGTTTATCGGTTTTGTCACCATGTACATAGAATTTAGATTTGTCATGCAAAAGCAAATGTTCGGCTGTGTGTGTTGTCAATAAGTCAAGCCTTGTTTTAAGTTCGACGCGTTTTTTAAAAAGTTCTGGGCAGTGGGTTTGAGCATATTTTACGTCAACCTCTTTGATTTGCTGCATTAGGTTATTCTGTTCACAGATGGATTGTTTTTTAAGTTTTGCTGAGTAAGAAATAATCTGGCCTCTGATGTAGGCCTTAAAGGCATCCCATACTATAAGGCTGGAAGTCTCTTGGGAAGAGTTAGTAGCAAAAAAGAAACTCATCTCATCCTGAATAAATTTTAAGAAGTTATCATCTGACAATAGAGTTGAGTTGAAACGCCACTGTCCTGCTCTTAGGGGAAGGTGAGAAAAAGAATGATAAAGTAGTCAATTCTTGTGTAAGATTTGTGTACGTGTGAGAAAAATGAATACTCCCTCTTATCAGGGTTTAAAGTACGCCACACATCGCATAGTCCATATTCAAAAAGAAAGGTCTGAATGACCGATGCAGACTTGCGTGAGACATTTTTAACAGATGAGCAGTCCAAGGCTGGGTCTAAACAACAGTTAAAATCACCCCCTAGTACCAGAGAATATTTATTAAGATCAGGTAGAGAAGAAAATAGTTGTTTGAAAAAATTCTCATCATCTGTATTAGGAGCATAAATGTTCACCAGGGCAACTAAGGTGGTGAACAGTTTCCCACTCACTATAACAAACCTGCCATATTTATCGGCTACCACATCATGGACCTCAAATGGAATATTCTGGTTCATTTCTTTATTCTGAGTTTGGCAACAGGAGTCTTCCTATTATCACAAATTGCCGGATAACAAAAACACCAAACAATACCATTAATGGGATTTTTTTTGTTTCACCAAATTGTGTTGCAGAAAGCGAGACTTTAATCTCAGCCTTCCTATGCAAACACAACAAGCTTGCTGTAAGAGTTTTGATGCAGTCCAGAAGTCTTTTTTTTTTTTTTTAAGTCAGAAGTCTCAATTTCCAGGTTTCCAGTCAGAATTTTCATCTGGAACGCCCACTCAACTCAGATTTCCCACTGGAAAAGTCAGAGCAGCCCCACTAACCCTGAGTTAACAATCCAAGATGGCGGCAATGAAGGTGTAAAACTTGTGATCGGTGCTGCTGCTGTTGTGTTTTGTGACTCGTTAAATAAGCCACATGCAGAGCAGTGACCAGGCTCCATGAATGTGCCGCAGCCAGGGCTGGACTGGGGCAAAAAATTGGCCCTGGCATTTTTGGCTTAGACCGGCCCACAACTATGTCTTAAAAGCATTTGGCACTGTCTTACTCTTAATCAGTGTGGGCATACCTTTTGCTAATAATACTTTTATACTTTTTTACACTTAGTTTAGTAATGCTTAAATTGCAAAGCTTTTACTTACTTAGCTTTTTTTAAAAAAAATCTTTTATTTTGCATTTAGTGCTTTTTAAAACATGTTTAACAGGTATAGAGGCTACAAATTAAAACTACTGTGCAGCCTTTCAACACACCTTTAACCTAATTATCTAAAATGCTATGATGTAGCCTAAAATGGACACTTGCTGCTCATCCAACACTTCTCGGCCTTGACCATTTGCTATTTTATCAGATTAAGGTACCATGGCTGCCAGATTTTAGAAAGTACGCAAATACCAATAAATATTGATACTAATCAATCGCCATTGCTCATCATTCTCATGTAACAGAGCTAATGTTACCTCCATCACCTCAAAGTCCCTGTATTATCCTAACATTACTACCTGCTTATGTACTAGACTTTCCCATTCACTCTGTAACTCGGTTTCCAAAGCCTGCATCTCTGGCTGCTCCTCTCTGTATCCCTGCTGCTGTCTTCACCTACAGCAGAGCCGACCCAAGCCTTGAAGGGGCCCTAAGCAAGATTTGATTTGGGGCCCCTTCATACCATTTCATTGTCCCCTGAACTTAACCGTTATTAATGCTGCAGGGTTAAAGTTGATTATTAATTTTTTTAGGATGCGTTACTGTTTCAGCCTTTTCAATTCAATTTTATTTATACAGCACCAGCTCACAACAAACAGGCACCTCAAGGCACTTTATACTGTAAGGTAAAGACCCCACAATAATTACAGAGAAAACCCAACAGTCATCCTAATCTTAAAAATAGAGAGGGTGTGTTATAGTGGACACACTAACCCACTATCTCTTGCTCGTGGTAACAATGCGGTCCCCTTGTAATATAGTCCGGTCAGAGACATGAGACGATGTCACATCAGGTGCAAACTTTATTTTCCATTGCCACACAATATGCACATACTCAGGCTGACCAGTAGAAGTGTGGTTTCTGAAACAGGTATAAAATGGTAACATTAAAATATCACTTCAACTAATAAATATCTATTTAGACTGCATCACAGTCATTCGAAACAAATTATCCTACAACAGTAAGGACAAGTAAGGTGAAACCGCACAGAAGCATCAACAGGCGAAAATCTCTCATTCTAGGGCCAACAGTGCCATCTACTGGACAGAATAATTCACTCCAGTGCCGTGCTGACATACGGTTTAACACCGAGCAGCTGTCAGCAGCAACAGGTATAAACATTACACGCTAACTTTGTTCGACACATATTAGCTCAACATAACTACAACATAACTGGTGAAGCACGAGGCTAGCACACTCACTTATATAACAACAACGGAGCCGCTTATACACTAACAGTAATAACTTTTATCAAACATGGCTAAATCTACGTGGAACAAAACAACAAGCACAATGCTCACAAGGTGAACTTACTCAGGCCAGCTTTAGTCCGATTTTGTCCAAAGTCCGATAACTTGTGTGCGGCTGCTCCATCCATCTGACTACGCTCTCCGCTGCTACGGCAGAGTGGCTGCGATCTGTGATTAACTGATCGATGCATTCCTATTGGTCACCTGGCGAATCATGCCCCCTCCATGCCGCTAATGCATGGTCTGCAGGTGGGCTTTTTAACAGCCGCCCCCAGATTTCTGGTGGAAATCTGCTCATCAGTCAAGAATCCTTCACTACTCCGGTAAAGCTGGAAGAGGGATGAGTCACGTCAGAGGCCAAGTATATGTGCGCCCATTCACTTCCACCTTGGCGGTTCTGATCCTTCCATCTGATCCAGGAAACGTTTCTGTGATCAGTCCCACCGGCCACAGTGCGCGGGGAAGTTGGAGATCAATGAACATAACTGCCTTGCCCACGAGAATGGCAGGAGTCTCTGCTTGCCATCTCCGTTTACTCAGTAACTCAGATTTAGGATAGTTGCATCTGGCTGCCCCATCAACAAAGAGTTTGGCGTGACTGGATCCACATCAGCCACATCTGACGATACATAACCCAGGGGCTTGGAATTCAGAATCCCTTCGACTTCTGTAAGAACAGTCTGCAGAACCTCCTCTGTTACAGTCTGCGCCCCTAATGTGGTCTGTAGGGCCTGCTTCAAAGAGCGAATCTCTCTCTCCCAGCACCCGCCAAAATGGGGCGAAGTTGGTGGGTTGAAAGTGAATCTCACCTGCTGGGCAGCAAGCCGAGCCTGTAGTTCAGGTTGCAGGGCATTGAAAGCTTCCTTCAGCTCTCTTTGCCCTCCTCTGAAGTTGGGGCCTTGATCAGAAAGCAGTTCGAATGGTTTCCCTCTGCATGTAATGAATCGACGGAATGCCATAAGAAAAGAATCTGTGTCCATGGCAGAGAGGAGGTCCAGGTGGACCGCTCTCGTAGTGAGGCATTTAAATATGATGCCCCATTGCTTCTCATTTTGTCGGCCAACTTTGATAATATATGGTCCAAAACAGTCCACACCCGTGGAGTAGAACGGAGGCTGATGAAGCCGGAGTCTTGCAAGAGGCAAGTCTGCCATCTTTGGTATCTCTGGTTTGCCTCTCCACTTCCTGCACTCAAGACACCCTCGTTGATATCGCTTAACTGCTTCTCTCCCCCGCAATATCCAGAACCTCCTGCGAGCTTCAGCAAACACTCGTTCTGCTCCGGGATGGCATAAAGTTTCGTCTACTTCCTTAATAATTAACTGAGTGATCCTGTGTTTAGGATCGAGCACAACTGGGTGGATAGTGGTTTGGTCAAGATAAGGACTGTAACGGAGTCAACCTCCTACATGAATGAGTCCTGTTGTTGCCTCTAGAGCTGGAGCCAGAGTAATCAGATGGCTTGATTTCCGGAGTGGCTTGCCCATTTCTAAGGAGGCCAGGTCAGAGGGAAAACAATCTTGCTGCACTTGTCATAGCAGCATATCTTCTGCCTTTTGATAATCTTCTGCTGTGAGAGCGGCATCTGCTGGCTCACGCAGAACTTGCACTGTAGCTTCAAAGAGTTCCTTGAATGTGTGGAACTGCTCTGGGTCAGGTAAAGGCGGTTTGCATGGTGTGATGACGTGCAGACAGTTCCGTAGCTCCTCGTCATTAAAAGATGTAAGATGGGGTTTCTTGGGCCACTGATCTGGAGACTCCCGGAGAAATGGGGGACCTTGGCACCAGCGACTTTGTTCCCCTAATTCAGCCAGATTCCTTCCCCTTGTAATATCATCTGCTGGGTTGCTGGCAGAATCCACATATCTCCAGGCTGTCAAGTTGGTCAAATCAAGGATCTCAGCCACATGAGTTCCCACAAAGACTCCGAATCGGCACGTGTCTGACTGTAACCATGCTAGTACCGTAGTCGAGTCAGTCCATAGAGTGACATGGCAGAGAGGGACTGTCAGTTCAGTAGTAAGCACCTGTGCTAACTGTGCTCCTGTCACTGCTGCACATAGTTCCAAGCGAGGTATGGTCTGTTGCTTCCGGGGTGCTACTCTGGAACGTGCAGTCAGGAAGGCGACTTCCACTCTCCCACATGCATCTTCACTTCTGAGATAAGCCACCGATCCGTAAGCTCGCTCAGAAGCATCACAGAATACATGGACATCACGATGACAGGTGCCTACGTCCATAGCAGAGCTGGTGTAGCAACGAGCTAAAGAGATGGTTTGCAGCTCAGGCAGTTCTTGCTCCCACTCCTTCCAAGCCTGGAGGGGATCCTCGGGAAGTTTGGGGTCATCCCAATCTCTCCGTGCCGCCCACATCTGCTGAACTATGATTTTAGCTCGTGTGGTGTATGGTACAATATAGCCAAGTGGGTCATACTGGCTGGCCAGGACCTTGTAAATTGTGCGCAGAGTCACCTGGGGGTGATCCACGGGGTGGAGCTTATAACGAAGCCTGTCTGATGAGCAGTGCCAGTGGAGTCCAAGTGTGGATTCTTGCACATTGGGCTGGCCATGTGTTATCCAGAGTTCTGCGCTGTCCGATTGAAGCTCTGAGGGGAGGTTCCTAATGATGGAAGGCTGGTTACTAGCCCATTGCCTTAACTCAAAACCACCTTCGGCCAGGAGGTTCTGTTTATCCACGAGTACTTTGGCTTCTCCCTCTGATGCCAAACTCTGAAGACAGTTATCGACATAGAATGACATAGAATGCATCACAGTCTCACGGACATCCTCCCCTGGCTGGCTGTGGTCTAGCACATGCTTCTGTAGTGCAACG
Source organism: Archocentrus centrarchus (assembly GCF_007364275.1). Lineage (NCBI taxonomy): Eukaryota > Metazoa > Chordata > Actinopteri > Cichliformes > Cichlidae > Archocentrus > Archocentrus centrarchus. Next base: position 6,116,611 of record NW_022060256.1, read on the forward strand.
ATGGCGCAGCATAGGCTGTGTGTGGTGCCAAAGGGAAGCACTCTCCACTCATAGACAGCAGGGGGATCTTCACGTTTGCAGTCCCGCCAAAGGAATCGGAGCAGTGGTTGGTCTTGGTGAACCTGGTGAAACATCCCCCGGATGTCACTGCTGATCGCAAAGGGATGCTGTCTGAATCTTAGAAGCACTGCCAGGAGGGATGGCCCCAAAGTAGGCCCAGGGAGAAGGTGGTCATTGAGACTTTGTCCCTAGAACTGAAAGGAGCAGTTAAACACAACTCGATTCTTGCCATTATGCTGCACCATGTGGTGTGGGATATACCAGCTAGTGAGGGTGTCCTCTGCTCTGGGTTCAAGTTTAACAGTAACCTTCCCTTTGCAGTCTCTGAATTTCTGCAGTGTACACGAGGACCTGCTCGGGCGACTTGGCCAGATGCCGCTCGGTGCTGCGAAGCAGAGGGAGCACGGCTTCCTTAGGGGCAGACAGTGTGGGCATGTTGGGAGTGCGCAGGAGTGGTGTTGCATAGTGCTTAACTCCCTTGATGTTTACTCTCTCTGTCTTGGTCTCGAGAAGCTTCACTGCTTCTTGGTCTTGCCGTGACCTGGTGCTGACTTTGGCATTAGTCAGGTGAGCTTTTTAACAGGGTGTCTGTCTCCTGAATCCAAGCTGGGAGCTGGTTCCACAGAAGAGGGGCCTGAAAGCTGAAGGCTCTGCCTCCCATTCTACTCTTAAGTAAACTAGGAACCACAAGTAAGCCAGCAGTCTGAGAGTGAAGTGCTCTGTTGGGGTGATACGGGACTATGAGCCAATGAAGAGAAGCCAATATGGGAGAAATCTGCTCTCTCTTTCTAGTCCCTGTCAGTACTCTAGCTGCAGCATTTTGGATCAGCTGAAGGTTTTTCAGAGAGCTTTTAGGACAGCCCCATAATAATGAATTACAATAGTCCAACTTAGAAGTAATAAATGCATGAATTAGCTTTTCAGCATCAGCCTGAGACAGAAAGAGTGTAGCCATAGTGTAGCCTACTCATTAAATTAGTGTTGTTACAAGTGTAAAAATCTGGACAGTTAGAATAGTCTCTTCTTTCTTTTAGGAAATTGGCATTTGTAAAAAATTAAAACAAACCAAAAAAATTTCATGACAAATGTGAGTGAGCTTGGGGGCCCCCTGGTGGTCAGCCGCATATGTCGCCTATGCCTCGGGCCGGTGTTACACCAAATTCTGCGACCCATCATATTCTGCGACCACAGGGGGCGATAGCGTACATCCCTCTGCATGTACGTGCTGAATGAGAGCTGAGCTGGGTGGCAGAAAATCTTATAAATCATTTGAACCCCTTCCCAAAAAAGTGCTTGGAAACATTTATTTATCGTTTACCAATTTATTGAAGGATGGGTAGTAGTGGGTTTATGTATTTCAAACGATAGAATAAAAGCATTCAATGCAACGGTCCGTCCAGCTGTGTTCAATGTCAAATAAAAAAACGCATTTCCTTCGTCAATGCGAACGAAATAATATTCCGTAAGGTTTACAATCTCCTGTTTTGGTGCTTACACAGTTTACGTAAATAGTGTCCTTCTCGCTCGTATTCAGCACGTACATGTAGAGGGATGTACGCTATCGCCCCCTGTGGTCGCAGAATATGATGGGTCGCAGAATTTGGTGTAACACCGGCTCTGCCTACAGCCTGTTGTTGGAGCATTGATGTTACAGAGGACGTGGGGGCTACAGTAGCGAACATGTCTGTGATCTTTACACATTTTGTAGCATCTACAGCGACACTCTTCAATTTCGTCGCACGTAAATTCTCTTCACCCCCTTTCTGCCACTTCGGTTTCTCCATGTTCCCTCTCCTTTAACACACGTGCTCAACACTGAAACTACTAGCGGGAGTTACAGGGCAGAGAAAGGGTGGGGCTGCTTTCATCCTATATCCTGATTGGTTCTTTCCACTACCTATATTGAAGATGGGCCAATGGGCCGCCCCCTCTAAATTTTGGGTCGGTCTCTAAGAAAAAAAAAAGGGAAGAAAAAAAAATCCAACAGCATCGGCCCCTGAGGACTGTCGGCCCACCGGGCAAATGCCCGGTACACCCGATTAACAGTCCACCCCTGGCCACAGCTGCGTTTCTAAACCCAAAACACATGAATGATGCTGGATTTAGCGTGATGCATCGATGGCTCCACCTTCTTTTCCAACTTTACTGCTGGAATGCGCTAGTTTGGAAATGACCCCCAATTTCCGAGGTAACTGGAACACAACATTTGCTCTGGTGGAAACAAACGCCTCCACGCTCAGACTCCAGCTGTGAGTGTAACAATGCTTTGGTCACGTGTTTGTTTGCCTTTTTTTTATATTGTTTTTATTTCCTGTTTGTTTTTGGTACAAATGTAAAATGTAAAGTAAGTTTTTACCAGCTGAGATGAAGGAAAAACTCATTCTCACCTTGATGTTGTCCAGCACGGTCCTGATCATCTTGGTAACACTCTCTGTCGACTCTTTCTTGTCATGGGAGACACTCTGCAGCATCACCTGATCAGCCCAGCGAATCAGCTGAGCCAGAGACTGGTGGAGTCGATTGAGACAGGCGGTGATGGTCTTACTGCAGGAGGACAGACAGGTCAGGACGGAGGAGACGGCGAGCTCCGCAATTGGAAGCCGCAACGTGACCGACACCTACCTGCTGTGCAGGCGCGGCTCCAGCTGGACCAGAATCTGGACTGTCTCCAGGACCCCCCCAGAAGCCCCACCCAGCAGACGGCCCAGCACAGACTGGTCCAGGACCGGTTTGGCCACTCCGGGTTTGTCCAAACCCAGTTTGTCCACCAGAGCCTTGAAGTACTGCAGGGAGCTGACAACGGCCCGCTGCTGGTCGGCCAACACACCCGCCGACTGCAGACACACACACACACACACAGACACACACACACACACACACACACACACACACAGAGTGGATCATCTTATCAGTGTGAGTCACCATCGATAAAGCTGACAGGTAAATATTTTAGACTAAAACTGAGATTTATAACTGAGAACTTCCTGATAAATGTGAAACAAAAACCTCCATAAAAGTTTGGATGCTGCGTAAAAATCCAGATGAAAACAAGTGAAGTTTAATAAAAATGAGTGTCTTTGATGAGGGCAGCTGTGCTAAGGTAGCTGAGATGTTCTCCAGAGAGGGCAGTAGGCAGCCACTGATGCTCTCCTCAGCACTCTGAGCTTTCTTATCTGAGGCAGAGCGGCCTCCACACCACACCGACATGCAGCATGTTGGCAGGCCCTCTGTGGCCACCAGCAGCCTGCTCTTCAGATGGTTCCTCCTGAGCACTCTCAGGAGGAGCAGTCGCTGTGCTGCTTTCAATGCTGTTTTCTGGTGTTGGCTGACCTTCAGTACAAACAGACCTGAGATTGTCATTAATGCACATGGCAGGGGACCTCTGTGAAGGCCCATTAATGGTGAACCATATCTGCAGTTTTAGGAGTAGCATCTGCTACCATCCATGGTAGCTTCCATGGTAGCTTCATGAAAGCAGAAACACCACAGGAGCAGCTGGAGTCCCAGAGCAACAAGAACAAAACATCTGGCTTCAGACTGCTGCTCTTTTGTAATCCTCACACAGAGTTAAAGGCAAGCTGAAGAGCCCAGAGGGAAACACGCTGCTGGAAAAACTTTGTTCAAACACACTGTATGTGAAATGTTTTTTATTTTCTGAACTAATCACTCAGTCAGCTGACCGGTTTGTGGATGTCCGACCAGCAGCAGGTTTATACACTTCCCCCTGACTTCAGAGCGTGTCAGCTGACAGACGGTTTGAGGACAGTTTGGTGTTCAGGGTGAAGGTGATGATGTGACTGAGGGTCCTCACAGAGACACAAACGTGTGTGTGTGTGTGTGTGTGTGTACCTGGTGCTGCTGCTGCTGCTGCAGGTTCAGGTCAGGTGGTTTGACTCTCAGTGATGGGGGGTGTTTGATTCGCTCAGAATTGATTCGTCGCGGGTGGAGCTTATCCTTCAGCCTCATGGTGAGATACGCAATCTGGGAGCCTGAGGAAGAGGAGACCACCACCAGCACCATCATCATCATCATCATCATCATCATCATATTAAAAGAACAAAAGTGTCCAAACTAACTGAAGAGCACTGGCAGGAAGTGTCTTTAGCCTGTAGTGGCTAACAGTCTGTGAGAAGAGAAAGAGGAGAAAAAAGGCTCACCAGTCTTACTGTCAGCCCGGGAGGACATGTCTGAACAGACGAGCAGGACCACAGTTTATTCCTCTGCTCTCATGTTGGACCTGCTGCTCTCTTCTCCTTCTTCTTCTTTTCTGTTTGTTTCTCTTTGCTATTGTTCACCCTCCGTCCGGCTGCTCTCTCTCTTCCTCTGTCTCTACTTCAGTGTCTCTTCCTTCCTTCTCTTTTCTTCCTCTTTCTGTCTCATTTAAATTAAACTCAGCCTCTTAGTGAGGATGTTGTTGTTGTGAGATCACAGAGCTTTGTGGTTCTGCAGCTCCACCTGGTGGCAGAGATGGCACAGCTGGGCCTCCTGACAGGGCAGAGACGATCAGAGCATGAGCATCTGAGAATCGTTGTGCCAAAAAAAGATTTCTAATGTTTCTCTGTGTTTTTATATGTGTAAAAAATTACATAGACTGTAAATAAGATGATTTATTAGGGTTTATATATAAAATGAAGAAAAGACCTGTTTCATCTTAATGACTCTGCGTTATTGTACCTGCATTATAAATATCAATCCAGACTTTGTCCACTTAAAATATCTTCACAGAAATATGATTTTATATTTGCTGCAATTTCTGCTGCCCTCTTGGCCAGATCACTCTTGAAAGACATTTTTAGATTAGATTAGATTAGATTAGATTTATTATTATTGCATATGTCACAAGTACAGTGCAACAAAATGCAGACTGCATCTAACCAGAAGTACTGGAGCGATTATTAAAAAAAGAGCATATGATAGCATATGTACACGGGTTATATATTAGTATCTACATGAATGTATGGATAGGTTATGACTATTGCTACAGATATGTACAGGTTATGACTATTTATGCAGATAATGACTATAAAATGAAAGTATGTACAGTTGCATATTTTAATGTCAATAACACTGTTTACCCAGATAAATAAAGGATACATATAAAAGTCAAAAACTGATTGCAGCTTCCACCTTGTGACAGGAATGTTCTTTCTGGCCCAAAATGGCTCGATACCATTTGGTAGACAGATGTTTGACAGATTATAGGCCAACACTTACATCAGTTCAAATATGGGCAATCATTTTTTTGTGGATCTTCACTTTTTGGCACAACATTGGTTCTGGTCCTTTAAAAAACAAATACTGGAGCAGCACCAAACATGAAGCTCTACTTCTTTAACACACTCTGATCCCATATCAGATGAGGAGATGAGACATAACTATATTACCAAAAGTATTAACTTGTCTGCCTTCACACACATATGAGCCTGAGTAATATCTGATTCTTAATCCATAGGGTCTAATATAATGTGGGCCCACCCGTTGCAGCTATAACAGCTTCAACTCTTCTGGGAAGGCTTTCCACAAGGTTTAGGAGTGTTTATGTGAATTTTTGACCATTCTTCCAGAAGCACAGGTAAGATGTTGACTGAGAAGGCCTGGCTCACAGTCTCTGCTCTAATTCATCCCAAAGGTAATCTGTTGGCTTAAGGTCAGGACTGTGCAGGCCAGTCAAGTTCTTCCACACCAAACTGGCTCATCCATGTCTTTATGGAGCTGCTTTGTGCACTTGTGTGCAGTCATGTTGGAACAGGAAGGGGCCATCCCTAAACTGTTCCCACAAAGTTGGGAGCATCATATTGTCAAAATTTGCCTTGGTATGCTGAAGAATTAAGAGTTCCTTTCACTGGAACTAAGGGGCCGAGACCAACTCCTGAAAAACACCCCCACACCATAACCCGCACCCCCCACCCCCACCAAACCAAGGTTATAATCGTTAATGAAAACATACGAAATAACGAAAACTGGAATTGAAAAAACATTTTTGTTAAGTGAAATAAATAAAAACAGTAATTAAAAGGAAAAAACAATAACTAACTGAAACTGTATTGAGGGTTTACAAAACTAACTAAAACAAACTGAAATTATATTTTTTTAAAAAGTTCTTCATTTTCATGTACGTCAGTTTATTTTAAAGCCTAGTGGATTGATATGAAATTATTTCTCTAGCAGTTTTGGCTGCGAGCCCCCATATGGCACCTCTGTGTGTGTGTCTGCTCACTGCACCAGTCTGCAAAATAATGGCAGCAGTAAAAGTTGGGAGAAAGCGGCAGAGTCCCATATGGGATTTCTTTGAGTACGATAGCAAGACAGATAGAAGTGAGTGTCTTGTTGTGGATGATGGCAAAATGTGCAGAACAATTCTCAAATGGAAAACCACCAACCTCAAATTCCACCTGAGAAGCGCGCACAGGGCGGCTACAGAAGCTGCTCTGAACCTATGCGGTAACCTACGATGTAACGTAGCGTCCACCTCCCGAGAAATGTAACTGCACGTCGGATCCACGTAGCTTGCAGCTACTGTGATTGGCCTGTTCAGCACTGCTGTGTCCTTGTGCATTTCTGGCTACTTTTTTGCTGTAGTTTTTTTTTTTTTTTTTTTTTTAATTTATCAGTGAGAGAATAACAATGAAAAATAATCATAACATCAATATAAGGGCTCAATAATGGCAATACCGGCATGAGGACTGCTGAAACTATCGGAATGGATGTGAGGGAATGAATAAAGTGAGAAGAGAAAAAAAACAAGGGACAAATGTGTCCAAAAATGAACACAAAGAGTGAGGACCCAGGAGGGGAAAAAGTCCCAGCCGGCACCGCAGATAAAACACTGGTACACAACCATGAGGTAATTAGCACACATAATGCTGCTCACACAAGCATAAATGTGGCAATGACGTCAGACACTTACGTAGGTTATGTACAGAGGCCTCGCGAAGACCCAGCACAGACGTGGGAGTGAGTATCTAACCAAGCTAGCTCTCTGAGCAGCTCCAACAGAGAACCAGCATCATGTGGTGGATAACATCAGAATGCAGCTGTGTTTGAGCTTCGATTCCTTAAAATTTCAAATACATCTGCAGAACACTCAAGGGACAAAGATGCAGAGCGACAAAACATACAGTGGAACACAGGCATGACCAAAAGAACAAAGGAAAACAGGAACTCAGTACAGAGAATCTGTACCAAGAACCAAGAATCTGAACTGTAAGCAAACTAGAACACAGAAGAATTTCAACAACAAAAGAACTTCAAAAACACGAAAACACTGGGCAAAAGGCCCAGGACCGTGACAGGAGCTGGTGCAAAGGTGGAGTTCAGTGAGTCTAATCAGCATCACCACCTTAAATTTAAGCTGGTCTGCTACCCTTGATGTAACCTCACATTGACTAGGAGCACCACAGCTGTTCACCACAGTGCTGCAGATTAACCAGTTTAGCACTAACTGCATTAAACTGGGTGGTATTTTCATGCAGCCTTTGATTAAAACAATATTAGTATAAGTTCAATTTGTTTTGCAACACATTTTGTAAAGACACCATTTCAGCAATCATGTATGGATCTGATATTTAATAAAACTAAAAAAAAAGCAAAAAAACTCTAAACTGAATGATGACATTATCTTTCAGATGTCACTGAGGAGTTCTTAACTTTAAATAACCTCTGATCTTCCTCTCCTGTCCTCTTCCTTGTGTCTTTCTCCATCTCAGAGTGAACTCTCATTCTTCCATAAGTACAACAGCTGTAGCTTCAGCTAGCAGACAACCAAACTGCACTGTGTGACAACTGCACACACAGTTTGTGTGCTTGTTGATATCCGTTGAGCTATGAAAAGTTGCATTTTCATTTACCCAACACTTAGAAAACATCAGTCTGCTCCGATTATGCTCACTCCTCTTCTGCAGTACCATTCTACATTCTGAAGTGCAGCGACTGCAGCTTCATTTACACAAACACATCAAATTTAATCGCTCATTAACTGAAGATGGTTCCAGGTTGTTACAGCCCACTTTATCCCCTGGATATATCTACTGTATTATAGAAGGTGAAAGCATGTTGTATCAAAGACCTCCTCTTCATCACAGCTTTAAAGTGTCTGCAACCAATCACAGAGCCAGCTTTCCTGATCACTTTGTTCAGTGTGATGGTGTCTGCAGCTCTGATGCTGCTCTGCATGTAGACCACAGCTGGCTGATAGGAAGGATCTGAAGGATCTGAGCTCCTGTGACTGTTTTTATTCAAGTAAGTGTTTAATAAGTGATCTTAGGTCTGATCACTGTGTGGCCACAGAGAAATGAATGAATGAATAAAAACAGTATGAGAGTCAACAAGCAGCACCTACAGTTCAAACCGTCATGGCCTGTTATTACCTGTTAGCTGATGATTGGGACCTGTCAATCAGTAGGTTGCATATGTGGAGCTCCCAGTATTGCTGAGCTCCAGCCAAAGACTGTTTCACCCTCATCTGCTGACGCCAGGTCTCTGGGGCCCACCGAAGCCAAGGTTAGCACAGAGACTTGAGATGGGTCCCACTCCGTTTGAGTCCTCCGAGTGTCCCCAAGTCCAAGGGTCTGACGTCACTGGTGTCTGAGGGGTTATACCATCGGCTACCTGTTAAGGCTCCGGAGAGTTTCCACCGATGGCCACACGGCCATCCACCAGAGCTGCCCCATCTCTGCCGCTGGCCATCTAGCCGACCTTCCTTCTCTAGACACTCTCCCCCGTGGCCTGGGTGGCCTTCTGAATTGTGTTGCTTCCCTAGTGGCTTCCCTAGCAGTCCCCCTGAACTGCTTTGGCCTCTGTTCTACCTCATTCCCTGCATCCCATTTTTCCAGTTGTGTACTGCCACTTTTTGTTCTGGTTCTGTGTGTTTTGTTTCTGTTCTGGTTCCATGGTCTGAGCGATCCCGTGGACTACTTATTCTTGGACTCCATTGTTCCTTTGTTGTTCATGGCTGTGTCTTGTCCTGACTGACCTGACTTCAAGCTTCAGTTTCATTCCTGTACCTGATTTCAGTTCCATTTCAATTTTATTTATATAGTACCAAATCATAGTCTCCTCAAGACACTTTGTATTGTAAGGTAAAGACCCTACAATATTTACAGAGAAATACAACAATCAAAATGACGCCCTATGAATAAGCACTTAGTGATAGTGGGAAGGAAAAACTCCCTTTTATCAGGAAGAAACCTCCAACAGAACCAGGCTCAGGGAGGGGCAGTCATCTGCTGTGACTGGTTGGGGCTGAGGGGAGGGAGACAGGACAGAAGATACCGTGGAAGAGAGCCAGAGATTAATAATAACTAATGATTAAATGCAGAGTGGGGTATAGACAGAGTAAAAAGAGGTGAATCATGGGAAGCCCCCAGCAGCCTAGGCCTATTGCAGCGTAATTAAGGGATGGTTCAGGGTCATCTGATCCAGCCCTAACTATAAGCTTGATCAAAAAGGAAATTTTTAAGCCTAATCTTAAAAATAGAGAGGGTGTCTGTCTCCTGAATCCAAGCTGGGAGCTGAAAGCTGAAGGCTCTGCCTCCCATTCTACTCTTAAGTATCCTGCACAGCTTCCACTTTCACTGGGTCAAGCTTCAGACCATCAGCCATTCTCAAACATTTCACAATGGCACTGATGGCTGGCATATGTGGTATTTGTTGAAGTTAAGCCTCAGGTTTTAGCTTGTAGCTCTCTCAACCACTCTGTGCAGAATTGCATCATGTTCCTGTACTATGGGGGCAGCTGTCAGGATGTCGCCCATCACTCTTATAGCTCCAGCAGCTCCTCCAAACGCCCTCAAGCATTTGGATGTGCTGGTAGATTTCGGGTGCACATTTAATACCAAAGGGAAGTCTTAGCCATCTAATCTGACCTATTGGTGCATTGAAGAAGGACGATGGCTTATCCAACTCTATCTGTAGGAAGCCTAATTTTCTATCCAGGACTGAGAAGACATCAGTATCAGTGAGACAACCTCCTCTCCGCTCCTATTTTTATGACTTTATTCAGTTCCCGTGGGTCTATGCAGATCCTTACCCTGCCATTCCTTACTGCAGCAACCATGGAACTCACTTACTCAGTAGGCTGCTCAGCTTTGGCAATGCAACCACCTTTTTCCATTTCATGCAGTTTTTCCACTATCTTTCCTCTGAGAGCCACCAGTTGCCTGTGTACAGAATGGACTACACCTTTTGCACCTGGTTCAAGCTTTATGGTGTATTTACCTGGCATAGTTCCAATGGTACGTGTCAGCTCTGGGAAATCAACAAGTCCAGCAGGAACACACTGTGTTTCAGTATTGTCAGACTGAAACCCTAACCCCGTGTGTGGCGCTTTCGGGTTGCGCTCTCTAGCAAGTCAAGGCGCACAAGCAGCACTAATGCTTCAGCTGTAGCACCAATGAGTACATTCTCTTGAGCAATGTCCACAATTTCAAACACTGTGTTCACTTCACACTTCACTGGCTTAATTTGTGGATTTACTGCAGCTACGAGTGATTGGCCTGTGATTGGAGTATGAGCAGAGCACTATCTCAGAGTTCTGCAGCTCAAGGGTAGGAAACTGGAAGCTTTGTAGAGTCAATGTGTTGCACTCAGCACCTGAATCAATTCTGAATATCACTTCTTTAGACAGAATTTCCAGTTTTAGCACTCATCTGTCAACATTGGGGTCATCAGGCTGCATCAGACTTATGCTCAGAATTTCTTCACCACCTGGCGGATTTTGATTTGATCCAATGCATATATACTGTGCTTACCACACATTTATGGCACATGACCACCCAGTAGCTTTGTTTGTGGAAGTAGGAACAAACCAAGCCTTTCACTGAGCACTTGCCTTGGTTCCACTTGTGCTGTGGGTCTTTTCCACACATGCAGTTTTTTTTTTAATAAATTGACCGATATAGTTTCCTTTGCTGTGCATTTTCTTACTTGGTGCAAAGTACTTTGGTTTAACAGACACGCACACAAAGAAGCATCATGCACATGAGTGTCTGCTGTGCATGCTGCTGCACTTTCACTCTTGTGGAAAACTCTCATCCCTTTGATACTGAAAAAAATCTTAAAAGCTGAATAATTTTGAGGCACATTTTGAAGCTCCATCCAGTCATTGTGCACTTACATGTGTTTGTTGCAGACTGAGCAACTCTGTTTGCAGTTTTATTTGTCTCTGTTTTGGCCAAAGTTACTAGTTACTAGATCCCAGTGCACACTTTCTTTCCGTAACTTGAAATAACACAGTAACCTGAACCATCCATCCAAGTGACCAATCACATTAGGCGTCACACCAACAGTCAGAAGTCAGTTGGTGCAAGTGAGCAGGAGTCAGACCCCGTTTACATGACTTTTTCAGCAGAAACTGTGTTGTTTAACTGCTTTACTGTTTTCGTTTTCGAGAAATAAAACGTTCAGATGGAAATGTTTCAAAAACTATCTCCATTTACAAAGAAGCACAAGACATTGAAAACACGGCAGTTCCCACCGTCAGGCCACAAGTTGGCAGTGTGGATGTAGTCACAACCATAGTGCACATGTGTCAGTACTCCCCATTTACACGGAAATGGAGACCGGAGCGTTTTGAAAACGCTCTTCTCAGGAACCTGTTTTCAAAAAGTATCGTTTTCACATCATTCTCATGTAAATGCATCAAAACTTTAGTTTTTATCTGAAGACGTTCTTGTGTAAACGGGGCCTCAGCTCTGCGTGGAGAGTTTCCCACGAGTGTGAAAGTGGAGCAGCAGACACTCGTGTACACAGTGCTTATTTGTGTGCAGCTGAGTTCTGCGTGTGCAGGTTGGTGAATTTACGCATGAGGAAATACCTGCGCTCGTGAAATGAAATTATTTGCACCAATTATGTTTTTCCTCATGATTTTTGTCTTAATTCCATAGATTTCTGTGGCTTTGTGTAACGTGGGGTCCTCACATCTTTCAAGCGGCCGCTCTTGGACTCACTGTTCTGTCACCAGTCCGAGTGTTCTCAGTCCATCAGAATTAGCCTCAAATCTTTCAGAAAGTTATCAAAATTTTCAGTTGGCCCTTATTTTCTTTGTTTAAAATGGTACCCGGCTATCCTCTCATTTTTCCTAGGCCTGATAGAAAATTTGCAAATTTCTCCAGTAGCTTGGACAGATCTTCATTGTCTCCCTCTTCCCAGGCTAGCATCTTGTAGAGTTCTCTGCCTTGGTCTCTGATCCATGTACTTAACCAGCCTGCCTGTTTTTTAGCCACCAGGTCAGAGAAGGGACCATCAAAAATGAACTCTTGATATAAATCAGAGGCATCTCAATCTATCTTGGAGTGTTCAAACTGCAACAAAGTCATTTTTGTACAGTTTGTGTTCTTGAAAGGCTTCTGACACCATGTAAAATACACCAGTCAATGAGCCATCAGCTAGCTTTATTGTACTGTGCATGTATAAAAACAGCACTATGGGTAATGCATTGTAGCCATGTGAATAAATCAAACTCAGCAGATTATAGTGGAAGTGATATCAGGAGGTGAGTGTGTGATAAAGAGTCAAAGTCGTATTCATTCACACAAACTTTATTCATAGTTTATTCAGTGGGCCCTGATCACATGACACTGAGATACAGAACAGAACTACACATACACCATTACACTCTCTCTTCCTCGCACACGCACCACAGTGCTGCATATTTTAATTTGTTACTCACATAAATACAGTACATTTCTATATCTTCATATAGGGTGTAAACGCTGCACATAGATTCATATTAAGAGCACACACAGGTAACTATCCACGAGCACAGGTGTGTAAGGGGCCGAGCTGCGTTCAACGTGTGGCTGCAGAGCGACCTGCAACACTTTACTGATTATACAGTGAGCATGCGGACATTAATATGGACAACGAGAACACAGCACAGCTAACGCTCCACGGACACGGCAGGGGCAGCGCTGATCGCAGCTCGGAGCTCGGAGCTCGACTAATTCTAGAGAATCATCACAAAGTGAAGAGCAAACACAAACACAGCAAGGAGATCAGCAGGTAGATCCATACAGGAAACATAATCGTTTTACACTTTGTTCACATCAGCAGCAGAAAAACGAGCCCACCTCAGAAAACATTCAGAGAAACCAGAGGACGTTCACAAACTTCATCTCCTCATTGCTTCAAAGCTGCTGACAGCTCTCTGATCACAGGTAAGTCATTACTTCAGTGGAAACACCACAAACCAATGAGGAAATGAAGAAAAATACAACAGGTACAGACATCTCCACCATGCTGGCATTACATGGAGAGGAGGAACCAACTGGAACCAGGAAAGAAGAGAAAGACCCAGCCGGAACCAGGAAAGGGGAAAAGGAAACAGATGGAAATAGGAAAGGAGAGGAGGAACCAGGAAAGGGGAGTAGAATCCAGCTGGAACCAGGAAAGGAGAGAAGGAGCCTGTTGGAACCAGCTGGCAGCTTCATGGTCCATGCTGTGGCTACACTGAACAAACATCTGTGGAACCAATGTTTTTAGTGGTTATACCCTCAGATCAAAGGTAGGATGGCGTCGTAGCTCTGAGTCAGACTTAAAGTTAGCTAAAGGTGAGTGAGTTCAGCACCCATTGTGCAGCTTTTTTGATGATGATGATGATACTTTATTGATCCCACAATGGGGAAATTACAGTTAACAAAACACCCATCCAAGAAGACAAACAAACAAACATGGGGAGATAGGTGAACTGTGGCTATGCTGCCCCCCTGCTGGAGGCGCTGCCATTAATGCCATTTCATGTATTAAAAGCTGGGTTTTTGTGTTTTGTTTTTTGTTTTTTTTTCTTTTTTGCCAGTCTCTGATATAGATAAAAGCTGAGACATTCCTGACTCTGTACCTCTAACAGCCAGTGGACTGATTCCTATGTGAAAGACATTTGACTCATGGAGGAATGTTTGGTTTCCAGGCTCAGACTCAACCCTAGGCTGTCTTTATTCTAACACTAGCTAAAACTGATGAACTGCAAGTTATCTCATGCAGTACTTAGCTGGTCATTTTCAAAGAAGTTACAAGCTAAATTTACTAACTAACCATCACTATAGTCATACAGCGTAGCTAACTTATAGCTTGCTGGCTAGTTTTAAAGGCAGTTAAAAAAGATGGACGCAGCTTCCGGTACTGAAAAGTGAAGCTTTAAGCCTTCTGTCTTTGTAATGGCCACTGGGGGTGGGGGTGGGGGCGGGGGGGTGGGTGGGGGGGTGGGGGTGATAAAAGGCTTCATAGCGGGATTTACAAATCACTGAATGACATCACAGCAGCTACATCCATCTTGTACAGTCTGCTCTCAGCTAATTTCACAAGTCCCTGGATTCTGAAAGAGATCTGAATCCAGATGAGAGGCCAAACCCCATCTCTGGGAACATCTGGACTTTTTGAGTAACTCTGCCAAAAGACAGACAGACCGAGCCAATCAGATGACCTCCTGTGTACAGGTAATTTAATTTTAAAAAAGACCATGCAGAGCCTTTGTCTGGTTGACCCCCTTTCCTGATTACAGTGGATGTGTGGTGGTCCACACAAGTCACATGTTCAGTGTAGCTACAGGTGAGAGGACAGATGCCAGCAGGACCAAACATCTGGAATTACACAGTTTTTAAAATCCAGCAGAATAAAATAAATAATAAATCAACTGATTTCAAATAAATAAATCAATAAATAATTAATAAATACACAACTGTAAACTTTACACTGTAAAGAAACGTCACCATCGATCAGAACAGGAAGTGAAAATAAAAGTCTCAGGATTTCATCGAAGCGCTGCTCTCAGACTGAACATCCAGAGTGGAGTGAGACCTCTTCACTTCAACATCTCCGGAGTCGTCTAGAGTAATTATTGACCTGCTGTGAGCTGATTGGTCATGTTTCTGTCTGTGGTGAGACGATCATGATATTTATACACGAGTACTGCAGAAGTTGTTTGCTGATCAGTTGCTATACAGTCATAATGTGCTGATAATAATCAATATGTTTATTACTATAAGGTTCACAGTAACACAGCTTCAGTAGAGACACAAACACATACTCAGTTCAGCTTAACCCTCAATAGAAGACTGGGGGCTCTCTCCGTGGGCAGGGCTACCTTTACTGGGACGACTGGGGAAAAAAAGGACAGAAAACAAACATGAAGAAAAGAAAAGAGAAGGAAAGTGAATCAACAGAAAGTCTTAGAGGTACAGGCGGTTCAAGGTCAGAGGTCACATTATTACAAGCAGTCAGAACAGGTTGGAACCTACCTCAAAACAGTCAGTCTGTTCAAACCAGTTTAAATGTGTAGACAACAGCAAAAACCAGCAGGATATTACTGGTCACCAAGGATACCAGAAGCTGAAACCAGCCAGAACTGGTTAGAACCAGCTGGAACCTTTAGGATCCTGATGGAACCAGCTGGTACCAGTAAGCTGGGCATATGGTTAGCAGTTCTAAGCTAGATATATATGAACCAGTTAGAAGATCCAACACATTGTAACCAGCGGAACCCAGCAGGAACTGATTAGATGGTAATGGAACCAGTCACCGGAGCATTCCTGAATCTGCCAGGACTAGTTAGAACTAGCTGGAGTCTTTACTCCAGGGTACCAGCATGTTGGTCAATCAGTCTCTTCAAATATGATGCAGTTAGAACAAATCTCAACCAACCAGGATTTGTTAAGAACCTACTGAACCAACTGGTGCTGGTGTGTTGGGAATTCAATTTGGAGCATAAAGATGGATGCAGTTAGAACCTATATGGAACAATTAGCAGGAACCTGCAGGACACCAGTGAAACCAAGAGCTGGAACGAAACAGTAGGACTCAACTGGAATGAGCAGGTGTGGTAACCAGTCCATTCAAACACAATTCAGTTAGAACTAATAGTTTTAGCCAGTTTTACCCCCTTGTAAAAGAGATTTTTAATGATGGAATTTTCCTGGTAAAATTAAGGTTAAATAAATAAAATAATAAACTAGTGTGAACCATTTAGACTGAGTTTAAAACAACCAGAACTGGTTAGAACCATCAGGGATCTTTTGGATCATCAGGTTTTGCATCCAGTTATCAGTATCAAGCTGGAGTTGAAACCAGTTTAAACAGGTTGGAACGAGTCTGAAAACCAAAGACTGATCAAACATCAAGAAGTCTGAACCCGTTCAAACAAGTTTGAACCAGTCTGAACTGATTGCAATCAAAGAGACACACCGAGTAAAGTCTGTGCTGTAAAACCACATATAGCGCATCTGTGAAAATGAATGAAATAGTTGTTTCATGTGTGTTTCATGTATGTTGTATATTTGTGCATGTGACTGTCAGAGGGCGGAGTCAGAGGCTGGTCTGGATGATCGGGATGGAGATGCGGGAGCCCTCCGACTGGAGACAAACAACAGAGAGAGACAGACAGTCAGTTACAGGTCGATGGAGCTGTCAGTCACACTGATGTTAGGAGGATGGTCAGGGTCACATGGCGAGGACAGTAGTCTGATTGGACGATGAAACACACAGTGAGACACACAGTGACATCACACAGAAAGCTGACGTACCATTGGTGAACTCCTCACTGGTCAGTGATAGAGATTCTGAAAAAATAACCATATATGGTCAATATGAGGGAAGAGGAGCAGGGGGCGGGGCTACCTGCTCTGATACTGACATACCTGAGAGCTTCCTGGTGGTGATTGTAGGTTTGTGATTCCTTTTCTACATTTCTGCTTAAATTTGATCAAATTTTCTAAAAGTCCTGAACTAGAACCCAACTAAATAAATGAATTGAAAATATTAGACTTTATCACGCATCTATTGAGCAAATCCAACATTGCATTTCAGTGAGCTTCCCACATCCTGTACTCCTATACTAACACCAGTTAGAAGCATTTGGAACCAACCAGAACCAGCTGGAATTTACAATCCTGTTAGAACTGGCTGGTAATGGTAACTTGGACATTATTCAGTCTGATGCGGTTAGAACCAGGCTGGAACAAAGCAAAACTAGCAAGAACTTGTAGAACACCAAGTCAAAGAAACAAGTAGCTGGAACGTGTTTGAATTAGACAGAACTGATAAGAACCAGGTGGGAGTGATTTTTAGTTCGGTAGTTGGGTATTCTGTTAACACTGATAAGCTAAATGCAGTTAGAACCAGCTTGAACTTGGACACCAGTGAAACCAGTGGAAGGAGGATCTGTGCGATGGATGGTGATGCTAACTAGCAGCAGCTGTTTTTCAGGTTCTAGTGTTGTGTGCTGTTTAGTCTTCAGTCTGAGCTCAGTTGTGGTAGAGAGATTTTCCCATTATCATCAAAGACGGAGGTAAGTGCACTTTTTGTTTTTCTTACTGAATCCATCAGGCATGGTGTCCATTCTGGCGGGAGGAGCCAGAGACGCTGACACTCTAATAAGACTTTGTGCATGTGTTGCAGTGTTTAGCTTGCAGAGAAACAGCTTTTTAAGCTCATTCCAGGCCTCAGACACCCAACGTTTGCTAAAACACTCACTATAACTGACTCACTGTTATAAATGAAAAATATTAGACCAGAGTTAATATTTTCATTTAGTTCTAGTTTATTTCCCCCATTTTTCTACGTTCAGGACTCATTTGAAAATCTCATGTTTTATGTCAAATTTATGCAGAAATAGAAAATCACAAAAACGTCACAAACTTTCAAACACCTCTGTACGGTACTGTTAGAACAGGATCACACAAACACAGAGAGACAGACAGACAGGCAGACAGACAGACAGGTGGACAGACAGATGGGCAGACTGAGGGATAGATGGACAAATAGACAGAGACGGACGGACAGGCAGACAGACTGATTGAGGAACAGACGGACAGACAGACAGACGGAGAGACCGCCGGACGGGCACAGAGAGGTGGACGGAAAGATGGACAGACTGAAGGACAGATGGAGAGACAGATGGACGGACAGGCAGACAAACAGACAGACAGACTGAGGGACGGGCAGACAGACTGAGTAGCAACAGCTGGACATAGTGACAAACAGACAGACAGAGAGACGGACAGACATGGCTCTGGTGGGATGTGTAGGGGGTGAGAGAGTTTTGCAGACCTTGTGCTAAGCTAGGTTAACACACACAGATGAGACTGAGGATGAGGGATGGTGAGTTTGAGGAGGAAAGAAAGAGGAAGCCTTTCTTTTCCATGTCTGTGCAGGTTGTTTGTTGATCGCTGCTTTATGTTCTACAGTACCAGCAAAGACGAAACTAACATTTCTCAGCTCGTTTTTAATAAAACATCATCTCTCTCATCGTTTCATGATGCATTCAGATCACAGTCATCCTTTCATTGTTTCCGCCTGAAGCTCAGAGGATATAAAGGTTCCTTTACAGGTCTGAAACATCAGCCTGATGGTCCTATCAGCCACACTGAGACCTGGATCTTCTTAGACTGTCACACGCAGCCAACCATCAGCTGCAGTTCCTCTGCGGCCCAGCAGAGGCGCCACAGTGAACCAGTCCCCACTGACTCCCATGTTAAAATTTTCCAGCAGAAATAAACATATTTACAGCCTGATACAGAAACTGCATTGACCTCTGTAGCTAATTTCCCCTTTCATAACAGCTTTACGGGGGAAGATGTTTCTATAACTCACCTGCTTATAGTTTTGGGGGGTGGCGTCTTTGACTGACAGGTGGATGGTGACACAGCCGGCTTTAGCTGCTAGCTGTCTACTAGGCTTCACCTCAGCTAACTGGAGTCCCTGTTCGTGCTGTTGGAGCCTTTTTAATGCAATTATTAGACCAATAATATGCCCGCTATGTGGTTCATTGGACTAACAGACTGTCCAAGCAGGTGGAGCTCCAGTTTTGGTGCACAGTGAAATCTGAGGATTTAAGCATGACATCACAGGCTACTTCCATCTTTTTTATACAGTCTGTAATCACACCGTCTAAAGCTGCCTCAATAAACTCTTGGAAGTGAACTCACCTGTCCCGACTGCATTTGAACACATCAAACACTAGGAACCTGCCAGCCTGCTGCTGGTGACCTCTGTGATATCTGTGACCTCAGGTTTCCTGTTATAAGCACATATTAAACAGTAGAGGGGGGTTACCTGGGAACTCCAGGTGGTGGCGCTCTGTTAGGCCGTGAGGGGACAGAGGGTGGGGGTCCAGGATCAGGTGACACCGCTGGACGAGAGGGGGGACCCGGAGCAGCACGACCACCTGGACGAGGAGGGCCAGGAGGGGCCCGACGCTGGGGGGTCGGACTGGACATGGGGGACCTGCAGAGAACAGCTCAGACTCAGTGACACTGCCTGCAGTCTGCCACTGCTGAACAGCAGATCTGTTAGCAGCGTACCTGCGTCCTGATGGCATCCCCGTCACCTGCAGCCAAGAGTCATCTACAGGTGGAGGCATCGCCGTGGTGACGGTAGAGGTGCTGATGTCACCGATGATGCTGAGGCCCTCTCGCAGTGCGTGGTACATCCTGAGCATTTCATCACGATGCTGAGCCTGGACAAGTGCAGGAAGAACATAAGTTTAAAGTGGACATGAAACATGTATGAAGGCTAATTTACAGCTGCTCTATAAACTGTCACAGATTAACTCTGTCTGTTAAGCCGGGTTTAAGAAATAAGAGTAAAGAGTAGAAAAGCGCCTTATAAGAACTAGTCCATTTATGATTTACATTCAGCAATACCAGAGACAGCAGTGAGGCGGACCCAGCCAAGTCAAGCTGAAACTCTGACACTACTTGACACTGCGGCTCTGCAGCCATACTCAATGAGAAATCAAAGCTTGTATTGGTGATGCAGAACCTGGCCAACCCACAAGCCAGCAAAAATGAGTTGCAGAGAAACAAGCTCAGGGCTCACACTGATTCAGCATTATGGTGAGTTGTATTTTTAATGCGCTTTATACAGTAAAAATTGCCTAAGTCAAAGTCACACAAATTGGATTTTCACTCTAGTCGGATGGGATCTGCAGGTCCCAATTTTTCCTAACATTAATTCCAATAAAATCATCTCCTAAATCAGTTGGATTTTCGCCTAAATTTCCAATTAAATATGATCACATAAGTCGGATGAGTTTAGCACTAAAGCCCTCCTCAGCTCCCATCCGCCCACTTCCACGGATCAGCTTGTTCATGCACAACTACACACACTAACAATGCCTGGAGATCGCTTTAGCGTCTCTATCAGTTTATTTCACCAGAGACAATCATGGCAGCGCAGGAGGCAAGCGTAAGCTACAAACTCGCACTTACAAGCAAAAATAAGAGATTATAAATTTACTGGAAGGAAATCCAGAGATGAAGCAGGAGCAATTGCAGAGAAATTCAATATTAGACCCAAACTCTCAGATATTTTGAAGAATCAGATTTTATCCAACTTACACATAAGACTAATTTTTTTATAAGTCGGATGAAATTCCATGGGCCATTTAAATCCGACTGAGGCGATTTCTACTGTATTTGTATATCTTATTTTGAAGGCATGTTTAAATGTTATCATGGTGACCAGAGAGTGTTGTGGGCAGAGAGGATGTTATTCATGCTGTGGTGCAATGTTAGGAGAACGCTGCTGATAGAGTTGCATACGAATACACGGTGGATTCATATTTATTATTGTACCTAGAAAATATCACACTTTTGATTATGGTCATATCATTTATTTTGATTTATCTGCCATACCTTAAAGGCCGGTCCGTGGAAATATTGTCTAACACTAAACTGGTCCGTGGCTCAAAAAAGGTTGGGGACCATTGTTTTACTGCACAAAATCTTGCGGCTATCTGTTCTGCCAGCTGATTGCACTGCTCAGTACACTGAGCATTGGTGCTCTGGTGAAACACCGGTGGTCCAGCAGGCTCTCCTCCACACAGTCCTCATTTAGAAAGTGCTCTATAAACCCGAACATTATGGCTAACAGGTGGATTCTCCTGTTTCAGTGCAGCTAGCCAACAACTACTGCCTCAGACACAGAGTGAAAGTGGGCAGTATATCCTTGGTTTTAACAAAATCCCACTGTTGCAGTCAGGAGGCAGCACAGAGTGTCCCGCTTAGGCTGCCTGTATTGGCACAAGATGGCACTATACATTCTCTAAACTGAGTGAGATGGTTTATTCTGTTAAGGTTTAGACTGACTATAATCTGAATATCAGAAACAAAGCAATAAAAACAACATGCACAACAGTGAAGACCCTCCCACCTCCAGCTGTCTGCCTGTCACCTCACCTGTTCCTGGGACTCCTCCATCAGGGTGTTCTGGTCTCCGCAGGAGTACAGCTGAGCGAGCAGGTCAGAGTGGATGAACTCCTTTGTCTGAGGGGCACAGAGGAGATCATATGACTCACAACATCACTTCCTGTGTGTACCTGAATGTATGCTTGTGCATGCCATACATTGTTGACCATCAGGTGCATGACGGTCTTGGGGATGAGGTCCCTGACGGTACGGTGGATGATGGCCAGGTACGAGTCCACCAGGTTCCTAACAATTTCCACCTGTCGCTCCAGCTGAGGGTCCAGACTGTGAATCTGCCCATCACCACTTGACTCCTCCACCTCCACCTGCATACACACTGGCTGTTAGACACACACACACATAGACAGACAGAGACCACCTCCACCTGAAATACACCACAGGAAACTCACCTTCTCTTTATCCTGATGGGGGGGTGGAGAGAAGAAATAAGGTAATTTGTCATAGTGTCAGAATAAAGCATTTACAGGTAAATTTACTGCTGCAATAATGGTGTACTAATCCATTAAAATGGCATAATAATGTAAAGACAACGTAATAAAAATACATCAGCAATAATATTTTTATAATAGCATAATAGCTACAATTCTGTAGTAAAAAATGCAGTAATGATGTATGATAATACAGTAATGGAGGAGTATATTGGGGAGTACCACGTTGCGTTCAGGGTACACTCCAGCACGTAGGAAAGAAGCCTTCCAGCCGTCAACCTCTTCTTGAGACTCGCTGGCCAGCTCCAGCTGACGGTAGTCCTTGTACACATTTCTGCAACATTAGATGTTTCTGTTATTTAAAAAAAAAAAAAAAATCACAGCATCATCTACATAGAGCAGTCAGAAAGGAAGAGGACCAAGTACAGAACCTGGGGGAACTCCACACCTTTCTTCAAACCAATCAAACTACAGAGCTATCTGATATGCATTTACTGTAAAATATTGATTATCCTCCTGTTATCTACTGATGCACTGACCAAAAACACGGTCAGTGCATCAGCACCATCGAGAGCACCATCGAGAGCATCAGGCCAGCATGGCTGAGGACTAAGACTGAAGGGATAAAGAAGAGTTTTTATCAACAGGCCATCTGTCTGCTCAACTCTGATCCCTGAATGGCACTATTATTGTACAGTGTAAATTATTCTTTTCTGTATAGTGTGAAGTACTTATTTTTTTATTCTTCTTATTTATATATTCGTACTACTTATTATTATTTGCAGGTACAAAATACATTTCACTCTGCATTGTACTGTGTATAACTGTGCATGTGACAAATAAACCTTATATGATCTACTGTGAGAGCTGGAAGCACATCCACGTAGATCATTTTATTGGACCTGAAAAAATCTGAACCACCTCTCAGTGTTTGTTTGATTTGAGAACATTAAGTATCATTTGGACTACGAAATGGTTGATGGCATCAGACTTAAGTGATTGATTGTACACACACTAACCTGTGTTCAGTGTTGAACAGGGCAAAGATGTGTTTGCTGGACATGAAGCTCTTCTCGATGTCCTTCAGTTTCAGGTTGTCTACAGGCAGCATGTATTTCTTCTCTTTCTCCTGTAGGAGCCACAAGGAAAATAGTGAGATAAATAACATAATGTCTGTTGTGCCAATTTTAAAGCATGTTTTAAATCATTTGTGACGTCATGGCTGTGAGAGTTCATTGCAGAGGGGGGAGTCACAGCTGTGTTTATTGTGTATATTTATCCTGAAATGTTTCACTGATCATCACCCCAAACATTCAGAGGAGAACCTCACATATTTCTGCTCATCAGGGCTGCTTTTCTTATCTGAATGAGCAGATCTTAGTGCTTAGGAGGGAGAAAAGCTGCTTATTACAAAACACACGAAATCAATGGACATATTACAAGCAGTAAAATGACTTTTTATGGTGAACTGAGCAGTTTACAGTATTTCAGGTTTTAAGTCACATTTCTACAGTGAGATCAGTCTATAAAGAAGACTGTGGAGAGAATCTCCATTTGAGCAAACACAGAGCAAACTGGTAGCGTCCTTTTTGTTACCGACAGGTGGCTGAGTCAGATTTTTTTCCTTTGACTTTAATAAATACCTGCAGGCTCACACAGCAGCAGCAACTTTATTAACACTGTATAGGTCTGGATATACACACACATTTCAGGTTCAGGAAAAGCAGCTCTGCTCTGGATGAATCCTGTGCTCCACCTGAAGGACTGCCCTAGTCTCAAGGACCAAATATTTTGCCCCAGTATCACAACATATTGATTTTCCTGCATTATGTTCATCCGATCATCAGTAAGACCTGCATAAACTGTGTTGTCAGTGTTCATAAACTTGCATATTGTTAGTAGCTCACCTGCAAAACGTCCTATTGGTCCATGCTCATTTATTCACTATTGTTACCCTAAGAACTTAAAATAGAAACCTTTTGGTAGAGAGTGCATAAATGTTGATCAGGACTTCTTGTATGGCTCAGAGTCTGACAAAGGGTTCAGTCTTAATTCGGGACTTGAAATGTACTTACACAACAAGGATCTCATAATGCTCTTCTAAACAACACTGTGTGATGGTGCAGGTGTTAATTTGAGTGTTTTAGTGTGTGTTTATGTAGGTTTATGCGTTGGTGTGTGTTACCTCATCGTCTTTGTACCAGGACAGGGTCTCAGCAGTCAGGACGAACCAGTACTCTTTGGCTCCACCCTTCATAATGCCTATGTTGTTGATGGTGAGCCAACCTTTACGGATCACCTGCACAGGACGTTAAATCAGTGAATCATGTGACTTGTGATGATGATGTCAGTCACAGACAGAGGTACTCCCTTGATTGTTCAGTCTATCTGTTAGCAGGATTCCTCTAAAAGTTCTGGACATCAGGCTTGCTCCAATTTTGACTCTGTCTGGATTTGTTACTATTACAGAATAAAACTGGACATTTGGCATCTTCACGATTACACATCAAACTGAAAACTAGAAAAATGTGAGACATCATCTTAACATTCTCATGAATACACCACAAACTAATTCTGCATTCAGGGATGAAGTTCATGGGCAGAGTGGACAGAATTTTCAGCCTTGGAGGAGGAATGTATTGATTATTTGTTCATCAATAATCACATCAGTATCTTCACCCAGGTTAAACGTCTTTTTTAATTAGCATATGACACATCAGTGATTTTATCAAAGTATTCCAGTTAAAACCTGCTCTATGGTATTACAGACACACATATACATCCCCTTCAGAGGGCATTCTATCCATGTTTATTTCCATTAAACCAATACTAACCAAGAAAGAACTTTAGCCTAACCAAAAACTTAAACCTAACCTGAAGTTAACCCTGTCCTAACATGTGTGCCTTATGGGGACCTGCAGCCATTTTCCCCCCAAAGAGGCCAAGTCCCCTCATTGTATGCAAAGTCAAAGGATGTCCCCACAACATCAGTTAAACAAGAATACACACACACACACTCACCATGATCTCATCCTGGTTGCCATGGCAACAGAGGCAGATAGAGACAGAGGCAGCGAGAAAAAAGAGCATAGCATGTTAATGATGCAGCCTTTGATCTTTTCACCATGTTCATCCCTCCTGCGCCATGTTACCTGCAGAGTCTCACCTGATTTCCTGTTGCCTTCTTCTTGCTCATCTGACTGCTCTTCTGCTGAGCACTGAGACACACACACACACACATGTGAGTATTCATACACTCTTATGGTCAGCTCAGGCGGTTTATCAGCCAGCTGACCCACTTGTACCTGGGACACAGGTGAATTTACCTGTGTGTGTCAGGGATACAGGTGAGTCTGACAGAGAATGATGATGGATCAGAACTGCTGCATCTCCTACATTCTGATCTTGTATGAAAGAAAGTTTCATGTTCTTACTTTGCGAAGCCGATGAAGTCTTCATGGTTTGTGTTCATGTAGGACAACTCGATGTCAATCAGTAGCATCACCTGAGGAGGAAGACGTACAGTACCATGTGACATAGGTGACAGCGGCCAAAACTCCTCTTTCTGTATTTCCAGGTGATATTAAGTATCTTCTGAGAGCATCATGTGAAGCCCAGCAGAGGTTAAATGGACCGCAGGGTTAATCCTGATGTTTGAACTAGCCTCCCCCCCAAAACACTGATGAGACAGTTTGCCTTGTGATAGACACGTAACCATTCTATGTCTGCCCAGCCTTTCACCTCCACCTCCCAGGACCTGAACTGGATAAGTGGTTAAGAAAATGGTCAGATGGTGAAGATCACACATTCAGAGGTTTCACAGTCAGACCACATCCGGCTTTAAAAACACCAAGATTGCGACATGTCATGTGACGAACCTGCCCTTTGGTGCGGCTCTCTCGGTCTCTGATGTGCTGAGTGACGATTCTCTCCATCTCCTCTCTGAGCAATGGATACTGAGCCAGCTGCAGACAGGAAACAGGAAGTGTAGCACTCAGAGAAGTCAGAGGTCACTGCCTGTGTCATTTTGTACTGTGTGGTGGTATTATTTGTAGTATCTGCAGTACCTTCTGCGTGCACTGCCTGACAGTGTTCACCAGCTCACTGATCACCATGTCAACACATTTCTGACACGGCTCTTTGAGTTGAGCGATCAGACGCTTCACGATCGTCTCGAACGCCATGTCAGGAGTAAACAGACCCGTCCTAAGCACAGGTGAGAACACAGATGAGAACATGGGTGAGAACATGGGTGACATACACTGTAACACATCTAAGGTTGTAAAGTCCAAATCAAATTCATAAATGATTCCATAAATAGATTTATCAGGAATAAAATTCACCAAAAATATTTTTTAATAAAGAAAAATATTTATTTAAATATTAAAAATATTTAAAAACACTTTTTTTTTCTAAAATAAAAGAAACATGTTTACAATAAAAGCAGAAAAAAATGAATGAAACAAAAAGAAAACTTTCATTACAAATCTCAAAAATACAGGGGGGTACACCCTGTACAGGTCACCGGCCTGTTGCAGGGCCAACACAGAGAGACAGACAACCATTCACACCAGTTAACCTAACTCCACTAACTGCACGTCCTTGGACTGTGGGACAAACCCACACAGACACAAGGAGAACATGCAAACTCCACACAGAAATGTCCAGGCCAAGGTAGATTCAAACCTAGGCCTTCTCGCTGTGAGGTAACAGTGCTAACCACTGTGCTGCCCTGCAACCCACAATTATCCCAAAATGAATAAAAATCTGATGATTTCTGCTTCAATGTGCCTCCGAATTAATGCCCATTTTGTCACGTTCCCTTTTCATTTTCCATTTCAGCAGCAACAGACCAGTGAAACTTCATCCCCACAAATCTTAGAAACATGGTGTCTAACCAGATACTTACTCTGGATGGCATTACTTTGGCCTCCAGTAACACTGTGAGAAATCTTGGAGTCATTTTTGACCAGGATATGTCCTTCAATGCACATATTAAACAAATATGTAGGACCGCTGTTAGGTTCGGACCACCGTTAAATAAAGAAAGACACAGAAACCCGTAGTTGATTTTTTACCTGCAGGGAGAGTCTCAGTCAGCTAACACTCACGTGCCTCTGAAAGAGAGTCTGACTTTCTTCTTCCTGCCGGTGCTTTTATTTTAGCATCACGTAAGTGTGTGTGGGGGGTGTGTGTATGTGTGTGTGACGTCAGGAAACAGGCGTTACCTGCTTTCCTCACCTGGAGGGTCCAGGTGTATGAGAGTATGTTTTGTGCTTACAGTCTGATGGTCATGTGCATGTTTATGATGAACACATTGTGATACATAGAAAAACAGTTACATGTTTATCTATTCTAACAACCGCTTTTTTGCATTTGTGCAATATTTCTAAAATTAGAAACATCCTTTCTCAGAGTGATGCTGAAAAGCTCATTCATGCATTTATTACTTCTAGGCTGGACTATTGTAATTCATTATTATCAGGCTGTCCTAAAAGCTCCCTGAAAAGCCTTCAGCTGATCCAAAATGCTGCAGCTAGAGTACTGACAGGGACTAGAAAGAGAGAGCAGATTTCTCCCATATTGGCTTCTCTTCATTGGCTCCCTGTTAAATCTAGAATAGAATTTAAAATCCTTCTCCTCACCTACAAGGTCTTGAATAATCAGGCACCATCTTATCTCAAAGACCTCATAGTACCATATCACCCCAACAGAGCACTTCACTCTCAGACTGCTGGCTTACTTGTGGTTCCTAGGATACTTAAGAGTAGAATGGGAGGCAGGGCCTTCAGCTTTCAGGCCCCTCTTCTGTGGAACCAGCTCCCAGCTTGGATTCAGGAGACAGACACCCTCTCTATTTTTAAGATTAGGCTTAAAACTTTCCTTTATGATCAAGCTTATAATTAGGGCTGGATCAGGTGACCCTGAACCCTCCCTTAGTTATGCTACAATAGGCCTAGGATGCTGGGGGGTTCCCATGATGCATTGTTTCTTTTTCTTTTACCTCTTTTTACTCTGTTTATACCCCACTCTGCATTTAATCATTAGTTATTATTTATTTAGTTATATCTCTGGCTCTCTTCCACAGTTTGTCTTTTGTCCTGTCTCTCTCCCCTTTCACCCCCCAACCAGTTGCAGCATGACCCCCCCTCCCTGAGCCTGGTTCTGCTGGAAGTTTCTTCTGTGTTAAAAGGGAGTTTTTCCTTCCCACTGTCACCAAGTGCTGCTCATAGGGGGTCGTTTTGATTGTTGGTTTTACTCTGTGATTATTGTAGGGTCTTTACCTTACAATATAAAGCACCTTGAGCCGACTGTTTGTTGTGATTTGGCGCTATAAATTTAGTGAAATAAATTTTCACTGAATTTAATTGAATTAAAAACATATAAAGTCACATACAGAGGGATAAAATGTGCTCTGCTGTTCGTAAAAGCTGAAAACGTATTTGATTGGCAGGGCCCTCACTTGCACAAAATGATCATTCATAAATACATCGGGGTCAATAAAAAGGAGACAATGCAAAAAGAAAAAGTTAGAGGAATAAACTGTGCACCGCTGCTGTGCTGTGAAGATACTGCAGGAGGGCTTTGAGATTTACAATGAAATTTACAATGAAAATAGGTTTTAATTTTCATCTTTAAATGAAGATTGATATTACAATTGAATATTTATGACTAAATGTTCACTTTTTAAAAAACAAAACTGACCTGATTCCGTGGATGTTCTTGATGGCGTAGCTAATCTCCTTACGAAGAGTCTTCTCATCACTCTCTAGCTGCAGGGCAAACACATTTGTGATGTCATTTAACTGTTACAGGAAGTCATGCTACACATTGGACCAGAATATGTGATGTGATTGTAATGATGTCACATGTGATGCAATGATGTCACCTGAGTGAAACAGTTACCTTGACCAGTTCGAAGGGGAAGCGTTCATGGAAGATGCGGTTGATCTTTGCTCCTCCTGACAGCTCGTAGGTGTCCACCTGGTCCCCAGATCCTTCGATCCTCTTCTCAAAGTCCACTGCAAACTGCTGCACCATCCTGCCATGAACACACACACACACACACACACACACACACACACACACACACACACACACACACACACAGGCGCACAATACAGTTTTACTTCACTGTTTAAACCACCATCCTCAACAGTCTCACCACCCTAATTGGGTATCTCAAAATTTTCTTCATCTCACCTCTGGCAGATCTGAGGTTCCTGTGTTTGTTCCCCACAGTTTCACTCAGGAGGTGAATATTTGTCTTATATCTGAGCAATATTTTAGCTTTAAATCTCACATCTGTAACCTCATCCAGTTGTGTTTCTTTCAGCTGAGAGATGTCACAAAAAGAGCAAACTTTTACTATGTGCTAATAACTTTTTGTACACACTCTGATCTTTTCCTCTTTAGATTACTGTTACTCACTTTTAATATGCACTGCTCAATACTCTTTCAAACACAGCAGCTCACCAGTGATTGCAGATAATTCTTCTCCTCACCACTCTTCTTGGGCACCTAGTGCTCCTGCTTATAGGCGTTGTCAGAAGTTTCCATCCACTCATGATGGGCATGAATGTCAGGGTAATTTGCTTTTTTGAACTGTTCTTTTTCCAGAGTGGAATGATTGTACAGCATACATCTTTAACTTTAAAAACAATTTTAAATGTATTTAGTATTTTCTGTCATCTACACAGGGTCAAAAGTATACATACAGGCTCAAATATATACATACACACTTAAATCTTTAAATAAGTGGTGTTAATAGGCCAAGGCCTATTAACGTCTTGTTAGTGATCATGATTGACTACAACTGGTAGTTTCTCTTTGCAACATAAAAAGGATACTCAATGGATTGACCAACACGAAGAGCAATGGGAAAGTACAAGGAACTCAGTGAAGCTATAAGAAACAGAATTTTAAATTTACACAAGATCATTAGTTCAAGCAGTTGTGCGTAAGTTATTCAGATGTCTCACCATTTTGCCCATGTCTGGAAGAAGACCCAAATTGTCACCCTCAGACAAGAGGAAATTGGTTAGAATGTTCAAGAACAATCCATGAACCACCAAGGCTCAAGCCTGCCATGAACTGGAAACTGCTGGAATACCAGCATCACTGTCCACAGCGAAGCCAGTTTGGATGGAATAATGAAGAAGGAAGAATACCTCCAAATTCTTCAACTTTACCTCAAATCAATAGCTACACAGTTGAAACTTGGACATAGTTGGGTATCGCAACAGGACAATGATCCCAAACACACCAGAACAGAACAAAAGCAGCACAGGAAGCAAAAGTCCAACAACAAGAACATAGTACTGGGGGTCTGCCTGGCCTTGGGGCAAGACTCTGGGAATGAGCCCAGAAGTCTGGGGGCTGACTGTGTGGCCAGCAACGGAAGCGAAGCACCTCAGGGGGAACCTACCGGTGGAGATGAAGCACCTCTGGGGGCTGACCATGTGGCCAGTGGCGGAAATGGAAGAACTCTGGAGACCAGTCGCATGGCCAGTGGCAGAGACAGAGGAATTCCGAGGAAAGACCAACGACAAAGATGAAGTATTTCTGGGCCAACTGTGTGTATGGAATACTTCCACTGGCTTTGCCAGGGACCAACAACAATGATGAAGACCCACAGGTAACATGGCTGGAGGCCGGCATTGTCAAAGGAGCTGGAACTTCTCAGGAGGCCGAGTAGGATGCCAGCAGCACAAAGATGACACGCCTCTGGAGGTTGGTGATAAAGGAGGCTCTCTCAAGCTGATGTCGGCAGAGGTGATTGAACACCTCAGGCAGTGCAGACTGTCCACAGGCCAGTGTTGTTGAAGGCAATGGAGCACCTTTGGTAGTTGGTGTCGAAGGAGGTGAAAGAGCCTCACAAGGGACTGGCACCAATGGAGGTGACAGGACACCTCTAGTGGCTCGACTGAAGGCCGACAATGGTGGTGAGGAGACACCTCCAATGACTTGGCTGGTGGCAAGCAGTGGAGACCAACCTCCTAAGACTTAACCCTATAACTCTGGGCGATCGCCGCTGAAGCACCCATTACCTGGCCCCACTAGCCATGAACAGCTTGTTAAGACCAAGCATATTGCCGCTGAGCCGGCTGAACAAGGGAACTTTCAATTACTGTAAGTCCGTGACCGTTTGTTCTATAGGAAAAATTCAAATGGTTTCCGAAAGCTGAAAAATTGCACTTTACACCCAATATAGGTAACTGTTGCTGCAAGTCCATGAAAGGCAGCACATTTGAAGTATGCTGTGTCAACACCGATGACGACTGGGAAAGAGGCTGCTCTGGATGCCAAGGTTGCTCAGGATGCAGAAGCTGCTCAGGACCCACTGCCGAATCCAGAAGATGCAGCTGAGGCTGGAGCTTGACCTCGCCCTGGGAAAAGAATTGGGTGCAGGTATGGCCCGGGCCTTGGTCACCCTGACCCTGGGAGCAAGAACAGGTGCAGGATGCTCAGTCTTAGTCTTAGGGGAGTAACATTATCTCTATGTTGGGGGAAAAAAATATCAGTGTTTGTGCCTGGAGCACAGGCAGCAGTCTCTATGGTTGTTGGCACAGCTATACAACACACAATCTCAGAATTATTCACAGTCTCTGGGAAGACCAGCTCAGCATTAGAAACAATCTTACAATAAGCTGGTGAAAGAACACAAATAGATTTTGAGGTGGCTGGTTCAGCCACACAACAAAAAATCTCAAAGTGAGCTGGCTTATGAACAGAAAACACATCTTATAATTCTGCCAGCACAGGATATGCATGCATAGTTTGACTTGCCAGCTTGGAAACAGAACGTGAAATATCGTTTTTCACTAGCTCAGTTGCATGAAATGAAATATTTCCTCCCTTAGGGAATGGAGAGCCTGCCAAAGAGCTGACTGATGACAAACTCCTATAGCTATACTGGCAATAAGTCCATGTACCTTGGGTAGGAGCAAGCCAGGTTGCAGATTCTTTGCCCCACTTCCTCTTTTGCACCAACATGGAAGGAACATATCCACCATTCACAGTATGAGGAGTTGGACTTGAAACTCCTTGAAAGTCTCAAAAGCAGCGTCCACTCAGTCCATAGTGGTCGGATTGTACTGTCACAGAAAGTGGGCTACTGACCAAGTGAGGCAACACTGGGGTGAGGGGACCAGGAAGAAACAGGAACAGATG
The DNA here is from genome assembly GCF_007364275.1 of Archocentrus centrarchus. Lineage (NCBI taxonomy): Eukaryota > Metazoa > Chordata > Actinopteri > Cichliformes > Cichlidae > Archocentrus > Archocentrus centrarchus. Next base: position 6,148,469 of record NW_022060256.1, read on the forward strand.
ATCCGACAAAGGACAAGGGAGACTGAGACAAAATATACACAGGATGGTGATTAAGGGAAGAGGAGACAGCTGGGGAGGATGACATGAGACAAAGGAAGCAAAACCAAAAGCTCAGCACGAGGAAGGGATAAACAGGGAAAACACAGACACACAAACTAAACACAGGAGACTTGACACAAGAGGGAGGAGCACTGAAGAATGGGGGGGTCTAGGAACCACTAAGTACACTAAAGAGAAAACACATGGAACCATAAAAATTTTTAAATAATCCAAGAATCACAAAGAATAATGAAATAAACAAAACTTCAATCAGGGCCATTTACCCGTTCCACATTTTTCTTTTAAATTCAGAGGCAACCAAATTTTAAAGATTGTAGCCCCTAAACTTTGGAACAGCCTACTCATCACATCCATCATACTTTTATAAGGTTTTTCTTAGACATTCTCTACTTATTTAAGCTTTTCCTGGTCATTTACTTTTGGCTGTGGTACACTTCTTTAATGCATGGAGTTCAACTTAAAATGTTAAATCATTGTAAATGTATGGTTTAAAAAGAGCTGTAAATGAGTATCTGTGTACTGTTATAGTACTTACTGCAGCAGGGCCTTGGTCTTGCGGCTTGGGTCATCCGGTCTGAAGTTCTTGTACTCCTCCACCTCCTTCTCGATGGACAGTAGCTGACTCTGTAATTTGCTGCGCAATCCTGGCAATGTGTCTCGGATGTGATTGGTCAGTTGCTGGAAGTAACAGAGAGATGCTCTGTTGTGATTTATTACAGAGATTGGAACACACTATTGGCATTATAGGAAATGCACTGCAGTGGTTGGAATCATATCTATATGATAGATCATATCTATATGATAGATCATATCTATATGATAGATTTGTTCTTCTAAATGGGGAGTCTTCATACTCCAAAGTTAGTCATGGAATTCCACAGGGTTCTGTGCTGGGACCAATTCTTTTTGCATTATAGATGCTTCCATTAGGCAGTAGTACATTTTCACTGCTATGCAGATGATAACCAGCTTTATCTATTCATGAAGCAGATGACACACACAAATTAGTTCAACTGCAGGAATGTCTTAAAGACATAAAGATGTGGATGACCTCCAATTTCCTGTTTCTAAATTCAGATAAAACTGAGGTTATTGTATTTAGCACTACAAATCTTATGGTATCTAATCAGACACTTACTCTGGGTGACATTACCTTGACCTCTAGTGACACTGTGAGGAATCTTGGAGTCATTTCTGACCAGGATATGTCCGTCAATGTGCATATTAAACAAATATGTAAGACTTCTTTCATCTGTGCAAGAGTACTGACAGGGATGAGAAAGACCTTATTTCTCCCATAGTGACTTCTCTTTATTAGCTCCCTATTAAATCCAGAATTGAATTTAAAATTTGTCTTCTTACAAAGTCTTCAAAGATCAGACAACATTTTGAGCATGTTCAGGGGAACTTCAGAGGACATTTATACACTGTGAGTATATTCTGAGGACCTTTATGTGTTGATTTGTGCAAATCTGCACTTTGGACAGAGTCAGGCTAACAGTTTCCACCTGCTCCCAGTATTTATGCTAATCTAAGCTAACGACACCGCACATCTCACTGTTAGAAAGACGTCATGAGAGAAATTCTGGGGGTTTACCTGGTTGAGAATTTTCTGCAGGTAGGCAGTGCCCATGCGGTCAGCCAGGTGACGGTAAGACGGGTGCGACAGGAAGAACTTCCTTTCAGCCTGCAGAGCTGCGTTGATGTCTTTCTTCCCGTCGATGTCTTTCTGACTGCGATTTACGACCCCGATGTAACCTTACACAGTTAGAGTCTCTTATTGTTCCTGTTTACTCATCTGGAGTCTGTTCTCTCTCTACATCTTAGCCACAGTGAGTAAAATTAAAGTGTTTGAGGGGACTAAAAATCTGACAGAAACAGCTGACAGCCAATCAGTATGAAGATTCAGGTTGATGTCATGCATTTGTACCTCTTCGTAGTGGCAACAGTTTGTTCTCCAGGATGTCTCTGGCATCTGTTCCTTCATCCATCAGGTCCAGTTTGGTGATGACACCAATGGTCCTCAGACCTGCACCACATTTACAAAGCTGTTTAATTTTACTTTAAGTGGGAAAAATGATGATACAAGTGAAAGAGGCAAATGGAGGTGTGGAGATATGGTGGATGTAGGTGGAGCTGTCCCGGACACTGACCTTGTGGGTCGACCTCCTTGGCAATCTTCAGGGCATCAGAGTTAGCAAGGTCAGAGTTAGCTGGAGAAACAGCCAATAGGAGGCAGTTTTCCTTGGTAACAAACTGCATGATCATGTCTCTGATCTGATGTTCGATGTCGGGTGGCTGGTCACCCACCGGGACCTTTGTCATCCCGGGAAGATCCACCAAAGTCAGGTTCAGGACTGAGGACAGACACAGCTGAGTCAGGACCAGGACTGAGGCGCCGCTTCAGTGTGTGTGTGTGTGTGTTTGTGTGTGTGTGTGTGTGTGTGTGTGTGTGTGTGTGTGTGTGTGTATTACCATTGGGGGAGTAGACTCTGAGGTTGATGGGAACCGGACTGATGCCTTTGTTCTGCCCTGTCACTCGATCGGTTTCAGCTTCAATCTCCTGACGGACTTCATCAAAGTCTGTGAACTTCTTCCCTTTACAGTGCAGGAACTCAGCATACTCTGATCAATACACGTCACACAATCAGAGCAGACATCACATGGATAACACTGAATTGTGTGTCTCTGCACTGCGAGTCTCACCTGTTGGGCAGTTGATGAGCTGCAGCACTAGGGGGCGTCGAGTGACGATGCCGGATCCACGAGGGAGGAAGTCTCTGAGAGGAGGAACAAAGGCTAAGAAACAGTTTCTACCCTTAGAACATTAAACAACTGCTGACCTGGACATAACTGTGTGAATGTCTCCATCACATGCACCTTGATGTTTATACTCTGTGCAATACCTAGTGATTGCTGCTACCATCCTTGGTAGCTGCATTCCTGCTGTTAATATCAACACACACACACACACACACACACACACACCCACACACACACACACACACACACACACACACACACACAAACACACACACACACACAGGTAAACAAATAAAAAAAATAATTCCCCACCCGCTCTGTGGACGGTCTTTGTTCTCCAAGCTCAGGTCCTCTACCAGAGGCCTGGGAGCTTGAGGGTTCTGCACAGTATCTTAGCTGTTCCCAGGACCTCTGGACAGAGATCTTGGATGTCGTTAGTGGAATCTGCTGGAGCCATTCTCCCAGTTTGGGGGTCACTGCCTCGAGTGTTTCGATTACCACAGGGACTACTGTTACCTTCACCTTCCACATCCTATCTAGCACTTCTCTGAGCCCTTTGTATTTCTCGAGATTCTCATGTTCCTTCTTCCTGATTTTGCCATCACTTGGTATTGCTTCATCTATTACTCTAAAATCACAACAAGCAGACTGATCAGTTTCAGTGATGTTCCAGGAACAACATTAATTATTATGATGTTAATTACTTGTGATTAATTATGACACTGAAACACCAACACAGAGATAAATACACTGTAAGCCTGCATGTATGCATGGACAGGCCAGCAGTCCACCACAGGGTAACAGTTTCATCAGGTCCATATGTTCTTTTAAATGGACGAGACAGACGAATGGTTGTTGGTAAACAGCTCACCTTGAAGTTATGTGTTCATTCATGATGTATATCCCAGGATTGTAAGAGTTCAATATAACTTGCAGATTACCTAAGTGAGTTGGGCCAACAATAAGCACAGCAGGTAAATAGTTCACTCAACTTGAATTTATGTGTTAATTTATTATCTATCTGCAAAGATTTTAAGAACATGGTATTACTGTCTCAACTAATTCAGTTAAAAAATGTTAGGCCAAAAATAAAAACGTACAAATTCAACAGTAATCAAGTTGACATTTTTACAGTGTAGAATTTTGAAGTGCAGCAAAAGGCCGAAGGGTTTGGTGGTCTCAGGATGTCATCTCTGCTTTTTGCAGATGATGTGGTTCTGTTTGGTTCACGCTGCTGTCACCTCCAGCCTGCACTCGGGCAGTTTGACCCAGCTGGAATGAGAATTAGCACCTCCAAGTGTGAGGTTATGGTTCTCAGTTGGAAAAGGGTTGTGTGCCCACTCTGGGTCAGGGAGGAGATCAAGTTATCTCAGGATCTTCCTCATCAATAGGAGGAGAAGGAGCTGAATGTGAAGAAGCTGTTGATTTACTGGTAGTTTTATGACCATGAGCTGTGGGCAGTGACGTGTAGAACAAGCTCGAGGACACCAGCAGCAGAAATGATGTTCCTCTGAAAGCAACTCACCAGAGACCAGACACTATCAAAGGTCAATGAAAATAACCGACAGGAAAACATGAAGTGGATGAGTTTGTATTTGAACTCTGAAGGGTTCTGCTGATTCACATATGGTCACCCTCCTAAAATAATGCCCTAAGTTATTTTGTCAAGTTTTAAAGAAAACACAAAAAACTGAATGAAATATTGAAAATATGATTCAGGCAAAAATAATAATTTCATTAAAAAACGAGATAGCCCATAATTTTAGGAGGGTAATGGTATGTAGGGTAGAAAGCACATTAGAGGGTTACAGCCAAACCCAGAAATGACCAAAAGCTACAAAGGGATGCACAATGAAGGATTTAGATGTGGTTAAGGTTTCAGAGCTGCTGCTCCTTCTCAAAAGCTGAAATGGTTCATCAGCTGACCATGATGCCTCCTGGATCAGTCTTAGGTGAGGTATTTCATGTCCATTTGAGAGGAGACCCCAGAATAGACCCAGGACTGTCCTGGGAATGCTTCAGTGTCCTCCCAAAAGAGCTGGATGAGGAGGGCTTATGCTGCTACACTCCTGCCCCCTGAGACCAGGATAAGATGAAATGGATGGATGGCTTTTCTTTAGTTATACTGTATCATATCACCTTCACTTACATAACACTGGAAAAAAGAATGTCATAATGTAGGCAGTATTATATTGTGGTAGATTCTCACATTTATTATTATATTATATTATATTATATTATATTATATTATATTATATTATATTATATTATATTATATTATATTATATTATATTATATTCCATGAAATATACTACGAGCTGTCTGTGATGGGAATCCTTCAGAGGCTGCAGCTTGAGGAAAAGCATCGTCACGACATCCTCAGAACGTGTGAGTGTATGTGTGTGTGTGAGAGTGTGTGTGTGTGTGTGTGTGTGTGTGTGTGTGTGTGTGTGTGTGTGTGTGTGTGTGTGTGTGTGTGTGATTGTGTGTGTGTGAGAGAGAGAGAAGCTGCAGTGTGATTCCCCTGCAGTCAGCTCACACACATCACGCCGTTATTGTCATACGATGCTTCTCTGACCAAAAGCCTCCTGAGTCATGTGACCTACAGCAACCAATAAGAGCAGAGATGCAGACAGAATGACCCTCCTCATCCTCGGGGTGAAGATAAAAATATTCAGCCAATCACGTGTCATCTTCCAGCAGGACTCAAACTACAGGCTTCAGAAACACACACACACACACACACACACACATAGTGCTCCACCATCCTCCACCCTGCTGCCACCTCCTCTTCCTCAGCAGCTCACACTTCAGTGCATCACTATCTAAACACTGCTGCACAGTCAGAAAATAACATGCATGTACATTTAAAGAAGCTCCAACAGCACAACAGCTTTGAATGATTCGCAGTTCCAAAAAATCCTTCTTTATCTCAAACTGGCCCTGTACAGTAAACACACTCCTGCTCCTGACAACTCCTCTGATTGGCTGCCCCTCATAAGCATCCTTGTGGGTAGGGCATCTGTGCCTGAGATGACCATATAAGGATATGCCCTCTCTGTGATGTCACACAGACCCAAGAGTAGAAAAACTGTGATAAACAGATGCCGCGTTTCCACTAGTAACTCGACTCAGCACAGTTTGTAGGGTTTTCCATTAGGCCCTGGTACCAGGTACTTTTTTAGTACCCATTCAGCCGGGGCTCCAAGCGATATGAGGTGATCCGAAAATGAGACGTAGAAGAACCCCGTGTCACTGATTGGCCAAGGAGTGTCGTCACTAGCTGAGTCATGAGAGCGAATCCTTCCCCAGAATCAAACACGCCATTTTTTAAACCCAACAGCAAGAAAATGAAGGCACACAAACCAACACCGTGGTCCAACAATGAGGTGCAGACATTTCTGTGTGTAGTGGCAGACGAGAAATGAGAACTTGTATAAGGAGGTCTACGAGTTAATGGCCATGTTTGAGTCGCATACAAATTACATCAAATGACATCTGCCAGCGTTGCTATATCGACTCCACCCACATTGAGGCGGTAAACAATTGTAATGGAAACAAAACAAATCCGTCCCTCTCCGACTCAGGGACGAGTTCCTGCCCCAAGTGGAGGAGATTAAGTATCTCGGGGTCTTGTTCACGAGTGATGGGAGAAGGGAGCGGGAGATCGACAGATGGATCGGGGCTGCTTCTGCAGCGATGCGGACGCTGCACCGGTCTGTCGTGGTGAAGAGGGAGCTAGCGAAGCTCTCGATTTACCCGTCAATCTACGTTCCTACCCTCACCTGTGGTCACGAGCTTTGGGTAGTGACCGAAAGAATAAGATCGCGAATACAAGCAGCAGAAATGAGTTTCCTTCGAAGGGTGGCTGGCCTCTCCCTTAGAGATAAGATGAGGAGTGCGGCCATCCGAGAGGGGCTCAGAGTAGAGCCGCAGCAAGAGTTTTTGACATGGTTCCTTTTCTGAAGTTTTTCTTTCTTATAAAGTTCTGACTTTTATCTCACAAAGTTTTTTCTCTAAAAAATTACTGTCAGCTATAACGCCCTCTGGACTTCTACCCATCCAACTTCTTTCACTTTCTTAGCAGCAGACTAATCAGGGTTTTCAAGCTATCTTTTCTCCAGTTTTCCAGTTGCTGCTGTGGGATCTTGAGGTGCCCCCAGGCCAGAAAAAATATATAATCTCTCTTCAGAGTTCTAGGTCTGATCTGGGATCTCCTTGCAGGTGATCATGTCTCAGATTGGAGGCCCGTCAGAGAGAGCACAATTCTGCTGCTTGTATCCTCGATCTAGATTGTAAATCAACCAGAAGATTGACAGCTTCATGCTCTCTCCACAACAACACATCACTGTAGATGCTGCATCGTTCCACCAGTCTATCTCATGCTCTACGTTTCCATCATATACAAAACTCTGAGAAACTCCTCTGACTGGGGCAGTAAGTCTTCCATCCCAGAAAGAGTAACCTCTCGGAGTTGAACACCACACCGGGGTTCCTCAGGGTTCCTTTTTCTTCTAATATAGTTCAAATTTTATTCTCTGATTTTTTAAAGATCATTATCAGCAGAACAGCGTGAGACCCCTGACATACCGACACCTGAGAAACTGAACATCATGATTCCTGTGGAGGGTTTGAGTCCACCTGATGAACATCAGTCCTGTTGTGCTGCTTTTCAGGTTCATATCTTCATATGCATGAAGATACGGACTGAACATCAACACTCATGTCCCTGCAGTGCTACATCTGTGGTTTTAGTGGCTAAGTACTGAAGGTTCTGTGCTCCTCTTTCCCTCCACCTGTCTCTCAGATAGCTCTCTGATCCTTGTCCTGTTGGACATCTCTTCCTGTAAAAAAAAATAAGAGTTCTTCCTCCTCACTGTTGCCAAGTGCTGCTCACGAGGATCCTGACTGTCTCTCTAATATTGTGGGGCCTCTGCCTTCCAATACAAAATGCTGTGAAGCAACTGTGTTGCTGTGTTTTAAGGCTTCTGTGGAATCCTGTGGCTGACTGGGCTTCAAGCTTCAAGCATCAGCTGCTTAGATCGAACGTGAATATGGATTTCCCGTCAGTATCGATCTCTGCAGCAGGTTCGATGTATCGTCACTCATTCTGATCCAACAACCGCCTCCCACAGGATTTAATAAAACTGGGATTTTAACTACAGCTGCCACAATATCACAATTTCAAAATTCATCATAACAATATTATTGCAAATATTATAAAATAGAAATAACAGCAGTAATGCTGTCTGTCTCTAACTGTGTTTACTTTTGTATTTATAGACACAGAGCTGGAGTGTTGTTATTATCAATATTATCAGCTGTGCATCACTGACAGCCTGACCATTACAACCTCATCTGAAACACAAGGAATAAATCAGCTGTTTGACTGACACACACACACACACACACACACACACACACACACACACACACACACACACACACACACACACACACACACACACACGAGCTGGTGGTTTAACATGAAATTTATCAAATAAGAAGGATAACATTAGCTCCAGTAATAATAACTGAAACGGCCTGATGGCTGCTGCAGAGCTCTCATTCATGAACCATTTCATGGGAACAGCCAGTCAATTTGAGTCTAGCACGTGACACCACTAGTTTCCTAATAAACTGGCCCCTGAGTGTGAGGAGCAGCAGCATATTGATCACTGATCATTCTGATGATCGATTGAAGCTGCTTGCTGATCAGTTTTGGACGAGCAATAATGATCCCGTATGAAACACATGAACACGTGACAGCGGGCAGCTTCACGCACAGCTGAGATTTATGCAGCGGGTCATTCGGCCTGTAGGCGGTCGGGGTGCTCCACCCCCTCACAGGTTCACACCTCCACAACCCCCAACCCCCCACCCCCGCATCGGTTCGGACACACAGACAGGTGGACACACAGACAGGTGCACTCACTTGCCCACGAAGTTCTCCAGCACCGAGCTCTTCCCGGCGCTCTGTCCGCCCACCACCGCGATCTGCGGCAGGTCGAAGTTCGAATTCTGGCCGATGGCGGAGAACGCGTCCTGGAGCCGGTTCACCAGCGGAATGAGCTCCTCCATTCCCCGGTTCCCCATGGTGGAGTGATGGGCAGGCTCGGAACGACGGCCCAGCGGAGAGAGAGAGACAGGGGGAGGCTTCTGGTGTCAGCACCGCAGACAGGATGCGGCAGCGGAGCCGGCTGTCGTTCCTCCTGTGTCCGATCAGTCGACCTATAATCAGTCAGGGGATCGATGAGGAGGAGGATGCTAATGATGCTCCTCCAGCTGTGACCTTCAGCTCCGCTCTTCTCCTCCTCTCTGCTCCTGCAGGGAGGATACACACACACACACACACACACACACACGCACGCACACACACACACTTCCGATGGGGACTTTCACAATAAAAGCCCAGTCAGCCATATATTAAAAAGAATTCTGCTTCTAAATAGTTTCTAAATTGAGATCTTGCTTCAGTTCCGTGCTACACAAACAGGAAGTGATGACACTCTAAAACTTTATTTATACAGAACAAAGAGCTTTAAAGCAGGGAGGGATCGGTCCAGTAACACCCACACAACCTAAAACACACCTGTAGGCACAGGTGTAACAACTGGAAGGGCCTCACTCTCTCTCTCACACACACACACACACACCCCTAACCCAAAAATATCATGTAGCAATAGTCAATAATATCCATAGCATCATTCCATTCAACCAGAACCATGCACACATTTATATTTTTCCACTTTTTTGACATATTTTCCCTAATTTCTCAGCTGAAAGCATTCACAGTTACATTTGCAGAGTGAAAGACTTTTTTTTTTAACATTTATGTATTTGGCAGATTTGTTTATAACCAGAAATAGTTCATCATAACTGTGGAGTGAAAGGAACAGAAACAGATTTGCTTCACCAAACGATAAACTGAAATCATTTCGAATAAGCAAAGTTGTCCACTTACAGCAAGATGTGAATAATGCCAGTTCTTTTAAATTAGGCTAAAACTGAATTCGTATTGCTGTTGTGTGGGTTTTACCTTATGGCATAAAGTGTCTGGAGGTGACTGGTTGTTGTGATTCGATGCTAAATAAATACATAAAAAATGAAATTTTGAGGGAATGAATAAAACCTTCTGTTACATAATAACAGGGCAATTCAGGAAATTAGTTACCAGAACTTTGTCAGTGATTTTACACATTTATTTGTTGCAATTTAAGCTCAAAGAGTTATGCGAATGAACTTCCTTAAATAACTGAAACAGCATTTCTTTATTATGGAGAAAAACTGAGATGTAGGGATGCGCTTTATTTATTTTTTTTTATATTGAGATATTGTTGGGTTCAAATGTACAGTTAAAAATGTCCTTACCATAACTGGAAAGGGTTTTTCACCAATCTGGTCCTTTAGAGTCAGCGTGGTCAAATGAGTTAAAATCCCTGAGCTCGTCCGAGGTATCAGTAAACGTGAAGCAAGACCAGCGTCAGAAGAGTGTGATCAGCGCTCTGAGGTGTGCAAAGAGCCATGAAAAATTTGGGTCTATTATAAATTCTTTTGAAATGATTTTCCTTTTAAATTATGTCGTTTACCTTTTCCTAAAGCAGTTTTAATTGAATTCTCACAGGCGGTGTATTAATGTTCCTTTGAGTCACAGCTTTTTGCATATGTCTGGTAGGTCTTTATTGTTTTGTTTTTTGTTTTTATTTTACTCCATAGGGGTAACACATGTACGCATAAGCCATTTAGGATTCTAGGATGTCTAATTATAGACTGGTGTGAGCTTTAGCATATGTTTTTTCTGTCCCATCAGTGCTGACTGAAAGTCTGTATCAAATATTGATTTTAGAGCATTACTTTGTTTTTATTTTTATCTGATTAGTCTGAATCAACTCTAAAGATAATACTGCTGAAATAGATTTTTGTTACACATTGGAGCTCCAAACACACATGCAATGAAGACCCGCTTACATTCACAGACGTAATATCTCTCATTAGTGTTCTGCTTAAAGGAATTTGATAACTAACTCTGGGTGCATGAAAATAGGTTCACTTTTGGTGGATTGATCCTAACTTAGTAAAACTAGTGGTATATTAAAACTGTAAGATAATTTCTCAGCATGAAAAAACAAACAAGAGATTTACAATGAAAAACCACTGAATAAATAGATCTCTAAAATATATTTGGGCATATTGGGCACTGTTAAACTATAGTCCTGGCTCTTTGTGTAAATGTAATTATTGACCCATGAGGCCTGCAGTTCATCACTCAATTTGTTTCACTTTCTTTCACTGGACTTTCTGTGGACACCTGACACATTATGCGCCTTTCACAGGAAACTGACCAGGATGACGGCCATGTGTGAACAGCTGTTGTCCAAGAGGTGTAGGAATACATCTGGAGTGATAAACCGCTGACTACTGTGGTTTGAACATCTGTGGGTTCAGTAAACAGAAGCACTGTCAGAACTGATGTGTTGGAGGCTGAAGGCTGCATATTTAACTGTGCATTGGTCCAGCGGATAATTTCTTTTTATGTTTGAAGTAAGAACTTCGTAGAGTTGGATGTTGGTTTGACCCTAAGATGGATGCAATCAACATCTAATCACAATGAGGCCAAAAATTAGATAGATGCAGAGTCTGAGTCACTGCTTGCCGTGTGGGCCAATTTATATGAAGAATCTAGATTGGACTGATTGAGAGCATCACTGACACACAGAAGACAAGATCAATTATTGATATCAATAATCATGGGTCACTAGCTTATGGGGATGTGAAATAACTAGGAGTGTTCTGATCTATATGTAGGTAATGTGTGTAATGGTGATCTTGTATCTCATACTTAAATCCTCTAATGCTTGTTTTATTCTTGTTTTAATGCCATAAAAAATAATAGAAAGGAGGGAAACAAAATATAGATATGACATTATTAAACCCTGTCTAAAACTTGCTGACAGAGACCGACAACAACAATATATGAGAGTAGTTTTTCACAAATGGGCCTCTCCTGGCTGAGCACCCCCGATCAGGCCGGTGGAGTCGACCTCAGAGATGTCTGAGGTCAGGGGGGGGGCTGAAGGAAGGAGTGTAAATAAGCTGCACAGTAGACATACCATGAATATAAAATTTAAATAGAAATATAGTATCAAGTAGCATATCACAGCATTAATTTCACAACAAGCTGAAGGTGATGAAATAACACTGCACAGGAGACAGAAATAAGACTGCATAGCAGAGAGGCAGGAAAATCACATGCTGGATGAGTTACTGGAAAAGAATGTGTGTTTTGGTCTGATGTTTTGTGCCTACAGGACCCAGATGAGGCCATTAACTGGCAACAGTGAAGGGCACAGAAGAAGCAACTGATAAACATGCTGCACGTCCCCACCGTACAAGGCAACATCTTGCATATTTCATTAACTGTGTAACAGGGTTGTTGAACCCCGTGCATAAAAAGTGGACTTGTGTGAAGCTGCGCTGACTGACTGTATTAGGCAGCTTTGACAATTCTGAACCAGAGTACTCTGTGACACTTTGTGTGACGTGTGTGTGTATTAAACATCTCCTTGATTGTGATCCAGCGTCTGACTAGTGAATTTTTCCCAATTAACGAACACGCAGGGACTCAGGGTGATTCAGGAAGTACGTTGTGTCCTTTGTCCTATTCCAATCAGTGATAACAGAACATTTCGTGAGAGAATGAAAAATGGGTTTTGTTCTTTGCTTAGCAGTTGAGTTTGAGTACATGAGAAGATTATATCAGCTGTTCTGAAGTTCTTTACCATGTGATGTGTGAGGGATGAGTATGTGCGTCCATGTGTGATATGTGTGTGTGCGAGAATGGGTGCTCGTGTGTGTGTGTGTGTGTGTGTGTGTGTGTGTGTGTGTGTGTGTGTGTGTGTGTGTGTGAGTGTGTGTGGATGCTCTGCTCATTAAGCATTTGAGTTGGAAGATAATAATAATGTGAAAGTTTTGAGGCACGGATGCAAAAATCAGCGATAAAGTTGTGTGTCAGATTAATGAAAAGACCACAAAACTGGGAGCTTACTGGTTCCTTTCAACAATCATTTTTAGATAATGTGAATAAGTCATTGAAGCTGACCAAAAAATGCACCAATTTCTGAAACATGAACTATCATTGAGTCGCTCATTTTGCATTTGTGAATACATTAGCTTATTTGTATTAAGAATGAATGGAATATGTTGCTTTTGTGGGTTTCACTTTGAAATGCTTAAAGTGCATGAAAACCAAGCTTCTTTTTGGCTGAATATTTTACAGATAATTTGCTTGAAAACTTGAAGAATGTTGAAATTTAAATTAAAACTACTGATAATTGGCATTCCATGGGAACATGACACATGATAAGTAACATAAAGATCTGGAGTTTAACAATATATATAACTAAATCTGCAGGGTGTAGACTCAGCATCCTCAGTTTGTTTCAAATCTGATACCTTTTAAACTAAATTTGATTAATGATAATTACAATAGTGATAACTGATGTCTAGGTGTTTGCTTTTAATGAATTGCTTACAATGAGTCTATAGGTCAGGTTATTGCCTAAAACATCTCAGATTGAGGTATTGTATGCAAATGATTCTTAAGAGATTTCCTAAAGGCCATAGCTTTCCACTCTGCTACAAAGCAAAATGCAAAGAATTGGGAAAAAAATTTTTTAGAAAACAAAATAGTGCCTGGGTTACAGTTTTGTGAAGGGTTGTTAAAGAAGAAAACAATACATCAAAACCTTCACTGAAGGGAGAAATTTACAATTAATGCATCGAAGCACTTTATTATACTGTGAGAATTCAAACAATCTCAGTATAATTTATGGGATTTTTGTTACTTATTTTGTTTTCAACTTTTTATCTTTGTAATTATCAAATTTTATGATTTTTTTTATGATCAGTGTGTCACTGATTTGGATTAGATTTTATTAAGCCCTTTGGAATGATTCTGTCAGGGAAGTTCCAGTAGCAGTTTTACATTACATGGGCCTAAGTTCCTGTTAGTAAATGATTTAATAGTTCATCAACATATTGATTTATTCTGCCTTAAAGAAACCTGGTTACAGCAGGATGAATATGTTAGTGCTACTCGGGGGTGTTGATTCATTTAAACTGATTGTCAGAATGGTCAAAGCACAGGCCGAGGAGGAGGAGGAGCAGCAATCTTACACTCCAGCTTATTAATCAATCAAAGACCCAGACAGAGTTTTAATTAATTTGAATCTCTGACTCTTAGCCTTGTTGATCCTAATTCAAAAACCTGTTTTATTTGCTATTATCTATCATCCACCTGACCCTTAGAGTTTCTGTCTAATTTCTCAGCCTTTTTATATGATTTAGTGTTCAGTTCAGTCATAGTGGGTGATTTTAACATCCATGTAGATGCTGAAAATGACAGCTTCAATACTGCATTTAATCTATTATTAGACTCAACTGGCTTCTCTTAAAATGTAAATCGCACTCTGGACCTTGTCCTAACATATGGCATAGAAACTGAAGACTTAACAGTATTCCCTGAAAGCCCCCTCCTGTCTGATCATTTCTAAGTAACATTTAAATTTACAATGGATTATACAGCAGTAGGGAATAAGTTTTATTACAGTAGAAGTCTTTGTGAAAGTGCTGTAACTAAGTTTAACCCTCTGGGGTCCGTGGTATATTTGGCTGTTTTTGACTACTTTTGTTTTTAGCTTTATAGTTGACCTTAGAAACTGTTTACCTTGCCTTGTTTGGTATCATATTTTTCAGCACCACCTCATTTTGACATACTGTATTAACACAGTGGGCTTAAAATCACATAAAAACATAAAATCCGAGTACAAAAAAGTTAGATTTTTTTACTGTAAAAATCACAAACATGCTTAATGAATTACTTTTACAACTTAAAATGTAAATATAAGTTGTAAATTTTCAAAACTTATGTATAAATATAGTAAATAATAAAGTTTTATACAACTATTTAAATTAAATTGCAGGAAAGGTCTCAGGCGTTTTTCAGTAGAACTATTGGCATAACTCTGGTTTTACTTGGCCTATCAACACAATTTAAAAACTGGCACATAGTATGAAGTCTGCACTTTCGATTCATGTTGAAATGGAGACTCAGCGCAGCAGCGGCCCGGTGCTACGTCATCTCAAATCGGCTATGTCGTTTGGACGCACCGGTGCGTCCGTGGACCCCAGAGGGTTAAGGATCTAATTTCTTCATTATTATGCTCTTCAGTGCCAACACAGTACAGAGCAGCTACCTAAACTCTGCTCCCAGTGAGGTCGATTATCTTGTCAATAGTTTTACATCCTCACTGCGTACGACTTTGGATACTGTGGCTCCTCTGAAAAGGAAAGCTTCAAATCAGAAGTGCCTGACTCCGTGGTATAATTCACAAACGCACAGCTTAAAGCAGATAACCCAAAAGCTGGAGAGGGAATGGCGTCTCACTAATTCAGAAGATCTTCATTTAGTCTGGAAAAAGCGTTTGTTGGTCTATAAAAAAATTTTAAAAAGCCCTCCATAAAGCTAGGACATCTTACTACTCATCATTAATTGAAGAAAATAAGAACAACCCCAGGTTTGTTTTCAGCACTGTAGCCAGGCTGACAAAGAGTCAGAGCTCTGTAGAGCCGAGTATTCCTTTCACTTTAACTAGTAGTTACTTCGTGGATTTCTTTACAAATAAAATTTTAGACATTAGAGAAAAAATTATTCATAACTATCTCAAAGATTATTCTTCATGTTCGGCTGCTTTCAGTTCTGCTATTTATTTAGACTCTCTCTCTCTGATTGATCTTTCTGATTTAACTTCAATAGTTACTTCTCCCAAGCCATCAGTGTGTCTATTAGACACCATTCCTGCTCAAAGGTTACAAATGATCTTCTTACAGCCTCTGACAGTGGACTCATCTCTGCGCTTGTCCTGCTCAACCTCAGTGCAGCTTTTAATACTGTTAACTATAATATTTTATTGCAGAGATTAGAGCATACTATAGGTATTAAAGGTACTGCACTGCAGTGGTTTGAATCCTATCTATCTAATAGACTCTAATTTGTTCATGTAAATGGGGAGTCTTCTTCAGGTTTTATAGACCATTAATTAACAGTATTCCTGTTATAAGGCTGTCCTAAAAGCTCCCTGAAAAGCCTTCAGCTGATCCGCGACAGATGACTGCCCTTCCCTGAGCCTGGTTCTGCTGGATCTTCCTGTTAAAAGAGTTTTTCCAAAGTGTGTGCTCATATGGGGTTGTGTGATTGTTGGGTTTTCTCTGGATTATTGTAGGGTATTTACTTTACAGTATGAAGTGCCTTGAGGTGACTGTTCTGGTCTGGCGCTACATACATAAAATTGAAAGGAATATTACAGTATGAGACATACACTACACTGCCAAAAGTATTCACTCGTCTGCCTTTACACACACGAGTTTGAGTGACAGCCCATTCTTAATCGATAGGGTTTACTATGATGTGGGCCCACCCTTTGCAGCTATAACAGCTTCAGCTCTTCTGGGAAGGCTTTCCACAGGTTTAGGAGTGTTTATGGGAATTTCTGACCATTCTTCCAGAAGCACATTTGTGAGGTCAAATGTTGGATGAGAAGGTCTGGCTCAGTCTCCACTCTAATTCATCCCAAAGGTGTTCTATCAGGCTGAGGTCAGGACTCTGTGCAGGCCAGTCAAGTTCTTCCACACCAAACTGGCTCATCCTTCTTTTTGGAGCTGCTTTGTGCACTGATGTGCAGTCAGGAACAGGAAGGGGCCATCCCCAAACTGTTCCTACAAAGTTGGGAGCATCAAATTGTCCAAAATGTCTCGGTATGCTGAAGCATTAAGAGTTCCTTTCACTGGAACTGAGGGGCTGAACCCAACTCCTGAAAAACACTCCCACACCATAACCCCCCCTCCACCAAACTTTACACTTGGTACAATGCAGCCAGACAGGTACCGTTCTCCTTGCAACTGCCAAACCCACTCATCCATTGGATTACCAGACAGAGAAGCGTAATTCATCACTCCAGAGAACACGTCTCCACTGCTCTAGAGTCCAGTGGCGGCGTGCTTTGCATTATGCTTGGTGATGTGAGGCTTGGATGCAGCTACTTGGCCATGAAAACCTATTCCATGAAGTTCTCTACGTACTGTTCTTGAGCTGAAGGCCACATGAGTTTTGGAGGTCTGGTGGCACCTTATCACAGTACCTCGCTCCACCACTCCTGAGAGCAACCCATTCTCTCACAAACATTTGTAGAAGTCTGCATGCCTAGGTAGTGACTGTAACACCAGAATTCAATCATTTGGATGGGTGAAGAAATACTTTAGGCAATATAGTTTATATCACACACAGTATGAGATCCAAAGTCCTGGCGGTACCTTCATCCTGCGCTCTGCTCTTCTTCCTGTTTGAGCTCTTCTTACAAACATCATTGAAAATGCTGCAAACAGTTTTATTCGTATAACGGTCAGAACGACACGACAGACTGCTGTTAGTGAACGCTTTTATTGTCTCAAACACACTTTTTCACATGTGAAGCTTCTTAACATCTTCACCACCATCATCATCATCCATACTTTACATTATAAATGATAATGACCACTTTCATGCTCTGTGCAGCTGACCAAAAGTTTTTGGACAACTGACCTCCTTTTTTTTTTTTTTTTTTAATGAAAAGTGAAATTAAATTTAAGCCCATTTCTGACACACAATGACCAAAAGTACATGGACACGTTGTCCTCCCCAAATAGAAGACCAACTTCAACATGACCCTAGAGTAAAGGTCAAAGGGTACCATGTAGTTCCTGCAGGTGTCAGGCTTCAGTACTGGAGCCCAGAGAGTTCAGTATTAAATATATATTTTTTTAAAAAACCATTAAAAATCTGTGGAAGTATTTACATTTTTGTGAGTTTTTACTTCACAAAGTGATTTTTCAGCCTTTAAATGTTCACAATTTGTTTTCCTGATGCATTGTGTTTAAATAAAAAAAAAAAAAGACTCCCCCTGAACACATCACGAGTAAAGGCGTTCTGATGAGGTCACCAAAAACAAAGCCATGATACTAAGATGGCTGCGGAGTGACTGACGTGCAGCATTCAGGGCTACGGCGAGGGTTTCTCAGTCAGACCCCGCCTCCTTGCTCCAACAGGACTGTGCTAACCAATGAGTGATGTCACTGTGACTACAGTCAATTAGATTTAATGTCTCAATAACTGAAGGTGACAGTCCACTTTAGCCCTGACTCAACGCTTTGTTATCAAACATCGTCAGCTGCTGGTTGGAGGACCAGCTACCACACAGCCAATGACATCATATCACATGACAGGTGTTGCTTATTTTGATTGGACAGTCTGTGTTTACTCAAACTCACTGAACTCTGACCTCATAAGACTTTAGTTGTGATGTTCTGACATCATGCTGCATACGCTGTACGGCTGTCCAATGAGAACTGACCGCAGCAGGTTTTACAAGGCAAGTGACACGTTTAGAGGGGTCGTGCTGCTGCTTCCTATTTGAAGTTGGTTAAACACTAAAAACATAAATAAATGTGCCGACCAATCAGACGCTGTTCACCTGCAGAGTGATGGCGAGGCATTCAGAAACAACACCAAGGCTTCAGTCAGTTTCTTGCTATAAAAGAATCCTTAAAGAACCACTGGAAGGTTCTGAGTCTGCTTCGTTCGTCCAGGTGCACCTGTCTCAGGTGTGTCTGTTGCTGTCTACTCAGGATGGAGATGCTGAAATCAGATGTACTTGTAGCATGTGACCCATGTTTAGTTTTTAATCTGTACTTCAAAGTACAAGACCCAGGTTATCCAGGTGAGTCAGTCAGTCCTGGTCCAAAGGCAACTTGACGAAGGCGATGGCGGCAAGTTCCTTGCAGAACTCCTCGAGGATGATGACTCCTTTGAGCAGGGTCAGGTGTTCCAGTCTGAGGACATGCCCAGAGGAGAACTCAGGTAAACATAACACTAGCAGCTCAGTGCAGGTGGAGTTTTTAACAGGTATTACAGCAGAACTCAGATGCTTTGCTCATCAGAGACTGAAACTAAACACCTGGACGTCCTGTTTACCTTAATATCTGTTTCAGTAACTAAAATGTTCCTCACACCTGGCTTTAGTCTGTAATGAAGGTGTTACAGGCAGTTACTTACCTGGCGTCGTGGTCCAGTCCCAGCAGGTTTCTCCTAGTGTTCAGCAGTCTGTCGGTCAGGTTAGAAACCTGCTGGATCCTCTGCATCAGCTCCCCCATCACCTGACGGACAGACAGAAGCAGGGCTGGGTGATTAAAACAGACTAAAACACATCTGTCCTCCTCTCTCATTTTCTTCATTCATCAGCTCCTCAAAGTCCTCCTCCATCTTCTCAGCGCGCTCTCCACTTGTTAGCACATTTCCATCTCTGTACTTAATCACGCTGACGTGCTGCACATCCTTTCCAGCTCCATCTTTCTGCCTCATCAATCGTTACAACTCCTTTTCTCCTTCCTTAGTGTCCAGCCTCACATACAGCTCACTTTTCCTTATCCACCCCCCAGCACTCCTGTCTACTTCCTTCTTCTCCTTGACTCTCACTTTTTCTTTGCTAACGTCTTCATTTCAACACTTTCCTTTACTTCCTCATTCCACCACTAAGTCTACTTGTCCTCGTTCCTCTGTCCACAGAAGCACCAAATGCCTTCTCTGCAGTTTCTTCACTTTTCTGCACTTCAGCTGTATTAAACAGACTGAATATTAACCTGTTAACTGGCAAGGGCCCGCCCGCGGGCCCTCTGTAGCGATTTCCGACTTTGAAGCCTCATAGCGTCACAGTAACGCTGCCGTTCGCCCTTACGATGCTTTTATATGACAGACTAGACCCTCAGAATTGGATTGACACCTCATTTGTCCAATCATGTTATGAAATGGGTTCTCCAGAGCCAATAATAACCAGTGTCATGTGACTTTTCTGGACCTGCCCCCAAATCTTGTCCAATCGTTCTGATTGGTCGACTCTGACCCAAAATCTGAAACCACAGATGTATAGCCAATAAAATTCCTGACACGTGGGTATATGGCACTATGGGGTGGGCTTTCATATGAAACCATAAACTGCCTGCGTAACCAGTGCGTCTTCCATGCGTGAAACTGAGCAGGAAGTGAGAGCCTGTGTGCAGTCGTGCGTAAACAGTGTTTACAAAGCTTTTTCTCGGCAACGGATTGTCGGAATGCATCAAAAACAGACTATATTTATTCAACGAAGTGACGAAATGACTCACGAGAGTGGATTATTATTTATTAGAGGATTTCGACGTTGATTCGACCAGTTTTACGGAATCTCCCGAACGAACAGCTGTACTCCAACGGTGAACCACGGTACGTGTTACGTTTTATTCTCAGCTCGTTGTCGTATTATATGCCGTTTAGATGTAATGAGGATGAGGAGGACAAAGGCTCAGAGCTTTTTTTGACCAGTTAAGTGTCTAAAGTTTTATAGAAAGCTTGATGCTTTGTGGTGGGCTTTGTTTGTGGGGGTGGGGGGGGCTGTAAGTTGTGTATCAGAGAAGGACTATTGGGAGGATTGTGGTTTTTTATTTTATGTGTATATGTAGTGTTTACATTTACTGTAACTTTTGATCAATATATAATTTATTTGTTTTGTGTGTGTGAAGGAATCACTGAAAATAGACTGGGGGGGGTTGTGAATGAAGGCCTAACGTTTTCCTTCTTTTACAAATTAGGGCAACCTCTGATTTATATGTCTATAATTATAATTAATTTGTACTATCAGTAACTTTGTGTATATCAGAGGATTCCTCAGGGTAGTATCTTTGATTAGAGCCCTTATTGATGACTGTATGTTGAAGCATTGAGGAGTTACAGCCATTTGAAGTTTGTACAACAAAGGCTGCTCACATGTGGCACTTGGCCATCTCCAAATGGCACAAGCAAGACCACACCTGAGATCAACACACAAAAACCTTTACAAAACAGTAGGTTTTTGTGATAACTTCAAAAAATTAGAAATAAAATTAAAAAAAAATTCATTCTACAGCTTCATTATATTTTCCAATCCATACCTTCTACACTCAGTGTGTAATTAGATAAAAACTAACAGGAAAAATCCAGGCGAGGTAAAAATTGTCTAATTTTTCTGTGTTCCAAACTTAATAGCTACATACTCATTACAGTTACAGCATTTTTGACTGCAGAAACGAAAAATATAGCTTGTCTTCTTTACAAAGAGACCAAGCTTTTGCATGTACTCCAAAGAGTTCAGGAACAGCAGCTGATTTAATTTGGGTATGCTTTTTCAGGCGTTTTTGCTGATTTATCAGCTGCCAGTTAAGGGGTTAAACATACGATTTCACGTTAGAAATTTATTGCTGCAAGCTTTCAGTGAATTCAGGAAAAACTTCCATCTTTCTTCCTGCTGGTTACGTAAAACTGTTTCCTCTCAGTTCAGCCTATCTTACAATGTGTTACCTGCAGCAGGTAGCAGCAGGCCACGCCCCCAAGCAGGCACACAAGCTGAGGCTGTGTATTACTGTGGATTTTACACAGCTGAAAGACTTGGTGTGGGCTTAAGCTGTTTATATATTCTCACCTTTTACCTGCAGTCAGAGAGGAAGTGAAGCCTCTACTCAAACTTCCAGAACTCCGACTTATTGTTATTATTATGCAAACTTGTTATAAATCAAACTTGTATTTATCAGGTGCTGCAGCAGCATTGTGTCTTCAGGCTGTAGGAGGACTTGAACGCAGAAGCAGAGTAGGGACGGAGCTTCGAAGAACACAGCTCACCCTGATGAGGACGGAGAAGAGTGATCTGGAGGAGTGAGACAGGTGTATGTAGGGGTTGAGCAGGTACTCGTGCAGCAGAGGGTGGCTAAAGGCCGACAGTCTGGAGAGAACAGCCGTCAGCTGCAGGTTCAACTCGTACGGCTGCAAACACACAGCATTATCATCACTCGCACAGGCGGGTCACCACACAGGGCAGAGGGCTTTGAACAGGTGTGCGTGTACCTGCTCCAGGATGCGTCCGAGACGGTCGAAGAGAACTTTCAGCAGGTGACCTTCGAAGAAGGAGACGGAGTCCTTACCTGATGGAGGGGCGGGGGGAGGCAGGGTGAGTGGCCAGTCCCAAGACAAAGAGAGAGCCTGACACTCAGTCACCTAAGGGAGGGGCAGGAGTCAGATTCAGGTGTGTTTGTTCATCTGCAGGTCAGAGATGAGTGACAGGTGTGTAGGTGTTTGTGTGCACGTGTGTTCTAACCAGTGTGTGAGCGTCGTGGACGTACGACTCGTATCCTCCTTCTTGCAGCAGCTGAGATGATCGCACCTGAACGGGAACCAAACACAGAAAACTGCACGCAGGCACGTACACACACACAGACACACACACACAGAGTCATGTTTACCTTGGTTCCTCAAGCTAACTCGTTAATCTGCCGAGCAGGCTCAGGTGTGTTACCTGTTGACGACGTCAGCAGCTGACTGCGGTCCGGGTGGAGGGGGAGGAGGGGGGTGGGGGCTGTCTGAGAACGACAGGCTGTCGGAGAAGAAGGGGTCATCCTCCAGGTCTCTGAAGCACAGAAAACACATCATCAGCCGGGGACACAAAAAGACGCACCTATCTGCCACACGTGAAGCACCTACTCGCTGTCCTCGCCACTCTCCACCTGCCGCTCTTCCTGTCCTGCAGCAGGTGGACTCAGGTAACTCCGAGTCTGCAGGAAACTCAACACCAGCACGTCCAAAATGTCCCTGTGAGGCTTCTGTAGGAGCTCCTCAACTAGAGAGAGCGACGCCATGCTGATCTGAGGACAAACACAGCTGTTTGCACACTTCCCATCGCCACCTTCCAGCTGTAGGTTGTGTGGGTGGGGGTCTCACCTGGTCAGAGATGTGGTCGCAGTGCTGTAGCAGCAGCTGAGCAAAGGCGTCGCTCCGCAGCAGGAAGCAGACGAGCTGATCCAGCAGAGACGAGGAGCGGACGAGTCTGACGGAGGCACAGAGGACTGAGGTGGAGACCAGAACCACCCGCTCACACCTGAACACATGCAAACACACACCTGAGCATCAGACAGGACCGCCCCCACTTCCTGTGAGGAGGAGGACAATGATGATGGATGATGAAGGACTCACGTGTCCAGCAGCTGAGGCTGAAGAAGCTCCACCAACCAGAGCTGATGAACACAGCGAGCCAACTTCACTGACAACACCTGCACTCACACACAGACACGCACACACACACACAAACACACACACCACAGTGAGGGGTGAAGAGCAAACATGAATTTTAGCAGTAGCTTAGCAGCAGTGTTAGCATTAGCACTGTCAGCTGTAGTAGCAGCAGAGCTCGGGGTCCTGATGTCACCAGTACAATGCATTATGGGACTGTTGTTCACACAGGACTGAGGAAACAGCTGTTTGGTGTTAGAAAGCCATCGGAATGGCTGCTGTGCTGGACCAGCGTACGTATGTGCGGCTCGGGAGCTGCTTACAGTGCTGAGTCGGATCTTTGACCTTAAAGATGGGAAGCAGAGACGAGCTGAGGTCACATGGCGTGGGTATCAGCTGGAAACAACACTGGTGTGTTTGTGGCGCTGTCACACTGTTGAGTTATAGTTACCACACATGTACCAGTTTATGAATCGGGACTGAATTATCAGCCCCCCTATGAAATTTAAAGTTTAAGTGCTTTTTTTAAACAGAGCAAGGGATTTTCAACATAGCAAGTCTAAACATTTAAGTTTTCTTTAGTAGCATGAATCATTTCTGTTTGAACACAATAACAATAAAAAAATCAGAAAAATAAAAAATGACCAGGATCATTATTACCCCCTAAAAAATCAACCTTTTTTTTTTTTTAGCCACAGCACAAACACCTGCTGTGCAAAGATGTGCTTTAATTCTGTAACACTCAAAGCTTCAATGTGAGGGTCATCTTTACACGCAGTATAAAATCCTCAGCAAAGCTTTGAGCTCCACTTAGAAAGCATTCGGCCAAAAACAAGATCAGTTTAGACTTGAGGAAAAAGAATTGTTCATGCTCACAAAGCAGGAGATGAATATACAAAGTGATCACAGTGTTTCCAAGTGTCGAGAACTGGAGTGAGAAATATCAAGAAATTCAAAATTAGCACACAGTACAGAACAGGCCTGGAAGAGGCAGGAAGTGAGAGATTTCAAAGACTGGAAAGAAAACTGGTGAGAGATGTGTCCAAAGACTCCAGTGAATCAATACGTCCATCCCTTCTTCTATCCATCCATCCATCCATCCATCCATCCTCATCCGCTTATCCAGGGCTGCGTCGTGAGGACAGCAGCCTAAGCAGAGGAGCCCAGACCTCTGTCTCCCCAGCCAACAAAACATCATCCACAAAAAGCAGAAAGTCTGTCCATTAAATTATGAACACAATCGTGACAAAGGGCAGCCCTGGCAGAGTTCAACACCCACAGGAAACAAGTTAGTGACTCAACTCAGGAACTGTAGTCTCAGGGAAGACGGTCACTGGAACAGCACAGGAGCAGACTGCGAGGTTGCAGACAAAACTCCACTTCTGCAGAAGAGACACCGTCAAGCCAGACCGACGAATGCTAAGGACATCCTGAAAAATGATTACGCACACTGGATGCATCCTTTGGTCAGATGAGAAGAAACTAGAGCTCTCTGGCCTCAGAGCTGCTGCTTATGTGGGGAGAAAGAAGGGAGAGGCGCACAACCCAAAGAACAGCATCCCCACAGTGAATATCATGCCGTGGGAATGCTTCAGTGCATCTGGAACTGGGAGTCTTGTCAAGGTGGAAGGAATCATGAAGAAAGAAGGATATGTGAAGATTTTGAAAATAAAATCTCTAGCAGTCAGCAGAACTGGGTCTGGGTTGTTGCTTTCCTTTCCAACACAACAGTGACCCAAAACATACGTCACTCCTGGGGAAGAACGACCTCCAGAAGGCCAAAGTGAATGTTTGTGGCCTGTACAAAGCCCTGACTTGAAGACAAGGTTCAAGCCAGAAGACCATCAAATCTGGAGCAGCGTGAGAGATTTGCCAGAGAAGAACGGGCTGGGATTGCTCAGGTGCAAGACTTGCTGAAAACTACAACAACTGACTGCTGCTGTTATCCAGCAAAAAGGACACACAACTGACTTCTGGAGTTGATCATTCTGAATCTGGTAGTTTTTTTTGTGAAATTATTTTGTTTCTGTGTGAAAAATGAAATAATTTAAGCATCCAAAATAAAACTGCGATGTTTGGAAAAGCTGTGTGAAAATTCATTACTCTGTTTAACAGCATTTGGGAAATGAAACTTTCACGTTATCTTGGCTGTAACTGCACGGCAGCAGAGCTAGAGTCAGAGAAAATCTCTATGATTTTGTTTTTTAAAAACAGCCTCTGAGATGTGACAGCGTGATCTTCACTGGGTACCATCGTCTCACCTCTGACCTCTGCCCGGTATCAGAGGAGAACAAAGAGGCTACAAGCTGCTGCACCAGAGCAGGAAGAGTTGTAATGAAACGCTGTGCCATAATAAAAAACGAATTCAATGAATGACTCCGCGGTTCAGTGCAGAATATGTGATATCCTTACATGTTCTGCACATGTTCTACAGTGCAACATTAACCAGCAGCTGACACTTTATGCAAGGCAAAAATGCTACAGTATTTAATATGAAGTAAAAGAAACCGAGCAGAGTGTGTTTGCGGGGTCAGAGGTGCAGAAATGTGTGCCTGTATCAGAGAGGCTGAGACTGTGACTTAGTCCCACAGGCCTGAATGTGAGACCGAAGCCTTTAGAACTGAACTGGTTTGATGAGCAGGTGCTCCGGCACAGGTTCTGAGGCCACCGGGGAACACGAGCATCGCAGCTCCTAAAACCAAAGTACCGCCCTCTGTGTTCTAATGACTCTGCTCTGCCTCGCTGTTCAGCTTTGCTCTGTATCGGATCGGGCTGCTGATCTCTCACGGCTCAGGTGCTTTCCTCCGCGTTACCTGTTGGCAGTGATGTCAGTAATTACTTAGTAATGTGTTACTCTAATCTGACTACTTTTTCCTGGTAACAAGTAATCTAACGCGTTACTATTTGCAGTCCAGTAATCAGATTACAGTAACTTATCCAAGTCACTGCGTTACTATTTTTTGTCATTTTCTTAGTACAAAGATATATTTTTGCTTTCTTCTTGCGTCTCAGGGAGTGACGTCTGACCAATGCGACAATTAAGTCCCGTTTTCAGCATGAGGACAATAACAGCACAGCGACACAAACGTAAACAATGGAGGGAGGAGAGAGGTGCACGTTTTCTAGCTGAAATACAGACACTAGTGTGAGTCTGTGTCAGCTAAACATGACAATATCAAGGTTAGTTGTGCACTCTGTGCTGGTGACAAAGTGCTACGTAGCTTCAAAAACACTACGTCAGATTTGAAGAAACATTTGGAGTCGCAGCGCGGCACGGTCACACTTACAGAGCGAGTCCCACCAGGTGGATCAAAGCCGGTGTTGTGCCAAAAATTGATCGTCTGCCATAAAGTGATTCAGATGTTTCTGTGTGCTTTTATGTGTAATGTCTTTGCTTATATTGGTAAATAGGGTGCAGTCAGTATGATTTATGAAGGGCTTTTATATAAAATGGAGAAATAACCTGTTTTTCAACAATGTGTTATTGTACCTACATTATAATCAATCCAGAGCTTTTTGGCCACTTCAAATATCTTTATAGATCTGTGATGTTATATTTGTTGTGATTTCTGCAGCTTTCTGAGCCAGATTTCTGTTTAAAAAGACATTTTTAATGTCAATGACAGTTTTTACCTTCATAAAAAAACAAATATATAAAAGTCACTTTGAGTGCAGCTTCTACCTTGTGACAGAAATGCTGTTTCTCACTCAAAATGACCTGATGTAATTCATGAGAGATATGTTTGATACATGCTTCACAGATTATAGGTCAACAAGTCATTTACAGCCATTTAACCCTTTAACTTCGGGCGGTCGCCGCTGAAGCACCGGTTTCCTGCCCTTACCAGCCACGAACAGCTGGTTAGGACATAGCGTATCACAGCTGACTTTTAACCGTAACTCCGTGACCCTTTTCTCCTATCAGAAAAATCTGGAAAAAAGGTAACAATGCCATCACTGCCCGTCAGCGTCTGTATTGGTTTTGCGTGAACAACATGGAGGCGACTACCCAGAATGCACTGCGATTCCCGGCGTCTCTCCCTGTCTTCAAAGCACAACTCAAAACTCACCTGTTTAAGATATCCTACTCACTTTAGTTCCCAGCTCATTTCAATTCGATTTATTTTGTGTGATCGGTGGTTTTTTTTGTGCGTTTGCTTTTTTTAATTCTGTAAAGTGTCCTTAGGTGTTTGAAATGCGCTTACAAATAAAATGCATTATTATTATTATTATTAACATAAGCATTACTAGCAGCTGTGTACCTGTCACGGCAATATTTACAGTACTAACAGTTGTGTGTACCTGTGGCGCCTCTCTCATCAGGTGATCCAGGAAGTCAAACCAGCAGAAGAAGTTGGTCATGTGATCCACAGACTGTGAGCTGGGATCAGCGCAGCGAGAGAACTGAGAGCTGAGGGCAGAGAGAGGAAACACTGCAGCACACCTGTCAGCAGCACTGTGGGCTCTGTGTGTATGTGCTTGTACCTCCACGGTGTGTGTGTGTGTGTGTGTGTGTGTGTGTGTGTGCACTCTTACCTCCACGGTGTGTGCGGCCAGCTCTGCAGCTCTGCAGCGTCCACAGCCTCCAGAGGCAGCAGGGTGTAGAGCTCCCGCAACCTCCCAGCCAGCAGCTCTCCCAGTTGGGTGTGAGCGCTCAGAAGTTCCCCTGAAGATCCGGACTGCAGCCCAGAAAGCAGCAGGAGGCTCTCGTGGGCCTTCAGACACACCGAGCTCCTCTGTGGACGCATGATGGTGACATGAGAACACAAAACCATAGACCTGAAGTGACCAACACACCTTAAAATCTGATCACTGAGGACCTCGTCCGGATCGATCAGTCACTGCTGGTTCCCTCATGCCAGGCATATTTCAGACTTATTGTTCGCCCTGATAGTGATAGTTACACAATGACAGAAAGACCTGACTAACATGAATGTGTGTGTAGGTGTGTTAATTCTGCCATTAGTGTAATGAGATTTAGATAAAAACTGCTTTAATGTTCGAGTTTAACCGTTTCTAATCTGATCTTAGATCAGCTTCACTGATAGATGACGGCTCTCTGGCAGCCACAGCAGAGATGTTTCACCGAGTTAAAGGTCAGAGGTCGGTCACAGTGTCATATTTACCTGAAAACATGCAGGGCAGGTGATGTCTGCCCTGTGATGAATGTAAATTTTCATCAATAAAGGTAAATATGTTATCAGAAAGGTCTCAGCTTTATAGATTTTAAATATTTCAGTGCAGCTTTGGGAGGATGAGCCATTTTAAATAAAGAACACAGTGTGTCGGGACAAATGAAGCCGTTATTAACAGATCCAGACAGGATGAACTGGAAATGACTGGAGCCTGAACTGGATCTGGGCCTGATCCGGTCTGAATCAGTAATCCGTTTGAATCCTCCTGCTGTGCAGGACACGGTTTCTGATCCATTACGGAGTCGATTATCCCTTCGGAATCTGGGTCGGCCCACTGAGACAGATTTAGGAAAATTTCAGTGGAAAATGTGTCGAGATTCAAACTCTGAA
The DNA here is from genome assembly GCF_007364275.1 of Archocentrus centrarchus. NCBI lineage: Eukaryota > Metazoa > Chordata > Actinopteri > Cichliformes > Cichlidae > Archocentrus > Archocentrus centrarchus. The sequence continues at coordinate 6,176,969 of NW_022060256.1, forward strand.
TTTCTGACACCAGAACTTTCAAAATGTTGACAGTAGCGCTGCAACTATTGATTATTTTAGTAATCAAGTCATCTATGATTATTCCATCAATTGAGTAATCAAATAAAAAATACTTTAATAAATTAAAAAAAGAGAAAAATCACAGGTCTTTTAAAATGAACAGTTTTTCAGCTCAAAACTTGCTGTTTTTAATAGTTTGACTGCAACATTTGTCAAAAAACTAAAGCCTTTCATTGTATTTACATTAAAATCATATTTTTAAAGAAAACATTTTCTTAAATGCAAAAATAATCACAAATACAGTAATACAATAAGATATACATACAAAAGTGTGTGTGTGTGTGTGTGTGTGTGTGTGTGTGTGTGTGTGTGTGTGTTGTACTGGCACCCATATTTATTTTTACTGGCCTATGGAAAAAAAAACAACTTTTATTTATTTTTTTTAATATTAATAAAATTTAACTAATATATTTATTTATAAGAAATCTAAATCTGCAAAAATTATATTTCTAAAGCCTTGAAATAAATAGGCAGTACATCTCATGTCCCCCTTTAGGCTCGCCCTAATCATCACATCATTCCAGGATCCAGACATTTTTCCATCAGTGAGCTTTTACAACATGACCAATGATTGATCATTGATCAAAGATCAGTGTGTTCTGCGTCTAAAGCTTCATCCAGATCAGTGCGATGTAACAGTGATGCTTCAGTAATTACAGTAAATGTTTCAGAGGAACTGACTGACAGTCTGAAAGCTCCATTACTGCACTCAGAGTCAGAGTCAGAAAGATTCTGAGCCGATTATAAACCCGTGATGTCATCGCTGTCTCCGTCCTTACAGCCTATTGATGAGTGACCAACTGTAAAAGATTCACATTACGTACAAAACTACTGAACGTCCAACTGGGATTTCAGTGCTTTTAAAAATGTGAATGTCTACAAATGAATTCACTCCTCTAATCGCTCTGATAGCGACTTTATGAATGAGGGAATGAACCGGTGTGTCAGACAGGTGGTTCAGGTGCAGCAGGAGGGGAGGAGTCAGAGAGGAACCTGCCAGGAGCAGGTTAGGTTCACAGAGTCTGTTAACTGGTAACATGGTAAATTACTCTGAAGCAGAAAAGCCAAGTTTCTCTCACACCTGCTTCCTGGAGCCGGGCTCTGGGCTACCTCTGTATTAACAACAAACTTTTACATTTTTTACACAGAGCAGAAAGCAGCTGATGCTCCTGTTTTTCTGTTCAGCTGAGATCTGCCTGCTAGTTAAGGCTGAGCCATCGATTGCTGCACGTAAACAAGGTTAAAGGTGAATCGCTGCCCTCCAGCTCGCTGCATTCTCTTCATGCAGGAAGATGATCATTAATAAACTCGCAGTCTCCTGCAAACTGCAAACTTTATTTCAATCTAAACTGTAATTCTAATGAATGCACTCAGCTTGAACACTGTTATGTAGAACATGAGCAGAAAAAAGGAGAAAATTTTAAAAAGTTCTATTTGCTGTTACCAACATTGTAGAGGGCAACTCTGCCTCACAGCCAGGGGTTACAGTGGGATTCAGCAGGTGGAGGGACCCTAAGATCAGTTATAGTGACTCAGTGTGGGGTAAAGAATCACAACTCACAATAATTTATGTTGTGAGCTCCAGTAGATTTTCTTTGTGTCAGGCTGTGATCAGCTGCTGCTGCTGCTCTGAGGTTTACTGCTCCTTGTGGACTTAAACAACTGAATTGAACAAGATGTAACCCAGTATTTCAGGAGCTATCTTGGCTGATTTCTATCCCCTACGCTGACAGCATACTGCTTATACTGTCTTTATACTGACAGCATACAGTTGGTATAAAGGTTGAATTCAGTGAATGAATCTCAGCATCATCAACTTTAATTCTAACTCATCTCTGCTACACTTGATGTAACCTGTAACTCTGACCATGAACACACACACACAGCTGCTGCGCACCAGCCCAACACAGAGCTTTACTGTGAATACAGTACAGCAAACTGACCTGTTTATCCTGCACTAAACTGCAGTATTTTGAATAACACACAGTTAGTCTACCTCAGTTTTTTTGCAGGATGTTTCACAATATGAAAAAACATAACTTCACATCATATAAAATTTAAAATCTGATTTAAAAATTCAAATGTCCAGTTTATCAGATGTCACTGAGCAGTCCTTACCTTTAAATCTAACCTCTCCTGTCCTCTTTCTTACATCTTTTCCATCTCTGAGCAAACTTCTCTCTCACTCTTTTCTCTCCCTGGAAATACAGCAGCTCTTGTTTTTGCTGGCACACACACACTTTGTAACAAACTGTGAGTGTTTGCTGATATTTGTTGAGCATTTAGAAACATTGCATTTGAAATTACCTGCAACGCGTTACTCTCTTTATGCTCGCTCCTCTTCTGTAGCGCTAGCTAGATGCTGAAGTACCACAACCACAAGTTACAACTGTAACCCCTGAGCACAGCACTATAAATGATACATAATATGGTTTTGCCTATTTAATCTCTTTATATGTGATAAGCCCCGGGGACGGATACGCCCGTGTGATTGTCCCTTAATGTGTTGCGGTTCCTCCGTTTAGTCTCAGATCGGTTTGATGTTTGAAGGCGCAGTGACCGGAAATAAAAACTTCTCTCAGATGTTAAACCTAAACTAATGAACCTGTTTTGAAAATGTAAGGAGTATAACGTACAGGTATTTGTGTAAAAATGTAGGGAGCAAAAGTAAAGTTAAAGTTGCCAAAAAAATAAATATTCAAGTACAGTACAGCTACATGAACATTCTACTTAAGTACAGTAACAAAGTATTTGTACTTTGTTACTTCCCGCCTCTGGCAGGGAGTGATTAGTGTTATAATGACAGTCGATTGTGATTGGTCAAAGATCAGTATGCTGCCAGCTGATCAGCACATCAGAAACTTGTTGGACAGCAGCCTCTCACGCATCCAAACTTTCCTCCATTCTTCTTTGCAAGTATTCAGACAGCACCTGAATGCATCACAAGATGTTTGTGGTTACTGACCTGACTCTTAGTGAGATGCAGCAGCACCCTCAGCAGACTGCTTTCTGATTGGACAGAGCTGCAGGCAGCTGACTCTGACTGGCTGCAGGGCTGCGGAGGATCTGTCCTGTGACTGGACGCCTGCATGGTGTTCTCTGATTGGTCAGAGCTTGGTGTGTCACCTACTGGTTGGTCTGGAAGCTGAAAACAAAGAAGATGGTCATGTCATAATGGACTTACATCATGTGACAGGAAGTGGACCTCAGACCTGCTGATGGTTACCTGTAAGATGTATCTGAGCATGTGCGGATGCTGCTTCACTCTGGAGCAGACAACCAGTAGGAACTGAGCTTCCTCCTTCTCAGTGTGGGAACCAGGAAGTGCACAGAGGCCAATCAGCTTCTAGGGGGCGGAGCACACAGTGAAATCTTCAGGACACACAGTGGTGGACGGGAAGTGATGGAAGTTCAGACCCTGAGCTTTAATTGAAGGTTTACAACCATGCACACTCACACTTACGGGCAATTTGGAATCACCAATTAGCCTAACGCCATTAGGCGCATGTCTCTGGACTGTGGGAGGAAACTGAAGTGAAAAAAAATTCATGAGCTGTTTTTATTTATCTTCGATCTGGTTCCACTCTGCTGAGCTCAGCAGCATCGAAGCATCAATGTGAGCCGCCCATGGGGGTCCACGAATTGGCTCAATACCAGCTTCAGGTCCTGAGCCACTCCAATCCTCATCCATCCTCTGCCCTTCATGATCCTTCTCAGCCTGTTTTATTGGGTTTTAAAATGTCCTGCTCCTCAGCCTGATGAAGGTCAGACCTTCTGATTCTTTTCTTCATGTTACACAGAGGTCCACCTGATGAGGTACCCCCCCGGTGGCTGAGAGGTGGCACGTTGCTTTGCTTCCTCTCGGCTGTGCTCAGGTGGAGCATCTAACCTGTCAGTGCTCTGATGACCTTAAAAAAGTGTATGTTACCATGAAATGTCTTGCTGCCATCAGCCATGTTCTCCTTCATTTACCCAGAATTCACAGCAATTTACTCCTTCTGAGGAGCATCAGGAGTCTGTGTGTCTGTGCTGTTAGGACAGGTACAGTGTGCTGTAGGAGTGAGTGCTCCAGCTGCTTTACCTGCACGGGTCTATAGACGTTGACCAGCTGCAGCAGAGGCTTCTGAACCTGAGACAGGAGGTTTGAGAAGAAGAGCAGCACCTGCTGGGACATCCCTGGAGGATACTGAGGAAGAGGACAGAAGAGTTTCACTTTTAATTAAGTTTAAAAGGTTTTATTCTCTGAATGAACCTAAACTTCAGCACAGAGGCCCTAATATGGAGACAGAAGATTGATTTTAGAGATGTTCCCACAGACTGTAAATAAACAATGGGTGCATCTGACTAAAACTGCGATCTTTCTAATGTCCAGCAGAGGGCGAATCCTCTGGCTGTAAAATCTGATATCTGATCTCAGTAACCTCTTTCCTGATGAGTGTATGGCCTCAGTCGCCGGTTTGGTCTTAGAGTCAGAACGGTGAAAGAAGCAAGGGAGGATTTAGAACGGGCCACCTGTGACCGACAGGTCATTACCATATGTGACCCGATTTAGCAAAATGAGTCGGAAGTAAGGAGGGCTACTTCTTAGGCCAATAACATATGAATCAGTGCGCTGGATTGCAAGTCATTTCTGGGTTCATGGGATGTTCTTAGCAACAAGGGAGAGATTGCTTACATGTTTTGAGTGCTCTTATTGGCTACCAGTGATGTCATCACTGGTAGCCAATGAGAGTTCATTTTCATTTTGTTCTCCCTTGTTGCTAAGAACATCCCATGATCTTGGAACCCAGCCTAAGAATTAGCCCTTGCTACTTCGGACTCATTTTACCAAATCGGGTCACATATAAGTGCACAGTGTCCCTCTCAGTTGGATCGCCCCTTTGCTTTACTGCAAATACCACGCTGTTGACTGGGGGATGGGTGGGGGACAGGACTTCCCCAGCCAATAGTCATGTCACAGCAGTTGTTTCCATCTTTCATATACAGTCTATGGTTGTTTAAAGCTGATCCAAGAAGGATCCATGAATCAGAGGTGTGAGGTTCTAACACACATTTAAATGTGAACATGCAGCCTTGTGTTTAAGTGTCAGGTGCAGTAACAGGAAGTGAACAGCTGATGTCTGAAGGCAGTCACAGCAGGATCAGGACTGAGCGTCTGTCCATGACCATCACCATCTCCAGAGTATATGTCTAAATGTGCCTTGAGGGGGGTGCTGCAGCACTCTGAGACATTACCTGGGCCTTTCCCAATGTGCAAAGAGTCTCCAGAAGCTTATGTTGCAGCAGGTATTCCATACAGGCTCCTGTGTCCTCCACAGCCTGATCAATACAACAAATACACTGATCAATACAGTGATGAATGTCGCTGCTCAATAGAATAACACATCACTGACCAACACACTGATCAATATATTGCTGATCAATGTAGCACATACAGTGTTGGAAACAATGATTTGATCCATGCTGAAAACATATTTTGATGGTAGTTTAATTTTACTGCAGACAGAACGAAGCAGAAATCCAGAAAAACAGCTTAAAGCTATAAACTGATCTGGACGTCACTGAGTGAAAGAAGGGTTTATATCCCCCACGACAGCCAGATTACAAATCAATCAATCAGTTACAGATCCTCCTCATCTCATCTTGTTAGGTGTATAAAACACACATGTCCACAGATCATTTTCTTTCACTTCAACCTCTCCACCACCACAGGCCAGAACAAAGAGGTGTCAAAGGACGTCAAGACTGCAGACCTGCACGAGGCTGGAATGGGCTGCAAGATCATCGGCAAGAAGCTTGGTGAGAAGGTGACAGCTGTTGGTGCGATTATTTGGAAATGCAAGGAAAATAAAATGACAATCTGCATCATTGGAAGAGAAATTCTGAGTATGACTCAAAGAACACCACCCCCACAGTGATGCACGGAGGTGGAAACATGATGCTTTGGGCTGTTTTTCTGCTAAGGGTACAGGACGACTTCCCCACATCGAGGTGACAATGGATAGTACCATCTCGGATGACAACCTCCTTCCCTCGGGCAGAACGCTGTAGATGGGTCACGGCTGTGTCTTCCAGCATGACAATGATTCAAAACGTACCACCAAGGCAAGCAGCACATTAAGGTCACGGAGTGGCCCAGCCAGTCTCCAGACTTCAGTCCTACAGAAGATCTGTAGGAGCTGAAGCTTCAAGTTTCAAAGCAGCAATCAAGAAAACTAAATGATGTAGAGAGTTTCTGTAAAGAAACAATCCCTCCTGAGATGTGAGCAAACCTGGAGACCAACTACAAGAAACGTCTCACCGCTGTGCTGGCTGAGTCACGTTTAGCTCGGGGATCAAACCCTAATTTCACCCACTGACATGCAGCTCAGTTTATAGCTTTAAGCTGTTTTTCTGGATTTCTGCTTCATCCGGTCTCTGCATCAAAATGAAACTGCAGACTGTTCGTTCTTTGGAAGTTATCGACACACCGATCGATGCACCGACCGACAGCTCTGAGGTTACACTGAGCTCACCTGCTGCTTCTCTTCGTACACCAGGATGTCCAGCATCTGTTTGAGATGCCAGGGGATGTCCGTCTGCCTAACAGGACGGCTGTCATCTGTGCGCGCGCACACACACACACACACACACACACACACACACACACACACACACACACACACACACACACACACACACACACACAGCGAGGAAACGTGATTGACTGATTCTGTGGATCTGTTAACAAACAACTGCAGGTTAAAGAGACTCACCTGTTGTCTCAATATAATAACTGGTTATTGATTTCCAGTGATCAACAAACGAGTCAAACAGCTCCACTGTGGGCTCCCTCTGAGACAGAAATATGGAGAAACTGATTACGGATAATACACTGAAGATAGAGGGGCTGGAAAAAACAGCAGGCTTCGCCTGGTGGAGCAGCGAGTCAGTGACCTCCAGAACTACTCGCGACACTGGAACCTGCACCTGTACGGAGTGGCTGACAGCAAAGACCAGGATGTGCACACAGAGGTGTTACGTATCTGCCAGGCAGTCCTGCCAGAGTATGAAGCAAAGTTTCCATATGTAAATGACACAGTGCATCGACTCGGCCGAATAAGGAAAGATGTCTCCAAGCCTGGAGGGATCATCACAGTTTTCCATGCGATTCTACCGCGACAAAGTTTGGAAAGCTGCTAAAAAGTTGAGAAAAAACTTTTGTTGACTGAACTGAACTGATCCCAACTAACTGAAGGTGATAAACATCTCTCACGTCTGCATGGTTTACTGATATACAGAATGAGTCCAGATGCTGATTTAAGTTATGATCTGTTATGATGGAGGGTTGACAAGCACTGAAAATTTTACTCAGCTAACTTTGCTCCCATTTTTGACTTTTACTTAAGCCAAGATGTGTTATATGCAGCGCCGTGAGGGCTTGTTCTTTGTGTGGTCATATGAGGCTAAGGTGCCTGTTGTAAACCTAAGTGCTTCCCTGGTTTTATAGCTTTAATATATTTCACTGTATAGTTTTATACAGAAGTTAGTGTGGTCAGCTCCAATAAAGGAGGATAGTACAAGGTAAGTTCATTAGATTTTGATTATATATATTGTTCTGTTCATTGTTATTAATATATCATTATCTATTGTTACTCTTACTGCCAGGGGTTTAAGACATAATATTAAGCACAAAGCTTTCTTTTTATTTGCTAAGAAACCCAAAACTTATTTTCTTTTATTCCAGAGTTACATTCAGTTCCTGATGATGGAAAATTCTGGAGATCTCAGTGGGACAATGATCTGTGGCAGGCTCATGGATCTGAACACTGCTGCTGTCACTACCCTAAAATATAACTTTTGAGGCTCTGTGTTATTAACTATTGGTGAGTCTTCAGGCTGCTTTATCCTTCAGGTGGTAACTACTGAAACCTTCACATTGGTAATTGTTAATATAGACAGTTATAACTGACACAATGAAAATTATATACTATTGGAAACATTAGAAAAGCATATTTGAAATACCTCTAATAACTTTGCTATCTCAAGTATTTTAATGGGGAGATTTTGACATGATACTTCATCACACTCAGGACTGTTGGCCTCCATGCAATTCTACTGCAATTAAAAACCTGAAAACCTAAAACTCTTCATGTAAAAGTTTGATCTAATCGCTGTGTGGGGATATCATCAAAACTCTCATTCCTTTACATGGAGTAATAGATTTGCCACCAGGAAATCACAGCTAGGCTTTTGGTTGGTCTCTGATAATCTAAACATTGATCAAATATCTGCTAATGTGACTACAACTCCATTAACTGATCATAGTGCAGTCTCCATATTCATCCCTCACACTCTACCAAAACCAAACAACGTCATCAGTCAGCAACTGTTTTTTTTTCCCTCAACTCTTTTAGCAATGTCGCTCAAATTACTGAAGATGCTAGAGAGCGGTGTGATCAGATTATAACTGTACAGGAAGTGACTTATGATATTGATCATCTTAAAACCAATAAATCTCCTGGAGTCTCTCCGCAGAATTTTATCAGACATTTATAGAAAATCTAGCTCCATTTTTTACTCAAGGTAATATTAGAAATTGTGGAACAGGGAACTTTACTTCCTATACTAACATAAGCTCTGATTACATTAATCCCAAAACCTAATTAAAAAACCAAATTATTCACAATGGGCAACCTATTTCAATATTGAATACTGACTGTAAAGTATTTGCTACAGTACCTGCTAAACAGATGCAATTATTTATGAGACACAATTGGGATTCATGAGGAAGAGACATATTTCTAATAATGTTCAGCTTGTTTTAGACCTGATCGATTACTCGTTCCTGTGTCCCGATGACAAAATTACAGAGGGGCATCCGGCAAGGCTGTCCTGCATCTCCTTATTTATTTATAAGCAAATGTTGTTGGCATGGTCATTAATTTATCTGCTTCATTTGGAACAATCAGCATAATATATACAAAAATAAATCATTATTTTTAATGTGTGATTTTATAATAACATAACTTTAGTAACCCAATTATTAAATGAAAATGGAGATCTAATTTATACTGATATATTATATATATTATACGTTTCTTCAGACATATGGCATTCCTGTTACCCCAAAATAATTTGCTGTTGTAATGGATGCTGTTCCTTCTGGTATTTTAACTTCACTAAGAGGTGCTGAAAAACCAGCTTGTGCATCTTCCTTTGAGCCCACACTAACATCAGCGGGCCGTATAACTATTTCTTTCACATCCAAAAATAACAACTGCAAAATTAGATCATTATTTCAAAAAGATATCACCACTGCCCCTGCTGTTGTTCAATACTGGTTTGGGCTTTTTGGTGATCTGAATTGGAGCAGTGTGTGGAAGCTCCCATACAGATACCTGCTGACAAAGTGAGGGAAGTGTCTTATAAGCTGATTCATAGATATCACCCTGCCAAGCATTATTTGTTAAAATTTAAGAAAGATATATGTGTGAACTGTTCTCTGTCTGAACCTGAAACAGTAACACACCTGTTCTGGCACTGTCACTCTACTGCTACCTTCTGGTCAGAAGTAATCAAGTAAGCAAAAAATAATAATAATTATATGTTATAAATCTGATAATAATTTTAGGGAAATATCACATACATAAAGCAAAATTTAGTCAATCGAATCCGTTTTTACCATTTCAAAAGCAAACTGAACAGTACATTGAAAGTATTTCTAATTCAGGTAATAAGAAAGCCACTGGCTAATGTTATTCTTATCTAGTATATTGGTTATTTAAAAAAATAATAATAATAAAGTTTATATAAAAGAGCGGTTTCATTCGGGTTTCAGCGGGTGGAACCGGATCTGTTCTGATCCTGGTCCCACCTGTTCGGACCCGGACTCAGACCCGTTCACTTGGTTTATTTGTAACGGTGGAGTTAATGAGTTTGAATCAACTTTATTCGTGTCATTGTTAGCTGACACTGAACTGCGGTAGTTTCAAGTACCACCTGAAACAGATACCTATCTGTCCTGTGCCTACCTGCTTGAGGACATTCCTCAGCACTGACGCAAACGCACCTTGGCAGGTAAACACATAAACTCTAGAGTACTCTGGAGCTAACGTTAGCACCAGTTAGCTTCCGAGTTTGTGTGTCAATTATACCTGACAGGGGTCGGGGTCAGGGGTCAGGGGTCAGACAGGTGACACACTGGTCGCCAGAGTCTCTCTGACCAGCTGTTCTCGGCGCTAACAAGAGCTAACAGACTAATTAGCTGCTAACTCACCGTCTCCAGCGCCTGCAGCAGCATGCTCGTGAACTTGCTAAACGTATCCATTTTCCCGCCCCAACTGAGCGACCCCGGCCGTCCGTTAGTCTTGTTTAGTCCCGATTAGTCACAGTTAGTCCCGGTTAGTCCGGGTAGACCCGGGTTCCTGCAGCATGGTGTGCGACTGCGCTAACAGCTGAGCGGCCTGCGTCAAGCGGAAACTTCCACGTAAACACATCCGGTCTAAACTGTCGCAATAAAACTACACCTTATGGTGAAATGTTCGCTTCCGGCTGAAAGTTTTCAGAATAAGAGCTTCAATAAAATCACCCAATAAGCGGGGTTTTAATTCTGTGAGTGAATAACAAACAACACATTAATAAAATTTCAGCATCATTAGTTTTAGTAATAAAGTTTTATAAATATAAAAAGCTTAAGATTTCAGCTGCTACAGCCCAAGGCTAGGAATCTGAGTCATTGTTGACCATATGTCCTTCAATGCACATCTTATACAAAAATGTAGGACTACTCTCTTGGAATTGTGCAATATTTCTAAAATTAGAAACATCCTGTCTCAGAGTTATGCTGAAAAACTAATTCATGGATTTATTACTTCTCAGCTGGACTAGAAGTAATATAGTAATTCATTACTATTAGGCTGTCCTAATAGCTCCCTGAAAAGCCAGCTGATTGAAAATGCTGAAGCTAGAGCACTGACAGGGATTAGAAAGAGAGAAAATATTTGTCCCATGCTGGGTTTGTTTCATTGGCTCCCTGTTAAATCCAGAATTTAATTTTAAATTCCTTCTCCTCACAAACAAGGTCTTGAATACTCAGGCCCCATCTTCTCGCAAAGACACAAGGGGGAAGAGACTTCATCTTTCAGGACTCTCTTCTGTGGAACCAGCTCCCAGTTTGCATTCAGGAGACAGACCCTATTTTAAATATTAGGGTTAAAATGTTCCTTTTTGATCAAGCTTATAGTTAGGGCTGGATCAGGTGACCCTGAACTCTCCCTTAGTTACATTGCTATAGGCCTAGGCTGCTGGGGGGTGGGGGTGGGGGCTGTCACTCACCTCTTTTCACTCTGTTTGTAAACAACTCTGCATTTAATCATTAATCTCTGGCTGTCTTCCACAGCAGGTCTTCCATCCTGTCTCTCTCCCCTCAGCCCCAACCAGTCGTGGCAGATGACTGCCCCTCCCTGAGCCTGGTTCTGCTGGAAGTTTCTTCCTATTAAAAGGGAGTTTTAACTTCCCATTGAAGTAAGAGTCTTTACTTTACAATATAAAGTCCCTTGAAACAACTGTTTGTTGAACTGAATTGAACTGAATTGATTAGCAGGTATTTGTGACTGTGTGATGCTCCCATACAGTCCAGGGATGCTAACCAAGCTAGCTAGTGTTAGCTGATAGCTTAGCAATCTTTTGTCCAAATATGGTCAGTCCCTGAAATCAACAACATGGCAGCAGCCATCGAATTAAATGATCCAAAATACACATCTCAGTGTTTTATTTTACTTTCTCCTGACATTAATGTATGTACTGGCTGTTCAGTGAGACTGCATATTTAAGATTCAAATTTAACAAAACCTGAAAGAAGACAAATAATGATATTGTGTCAGTGAACGGTCTTAAAGGTCTCTAAGAAAATATTACACACAACTTCAGACCACTCCTCCATGAACTGCCACTTTATTGTGGTGGAGGGGTTTGTGTGTTCTAGTGATCCAGGAGCTATGTTGTCCAGGGGTTTTGCCCCTTGGTAGGGTCTCCCATGGCAAATTGGTCCTGGGTGACATGCCTGATGATTCCAACGACCCCTAAAAAAAAAAAACACATCAAGGGAACACTTTACCCTACCCGGGATAGGGTTACCAGGGCCCCTGTATATTGGAGTTTTCACCGGTAGATGTTCTGGAGACTTGGGTGAAGACAGGAGCTGAGCTGTCAACTGGTCACCACCTGGTGGTGAGTTGGATCAGGTGGCAAGGAGAGGAGGCTGGACAGACCCGGTGCACCTAAACGTTTTGTAAGTGTACGCATGGCAGAGGCCCCAGTACACAAGATCTTCAACTCCCACCTCCGGCAGAATTTCAACAGCATTTCTGGAGGTAGCTGGCAGGTACCAGCAGGCCAAGCAGAGCACGGCTCGGGCAATGGCCGAAGCAAAAACTTGGGTGTGGGAGAAGTTCGATGACGCCACGGAAAAAGACTTTTGGACAGCCTTGAAGTGAATCTGGCAATCCGTCAGGTGACCCAGGAGGTGAAAGCAGTGTGTATAGTGTATATACACACGGTGTATAGTGCATGTGGGGCGCTGCTGACTTCAACCGAGGCTATAGTCGGGCGGTGGAAGGAATACTTCAAGGACCTCCTTACTCCCACTGACATGCCTTCTGTAATGGAAGCAGAGTATGGGATGTTACGGCTGCGTGCAGTATTATCATTATTATTGCTGTGTGGGTGGGATCACTCTGTGGTCTGTCTTTCTCTCGCTCTCTTTCTTTATACAGCGGGGCGTCTCCTCCTTAATCCCACTGACACACCTTCTGTAGAGGAAGCAGAGTCTGGGGATAAGACGGATGACTTGCCCATCACTGGGGGTGAGGTCACTGAGGTGGTTAAACAACTCCTTGGTGGCAGGGCCCCTGGGGTGGATGAGAGTCACCCTGAGTTCCTGAAAGCTCTGGATGTTGTAGAACTGTCTTGATTGACACGCCTCTGCAACATTGCGTTGAGATCTGGGGCGGTGCCACTGGATTGGCAGACAAGGATGGTGGTCCCCATCTTTAAGAAGGGAGACTGGAGGGTGTGCTCCAACTATCGGGAGATGACACTCCTCAGCCTCCCCGGCAAGGTCTATGCCATGGTGGTGGAAAGGAGGGTCCGTCCATTAGTCAAACCTTGGATTCGAGAGGAACAATGGAGTTTTTGTCCTGGTTGCAGAATGCTGGACCAGCTCTTCATCCTCTCAAGGATATTCAAGTGTGTGTGTGGGAGTTTGCCCATCCAGTCTACATGTGTTTTGTGGACTCTACTTCCATTACAGAAGGTGTGTCAGTGGGATTAAGGAGTTCCTCGAAGTATTCCTTCCACCGTCCAACTATAGCTTCAGTTGAAGTCAGCAGCTCCCCACCCGTATTACAAACTGTGTGAATAGAGCAGGGATCCTTAAATCCAGGCCTCGAGGGCCGGTGTCCTGCAACTTTTAGATGTGTCTCTGCTTCAACACACCTGAGTCAAATATAGAAGTCATTAGCAGGACTCTGGAGAACTTGACTGCATAATGAGGAGGTAATTCAGCCATTTGATTCAAGTGTGTTGGATCAGTGTTGAGATAGATGAAGTTCCTGACACAGGATGACCTCATTCCTGATGATGTCATGAGGCAGGAAGTAGGACTGGGTATAACCTGATCCTCTACACAGACTGTCCAACTGTGTGATTCACAACTTGTACATCAATCTACTGTTTTGAGTACTTTTACTAACACTATGAGGCTTCACTCAGTCTGTGCACTCACAGGATGAGATGCATTTCTAGGCTGGATCAAATGATGATCTTTTGGTTTAATTATTTAGGATGAAATGGGATTAGTGCCAAATTTATGTGTTTCTTTGGAATCCTGAAGGATTTCTGATTCAGGTTTTGCAATTTAAAAACTGAAGTAATGAAACAAAGCCAGGGGTTTTGGGACATCCTTCTTATCCTGAACTCAAACATCTTTAATTCAGGAAAAACACGAAGGCATTATCTGACCTTTTGCTCATGACGATCAGAGTTCTGACTACAGTTCAGTTTGGAAATGGTGCCTTAAACTCTAAACTCATTTTAGGTGATTTAAATAAACTGCTGCTGACGTGTGTGTGTGTGTGTGTGTGTGTGTGTGTGTGTGTGTGTGTGTGTGTGTGTGTGTGTGTGTGTGTGTGTGTGTGTGTGTGTGTGAGAGAGAGAGATGAGTGTTTCAGCAGGTAGACTGTATTAGTTTATTGTAGCGTCTCTTTATAAATACCAACGTGGATAAATAACAATAAGAGGAACATAAACAGACAGAAGCCACAGTGAGCACAGCAGAGACAGTCTGTGTGTGTGTGTGTGTGTGCGTGTGTGCGTGTGTGTGTGTGTGTTCACAAACTATTCATCACAATTTAAAGTTTGTACTGCTTTACAATAAAATCTGGTGTTTACATTAAAATCAGAAGAATTCTCTCAAACAACAAACTAGCGTCTCTAACTCTGCCTCATCCACATGAAAATATTCAAAGCTACGGAAGCCCTGAGGGGCTAGCACAATCACTTATAGTTCTGCTTGGGTAGCGCAGGCTAACACTTTGCCTCTGCTTCAAGTCTTTGTGCTAAGTTAGGCTAACTGGAATGAAGACGTTCTGGCTCGGGGTGAAGTGGCTCAAACAGAAATGTTGGACTATTCCTTTAAAATACAATCAAAAGATAAAGAGTCTAAAACGAGAAATACATTACACCAGTCCAGAGCCGTACAGTAGTCCAAAGCCATGTATGGGTGGGGTTACATCGGTCCAGAGTCATGTACGGGTGGAGCTACACCGGTCCAGAGCCATGTACAGGTGGGATTACACCAGTCCAGGGGCATACGGGTGGAGCTACACCAGACTGGTGTAGTCCAGAGCCATACAGATGGAGCTGCACCAGTCCAGAGCCATGTAGGGGTGGGGTTACACCAGTCCAGAGCCATGTACAGCTCTGGACTGGTGTAGTCCAGAGCTGTACAGATGGAGCTACACCAGTCCAGAGCCATTTGGGTGGAGTTGTTCCATGTGGTGTAAAGCCATAATAAAATGTCCATTTTGTTTTTTTGTTTTTTGTTTTTTCTGACTCGTAACAGGAAGTACCAAAATGTAAACAGGATATGATGTCAGATTCTGTAGCTAGTCCAAAGAGAAAACGTGCAAAACAAAAACAGGAAATGAGGGGTAACCTAGGAAAAGGGGTGGCGTCAGGTCAGAGGCTGATCTGTAAAACAGTCTATCAGTTAGCCCCGCCTCCAGTGGGCTCATGAGGCTAAGCCCCTCCTTCTCCCTGCAGTAACAGCCAATCGGAGCTCAGCAGTTGCCAGAGTTGCGGAACTCCCCATTCTCGGTTATCTGCAGCGATGACGTGTTGCTGGGAGACAGGCCGTTCCTCTGTGACGTCACAGCGTAACGCTCCTTCAGCTGAGTCAGAGCCGCCATCAGACGAGTGTTAGCTGCATCGAGGCTCGCGATCCTCTTCTCCTGAGAGTCAGACAGATGAGACAGACAAGTGAGGCAGACAGGTAAGACAGTGAGGTCAGACCAAACCTGCAGTTCCTGTAATGTCCACCTGAGAGTGTGTGTGCGGTTGGTTCTCCCAGCTGTCAGAATGAGGCTTGATTTTAATTTGTTACTATATACTTTTGTTAATATGCTTTAAATCTGAAATGCAGTTTTGACTTAAATATTTTATTTATTTATGGTGTCCTACGAGTTTGACAGAAAACTTACAGAAAATCACCAAAGCTGCTCACCTCTGCAGCTACTGTTAGCTTCACTGCTCTGAGAGGCTAATATGCATTTGAATACATCATAATGAAGCTGAAGTGGCAGACTGTAAACTAATAAGCATTTGTGTCATTCGTATTTTACCTGCGTACCCGGCAGGATTTGCGGTGATGTCATCAGAAACACTTAAAATCAGGACCCGCGTGCACAGCCAAATTAGGTAGCATTAGCTGATGACTTCTCTCCAGCCTCTCATCCAAATACAATATCCAAATAACCAACATCAACTCCGAGCCTTCAAAACACAGAGCCCAGGTGAGGGAGACAGGTAAGAGAGACAGACACCTACCTGTGCCTCTATGATCTTCTGCTTGGAGTCGACCACAGCCTGCATGTCAGAATGATCCTTCTTTAACTCCTCCTCCACTGCCATCAACCTGCAGGTCATCATCAGACAGACAGACGCTCATCAGTCAGACAGACAGGTGGTGCTCATCAGGTAGACAGTCTCAGGAGCTTGAAAAAGGGCGACTGGACTTCTTTTTGTTTTTTGAAGACCCCAGGCACCTTAACCCCCATTCACACCTTTGTTTTGGTGACCTCAGTAGATAGAATGGAGCGAAGTCCCAAATTGGTTTCACATGAAAACACGGATTGTAATGACCCACGCCTCCTTTCACATCTTGTCGCATGTGATTATGTACATGAACAATAGCGGGTCACAACCACCTTCAGGGAACTAAACACCTGGGACTCTCCACCTTTTTGGTTTGAGAACTAAAGAAGCCTTCCAGATGAGAGGTGAAACATCTTCAAGAGACAAAAAAAAAGTCCTGTCGCCCTTTTTTAAGCTCCAGAGATCACTATGACCTGTGTAGCTGACATCGAATTGTGTTGGAGTGGCCGCCAGGGGGCAGAGTTCTGCTGGGGTCAGGTGAGGGATACGAAGAAGTAGTAGTTAGGTCTTATAGCCCTCACCTGTTTGCTTGGTGTGTGGTGTGGCATCGGGTTTTCTCCGGCTTCTGCCTTCTTCATTAGACTTTTTGGGTAAGTTTGCCTCCCGGGATTCATTTCTATTTAATGGATTAGTTTGGGGGATTCTTATTCTCACTGTTTGCCTTTAGGAGACGCACAGTTCCCGCGGATGATGTGGTTCACTTTAAATAGCGCCCTTTGGGTAGTGGAAGGAAGTGCGTTTTCTTTATGACAAAGTGTGGGTTTCGTGGTTTAGGTTTCTGAGTTCAATGTTATTGACTGGAATGTTTATTGCGTAATGTTTTGTTTGAAACTGTTGGAGTTTTGTTTGAGTAGTCTTTTCTTTGGAATGTATTTTGAGTTTGTGTAATTAATCCCTTTTCCCTTGATGTTTTTATCTAAGTTTTCATGGTGCACAACAAGTTTTGGAACAGAAATAAAGAATTAAAGCACCCGTCGAGACTCTCCATTCATTGACCCCAGGGGCAGCTACAACCTGGATGACTGAGAACCTACACAGACATCAGACAGACAGACATCAGGTGAAGTTATTGATCTTTTTATCTCTGAGGTCGGAATTGGACACGCTCAGTGGAGCTGTTGCTGCAGTTCATGCTTTAACCTCTAGGTGTCTGCTGATGCGTCTTTGTCTGTTTACCACAGAGAGTAAGCACCAGGTTTCAGGGACTATTGCTATGACAACACACCAGGTGTTCCCACCTGCTGATGATGCTGTTCATCTGCAGGTCTTTGTCGTCCTGCAGCCTCCTCAGCCGACTCTCTGTGTCCTCGAGGCGAGCCTGAAACACACACGCACACAATGCTATTGGTCTTGCTGTATCATGTGACCATGCCTCTCTCCAGGTGAGTCACTGACCTGGTACTCCTGCAGCATGCGTTGGTTCTGCTGATCCTGGACCATCAGACGAGCTTCACACTCTTCCTGTCGTAGAGCAGCAACTCGCAACTTCTCCTGCAGCAACGCAATCTCCTGCTGGTACTACACACACACACACACACACACACGTGCACACACACACGCGTGCACACACACACACACACACACACACACACACACACAGTCAGAACCAGCAGGACCACTGGAACCAGGACTGACACAGAACTGTGAGGACCTTACCTTCTCCACGAGGCTGTCATCATGGCGGTCGTCCTCTGTCTCTCCGTAGGAGGAGGTGGAGTTCATGTTGAGTAGCCAGGCTGCCGTCCGGTCCAACGCACAGGGAGATGGAGCCTGGACACACAAACACACCTGAACAGGTACTGTCCAGAACCTGAGACACAGCCCAGGTACTTCCTCTGGATGGATTACTTCAGAGAAACCTGAGTCCTTCCTGACTCTGTCTTTTAGCTCAAACTTTAAACAAATATCTAGGACCGCCCCCTTTCATCTGATCAATGAGTTAGGAACATTTTGTTCAGGTGCTCTAGTGAGAGAAGTCTGACTCTGTTACCCTGGTAACAGCCTGGTTACCTTGGCAGCGGGCCGCTGTTTCTCAGGACTGTCTCCTTTGGATGACGACGACATCTGTCTGAGCCGTGACTGGCCGCTGCTTGGCCAATCAGGGCTTGATGACATCATGCTGCCAGAGGCAGGACGTGGAGGGTAGGCAGAGCCTCCCCCACTGCCACCACTGAGCATGCTGGGAGGCGTCCGGCCTCGAGGAGGTCCTGGTGGGGCTGAGGATGGCGGAGGAGGTTGATCGATTCGTCTCTGAGGACCTGAGGAATTCTGCCGGGGTGGAGCAGAACTACCTGATGGATAGGAGCAACGAGAGTGCCATCATCAGACCTGATTCTGTCAAATTTTAAGCCCTGCCCACATATATCAGCAACCAACAGCTGACGGTTGGGTGCTGATATATGTTCCAGGCTGGTAACCCGCTAATGCATTTACCACCCTCTCATATGTCAATCAAGAGTAATCTTCACTCTAACTGGTCATCATTTAAATCGTTAATTTGAAGCTACAAAACGTTTAACTGGGGATCCTCCCACTTCACATCGCCAGTGGTTATTTCACTCACTGTTACTTGAAGTTGCTGAATGACACTCACTGCTCTTCACTTCCTGTGTGGGTGTCACTTTACAGGTTTTCTATCTTTATATTAAACACCGACTAACTTCACCTCAGTCCAGCTTTAGTCATACAGCGCCACTTCACAACAGCAGTCACTTTACAGGTACTGTAGGGCAAAGACCCCACAGTATTAGAGGGAAATCTGTAACAATCAGATGATCCCCTATGAGCAGCACTGAGCAACAGCAGGAAGGAAGAACGCCTGTTTAACAGGAAAAGACCTACAATAGAACCAGGCTTGGGAGGAGCAACGAGGAAACAAAGATATCCAATCAATGCATGGCAGGGCCCCATAATTATAAGAACTAACATCGAGAAAAATATTGACTACAGCAGGTAGTAATAAATGTGAGGCTGAAATCTCAAAAATGTGTCAACAGGAGCTGAAGGTTCTGCAGGGGGTCTACTAACAACGAACACATTCAGTTCATTTAATAACGGGAAGAACAATCTGACAAGAGCAGAAGAAATGAAGCGCTCACAGAGACCTGATAATGATAATAATGAGGAAGAGCAGCTTTTACACGTTTCTCCCCAGAAGCCGCGCAGCCATTCAAATCACACCAACGAAGAATCGAAATGTTTGTGCTACCAGGACGAACTCGGTTCCTGCAGATCCACGGACACGCTGAGCGACAGTCCAGATGTGATGAGGAGGGGCGGGTCTGGCTGTGAAACCGTACGCTCATTGGCTAATCACATGAGATTGTCAGTCAATGAGAGTACAGTTTCACACCACAGATAATCCTCCATACTGAAACATGATATGATTTACAAAATAATTTAATCTTTTATTCAAACTGAGCCCAGCAACTCAGCTGGAAACTGTTTACAGAGGTCAGAGGTCAGAAACTTCTATATAACTGGAAGTCAAAGCTGTCACCCCCTGCTGGCCTTCAGATAGAACGCCACTTTGAGGCTCTGTGGGGTTCTGCTTGTTCCATCCATGTTTTCTGCTGTTTATGATAAAGACGCATTCTCTGATTACCCTCGCCCTGGATGGAAGCAGTGATACACACTTTGAAACATGAAGACTTTCTGCTCCTGCTGACCCTTGACCCTGGACTCTACCTGTGAGTGTCTCGCTGAGGGACAACGCTCGCCTCGAGTACTCCTCGCCGCTGCTGCTACTAGACATGGCAGACATCCTCTCCCCCCTCTCCCCACCTGCCAGCCCCACTGACATCTGGGTAAGAAAGGCTGGTTTGGTTGCCAGGGCGTTCCTGTCATCAGCATTCCCCTGTGACCCCACCGAGCCGTCTGAGGGCGTGGCGTCAGTCTGCTGCTGCGGCTGCCGTGGTGACGTGGTGGTCATGTGGTAGACGGGGTTCTGGAAGGAGAGGGGGAGAAGCCCCGTTCTGCGCTGCCACTGACCATCGTCGAGGCCATCACCAGGGGAGGAGTCCTGCAGGTCCACCAGAGACAGGCTGCGGCTCTCATTGGTCAGCTCAAACCCCTCCCTCCGGCCCCCATTGGTCATTTCAAACGCTGCCTCGTTCTCATTAGGTTCTGAGTAGGATGAGCTTGGTGCTGGAGAACCCTGCATGCCTGCAGGAAGTGACATCACAGGAAGAGTCAGAGGTGACAGAGTGCATGGAGAAATGTGGAACTGATTGGATAAAGAAGAGAGGTGAAAGGTCACCAGAAGCAGGCTGCAGACTTGATCCTTTAGTGACGAAAAACAAATCTTTGTTCTCAGGAGTTGGAGAGGGAAGTCTGGTGAAATCTACCAAGCTACACACACACACACACACACACACACACACACACACACACACACACACAAACAAAGAATAAGACAACACAGCAAATATGTAAACGTGAAATTTGTCATGAAGCCAGTTTATCAGCCTGTCCCTGCTGGATACGAGCGCAGTAAGTATGTTCATCGTCTGCTGAAATCATCTGTGAACGCGGGAAACGGCTAACAGCTGTTCTCGGTGTCCACATATGGAGTAAAGATGAGTCCTTACAGGGCAGAGTAAAGCCCAGTTTACACGAGAACGATCCAATGGAAACTATCGTGTTTTTTTTTGTAACATATTCAGACGGAATCGTTTTAAAAACGATCGGCGTTCACACGGAACTGCAAGAGAGGTTGAAAACACTGCGCACCATGCAAGGCTTCAAGTTGGCAATGTGTGTATTGGAGTTGCAACCACAGTGCGCATGTGCCAGCACCTTCCATTTTTAAAAAGTAGTGTTTTAGCTGTTTACATGGAGACGGAGAACAGAGCGTTTTGCTCTTCTGTGGAACCCGTTTTCAAAGTGCTCCATTTTCAGGGACTCAAAACGTCGTCGTGTAAACAAACGGACAAAATGCAACAAAACTTTATCGTTTTCACCTGAAAATGTTCTCGAGCAAACAGAGCCTAAAACTGCTGCCTACAGAGGACTGGCTCCTCCCACCGTTTCACCACTGTTGGGTAGCAGAAAAAAGCATCAGCACGCCAGTTCAACATGGACACATGTGAACGCAGGAAACAGCTCCAGTCTTCTTTGTTATATTTTGATCATGATTATTTGTGCGTTCGCTAAAACACGGCCTGTTTTAAACATCTCTTTGTACTCCTCTTGCTATTCCTCTGCAAAACACTCACCTGTCTTGTGTCTTAACAGTGCTATACAAATAAATCTGACCCGACTTCCTTGAAACAGGTGTTGCTCTTAAACTTGGGATATGGTTCAGCATTAATGGGCCTTCACACCTGTCCAGGTTATCCCTGTGATGTGCACTAATATCCAGAATGAGGTCTGAGGGTCTGAAAACTGTCCAGCAGCTCTTCAGCTGCTCCCTGCATGCTTACAGGTAAAGGTTTCCTCGGATTAGATGATGAATCAATAATTCTTTGTAATTTTTCACTGACAAACATTTACACATCTATTAAACATCTGTCTCAGGAAAATTCTCTAATTCCAGCAGATGATGAACAAACAACATTGAGCTCATATTCCAGCAGCATGGCTCCACTGGAAAAGAGTCCGGCTGCTCTGGGGCTTCATGAAACCAAAAATAAGGAGCAGCTGGATAGTGCATCAATAAAAACTGCAGCAGCTGGTCTGAGTGTTAAAGACGAGCTGATGCCGCTCAGTGGGAAACAAGCTATAGGAAGAATTTTATCAGTTTCCACACCTGATTCATTGTTCTTGTGTTATTTTAATTAAAGACGTGTCAGTGACTGCACTCTGACACCACAGCACAGCTTTTTCAGAGGTCTGTTAGATTCCTCTGAGTGGCTCGTGCATTCTGAACGTCAGTGTTTAAAAACTGGAAATCACTAAGTAACAGACCTAGAACATCTGACAAGCCAAACTAAACACCTGAGACATAGCACTTTAAAGAAGCTGCTCATGTAAGACCACCTAACAAAGACACAGAAACTGATTAAGAACACGTAAATAACCACCAAACAACATGTGAGCAGCAAATTCAAATATTAGTCCTCTGTGTTCATCACTGGGGGGTGCTGCCAGCTTAGGTACAGGTGTTAAATCCTGCCCCCAGTCAGCTGTGATTGGTCCCACAAAAGCAGAACATCGTTTGGATGCTAATGCTAACAGAAAACATAGGATGCTAACCCTCCATCCAGTCCCATGCCGCCCTGCAGGCCAACAGAGGGATTGCAAGTAGCAAGAGGCGGAGAAAGGGGTGGAGACA
Source organism: Archocentrus centrarchus (assembly GCF_007364275.1). Lineage (NCBI taxonomy): Eukaryota > Metazoa > Chordata > Actinopteri > Cichliformes > Cichlidae > Archocentrus > Archocentrus centrarchus. The sequence continues at coordinate 6,199,497 of NW_022060256.1, forward strand.
AAGGGGGTGGGGACAGAGGGGGTGGAGACACCACACGTTGAGGCTCTGGAGAAGAAACAGACACGCCTCCAGCACTGGCCACACCCCCTGGGTTAGCAAGCGCCCCCGACACATCTCTGAGGATCCGAGGAAGAGGGCCGAGCTTTGACAGACACGACTGTAGACAGAAAAGTACAGAGAGAGAGAGACAGGTTAGGGTGTTCCCTGGGCAATCACGTGAGTCACTTGCTGGAAAAGGTGAGTTACCTGGTCAAGCTCAGTCAGCAGAGTGTGCAGGCTGGACAGCTCCCGGCCTAGGTCAATGTATCCATCAAAGCCAGCAGTGTGGTTCAGTCCATCAGGGTTTGAGATCTCCTGCAGGAAGCGCTGCATGCTGCTCCACTGCCGCTCCACAAAGTCATTCATGAACAACATGTACTCCTCTTTAGTGCCGAACCTGCACGACAGATCAAGAGGTCAGCATACACACAGACAGGTGGCAGGTAACAATACAAATGTAAAGGTACAGAGGCTTCAAAGTAAAAACCCTGCACCACTTCAGAGCAAGCAGGCCTTCAGAATTAAAGCCCTCTGCCCATACAGAATAAAAATCATGCACGCCTTAAGAATAAGTCATCCACTCCTTTCAAGATAAAAGCAGTCCTTTCAGAATAAAGCCCTCTAATGCTTAAGAGTAAAAGTCCACTTCTTCAGAATAAAAGCCCCTCCCCCTATTTTCAGAATAAAAGCCCTGCACTCCTTCAGAATTAAAGCCCTCCACCTTTCCAAATAAAAGCACTCTGTTCCTTAAAATTAAAGACCTGCAATCCTTTCAAAAGAAAAGATTTAGCGTACTTGCTGAAGTTGGCAAGGTTCTGGATCACTTTGGCAATCAGCGTCAGGGTTCTCGCTGTGCGTTCGTCAGGGTATTCCTGCATCAGGTCGAATAGTGATGGTGACATCACGGCTGGACACAGGAAGCGTAGGAACAATGAGGCGCTGATGAGGCGCTCACTGATGTCTGGTCGTCCCCGGTTACCACACTCCTGCCGCCATGATGCAAACACCTCCTTCAGCTCCCGGGGGAAGACCCTGAGTGAAGATGGACACACACTGAGTGTCAGCGCATGCTGGCCGGGATGAGCATGTGTCAGCATATGCTAGTGATCACCTGTGCGTACCTGTACGAGTCGAGAATCTTGCAGAATGCCAGCTCACAGCACATCCTCAGGTTGGCCTGATGCTCTGCGAGGTCAGAGGTCGCACAGCGAGATGGGTCCACCTCACAGTTCTCATCAGACTCGTACAGGGCTTTGATGAACTCACCTGGATTTGCACGTGCGCAAATCACACACACACACACACACACACACACACACACACACACACACACACACACACACACACACACAGAGCTGTGATGACCTCACCTGATCAACAATAATCACAGGAAACGCACAGATCTGTGTGTGTGTGTGTGTGTGTGTGTGTGTGTGTGTGTGTGTGCATACCGAGCGCATCCTGCAGGTATTTCTGTCCAATCAGCTTCAGGTATTCCTCAATGCTTTTGGTCGCCAATGTGTTCTCTCTGAAGATCAGCTGGTCATTGTCACGGCAACGGTCCACTTCTGACATCATCAGATCTGTCAGGAAGTCCTGCAGAGAGGGGTCAAAGGTCACTGGGAAAGCGGGGTGGTGGTGGTGGTGATGGGATCAGGTGTAGTGGGAGGAGTCAGAGCTCCGGTGTAGTGGGAGGGGTTACCTTGGCCTTGCCCGTGCTGTGCAGGATGTGCACAAGTGCAGCAGCAAGCTCCTCCTTGGCTCTCAGACTGATGGACGCCTCCAGGGTGGAGCAGAGCAGCAGGTAGTTGGAGCTGATGTACTCCGCAAACTCTTTGTACTGTTCCATCGGCAGGATGACGATGCTCTGGTAGCGAGCTTTGACCCGCACTGTTGGCACCGATGACTTAGCTGAAACCAGGTGAGAAAGGTTAAGTGGGTGACACAGGTGGAGACGTCTAACCTCAGTGCAGTGATCTGATCTATGTACCTCGGATCGTACTGGGCGTGCTCAGCGTATACCACTTCTCCACCAGCTGTCTGCCGGTCACTGTGGCAACGGGGATATTGACTAACCCGACGTAGCTGCTTTTGTCCTTCTTTCTCTTCCGGTCGGTGTCCTTGTACAGGTGCAGCGTGATGGAGGTAACAGGTGGGAGGCTGCTGAAATCGAAGCGTTCGCCCCAGAAGATGTTGTCAGTTTTCAGCTTACAGGATGTCCGAGCGTAGAGGCTGTCGTCGAGACACAGCTCGCAAAAGTACCTGCAGCACAAGTACCGTGATTATTCCCTGCAGCACAAGTACTGCAATTACTACCTGCAGCACGAGTACTGCATTTACTACCTGCAGCACAAGTACTGCGATTACTATCTGCAGTAGAAATACTCTGATTACTACCTGCAGTGCATGTACTAGGATTACTGCTTGCACTGTACTTTGTACCCTGCAGGTCATAGATGTCCCTGCACCAGCACCACCTGCTACAGATACTGCAGTAACATGTATAATGTTACTGCAGTATCTGTAGTGGTGGTGCTGGTGCAGGTACTGCAGTACATATGCTACTTCAGTATCTGTAGTGGTTGGTGCTGGTGCAGTGCCCCCTACCGTTTCTTGGCTGGCAGGTCTTTGGCCTCCACCACCCACACCGTCAGCACGTTCTCCAGCCGCCGGCTGTTGTCCTTGTTGGGGTGAACGGCGCGTCGCAGGTTCTCCATCCATTTGTCTCTTTCTGCTGCCGAGCGACATGAGAAACACTTGGTACCCGTTGAGGTTGTTACCTAGGAGACAGGCAGCCACAGAGACACAAGAGGGCACACGTGTCAGGTCAGAGAAAGACTTGTGACATCCACCCATCCCAACCCCAGACCCAGACCCTCTATCTGCGAGAGAAGCTTTGGATGGTTTTTGTGCCCTGATTACTCAGAAAGAAAAGGGTCCTGTTGGTGGAGGATGGAGGGTAACCTTTTCAAAATCACCATGTGGCCAGCGATGCAAATTTTTACCTGTTTGAGGTATTCAAAGGTGAACCTTATAACTGTAAGTACACATGTATGTAAGAAACTGGATTGAGAGGCAAGTTTTTCAGTTCCTGAAACTCTGTTTATCATGTGGATGAAATGCAGCCAAACCTGAGAGGTTCACAGGTGACCTGAGAGCTGTACAAGGTTCAACAAAGCCTGGCTTTCTCTGTGTTAGCGGGCTTAACCAATCCTTAAAGCCCAGTCAGAGCTAACGGGCATCACCACGGTGCTTATCATCTTTGGGTCTCTGCTTTAGGATCTGAGCGCGCTCACGCAGAAAGAGCTGTTTCAAAGGTCATGTGACTCTTCTTCGGTACAAAATGATCCCTGTGAGCATGCAGACGATGAATAAATAGTGTTTAAAATCTATGAAGAACATAATAATCTGAGAGGTGAACGCTGCAGCAAATCATTAATCTGCTGATTTCTGGCACAGATTGGGAAAACAAAAATCTGAATCCGTGCTGCTGCTTCTTTCTAAGCTTCCTGTCCCACAGCCTGATGAAGGAGACGCGGAAATCAGAGATCACCGTGAGATGACTGACAGGTGTTCTTGGGTTGTGCTCTGTGTTACACCCCTCTGGTCTGCATTGACAAATATTCTTTCAAAATAAAAAGCCATTTTGGAATACGACATAAAAAACTGCAAAAATAAATGAAAACAAGTCTGAGACTGTTTTCTCCAAACATTCAGAGGCATCTGATGCCAATCAGCCATCAGACGCCTCTGAGACCCTCGTCCCACCAACAAAGACTCGTCACGTTTACTTTGTACAGCTGACAGCTCTGCTCTGTCCTCTTGTGGAATTGTGAGGTAATGCAGGGAAAACAGAGCGGTATGTGAACGATCGTGTTAAAGTTGTGACGCCTCCGGCTTTGGGAGTGCTGTGAGTGTGCAGTTTGTGCGTTCTTTGAGTTCTTCGTGTCACCTCAAAGCAGTAGTCCTGTCCCAGCAGGGATGAGTGAACCGGTTTGATGATCACTGATTGGTCCATCCTGAGCTCAAGAGACGACACACAGCCAGTGCTTAGCAACGACTCCTGGCTACCGCAACGCAGCCGCCGCATCACACACCTGAAAAAAACACACACAGTGATTACCAACAGGACTATGGCGTTTGCAAGTGAACAACCAAAGGCTGGTAAACCTGTCAGAAGGAGCCTGCTGGTCCAAACCAGGACTGTGCCAGAGAGAACACACTGGGTCGACCGAAAGGGAGACATTTGTTAAGTCTCCTATCTGCATCACTGAAGGTGATCTGTGCTATGAATTCTTTGCAAAAATGAACATGAGATCTTACTTGGATCTGACACCAGAAACCAAGTGATGTAAGGGGTGTGACCTGGTTCACCAGCAGCTGCTGAGCCTGAAGATATTCAGTGAGTGTACTAAGCAAGGTGGATCGATCCTACCTGAGGCACTCAAACTAGCTGTGAAAAAAAACAGTTACTGAAATAAAAAAAAAAACGAACAAATAATAAAAACACTGAAGAGTTTTAGTCTCTGATCAGATTTGTCCACAGCACTAGCACCACGTGAGTTACTTGCCTGTTCAAAACAGTGTGTTTGAATTGTAATCCTTAAATCTGTCCCTGATAAATATCTTTGCAGAAACATTTGAGGTTTCTAACTTTGGCTTTCAGGCTGCACAGAGAAGAGCATAAGGTCTTAAAAGAGGTTATAATGAAAAACTTTATTTGCTTCATTAGGTTTACACTGTTAACCCTTTGTTAACTTCAAAGGTGCTGCCATTTGCAGACTTTTACCATAATAACCCTATATTAGGCATGAAGCGCAATTTCTCAGCTTTCAGAAACCATTTGAATTTTTCCGATAGGACAAACAGTCGCATAATTACGATGATTCAAAATGCGTTTGATCAGACTTTTTATCGGTGAGACGCTCGCGTTAATCAGCTGTTCGCAGCAAATATGGGCAGGTAACAGGTGCACCGGCACGATCGCCGCTGTTAAAGAGTTAAACAGCATAAAACATCCAATCATATACAACCAATCTACATATGCACCAATGAGGCACATGGTCATGTGATTTAAGGCCAGTCATTGGTCGACCTCCATTTTAATAAATAATTCCAAATAAAAAGTGCAATGAAAGGAGCAAACCTACTCTGGAAATGACCTGAATTCAATAATAAAATTAACAAATAAAAACTAAAGAAAAAAACAAACTACAAAGATTCTGATGGTAACGTATGAAGAGCGAAGTCTTCGGCTCTCCGGCTGAAGCTCAGGATTTCGAGAAAATCAGAAATGAGCTGAGCAGAGAACCTCTGATTGGTTTAGTGTGAGCTGATTGGTTTGATATGTTTCAGGATATTTAAGCTGCTGTACAAACAAAACTTAAATTTAGTAAAAATAAAAGGAATGTCTTAAGTATTTGAATTTAATGTGGCAGAAGAAATTATGAACCTGTGATGGAATAAAAATCAATCAGTAGAAAAAGACAGTCCGCACACCGTAATGTTGCTAGAAAAATATTTAATTGCCTTCAAAGTGAAGTAGCGTTTCGGGCATCCATGCCCTTCTTCAGACTCAAGTCTCAAGTCTGAAGAACGTTCCTGTGTACGGACTGTCTTTTTCTACTGATAACCTCCTTGTTCCTGCACCCCTTCAACTGCTGGATGTGCCTGTTTGGCTTGTATAATAAAAATCAATCAGCTCATTGATGGATGTTTTAGTAATTGGCAAGGTTCGGTAAGCTTTCAAACTTTCCTCCGGCAAACTGTAGAAATGTGAAAGCCAGGTTTCATTCGTCCTGTTGATGGCGGGCGGTTCAAATACTTCCTGTTGCATTATTGCCTGAACAGCAGAGGTCTGTGATGTTTAATGATGTTCCTCATTGGGCACACATGGAGAAACATCACATCTGAAAGTGCTTCTGAACTGAAACTACCCCGTCACTGGGTACGTCCAATCAGATGAAAGTGGCATTTTAGGGAGGAGGGGGCCTTAAAGCAATAGGACCTAAAACAGCCTGTTTGAGGCAGAGGATGGACTGAGGAACTGCATTAAGACTGACTCTGACAGAAATGATTCTGAGCTGTGAATTCTGCAGAGTTGAGCCGAGATGATCAGAGTGGGTCTGGTTGGTGAGTGGGGTCTGGTCTAGGAAAGATCCTGATGACCAATCAGGAGCTACTTCGGTATCTGGCTTCAGAATCGATGCTCCTTCAGTCTCTAGGGCCACATCTGGTTTGGAAAAGGTTTATCACTAAGGAGAAGTCATGGAGCAAACAGCTCATGAAGGATTTTTCTCTTCTGTCCGGCTCAGCCCTTTAACTGCTGCCTCTGCACCTTCCCACTACACACAGGCCTCCTTTTATTACATAACTCACTTCCTTGTGGAGCAGTTAACGAGCACAAGGCTCACAAAACCACATCTACGTCTTCTGAATACCTGCTCACCAACATCCACTCAGCAGCTGGAGAACAAACACAAACACAGCAGAAACAGTTGTTAGGCAGAAAGAGAAGGAGGAGGTCACCACACGCAGAACTGATGAACCTAAATGCAGGTTAACGATGACAGAATCAACAGCTGCTGGAACGAACGCTTCTGCTCTGCTTCCCCACAAACTGCAAAGCACCAGACGTACGTCATTTATTTATTTATCATTGCTGCAAATGTCTCACAGTTCACCGAGAGGCTGCAGAGTCACTGTGAATGCACAGTCAGAGTCTAATTGCTGCGATCATTTCAGATGTAAACATGCAGAGCAGCAAAACAAAGAGAAGCCTGAAAAACAACCGGCAGCTAATGTGAGAACTGATCAGACGCCTCTCACTGCAAAGCGTCCAAAGACGTCACAGAATCGCATGAAAGACTTCATTCAGAAAAAATGTCGGTCTTTTTCTTCACAGAACGAGCCACATTCACCCATTCACCCACTCTGATGGGACATCGCAGCAGTTTTTAGGAATCAGTGCAAACATCAACCTCTGAGGCTGAAACGCAAAGCTCCAAAAGCTGCAGTTCCTCTGGTGTCCAGCAGAGGCGGCACAATGAGTTGGTCCCCACAGACTCCCATGTTAAAACTTTCCAGCAGAAATGAACATGTTTACAGCTAATTTCCCCCTTCATAACAGCTGTACGGGGGGAGAATGTGTTTATGACTCACCTGTTTAAAGTTTGTATTATTAGGTGCGTGGCCTCTCTGACTGACAGGTGGATGGTGACACAGGTGGCTGTAGCTGCTAGCTGTGTGCTAGGCTTCACCTCAGCTAACTTGAGTCCCTGACCTGGACCTCTGGACCGTGTTTGTGCTGTTGGAGCCTTTTGGAGCATTTTTAATGCAATTTTCTGACCAATAATATGGCTGCTGTGCACTTTGCTGGACTAACAGACCGTTAGTCTCCGGTTTGGGTGAGAGAAATTTGAGGATTTTGATCGGATGTTACTGATCAGCAGGTACCTGTGTGATAACTTAGTGTCCACCATCTTGTCCAAATATGGTCACTATGGTCACAATGATGTCACAGCAGTTATACTGCGGTTCAGTTGCTCAGACTGGACATCAAACTGTCCACAGGCCGTTCTTTAGGAATCAGCTCTCCCAGCCTTTCTGTTTCCATCACAGTGTAGGATCCACCAGACTCACCCCCCCCTCCCTGAACCCTCATCTGCTTCCTGCTCCTCTGTGACTAATGGGACCATTATTTCCAAAGTGAAACCAGAAACTCATCAGGAAAGAGTTCACTGAGCTCTGAGATCAGCTGAGCAGGACGCTTGGTTTCTCACAGACTTACTCAGAGCAGAGGAGTCGCCCCCTGCTGGACATTAGAGAGACTGCAGGTTTAAGCTGATGGCAGTGACTTGGGGTTTCAGTGACTTGGACCAAAATAAGGTCCCATCAGCCTGTTGATGGCGATGAGGTCCCATGATATTATGGTGGAAAATGGAGAACATCAGTGCCATAAATGATGATGATGGTTATGGTGATGATGACGACGACGATGATGGTAATGATATGTGTGATCTTCAGAGCGCTGATGAAGATGAACTAAAGAAACCTCAAGAATCTGGAACAACAGATCCAGGTCCAGTTTGAGAGGTCTTGTGGTGGATTCAAGCTGTGAGTCATCTCAGGACGAGGCTGCACTGACCTCTGACCCACATGCACACACAAACACATGTACACAGCAGGTTGGCATGTGTGTGTGTGCCGCTCCGTCATCTCCTCATTGTCTTAACAAGCTGCTTAGTGTTAGCTGCTTACAGCGCTACTGCTGCACGTTTCTGTGTGTGTATGTGCGTGTGTGTCTGTGTGTGTGTGTGTAACCTTGCTTTTGCTAAAAGTGTGGCTAGTGTAGCTACATGCTAACAGAGCAAGCTAGCTGTGTGCAGACTGCAGCCATGCTAACACACACACGCGTGCGCGCGCACACACACACACACACACACACACACACACACACACACACACACACACACACACACACACAGCATGCAAATCAGGTGGAAGACGCCAATGTGCACGCACCTCCCCAACACACACACACACACACACACACACACAGACAAACACACAAACACACACACACACACACACACACACACAAACACACACACACACACGCAGCAGAAATCCACTGCAGCACATTTTTCTGTTCGGAGGACAAAGAGGATCAGAGACACTCACCGAGCATCCTGCTGAGGAGGAGGAGGAGGAGGAGGAGGAGAGGGTTAGAGATCCATGTCCTCCTTCAGCAGCGAACAGGAGGAAGAGGAGGAGGAGGAGAAAGATGGAGAAGCTGCTGATGCTGACGCTGTTTGGATCAACCTGTCTGTCTGTCTGTGTGTTAGTTTGCTGTTCCTGATGCTTCACAGCTTCAGTGTTCCCTCCTCTTCCTCTCTCTCGCTCTGTCTCTATGTGACTCTCCACCCTCATCTGTCAGCTCTCGCCCCTCCCCTGCAGTGAGGCTGCCCTACTTCCTCCCCTCTCTGCTCCTCTTCATCCTCCTCGTCTCCTCTGCCGGGCTGTCAGAGGTGACCCCCCCCCCACCCAGCAGAGAACATGTATGATACGTGTTGATGTGGTAAACAGGCTGCAGTTACACGCATGTTATTCAGGCTCCTCTGAGCTTCTTGTGCTCCTGTATGCACACACTTCCTGTCTGCAGCAGAAGGTGGAATTTTCCATTTGGTGTCACCGAGGCAGAAATCTTATGCCGCTTATTAACTTTTACATGCTTTTCTGAAACACGTTTCAGTCTTACAGGTTTTATTACTGCAGCAGATTACTGTCAGAATTATATAACCCCTAACCCTTTCCTACTCTTTCTGACCTCTTAAAGACCTGTACACCACATGCAGCCAGGTCCATTCAAATGATGGTGGCAACTGTTTTAATTTAGCTTTAATTCAGGGGGATTAATAAAAGTTTTGCTTTCACAGTTTAGGAATTGCATTTGTTAACTGTCCACAGGAAGTATCAGCATGAAAGATGTCAGTGTAGGTGAGGGAGGCCATCATTAGGCTGAAGAACCCAAATAAACCAATCAGAGAGCAGAAACTTTAGGAGTGGTGCTTTGCTAAAAAGAAGGACTGCACTGAGCAGCTCAGTAACACCAAAAGGCCTGAAAGTCCTCAGAAGGCAGCTAAACTGAGATGAAGCAGGATGATGAAAGAGAAAAGCATGGAGAAGAAGAGAAACAGCTGATGAGCTGAAGCTGTCTAACATGGTGGAGGCAACATTATGGCATGGGCATGTATGGCTGCACTGGAGCTGGGTCACTGGTGTTTATCAATGATGTGGCTGCTGATAGAAGCAGCAGGATGATCTGTGGAGTGTTCAGGGCTCTGCTCAGATTCAGACACATGCTGATCAGAGCTTCAGGACTTTAGGACTTTAGGACTTTAGGACTTAGGGCAGCAACTCATCCCTGAGCCAGAGTGGGCACTCCACCCTTTTCTAGATAAGTACCATGGCCTCAGATTTGAAGATGCTCATTCTCATACCTGTCGCTTCACACTTGGCTGTGAACCCCTCCAGTGCAAGCTGGAGGCCACCACCTGATGAAGCCAACAGGACCACATCATCTGCAAAAAGCAGAGATGAGATTCTGAGGCCACCAAAGTGGAAGCCTTCTGCCTACACCTAGATATTCTGTCCATAAAAACTATGAACAGAACTGGTGACAAAAGATAGCCCTGGCAGAGTCCAACACCCATCAGAAACGAGTCTGATTTATTGCCAGCAATGCGGACCAAGCTCTCGCTGCATTTGTACAGGGACAGACACCCCATACTCCTGCATCACCCTCACAGCATACCCCACAGGACACAGTCGAATGGGTCCACAAAACACATGTAGACTGGATGGGTAAACTCTCGAATGTCCTTGAGAGGATGAAGAGCTGGTCCAGTGTTCCACCACCAGGACAAAAACCACATTGTTCCTCCTGAATATGAGGCTTGATTAATGGACGAACTCTTCTTTCCAATTCCATGGCATAAACCTTCCTTGGAAAGCTGAGGAGTGTGATCCCCCTGTAGTTGGAGCACACCCTCCCATCTCCATTCTTAAAGATGGGGGCCACCTCCCCAGTCTGCCAATCCAGTAGCACTGCCCCAGATCTCCATGTGATATTGCAGAGGCGTGTCAAGCCAAGACAGTCCTGCAACATGCAGAGCCTTCCGGAACTCAGGGCGAATCTCATCCACCCCAAGGGCCCTGCCGTCCCCATCATCCCCAGACGTGTCAGTGGGATTAAGGAGATCCTTGAAGTATTCCTTCTACTGCTCAATTATATCTTCAGCTAAAGTCAGCATAACCCACCTGCACTATACACCGTGTGAGCAGAGCACCGCTTCTCCCGTGGAGTCGCCTGACAGTTTGCCAGAATCACTTTGAGACAGACAAAAAGTCTTTTTCATGGCTTCACTGAACTCTTCCCACACCCGGGTTTTGCTTTAGCCACCATCCATGCTGTGACCTGCTTGGCCTGCTTGTACTTGTCAGCTGCCTTTGAAGTCCTACAGACTAAGCAAGCCTGATGGGACTTCTTCTTCAGCTTGATGGCTCCCTTCACCTCTGGGGTCCACCATTCAGTTTGGGGGACTACCACCACAACACGTTTAGATGCACCAGGTCTGTGCAGCATCCTCCCGTCACCTGATCCAATGGTGGTGATCAGTTGACAGCTTAGCTCCTCTCTTCACTAGAGTACCCAGAACATATGGCCACAGATCTGATGATATGATTGCAAAATCAATCATCGACCTGCAACTTAAGGTCTCCTGGTGCTGCATGCACTCATGGACATCTTTATGTTTGAACATGGTGTTTGTTATAGACAAACTGTGGTTTGCACAGAAGTTCAATAACAGAATAGATGAGGCAGGCCGTTCCTTCCAATCACACCCCTCCAAGTCTCACTGTCTTTACCCATATGAGCATTGAAGTCTCTCAGTAGGATGATGGAGTCACCAGATGGAGCACCCTGCCCAGCAACTCCAAAAAGGCTGGGTGCTCTGAACTGTCGTTCGGCACATAAGCGCAAATGACAGTCAGGACCCGTTCCCTGACCTGAAGATGCAGGAAAGCAACCCTCTCATCCACCAATGAAAACTCCAATGTACATGCAGAAAGCCTAGGGGATACAAGGGTACTCACACCAGCCTGTCACCTCTGTCTGAGGGGTGTGAGACTGGAACAGAGTCCAGCCTTTCTCCAAGACACTAGTTCCAGTTTTTTGTTACTGAATAAAAACATTTTCATAGATTTGATTTTTGTATCTCAGCCTGATTATGAAAAGCCTTGCTTGTGTTGGAAGTATTAACCAGGGAAAGACTGCTGCAGTGTTAGCTGAGAGCAGCCGATCACCGTATAAGTTAGCTCGGATGTGTCAGATGCAGAGATGTGGTGCCGAGGCACATGTTACAAAGCCTTGTTACTCTCAGTTCAGTGTGCCAGCATGCCTACCATCCAGTCATTGTTTGTCTGCCATTCTTATTAACCTGCTTTCTCTTCTGATTCATCTGTGATTGGTTGCAGAGGCTCACCTACACACATATAAAGCCAGAGAAGGTGGAACATGGGTAATCTCAACTTTTCACTCTTTCTTCTGTCCCTAACGGCCATCTTTTTTTTGTTGCTTTTTTCCATTTTTGTTTATTAGTTATTTAATGAGTTACCAGCAGCTCAGTTTTCAGTTTTGATTTCATGAGTTTAGTTTCGTAATATTAATTTAGGGGAGAAGCGAGAGTCCAATGGTTGGTTCATGATCTTCTTCCTCGTTTGCTGGTTTTTGTCCAGGTTTCCATCACTTCTGTCTGATCTTTCATCCATCCATCCATCCATTCGCTTCCGCTTATCCTGGTCAGGGTCGCGGGGGGGCTGGAGCCTATCCCAGCTGTCATAGGGCGAGAGGCAGGGTACACCCTGAACAGGTCGCCAGCCTGTCACAGGGCCAACACAGAGAGACGAACAACCTTTCACACTCACATTCACACCTATGGGCAATTTAGAATAGCCAATTAACCTAACCCCAGTAAGTGCATGTCTTTGGAATGTGGGAGGAAACCGGAGTACCCGGAGGAAACCCACGCAAGCACGGGGAGAACATGCAAACTCCACACAGAGAGAGGGAGAGGCCTGGGCCAAGGTGGAATCGAACCCAGGCCTTCCAGATGGTATTCTATCTGTGAGGAAACAGCGCTAACCACTGCGCCACCGTGCTGCCCGTCTGATCTTTCAATCAAGTATAAATTGTTAAACTTTCTTGAACTGCAGCAGTGTCGTGGCATTTTATGTTAGGTTCCTTTGAGCCATGAATTTAGGGATCGGACAGGTTTGGGGGCTCATCTGGGCCACAGCCTTCATGATAGTAAAGGTTGAATCTTACACATCCTTTTTTTATATGTTACAATCACTCACTCACTTTCAAGTAAACTTTTAAAGTTTGGTGGGGATTATTTTTTCACTTAGGAGCAAACTATAAAATGCTAGTTTTAGTTTCTGTGACTTCTTGGCAACTCTCTCTCTGATTAGAAAAATAACTATTTATTCCCCTCATGAAACACCTCAGAGGGTAAATCTTTAAAAAAACTAATTGTCTGTCTCAAAGTTTATTTTAAATGAACTAAGGCTCACACAGGTGTACCATGTTTAATGTTGAGTTCTTACCAACTGATAATGATCTCTGGCCTGCACTTTTATAGCATCTTTTTAGCCTTACACTGTAAAAGGTTTTCTGAAGAAAGGAAAGTGTTACAGTCCACAATTTAATAAAGTCACATGGAATGAGCTCTATCAAATTTACATGTAAATGTAACTGATGTGTTAAACTTACTAAAAAATAAACTTTGAAAATATGCAGGCTGTACTCGTACCCTAAATTAAGTAATAATCATTATGTCAGTGGAATTCTGGGTAACTGATTGCTGAGTCTGTTACCTGGTGTCAGCTGCATTGATCTGCTCATTCTTTAAGCTGCTGTGACGAGACAGTTTGGGCTGAGATCGAGTCCGACGCAGAGACTGCTTCAACCTCCGAGACAGAAATCCCTGAAGAAGAAAAGGGGTGAAGTCATGTTAGCTGCTGTGATTAGTGACTGATGTTAAATTAGTAGATATGTAAATGAAGTTTGGTGTGGCGTCATATTAAATCCCACCAGCAGGTGGAGTCAATCAGTTGATCTACAGCTGACAGTAGCTCAGCTCCTGTTACCATGGAAACAGCAGACTGATCTTAGCAGGTGAGTAGTAAGTGTGTGTGTGTGTGTGTGTGTGTGTGTATGTGAGAGAGAGAGAGAGAGAGAGTGCTCACTGTCACTCTGGCAGTGGGTGTGTCCACAATGGAGCTGCTGGGCATGCTCTGTCTGCGTACCCCCTTCTCTGGAGCATCTGGAACAGACAGAGTGCATCATGGGAGCATTTGTAGCCATGGCAGTTCTGCAGTGGCAGGGTTGCCATAGTGACTGTCATATTATATATATATATATATATATAAACACACACACACACACACATACACACAAACACGGAGCTAAGAAAAAAAAAGAAAAGCATTTTTTAATCAGTGTATAACATCAACTCAGTTAAACTTCGGGGTTATTGATCTCATCAGGTAAGTATCAGAGGGAGTTGTTAATCAGTTTCAGATGCTTTGATGTTAATAAAATTAACAACAGGTGCACTAGAGGGGCAACAATGAGACAACCCCCAAAACAGGAATGGTTTTACATGTGGAGGACACTCACATTTTCCCTCCTCATTGTTTCTGACTTTTTTCACTAGTTTTGCATTTGGCTAGGGTCAATGTCACTACTGGTAGCATGAGGACACACCAGGAAGTCCAACTCCTCCAGAATGGCACATCAATATGTGCCATTACCAGAAGGTTTGCTGTGTCTCCCAGCACAGTCTCGAGGCCCTGGAGGGGATTCCGGGACACAGGCAGTTACTCTAGGAGAGCTGGACAGGGCCGTAGGAGGTCCTTAACCCATCAGCAGGACCAGGATCTGCTCCTTTGTGCAAGAGGAACAGGATGAGCTACAAAATGACCTCCAGCAGCCACTAGTGTGAATGTCTCTGACCAAACAATCAGAAATTGTCTTCATGAGGGTGGCCTGAGAGCCCAGTGTGCTGTGCTCACTGCCCGACATTGTGGAGCCCGACTGGCATTTGCCACAGAAGACCAGAAGTGGCCGGTCCACCACTGGTACCCCGTGTTTTTTACAGATGAGAGGAGGTTCACCCTGAGCACATGTGACAGACATAAAAGGGTCTGAAGAAGCCGTGGAGAACGTTATGGTGCCTGTAACACTGTTCAACATGGCTGGTTTGGTGGTGGGGCAGTGATGGTCTGGGGAGGTATATCCCTACGCCGGTCCAGTGGGTCCTGAGTTCCTCCTGGTGTACGACAATGCCCGGCCTCATGTGGCGAGAGTATGCAGGCAGTTCCTGGAGGATGAAGGAATTGATACCACAGATTGGCCTCCACGCTCGTCTGATCTAATTGCTGAAGGTGCTTTGAATCTAGTTAGACTTCATGCATTTTTAAACTTTAGGATTTTAATTTTTAGCTCATAAAATAATTTTATTTTGTTGTTTTGCATTTTTTTCAATTAATTTTTTTCAATTTTTAATTTAATTACATACGTTAATTTGGTTTGTTTTTAACATTTTAATGAAATAATTTAATTTAGTTTAATCATTTAATATTTATTTAATTCGTTTCTGCTCATGTCGACTGAACCTTTATGAGTTTATTATAAAATCTAAATGACTGAAACAAATATTTCTTGTGTGGTGATGTATTTTTTTGAAGGCTGCACGTTCTGTGCAGTTTGAGATCTGACCAAGCCATATTTTTCATTCATATCAAAATAAACATTAAATTAATGTAAATCTGTTGAAATATTTGGATCTGAGCTAGTTTATTTCAGCAGGATATGAAATCATCCAGGAATATTTCCTTCTGTTGTCTTCTTGATCAAGTTTATTGATTGATCAAGAAGACAACAGAAGGAAATATTCCTGGTCAAGTTTATTGATTGATCAAGTTTGATGGTCTGAATTGACCATCTCAAATGATCCAGTGGAAAATTTTTATTGAATCTGTTTTTCAGATTAAACGCCTGCATGTTTGTAGTTCAATCCCCTCTGACCTACTTTAAAATTACCTTCAGATGAAGTTTGATTGTGTGATCAGGACTCCTGCACCACTTTAAGAGTCTGCCGGTGGTTTTAACACTAAACAAGAACTGCCCTGCAAACATGGCTGAAACCCTGATGTCCGAACTGTATGGCAGTGAAAACTGAACGCAGATGGGCGGATGTTGATATTTCCACACAGAATAAAAAGTTCAGTCATTCCATTTCCTACAAAGTGAGAAATACAGAACAGATTACTGCAATACAACAAACCAAAACAACAGTGTGCACAGACAGAGCTGTGAACACACGGCCGCATGAACAGACCGGTGCTACCGGGATCTGCTTTTTAGATCCATCATCACTTTTAAGCCGATCATCTAAATCTGTCTCATTTGTCGTGCAGTGAACTGAGAGCCATCGGCTCCCGTCCCTGAGGTCGGGGATAAAGTGAATCCGCTCAGTGGGATAAGAAACAGACCTCATGAAAATGTTTTATTTTGTTTAATTCTAATCAATAAAGAGAATGTAGACAACAAATCTTGAACTTTCTCTTGGTGGAAAGGCTAACAAATCACGTTCAGGTGACACTGAAGCACCACCTCGAACCGACGACCCTGAACATCTGTGACATGGCACAACTTCCACTTTCAAACATTCATAAAAACACAAAAATGCATCAAAATGTTTGCTGTGTCTACGTCAACTGCTGATCAGTTTCCTGATTGCTGCTAGAGATGATTTAGCTGATTTTATTTGACATAGGACGGTAAAGTGAGTATTTAGACTGACACTCTGACAGGAACCACTGTTTGCTAATGGCTGAAATAATTATTTCCATTTAAAGCTTAAAGAAACAAACAAAAAACAGCTTCCATAAATGCCGCATGGAGGACAAGCCGGTCAATTAAAGAGAGCATTTCATGAATTAATAATAAAATATGCAATAAAATATGTACATGCATTATTGTATTATTTTTAATGTCTTCTATTTAGTTACACATAATTTATTATTTGCTCACTTATTGGGCACAAAGAGGAATTACAAATAAATATTTTAGGATTTAGTATTAATTAATTAATAATACACCAAATGTAAAAGAAATTCACAAACAGTTAAACACAAAAAAAAAAAAAAAAATTCGATTTCATAATTCACAGATTTTAAAACTTTTTAAAGTGCAATTTAAAACAAGGAAGAAGAAAATGATTTAAAAAACAAATTAGAAGTACAACTACATTTAAAATGGTGACTCCACGTCTCCTTTTCAATCCCATTTCTTCGTTGAAATTCATTTTCTTGTTTAGCATCTGCATTTAGCTTTTCTGGTCCGTGCTGCGCGGCATGATGTAAGGAGCTCTGTGATAGGCTGGAAAGCCCAGCTAGGGCTGGATTTTTCTTTGCTGCTCTCAGTAAGGAGACCATTTTCACGTGTTTGTGCTGCTCGGTCATTTAACTCACATGAAGAACATGGAGGGACACTGCAGTGGAGACCTGACCCTCCGAGTGTGCACCTGTGGACTCACCTGACCACCTGTTGAAGTCTGCGTGCTAGCATGGCTAACGCTAGAATCGCTGCATGTAGCTGCACTCTTTCAGGCGCAGGTATCAGGATGCCTGTGAAAATGTCCCAGCAACACTAGCTAGCTATGCTGTTTAGTTAGCTAATGAAGCTGAAGCCACTCCAACTCCGAGATAAACACTGAGGCACCAATCAGCGAGCTCCTTACATCACGCTGTACCGCTTCTTCTCCGAGGACCAAAAGAGTCACCGAAAGGCTAAAAGTAGAAGCTAATCCCACAGCTAATCCTATAGCTAATCCAGTAGCTAACAGGAAAAGGAAGTGGAATTAAAAAGGGGTAGAATCACTATAGACCCTTTTACAGCCTACGTCATCAAAGGATGCGAGCGCATTTTGGCAACGGAAGTGAACTGCTACTCCATTCAAATCAATAAGAACAAGGAGACTGTGCAGCCTTTAAACGTGATTTTAAAGCGATATCAGCATCAAAATGTCTGCTGTAGCACGTTTGGCTGTCAGAATTTCTACTCTACCAAAAGTGGACTGAAGTTGTACCGAATCCCACAGGATCACGGCTGTTTGAGAGAAAACAGAGGCGTCTGTCGTTACAAGCCATCAAATGTATTGATAAAAATTGGACTGAGGATACGATCAGAAATGCTCAGCGCCCATTTTATATCAGGTAAAGTTATTTATCTATCGCTGTTTATACTGGGATGTCAGGTATCTAAAGTAAACAGCATTAGCTGGTAGGCTATCTGGCTTTTAAACTGTAGTGTGGCTGGCTATTTACAGGTGAGGCATAGCTGGACTCAGAGAGTCCTGATTTTTAAATTAATATTTAATTGCACTATAGATTAAAATATGCAGTGCCAGTGAAAGTTTGAGCAGACTCACATATGAATGGTTGAGTGTGTCTCAGTGTAACTGGAAGAGTATATATTTTTTCATTGTAAATCAATAATATCTGCAGTCGGAAAACTCTTAGCAAGCTAGAAAGGCAATTTGATGAAGTATTCACGCAGCCATGCAGGTACAGTTCACTGTGAGGACGTAGCTCTCTGACTTGTTTACAATGACACGAGCCTCATACACAGCGCTCCTGTTTCCTTGTCTTTGACTTGGAAGAACTTCTGCCTTCAAGACACAAAACTCCGTTGGTTGCCGGTTGTCAAAATTCATTTTTACAGGTAGTTTTGACGATCTTTCGTTGATAATCCCTTCTCATAGATTGAAACGCTATTGAACTCAGCCATATTTTCATTTCCAAAATGCGCGCATCGCTACCTACGTCATCATTGTTTACAAACAGTAAAAGGGTCTATTTTAAACGTCAGGAAAATTCTGTTTTGTTTTCTGTTTTTTTATTTGAATTTGAAAACAGTTTTGAAATGTGGTTTTTATAGAGTTTTCTGTAAAACCTTTTAATGGACTCATCATTTATTTAGAAATATTTATTTATAAATGACGTTATTAATGTATGTTTTATTGCATTTTTTGCTTAATTAATTATTAATTCATGAAAAGCTTTATTTCGATGAGTGCGGCTCTCCTGGTCCTCTACATGGATCATTCATCTGAGCTGAAATAAAATGACTAGTCTTTCTCTCAGTTAAGCTGATTTTACCCATGAGACACTGCACTATGCTGATTGGCCGGCTGGGGGTGACTTTACCAAAAAGACA
The DNA here is from genome assembly GCF_007364275.1 of Archocentrus centrarchus. NCBI lineage: Eukaryota > Metazoa > Chordata > Actinopteri > Cichliformes > Cichlidae > Archocentrus > Archocentrus centrarchus. The sequence goes on from NW_022060256.1 coordinate 6,218,386, forward strand.
CCAGCACTCTGCTGACTGGTCGGCTTGGGGTTTAGGACAGGGTGTCGTCACCGACGGCGCCCGTTTCCGTTGATCCCGCCAGTAGATGTCTGCAGCAGAGTCAAAGCCCAGCAGAAGCTTCGTGTGGAGAAGAAGCCGCCGGTTGTGGCGGGTGGAGGCAATGCTCTCAGGACGAGCTGCTCGTTTGCCATAAAACAGCTTGTGGTGCTGTGACATCCCTGATACTCACAGAGAGGTGTTTTACTACAACAGAAACAACGGAAAACATCCAAACAGTGCACTACATCTGTTGGAGGAACGTGTTTGCTCCATAGAGCCCTTTTCAATCTGGACGAGTTTGACAGCGCCCCCTATGGAACAGGGAGTCCACAGATTGGGAGATCAGTGGTAGATTAGAAGTTCTCTGATTCTACAATGAAGGATATAATGTAACAGTAGAATATGAACACATTATTCTGGTAGATTAATGTGTTCATATTAATCTACCAGCAGATCATAGCTGTAACTACACCCTAAAATAAACCTAAGAAGACCTAAAAATTCATGGGACTGTTTAAAACTATGTTTTTAAACTCTATGTAAATCTGAGGCATCTCAATGACCTGCAGCAGCGCCAATATCTCAGACTTTCAACTGTCTCTGTGACCTTTGACCTGTGGCAGGTGAAATTCACCTACAGTCTTTTCACTCGCTGAGCTCTTGGTGACTTGAGGGGCCAGATGCTACATTGCCATGGTAACTGCTCTCAGATCTCAGATTATGAGATTAATAATGTGACATGATGTCATGAAGCAGACGCTCTAATCCCGCCGCACTCACACAACAAACACACAAGCACTTGCTGCTTCTTCTTTTTCTTACCGCTGCCAGAGTCAAACTCCACGTCCATCATATGTCCACCTGTCTGTGTCTCTGTCCGCCTGTCTGTGTCTCTGTCCGCCTGTCTGTGTCTCTGTCTGCCTGTCTGTGTCTCTGTCCACCTGTCTGTGTCTCTGTCCGCCTGTCTGTGTCTCTGTCTGCCTGTCTGTGTCTCTGTCCACCTGTCTGTGTCTCTGTCCGCCTGTCTGTGTCTCTGTCTATCTCACTACTCCTGTCTGTTTGTCTGTCTTTCTTCTTCTGCAGCTGCTTGAACCCATCTCGTCTTCCTTACCTTTGTGGGTGGAGCGAGGAGGTGCTGAGGTCACATGGAGTGTGTATCTAAGCAACCACACAGTGCAAGTCTCCGCCCTCTCTGTGAGGAGCAGAGGATGAACCTGAAGGAAGAGGAGGAGAAGAAAACGGAGAAAGATAAAAACAAGACACATCACCTGGAGGATGTGATGATAGACATTCTTAATGTTTTCCTTCTGAAACCAAGAAACGTGAGAATACGAGGCCAATAAGCTGAACTCTGACCATAAAAGATTAACAAGTGGTGGGGACACAAGAAGCCCTGCCGCTGGCAGACGTTTTAGCTGATTTGAACGTCGTTCATCTCACAAATGTGTCACTTTGCAACCACTGAATCACAGAGATAAAACACAGGTCCTGTCCAGGCCTAGAATTTTCCAAGGTTTAAAATGATGTAGTAAAATAACTTTATTCATTTTATGTAATGTTTTGTAAAAGCTTTATATCTTATAATGAGAAAATACATGATATGTGGGGTGGGCGATAATTGATAGAGTGTCAAAAGTTGCGTCATATTTTCACTTATCCGGATCACATCAGATCAAATGTTACAATACTGATATGCATCTTACTGCAACAAGTGAGGCTGACGGCTCTTCTGAGATACGGCCAAAAACGGGCATTGAATGGAGTTTCCATGTGAAATTCAAGTAGCCCGCAAATCCAGAATCTGGATTGGATCCAGATGGCGTTCAGTTTGGCACAAGCTTTTGGTGCTCCACAACCGAATATCAGATGAACCTGGTTTTGAGGGAGACGTGAATATGCCTTTGGTGGCTTTATGGCAGCATCTGCCTCGTCCATGACTACACAACACACTAACTACACCCTCCAAACACACTCAAATCTCTCAGATTTCAAAACTCGCTGTCTGTCTTTCACCAACATCACTCCCACAACTTTCACCTGTTGCTGAACAACCATATAATCTTTGGATTGGTTGATGTGGTGCATTTTTCCACCAATAGAAAAGGGGATGTTGTGATTTGTTTGCTTGCAAGCACTCCCTACTAGTGAAGATCTCATTTTTTCCATTTCTTCCTGCACCTAGCGCGCATCACATGTGAGGACTAAATTCAAGAAGAAGCAGGGCGTAAATTATTGATCTGGTTTTACTTGGTCTATCAACACAATTTAAAACTGGTTCATAGTTTAAAGTCCGCACTTTTGACACAATTTGAAACAGAGACTCAGCAAAGCTGCGTCCTGCTGCTACTGTCATTTGGCGATGCCGATGTGCCATCGCCCAGAGGACCAAAGAAAGGGATTGTTTTTTTTCAAATTTTTCTAGATTTTTTTTTTTTTTTTTTTGTCTTGACCCAATTATGGCAAAAATGTAATCGGGTGATCTCAGGGCCACTGGCCATCTGTTGTGCAAATTCAATATGATTCAAACAGGCAAAAAAACAAAACCCAAACTCACAAATGTAGTAGCAGGAGTCTCTGATAAAGAGCAGAGTGGATTTACAGCTGGAAGAACACTTTTCAGAATATAAAATGAAGGCTAAATATTAAAAAAAGACACTAACAACTGGCAAGACGGCAGGTTTGATGAGTAACAGATTTACAGTTCACCAAAAATCCAGAAATCCAGCCAGTGTTGTTGTTTGCAGTTTGTGAGTTTTCACATGTATAACAAACACAAACTGTGAGGCATGCGGGCAGAAGCTGCACGAAAACTGAAAATAGCTGCAAAAGTCAGAAATGTCATTTAAATGCCTGAGACTATAAAGGTGTCTTTGGAGAAGAACTCATCGCTTCATTCATCCAGAGTCGGACGTGAAGCGTCAGCTCCATCTGTCCTAAATAAAGCGCAGATGCAGACGTCTGACAGCGTGATGGAAAGAGGTGGGTTCATCGAAAAGAACCAGTCTGCAGGCGTGTCCTCATCATCGCTGCTCATGACCGAAGCTTTTCAAGAGATCACAGATCCGTGGGGTAACAGCAGGTCTGAAGATAAGCTCTCCCTCTATGCTGATCATGTGATCCTGTGCACTAATCACTTCCTGCTGTGCTCAGTTTGAGGATCTCTCAGGATGATGGATGCGTGGTTCAGCGCTTGGCATTCAATAAATAGTAAATATTAAAGCCCGGCTTCGTTTGTGTCTTTGAACCATTATTGGGCTGCACAGCTGAGGTCCATTTAGTCTGCAATGTTCCACACCTGGACACACCTGGACTCTGAAGCTATACCTGACTGTGGTTTTACCTCTAACATGAAACCCATTTTTCACCTGAAAGCAGCTGTTTATCATCGACTCACAGGGAGTGTGTGTGTGTGTGTGTGTGTGTGTGTGTGTATTTGTATATACCTCCAGGTCATCCAGCATCAATAAGCGTGAATCTGACAGGATGCAGAACATTTTACTCCAGATGTCAGGCTCTGCCCTCCGGCCACAGGACAGCCAATGGATGGAGGCGCTCTTCAGCTCTGTGACATCATCACAGCAGCATTATGACACGTCATGATTTGACACATTAGACACTTCCTGGACTAAAAGTCTAAGGAAGTGTTTAAAAGTGGACTAAGGGGAACTGTGTGATTTGCTCAGAGTTCAAAACATTACTGTTAAAACATGTAAATGAAGAGGCATTACCTCGTAAACAAGGAGGCGTTACCTCGTTAACAAGGAGGCGTTACCTCGTTAACAAGGAGGTGTTACCTCGTTAACGAGGAGGCGTTACCTCGTTAACAAGGAGGCGTTACCTCGTTAACAATTACTTCATGTGTGTATTTAAAGCCTCGGTTCTCTGTCGAGTTCTCTGTCGAGTCGTATTGTGTTATCCGTTTGTGAGCTCAGCATCGTCACATTTTTTGATACCTTGTGGATTTCCCACCTCGCCTGCAGTTTATATTTTTTCTTTGCTGCCTTTGGAATTAATTTGCTTCACCTCAGTAAAGCTTAGTTAGCTTTTTTTGGAGCTTAAAGTCTGACGTCATCTTTACTCATGACCTTTAGGCTTCAGTTTTACATTTGAAACCTTTTAAAGGTCAAAATTACTAATTTCTTACAGCGAACGCGCTCACCTGCACTTCCTCCTATGATGTCACAGCAGGTAAGATGTTTTATGCTCACACAGACCTCTGACCTCACAGACAGACAGATGCTTGGGTGAAGTGCATGTGGCACTAATTGTCTGAAACAGCCAAATCTCTTCCTGTTTCTACTCACCAATCACATTCATCCAGCCCAGGTGCTGACACTTGGACAGGTGTTTCACCAGCTGTTCCATGGCAACAAGATCCTCTGAGGCAGGGAGACAAACACACCTTAGACACACAGGTAAGAACTTCCACATTTGTCTTTCAGAAATGGTCACAATAAAGTTTGTACAATCTGAATTCAAATGTAATTGATTTTACACCATCAGTTCAAATGTGACTTTATGCATATAAGCAGTAACTTCCTGTCCAGCTGTGACTCCTCGCCTTCTGCAGGTGTGCGTGAAGGCTTCCTGACACTTCTTAACCCTTTATGAGCCAAACCGGAGGAAACGGCGTCGTCTGTAAACAGTTTGGAAGCTGATGAATCGAACAGCGCCGGTTTAAGTTTGTATTTTCAGACTCAGCTTCAGTCTGATGCTCTGTTCTTCTCTTTGCTTTCAGGGTTTTCTTTATTATTTAATTTTTTACAGGAAATCTAAGCATGACTTTATTGTTTGGTCTTTTTGTTGGTGAAACAATTTCCTGTTTCCTGCAGCTTCGTGTTTAATTTTTAGTATAATTTTTTACATTATGATTAATGAGAGGAATGAATGACAGTAATCTGAGCCTCTGTCTGTTTCTTTCATTTGTTCATTATCACTATGAATATGTTTTTCTGTTTCTGGACAGAAAATTAAATCATTATTATTTACAGCCCGGCTCACTGTGAATTTCCACTGTGTACTGAAAGCAGAAAAGGACAGCGTACGTATTTTAATTTCTTCCATCATTAAAATTGGATCGCGTGACTGAAGGGTTCATTTAAGGTGAACCATATTTTGGTTTTACAGCCTTCATACAGACAGGCAGTTACTGAGGTTAGGTTAATTGGTCACTCTAAATTGCCCATAGGTGTGAACGGTTGTCTGTCTCTCTGTGTTGGCCCTGCAACAGGCTGGAGACTTGTACAGGGTGTACCCTGCCTCTCACCCTATGACAGCTGGGATAGGCTCCAGCCCCCCCGCGACCCTGAACAGGATAAGCAGAAGAGGATGGATGGATGGATGGATAGGAGGCAGAGCCTTCAGCTTTCAGGCCCCTCTTCTGTGGAACCAGCTCCCAGCTTGGATTCAGGAGACAGACACCCTCTCTATTTTTAAGATTAGGCTTAAAACTTTCCTTTATGATCAAGTTTAAAGTTAGATCATGTGACCCTGAACCCTCACTAAGCTATGCTGCTATAGGCCTAGGCTACTGGGGGGTTCCCATGATGCACTGAGTGTTTGTTTTGAGTCGCCTCTTTTCACACTGTTTATACTCCACTCTGTATTTAATCATTAGTCATTATTAATCTCTGTCTCTCTTCCACAGCATGTCTTCTGTCCTGTCTCTCTCCCCTCACCCCCAACAGGTCGCAGCAGATGGCTGCCCCTCCCTGAGCCTGGTTCTGCTGGAGGTTTCCTGTTAAAAGGTTTTTCCTTCCCACTGTCGCCAAATGCTGCTCATAGGGGGTCGTTTCCTCCCCCTCCTTGTTTAGGATTTCTGTAATCAAGTAAAATTCCCTAAATCCATCATTGATCCTAGCTGAGCCAAAGTAAACATGAATCCATGGTAATCCTAAAGGCTGCAACACAACATCAGACATCACTGATGCAACTGAATTACACACACCCTGAAACACTGATCAGGTCATCCATGCTAGTGTGGATTTAAGGAGTTCACAGTATTCCCTCGTCTGCCATCACTCACATATGAACTTCAGTGACATCCCCTTCTTAATCCACAGGCTTTAATATGATGCCGGCCCACCCTTTGCACCTATAACAGCTTCAACTCTTCTGGGAAGGCTTTCCACAAGGTTTAGGAGTGTTTTAGGAATTTCTGACCATTCTTCCTGAAGCACATTTGTGAGGTCGGACGCTGATGTTGGAGAGAAGGTCTGGCTCACAGTATCCGCTCTAATTCATCCCAAAGGTGTTCTATCAGGCTGAGGTCAGGACTCTGTGCAGGTCAGTCAAGTTCTTCCACACCAAACTGGCTCATCCATGTCTTTATGGAGCTGCTTTGTGCACTGGTGTGCAGTCATGTTGGAACAGGAAACCCAAACTGTTCCCACAAAGTAGGGAGGATCAAATTGTCCAAAATATCTTGGTACGCAGAAGCATTAATGCTATGTTTCCACCACCAAGGTGCTGGTGCTCATGTCAGTTTCAATGAACCCCCGAAACCGGCGCATTCCACCGCGCTCTGTGAACTGCTCCTTTACGTATGAGTGTGGGCGGATCCTCATCTGGACACGGAAGCCGAAGGGCACAAACGTGGGAGAACACGCTCCCCTTTCTTGTAATGCGAACATATTTTACGGTCCAGACAAAACTACAGCAGCATCTGTGTGCAGCACAGAGGGAAACACAGACAGAAAATACGAGCAAGACGACAAGTACGCACTTTGTGTCCTTTTATCTGTGATATGAACTGATACAAAGCAGCAAGTTCAGCCTTAGGGCCCAATCTAATTCACAGCCGTGAAAATCGCTTCGCTTTTCTCATGTAATACACACCATGCAGAGAAATAGTGGTAGAAAACTTTACGTTGAGATGGCAGATTCACGCCCTTCTGCCGCTTGCATCATGTGTTCTTGGTTCAAGTCCTGCTAGCTTGTGGGGCCCGAGTTGAACCTGTTTTTCAGCCGAGCACCGAGTGAGTTTGCGGTGGAAAACCCGCTGAACGGTTCAAATACTGGCACCGGCATCCGGTTGGTGGAAAAAAGGGCGTGAGAGTTCCTTTCACTGGAACTAAGGGGCCGAGCCCAACTCCTGAAAACCAACCCCACAGAATAACCCCCCCTCCACCAAACTTTACACTCGGCACAATGCAGTCAGACAGGTACCGTTCCCCTGGCAACCACAAAACCCAGACTCCTCCATCAGGTTGGCAGATGGAGAAGTGTGATTCATCCCTCCAGAGAACACGTCTCCACTGCTCTAGAGTCCATTGGTGGCGTGCTTTACACCACTGCATCCAACGCTTCGCATTGAGCTTAGTGATGTAAGGCTTGGATGCAGCTGCTCAGCCATGGAAACCCATCCATGAAGCTCTCTACACACTGTTACTGAGCTGATCTGAAGGCCACATGAAGTTTGGAGGCCTGTAGCCACTTACTATGCCGAAAGTTGGTGACCTCTGAGCACTATGACCCCACTCTGATTTTATGTGGCCTACCACTTCGTGACTGAGCTGCTGTCATTTCCAGTCACTTCCACTTTGTTATAATCCCACTAACAGCTGACTGGAATATTTAGCAACAAGGAACTTTCACGACTGGATTTATTGTACAGTTGCAATCCTATCAGTTTGCTCCTGAGAGCGACCCATTCTTTCACTGATGTTTGTAGAAGCAGTCTGCATGCTTGCTTGGTTTATACACCTGTGGCCACGGAAGTGACTGAAACACCTGAATTCAGTGATTTGGATGGTGAGTGAATACTTTTGGCCGTATAGTGTATCTCCTTTCATAGGGGACACTCCAGTGTCTCCTCTGCTAAAGGAGGTAATAAAAAAAAAAACACTGAAGCTCTTTTTCTTATTTAAATGATTCAAGCTGCAGAGACTTGAGGAAGTTAGGAGAGTTCCTCAGTAATTCTGACTTAGACCCCACCCCAGGTCTCCATCACAGACTGTTGCGTTAAATCAGGTCCCCCTAAAAACATGTTTAATTTCTGGTTCTCATTTCAGAAAGAATGGGAGACAGTTTCCCACTTTCAGGACTAAAACCTGATAGATAGGTGTAAACAGAGAGAGAGGGAGACAGGTAAATACAGAGACAGAAAGTGAGACAGGTAAACAGAGAGACAAAGAGAGAGACAGGTGTAAACACAGAGAGAGACAAGCCAACAGGAAAACACAAGCAGGCAGGTGTAAACCTGGAGAACAGGAACACAAAGACAGAAACAGTGTGCACAGGTGAACAAGTAAGCTTACAGACAGATACAGAAGCTGCAGGATGTCTCCTGTCACATTGTCACGTTACCTGTCTGAATACCTGTCTCTGTGTCTGTGCTGGGACCCTCGGGATGGCAACACCCGAATGCTCGTCTGTTTCTTTGCCTTTTAACACCTTAACTGGATTATGAGATTATCACCTGAACTACTCTCACTGACACACACGCCTGTACTCCTGTCTTTGTGAGGACTCTGAGCAACAAGGGGTTTCTCAGGACCCAATAAACCTGGACCCCGTGAACCTGGACCCAGAACCAGGTGTCGACTGAATATAACACTCACACTGGTTCTCACAAACCCAGGTTTTCATGTCTCGCTGTCTCTCTCTCTCTCTCACACACACACACACACACACACACACACACACACACACACACACACACACACACACACACCGGAGGTCAAAGCCAAACTTTTTTTTTTTTTTTTTAATCCAGAGAAAGCTGGCAGCTGATTGGTCAGCTGAAAAGGAAACCAGCATACAAACAGTCACATGAGCAAAACAAGCATTTAACAGGCCAATAAGAACAGAGAGCATGTCTTAAAGTGACAGAGTGCCATTTTAACGTCTCAGAGACTGTTAGCACTGTTAGCATCCCTCATTCACAATAATAGACTGCGTTAGCTTCAGGCTAAGAGAAACACTGATCAATGGCTGTGATTGAGCACCATGTGGCGAAATTTGGTGTTTGCATAGACACCAAGTGAGACTTCACAGGTGAGATCATGTGACAGTGAGAACAATGCACAGGTGAGGGAGGAGCAGGTAAACGTGACTAAGTGCTTCTGTTCAGGTAAACAAGGTGCACAACTCAGGGGAGTGGGGGCAAGTGATGCAGGACGCTGTTTGACAGCTAGGGGGCACTACATGGGGAACTCTGAGTGTTTCACAAATCAGAACAAAAGAAAGACTCCACCTGCTGTCAGTGTGATGCCATTACAACCAGAAAACAATGAAAACACAGAACTTTGATCGGTGTGACAGGGTGCAAAGATGCTGGAGATGGAGGTGGGAGGAGTCAGACATGACCTCTGTGTGAGAGTGTGTGTGTGTGTGTGTCAGTTTGTGTCTTTGGCTGTATTTAACACTTTTTAAACTAAAAACCGTTTTTTCCAGGATCACATTCTGCTTTGATTCCTGATTCCTCCAAACTCACCTGCCAGCTGGGCATGTACAGCCCAGGTGGGATAACGGGGACACGGAGGGCATGGATGGGATGACCCATGGGAAAACCCATGACCCATGGGATAGTGGGGAGCCCACCTATCCCATGGGTCATGGGTTTTTGAGAGCACCTTTAAAAAAAAAAAAAAGTCACTCCAGACTAATGGGCTCGACACACGGGGAGCGACAAACGACAGCGACGAATGGGTCGCATCGCCACTGGGGTGAAACCGAACACACGGGACGCGATAGCGACGGCAGCTTTGCGAATCGCGCTCTTACGTCACTCGTCTCCAAGAAATGTGATTGGTTATGAAACTGGAGGGATTTAGACATTTTCAAAGCAGTCCGTGTCAGACACGGCAATAAAGATGAGTCTGAAGATTTTATTGGAACTGACAGAAATCTTGCTGTTAAGGCTCCGCTACAAAAGAAAAAGACAACCTCGGTTTCATCCTATATTAGCACAAAAGTCCTCTCTATCCGTCTGTTTAACGTTAGTCTTGCACCAACACGTTCCCATACGGCTGCCTTTTATGTGTAACTCGATAATCACTGCGTGAAGTGTCATATAATATAGGAAAGTCAAACACAGCTAAAACGATGCTTTCCTTCGTGCTGAAAGTGGTTGCAGACTGCAGTGTGTAGCATACTCTCCGCTCATTGGTCAGTCAATGAAACTCTTGCTGATTGGTTTAGTGCCACGCGACAGCGACAAAAGTAGAACATTTTCAAACTTTCTTGTGTCGCGTCGCCTGGTCGCGTGTGCACGTCTACGTGTACGAGCTCGAAATTTCACATGCACGAATGTCGCCGGTTGCTTAGCTGGAGGAGGGCAAGTGATTGTCGCCTCATCGCACAAGCTCCATAGGAAATGAATGGAGAGCGAGCGACGTCGCTCCCCGTGTGTCGAGCCCCTAAGAATGGCAGCCTCAGAGACATCGGTGCCACACGGGACTCTGATTGTAGAACGTGTCAGTTCAGACATCTTGACCAATAAGCAGCTGACCAGCAGCGAGTGTAGAGGAAAAGGAATCAAAGCTTCTCGTGCTATCTGAACCATATTAACGTCCTAATAAGGAGTTGTCCCTTCCCACTCCAGCAGGTACTGGACTGTCCCCTGGGGGGTGACACGGCGAGCCAACACTTGGTAGCGCTCGCCATTGGTCAGCCTGCCCGCCACACCAAAGTACGACGAGATGGAGGAGTGGAGGTGGGTGGAGTCAGACCGGAGCTGTGAGTGGTCTGACAGGAAGTGGGAGGAGTCTGTGGCCAGGTGGGTGTGATTTGTCACTTCCTGGTCCTCAATAATGCCTGAAGGCTCTTCCCCTCCAAGCTCCTCCCCTGCCTCACTGCGGCTGGCCCACTGACTGTAGCTGTTGCTCGGTAACTTCCTCTTCCTGCTGCCCATCCTCCTCCTGATAACAGAGACCAAAGGTCAGAGGTCAAAAGTTTACGGTTGGTGCGTCAGGTGGTCGCTCTGGTCAGCTTACCTGAAGTGGTAGGATGAAGCGGAGCCAGAGGTGGAGGCATCAGTGGAGTCCTGATCGATGCTGACCGCTCTGCTGGAGCTGCTGAGGAAGAAGAGCAGCGTCACACGTACGCCACCGTGTGACACAGGTAAACACAGGTAGGCACAGCATTAATCACTGATCAGTGTGCAGATGGCAGTATTGCTCTCACCTCTTGAGGCTCTGCAGTTCGTCCAGCGTGAAGTCAAAGATGTTTGCCATGTGGTGGTTGGCGGTCCAGCTACAGGTCAGCTCATTCTAGAGTAAGAAGGTTACAGTCACAGGTAACTCTTTAACAGCTTTAAAAACCAAAGAAGAAAATGAGACTTACATTAGGAATGGCGTCCTCCAGAAGCCACTTGGACTTCCTCTTCCTCCTCTCAGCCAAACCACTGAAAAAATGAAGAAACACAATGCCGAAGGTTCAGCTTCCCTCCAACCAAAGGTACCATGAGCCATAAGCTTAGCTTAACACAGACTCCACCAAACAGAGATGAGCGCTCTGACCACATTCAAGGATATAATTCCTCCACCATTATCCTCTTCAGTGCCAACACGGAGCAGCTACCTAAACTCTGCTCTCACAGAGGCTGAATATCTCGAGCAGATTTACAGCCTCACTGCGTATGACTCTGGATCCTGTAGCTGCTCTGAAGAAGAAAGCTTCTTCATTGGCTTCCTGTTAAATCCAGAATTGAATTTAAAATCTTTCTTCTCACATACAAGGTCTTGAATAATCAGGCTCCATCTTATCTTAAAGACCTCAGTACAGTATCACCCAATAGAGCACTTTGCTCTCAGACTGCTGGCTTACTTGTGGTTCCTAGGGTATTTAAAAGTAGAATGGGAGGCAGAGCCTTCAGCCTTCTGTGGACCCAGCTCACAGTTTGGATTCAGGAGACAGACACCCTCTCTGTTTTTAAGATTAGACTGAAAACTTTCCTTTTTTGATAAAGCTTATAGTTAGGGCTGGATCAGGTGACCCTGAAAAATCTCGTAGTTATGCTGCTATAGGCCTAGGCTGCTGGGGGAGCCACTGTGACATCACCCAGAGGTTTCTGAAGTCCCACTCTGAAGCCTCACGATGAGCATTTTCACCGGTATCATCTCTGTGTTTAGATATCAGATGCTGATTAACTTGTTAAATATATACAAGATGGCAGCCAATGAGCATGTCCCATATGATCGTCCTGAGCCCATAAACCCATCAGGAAAGTGTTCACTGAGGTCAGAGGTAGGGACAGAGAGGCGTCTTTTTGCACCCACAGCTATCGTCCCCAGGTGGCCATCTGAAAGAAGACAGCTGAGTCCATCTTTTAGACAGTTTGTGCCACTTGCTAAACGCCAAGATGGTGGCATGAATTCACTCAGCTTGATACTTACAAACAGGATTTTGTAACAGATGGTGGCTATAACAATGGTTATAGACATTTTTATATACAGTCTGTGGTTTTTGATGTTCATCATTTCCTGTTTTGGCCACTGATATTAACTTCTAATTAACACCAACAGACAAAATGATAATTCCGATTGCGTCCACCTGTGGGAGCTCTGCTTTGAAGCTCATGTCTGTCTGATGTCTCAGACCTTCATCTATACACTCAGAGCCAAAGCTGGAAGTCCACCCGGCATACCTGAGGTCAGAGGATCCTCAGCATGGTGGTGATGACTTCTAAAAGGTTTCAGGACAAACGGAGCGTTTACCTGGTGACAAACATTCAGCAGGTCTACGATCAGTAAATACCTGCTCGGTGTCTTCTTCCTTGCCCCGCACCCATCATTCTGAGCACGCTCAGGAAACAGCTTGGAGGGGGGGTTAGGAGGGACTCGGGTCCTCAGACGGAAGATGCATTTCCTCTTTTTGATCTCCTTTCCGCACAGAAACCTGGACACACACACATCCTGTCATCATGTTACACACACGTGTCATCATGTGATTGACTCTCTCTGATTGGTCCTTACTTGCTCTTGTACTTGTTGAGTGCGTCAAGCAGGTGCTGACCTCTCTCTGCTACGGAAGTGTTGGATAGCTGAAGAAACACAAAGAGGGTAAACATACATAGGTGGACCACCTCTCAGTGAACCTGGCTCAGGTGTGCTGTTACCTTCCCGAGCTGCAGGTGGTCCCACTGGGCAGAGACAAAAGTGAGGATCTCGTCCAGCTCAAAGTACTTCTTCTTGCTACAGACGGACAGGTTGTAGAGGACCAGGTGGACCAGGTCCACCCACCTGAGGGGCAGACGCCGCACGTACTCCGAGCCCTTATTACACACTGCACACACGAATAGGTAGAATCTGCGGGAGGACAGGAAGTCAGAGACAGATTGGGGAGGGAGAGCGAGGAGAGTGGGGGGAGTCTCACCTGTCTCCAAACATCATTGCTTCCTGCAGGCACTGCGTGCACGCCTCGTGGAACCACTGCTGACACTTGAAGCACTGCAGCATCTTCAGGTACCACCTGCGCACGCAGGTAACACACACATGCACACACACATAGGTGAGTCATGTAACAGCTAACCACATCTGCAGCCCATCTGCCTGCCTCTCATTGGTCCAACTTACTCTCCAGGGCCGCCACAGTAACAGTAACACTGCTGCTGATTGGTCCGATGCTGCGAGTCCCAGTCCAGAATGTCCAGGTCGTATGGCAGCACCTGCTTCATTGCACTCAGAGCTTTGGCTATCACCCCTTTCCTCAGAGCCCCGCCCTTCTGTGAGAGACAGACAGGAACACAGAGACGGGTCAGAGAAAGACAGATGAGAGAAAAAGACAGATCGGTCAGAGAGAGATGGTGTGGAGACAAGTGAGAAAGAGACAGGTGAGAGAGAGATGAGGGTGGAGACAGGTGGAAGAGAGTCACGTAAAGTCAGCAGCAGGAAGTGGTCCAGAGGAGCAAGAGGAGAGGACCAAATTTAAACCAGGTATTTTATGGGTGGAGTCACTGAACATTCTCATCACACCTGGTACCAGGCTGGCCACAGGAAACAGCACAGTTTCATCTGAGTCTTTTCACAATAAAAGCCTCCCACACCAGTCGTTGGGAGGCTTTTTTTGTGAAGGTGCAGCAGCAAGAGGTGATCATACCCGGACAGCCAGAGCGAAGACGCAGCGTCTGCAGAACCAGGGAGTGAGGCCGCCACCGCCCTCCACTGGAGGAATGTGACACTGCTGGTGGAAACCTGACAGACAGAGAGACAGGTCAGTGTGTGGACTGATGAGAGGAAGCAGTTGTAACAAACTCTGAGCTTCCTGTTGGAGAAAAACTGCTCAGAGTTTGTCCAATCAGCTCTGTGTACGTTCACCCTGAGTTAATGACAGAAAGCCATCATCAATGGAGCTCCGATACCAGGATTCACCATGGCAACAGGTAAGGAAGGAGCAGCGCCTCCATCTGAATCCAGTACTGACCACGATCCTGATCTTAGAGACAGGAGGGGAGGTAAGAGTCATTTTAAGCAGCTCAGTTGCTCTGCCATCATCACTGTCTGAATAAAGTTGATACTCTCTGCGGTCGTCATTCAGCATCTGGACTCTGATTGGATGAAGCTGAATCTAATGTTAAATCGAATGATTCAGCTGTGTGCTGACAAAACAGGATGTGGAGAAACAGCTCAGCCATAGCTTACTGATGGATGCTGATATCAGAGACCCAGATAGCAGCAGACTCCGGGTCAGTTTGATCCAGTAAAAACTGTTTGCTTATGAGCATTTCATTTTTCAGTAATGATTCAGTAACTCTGAATGTCCTGATGGACGGTAACAGCCTTGCTTTATCCAGGATTTCATTATTTCTGCCATTACTGGATAAACTCTGCGTTCATGTTCCACTTCTAATTGTTCCACTTGTTGTGCTTCTAATGTGATCTAAAGTCAGTGTCACTGATAGATAATGGCTCTGAGCTTTTGTTAAAGGTCAACTGAAACGTGTCGGCTGTTACAGAGCCGGCTCCATGCTGCTCAAACACATCAGACACGTTTCAGGATCATTTTGGAACGGCGAGACATTTGAAACCAAGAACACAGATCGAGGCGGGACGGGATGAGCCAGGAAGTGACCGGAGCTGAACTGGATCCGGGTCTGAATCAGTGGTCCTACTCCCAGTTGGATCCGTCCTGGTGTGTGAGTGGGCTCTGACCCAGGTTGCTGATCCATTACGGAGCCTGTGATTCCTTCAGGTGGGTCCGGTTCTGGTTGACCCACTGAGACTGATTCAGGTGGTTTTCAGACTCTGAACCTTTAAAATGTTGTTTGACATCATTTAATGACTGAATCTCTGTGAGCACATGAACATGAACTGTAATCAGCTGATTGTAACGTGTCTGTCCAATAAGCACTGTACCTAAAACACCACCCACACAGTAAATTTTAGACGATCCAAATTCATCTGGAAAAATTCGCCCCACTCCGATTTTACCTTCAAGTCAGCATGTGACGCCTCAATCTGACCTCTGACCCAAATGCGCCTGTTCCTAGCAGCATGCTGCCAAGCATCACATCCACAGTCAGGTGTTCCTAATAAACTGTGTGTGTTTGTGTGTGTGTGTGTCAGACTCACCAATTCCACATTTCCCACAGATAAGGATCTGGTTTGATTTGCTGTCAGAGTTTGGCTCCACCTCCCGGCACACAGAGCAGCGAGGCTCCTCCCCCGGCACTCCAGCTGCAGTGTGTTGGAGAAAAGAAGCAGGTGACTGACTGACACAGACAAGGAAACACATGTCTCTCTCTGTGTCCACCTGTCTGTCTCACCGTGCTGGATGTCCTTCCATAGGACCCAGAACTTGGAGTTGTCCTCAAACGTGACGAAGCAGCTCTGCCTGGGGTGGCTCACCTGTCCACCAATCAGAACACAGAAACTCAGAGCAGAGCCAGTCAAGATGAGGATAATGATGGCATCAGGTGAGCACACTCTTACCCGCTGGATCTTGCCCAGGTAATACAATCCATCCGACCACCGACAGAGCACGAACTGACCCACACTCAGGCTGGACTCCACCCCCTCAGTCTCAGGGACACGCCCCCTCTCACAGCTTCCGCCCCCTGGAGATACCTGAGACTCCAGATGGAAGTCTTCACCCAGGTCCTCATACATCCTGCAGCGAGGGTTAAACAGGAAGGCAGAGAGTCTCTGTGATTCATTTCTAAACTGGGTGATGGTGGAGGATGGGGTGGGGATTTTTTTTTTTTTTTTGACATATCAGCGCATGCGCAGTGCATCCTCCCATCACATACCGTTAACTGAGGTCTAACACAATAAAAACCACAGTAACTACCCACCACACCCTAACGAGTTAACTAACTGAACAGATCCGTGATAAAGTCTGATAAGTGACCTGGAATAAAGACTTACCCGGGCCGTTAAATCCCTGACACAGCGGGGCGGGTAATAACCGGTAATAACGGGTCATAATTGGTAAGAAGTGAGGTTAAATAAGGAAAGTTCACACAGACAGAAATCCGAACCCCGGGTTAAATAATGAACCCCTCTGTGGCCCAGGTTAAAATAACGTGTCAAACTGAATCAGCCGCGGGTCCGCAAAGAGAACCGTGCCCCGTTACCTGCACTGATCCGGGATAAGTGCTCCTCTCTGCCGGTCCTACCGCTGCGGGCGCGTCCCGGGACAGACGGTCTGTGAATCGGTGCTCCTTCAGACTGCCTGCCTGTCCGTGTCTGTCTGTTTCTCTGCCTGTCTGTCTCTCTGTCTGTCTGCCTGCTTCTCTTCGTGGCGCTAAACTTCAAACTTACACCAGCGCCATTTTTCACTTTTCCCGCGAATCACAGGACGGCTTTTTTTCTTACCGCGTCGTCATCACGTCGCAGCGCATTTTCTTGATGTGATTGGCTGTGACGCTGTGCGTAAGCGTGTCGGATGCTACGCTGTGACGTGTGTGTGACGCCAGCTTCGTTCCGCCCCCCTGCTCCGCGTTTAGGAAGCTGCAGCTGTTTCCTTCAGTCACTCACAGCTTCCAAAGCCGAGCTGAACCAACACTGACGCCACCCTGCAGTCTCCTGTTCTTTCAGACTGCAGAAGATGTTCTCCTCTTGCGTGCACCTTCTGCCGCTCTTATACGTCACCCTGTGTTTAAGTACGTGTTCACCACAGCCATCTCCATCCTTTTGTAAAATCCACCACCACCTGTTCTTCTGCATTTTCCTCCTTAACATCATACCTACCCAACTGCTCCTCCTCACCTCTGTTCCCTTCACCTACATTTCCACTGAAGTCTGCTCCATCCACCCCCCCACCCCCAGGGACCCTCTCTACACCTTCATCCAACTTACTCCAGAATTCCTGTTTCTTTTCAGACATCCAACCCATGGGGCCTACGCACTGACAGCATTACCCCTTTAATTATCAGCTTCAATCTCATGATCCTGGCTGATGCTCTCTTCACCTCCACAGCACTGTTCACACACTATTCCTTCAAGATTATCCCTGCTCCATCTCTTTTCCTATCTATACCATGGTAGAACAGTCTGAACTCACAGTGCTCCTCGCCTTGCTGTCCTTCCACCTGGTCTCCTGCACACACAATGTACCTGACTTCCTTCTCTCCATCATATCTGCAGCTCTCTCCCTTTACCAGTCATGGTCCCTATATTTAGAGTCCCTACTCTCACCTCCTCCCTAGTATGTAAATATAATTTATCTACTATATAATATAATTTTATTTATATAGAACCAAATCACAACAAGTCAATGTGCTTGTAAGGTAAAGACCCTACAATAACACAGAGAAAACCCCAGTCAAAAGAACCCCCTATTATCAAGCACTTGGTGACAGTGGGAAGGAAAAACTCTCTCTTAACAGGAAGAAACCTCAAACAGAACCAGACTCAGGGGGGGCAGTCATCAGTGGGAGGGGGGGCAGTGATGAGAGGGAAACAGGACAAAAGACACTGTCATGGCCGGGGAGGAAACAGGCGAGGAATGGCTGACACGAAGGACTCCAGAAGTCAGTGTAACTTAAAAGGGATTTATTTCAACGGGAAAAAACAAATACAAAAACCTTGGATGACAGATAAGAGGAGACGAAGAGGAGACGAAGGGAGCACAGGAACATACGGGCACAAAAACGTCAACGACGCGACCGAGAACAAATGAAAACTGAGGGCTTAAATACACAATGGGTAATCAGGGCAAGAGGAAACAGCAGGGAACAACAGGTGAGGCAAATGAAACTAATCACACGGGGGGAAGCAAAACTAGACACGAAGCACAGGGAAATCATACTGACAAAATAAAACAGGAAGTGATAAACCAAGGAACACGCAGACGAGTCACAACACTGGGAACATGACATCAAACATACTGGGGAGGACACACTCAGGAAATAAACTAAACACACAAAATGCTGGGCAAACGGCCCAGGACATGACAGACACACTGTGGAAGAGAGCCAGAGATTAATAATAACTAATGATTAAATACAGAGTGGAGTATAAACAGAGTGAAAACAGGTGAATGAAAAGAAACAGTCAGTGCATCATGGGAACCTCCCAGCAGCCTAGGCCTATAGCAGCATAACTAAGGGAGGGTTCAGGGTCACCTGATTCAGCCCTAACTATAAGCTTTATCAAAAAGGAAAGTTTTAAGCCTGTAGTGCTCTATTGGGGTGATACGGTACTATGAGGTCTTTGAGATAAGATCATTATTCAAGACCTTGTATGTGAGGAGAAGGATTTTAAATTCTATTCTAGATTTAACAGGGAGCCAATGAAGAGAAGCCAATATGGGAGAAATCTGCTCTCTCTTTCTAGTCCCTGTCAGTACTCTAGCTGCAGCATTTTGGATCAGCTGAAGGTGTCATGGTCTGCAACCCTTTGTTTCTCAGTTTAATGGACTTTTGTAGTGAATTTATTTGCCTTTGTGATCACTGCTTCATTTTGTTATATTGTTTCATGTGTTCCCTTTATGTACTCTTAAGTTCCCAGTTGCTTTAGTCTTTAGTTCTCTCTGTGTTTTTCCCTCGGTGTCCCTCCCTTTTGTGTGAAGTCTCTTGTGTCTGTTTTTCTTAGTGCATCTGTCTCCACGTGTGGTGTCGAGTTTGCATTTGTTTCCCTGTGCAGGTGTTGTGCCAAAAAGTGGTCGTCTGCCATAAAGTGATTCAGATGTTTCTGTGTGCTTTTATGTGTAATGTCTTTGTTTACATTGTTAAATACAGTGCAGTCAGCATGATTTATGAAGGGTTTATATATAAAATGAAGAAATGGCCTGTTTTGCAAGAGTCTGTGTTATTGTACCTACATTATAATCAATCCAGAGCTTTTTGGCCACTTCAAATATCTTTATAGATCTGTGATGTTATATTTGTTGTGATTTCTGCAGCCTTCTGAGCTAGATTTCTGTTTAAAAAGACATTTTTAATGTCAATGACAGTTTTTACCTTGATAAAAAAAAAATGAATATATAAAAGTCACTTTGACAAAAACTGATAGAAATGCTGTTTCTCACTCAAAACTTGATATTCATGAGAAATATGTTTGACAGATTATAGGTCAACATGTCCTTTACAGCCATTTAAATACAGACGATCACTTTTTGGCACAACACCGGCCGCTGTTGAATGTAACTAATAAAGTAACTTGTAATCTAACATAGTCACTTCTGAAATTAAGTAATCAGTAAAGTAACTAAGTTACTTTTTAAAGAGTAATCAGTAATCTGATTACTTTTTCAAGCTAACTATGCCATCACTGGTGACAAGGCAGCAAGCCACCTGTCACTCATGGGTCAAGCTTTGCATTTGTCAACACATATGTTAAACATTTGTTATCAGTCAACACCTTGAAATTAGCAGCACTCAAATAATCATGGAACTCCTCACTGACCGCCCACTCGAAGGCAAGAAATTCACTTTTGGAGAGGGCACAACAAGCATAGGCTACCACATGAGTCTGACCATCTTGGACTTGATACAAGGCTGCCCCCAGACTGGTTATATCAGCATCATTATGTAATGGTAGCTGCCAATGGGCAAAAACAAGAACAAGAGATGAAGTTAGTTTTTCAATGATGAGGTCAAAGGCTGCATGACAGGCGGGAGTCCATTTTGCCCCAGGTTGGGGTGTCTTTGCTCGTGGCCAGTTTTTTTGGGCCCTTATGCTTGGGGACTAGTTCTCCGTTTAACAAGTGATTAAGAGGCCTGACAATGTGGGAATAATCTTTCACAAAGGATTGATTGAAGCTCTTTGGCTGTTTGAGGGCATGGCCATTCTTTGACAGCAGCCACTTTGCCTGGGTAAGGTTGGATTCCCTGAGCAGATATTACATATATTACAAATATTTCACAGAGGTTTGAAAGAACTTGCATTTAGAAGGGAACAACATCAGCCCAAAATCAGTGATGCACTTGAGGACCCTCCCCACATGCTCTTCATGCTCCCCCAGTGAGTCAGAGAAAATTAGGAGGTCTCCATGAATTGTTGAAGCGTTGCCAGACAGTTGGTTGAGCCTTGAGGCATCCTCCAAAATTGCCATGTTCCACACAGTGTTACAAATGCTGTCTTAGGGCGAGCTGATGGCTCAACCTCAAGTTGATGGTATTCACTCTTGAGGTCTAGAACAGCGGACCATTTTGAACCTGAAAGTAGAGTGAATGTCTCCTCTGTTGGAGGCAGTGGGTAGGTATCCTTTCTGGTGAGGTTGTTTAATCTCCAATAATCTACAACCATTCTCAGATCTCCATTCTTTTTCATACAAAGCACTACCAGAGAGGCATAAGGACTATGAGACTACTCTATATCTCAGACAGACCCAGACCCCCAGCACAGAAACAGCTCCTACTGTCACAGTTCTTCCAGAGAAGCAGAGTATCCAGGTAGCTTATATAGTGGTGAGAGTAAAGTTTCAGTCATGACTCATGTCAGATTTTGAGCATTAGTTAATGTTGTGCTATACTGAGATATTCAAATATTCAAATTCAAATTCAGCTCACTGAATTTTGTTAAATAAATTATTTTATTGAAGCTGAAAAAACATACCTCAAACATGAACTATTAAAAATGTATAATATAATATAATATAATATAATATAATATAATATAATATAATATAATATAATATAATATAATATAATATAATATAATATAATAACCCTTTGGGTGGGTTGTGAAGTCTGTTTTATTTGTATAACACATTTAAACTGTCTTGGGTCTTTGACCCGGTGTTTTGAGTTTATTCTTTGTCCTTAGTTAAGAGTTTTTCTTATTTATGATGATCTTATTTATGTTCTTGTAAATATATTTTGGATTATGGTGCTGAAGTTTATAGTTTCTTGATAGCTTATTGTGGCCCTTGAGTTCTAGTTATCCCCCCTCCCCCGGTGTCTTGTTGTCAAATCTCCGTCTCTGTTTGGTGTTTACTCACTTCCTGTTTTATTTTGCTAGTCTCGTGTGCGTTGTGTTCAGTTTTGCATTGTCTTGTTGGATTCTGGTCACCTGTGTCTCGTTCTCCCAGCTGTGTCCTCTCTTCCTAATTACCTCATGTGTGTATTTAAGCCCTCAGTTTTCCTCATTCCCTCATTCTGTTTTCCATTTTTGTCGCTGAGTTAGGGACAATTTTCGGCTCCAGCCTAGCCTTGTTTTATGTATTTTTTTCCTTGTAAGTTCCAGTAATAAAGCGGACCTTAATTTTATTCCCTGTTCTCTGTATAGCATAAACAACAAAAGCTGAGCCTAAGTGCTTTGAACACAGACACATTTACGTTCCAGGTCTCCAAAAAAAACCCCAAAAAACAGTTTCCAATGACAGGAAAAGCTGAAAGTGAAAGTAATGAGTGAAAATGAGCTAACAGATTAACAGCAGGAGCTACAGAATGATGTTAGATGTATAGAAGTATAACATATTCAGATGTGTGTGTTCTTAAAAACAGCGACGTGGTTGTATTTACCTTAATTAACGAGCCAACAGTCGCACTAAAATGAGTACAGAACGTTAAAACTAGAGCAGCCGGGCTGTGTGCAGGAAGGCGTGTTCGCGTTCATGTCCAACAAGTGTGTGGGTGAGAGTTTGATGCAGTGACTACTGCGCAGACTCTGGCTCCAAAAAAGTAAGATGGCAGCCCCCACCAGCTGGAAATTTTGGTGTCACGTTTGTACAATAGGAGGAAGCAAAGTCATGTCAACCAGCTTTTGTACAGAGCCAGCAAACCAAACTGATATTTAGAGCTTACTGCACATATCTGCAGGAGTTTCCTGGACTGAGTGCAGAATCTTTGGACTGAAGTATTTACATGAATCCCACAAATGTTCTTTAGGGTTAGACCATTGTTCCCAAACACTAAAACAAAAAGACACTGTGGGTGTAAAGTGAGACATAGATGGCATCTGGTAACATAGCAACACTGTAATGCATTTATCACCCTGTCAGCTGTCAATCAGCAGCATCCTTTGCCGCCACTGGTGGCTGCTTCAGGAGCTCGACTGCAAGCCGAAGGAAGTTTAACTCAGGAGTCACCTGCTTTACATCACGAACGGTTAGTTTGCTGCTGGTCTCTTCCTGTGTGGATGCCTCTTCAAGGCGGAGCCCTGATGCCCTACAGAGCGACCTCTCTTTTGTACTCACAATTATTTTAGTTACCAACTGCAGTCATAGCTGATTGGCCAGTAAACTGAAAGCTTCACCTTCACGCTCTGCTCTCTGTTTACAGTCTAGGCACTAGTAAAATGAGTACAACACTCACTCACTGTTGACTGAGCCACCTCTGTACCTTCCATCACTTGAGAAACAGAAGAACCTTTTCACCTGGGGCAACAACTCCTCTGTGCCACAGGAAGTTCCTCCACGCAGTAGTAACCCACCGATTTCCCATCTGAGGAAAATGACCTCCGACTAGCCACTCCATGTTGTCACAGCTATGATGTGAAGATCAATTAATGTGATTATGGATAGTCTTATCAAATGAGTTTATTGATAAAAAAAAAAGTCCTGAGTAACAAGTCAAAGCTCTGGTTTATTTACTGTGATTTACAATGTGATCCATTAACTGAAAGTGGAGCTTCACACACACACACACACACACACACACACACACACACACACACACACACACACACACACACACACACACACACACACACACACACACACTAATCAGCTAATCAGTCAGTCAGTAATACAAAATTTCATCGATCAGAAACCAGTGATGCGCTCTTGGTCCTGATTCAGGACTCCCGTCTGGGTCGGATCTTCATCTCCGTGGATTGAAGTGAGTACTGCCAGCCTGTCCAGCTGGACCACTCCACGCCATCAGCGTAGGAGGCGTGGCCCCCTCTCAGGTACTGCCCATTCAGGTTGGAGGTATGGCAGTTCCGGTACCACCACGCCCCCTGGTAGTACGCCGCACAGTTGTTCTCTGACTGGTCCTGGTCCCGGTCTTTGGTGGTGAACCGCATCCCAGAGTGCTTGAGGAGGGAGTCACCTGAAGAGAAATACCTGGTTGTGTACTGTGCAGTACTGTGCACGGTGCTCTGTGGTACTGTGTCGTAATGTGTGTGGTACCTGCGGTCCCAGAGTATCCATCCACGGTCAGCGGGTATCCGTCCTCCTCGGGGTTCACAGAGTCTCGGCCGACAGAGAATTCAGAGTAATGAGCAAAGGCTGTGGCGTTATCAAAGTCGGCCATGTCGATACGTAACTCGAAACCACCTGACCTGGTGAGCGAGTAGATCCTCTGCAGACCTGAGAGAGACAGGTGGACAGACAGGTGTCAATCAGCTGCTGTGTGCATGTTGGACAGTACCTGCTGCCTCTGTGAGGCTTGGCTTCAGTTCATCAACATTTTCGTACCTGAATTTGTACTCTGATAAAATATAAAAACACATCTTTAAAACACATGGTCATCCCATCTCATCAAATTACAAATAAATAAATAAAATCCCATCTGACTGTTTATCCAGGCGAAAGATCCATTTCCTACGTCAGATCAAGGTTATTTCTAAAGCACATTTCAATCCTTCAGGTGTTTGAATATGTGCACCTGTGGCTCTGAGGAGTGGAGCTCAGGTGAGCTGAGACTGATGGATGATGGAGGAGGTGTGATCTGTGACAGCAGGTTTGGAGGTGTGCAGAAAGCACAGTTTGCAGGTTTAAGGGTTAAGATTTGATCTCCAGAATATTCTTTAAAAGAGTCCAAACCTGCTGAATGTTTCACACACATCATCATATCAGTTTTATTAGAAACAGCAAATTTCTGTTTCTGTTAATATTGCATCCAAAATATGTGATAATTTTCTCTTTCATTTTCCTAATATGAATTTTTTTCAAATATTCAGATATGTGTACAGCAAATAAACACTGTTAGAAAAACTAAAACAGCCTTACCTTCATTCCTTAAAACATTTTTTGAGAGAACAGCAGAGACCCAAAATTTAGCATAATTCCTGTTAAGAAGTAGAATTTTTTTCAGGCTAATCAGAGGTTGTTAGGTGGGATTTTATTTTTTTCTATTTGAAAAAATGACAGGAATGACCCCATATCAAATCAGTGCTCATAAATGTACATAAATACTAATAATGAATTAATTTTTTTTTATTATTATTGTTGTGTGTGTTTTAAACTATGGTGACACCAACTCGCCAGGAGGACTGCAGATGAACATTAGCCTATGGCTATAATCTGCCATATTTTACATTGTTTAAATGTTCATTAATATGCACTGTCCTCCTTAAATAAATAAAATTAAATTCAAAAAATTAAAAACATAAAGAACACCACTAATCAGTGAAAATGTGCAGACTGAAGCTGTAATGCCTTCATTTTTAATGTACTTTATTGAAGTATTTCTATGTTTTATATGAATTATTTCTATGCTCTTCTGCTTTCTGTGCCTTTGATGTAAATATTGTTCTTTGTTTTCTAAACCATCTATTTTAAAGCTTTAGTTACTTCTTATTCTGTGGATTTTAAATATAAATCCATTACTATTTAGTACTGCAGACATTGGCTGCTTTTTTCCTGATGTTCAGTCCAGTCCTTGTACTTTAACTAACATTTAACATTTTGTTAGTTAAGCCTCTGAACTCAGACCTGTGAATCATTCAAGCATAAAAAGGCTCTGAACTCAGAGGATGAACCAGTGTTGTGTCGACACATAACAGACGACTGAGCAAAGAACCGGTTTAAACTTTAGGCTCTTTGTTACTAGCAGCCTGTCACAAAAACACATCATTTGTTCTATTTCTTTAGTTGAATCTATAAAAATGCTGACGATAACACAGTTTGACAGCATACAACAGGATTTTTGCACCAACAGGGTGATTTCCAAAGAGCTGTTAGCTGCAAACTTGGCAAATCTCAGCATGGTGTGCAGTGTGTGCTTAAAAAAACAGAAAATCTGCAATATCTGAACTTCATGTCCTTAGGAAACAGGAAATAATCCAGCAAAGACCTGACAGGGGTCAGGTAAAGGTTCAGGTTAAAGTTCAGGGCTCTATGTGTACTCTCAGTGAGTGATTGTCCCCACAAAGACAGGAAAACAAAAGTGTGTGTATCAGACCAATCCAGTGCTCTCCAGTTGTCGTCCCAAATCCGTCCCTGTAAGCCTCCCATCCTCTGAAAAAGTTCACAGAGCCATCCTCCCTCCTCTGGATCACCTGAATACACACACACAAACACACCAGGTGTGAATTTTTTTTAAAGAAATAATCCTACCGATAAAATCAAGCCATGTGATCGATCAGGTATGACAGGATCTTCTTTGGGTCACGAGGTCAAAACAGGTCAGCTTCTCAGCTGCCTGTTTGTACATTAAGCTAATCAGCATTAGCAGTGTTACCCTGGAAACTAAAGCAGGTGTCTAACGAGCTCAGGTTGACAAACTAATTAGCACCTTAGCCGTGTGTGCGCGTGTGTGTATGTGTATGTGTGTGTGTACCGTCCAGCCTCCTCCGTCTGTGCTCATGTCACAGTAAACCATAAAGCCATCGGGGTCATGAGTTGGAAACACGGAATAAACACCGTCCTCAGAGACGCCAGATTTCAGGATGTCACTGCAGTCCCTGGGTCTAAGAGCTGAGGGACATGGGAAATCATCAGCAACACAGGTGTGTCTGTGGATCTGAGTTTTAAAAGACTTTACCCCACAGCTGGGAAATTCCTTAAATTATGCAGAAATATAGAACATCTTCAAGCACTGCTATACCTGCATAGGCGTTACCTGCGTAGGCGTTACCTGCGTAGGCGTTACCTGCGTAGGCGTTACCTGTGTAGGTGTTACCTGTGTGTGTGCTGTCTCTGCTCAGCTCACTCTTCAGCTTCCTCAGATTATCTGTTTCCCTCTGCAGGCTGAGTAGAGAATCACTGAAACCTGTCACCAACTTCAACACACCCGAGTGACTGTCAGACATCACCTGTACAGGTACACAAAGGGAGGGACTGTTTCATAGTGTCAATTTCATAGTTTATTTTACTTGATGCAGTGCTTCTCTTTCATTTAACTAGATTGAGTTAAGTTACATTTAACTGCGCCCTAATGCACAGCAGGTAGCGCTGCATGGACATCCTTCCTCACACCCTCAAACCAGGGACCTTACTTCTACTTCACTGAGGAGCCACAGTTAGTCTCACTTCATTTCATTTTTTTTATTACTTTAATTTCTACCTGGATGATGCGGCTCTGCTCACTCTGCAGTCTGTCCAGTCTCTGGTCCAGAACACCTTGGCCTCTTTTAAGCGAATCAGCTTCCAGCCTCAGATTGTGGGTGTGGCCTGATAGCACTTTCAGCTCCTCTCCCAGCTTCTGGAAAAACCCTCGGTCCTGCCAGTCGTCTGCATTGTAATTGGTCAGTGTCTGCAGCAGCGAGCTCTGCAGCGCCTCCCAGCGCAGGAAGTGCTCACTGAAGTCCGGACAATTTGGGTCTAGAAAGATGCTGATTGGCTCTCCGTCTGCAACACGTGACACTGTCACCAGGGGTCCAGACTCTTTGGGACTGGTTGAAACCACAGATGAGGAGACTTCCTCCCTGTAACCACGACAACCCCATATTGATATTTAAGTGGACAGAGACACGAGAGACAGACAGGTAGAGGTGTTTTACCTGCTGATGAAGGGTAGAGGATATTGGTTCAGGTACAAGATGGTGACTGTTGCCATGACAATGGCTGCAGTGATGACCAGCCCAACACCAGACCATAACAGGAAGGTGCAGCACCTCTGACAAAACACACACACACACACACAAAGTTACAGGAAGACGAAAGACGCCTCAGGGTCAGATCTGATGCTGAATCAAATCTCTCTGCATGAATCGAACCTCATGCTGTTGGAGCCATTTGGAGCATTTTTAATGCAATTATCTGACCAATAGCACGGCTGCTGTGCGCTTCATTGGACTAACAGACTGTCCGAGAAGACTGTGTCTGCGTGATGCAGACTGATAACCAAGACAGCCAGCATTAGCTGGTAACTTAGTACTTCCTTCATCCAAATATGGGCACTTCCTGAAACAAAAACACAACATGGCGGTGGCCACTAAGTGCATGTTGAGATTTTCAATTCAATTTTATTTATATAGCCCCAAATCACAACGAACAGGCGCCTTATATTGTAAGGTAAAGACCCTACAAAGCAGCAAGTTTTGCCTGCAGGTTCCTGTTGTAGGGCTAAAGAGTGACCTGAAGATCGCCTCAGTGCAAATCCTGAGTGCTCCTGCAGGGTGTAATCTGTGCTAAAGCCGACATATGCTGAAGATTACACGTGCGCTGATCTGACAGTTTAACTCCAGATTAACACGAATAAACTCTGCAGAGCTCTCTTACCATCTGAACATACACAGAAAGCTGCTAACAGCTAACGTCGGAGCTACCTTGTGCTTGTTTGGTCTCTTGCTGTCGAGCTCTGAGCTGCTGTTGTTCATAATGGTCCACCGATCGTTCAGCATCATCCTGAAACACAAACACAGTCTGCGGTTGTTTCTCGATCACAACTGGTACCTTTCAAAAACCTCAGAGGCCTCTCCAATGTCCTGACCTTTGAACCCTGTCTAGGACCTTTTATATGTTCCTCATAACTTCATCAAGGAGCACTGACTCTTCATTGGCCTCCTCAATGAACTCTAAACCTCAGATTTTTGACCTCTATGATCAGCATTAGATTGGTATCTATGTATCTATGAACTGTCTCTAGGATCTTTAGAAATGTCCCCCAGAATATTGTTAATGAAGAACTTTTAATGACTTATAGGATGTCTTCACTGAACTCACACTCTTCCTGTAGCACCTGTCCAGATCCCTGAGTGACCTCTCGAATCTGTGATAAGAAACCACAGCAGCTGATTGGCTGGAACCACAGATTTCAGTGGCAATGGCAGGGTGTAATGAAGGAAACTCAGAGATGAAGTGTTGAACATTTGGTTCTGTGCTGGTTTTTAAAAGGCACCATGTTGGAGAGAAAGGCTCAGAGGTCCAGCCAGCTTCACTTTAATCCAGCAGATCAATGTCAACTTTAAATGCCTCACTGTGACAGGAAAACCTCACACCTGAGCTCCATCACCTGACGGGGGTTTGTTTGCATGAAGAAACATTACAAACCAGCCGAGTGCAGTCGATTCACTTATTAATGAACAATGTAAAAATACGATATGATAAACTTTATTTATCCCCTAAGGTTGGCAAAATCCTGCGTTCCAGCAGCAAAACATGAAACAAACCCAGAAACAAAATGAAATAAAAGATCTATAAAACAGAAAATGATGAAAGATAATGCCTTCATAAAGCAGTTTTACACAAGCATAAAAGGGTTAAATCAGATAGAATAAAATAAACCAAAATATAGAAAATCAAAAATATTTAATTTTCTAGGTTCATGCGTATAAATCTTCCAGTAAGACATTATTGTTCTTTTAGTTTCCACAGTTTAAACTGCAGAAAATGCATGAATCCACAGTCTGAGTGAAGCTCAGATTAACATTGTTTAACTGACGATAACAGAAGAAGAAACAGTTTTCCTCACTTCATGGATAACTCAGCAGCTTTATACAGGCACAGAAAATGACCTGCTGACCATCTGATTGGACAATGATATCAATAATCAGTAATCATAACTCACCTGTCTTCAGCCGGTGACACAAACCTCTGATTTAAAAATTCAAATCAAATTAAACTTTGTCTGTCTGCTGGAAGATGCCGGACATGTTCAACCATGGACACAGATCCTCAGAGAGAGAGACCATCTGCCAGAGGGCGAGAGAGGGCGAGAGAGGAACAGGGGGTGAGAGGGGGAAAGAGAGAGAGGGAGAGGGAGGGGAGAGAGGGCGTGAGAGAGACCATCTGCTGCAGAGATGGGTGAGAGACACTGAATCACAGAGAGAGAGCTGCTGCGATAATCTGATCAGATTTATTGGCTTCAGTCTGTCAGCGCCACCTCAGGACCAGTCGCACCTCGGGCTCTGAGCATGCTCAGTCTGGACCAACACACACAATGGTTTCTTATTTTGCTCATTTCCACCTTTATTCTTATTCTTAGACCCATTAAGAACAGCTTTGCATGATTCACAGTTCAAAGTAATCCTTCTTTATCTCATACTGAGCCTCAATACAGCCCTCAGTCTGAAACAAGCAGTTTTAGCTCCTGAAGTCAGTAGAGTTTTGTGCTTTTCACAAAGTGCTGTACAACAAAATAAGTAAAAACTAGAAATAATCCCAATAAAATAAAAATGAAAATTGAAAAACAGTTACTAGCAATACAAACCATGTTAAAAACATAATAAAAACATAATAAATGTATATTAACAAAAGAATCTCAATCTAAGTGCAATGAGATAAATGCATGAACTATTTTCTCTATTTTCACAGCTCGCAGCTTAAAAAAACAAGAAATGAGAAATAGATTTTAGATATGAATCAAAGCTCAGAGAGGAATCAAATACTACACCAAAAGTATCAATACTGGACTTTGCTTCTTTTTGCACATGTGATATCACTTGACTGATTCTTGGGGAGCTAGAATCATGGCTTCAGTCTTACTTGGAGAGCAAGTCTGGGATAAACAGAGGGCCAGGGTGTACAGTCTATCCAGCTGGTGAGGCTTAAAAAAAACATGTACAGCTGAATGTCACTGGCATAGAAATGATAAAAAAAAAGAAGCCAGACAAAGATGGATTAATGGCTGCTAAAGGGTGCAGAAGGAGAATAATAATGGCCCTAGGACTGAGCCTTGTGGAACCCCACAGGTTAGAGGAGCAGTGTTAAAACTTGCTCACCCTAACAGAGAGAGTCTGAGCCAGTGATATCATCCAAGACTTTAAGCCACTATATCATGGTCAACGGTATCAAAGGCTGCACTGAGGGCAAGCAATATGAGTACAGAACAATGCCCTGCATCAGATACCATTAGAAGATCATTACAGACCTTCAGAAGAGGAGTCTCAGTGCAGTGCTGCTTTTGAAACCCAGACTGAGAAGGGTCAGAAATTTGTGATTTACATAGAAAAGATATGATTGACTGAACCTGAACCAAACAGCAGATGGATGGAGCTTCTGTGCCTGAGATGGTCATATAAGGACTGTGGCTCTGTTCTTTAACATTTTGGTTATATTTGTCTCCACATTCGTTTAGTGTACTGTTTGCTGAGACGGTCACATGACACAATAATTGACAGACACAGTAAAAAACTGAAACTAACAAACTGTGGAAACTAAACTGAAATCAACCCTGAAACTGAAAAAAGAATCTAAAAAAGAAATGCCAAACTATAACCTCTAACCAGGGCACCCCTCTCAATGACATCATCCAGATCCCAGACGAAAAAAACTGTGATAAACTGAGTGTTTAGAGCAGTGTGTAGCCTGAACTTTAGGGACTCAGGGATTAACACACACACACACACACACACACACACACACACACACACACACACACTTCTTATTAAGCATGTTTAATGAGAGCATCCACCACAGGAGCAGGAAATATGTCCGACAGTAAGGAAGAGAAGTTTGTTTTCCTCCTTCAGTGTTCCTGCATTCATGTGTGTGTGATAACCTCTGATTTGGATTATTTACTCCATCAGCTTCCACATGTTGACTTTCACCCACAAATATGCTCAGGTTGGTTTGTTGCTGTGGGAGCAGGTCACACCCCCTGTTAATGACTAACATGTGCCCTGCAGTGCCCTGAAACACACTGAATTTCACCTCAACCATACAGGAAACCAGGTAGAAGTCTCCAAAATAAAACCTTGACTATCACAGATGCCGCAGAAGTTCATGCAGCGCCACTGCTGCTCATTTACTGATCTGAAGTGATTGTTGAGTATTGAAACCGAGCTGCTCTGATTGGACTGGCATGTTCTTCAATCAGTCTGCTTTATATATGTTTTAAAAAGAAGAAGAAGAGAAGCTTAAAGAGCTGAGGAATGCTGACGTCAGGACAGCAGGCTTTTATTCTGAAAGGGCAGGCAGGAAGCAGCTGTGTATGTTTGGCGGAAATTGATGAGGTGAAAAATCTGAAGCTGGTTTGAATTTTTTTCCTTCAGAAAATTTGAAGAAACGGAGAGGAAGAGGCGAGACGTTGGACTGTTGGTCGCTGTGGAGGTCAGTTAGTCAGAGTTAGGTAGGTGGTTAGATATTTAGTTAGTCAGTCAGTTAGGTAGATAGGTTGTGGGGTTGGTTAGTTATAGAGTTTTGATGTGGAGGGATGGACTCAGCGTCTGTCTGCAGCAGAAAAAGGTGAGGCTGAATCTGAACTTTAACTTTGGGAATGTTTTAATTTGAAATGACTGCAGGATAAAACCTTCAAAATAAATGAAAAATATAAAGTTTGAAAGAGTTTAAAGTAAAAGGTTAAAAAAGTTTGATGTTTGTTTCCAAACAGCACTGACAAAACCGAGTTTAATGAATTAATTTAAAAGTGTGTGTGTGTGTGTGTGTGTGTGTGTGTGTGTGTGTGTGTGTGTGTGTGTGTGTGTGTGTGTGTGAAGGGTCCAGTGACCGGGAGAAAACCAACGATGTAGGGTCCAACTCCTCCACAGTATTCTTTCCTTTAAATGGGCTCAGGAGCCTCCACTGATGTGCCTCCTGCTTGTTTTGTCACTTGGCCTACAAGATGGCACAAAGTGGAAATGTGTGTGTGCAGTGTGAGTAAAAATGTTGCTATAGAGAGCCCCCTGTGCAGTACAGGCTTTTGGAAGTGTGTAACACATTAGCTAATCAGACACTGCTAACTGGTTCTTGTGGACCTTTGCCAGATGTTCTCTTGATGTTGTGATGGTCATGCTTACTGCTGTTTAATTATCAACACCATGTTCTATGTAACAATTTACTGCTGCAAGAAGTCGGTACACTTATTTTGGCATCATTCAGTTGGTGCTGTTTGTACAGCACAACAATCTCCCTTTAGGGATTAATAAACCTAAAGTACAATTTTATACTACTACACTACTTCCTGTACTAGCTGCTGGTATTAACTACAGGTATTATGTATAGTTAGCTGTTAGCTTTGGAGTCTGTTGACCAATCAGTGGGGATTCTTCTTAATTTTGAACCAATCAGCTTCTGTATTGCTTAATGTATGGCAGTTCTTATGCAAAGCGTTTGGCTCTTACAGAGACCAGTATACTGAACATCTGCTAATTGGGCAGCTTTCATTACCATTACACATGTGGTCTGAGTTGCTTCCACTATCTGACGAGGAATTGGACGACCCTCTTGGCTGAATCCTAATTTCTCCCCTAGGTCTTACCCTTCGGTTTTGTGATGTCACGTTTCTTTAAAAGATCAAATGTTAAGGGTCATCTAGCCCTCTGATATTCCTCCAAATGGATGTTTATTATGTAATTATTTGGCATGTGACTGTTTTTTTATTATACCTCAATTGTCTGCCTGTGTTATGGGATGTAATGGTGATGGGAGCCAGATTAGGTGTCTGTCCTGGCTCCACCTAATTTCACAGCATACCTGTACAGGTACTGTTTGATCAAAAACATCTCGTGTTAATGTTGGTGTTTGTTCATCATTTTTGTTTTAGTTTAATGTCATGTTCTGACAGTCTCTTTGTTTACATGGAACTGTCCTATTTTAAAATTAAACAGAACAAATTATATTGAGTTCATTTTATACAATGTGTTGTGTAAAAATATTGCTGTTGGATGACATTAGGAATGCCAGTGTTCACCCAGAATGCATTTCGGAGGGTTTATTGATTTGAAAAAAATTCTCCCTGGATTTGGAAGTATTGAGAATTTTTAGAGTACAGCATTACTGCCCTGACCGGGACTGAGCTAGCCACGAATGTGAGTGGCAGGCTGCAGGATGAAGTATGTATGCAGTTTCTGTGGTAATCCAGAAAACATTGGTCCATGCTAAACTACTAAAACAAGAAGTGTGTGTGTGTGTGTTAATCCTCCTCGTTAGTGTTAATCAGTGTCACTTCTGTCTCGGCTCGTCTGTTCCTTCACGTCTGAATGCAGAGATCTGAGTGTAACGTTGGCTGCTTTCATCGGGGTCGGGGCTGAAGATCTGCACTCAGCCCGATTTGAAAAAGTCACTTTAAATCCATTTTGTTCCATTTGAGAGGCTGAAAGTAATTTGAGCCTCATCTTCACTCAGATATTCACATCATCATCATCTTCATCATCCTGCTGTGACTCACATTTATCCTTCAGTGTGACCGATGATCGATCGTTGATCGGTGTGACCGATGATCGATCGGTGTTATGCAGATCAGTGTGATGTAAACAGTGATGTTACAGTAAATGTTACAGAGGAGCTGACTGACAGTCTGGCAGCTGCATTAATGCGAGTTACAAAGACGGAAACTAGAGATTGATTATGCGCTGATAATCAATCACTGATGGAATTGCTGTCTTTGTCCTTGTATATTGATGACTGATTATTAAAGCGCTCACATAACAAATGTATAACTGGGATTTCAGTGTTTGTAGAAACTCGTGCAGATGAAATCTCTCCGCTCTGACAGCAACTTCATGAATGAGGAAATGAAACTGAGTCAGCTGGTTCAGGTGCAGCAGGAGGGGGAGGAGTCAGAGGGAACACCTGTTAAGTTCACAGTCTGTTACCACGGGAACTGACTCAGAGTTTAACTGTCTTTCCGGAACTGAAAATACTACTACTAATACTACTGCTACTAATACTAATTAACGGTAGTTAATAGTACTTTGTTTTGGTCATCATTCATAGTTTCTAAATCAGCTCAATCTCAAAATGCTCAAAATTATAATTAAATACACAACAATAAGATATTAAATCATATGGAAGGAACACAAAGGAGTAACCAAAGACGTGTAGGTTTGAACATTTTACTGGATGTTGTCACTTCCAGTCTCATTTCTTGACCTCGATGGGGGCACTCTGGATATTTTCTCATCTCATACTGTTTGTTTTTTCCTGCGTCACAGTGAGCGTTTCAGGGGAAATGATATTCACCTCTGTTATTGGACACATTTGTTTCAGTTTCTTCAGTCAGACTTTCTCATTAATGGTGCTCGTCTCTTCTGACACCCTCCATTTCACGCCGAGGCAAACGTGTTTCCTTACATGGAGAAATGGCAGTGACAGTTGCAGATGTTGACTGAGCATGAATCTGATTCGCTGGCCAGTGTACAGTTTTATTTTATGAATCAATGGATTTCAGGTAGATCTGTTGGATCAGCTGTTTCCTGTGTTTGTTTATGTTGCTGTTCTTCATCTCCATCACTCAGAGGAGGAAGGAGTTCTTCACTGAACTGTCAGACCTGCTGTCTCCCATAGGCACTGTGATGGAGCTGTCCTCCGCTTGCACCAGGAGGCCCAGCAGCCTGCAAACTGTAAGAGGAGGTTCAGGGAGGAGGAGGTGGAAATGAAGAAGAGGAGGAAGAGGAGAATAAGCTGTAAGGAGAACAGGGACCCTGAAGACAACCTGCAGAGGGAAAGGAGGCACCAGAGAGGGTGAGGAGGTCACAATCGATCACTGATCAATCAGTGCAGACTATAACAGTTCTCTGACTCCCTCCAGGGTTCACCAGACTGGCTCTGGTTTTAGGTCTGGTGGTGAGATCCAGTCCTGCAGACCAGAAGTCCGAGTGGCCCTGATCAGGAAGACCAGGATCCAAACTGGGGTCAAGACTTTGGTCCAGTTAAGAGAGTCAGATCCAATTCAGGCTCTGACTGATCCACAGCGGGACCAGAAATCAGCCCAGAACAGACGGGTCAGAACCCCCTCCAAGGTTTGTCACAGAGGCACCGGGTGCAGGTCCGCGTGACGTCCTTTAAGTCTGTGATGGTTCAGTGTTCAGGCCTTCAGACCATAGACATATATACGTAGACGCTGCATTGAGCGCTGACTCGTACGTCAGTGTCGCCACCATATTGGAGGAGGCAAAAGTGGCCGACATGACATGAGAGAGATGCTGCACTCTGGTGCTGCATGGAGTTTTTCGAACCATTTTACAGTCAAAACGTGATCACATGGGATCACCTTTCACAGGTAAGACTGAGGAATTGTTTTTGATCGTATTTGGCCATTCTAACATTTTGAAAACAGAATTATTTTTTTGTCCCTAAACGTTTCCCAGAGTATATTAGTGCATATTTGAATGTGTGAATGAACGCATTAACTGAAATAACTTTGTAGAAAGGCGCTTTATGAAGATCAGTCCATTCACTTGTATTAGTTCACAGCGCAGCTTTGCCTCCTCCAATATGGCGGACACACAGTTACGTCACATCAGCGGGCCAACCCAGTCAACGAGGCATCTACGTATACACGTCTATGCTTCAGACCCTGACCTTCTGTGAGGGGTCAGTCAGTTTGAGGACTTCCTCAGTCTGAGGTTACCCAGAGTTCATAGCACACAAGGTTACCATGGAAAAGGTAGACAAAGCGGTGCGAGAGGTTCTTATCATGAACTCAAACTAAAGTGAAAAATTACATCTACCAGAAACAAGAATATGTGCTCATAAAATGAAGGTTACAGGAGACGTCTGAATTCATGGCCTTCATGTGTTTGTTGTTATGGTTCTTTTTAAAAACTAAGATCAAAAAATAAACTGAAGCCGACTCAGTGTGGAAACTGATACTGAATGATAGAAAATGGAAACACAGCAGAAATTTTATATGATAATATAATGATTTTATATGAAGTCTGATGGCCCATCACTGTGAGTCATGGGGTGGCATTCTCTCCGCTCCTTTCATAAAAAAAGCATGATGATGATGATGATGATTAATTATTATTATTATTAAACATGCTTAAGTGTCTCCTTTGCTAAAGGAGGTAATAACAGAAGTGCTGAAGCTCTTTTCTTGGTATCTGGAGAATTGAAAGAACACTGTTAAAGAGACTGTTAGACCAGCTCGTTCTGATCCCAGGTCAGATCCAGGCCCAGTTCTGTGGGGAGGATTCCTGAGACCGGAACCAGAAGGAAGAGGAAGGTCCACCCATCTGCGTTCAGAGGGAGAGGTATGATCAATTGATTAATCACTGATAAAGTTAAAGTCTCTTGGTGGCTGAATCCAGCCGTCTTCTCTTTCTGTAGGTCAGCTGCGGCTGTCAGTCACTGTGGAGGTGGAACAGGTCATCATTCACAGTAAGTGATGCAGCAGCCAATCAGAGGAGAGCTTTAACAACCCACCAGTTAGTCAGTAATTAATGATGTACGGGTAAAAGTTTAGTTTCTGCCTGATGTGAGTCTAAAAATAGATTAAATGCAGTGTTGAGGCTTTGGTTATATCATCTACATGGAAGTTAAAATCACCCACTATAATTATTTTATCTGAACTGAGATCAGACAGAAACTCTGAGTAAGAGCCAGGTGGATGATAGATGACAACCAATAAAACAGGTTTTTGTGTTTTCCAGTTAGAGTGCATGAGGCTCAGAGTCAGGCTTTCAAATGAATTAAAACTCTGTCTGGGTCTTTGATTGATTGATGAGACAGAGGTGAAGATTGCTCCTCCTCCTCCTCTGCTTCGAGGATTCTGACAGATTCAAATGCAGTTTGTGTTTGCAAACATGAACAAATGGAACTTTGCAAAGAGAACCAGAATCGCATCACTGTCAGACGTCACACTGTGGGTGATGACAGGAAGAAGCTGCAGTAAATGGACTAGTTCTTATATAACACTTTCCTACTCTGTCTGAGCATTCAAAGCGCTTATACAACATGTTTACATTTACCCATTCACACAAGCACTTCCATGAGTATCTAAGCTAAGTGCTTTTATTATCTAACATTCACACACATTTATACTCCAACACGTGTGTTGGAGAGGAGCTGGGATACTGTGGCACGCAGCCCAGAGCAGCCAGGAATCGAACCGCTGACCTTCCAATCAGTAGGTGACCTGCTTTACCTCCTGAGCTACAGCCAGTTGATCTAATGTCATCATTTTATCAACCTGTCCTCTTCTTCCTGCAGTCCACGAGGCCAGAGGCCTGATGGGAAAATCCCAGAGGTCATGTGACTCCTATGTGAAGGTGAGGATGTGGTTTCAGGATGTTGATCAACACTTGCTGCTGCAACAGTCAGATATTTTGTGTGTGTGTGTGTGTGTGTATTCACAGCTGGCCCTGACCTCTGACTACAACCACAGGATCAGGATGAAAACTCAGACGGTCCTGGACAACAAGAACCCGAAATATGAGCGCCGCTTCACACTGTGAGTCACAAAAAGGTTTTTAATGAGGCAAACTTGTAGTTTTAGTGTTTGGCCTCTGGATGGCAACAGAGTTCAGCTCTGTTCTGAGAGTCTGCTGATGGAGTTCATATCCAGGGGGAGGGCTTTACTAGGAAATGGATCCTTTCAGGGGAAGTAAGTTCATGAAAAATATCCTGAGTTATGTTGTTTCCTGTCCAGACTTCTACCAGGAGAGAACTCACGTAGGTACAGGGAGAACATTTTAACTCCACCAGGGGTGGATTCCAACTCAGGGCCTTCCTGTTGGGGAGGCAATGGTGCTGACACTCTCTGTTTTGACTCCACATACTCAGACTGATATCAGACGCCCGTTTCGTTTCAGATGCATGTTTCTGTTTCACGTGAACTTGCTGTGTGGACTGATGTCAGGATTATTCACTTCAATTCAGTTTTATTTATATAGCACCAAATCCCAACAACAAGGAGCTCGAGGAGCTTTATGAGGTAACATCCCTACAGTAATACAGATAAAAACCCAACAGTGAAAACAACCCATGAGCAAGCGCTTGGCGAGAGTGGGAAGGAAAAACTCCCTTTCAACAGGAAGAAACCTCCAGGCTCAGGGAGGGACAGTCATCTGCTGAGACCGATTTCTGCTGAGGGGAGAGAGACAGGACAAAAGACATGAGGTCTTTAAGATAAGATGGGGCCTGATTATTCACGACCTTGTATGTAAGAAGAAGGGTTTTAAATTCTATTCTGGATTTAACAGGGAGCCAATGAAG
Source organism: Archocentrus centrarchus (assembly GCF_007364275.1). Lineage (NCBI taxonomy): Eukaryota > Metazoa > Chordata > Actinopteri > Cichliformes > Cichlidae > Archocentrus > Archocentrus centrarchus. The sequence goes on from NW_022060256.1 coordinate 6,256,741, forward strand.
AGAAGCCAATATGGGAGAAATCTGCTCTCTCTTTCTAGTCCCTGTCAGTACTCTAGCTGCAGCATTTTGGATCAGCTGAAGGCTTTTCAGGGATCTTTTAGGACAGCCTGATAATAATGAATTACAATAGTCCACCCTAGAAGTAATAAATGCATGAATTAGCTTTTCAGCATCACTCTGAGACAGTTTATACTTTTAGAGGTATTGCACAAATGCACGAAAGCAGTCCTACATATTTGTTTAATGTGTGTTTTAAATTACATATCCTGGTCAGAAATGACTCCAAGATTCCTCATAGTGTTATTCTTATTGAGCCATTGGGACACGATGAATCCAGAGTAAAATAACTGCAGTTTAACTAATTGATGCGCATCATCTGGTTTCATGGATAGATAAAGTTGGGTATCTTCTGCATAGCAATGAAAATGTATGCAGTGCTTTCTAATAATACTGCCTAAGGTGAGCTTGTATAGTTTAAATAGAATTGGTCCTAGCACAGAACCCTGTGGAACTCCATAATTAACCTTAGTGTGTGAAGAAGACTTCCCATTTACAAGAACAAATTGCAGTCTATTAGATTAATCAATCAACAAATCAAAAGAATTTGTCATTATACGTCAAGAAAAATGTGAATAAATTTGAATAACTATGATTCAAACCACTGCAGCGCAGTACCATTAATACCTATGGTATACTCTAATCTCTGTAAAAAAATATTATGGTTACCAGTATTGATCGCTACACTGAAGTCTAGCAGGATAAGCCCAGAGATGAGTCCACTGTTTTTTTTTTTTCATTTGACCAGAACTGTGCACAAAAATGCTAATCTGAGAGAAAATATGTCCTGTAACAGAATGAACTTCTACCTGACTTCCACAAATGTGTTTGAGACAAATAAATTTAAATAGTATATACAAGCTAAAAATCCTTATACTCAGTCCATCCACATATAAACTGTGTGTGCATGCAACCACTACATTAACCACTACACTAAGCATAGATAAAACTGATGTAATTGTTATTAGCCATGATGCTACTAACCCACTGACATCTGCACGTCTGAGCTCCTCATCTTTGAAGTTTGGCCATTGTTGTAAAATCCTCGGTGTCACTTCCGGCAGCCACCTCAGCCTGAATCAAGGTCCAGTCTTGTTTTCTGCAGCTTTGGAGACTTAGTAAGATCAGCTCGGGTTTATTCAGAGGTCTGGTCCAACAACCTGCAGCCAGACTAAAAGAGAACGCATCATTCCTACTTTAGCTTCTCATCGTCAGTACTTTTAAGGCCCGCTCTGGACTCACACTGAAGTACATTCTTTAGTCCTCACTTTAATCTCCGTGTGCCGCCAGTATTCTTACATATGATGCTGTTTCACCTTTTGTCTTTTTAATGTTTTATTGCTATTTGTTTCCTGTCTTGTCAGTGAAGCACTTTGTAACTTTAAAAAAAGTCTGTTATTATTAATATTATCCCACAGAGTATGAAGATCCTGATCAAAAGGGTTAAAATTTGACGAATCTTCACCTGCCTCATTTCCTAGAATCCCTTTTCTTCTTTTTACCTGATGAGCAAGATATGTAAAGTAGATCATTTTAAATGGTCGGGGAGCTTGTACCATTCAGTATTAGATTTAAATGAAAAGCAGGGTCATGCAAATGTGAAGCTTCTCCTAGGAACGGACCTCTGATCCCGAGCAGCTCGAAACTCATCTGTTTACAGCAAAGTTGGACAAATCGTTCAGCGGTGGAGGTGCAGCACTGTAACCCACAGGTGCTGGTCATAAAATTAGAATATCATAAAAAAGTTGATTTATTTCAGTAATTCTATTAAAAAAGTAAAACTTGTATATTATATTCATTCATTACACACAGACTGAGATATTTCAAATGTTTATTTTAATTTTGATGATTATAACTGACAGCTAATGAAAAGCCCAAATTCAGTATCTCAGAAAATCAGAATATTGTGAAGAGGTTCAATATTGAAGACACCTGGTGCCACACTCTGATCAGCTAATTAACTCCAAACACCTGCAAAGGCCTTTAAATGGTCTCTCAGTCTAGTTCTGTAGGCTACACAATCATGGGGAAGACTGCTGACTTGACAGTTGACCAAAAGACGACCTTTGACACCTCGCACAAGGAGGGCAAGACACCAAAGGTCATTAGTAAAGAGGCTGCTGTTCACAGAGCTCTGTGTCCAAGCACATTAATAGAGAGGCGAAGGGAAGGAAAAGATGTGGTAGAAAAAGTGTACAACAATAGAGATAACTGCACACTGGAGAGGACTGTGGAACAAACCCATTCAAAAATGTGGGGAGATTCACAAAGAGTGGACTGCAGCTGGAGTCAGTGCTTCAAGAACCACCACACACAGACGTATGCAGACATGGTTTCAGCTGTTGCAGTCCTCGTGTCGAGCCACTCTTGAACAAGAGACGGCGTCAGAAGCGTCTCGCCTGGACTAAAGACTAAAAGGACCGGACTGCTGCTGAGTGCTCCACAGTTATGTTCTCTGACCAAAGTCAATGTTGCATTTCCTTTGGAAATCAAGGTCCCAGAGTCTGGAGGAAGAGAGGAGAGGCACAGAATCCATGCTGGCTGAGGTCCAGTGTAAAGTTTCCACAGTCAGTGATGGTTTGGGGTGCCGTGTCATCTGCTGCTGTTGGTCCACTGTGTTTTCTGAGGTCCGAGGTCAACACGGCCGTCTACCAGGAAGTTTTAGAGCACTTCATGCTTCCTGCTGCTGACCAACTTTATGGAGATGCAGATTTCATTTTCCAACAGGACTTGGCACCTGCACACAGTGCCAAAGCTACCAGTACCTGCTTTAAGGACCATGGTATCCCTGTTCTTCATTGGCCAGCAAACTCCCCTGACCTTTAACCCCATAGAAAATCTGTGGGCTATTGTGAAGAGGAAGATGTGATACGCCAGACCCAACAATTCAGAAGAGCTGAAGGCCACTATCAGAGCAACCTGGGCTCTCATAACACCTGAGCAGTGCCACAGACTGATGGACTCCACGCCACGCCGCATTACTGCAGTAATCCAGGCAAAAGGAGCCCCAACTAAGTACTGAGTGCAGTACATGCTCATACTTTTCATGCTCATACTTTTCAGTTGGCCAACATTTCTAAAAATCCTTTCTTTGTATTGGTCTTAAGTAATATTCTAATTTTCTGAGATACTGAATTTGGGGTTTTCATTAGTTGTCAGTTATAATCATCAAAATTAAAACAAACATTTGAAATATATCAGCCTGTGTGTAATGAATGAATATAATATACAAGTTTCAATTTTTGAATGGAATTACTGAAATAAATCAACTTTTTCATGATACTCTAATTTTATGACCAGCACCTGTATATAGTTGATGTACTATAAAGACCAAAGCTGCGTTCATCAGTTCACATCTTGCTTCCTGTCCTGTTAAGAACCTGCAGGGGGCCACACTAAATGTGTGACAGAAGCGATGGCCTCAGGTTTAACACATTGTTTACACTATTTATGTTTTCATTGTGTTCATGGTGTTTGTGCATCACAGGTGTGTCGGGGATGAGCTCCTCCTGAGCAGGTTGTTGGTTTCAGTGTTCAGACGACAAGCTGACAGCAGGTTAGTGGTGACATCGATCGATCAGTTATCAATGAACGCTCACATGTGTGTCTGTTTACATGGAGGAGTCCAGAGGTTCATAAAACTCTCACTTCTGATCATTGCATTGATTTGAAATCTGTTCTCTTCAGACTGAACACCCACTCTGTCTCCTCAGGTGTAGCCGGCTGATTGGCTGTATGAGCTTCGGGATTGGCTCTCTCATCTCATCCTGTGAGGTTAGTTTAAACCAGTCACAGCAGAGAATCTTTCACTGATCGTTTGTACGCTTTCTAACCAACTGGCCCCGCCTTCTCTGTGATGGCAGCCCCTCACTGGTTGGTTCTACCTTTTGGGGGAGGAGTATGGGCGGAGCAAATACCTGAGAGTAACGTCACAGGGAAGGGGACCAGTGAGAAGATGTGAGGAGGTGCCAGTGGAGATGAGAGGTGAGGATTGGCTCCTTCTTGGTCATGTGACCATTTGACGTGTGAATCACGCAGATCTACTCGAGTAGAGTCCAAGAATAAAAACTTGGAGCTGAAACAAACAGATCACCTTTGAAGTCGATTTCTCAAATTTCAGGCAAGTTGTTTTTTTTTTTTTTTCTTTCATTGCGATTATATACTGTTACCATGGTTACAGACTGAGCATGCTCAGTAAACCCAATGCTGCTGACTGAACTGAATAAAAAGATGACATGTTAAGATGACACAATGTCCAGAAGGTCAGAAGGTCAGTGGGAGGAGCTTCACAGCGGAAAACTGTCTGATTTCATTGTGCTTTATTAACATCAGTATCTTTAACATCATTGATGAATTTCTGAAGGTCACAGTTCTGACGGGCTGACGTTATGTTAATGGTTAATATGTCCATCCATCATGTTCTTAAATTAATTTCTAACATGGTGCAAACAGGCCAAAGGTCAAAGTTCACTGTGATTGGAGGAAAAGCGCTGCAGACACCAGGTCTGAGATGATATAATTGGCTGTTTTTGGCTACTTCTGATTTTACCTTAAACTCTTTACCTTTCCTGTTTGGTATCATTGTTTTCACCACAATACTATCATTTGGACGTGCTGCTGCATCCATTGACCCCAGAGGACCTTTCTATAAATTTATTTTTAGGCCATACCCTAAGCTTGGTTCTGTGTGAGGTCAAAGGGAGTTCTTCCTTTCCACCAAGTTCTGCTCACAGGGATCACCTGAGGGTGGGGATTTCTCTGATATTATTTCTCTGATAATGCTCTAACAGGGCAGGCATGATGGCCTGTCTGATTCAAGAGGTCAAAGGTCAGCTTTCCTGCATCATTCTTCAGCTCTGTAATTCAGGAACAGGGGAGCGGATTGGGAGCTCGTCGTCGGAGATTAGATGGTCCATTAAAGTCTCGGCGACCCGACCGTGGCGGCATGAACTCTACGTGAATGTTCTGTGGCGACGGCACCGTGAGCGGCTGCTGCTGTGACCTGTTCGTCCATATGTGGATCCATACGTTCATCTATTTATAGAGGACTGGGAGAGAGAGGGGCGAGTGAGCAGATATAGATTAAAAGTGACTCCTGCTCTCTCACTCACCCCCCAGGGGTCCACATGGTTACCATGGTAATGACAAGCAGCCCGTTAACCATGTGACCCTCACAATACCTCTATGCTTATGTCCCTCAGCCCTCTCTCTCGCTCTCTCTCTCGCTCTGACATCACACTGAGAGCTGACACTGGTTCGCCTGGCTGAGCAGAGCGAGCACAGGACCACAGAAGAAGAAGCTTCAGTTTGTCTGCAGTTCACTGGAGCAGCTGTTTGTTCTTCACCCCACTAAGTGTGTCTGTTCTGTGTCACATGAAGCGTTTTGTATGTCTGGAGTTGAAATCCTGCAGTGTGGACCATCATCATCATCATCATCATCCTGTTCCTGGTTTCTGAGCCTCCTGTGTTTGTCTTTGTTTATTTCTCCCGTTTCCTGTTTGTTTTCTGGGTGTATCGTTTACCTGAGTTCTACCTGAAGGCCTTGAGTGACTTTGTGTGGAACAAAAACTGACTTTTGTCTCTGCTGGTCACAGAACTCTTATCTGATCCTGGACGTTTTCAGTATGTTCTGGAAGAATACAGCCTGGTCTTGGGATGATGCAGCAGGTGATGATGACAATGATGATGGTGGTTATCTGCTTGCAGCAGACCTTCGAAGGACTCCGGACTCAACCCCAGATTCTGACCTGAACCGTGACATTGATGTCGCCTCCACCAGCGTTTCCACAGCCATCCTGACAAAGTCCACCTCTACCACTAGCACCACTGCTCCAAAAGACCTGACCACCAGCCTTGACCCTGCCAAGGCCAGCTACAGCGGCTATGTCTCCACACTGTACACTAACACCAACCAGCACCACGCGAGCAGAGATGGCAGCTGTGCCCAACAAATGACGGTGAGTCAGTGTACACGCTCGTGCCACAAAGCATGTAGTAGGAGGACTGATGGCTGATGTTTCGTGTGTCTGCAGAGACCTGATGTTTCAAACTGTCAGTCTTTATTTAAAGTTTCCACATTGCCTTCTGTTTCCTGAATGTTTGATAAACTGTGAGTATACCAGGACTGTGGGCAGAAGTCAGAGTATTTAGTTTTTGGTTAGGGTGAACAAAAAATATGTAACACAACTGGAAGGTGAAGAACCAGAAGTTGGTTTGTTACTGAAGATTAAAGCTAACGCTACTCAGATTTATCACAGATCTACAACATCTGAAAATAAGTAGAAACCTCCAGAGAAGCTGCAGTTCCTCTGCAGTCCAGCAGAGGCACCACAGTGAGCCAGTCCTCATAGACTCCCATGTTAAACCTTTCCAGCAGAAATAAACATGTTTACAGCCTGATACAGAAACTCCTTTGGTCTCTGTAGCTAATTTCCACCTTCATAGCAGCTGTACGTGGGGAGGATGTTTCTTTAACTCACCTGTTTAAATAAAGTTTGCATTATTAGGGGCGTGACCTCTCTGACTGACACATGGATGTCACAGGCAGCTGTAGTTGCTAGCTGTCTGCTCGGCTTCACCTCAGCTAACTGGAGTCCCCAAACTGGACCTCTGGATCATGTTTGTGCTGTTGGAGCCTTTTTAATACAATTATCTGACCAATAATATGACTGCTGTGCGCTTCATTGGACTAACAGACCACCCAGGAAGGAGGAGCCCCAGGTTTGCTGAGTGAAAAACTAAGATTTTATCTGGCTGTTACTCACACTGATTAGCAGGTATCTGTGATTGTGTGATGCTCCCATACAGTCTGTGTATGCAGCTAGCATTAGCTAACACCTTAGCACTCTGCCCTCTCATCCAAAAAATGGTCACTTTCTGAAACAAAACCCAACATACTCATAGCCATAAAAGCTTAAAGCTTTGATTTGACTTCACTAACCAGCGGGTGATGTCCTGGTGTCCATTATATCCAGCCTGTGTGGGAAACCAGTTCCTCATGAACTGTCTTCTGCTAGGAAGAGAGGAGTGACTGATGCTGACAGTGAGAGTGTGGTTATTCTGAGCCTCGTCCTCGGTGTCCTGTTTTCTCTGACCGTCAGTAAGCTGCTTGGAGGCTCTTCATGTGTTTTACTGTTTTTCTGTAAAGACTCATCAAACATTCACATGTGATGAATTATAGAGTGAAGCTGCTTCTGTAGTTCACGCAGCGCTGAGACGACCTGTTCTCTGACCCCGACCTCAGCATGAATAAAAACATACTCAAGGGGAAATAGAGAAAACCAGAAAAATAAAGTCCAAGAGTGGGCTCAGTCATGTCCCCCTTTAGTGTTCATTGATAGCCCAAACAGAAGAGATCTGCACCAGTCTGCTAGATGCTTGTAGGTGTTGGAGGACAGCTGGGACATTTTGTTTTTTTCTTCAGATCTTCAGAGGACTCAGGCCCAGTTTCAGGGTTCAGGAGCCTGGGAAAAAAAAGCATTACTGAGTCACAGTCTTCACAAACAGTGTGTGTGTGTGTGTGTGTGTGTGTGTGTGTGTGTGTGTGTGTGTGTGTGTGTGTGTGTGTGTGTCGGTTTTCAGGAAGTGTGTGCGTGTTATCGTGGCGACACATCCACTGTTTTTGTGTGTCTGTGTGTGTGAGTTTCCTGCTATTATTCAGTGCACTGGTTCCCACACACACACATCCAGTCCACCTCCGCACCTCCACTACACTGCTCACACGGGTTCACCTGGACCAGCAGACTGGAGTTTAGACCCTGTGAAGTCTGGTCCTGGTCCTGGTTTTGGATCAGTTCTGTAGAGGATCACATGCTGGATCTGTAGGATTTGAACCCTGATCTGCTGCCATGCACACCATCCACCGTCTGTGTCGCATCTGCATTGGGCAGAACCTCCCTCAGGTCTGACGCTCTGATTATTGATTACATTGATCAGTCATTATCTCTGTGCTTATTGATTAGATTGATTAGGACATGTAGAGCATCGCAGAACTGTTGCAGCAGCTGTGAGACAAGAACTTTATCAGGTTTATGAATCTCGATCAGCAGAATTCCCTCCTCAGTGTGTTTTAGTCCACAGGTTTGTTTCTGTCTTTTTAAAGGAGTGTGACTGATAATCAATCAATACATCAACACAAATCTCAGAGTTCACAACAAAAGCAGCAGGATGCAAACAATTTGTCTGATTGGCTGTGGAGTGTGATGTCACCACTGGCTGTGTCATTTCTTGAGAACCTAAACTGTGTGTGTGTGTGTGTGTGTGTGTGTTGTTTAAATTCACCACTTAAACTAGTTCATGGTCTCAGTTGGTGGTTTCAAGTCTCAGTGAATAAAACAGGAAGTTCATTTTGGAAGTGATGATCCTGTTAGAGTCATGAAGGAGCAGGAAGCAGGGGAGGATTTAGGGCGGGGCTACTGCTGAAATTATAACTGAGTGTTTCTGAGTCAGACTCAGTTTGAAAACACAGAAAAGGTGTTGGAGAAAAAGCAGATCAGAATCGCAACTGCTTGTAATAAGTTCATGTAAACAGTGGGCTAATTTAATTTACAGTACCAGTCAAAAGTTTGGACACAGTACTGTATTTAAACCAAAAAATTCAGATTTGCTTCACAGTAACAACAACCTAAAACAAATACCAAAAGATCACACTACACTACACAATAAACTAAAATGGTCAATCAGTGAATCCATGAGATTAAAAAAAAACCAAGTACAGACAGAGTTGTTTGTGATGATTCATTTAAATGTAATCACTTATAAAACGAGTAATTTATAGGTGGAGTGTAGGAAGTGAAAGCAGTTTGTTCATTACAAACCTGTAGAGCTCACTGTGATAATTGGTCCTTAGGGCCTGTAACACATGGTTGTCATATCTCGCAGATGGCAACATCAGAGGATGTGATAAATACTGAAATCATTGTTGGTAACAAAACTGAATCATAAAAGTATGTGAGACATTTCCCAAGAAATCAAAGTCTGATTTCTGTAATGAAACCAAGCATGTCTTCTAGTTATTAACATGAGCGACTGTATAATACTCCAATGAAAGTTTATCTTCTAATCCCAGGCCAGTTATTTATTATATAACAGTGGAAATATGACAGTGTACCCATGACCTCTGACCGCAGAGAACAACATAAACTGAGTTTTATCTGCTTTCACTTTGAGCTCATTAAGAAGAGCTTGGATAACATTAAAAAAAACAAAACAGTGTATCATCTGCATAGAAAAGCGTAATCAGCTAAAATAGAAGTTATTACTATAACATGCAAGAAGTGGGCATAGAACTGAACACTGTGGGGTGCTGTTTTTTTTTTATGGATGAAAACTTTGAATGAAGATAAAGATCACTCCTTGATCACCATTTTGTAAATATACAGTTATTTATTCAAGTCTTTCCATAGAGAGTTAAAGGAGTAGTCCAACATTTTGATGTTTATCATGGTCCCATGTTGGACTGCTCTTTGTGACTGGATAACATGGTCACATGACCAGCAGCGTGAGCACCCAAACCTGTCTTCCTAAGCCAATCAAAAGTCAGAAAACTAATAGTTCCTTTTGTTCAGCTTTATCCAAAGCACACTCTCTGCTGAACCACCTATAAATTATATTTACAGTATTCACTTATTGTGTCTTTCAGGATTTGCTAGCTTAGCGTAGCTATCAGCTCTCAGCCAAGTCACCAACAGCATGGCTTCTTCTCCTGTCCTTCCCACACTTTCCTGCTCAGTGTTTCAGATGTCTATTTACTCCTTGGCCTCCTTTAGCAGCAACAGTACTTGTAACAAATGTAGCTTGTTTGTAGCTTTGTTACACCACCAACCCAATGTTCATGTTTAAATAGTTTTTCTCCACTCTGCGACACACCCGCCAACAAGAGTCTGGTTATTGGCAGGTCTGTTATAGAAACCTGAAGCTAGCGACACCAGCAAGCATAGCTGACTGTCTTCCAGGGGCCAGAGCAGGCGACATTGAGATAGCTATGTGCGGATTCTATTCATTGATTATAGCTCCCCCTGCAACACCATCTACCCCCACAAACTCACCACTAACCTGGTTCTCCTGGGCCACAACACACACCTGAGCAGCTGGGTTCTGGACTTCCTCACCAGCAGACCACAGACTGTGCGCATGGAGGGGTGGGTCTCCTCCAGCATCACCCTGAGCACTGGCGCACCACGGGACTGTGTGTTGAGCAACTTCCTCATCTCCCTCTACACACAGGACTGCAAACCTACCCACGAAACCAAAACCATCATAAAGTTTGCAGATGAAGCCATCATGATAGGCAGGATTACGTCCAGCAGTGAGGCTGCCTACAGAACAGAGGTCGAGAACCTAGAGAACTGCAGCTGAGAGAACATCCTGATCCTCAATGCAGCAAAGACAAAGAAGCTGATCCTGGACTTCAGGAGACTGAGACCCCTTGTCCATCGCCCCATCATCATCAGTGGCGAGAGAGTGGAGGTGGTGCAGTACCTCGGGGTCAACATCAGCCATGACATGACCTGGACTCTCAACACCACAGCGACAGCCAAGAAAGGTCTCCAGAGGCTTCACTTTCTGAGGTGCTTGAAGAGAGTGCAACCCAACAGACAATCTCCTTGCACATCCACTGCACCACTGAAGGATAGTTCCAACAAATTTTCATTGTATTGTGCAAAGACAACAAAGATATTGTATCTTATTTACTCTGAAACTGCTGGCTAAGTCTAAGCGTAAATTTGGTAAAATAATAATTCATATCGACAGTAATGACACCCGGTTAAGCCAATCGGGGGTCAGTAAAATTAATATTGAGTCTGTGTAATTTTGCAAAAACAATGTCGGACTCTGTAGTTTTCTCTGGGCCCCTCCCCAATCAGACCAGGAGCGACATGTTTAGCTGCATGTTCTCCTTGAATCGCTGGCTGTCTGAGTGGTGTCCAAAAATCAATGTGGGCTTTATGGATAATTGGAAAACTTTCTGGGGAAAACCCGGTCTTGTCAAGAGAGACAGCATCCATCCCACTTCAGCAGCTCTCATTTCTAGAAATCTGGCCAAATGTATTTAACGCCCAAAACGTGGCTATCAATTTGAGACCAGGAAGCAGAGCTGCAGTCTTACACGCCTCTCTGCAGCTTCTCTCCTCCTGCCATCCCCCCCAAAACCCCATCCCCACAGAGTTGGTGCCTGCTCCCATACCACCAAAAAACAAAAAATCAAAAAATTATTGAAGCATAAAGATTCACAAAGAAAAACCAGCATCTTCCAAACCAGCATATAGCATCTTCAACTGCACAAAAGAGTAAAACAGTTAAATGTCCCTATTAGCAAATGATTTGGTGATTGGATAACATGTTGATTTATTCTGCCTTACAGAAACCTGGTTACAGCAGGATGAATATCTTAGTGTGACTCGGGGGTGTTGATTAATTTTAACTGTCAGAATGCTCAACGTACAGGCCTGAAGAGGAGTAGCAGCAGTCTTCCACTTTAGCTGATTAATTAACCAAAGACCCAGGCAGAGTTTTAATTTGTAAGCCTGACTCTTGTCCACTCTAACTGGAAAACTCACACAGTTTTATTTGTTATTATCTATCGTCCACCTGGTCCTTACTCAGAGTTTCTGTCTGATTTCTCAGACTTTTTATCTGATTTAGTGCTCAGTTCAGATAAAATAATTATAGTGGGTGATTTTAATGTCCATGTAGATGCTGAAAATGACAGCCTCAACACTGCATTTAATCTATTATTAGACTCAGTAGGCTTCTGTCAAAATGTAAATGAGCCCACCCACCACTTCAATCATACTCTGGATCTTGTCCTGACATATGGCATAGAAACTGAAGACTTAACAGTATTCCCTGAAAGCCCCCTCCTGTCTGATCATTTCTAAATAACATTTAAAGTTACATTAATGGATTACACAGCAGTGGGTAATAAGTTTTACTACAGTAGAAGTCTTTCTGGAAGTGCTGTAACTAAGTTTAAGATATAATTCCTCCATTATTATGCTCTTCAGTGCCAACACAGTGCAGAGCAGCTACCTAATCTCTGCTCCTGACTCCGTGGTATAACTCATAAACACACAGTGTAAAGCAGATAACTCGTGAGATCAGCCCCAGATTACTTTTCAGCACTGTAGCCAGGCTGACAAAGAGTTCAAACAGCTCTGGTGAACCGAGTATTCCTTTAACCTTAACTAGTAATGACTTCATGAATTTCTTCACAAATAAAATTGTAACCATCTCACAGACATATCTTTGTGTGTAGCTACTTTCAATACTGCTAATTGTTTAGACTCTTTCTCTCTGAGCTGATCTTTCTGAATAAAGTTTAATAGTTACTTCCTCCAAACCATCAATGTGTCTATTAGACCACATTCCTACTAGACTGCTCAAAGAAGTCCTACCATTAATTAATACTTTGATCTTAAATATGATCAATCTATCTTTATTAATTGGCTACTATCACATGCCTTTAAGGTGGCAGTAATTAAACCATTACTTCATCACTTGACCCAGCTGTCTTAGCTAATTATAGGCCAATCTCCAACCTTCCTTTTCTCTCAAAGATTCTTGAAAGAGTAGTTGTAAAACAGCTCACTGATCATCTGCAGAGGAACGGTTTATTTGAAGAGTTTCAGTCAGGTTTCAGAATTCATCACAGTACAGAAACAGCATTAGTGAAGGTTACAAATGATCTTCTTACAGCCTCTGACAGTGGACTCATCTCTGTTCTTGTCCTGTTGGACCTCAGTGCAGCTTTTGATACTGTTGACCATAACATTTTATTACAGAGTATTAAAGGTACTGCACTGCAGTGGTTTGAATCATATTAATCTAATAAACTCCAATTTGTTGATGTAAATGGGGAGTCTTCTTCACACACTAAGGTTAATTATGGAGTTCCACAGGGTTCTGTGCTAGGACCAATTTTATTTACTGTACATGCTTCCCTTAGGCAGTATTATTAGAAAGCACTGTCTAGCTTTATCTATCCATGAAGCCAGATGACACACATCAATTAAAGACATAAAAACCTGTATGACCCCTAATTTCCTGCTTCTAAATTTAGATGAAACTGAGGATATTGTACTCAGCCCCACAAATCTTGGAAACATCTTCTTGGAGTCATTTTTGACCAGGATATTTCCTTCAATGCACATATTAAACAAATTTGTAGGACCGTTTTTGTGCATTTGTGCAGTATTTCTAAAATTAGAAACATCCTGTCTCGCTTATTCAAACTTTTGACTGGTACTGTAATTCATTATTATCAGGCTGTCCTAAAAGCTCCCTGAAAAGCCTTCAGCTGATCCAAAATGCTGCAGCTAGAGTACTGACAGGGACTAGAAAGAGAGAGCAGATTTCTCCCATATTGGCTTCTCTTCATTGGCTCCCTGTTAAATCTAGAATAGAATTTAAAATCCTTCTCCTCACCTACAAGGTCTTGAATAATCAGGCCCCATCTTATCTCAAAGACCTCATAGTACCATATCACCCCAACAGAGCACTTCGCTCTCAGACTGCTGGCTTACTTGTGGTTCCTAGGATACTTAAGAGTAGAATGGGAGGCAGAGCCTTCAGCTTTCAGGCCCCTCTTCTGTGGAACCAGCTCCCAGCTTGGATTCAGGAGACAGACACCCGCTCTATTTTTAAGATTAGGCTTAAAACTTTCCTTTTTGATCAATCTTTTTTTTTTTTTCCTGCTCTCGGTGGAGACAGACACATTTTTCTCTTCTCCCCAGCCTTCCCTATCTACCACTGCTTTCTCCAGGCTTTAAATGTGCTGCTGCTTTGCTGAGGTGTTTTTTTGGAACCTCGTAAGGTGTTCATAATGAACACAATACGAGATGATTTTTTTTTTTAACCTACCTATCCCAGTGTATCTCTTTCTGTTTTCCTCCTAAAGGTAGCGCCGGCAAAACGGCTGCACGACCTCAGACGCCTGCCCCCCCCCCCCCGTTTGTTTCTGTGTTTGTATTTCGCTTGGATGGCTGTTCTGGAACGCAAATTTCGTTATATGTTTACATATAATGACAATAAAGTCTTCTTGAATCTTGAATCTATAGTTAGGGCTGGATCAGGTGATCCTGAACCACCCCTTAGTTATGCTGAATTAGGCCTAGGCTGCTGGGGGGTTCCCATGAGTGTTTGTTTTCATTCACCTCTTTTCACTCTGTTTATATCCCACTCTGCATTTAATCATTATTATTAATCTCTAGCTCTCTTCCACAGTGTGTCCTTTGTTCTGTCTTTCTCCCCTCAGCCCCAACAGCAGATGACTGCCCCTCCCAGAGGTTTCTTCCTGTTAAAAGGGAATTTTTCCTTCCCACTGTCACCAAGTGCTTGCTCATGGGGAGTTGTTTTGATTGTTGCATTTTTCTTTGTAATTATTGTAGGGTCTTTACCTTACAATATAAAGCACCTTGATGCGACTGTTGTGATTTGGCGTTATATATAAATCAAATTGAATTAAAAATAAATTTTTGAAATTAAAGCATTCAAACACAGAAGCTTGGCTCTTGATTCAAAGTGGAAACCTTTTAGGTTTTTACTCCACCAGCTTCTCTAGCCTCCTCTGATCTCTGTATTCCCAGCTTAGCTCAGTGTGAGGAGGCAGGTGGAAACTGTGCATTGAGGAAAACACAAAGCTGTGTTCAAGTCCTTCTCAGCTTCCTGATCCTGGTTATTCCACTTCCTGTTCGGCCTGAAGACTCCGCAGGGGCAGGAAGATAGACGAGGAGCAGGACCATAGAAGTGGAGCTGGTCTGTGAGAGCAGGAGCTCAACCTGCAGAGAAACACTGTTTGCATACCTTCACCCTGGTGCTGTGTCCTCAGGAGCAGAAGGCACCCCTGCAGGAGTTTTAATATCAGCCTGTCAGTCTGAACTCAGGGACATTAAACTTCTATTGTGGTTAGGAAACTCTCAGGACGAGTCGACCTTTCCTCGCGCCTTGGCTGTTTACACAGCCATGGAAACCGCGCAGACCCCAACGGGCCTCGGTCAACAAGAGCGAGGAGCAGCAGTCCTCACATGGTGTCCCCTGCAGGCTGTAAGCATTACAGCAGGGAAACTTTATTTAAACAGGACAAAAAAATTTCCGGTCAGAAGTTGGAGAAAACAAACCTGACCTGAGAGCAGTTTTCTGTCCTAACAGGAGAAGTTTACTAAAAGAAACTTTACAATGATAACAGCAGCAGAGTGACAGTTAATGAGCAGATTTCCTGAAACAGAAGCCGGTAACTGCTCAGTACAGCACCAAGAGCACACGTTTAAAGGATAAAGAGTCACAGAGTCTGAGACAAAATCAAGTTCACTGCAGTTCCACAAACTGCACCTGGTTTACCTTCAGATCTTATATTTAAATGAACCTCAGGTGGAGACTCTACAGGTGACAGGGGAATAATTTTAACAGTTTATTTGTGACGCTGACCTCAGCACATCTTAGTCTCTAAATATTCAAAAAATTTCAAACTTTTCTAGAACAGAAATGTGAACATTAGATTTAAAAATCCTCATTGATCCAAAAAATACTAAAACAGTCTGAAAAAATATCATAAAGGGCATTTTCTGCCGTGATCTTTGTGTTCCCTAAATGAGACTGAATGATTCATGCAGCTGGAACATTTGATCTTCAGCAGCTCTGTGAAAATTAACATTTCAAGCACGTTTAGGGAAAATTAAATCTCCTGTCTCAGAATCTGGGATGTGAGGCAGGAAGCAGACCTGCTCCACCTCTGAGCGGACAGAGTCTGAACCAGCTGAACCAAAACTGACCCCAGGTGTGTTCTCACTGTCCTGCAGGTGAGCATTGCTCGGGGAAAAGATGGATTTGGTTTCACCATCTGCTCCGACTGCCCAGTCAGGGTCCAGGCAGTAGATGCAGGTGAGAAACACAATCACATGATGACCGTACAACATCCTTTTCACTCGTGGATCATAAACACCTGTAACATCTGACTCTGCTCTCTGCTCATAGGTGGTCCGGCTCAACAGTCTGGACTCCGTCAGGGAGACTCCGTCCTGCAACTCAATGGCCTTCCTGTAGAGACCTGGAAGTGTGTTGACCTTGCACACGCCATCAGGTAACCCCACCCCTCCGAGTCTGACCTTACCTGTTCAGGTAACCCCACCCCTCTGAATCTGAAATGTTCTTACCTGCTCAGGTAACCCCGCCCCTGCAGTTTGATGGTCTGGCCTTGTGTGAATTCTAACAGTGGCATGTCTCCTCAGGAGCTGTCAGTCTCAGATCGTGCTGGTGGTGTGGAGAGGTTTACCTGAGGTCCGGTCAGCATGTGAAGCTATGCTCCGCCCACACACACACAACACGGTGAGTTCTGACACGTGGAGAACATTTGAATACTCAGTGTCTCTGAGGAAGGTTCCTCACTGAGAGAAGTGACCCAGAAGTATCTACAGCCATAATCGAAGCTGTTCGAATCCAAGGAAAGGAGCTTCAGTGCTGTCTTCATTACCTACTTAAGCAGAGGAGACACTGGAGCATCCTTTATGAAAGGAGTGGAGAAAATGCTGTCCCATAATGCATAGCAATGCACCATCTGAGCATTCATGAAAACATAAACATCACTGACAAAGCAGCGCACGTTGTGTACATGTTAACCAACAGTGTGTTTTCCACTTCCATAAAAATCACAGCTGAACTCTGAACATCACACAGCTGGAAGAACATGTGCTTCCTGCTCAGGTGTTCATGAAGAGCACAGATTCATATGAACTCTCCAAATCCAGATTATGATCTATATGAACTGATCAGAGTGTCTTTTAGGGTCTGTGTGGTAGTGTGTGTCATCCTGTCTGTAAACCTGATAGCTTGAATGAATTCTGCTAAGATTTTGTAGGGGTCAGAGGTCATATTACCAATCTGTAAAATAACATATTGTCTTACATCCACCAAGGACTCCAAAGACAACTTCATGCTTTATTGGTCCAAAACTGACAAAAAAAAACCTTATAACTCAAAAACTATGATTCTTACAAGTGTGATGTATCAGCATATAGAAAGTACAAAGATTTAAAATGTGTCTCATTTGACCTCTGACCTCGCCCTCAAGGTCAACAGATTGATCTGAAGGTCACAGTTTAAAACCATGTATCAAAATTGTCCTGTCCCTGGTTCTGCTGGAGGTTTCTTCCTGTTAAAAGGGAGTTTTTCCTTCCCACTGTCACCAAGTGCTGCTCACAGGGGGTCGTTCTCACTGTTGGGTTTTCTCTGTATTGTTGGAGGGTCTTTACCTTACAATATAAAGCACCTTGAGGCAACTGTTTATTGTGATTTGGTGCTATATAAATAAAATTGAATTGAATTGAATTAAATGTCAGATGATAGTTTACATCCTAATCTCATGTCACATTTGACCTCTGACCTTACCTTTACATTTCACATCTGCCTTTCTTTGAAGTTATATCTTTTAAGAAAGTATTGTTAAGAGAAAGAATTAATCCACATAAATAAAAGATGATAAATAATTCTCCTCAAAAAGATGTTGCGTGCATTAAAATGGGTTCAACAGGGTGAATAACAAAATCCTGCACTTTTAAAAAGAACAAAGAAAATTAAATCTGCAGAATCCAATCATGTTCCTGTCAAATGAGTCCTGCCTCTGGGGGGCGCTGTCTCTGGGAAGGTGCTGCCTCGGTGGAAGTTCGTGCTCTGAGTGCTGCTTGTTCCGTTTGCATCTGTAATGTCTGCTGTTGTTTTGCAGCCTTTAGGATTCTCATGGATTCATGTTTACGTCACTGTGCTTCTCTTTTCCTGAGTCCTTATAAGTTCTCCTTCATTCCTTTCCTTGACCTCATGATATTTTCCACTGAGGTCAAGGGAAAGTGGTTAGGAAAAGGAGTTAGGAGGTAATTTTTCTGGACTGTTCAGATGTACCCCTGGACTCAGGGTTAGGCTGCACACCTGGGCCAGAACCAGAACAAAGAACCAGAACCAGCAATAATGCTAACTGTTCTTAGGCTAAGCTAATGCCAAGCTAATCTTCCTCTGTCTCCTAGACAACAGGCAGGAAGCTGTTATCTCACCCCACCCACAGCAAACATGGCCGCAAATGGGGTCAGGGGTCAGGAGTCCGGTCCAGTTTGGGAGCTCTAGGTTCTCTATGGAGGGACAGGAAGGAGGACCGGGAGGAAGAGGAGGAGGACGAGGAAGACCAGGAGGTGTACACACCTCACACCACCACGCTAAAGGGCACCCGTGTGACATCATCAAATGGGGACAATTACATCATCCTGTCACCTGTCAACCCAGGAGGGCAGGTGAGTCTCAGGTGGCGACACTTTCAGCTCAGGAGTCACAAAACTCAGATGTTTTTGCTCAAAGAGAATTTTTTTTTTCTCATTTTGGCAGTTTTATCAGGAGGTGACTCTAAACAGTTTCCACAGAACACTTTGACCTTTGGTAGAAATCTCATCATTATTCTGTGAAGCTCTTTTTGGTCCAGAATACTTTCATATAATTTTGTAGTTTGGGTTGATGTTTCCTGGACCCTGACGTTGGCGCACCTTTAGAATGACGCTCCAATCGGCAGTTTGACGATAAAAGGGTTCTAATAAGGATCTGTTGTAACAATAAACTGTTCTCCATCTGTTCCTTTTCAGCTCATGCAGCCGGTTTATCAGGACAGGAACGGGACGATCGGTACGACTTCCTGTCTGAATATTGATCATCAGTCCTGAGTACTGTAAATGTATTGATTATAGGACGATATGACTTGTGGTTCTCCAGGTCGTCTGTACCAGACTCACCCCAGCAGAGGTCAGAACCTTCTTCATGACCCTCGATCGGGGTCATCACAGAGACCTTTCAGCAGCCACACCTCCACCCTGCCTCCACCTCTTTCCTCCACCTCTTCATCATCAACCCTACCCAGAAACTATGGCAACTACCAGAACTGCACCATGGTTCAGTCACATGTGCCCTGCTCAGGATATGGAACCTACGTTACCCTGGCACCCAAAACTGTCATCTTTCCCATCTTCGTCCAGGTCAGAACCTTTAGACCAGACCAGAACCAATCCAGAACGCTTATCTTAGCTGTAGAACCTCTTTATTCACCCCATTTAGCACTAACCCGACCCAGAACAGAGTTTATAATCTTCCAGCCAACCTGAAAGCTCTTTATAGAGACCCTAAAGTAGCGTCACCCAGCTGTACCCAAAGACTCTCCCGTCCATACAGGAGCCCGTTACCTGATCCAGCCTGAATTCAGGGCTGTTGTAGGAACAGGAAGAGATGCAGCGACCAGAGAAATTCAGCAGCTTGTAGCTATGAAAGACAGAATAAAGTTAGTGAGGCAAAGTGGGCGGGGACTGAATCTAAATAATAACTAAGCAGCGAGCCCTACCAGGAAACTGATGACTGATTTTATGATGAGGTGGGAAATGACGGAGATTACTGAGGCCATGCAGCCATCAGCTACAAAGGCACAAAATATTGTTGGGGTTTGTGTGTTTTGCCGTTGTTTGTATGTTGCTCTTGTTTACATGTTTGTGTTGTTGTTGTTGTTTTCAGCCGCTCGATCTCTGCAGCCCAGACAGAACCCTGCTGATGTCTGAAGAGATGATTCTACACCAGGCCAACCTGCTGCCTGCAAAGGTACTACTGTAAATATACAGCGAGTACACAGCAGTACTCGTGTATTTGAGGGTTTTGTTGGTGTTCTGCTGCTTTGAGAACTTGAAAAAAAGACAACCGGACTTCTTTAAGTTTGTGAAGACGTTTCACTCCTCATCCACGAGGCTTCTTCAGCTCTAAATCTAAATTCTCCTGAGTTTCTCTGACAAATCAGCCACATAAGGAATGACAGTGTCGTTCCGTTTGTCACTCTCCATAGTTGGTGTCTGACCTTCTTTCTTTTGCATCTTCACTGATTTGATGAAGGCCCAGTTGGGATAACCTCGTGTTTTAAGAGCTTAAATACCTGAGACTCTCCATCTGATGTTTTAAAACTGAAGAAGCCTCTTGGATGAGAAGTGGAAACATCTTCACAAACTGCCATGACCTGGACGACTGAGAGCCTACACAGACGTACTCTCCTGCTGTTAAACAGAAGGGGGTTGGGGAGCATTGAGCAGCACTCACAGCTGTATCAGGAGTACTGTGAGCTCTCCTGAGGCGTTGAGGTCTCTGAGGAGGTTTGGTGTCTGTGCAGAATATCGATGTTTCTGAGAAATGTTTGATTCTGAGAGTGAACCTGATCCTGAAGGACACGACGACCTCAGAGAGCAGAACCAGGATCACTTTCACGCTACTGCATTTTATACACACACACACACACACACACACACACACATATATACAGTATCTGGGAATCTGCTGCGTTTTTAGTTTCGTATTTTCAGTAAAGGTGAAGGTTTCTGCCCTCCAGCTCTCACAGAGTTCACAGCAGTTTATCTGTTTTATTTCCACAATCCAAATGAGAAGATGACATTCAGTGGTTTGATTTTTTTGATTTTTAAGGAGCTGTTCCTTTTTTTCAGTATTGTTCTTTGTGTAAATGAAGAGTTTATTTTACCTCAGGACTACTTCGGCTGTTTCCCATAGTGCACGTGTGGATAACGCTGGTGTTTTGGTGGTCTCCAGAAAGGGTGCTGCTTCTTGTTCAAAACACTGGATTGAAGAATTAAAGCACCATCAGGGAAGAGGCTGGAGATGAGTTCCACTTTGTGAGCTCAGTGTGGCTGGGGCACAGCCTGAGGTGATACTGTGGATCTTGGATTGTGGGCCTTGTGTGTGAGTGAATTTCTGATCACAAAGTAATCCATAGATATGTTTATATCTGATATCCTGTCTTTGTTCTCCAGATGTGCATCAGACCACTGTCAGATACAGCTGTTGATGAGTGTGAAGGTTTCTGGGAGGTGGAATTAGATGAATGATCTGGCTGTGGGTTCAGTACACAATTGAAATCTGCCCTAACATGTTGTGGGAATGCAGAAAAGAGAAAGATGGGCGCTCCATATTGGGCCCATAAATATGATCTATTGTTCCTCTGACTTGGTTAATGTTCCTGTTTATAATGAAGTGCCCTTCCAGAAGAACTACAGATGATTTGTGCCTGTATATTTTACTGTGCAGAATGGAAATGGCTCTGGTTCTTGGAGTTATAAGTTGAGTTGAGGCCTGGCTGGTTTTCAGACTCTGTGACGTGTTTCCTGTAATCCTGACAGACTTTAGCTGCTGTAGGCGCCTCAGTGCTTTGCTTCTTTGTGCAGGTCAGCTGATTCCTCTGAGGCTCCCAGATGTTGCATTCAGTGTAGATGTTTTGGCATTAATGGCGCTCATGAGAAGATTTCCTCCCTGTGATAGTGTGAAAACCTGGGCGAGTGCTCCGGGGTACAAAGAAAGAAAACAGGAACAAAACCACCAATAACAAAGACACAGTAAAAATAAAGTATAATGTGTGAGTGCGCTGGTTTTAATCCAGAAATGCATTTAGTTTGATGGTCTGTAGATGCAGGAAGACAATATACGATAAATGAGGAGGGGGCCAAAGGATGGAGGAAAACTCACCTATACACAGGTGTAATGACAGACATATACACATTGACTCCACAGAGGACGTTACTCAGGGTCAAAGGTCACAGTGACTTCATGTGTGATGTGTGTTGATTGAGAGACAGCGGTGTGTAACTGCAGCAGCAAGTTGTGTGTTCATATGAGGAAGAGGAGCTGATTTCTACACATATAGATTTTACTGTGGTGATAAGTGTGTGTGTGTGTGTGTGTGTGTGTGTGTGTGTGTGTGTGTTTCAGGTGACTGTGTTGATCTACAGTGACCTGCTGCTGCTTACCAGAGAGGATGAAGCTGGACGCTGTAACGTCCTGCAGAGTCCTGTGTACCTGAACACACTGCAGCTCAGAGAGGGTAATGCTGCATTCACTGTCATCTCTGAGTGTTGGTGTTTTTAAACTGCACTCTGATGCACTAATCTCCTGAGTTTATCTCCTGCCAGACTCTTGATTTCTGTTCATACATGTGATATCAGAGCTCAGGAGAACACTCTGATCTGCACAACAAAACCTGGTTAGATATTCATTTGTCTTTATGGCCCCTCAGTCTGTAGTGTAGGTACAGAAATGGTCTGCACACCTGGTCGACTAATTTTCTGCTCAGAATAAAATCTAAACTCTGCCCATCTCAAGACCAGACTTTCTAAATACAGCAAACTGGTGTGAGGCCACAAAATGTTCAGATGGAGTGGAAATACGAGCACAGCTGTAGCCACTTCACTTTACTGATGTCCACAGAGAGCAGCACAGATGAGCCGATGCTTGCTGCTGATAACAAAAATGATCCAGTGTGAGCGGGGTACAGTGTGAATGTGTTTCTGCCAAGAAACAGCAGGAGGGGAATCGATCTCTTCTGTTCTGGTCGGACTCTGAGGAACCTCTAACAGAGGAACGTTAGCAGGGTGGAGACTATCTACAATTCTACACAATGAGTCATATATCGAAATATCAGCATGCAGTAAATTAGAAACAAGGCATTATAAATAAGCAAATATTTGGTTGTATGCAAAATAGAGTGTCTGAGATTTTTACCTTTGTGTAATAAATATGCTGCTTCCATGTTAGCTGCCCTAAAAACCTTTTATCAAAACCTCTCTCAAGTTCAACACCACTGATTTAAATTTTTTTTTTTCTCTTTAAGCACCTCTTTTTTTTATTTACAAATACCATAAATTTAGTTTTTGCTGTACTGAGAGACAATTTGTTAACATCAAACCAAGTTTTGAGTAGCTTTAGTTATTTTCTTTATGCCAAAGTTCATTTACATATAGTTCCCCTCAATTTTCTGAACCGTCTCAACAGCTCAGTCTTATATTTTTGATTTGTAAACTGTATGACTGTAGCTGGCTTGGTCTTGTGGTCCCTGTTAGGAAACATGTAACAAGTAGATATATGCTGTTTCTCAAGACTGATGCTTTTACTGCTGAAGGAGTTCAAGTGCTTGAAGTTAGCCTGGAGGTGCATTTTCACCTTCATTCACTCAGCCGAGTGTCGCTCTGTGTCATTGCTCCTCTCTTCCAATAGGAGTCTCTTCCCCCATTTTTTTTTTTTAGATTATTGTAAGTTAGAGTCTAGCTGCCAATCAGAGTGCAGGATTTGACCTTTGCGTGTGTGTGTGTGTGCATTGCAGCACTGTCCGAGCCGCTTCACCTGTACTTCCTGCACAGCTCTCAGGGCTGCTGCCGCTGTCTCTTCAGCCTGGAGGCGTTCAGCATCGAGCAGAAGGTCCGAGTGAGCCTCTGTCTCCATGACAACATACAGCTGCAGCTCATCAGCACAGAGACCACTCACACACAGCAGGTACGCCACCTGTGCAGGTAGTCATAGAAAGTGGAAGGAGGTCCAGTTCACTTAGTTTGTCCAGCAGAGGGCGCTGAAACAGATGCATTAAACAACCCCACAGGTTTGTCCACATGATTCATTTTCTCTTCTTCTCCTCTTCCTCCTCCTCCTCCTCTCAGTTCTCAGACCTCCCCTCAGACTTCGGCCTCCTCTCTCTCAGGCAGTCAGACCTCCTCTATCGTCCTTCATCTCCTTACTCCTCTCTCTGTGATCCCCTCAGACCTCCCTCCCCTTCTCCTTACTCTCCCAGTGCTCCCTTTTCCTCTTCCACCCCTCCTCCTGCTCCCGTTCCCCTTCTGTCCCCATACACCACCTCCTCACCACCCCCCAGGACTGTCATCTCCCCAGCTCAGCTCCTCTCTCCCCCCCAATACCCCTCTTCCACTCTGAGGAGTCCCATCTGGAAGGAGAGAGCGGGAGCAGAGGAGGAGGAGGAGAGAAGAAAAAGGCAGCGGGGGGAAGAGGAGGTGGAGGAGCGACAACAGGGGGAGGGGGAGAGTGCCTCTGAGACTTCAGAGAATGTGGGAGGTGTCAGGGGGCGGGGCTTCCTGCTCAGCCATCACCACTTCGACATGAACCAAGAGAAGGATGAGGACAGTGATGATGAAGAGGAGGAGGAAGAGGGCACGAATGAGTTTACCTACAGACCAACAGGTCAGTTGAAGTGCTTTCACAGAACATCAGAAAAGCACGAGTTCAGCGAGATGAAGCGCTGGTTCGAGTGAGTGAGGATGAAGAGTTGATTCGGAAGTGTGATGCTGAATTTGGCGTTAGTGAGGATGAAGGAGTTGAGAGATGAAAGATGAGCTCAGCTGAAGCGGTGCACATGAAGCATTTGGAGATGCTGTCTGAGCCTGATTGATCATATTGATTGATTTCTCCTTTGTTTCAGTCCTGCGCCGCTCGCTGTCTGAGGGTTCTCTGCTGCAGGAACCTCGATCGCCCCGCTTCCTCTCTGACAGCACCATCCACCGCCTCACCCGCACTGTGAACTTTGACTTCAACTCCAGCTCAAACCTCACTTCCCAAGCCCCCTCCCCCCACACTCTGAGGAAGCAGCTGACCAAAGAGGGGGGGTCTCTGCACCAAATGCTGATGCTGCTCAACATGACCAAGGTAGGGACCAGAACTGGGTTTGAGCAGCTACTAAAGAACCAAGAAACATTAGCTGTCTAAGTTTAAGTGAGGGGTACCTTCTTCAATGCCATGTGCCAACACAATGCAGAGCAGCTACCTAAATTCCCAGAGGTTGATTATCTTGCTAATGGTACACATTGGCCCAGTTTCCCGTACAGGGATTATGTCTAATCCTGGACTAAGTACTTTTCCTATTGTGGTCTTCACTGACTTTTTCCTTTTAGCCTAGGACCATGCTTAATCCAAGACTGGGAAACCAGCTGATTAAGTATTACAAGCCCAGATAAACGAGGAGGATTGCATCAGGAAGGGCATCCGGTCTAAAATATTTGTCAAATCAGACATGCAGAGCATTAATAAGGTGACCTGCAAGAGAATTGGTTGAGGCCTGGATTAACAATGACTGCCTCATGTTAGGCAGTAAGAGAGCAAGAAAGGCAGGAGTGTGGTTATAAGAGTAGGGACTTTAAATGTATGGCCTGTGACTGGTAAAGGGAGAGAACTGGCTGATATGATTGAGAGAAGGAAGGGAAGGTGCATGCACTGCTCAAAAAAATGAAAAGAACACTTATAAAACATCAGATCTCAACAGGGAAAAAGTATCTTTGCTAATATGGACTGGGAATGAAAGGATGCCACATAGTTTGTTGGAAATGAAAATGATCAACCTACAGAGGCTGAATTCCAAGACATGGGCGTAGGGTCTGACAATGAGTCCAAGGATTTCATCCTGATACCTGATGGCAGTCAGGGTGCTGTTGCCTAGCCTGTAGAGGTCTGTCCCTCCATGGATATGCCTCCCAGACCATCACTGACCCACCACCCAACCGGCCATGTTGAACGGTGTTACAGGCACCATAACATTCTCCACGGCCTCTCCAGACCCTTTCACGTCTGTCACATGTGCTCAGGGTGAACCTGCTCTCATCTGTGAAAAGCACAGGGCGCCAGTGGTGGACCTGCCAATACTGCTATTCTATGACAAATGCCAGTCAGGCTCCATGGTACCAGACAGTGAGCACAGGGCCCACTAGAGGATTTTGGGCCCTCATGAAGACATTTTCTGATTGTTTGGTCAGAGACATTCACACCAGTGGCCTACTGGAGGTCATTTTGTAGCTCTGGCAGCGCTCATCCTGTTCCTGCTTGCACAAAGGAGCAGATACCGGTCCTGCTGATGGGTTAAAGACCTTCTACGGCCCTGTCCAACTGCCTGTCTCCTGGAATCTCCTCCAGGCTCTTGAGACTGTGCTGGGAGACACAGCAAACCTGGCAATGGCACGTATTGATGTGCCAAAACCTGTGAAACCTCTGTAGGGTCCAGGTATTACCAGTAGTGACACTGACCCTCGCCAAATGCAAAACTAGTGAAAAACAGTCAGAAAATAAGAGGAGGGGAAAAATGTCAGTAGCCTTTCCATTCCTGTTTGACTGTTTACTGCTCCGGTTCTGTGGTTCTTCAGGTTCTCACAGTCATTGTGATTTGTTTGCTCAGGCTGGAGAATCCAGAAACCATCAGCTGAAGAAGAAGACCCAGAATCTGTACGTAAACAAACACACTGTAGTTTTTGTTGTTTTTTTTTTCTTTCCTGTCGCTCTGATTCGTCTTCGTTGTCTCCCCAGAGCTGCTGATGTTCGTGGTCGCCTGGCATTTCTACGAAGGCGGAAAAACAGTACTGGTGTCCGTGGTAACAGTTTGGAGAAAGCGCTGAGAAACAACAGGTAGAAAAAAACATTCAGCCTGAACCTGACCTGAAGCCAAGCGAGATTCTAACCTGAAGCAAAGGACAGGGAGCATAAACCCAAAGTATTTTAGTTACAGAAAACACAAACAAGGCATTCTCCCTTAACTTGTCTTTCACAGGTGTAGAACCACAGATTTAAGGTGGAAACTTCA
Organism: Archocentrus centrarchus; assembly: GCF_007364275.1. Classification (NCBI taxonomy): domain Eukaryota; kingdom Metazoa; phylum Chordata; class Actinopteri; order Cichliformes; family Cichlidae; genus Archocentrus; species Archocentrus centrarchus. Next base: position 6,283,199 of record NW_022060256.1, read on the forward strand.
TATTGGGATCCACCTTTACCCCTGCTGCAGTTATTTTGTAACCACAAACCTTTCTGAAACCTTCCTCTGTAACCTGACGTGTACCTCCAGAGAAATATAACTACATGTCACCGTGATGCAGTGATTGGCCCATTCAGTACATTTTTCCATTGTTTATGGTTACTACTTCTTCTGCCACTGTTATTTTTTTTTTTTATCAACCAGAAGAAAATGGATCATCACCAAATAGTGTATTGGTGGTGAAACTGCAGAGCAGCAGTGCTGAGCCTGCATAATGGGCTCTACTTAGATTCAACACAGAAGTCTAAATGCAGCTCGATTAACCTTGAGAGCCTCAGGTGGACGTTAGAGGAACTTCAGGTGTTGGTGTTTCAGTGTGTCTGAAGTGTGTTCGTTTTGTTTTCCAGACCATCTGCAGGGGAGGTGCTGAGGTGGGCGGAGAGTCTGGAGGCTCTGCTGTCCAATCAGTGTAAGAGTTCCCGTTTGTGTTTAACCAATTTTCATTAGGGGGAGGAGCCAGCATGATGACGTTCTCGCCATTAGCTTAATTCGATTGCTCCTTTCTTATTGGTCAGACGGTCTGACGGTGTTCCGTCACTTCCTGAGGTCAGAGTTCAGCGAGGAGAACCTAGACTTCTGGTTGGCTGTGGAGAGATTTAAAAGGACACGCCCCTCCAGCAAGATGGCTGCCAGAGCTGCAAAAATCTATGACCAGTTTATTTCTACAACTGCAGCGAGACAGGTACCATCTGAGCTCTGATTGGTTGTTTTTTCCTTAAATCATGTTTAATCATGTAAAAAAAAAAAAAAATGAGAGCCACGTTCCTTTAATAATGATGGAAATGAAAGTAAAAGAAAACGAGTCAGTTTGTCTGGTGCTCTCACAGTCTGTGGGAAGAAGCTGATGCTCCTGAACCTTCTCCCAGATGTTAGTGGGGAGAACAGGCTGTGAGATAGGTGGTAAGGAAGTGTGATACCCTACAGCAGTGATGGGTAGATGAGGCATCATAAAGCATTTCGACACATTGCCAAACTGTGTTGATACTGTCACTGAATACTGACACCTGCTGGAACTTAAAAATCCCTACAGGCAACCTAGTTGACAGACTCAACTGACACTGATGTGATGACCTAGTATATATATAATAATATAATTTAAGTCATTGTATTTTATATTGTATTAGTTCATATCGTCATTTAAATTTAAAATATCTGATATTTTTAGATACAGTCAATGAATAATGTGAACATGCATCATTATGTGAAAATATAAGTGAATGTGAATGAGGATGCTTGTCGACTGGGATTTTTTTTTTTTTTTTTACAAATTTTATTCAAAAAAAAAAGTTTCCCCAACGTTTTGAAATTGAGTCTGTTACGTTTTTTTGATGCAACTTCTCCAGCTGTAGAAAACATCTGCTCATACGGCACAGATGAGGCTGGAGTGCAGAGAAACTGTAAGGAAAAGCAGGAGAGGTTTGGATAGATTGTCTTTTGGTTGTCCCAGTGTCTCAAAGGATCCTGGGAAAAGGCAATATCGCCCTCTGCCAGGTATCTCTGCACCTCCTGGATGGCATCGGCTGTGGCGCTTTGGGGTCTGCCTGCCCACTTTGATGTCGAGATGTTGCCAAAAGTTATCTAAAAAAAACAACAAATTGGCATTTTAGTACATGATTTCCAAACAACAACAAACAAATAATGCTGAATAACGTGCCTGAAGTGGGTGCAGACAGCTGTTGTGAAGATGGTCCCGGCTGGGGCTCATTTGTGTGTCTGATTACAGACGCACATTCTGACCGCAGTCTGCTGATGGCCTCATTGCACTTGGAGGAACTGCAGAACCCGAGTGATTCAAATCTGGGGTCTACAAGTGTTGCTGGGGTCAACACACTTAATGACCCCAGATTGGAAGCAGAGTCTGTGACGCGATGCTTCAGGTGTTCGTGTAGGTGTATGGCTGCCTGTGTGTGCAAGGTTGAAGCATTGCGCTCTAGTGCAAGATAGAGCATTTTCATCATCGGGATGACCTTTGACCCTGACACTCGCCTCTCTTCAGACAACTCCACTGTAGCTTGATGGAAAGGAGCAAGCACAAGAAGTGTTTCTCCTATGATGGTCATCAGCTGTAAGTGGAGTCAAATCGTCCCATCTGTTGCTGCACTTGAGCAAGCTTCTCCTTGGCTGTAGTGCTTGATCTGAAGTATGTGACAATGTGCCTGGCTTTGTGTCTGATGGATGTAAGTGTGGGGATCTGATCACATGATTTTCTAACTAATAAATTGAGACTATGTGCAATGCAAATTGAGCACCAAATTTGGAGCTGTCTGGTGGATGCAGTCATGTTTGGTGCTGCATCAGTCACATCAAATCAATATATTTAAATTAAAGATTAAATAAATTGGATATATCAACTACTACTTTAGATAATTTCCACACAGACCTTTCTGGTTGGCAAAACATATGAGGGCTGAAGGACCTGGACCAGTTCCCTGAACCCCTCACTCTCCACAATGCTGAGGGGCTGGCAGTCCTTCAGGATGAAATTCAGCAGATCCTCATCCAGCATCTGCTTCCTGGAAGCTTGGTGGTTAAACATGAGATACAGAATAAATTAATAGGAATTAATTATGAATAAAGCAACTGTGAGTAAGTTGTAGAGTGGCTGTATACCTGGGTTTACCCTGGATGTATCTGGGATTTCATTCTCATGCCTGGCCCTATAATGCCTCAGCATCGAGGAGGTGGATTTATTTAAATACGAAAGCTCTGTCGAACAAATTCGACATTTAACCTGCAGACAATAATATGAATAGTGAACTAAGAGTCACTTTGAAATGAATTTGAATTCAGACAGATCAAGTGGAAACTCTGAGAGGAACAGGATGAAAACACAAGCAAATTAAAACAAATACCTTATTTTCTGATATGAGATCAAAATGGTCCCACACAGCGGAAACCTTTCTTTTGGTTTGAGGCTGCTCCATGATTCTTGATGGATTTAATAATGACCTGCAAAAGAGCAAAGATTCTTTTGGCAGATGCTTCCCCTTGACAGATACGCTTCCTTATAAACAGTTTGGCGCATCAGTTCGAAACAATTTCTGTATCGGTCACATGACTTTATAATAGCGGTACGCGCACCGACACGGGTTGTGCTTTATGAGCGCGACGCGTGCGCCGATGCATCGGTGTTGCCGGACCCATCACTACCCTACGGATGCAGCGTTAGCTGTAGATGTCCAGCAGCACTGGGAGGGAAGCCCCTATAATCCTTCTGGCTGTCCTAATCAAGCTATTCAGCTGCCAAACCAGGAGGTGAGGCTGTAGTTCACAATGGCGCCCCTGTAGAAGGTGGGTAGACCTGCCTTCCTGGGTCTCCTAAGAGGGTGGAGCTGCTGTTGGACCTTCATCATTTGGCGATGGCTGCAGTATTGGTAGTGAAGGTAAAGACCTCTGCCAGGTGGACTCCGGTAAACTTGACACTGCTGACCCTCTCCGCAGCAGCCCTTTTGATGGTCAGAGGACTGCAGGCCTGTCTGTCTGAAATCCATCACCATCTCCTTAGTTTGTTCTATGTCTTGAATAATCAGGCCCCATCTTATCTCAAAGACCTCATAGTACCATATCACCCCAACAGAGCACTTCGCTCTCAGACTGCTGGCTTACTTGTGGTTCCTAGTTTACTTAAGAGTAGAATGGGAGGCAGAGCCTTCAGCTTTCAGGCGCCTCTTCTGTGGAACCAGCTCCCAGCTTGGATTCAGGAGACAGACACCCTCTCTATTTTTAAGATTAGGCTTAAAACTTTCCTTTATGATCAAGCTTATAGTTAGGGCTGGATCAGGTGACCCTGAACCACCTATGCTCCTATAGGCCTAGGCTGCTGGGTTGTTCCCATGATGCACTGATTGCGTTCTCTCATGTTGGGCCTTTACGGTCCACAGAGAGGCGACTGTGATCTGTTAAACTTTCTGTTCTCGCATCGGTTTTTAGAAGCGACAAAGGTTTAAAGTCAGAAAACTGCTGGCTCTTTTATTGTATTTCAATCTGGATTTTTTTTTTTAGTAAACATTTTATTAAAATGGAGATTTTAAATCTTTGAACTAAACATGTCTATTGGGCCAGTGCCTGGTCATGTGACACAGCTACTCTTTGTCTCCAGGTCAACATGGACTCAGCCATCAGAGAGGCGACCAATCAGAGCATGCGTCTTGGTATTAGCTCTGCCTCCTTCCAGCTCGCCCAGGACCAGATTTTCTACCTGATGGAGACGGACAGTTATCCTCGATTCCTCAAGTCCCGCTTCTACACCCAGCTGGCCAGTCAAAACACAGAGACAGCCACGGAGCTGGCCAATGAGACTGATGGGACAGGACGAGGATGAGGATGGTCTGATCTGAGCTTCTGATTGGCTGAACAGATCCATCTTCCCAGCAGCATTCTGGGAGACAAGTATTATCAAGTGTTTTTGGACTAAAGGGCACAGATTTGGATGTTTTATCCTTTCATGAACAAGTTAAACAACTTTATTATGACTTTAATGTTCAGTTTTAAACTGATCTTCATCTGTTTATTTAGAAACATTTAACCTGCCCATGTGACTAAAGCATGACCGCCTACAGACCCTGAAACCTGATTAGGCCAACTTTTAGTGTCTTAGCCTTTAGGCCGCCGGGGAAGCCGTGCTAATGTGATTCTCGTGGGGCCTCTCGGCCAGGTCATGTTTATAAATGAGAACTGGTCCTCAAACATTTTACCTGGTAAAATAAAGGTTTAAAAAAATAAATTAAATAAGGGGCTAGACGAATGATCTCACTCACATGTTAATGTTCAAACACCTGCAGAAGGTTCCCATCAGCCTCAGCTGCGTGTTGTGTTTAATTAGCCAGTGTCAGCGTGCTAATCCTGCTAACCATCATGCTGCGAGTAGCTTCCAGACATGATTGATTTTGGATCTCAGCACCGACTGTGAGCAGACCGAGTTTCTGCTTTTAGTTTCTTTAAAAAACAGTTTTTAACAACTAACTGAAGTTTTGTGTGTGTGTGTTTAAAGGCAGGTTTGTGAGTGAAGGAATCACCTGCTGCTTTTTGTTTATCAGAAGACAGAACTGTTTAGCTTCATGCTGATGTAACCTTTGATTAAATAATAACCTGTAAAATCAAATAAAACAAAATTACCTTAAACTTGTTTATTCAGTCTCAGAAAGCTATAAAAACAACTGTCTCCCCTCCTCTGGGGATTCAGGTGCTTCTTCCTCGGTGAGTCTCTCTGAGTCTTCTTCGAGAGGTAAAAATTAGAAGCTGATGGAAGCAAGGTTTGTGCAGGGGGAGGGGCAACACCTTTGCAGGTGTCATATCCAGATACCACCAGTCAGAGGGGTTTCTTTCAGATTGCTGTTTTTTAATTACTGAGGGGAGGAAGAAGAATTATAATTAATTTTACTGATCATTTTATTAAATGAAAGGTTCTACATGTTCTGATAAAATTGCCTCTCAGTCCAAAGGAAAAGAACGTGGATGTTTTGTTAAGCAGACATGAATACAAACATGAACTCCACTTTCGCTGGGCTTTGGACAGTCTGAAAATCAGTGATGCCGGCTGAATAACCTCTGATGTTGCCTCATCAAGTTTGGGCACAAAAAATTCATGTTTTATGTTGTTTCAATAATTGGAATAAAGCTAAAGAAAAAAACTCTAGATTGAAATGTTTTTCATTAGCTTTTCTCATTATAAACTGGTTCACCATCGTGCTGCAGAGAAACCAGAGGGGGATCTTCAGTGTGATGAACTTCATACCATCCCTAACAAATTAAACCAGACTTAAACAATCCAAAAATATTGGATACACATTTTACCTCAATCAGAGTTACTGATGTGTGAGCTGCTTCAGAGGTTAGGGGTTCAAATCCAGCTGCAGTGACTGGGTCTGTTTCTGCATCGTTTTATGAGTGAAAGTAGTTGTTAAGTGAAAACAACGAGAAGAGCTGCAAACGTTTTATTAGAGATGACAAACTTCTGATGCATCACAGACACTCGGTCCATCAAAGAAGAAGTCTGTTTTTCTACCCGGCCAGGATGTGTTTGACGAACTCAGTGTAGTTGATGTGTCCGTTGGCATCCTCCTGTCCAGCCATTAGACGGTCCACCTCGTTCTCTGTCATCCTCTCTCCCAGCGTGGCGAGGACGTGGCGGAGTTCCGCCCCCATCACCGTGCCGTTGCCTTCCTTGTCGAAAACCCTCAGCCCCTCCACGAAGTCCTCAAAGTTGCCTTGTTCCTTGGAGCGTGCCACATGCTGCAACATGGGCAGGAAGCTGTCGAAGTCCAGCAGCTTGATGTTCAGCTCCTCCGCCTTTGGCCTCCCCAGCAGCTTCAGCACCTCCTCATTGGTGGGATTGTGTCCAAGCGCCCGCATCACATCTCCACACTGAGCGTAGGTGATCTTCATCTCGCCGGTGGGCGTCTCGTCAAACAGTGTGAAGGCATCTTTGAACTCCTCGATCTGGTCGGGGGTGAACTCTATCACAATGCTCTGCAGGTCCACCTCAGGAGGTTTGGGCTCCGGCTCCACAGGCTTTGGTGGAGGAGGAGGCTCCTCCTTCTTAGCCTCCACCTTCTTCACCTCTGTCTTCTTCGGTTCAACTTTTTTTGGCGGCATGCTGCTGCAGAGCACCGGTGGTGGAGATAGAGGAAGGTTTCTGCCAGGCCTTTTATAGGAGCCAGAGGTGGGGCGAGCAAAGCAGGAGCAAATGGCAGGGAGGAGAGAGAGAGATTACCAAAGATGGAAGAAAACTGGAATAGAAACACAGAGATGATAAGAAACTGAAGATAAGAAGCTTCCAGAAGCAGCAGAGACACTAATGTTGTTAAATGCACCCATTTGCAGCCTGGTTCTGCTCGAGGTTTCTTCCTGTTAAAAGGCAGTTTTTCTTCTTACTGTTGCTCATAGGGGGGGTCGTTTTTGATTTTTGGGTTTTTTAGGGTCTTTACCTTACAAATAAAGTGCCAAATAAAGTGCTGAAGCAAATGTTTGTTGTGATTTGGTGCTATATAAATAAAATTTAATTGAGCTGAATTATTGTAATTCTTTATTTGCAGGACCCTCCAAATCATCAGCACATTGACTTCAGCTCATTCAGAACAGAGTCTGACCTGCTCAGTGTCTATAACCCAGTCACACCTCTCAGGTCATCAGGTGCAGATCTTTAAACTGTTCCTCTGGTTTCCTCCCAAACACGTGCAGTTCCTGGGGTCAGGTTAATCGGTGATTCTGAATTTCCCATAGGTGTGAATGGTTGTCTGTGTTGGCGACCTGTACAGGGTGTACCCTACCTTTTGCCCTATGACTGCTGGCTCCTGTGACCCTGAAAAGGATGATGGATGAATTGAATTGGACTGCATTTAAGGTTTTATAAGTGAGCAAAAAGGGATATTATGTTTATTTTTAGATATATTGTATGCAAAGGAAGTTTTTTGAAATAAAAAAGGATCAGATTTGTGAAGCTGAATGTTAAAATTATGGCATAAATAATCAATATTTATTCAGGTTTGGATGTACGCATTCGTAAAATAGTTGAACGTGTGGTCAAATTGATTTGTGTATGATTTGGAGCACGCACGTGTGAGTCCTCAGGTTACACAGAAATCACTGTGCACATTTCTAAATCTGGGTTTATGCTGTTGAGTCAAATCATGCACATTTGAAGCCGTTTTGAGGCATTCTTCTGTCCACAGAACCAGACGGATTGTGAACATCTGCAGCCACATCTGCCGCCGTCCTTCACACCCCCTCCTCTCCTTCTTTGTCTTTGTCCTCTCCGGTCTATTTGCGTCTCGTTATCTCTGAGGCGATGTGGTGTCATTAACATTCCAGCTGTGATAAGAGCAGACTGGAAATAACTCAGCAGCTGCAGCTTGGCGTCATCTTTCAGACTCTCCACCAGTAAAATGAAAAATTTAAAACAGTTTGAATTTTGATTTTAGATCACACAGGTCACAAAAAACAGTCTGTGAATGTCTCTGCATTTGGCCTGAAGCTGAAAATCAATAAATGAAACAGATCTTTTATCACGGGAGCAAAGTTTAAAAAAACAAAAAAAAAAACATGTTTTAATTTTTAAAAAAATATTTCTACACTTTGATGAAACATTGCATCCACCAATGAAATGTTTAGGACGCACATGTGAAACAAGCAGGTCAGGCTGATCATTGATCACTGATTGGTTCATGATTTCACAGAAGAACAAATATTAAGCGATCATTACTGTCATCACAGAAGATTTTATTAGCAATAAGTAATCAACAATCACTTGGTGGACCTTTCAGAAGACCTCTCTGTCTAATGGCTGAGCTCAGATCAGCAAAATCCGCTTCCTCGACTTGGCTTGCATCCACCTGTAAAACAAAACCCAAGACACTCCGAGCTCCGCCTCCGTCTGACTGAACATAAACAGGTGTGGCCTCAGGTGTGAGCTTCCTCAGGGTTCAACTGAAAACTCATGAATATGTCCATGAATAAAAAGAGAGAAACTGAGGATGTATTAAGAAAGCTTTCTGACCATCCTCAGACAGGACGTCCTCTGCGCTGCTGTCTGCCACTCAATGGACCCCAATCCAATCATTGAAGAACCAGCAGTGCCTTTCAGGAGGGTCTCTAACCTGCATCTCTAAAAATCCACTTTTTATGCAAAAATCAAGCAGCAGTTGAGGAGGGCAGAGAGTCAGACACAAGAAAGATATAGAGAATCCAGTCAGTTTTCAAAATAAAAGACCTTGCACAGACTAAACAATCCATTTCTGAAACGATGGGATTTGAAGCCGAGAAAAGAACAGAACAAAACTGTGTGGATGACATGAAAGGGGTCTGATGGGAAACCAGACACAGGTGGGAACATTTAGGGCAGAGCAGACAATAACCACTTTTAAATAAATCAAACTTAGACCCTAATATAATAAGTAATCACAGAACAATATCAAGCGTCTCTGTTTTTAGTAAAGTATTAGAAACAGCTGTGTTCATGCATGTCAGCACATTTTTTTACATTTTATTGTTTCAGTCTGGTTATAGAGTGGGTCACAGCACAGGGACTGCCCTCACTGAGACAGTCAGTGACCTCAGACTGCTCAGGGCTCACTCTGATTCAGCGTTATGGTGAGTTGTATTTTTTATGCGCTTCATACAGTAAAAATTGCCTCAGTCGAAGTCGCACACATCGGATTTTCGCTCTAGTCGGATGGCTTCTGCAGGTGACGTTAATTCCAATAAAATTATCACCTAAATCAGTCAGATTTAGATTTACCTACCTCGGATGAAAAATCTGCTCCCATTGTAATTCATTTCCAATTAAATGTGATCCATAAGTCGGATGAGTTTAGCGCTAAAGCCCTCCTCAGCTCCCGTCCCCCCCACTTCCATGCAGCGGCTCGTTCATGCAGAACTACACTAACAACGCCTGGAGATCGCTTTAGTGTCTCTATCAGTTTATTTCACCGGAGACAATCATGGCAAGCGTAAGCTACAAACTCGCACTTAGAAGCAAAAATATGAGATTATAAAATTTGCAGAAGCAAATCCAGAGATGAAGCAGGAGCAGTGCAGTAGCATCACTAGGTCAGGTGAGAGGGCGGGGTTAATGCTTATTTCATCAGGTTTGTTCATTTTTTTCTGCAAACTCACCTCCAGATAAAAGCACTCAAATAAAACTCTAATGCTTTTACTCATCCAGATGATTCCAGGCCAGTAAGCTGTCTGGTTTCTCTGACAGCTATCTTCACTGTTTTCCTGCTAACCTGAATGTTGCTTTCTGATTGGTCCATACCTGTTCCTGGAAGCTCAGAGCCTGATGGACGCCTCGGGGGAATCCATCCAAGTCTTGGACCTCTGGCTGACCAATGAGCTGCTGCCTCATCTCAGAGATGATGTCCTCCTGCACAAAGACACAGGTAACATACCTGAAGAACCTCAGCTGGGGTCAGGTTTCAATTCTATTCAATTCAATTTTATGTATATGGAACCAAATCACAACAAACAGTCACCTCAACGCTCTTTATTGCAACGCAAAGACCCTACAGCTTTGGGGTCGGGGTTCAGGCTCAGACTCAGTAGTAATGTGTGGTGGCTCTGACCTGTGGTTCCAGCTCTCCATTACTCATCACTTGTGAAATAACCTCCCATTTCCTTCTTGGGGGGGTGAGCAGGTGGAGCCGAGAGCTTCTCATGAATGAATGTTCTTTTTCACTAACCAGTAATAAAGATGATGATGGGGCGTGGCCTCTCGGTAGGGTGGATGCTGACCTCCTGGAGGAGTCTGGAACTCTCCGTCATGCCAGAGTCTGAATCTATGGAAAGCAGGGAGCGAACCGCCGGAGGTGCTGGGAAAAGAGTCATGACAGGAAGTGGGGCTGTGTGTCAATGTGAGGCAGAATAATGATGATGAAGATGAACTGCTGTTGAACTCACTTACCGTTTCTGCTGGGATGCTTTGTCTCTTCTAGCACTTCAGCGTGGACCCCTGGAGCTCCTACAGGTCCAGGTGGAGGTGCTGATGGAGCCAGTTTGTGGACTTCAGAGGGTGTTTCATGGGAAGAGGTGGAGGGAAGGAGGGGCTTCAGCGGGGGTGAGATAGGGAGCACTTCAGGTAGATGAAGGTGTCCCAGGTGATCCTCTCAGGACCTCCCAGTCGTCTGGTTGTAATCAGGCAGCTGAGCAGGAAGCTGACGGGGTCGTCAGGGCGGTGATACAGGAGACTCGTTACCAGAGTCTGAAACACGACACATCAGAGGCTCAGTTGCTGCTTGGAATAAGAAACACCAGGAAGCAAAAACATGTAAACAGTGCCACACAAGAAACATGGAGTTCATCGTGTCATAATTATTCATATTTCAATTCAATCAGCCACTCAATCATAAAGTTTTTAAATGTTGCTTCATGTTGTTCTTAATTAAAACAAGGTCCTACTTAACGGACTCAAACAAACAGCATCCTGAGCCTCGACTGTCACTCACTGATATGAACACTGATCTATCTATCTATCTATGAACTGTGATGAACAGTAGCATCAGGTGGCTACAGTGGATACCATAGTAACGTCCTGCTGAGAAATGATTGACAGACAGTATGACATCATCACAGTGACACCTGGTGGGTTAGCAGTGAACTACACATCTCTCAGTGTCTCCAAAAGTAAATGGACATTAAAATGTCTCACACACACACACACACACACACACACACACACACACACACACACACACACACACACACACACGTCTTTGGACAGGTCCAGGGGGACCCCGGGACAGACCCAGGCACTGGAGACATGATGTCAGTTCTTGGTGGTATTCACTTTAATCTCAGATTCTCAGTGACAACCGATGTCTATTAGTTAGTTCAGCTTCAGTAAGTTGTCACTTATGTAACCCACAATGCCGTTAACCTGCGTCTGACTGTGGCGATCAACCCAAATCACTTTTTCTTTGAATAACAGAATATTTTCAGATTTCTGAAATCAAATCATTTGTCCTTAAAAAAACGAGAATACAATCAGAAATTCAATTTGGTCTCATCCTCTCTCCACTCTGGGTTCTTTACCGCTGAGAGTTCAGTGATGACTCTGACGCGCTCAGCTGTCAGGCACTCGTCTCCTCAATAACTAACCCAGAGGTGAGCGCTCTTTCAGACTCACTGAGACTACCTGCAGGTTTTCTGGATCAACATGGAAGCAGAAAAGAAATCCCTCGAGAAATCCTGGAGCTCATCGCCGAGAACAAGAAATAAACAAACAGATTTTCTGAGATTTATTGAAAGAAACTTTTGCAATGGGATCAACACGGCACGAACAATCTTTGCAACAGCACTGATACTGAAAGGACGACACTCGATTCATTCGAATCTTTTCTATTTTTCTACTATTTGTGCATCTGATGATGTTTGAATCTGTGCAGGAACTTTTTCCTGAAACTGAATCTGAGCTCTGAAAGGAGAACAGCTGATGATGGTTCAACTGTGCAAAAGTTATCGAGCATTTTGTGTGTGTGTGTGTGTGTGTGTGTGTGTGTGTGTGTGTGTGTGTGTGTGTGTGTGTATGTGTGTGTGTGTGTGTGTGTGTGTGTGTGTGTGTGAGGCCCACTGATGAACAGTGTTCTTTGGGTTCAGCTGAATGGAGTACAACAATGCAGGAATGTGTGTGTGTGTGTGTGTGTGTGTGTGTGTGTGTATGTGTGTGTGTTTGGACAGAAAGAGGGGGCAGGATTTGGAAGCCTTTCTTTGGTTTCCATAGGAACATGATGTAAGGGCGAGGGGGTGGGGTTCTCCTTTTATTTTGTGTGTGTGTGTGTGTGTGTGTGTATGTGTATGTGTTTCTGCTGTAAAGTGTGTGTGGACCAGCTAGCAGAGGGATTGGTCTCGATGGAGGAGTGAGACGCTGAGAAGAGCGACAGAAACCAGCAGCAGAGTGGAGTGACAAACTAACGGGGTTGAAGACACAGAGTTGGAAGTTTGAGGGAGTTTGTGATGTGGAGGTGAGGAAGCTGAAACTTGTTTTGTACTCTTAAGTGTCTGCATGTCCTCTCTTTGTGTTTGCGAGTTTGAGTTCCAGCGCGGAGTCCAAACTGGATGACCTCTGACTTCTTCTCTGGTTTTCTTTCTGAAATCACACCTCTTCCAGTCTGAGCTCCACTGGTGCTGCTTTATTTTTGGGGCGGTGTATTTCCCCCTGCAGCCTCTGGGTGTAGCTGCTTCACTGCATGGAGCCTGGGGGCAGATGAACGCAATGACACTGCTCATTAATGCATTCATGTGTGAGTGTGTGGCTGCCTTTGTGTTGTAAATGTGATTAGACACTTGCAGCTCTGCTCTTGTTGTTGTTGACCTACTTCTGCTGCAGCTCAGTAGAAGCTTCACTTTAACCTGAAACCGACTCCGAGGGCGTGCTCTGCTAAAATCTACTGTTTCTGGTTGATGTGGCTCACAGCCCAGATTTGTTCCCGTGTATCTATTGTAGGGTCTTTACCTTATTATATAGAGCACTTTGAGGCAACTGTTTGTTGTGATTTGGTGCTACAGAAATAAAATTGAATTGGATTGACAAACACTCAGTGGATTAGCCTCCCCCAGATTTTGGACCTTAACATTATTGAAGCATCAAATATTGAGCCAGAATTGTGCCAAAAGCTTGTTGATGGCTACCAAAAACATGTGGTCAAGGTTCAGCTTGCTAAGCGGCATTAATCAAATAATTGTGGGGCTATATGCATGATACTGTGTGAATTAGAGAAAATCCAAAATACATAAAAACTTGTTTACATTGTTCTTGTTTTTTAAAGATGCTTTCTGTGCAATCACTCCGCCCCGGGAGAAGAACAGTTCAAAGAAATCATTAAAAGCTCAAAATTAAACTGACATGCATGCCCACGATGAGTGGATGGAAACTTCTGACCACTGTAGGTCATCACCTTCATGTCATCAGAGAACATGTGCAGCCTTCAGGTTATTTGGGGATATTACATAAGTTAAAAAGAATCATTAAAATTTTTATTGGCTGATATTACAGATGAGTAGACTGTGGTAATGGAATAGTGGAGACAAGCAGTGGAGGGATGTGTGGAGATGGAGGTGAGGACTAATTTACAGAGTTACACACATACGAAATAAAGCAAAACACAGCAAAGTTGAAGGCCAAGGGGATGTTGTTTTAGGGGTTAAATCAACACAAACATTTCAGGTAAGTAGTTGGTGGACAGTAAGTACACAGAGTACTACACATGAGAGTCCAAAATGATTCTTGGTATGGCCTTTCATGTCTGTTTCTAACCTCCTGGTCTTCTCTCTGTGTCCAGGTTTACCTTGAACCCCTGAGAACACCTCCCTCAGCCCCACCCACACCTCCATCAGCCCCGCCCACACCTCCCTCAGCCCCACCCACAACTCCATCAGCCCCGCCCACACCTCCATCATGGCTGACAACAAACGCTCAGGTGTGCCTTCCCCCGCCTTCTCTTCGCCTGCTCACCACAATGGTGGGATTGGGGGGGCGGTACCCAAAAGTCCTATGACCTCTCACCAAAATGGCAGTCTGGACCCAGGACCAGGACCCCAAAGTCCCAGTAACACCAGTAGCAGGATGTTGACCTCCACGTCACCCCTGAGGACTCTCAGGACTCTTGGAGGCCTGGTGAATCCAGCAGGTACTGGCCCCGAAAGCAGCTCCACCAGACCCCGGGGTCAGAGCCTTGGCTCTGCTTTGAGCTCCAGAATGAGAATCGCAACGCCAAGAAGCAAGGTAATTTTCACCTGCTGCTATAGTCACACCTAAGCTCACTGGTCCAGAAGGAGGCAGGGGCCTACTATTGGAGCCTGTAGTCTGAAGCTCATCGTGGGAGTTGTTGATCTGTCCTTCAGTATTTGGGTAGTTTTAATCAGATATTTTCTAGCAAAGCTCTGATGGGGAGAGTTTCATTTCAATTTTATTTATATAACACCAAATTACAACAAACAGTTGCCTCAAGGTGCTTTATATCATAGATAAAGACCCTACAATAATACAGAGAAAACCCAACAATCAAAACGACCCCCTGTGAGCAGCACTTGGTGCTACTTGGTAGCTTAGTTAATCATGGAAGTGCTTGTATGAATGGGTGTGAATGAGATAAATGTAAACATGTTGTATAAGCGCTTTGAGTGCTCAGAGTAGAAAAGCACTATATAAGAACTAGTCCATTTACCGTTTTCACTCCTACATTTAACTTTATGGCACACAAATTTTCAAGTGGATCGCCGATATTTTCTCCAAGTGTATTTTGGGTAAAACTCATCACCAACTGTCCACCAACGTCATCATCATTCACTTTGCAACAGACTGTAAACTAAGTGGAGCATTTTTAGCTAACTAAGCTAACATGAGAGGCACTTCATATAAGCATAAAAGTGGAGCGGCAAAGCGAAAAGAAAAGGAAAAAAGAGAGCAAGGAAAAGCCAAGTTACAAAAACTGGATACACATTTTGTTTGTCGTGACGTTATGATGAGCTTTATTATTTGGGTATAAAGAGCCCGGTCATTTGCCCCGCCCCTGGCCCGGCTCTGATTTGTTCCGCTAGTGAGCCTAGGCCTATAGCAGCATAACTCAGGGAGGGTTCAAGGTCACCTGATCCAGCCCTAACTATAAGCTTGATCATAAAGGAAAGTTTTAAGCCTAATCTTAAAAATAGAGAGGGTGTCTGTCTCCTGAATCCAAGCTGGAAGCTGGTTCCACAGAAGAGGGGCCTGAAAGCTGAAGGCTCTGCCTCCCATTCTACTCTTAAGTATCCGAGGAACCACAAGTAAGCCAGCAGTCAGAGTGAAGTGATCTGTTGGGGTGATATGGTACTATGAGGTCTTTGAGATAAGATGGGGCCTGATTATTCAAGACCTTGTAGGTGAGGAGAAGGATTTTAAATTCTATTCCTGATTTAACAGGGAGCCAATGAAGAGAAGCCAATATGGGAGAAATACATCATCCTAAAAAGCTAAAATAATGTTTTCTCAAAGAAAGCTGATCGGGGTACTTGTTCAGACACTGTCAGATTAACTGAAGGAGTATAAAGGACTGTCCGTTTAAACCTGAACCTCCAGTTCATACTACTCTTAGCGACCTGTAACACCTGACCCTGTGTTGTTGCTGCAGCGCAGGAGCGGCCAGCAGGAGGAGCCGGAGGCCCTGTTGGACCTGATTCTGGAGTCTCAGTGTCAGAGACTGGATGACCAAAGAGCCAGCCTCAGTCTGCTGCCTGATCCAGGACCAGATACTCTCTGTGGGGCCTGCAGTCCAGATCACCCCCCTGTGCCCAGCCTGGACTTCTACTACATGCTCATACACTATCAGGTCTGTATGTTGACTGGTTTAACTGGTCTAAAGACTGGATAAGCTGGGAGAAATGAGAGAAATGAGAGCAGGAAAAGTTGGTGTGGTTCCTACATCACCAGGAACATCATGTAACTGACCAATCAGAAACTTGTGATATCACAGCTTTGCAGCTGTGAGGAAAAAGACAGAAAACAATTAGAAATACTTTAACTACCTGTAACAAAACCAAAACAGTTACCCTACTCAGTATAATTGAAGCTAAAGCAAAGTGATAAAAGAGAATATTTTAGAAAAATTAAATATATATTAAAGTCCTTTCTTTTGGTATCCCACAGGCAAACAGAATAGAATAGACCTTTATTGTCATTGTACATGGCATGATGAAATTGTGGGTGCTCCACCCAAGACGAAGTTGTCACTGTGCACTCAAATATATCAGAAATGTAAAAAATAAATACAGTAAAATGCAAATAAATACACAATCTGTACATCAATACACAATAAAATACACAAAGTATTGTATTGCTTGTTTACAGTCCGTATGGCCCAGGGGAATAAACTGTTGGTGAGTGTAGTGTGTGGGATTTAACTGACCTGAAGCACCATCCAGAGGGTAATGGGTCAAACAGGATGTGAGGGGTCTGCTGTGAGCGCGCTGGTTCTCCTCTGGATATTTCTCATGGTACTTGGTCTAGGACCCAGTGTGTCTGATTTGGACTTTCAAGTTCTGTTTTGTCTTGGTTTGATTTTGCAGTTTTGGTACCTTTTGTATTATAATTTTTGATTTAGTTCCTGTATTTATGTTTCTAGGGTTTTGGGTTGTTAGTTCTGTTTGCAGGTTCTGCCTATGTTCTCTGAGTGTTATTGCCTGACTCACTGATGTTTCTGTCTGGTTTTGGCTCCATCTCTGTGCCCCTGTGTCTGTCTAGTTTCTGTATCAAGTCCACCTGTATTAGTCCTGGTCTCTGTCCATCATGTTTAGTCACTTCCTGTTTTACTTTGGTGGTCCTTCGTGTTGTGGGTTTGATATTCAGTTTTTTTCTTCCTTGTCTTGTTAGTGTGATTCTGTTCAGCTGTGCTCCCTGGTGTGTTCGATTTCCTTGATTGCACCGATGTCTATTTATTAGCTGCATTTACCGTAATCCTGTTGCTGTTCTCAGCCGTGGAGCTTATGTACCATACGCTCAGACAGTATGTCGGTACATACTTTTCCGCAGAGGCGCAATAGAAGGTCAGCAGCACCTTCTTGTCCAGATGTTTTTTTCTGAGGACACAGGAAGTGAAGCCACTGCTGAGCCTTCTTCACTGTGGCCATGGTGCTTTGAGTCCAGGAGAGATCAGCTGACATGTAGGTGTCCAGGAACCTGAAAGTGGTGACAATTTCCACATGTTCACCATTTAGTTCAAGGGGTGTTTGGTGCTTCCTGAAGTCCATAATCGATTGGATTTAGTTTTGACAACATTCAGGTTGTTCACTGAGCACCACTGGGACAGTTTTTCTACTACTACAGTTTTCCCTATATGCTGTCTCATCCCCATCCGAGATGAGCCCAACCACGGTGGTGTCATCCGCATTTTTGTTGATGCTGTTGGTTGTGAAGTCACATGTGTAGAGGGCTTACAGAAGAGGGCTGAGGCCTGAGGGGAACCAGTGCTGAGTGTGAGTGTGGAGGAGATAATGGGGCCAAATCTGACAGACTGTGGGGGCGGTGAGTGAGGCAGTGTCGTGCAGGTAGGAAGGAGGATCACCAGTGTGAGCAGTTTGGTGGTTAAAATATCCGGGATGATTGTGTTAAATGCTGAGCTAGTCCACAAAGAGCATCCTCACAGCAGTGTTATTACGATGGCATCCTCTGTGGACTGGTTTGCTCTTTAGGTGAACTGATGGGGGTCGAAGGAGGGAGGGAGGGAGCCAGTTGCTCTAGGCACTTTATGACTACAGACATGAGGGCTACAGGTCTGTAGTCACTGAGGCTGTCGTTGACAGGTTTTTTTAGGGATGGGAATGATGGTGGAGGCCTTCAAACAGATCCATGATGCATGATGTTGACCACACCTGAAGGTAAAGTTCTCCCACAACACTGTCAGGAAAAACACTTCTCTATCCTTACAGGTACACTCCACCATAGATTTAATTACTGGACTGCAACGTAACCGTGTGACCCTTCGAGGGCCAGAAAGGCGCGTGCATGTTTCCAAGCACTTGTTTGCAGTTTCTTCTAGAGTTCAAGGTTTAGTGTGAGGAAACAGCCAAAACAAATCAGGTCAAATATTAATTTTACTGTCAGATTTTCAGGTTTAGCAGTTTTTAATATATTCTGACCAGTTTCACTCTAGATCACGCTGATATATGAGCAGCAGGAAGGTTCCGGTTTCAAACCAAGATTACACCTGCCCTCTTCCAAGTGAATGAATGAATGAGAAAATGTATAAAATAAGTTAATGATATTGCTATCTGTTAACATTAATCAGTGAAGCTGGCATGGGTAGGGGTTAGGGTTAGGCTGCATTTTAGCAACATGCTAAATAAGCACAATTTCAAAAACCAGCAGATATTCATTTTTAGTCAAATCTATACTTCATCTGCTACAGGATTTCCATTTGGGCATGTCTCAAGTAAAGTGTCTTGATGAGATGAGAACATAACCTTAAATGGGTGATGTTATAATGGTCCATTACATTAACCAGAGGTCTACAACGGTCCTTGTAAGGTACAAATAAGTCCTTCCTGTCAGGACCACCCCAGCAACATATTGATTCACTTCTAAAGGTTCAATAAGGTGATTTATTTTCAGAAACATATGATATTACAGCAACATGATTAGTCAGTGAAGGTCCTGGATCAACATTAATAATTATCTTGGAACAGGACCAACATGGAGATATCAGACCAGGACCAGGTCCCTGAAATTTTAAGCATGCTCTTCCCTCACCTGCCTGTCTGTCTGCAGTCTGACAGGATGGAGGACCAGAGGTGTTCCCTCCCAGACCTGGATGATGTGCTCAGTCCGGTTCCTGAGGGTCAGGAGGACTTCTTCTCTTTGGTCCAGAGAGTCCAGTCCAGGAGGATGAACGAGCAGCGAGCTTCACTGCTGCTGAGAAACAGCGAGGATGACCAGGACGCACACTCATCATCCCTCCATCATCATCATCATCATCACTGATGAAGACCAGAGTCTGGTGGGGGTGGAGTGACTGACTTCTAGTTCCATTTAAGGAGTAGCATCTGTTGTTGTGTTGAGTCTGGATCTGGATCCCCATGGCTTCAGGATTTGGACTGAAACCAGAATCCAGACCCCAGTGATGTGGATCCTGATGATCCTGAAGGCTTTCAGGTCTGAGTCTTCCAGAGCCCGGACTCAGACCCCAAGAGGTCGGGTTCAGTAGAGACTGAAGGATTTAGTTTGAACTGCTTTCAGAAATAATCTCCATTTATACTAATACACCTGTAACACATATCACATGACCAGGTGTCAACAGGAAGCAGAGCGTTGGTTTCTTTAGGAAATCCTTCAGCAGAAGAAGAAAAGTCCGAGCAGAGGTTTCTGAAACTGACTCTGAGGTGGGAAAGTTCCTGAAATAGTGGTTTGGATGTTTGGAAGTTGTTTTAAAGCAAGCTTGGTGACATTAGAATAGTACTGGAAGTGTTATACATCAGCAAAGGACGCCATGGAGAACACGTGAAGTCTGTCCCAGCAAACATGCCCGTGCAGGCCCACAGTGGATAGGTGTGGGTCAACTCAGCCCGCACATGGCCCACAGCAGATTTGCCCTCTTAGGATGCCAAGAGGGAATTCTGTGGGCAACCCACTGTGGGCTTGCCCACACAAAACCCATGTAGAGGCCATGCTTGCAGGGGTGAGCCAAGGTTTGACTTGATCAGAAGGTGAACGTGGATGTCCCTGTAATGCTGGGGTAGCGTAAAAGTAGTGAAGGTTAACGAGACGTATCCGTGCAGAAGTGGTTGAGGTTGGAAGGACTGCTGAAACCCTCACAGGTTCAGGACACTAATCATTAAGTCATGTGGTTGATGCCTGTCATAGTATATCTGAAGGCACCTCTGAAGATGGGAGGAGGTGGGCTCCGCAGCCAGATTCTGGTAGTTGTGGGATTTCTTCAGGTCTCAGCTGGCACCTGGAGACGGAAGTTTGTCGACCCAGACTTTCAGCTCTAAGAGTGCTGGCACTGTAAATGAAAATTGTCTGTTTTAATGAGTTAATTAACTTTATTAGCTGTAGCTCCTCTCAGCATCAGTACCACCACCGCCATGACAGCCATTTACTTCCTGTTCATTCTGTGGTCCCTAACCCAAACTAACATGTTGACTGAATGCATTTCAACAGCATACCTCCTGTGATGCATTCACTGACCTGTGTTTCTCATGTTTCACTTCATCCCCAATTTTCTTCTGCTTCTGAACAGCGGCAGCAGAGGATTGTGGGACCTGTTTTTTTTTGTTTGTTTTTTTTGTTTGGGCTCAAACTGCAGGGTTACATCATCACACTGAGCTACATGTATGTATTTCACATGTTTTAGTTCTCATGATACTAAATATGACTTAAAGTAGACACGATCCTGATCAGATGCCCAATCAGCGGCTGGAATCTCATCCTGCACCTCTGACCTGTGACCTGTACCTGGACTGTGTCCTGTCTGTCTCCTGTTTAACCCCGTAGTGACCTGAGTCTGTAGTAACCGAATAGACATTTAACCTTCTGGTGATGATTTAAAGTGTTTCTCTAACAAACATCTCTTTCAAACACACGGATCAGACAGTCGTGATATCTCCCATGTGTAAACACCTGACATGCTTACCAACCAGAGGAGTCCGTCTGGACCCGAAGCCTCTCTTTGGCCTCTGACTTCTGTAAACTGGAATGTTTGATCATAAAGAGAGATGTCACTTCCTGTGTGAGAGGATCAAATAAAGTTTTATCAGGTCAGAAGCTGTTTGTCCTCTTCCTCATGTTTTATCTCCATCAGTAAAGGTACAGTGTTTAAAATGTCACTACTAGTTGTCAGTAAGTTGCGGTCAACTGAGTTCTGTTTTCTCCAATTCAAGTACATAATCCTAGCTACGGTGGCCGCTGTAGGACAAACAACTCTGGCTGCTGTTCATCTGTAGTGAGCGTAGGCTGTCAGTTTGCTATTTACCTCATCCAGTATCCACATCTATTTATTCTGGAGGAGGCTGTAACATTTTGTGACTGGAGTCCAATACAAGTCGACTGAGTCAGTGAAGCTCACGTCTGTCCAACATCAGTGATACTGAGGTGAGTCGTTGAAGATATCCTGATCTTCTCTGTCGGTAAGCGCTGCTGTTGGTGCTGCTGTTAGCCAGCGACAGTGAAACAGTCTCTGAAGTGGATCTAACGCTGCTGAACTCTGAGGCTTAGTGAATAAACTCTTCTACGATTTAAGACTGTAATCAAGCTATTTATCAGGGGAAAGTGGGATTTTAGGACACTGGAGCTGAACATTAGCTGGCATAATGTTAGCTTATAATCAGCTGTTGTTGTTCAGCCAACTCATTTAAACAAAAATGTTTAAACTGAGCACTCAGGCCAGTTTTTAATGATTAAAATTCAGTTTTTACTTTAAATGATTTTTCCTGTTTTTACACTCAGGTCTGTTTCCAGTCTGAAGCTTCGATCAAGCAATCTGACTGATAACGGGTAAAACATGAAGCAGCAGCAGGAAAAACCTCAGACTGTGCTGCTCATCATGGTTTATTTTGACTACAAGCTACCATACTGTGCAAAAGTCCTGAGCCTCCCCTCATTTCTTTATATTTTGCTTCCAAAGAGACAGATTTTTGTGTTACTTTAGAGTGTGTGTGTGTGTGTGTGTGTAACACAAAGACAGCTAATTGCATTGATAGATAATTTAATGATCCTACAAGGGAAATTGTTACAGCAGCAACAGGTGCACAGTGAGCCATTAAACTGTGAATGCAAAACTATACATATACAACAGTGATAAAAATAAAATAAAATATAAAAATGTAGGTAATGAGTAATAGTAAAGCTGACATTGTGCAAGAGACTAGTCCATATTGCATTAATAAATAATATGTACACTATGAATCTGAAAGATGGCTGCAAGAAGATACAATACAGAAATATTTGTGTAGGATCTTATGTCCCGACAGGTGTGCTCACCTGTCACAGAAAGAAGAGTTATTATACAGCTTCATAGAGAACGCAGGAATGATTTCCTGAAGCGTTCTTTATGGCAGCGAGGTTGGGTCAGTCTGAGGAGTGTGGAGTAGAGCGGGTGAGATGGGTGGTCTGTGATGGAGAGCAGTTTGTTCAGTGACCTCCTGACCCTCAGTGACTCAAACTCTTCCAGATTCTGACCAATGATGTTGATCCTGCTGGTATCTCTGGCACTGATGACCGTCCCCTGCTGGTGCCCCAGTATTGCTAACCACCACATCAGACAGGATCCCCCCAGCCGTACAAACTGAAGCCTCTCTGACAGATGGTCAGCAATCCAGGAGGCAGCAGAAGTGGTGACACCATCCTGAGCAGCTTCTCATTCAGTAGAGGTGGTTGGATGGTATTAAAGGCACTGTAAAAATCAAAAAACATGATTCTCACCATGCCACCTGGCCCATCCAGGTGAGAGTGAGCACACTGCAACAGGTAAGTAACTGCATCATCCACCCCCACACGAGGCTGATAAGTAAACTGAAGAGGGTCGAGCATTTTTCACCTGGAAGCTAAGCCAGGCCAGAGCCAGTCTCTGCAGCACCTTCATTACATGTCATCATAACTGGTCTGAAATCGTTAAGGACAGAAGGTCCTTAATGATTGGTTCTGACACTAAACATGATGTCTTCAATAGCACCGGTACCTTTCCTGCAAAGGAGGTCCAACAGATTCAGCTCATTGGCTCTGCCCAGGCTGCCCCCTGCTGCTGATCTCTTGGATTGAGGCCAGTTATCAGCTTCACCCCCCTCCACACTTCTTCATCCAGCTGGAGTTTGGTCTTCAGCTTCTCCCTCTATGCATCTTTACACCTCAGTGCTAACAATGTTAGAGTCCTTTACAAAAACACAAACCGCTCACCACCCGAGCTTCATCTTTCAGGCCATGCACTCAGGAAAGTGACTGTCGGCACTGCTCAGATCCAAAGTCCTGGTGGTACCTTCGTCCTCTCTGCTCTTCTTCCTCTTTGAGCTCCAGGTTTTGCTTTGGTTGCAAATAAAGTCAACAGGTTCAAATGATAGAGGGAAAGACCAGGAAGTTTAAGTGGTATATTTCCCAGCATGCCATCAGAGCTTTTCAGAAGAGGCCTTTGCTGCTAACTCAAGGGATGAACCAGCTTTGACCACAAATAGCAGGGTTTGGTATCAAGCACAATACCAACACTTTTAACTTATAAAAACAGCTTATGGAGGAGAGCAGTGCATCATGATTTATGAATTGAATATGAATTAATATGCTTTTTTTTTTTTTTTTTTTGCATTTTGGCCACAGCAGCTTTTCTCGGCAGTGGAGAGAGACAGGAAACGGGGGAAAGATACAGGGGAAGACACGCGGGCAAATTGGCGACAGGCCGGGATTCAAACCCGCGCCGCCCACACCTCAACGCCGCGTATGTGTGTGGTCGCCAGCTTCACCACTAAGCCACCCGGGTGCCCCCCCATCATTAATATGCTTAATCTGAGACAACTAAATTATGGGTTTTTTTGTTGTTGGCCAGCTATCAGCTGACCACACGGTTGGAGCTCGTGATACCTGCTGAGAACGCCTGGCTCACATCTGGAGCAGTATGTTGATGGAGATCCTGAAGACTGATGTCACACTTGCTCCAGAAATGATCAAATTATGTGTTTTTAATATTTATTCGGTTATATTCTAAACACCAGCTGTCTGATGGAAGTGTTGGAAGTCTTCTAGAATAAAGTTAATTCTCTAACATCTGATCTGTTTGCTTTTGTTCAATAAGTAGTGTAAACTGTGTATATATGTATGATGTTTTTATGAAGCAAGATAAAATTTGTGTTTCAGTAACTGTTGGTGCTTAACTGTGCGAGGCTTGTTAGACACTGAAACATCCATTCATCCATTTTCTACCACTGATCTGGGTTTGGGCCATTGGGCAGCAGTTTGAGCAGAGAATGATGTAATATCTCCAGTGAGTCATGGGTCTGCCCTGGGGCCTCTTCCCGGTAGAACATTCCTGGAACATCTCACCCAAGAGGTGGCCAGGAAGCATCCTAGTCAGATGGCTGAACCACCTCAACTGGCTCCTTTCAATGTGGAGGAGCAGCAGCTCTTCTCTGAGCCCCTATCAAATTACTGTGGTCTTCACCCCATCCCCAAGGATGTCATGGTCCTTGGTCTGTGTCCCAATATTTTCAGTTTTGGGCTTCAAATTTCTATTTTGTAATTTCACTGTTTCTTAGCTTTTTGTTTTGTTTTGAGTTCTCTTCTCAGGTATAGTTTATTTGTACTTTATCTCTGGTTTCTCTGTGTTCTCCACGTCAGCTCTAGGTTTCTGTGTTCCCATCTGTCCCTCTCTCCCTCCCTCTTGTTACCTACCCTGCTGTTGCTTTTTGCTGCTTTTAGAGCATCTCTTCACACATCCCCGAACTGGAATTAAATTATGGATCTGGTCAGCTGGTCTCTCAACACTATTGATGATTAAATTCTCATCACGAGGTGCCCTCTCTCCTTTGGTCCAACTGACACACCCAGCTGGCTACGTTATGGATTCCCGTGGAGGATGGAAGATAACGTGCCTGGCTGTACTGTCAAGTGTGGACGTGGCGTATATTGAGACCAGGACTTCTGACTGGAGTTGGGGATAAAAATGAAAAATTGGATTTTTTGCCACTGAGAGGTAACCAGAAAAACTGTATTGTATGCCTGTATTTAAACAGCTGTAAATGACTTGTTGACCTATAATATGTGAAACATGTGTCAAACATATCTCTCATGAGTGATATCAGGTTATTTTGAGTGAGAAACAGCATTTTTATCACAATGTAGAAGCTGCAATCAGTTTTTGGCAAAGTGACTTTTATATATTCATTTTTTTTTATCAAGGTAAAAACTGTCACTGACATTAAAAATGCCTTTTTAAACAGAAATCTGTCTAAGAACGCTGCAGAAATCACAACAAATATAACATCACAATTCTATGAAGTGGCCAAAAAACACTGGATTGATTATAATGTAGGTACAATAACACAGACTCCTTAAGATGGTTGAAAAACAGGTTATTTCTTCATTTTATATATAAACCCTTCATGAATCATGCTGACTGCACTCTGTTTACCAATATAAGCAAAGACATTACACATAAAAGCACACAGAAACATCGGGATCACTTTATGGCAGACGATCCGGCAGCTGTTGAAAGTCATTAATAAAGTAATTTGTAACTTAGTTACTTCTAAAAGTAAGTAATCAGTAAAGTAACTAAGTTACTTTTAAAAAGGAGTAATCAGTAATCAGATTACTTTTTCAAGGTAACTTTGCCATCACTGGACTCAGCTGCTATTATTCAGCTGAAAAGGCTATAGGAAAAGGTGCACATATCTATTCCATTTATTTATTCATTTTTAAATTGCCTTATTTTCTTTATATGGGTTTTAGCTGTTTTGAGCCCTTTTTGTTGTAGTCTTTCTCTGAGACTTGGAAGCTGTGGCCTTTGGTTTTCTGTGTGACTGTTTGTGTCTGAACCCTGTCTGTTCATGCAGAACAAATCTCTCTGTAAAGGAACCTGAACCTGAGTGTGCTGCTAAAACTTTAAAATAGTTGTTAGATTGAATAATTTTAATATATTTTAAGATGACACCCCTTTTTTCTGATATTTTGTGTAGTTTCTCATATTTTATTCTGTTCTCTTTCTCGTTCTGCGCTTCTCGTTTAATCGTTTGTTTGTTGATTTATGGTTGTTCTTTTTTTTTTTTTTTTTTTTTTTTTTTTTTTTTTTTTTTTTTTATTAAACAGCGTTCAAGAACAATACAATAACAGTATAAAACAACTTCAGAATACAAACTCTCATAGAGGATAACAAGCTAGGGGGTATGCAATAGTAATGAATTGAATAATAAAAGAGAGAACCAAACAAATATAGACTTAGAACAGAAAATTTTCAGCTATCTGTTGTGAGATGATTCTAGCAGTTTTCCATTTTTTGATCTTACATATCGATGAATAATATAATTTAAATTCGTTCATGAAACAGGAAAAGGAGGGCTTATTACCTTTCCATTTATTACAATGAATGTGGTATTTGGCTAAAAGAACAATTATATTTATAGCATCAGAGAAGGCTGGATTTAAGTTTTCCACATAAAATAAAATAGAATTAACATCAAATGAAGGAACGTTAAGTTTGAGATTAATCCAGTTCCCAATGTCAGTCCAAAAACTCTGTGAATATTCACATAAAACAAACAAATGTTCAAGAGATTCCTCTGCTGATTTACAAAAAACACATAACTCAACATCAAATTTAAATCTTCTTTCAAGAAACATAGATACAGGATATATTTTATTAATGATTTTAAAATGGGTTTCTTTCACTTTAGGGGCTATAGGCCATTTAACAAACTTGGAATGAGCAAAAATCCTGGTTTTTTCATTTGCCTTAGGATGCATCTTAAAGGAACCTCTATTATAGTCAAAATAAATCTTTTGTCTTATACCATCATTAATAACCTTCTTGTTACATTTAAAGTCAACTAGGGCACATTCATTTATCTTTAATGTGGGCATCGAAAAGGTCACTTTTGAATACCTAATAACATTTTGGATTAACTGAATCAATGCTAAAGGAATCGCTTTAGACACCTTTTCAAAATCTTTGTAATGGCAATCAAGATTAAATTTCCTAACAAAAGCTAAGTAGTCTATTGGCTCTCCACAACAATCTAACATATCGTTTACAAAGATAACTCCTTTTTCATGCCAGTCTTTCCTAAATAATGATTTCCTACCAACAGTAATTGTCCTATTATTCCATAAAATGGATCCGTGGGGTGAAAAGTTATGCTGAAATATCATTTTCCAGAAGTGGAGAGTTTGTTTATGATAGTTAGATAGCTTGACTGGGATTTTACTAATCTCAAAATCACATTTTAAAAGAAATTCAATTCCTCCAAGTTGCTTAAAAAGAGAATTTGGAATATGAAACCACAATGAATTTTGCTGCAGAATAAATGTTTTAAGCCATTTGATCCTAGATGCACCAACCATGGCCTCAAAGTCTAATGCATTAATGCCACCGTTCTCATATTTTTTAACTAACTGGGATCTTTTAATATAATGTGTTTTATTTTTCCACAAAAACTGAAAAATAATGGAGTTAGCTTTTCTCATATTTTGAGGTGATATATACATAGAATTACACTGATAGATGACCCTGGAAATACCATCTGCTTTAACTAATAAACTTCTTTTATGGTTGTTCTTGTGTTCATAAATAAATCGAAAAAAAGATCCGGTTTGTAAACCGGATCGGGAAACTCCATCAGAGGGCGCTCGTCACTTCCGCCTGCGCGGTGTTTTGCTGCGCATGCGTAACAGGCATACAGGAAGTAAACAAGCACCGCGAGGCCGTGTGGCCATCGGAGATCGCGTGACGGTGAGAAGCAGATCTAAGGGGTTAAAGAGCACGCGAGCGGATCTATCAGAGTGATCACACCTGATCAGGTAGGAGCACTTCTGGGACTCAGACCATTTTTGTTTGGATGTCCGAGCTCCTTGACCCTTGACCCTCAGTGTGATCACCGAGTTTTAAGTCGCAGCTGTTTGGCGGGGTAACAGAGGAGCTCCAGCTTTGCTTCTCTGTGGCATCATGAGGAAGCCACGGCTTAGCTTCTGTCCGTTAACCCCTGACGGCGCCATCAGTGGAGATAAAAGAGTCACGTTAGTCTAAGCTGGGGGAGGAGCTGTGCACAGGTAAAAAGCTGCTCAGGTGCGGCTTGTCTGGAGACCAGCTGCTTTTTGAATCCTGGTGGGATCCTTACAAACCAGGTTAAATACAGACTTTTGAAATAGTATGTGTACAGTATATGCATTCCACATTTACCAAATTATACTATAGTTTACACAGTGCTGTACAGCCAACAGTAACAGTGAGCATAGAATCAGGAATACTTTATTGATCCCAGAATGAAGTTTCTGTTGTTCAGTAGAGGAGTTATAGAGTCTGAGCAGTGGTGCTGCAAGCATCAGTGCTGAAGTGTGTGCAGGTTACACTTACTAACATAATGATGTTGTAGGTGGTTGACTCTTGCTGAGCTGTGCTCAGAGGGTACTCTGTACACTTGTTTCACGCTGTCTGTTGCATTGGAGGACACAGTCAATAGTTGACAGCGACACACTGTTGATTCCATCACAGTTGATATTGTCTTAAATTGCACTCTGCTGGATTTCAGAGTCGTTGGCATTATTCTGAAGAACCATGTCAACAATGAGTGCTTCTTGATGCTGGGAGAAAAGAGCAGGTCTTCCTTTTCATCATCTTTCAATTCCAGAAAAGGGAAAATGCTCTTACAAATGTGTACAGCCAGTAAAAGCAGAGTCACATTCGGTCTGAAGGCAGACTGAATGAACCAATCAGACACACTCGTTGGACTGAAATGTAATTGCAAATTTGGTCGTGACAGACTTGTTGAGTCCTTTTCTTCCTGTGGTGAGGAGGTGGCTTATGGACGCTGCATCACAGGTGAAACACACCTGAATTGTGCTACCAGTTTTACTACATGCCTGCATTAGTATGTGAAGACTTGAAAGAACACAGACACGGGCGTCTTCGTGAATATGGATCATTTTTTAGGTTTGTTCCTGTTAAAGTTGACTGTACGAGTGGATCAGGATGATATTTAGGAGCAAACATGAAGGCAGTAACTAAACCCTAACCTGTGAAGTTCAAACAGTGGTGTCACACTGGACAGATGTTCATCTGTCAGCTCACATCTGTAACTTTATCACTGTTACAGCGACCACAGCTCTGCTGGTGATTATTCTCATAATCAATATCCTGATCATCCAGATTGTAATTTGAGCTCTTCTTTTTCTTCTGCAGCTTCAACAACAAACTGACCTGCAGCGTCAAACCTTTACCTCCTCCTGCAGCTCTTCCTCCCATCATGAAAACTCCATCATCCGCTCAGAAGAAGAGGAGATGGTCAGAGAATGAGGACGAGTCTCCTGCTCCCGTCAACATCAGCACTCCCGAGAGAGAGGAGATCACTGATTATGAAGAACTGTTGGGCACACCCGCTTCTGCTGAAGATGGACAGGTGAGCAGGAAAGAGAAGAAAAAGAAGAAGCGGAGAGAGGAGGAGGAGGTTTTCAAGTCTCCTTTTTCTCCTGCTGAAGATGGACAGGTGAGCAGGAAAAAGAGAAAGAAGATGAATATGAAGCAAGAGGAGGAGGAGTTCAGGTCTCCTTTTTCTCCTGCTGAAGATGGACAGGTGAGCAGGAAGAAGAAGGAGAAACTGATGCAGGAAAAGGAAGAGGAAACCGTCCAGGCAGGAAAGAAGAAGACGAAAGACAGGAGCACAGTGGAAGAAGTGACATCACAGGAAAGCGAGAGTGACAAGACCAAACAAAAGAAGAAGAAACACAAGGCGAGTGTAACCACAGCAACAACACACTCAAACAGTGGAGAGACAGATGTGTCAGTTTCTATGGAGGCAGTCAACAGCAGGATGATGGTGGAGGGAAACGATGAGAGTGTGGAGGAAGTGACATCACATAATCGACAGCTAGGAGAGAAGGAGAAAGTAAAACTGGCAAAGATTAAGAAAGGAGTGACAGAGAAAAACGGCAAGAAGAACAACGTGAAAGCAGCAGCTACTGATGGGTGAGTCCAGAAATTCTGAAAAAGTTGCAGGATCTGAGCCTGAGACGCACCCGTACTCTGCCCACTCAAACAGATAGAAACCAACCATAAAGCTTCTAATGCGGCATCTATTTTGCAGTCTGTGGTTTTATGGTGAAATGATGGTGTGAGAGAAGGTGATGATGTTGTGTGCTTCAGGTTGGACTGCAAGTTGTTGGAGGAGCTTCAGGAATTTATTCCCGATGTAAAGCAGAAATCAGCTGATCAGATCACTAAACTGCTGCGATACGACCTGGCACGCCTCAGGATCTTCAAAAAGCAAGGTACAAATGCTGCAGTTACCTCAGGCAGGAAGGTATGAGCACTGTGCACCAACCCTCTGAACACCTGTTCTCTTCCAGGTGTGTCTCTGCGGATGGGGCGGTTCTCTCGGGAGGAAAACCAACAAATCATAAAAAATGTGGCCGACTTCTTGTCTCTGACGGGCATCGGCTCAGCAGATCAGCTTCTGTTTCCTCAGAGGTTCAAAGACCATGCGGAGCAGATCAAAAAGCTGAAAGTACAACATCGCTTTCTGGAGAACATCGGTATGTAATCACAATGTTCTCCGTCACTTCAGGCATAAAGACCTTACAACATCAGACAGAACCACAGTGATCAGAAGGTCACCTATCAGCTGCATATGGTGAGAGTTTGAAGGCAGAACTCTCTTTTAATAGGAACAGGATCTGACTTTTTTAATCATGAAGGAAAGTTTTAAGCCTAATCTTAAAAATAGAGACGGTGTCTGTCTCCTGAATCCAAGCTGGGAGCTGGTTCCACAGAAGAGGGGCCTGAAAGCTGAAGGCTCTGCCTCCCATTCTACTCTTAAGTATCCGAGGAACCACAAGTAAGCCAGCAGTCTGAGAGTGAAGTGCTCTGTTGGGGTGATATGGTACTATGAGGTCTTTGAGATAAGATGGGGCCTGATTATTGAAGACCTTGTATGTGAGGAGAAGGATTTTAAATTCAATTCTGGATTTAACAGGGAGCCAATGAAGAGAAGCCAATATGGGAGAAATCTGCTCTCTCTTTCTAGTCCCTGTCAGTACTCTAGCTGCAGCATTTTGGATCAGCTGAAGGCTTTTCAGGGAGCTTTTAGGACAGCCTGATAATAATGAATTACAATAGTCCAGCCTAGAAGTAATAAATGCATGAATTAGCTTTTCAGCATCAGTCTGAGAAAGGATGTTTCTAATTTTAGAAATATTGCTCAAATTAAAGTAAGTAGTCCAACATATTTATTTAATATGTGCATTGAAGGACATATCCTGGTCAAAAATGATCTGGTTAGACACCGTGTTTGTAAGATTTGTAGGCTGAGCACAAGAACTGCGGTGTTATTAGAGGTCATCCAGGCCTTTATGTCTTTAAGGTTTCATAGATGAATAAAGCTGGGTGTAATCTGTATAGCAATAAACATGTATGTAGTTTTTTTTTTCCTAATATGATGTAAGTGCTTTTCTTTATGTAGGGCTGATTAAAAGCAACACAAAGAACATTAAATGTTCAATAAAAACACACCAGGACCTGCCTATAACTTAAATGTCATTCAAGCACTTAGAAGTTTGAAAGCAGATTGTTCAAATGTGTTTTCATATGCATTAGTTTTTCTTTTTGTGAGTTTTAACCTTCTTACCAAAAGCAGTACTGAAATTCTTCTCATAAAGGATGGCGCTAACAGGCCATAATGCGTCCAGCTAGCTGAAGCTCCGCCTGCTCAAACACAGTATTTTACTTTGTTTTTTTCACAGCATTCTGTAACCTATTCAATTTTATTTATATAGCGCCAAATCAGAACAACAGTCACCTGAAGGTGCTTTATATTATAAAGGTAAAAATCCTACAATAATACAGAAAAAACCCAACAATCAGATGACCCCCTATTAGTAAGCACTTGGCGACAGTGGGCAGGAAAACCTCCCCTTTTAAACAGAACCCTCGGGCAGAACCAGGCTCAGGGAGGGGCAGCCATCTGCTGAGGGGAGGGAGACAGGACAAAAGACATGCTGTCTATGGCCTACTGTATACTGCCAAAAGTATTCGCTCCTCTGCCTTCACACACATGAACTTGAGTGACATCCCATTCTTAATCCAGAGGGTTTACTATGATGTGGGCCCACCCTGTGCAGCTATAACAGCTTCAACACTTCTGGGAAGGCTTTCCACAGGTTTCAGTGTGTTTTGGGAATTTCTGACCATTCTTCCAGAAGCACATCTGTGAGGTCAGACACTGATGTTGGAGAGAAAGCCTGGCTCACAGTCTCCACTCTAATTCATCCCAAAGGTGTTGAGTTCAGGACTCAGAATGAAGTTCTTCCACACCAAAGTCCCTCATCCATGTCTTTATGGAGCTGCTTTACACTTGATGGACTGAACTTTGCTCTGATGGACCCAGACTCCTCCATCATATTGCCAGACGGAGAAGTGTGAGTCTCCACTGCTCTACAGTCCAGTGGCGGCGTGCTTTACACCACTGCACTCTCTACACACTGTTCTTGAGCTGATCTGAAGACCACATGAAGGTTGGAGGTCTGTAGTGACTGACTCTGCAGAACGTTGGTGACCTCTGAGCACTGTGACCCTCAGCATCCACTCACCCCACTCTGTGATTTTATGTGGCCTACACTTTCGTGGCTGAGTTGCTGTCTTTCCCAATCACTTCCACTTTATTTAGTATTGAGGAAATTTCATGATTGGACTTGTTGCACAGGTATTGTCCTATCACGGTACCACACTGGGATTCACTGAGCTCCTGAGAGCGACCCATTCTTTCACTAATGTTTGTAGAAACAGTGTGCATGCCTAGGTGCTTGGTTTATACACCTGTGGTCATTGAAGTGATTGGAATACCTGAACTGAATGATTTAGACAGGTGAGCGAATACTTTTGGCAAAAAAAGACATAAAACCCTGTCATCATTTTCCTGTCAACACTGAAGACATGCAGTCTAATCTCTGGTGGCACCTTTTACAGACTGACTCAGTGTTGGCATTAAAATTTATTATCAACAAGGGTAACTGTAGGTATTTGCTGTATAAATCTTATAATTAATCCTGAAATCATCAAAATAAGATAATCAATAGCAGGTCTATGATTCTCTTCAGCATCCTGTCATGTCTGTCTGTATTGTGTTTATAATGTAAACTGTGTTGGTTCTAGAACAGAACCCTGTGGAACGCCCTGAGTAACTCTGGCTGTGATTCGGTGCTTTATAAATAATGTTGGGTTAAAAATCAGGGACTCCTCCTTCAGAAGCTATCATCAATGTGATCGATTTTTGATGCCAGCGTGACCTTTGACCCACCTGTCTCTCTCTACAGCTGAGGGGATCGCTCGGACGTGTGATCAGGTTTATATCAGAGCCAAGAAGATTTTTGATGTGACGAATAGCATGGGAAGGTCAGAGGTCAAATCACACGTTCTACGTTCTACTCATGGTCCTGTCGATTGCCTGATGCGATGTGGGGATGTTCTTTCAGGTTTTCCACGGATGAGCTTCACTCTTTGATAAAGTTACAGAAGCTCCACGGAAACAACTGGAAGACAATATCCGAGAAGATGGACCGCAGCATCTACGCTCTGCAGAAACGCTTCAACACCATCAGTGAGTATCCACTGTGGCTCCTCCATGTTTCCTCCAGCTCCTGGTTCTGCTCTGAAGGGTTACTCGAACCAGAACCGGGAACTGGAGAACAATGTGGACGAGATGGATAACTATTGATCAGTTATTTACTGTTATAGTCATTAATAAATACATACTTTACAATATTTTAAAGTGTGATGGAGCCTTAAAGCCATCAAACACACTCTTAACCTGTTCATGTGCTCATGCACAGCTTCAGGTCGCGGCTCCTGGACCGCAGAGGAAGCCTCCCGGTTGAAGCAGGCGGTCAGGGATCACCTGGAGACTCAGCAGAGTCCTCCAGGTCTGACCAGAGACCAGCTGTGCAACAACCTGCCCTGGAAGAAGATCAGCGAGCAGGTGGAGACCAGGTCCTGGGTCCAGTGTCGTCTCAAGTGGTCAGTATTCTGCTGGTCGTGTACTGTGTGATCCAGACTTAATACCCCCATATCCTGCAGCAGTTCCTCAGGTGTGACTCAATCAAATGTTCTTGTGTTCCAGGTTCTCCATCCTGAAGCCTAAACTGTCCTCAAAGGGCAAAGTCTTCAACAGAGGCACCGAGGGATACATAGCTAAAATCCACCTCATCAACACGTAAATCATATGACACCTGAGCCAGTATATATGTGACCAATAGGAGAATTTACTGATCATAGTTGGAGTAGCCAATAAGAATCCAGAACAATCTTCAGTGTGTGTGTGTGTGTGTGTGTGTGTGTGTTTGTGGGTTCAGGCTTTACGAGATGCGTGTGGACGATGCAGCAGACATCAGCTGGGACGAGGTGGCTGAAGCTATCGGGTGAGGTCAAAGGTCAAACTGTTTAAGCAGATCTGAAAAGGTTAAATTGACAGCAGCGCCAACAGTGTACCTGCAGTACTGTCAGTACTACTGACAAGCATAGACAGTATTACAGATAGTAGTACTTACCATATTATGGTGCCCCTGACAGTGTCTCTGTGTGTGTGTGTGTGTGTGTGTGTGTTTCAGGAAAGTGACCCCAGTGTGTGTTCAGAAGACGTTTTACAGACTGAAAGTTTCCAGAGTTCCCAACTGGACCCGTTTATCGTACAGCGGTGAGCAGCACGGTCGCTCTGATGTCATCGTTTATTCGGTTTAAATTTGCTTCAGTCGGAGCGCGTTTGTGCGTTTCATTTCGTGTGTGAGCCATCTGTCCCACTGTGAGATTTAAAGTGTTCAGATCTAACCAACAGACTCGGGGTCCCATAAACGCCCGAACAAAATGAGCTAAATCGTCCTCACTGCGTTTATTTGGTTTTAGTCCGTTTCACACGCGCTTCAGTTTCTGCAGCTTTTATGCAGGCTAACGAGGTCCATCTCCTCCTCCTCAGACATCATCGACTTCCTGAAGGCCAATGTGGTTCCTGTCCTGGAGAAGAAACTGAAGAAGTGCCAGGAGGAGGAGGCGCAGGAAGAGGAGGCGGAGGGCTTTTATCAGCTCTCTGACATCTTCTCAGAGCACGATGATGACGTGGAAGTGGACAACAGCTGACCTGCAGCCAATCAGGACACGGTGTCCCTTTGGACTGAATCTTTTTTTAAAAAATGTCGCTTCTAAATCTGGACAAGAAATTGATTAAAAGAGACTTCTATTTTGAAAATACTGAATAATTGATTAGCTAGCTAATACTATGTAATATTAATAAAATAATTTCTCCTTTGGTACATCTGCCTGATCAGTATCATTGATCACACATTGCAGGTGGAGAGAAATCAATCACTGACCAGTAATCAGTTAAATTTAAATAAAATTTATAAAGTTGAATTAAAATAAAGTTTATCAATATTTAATCAATGATAGGCATTCATGAACACACATTCAGAGATTATTGATCTGTAATCGATTAAAGGTTTAACACAGTCTGAAGCAGAGGATTGTGGGTAACATGGTTCATCTTTCGCTGATGGCGTACACGCCACTCGTCCTCTTCATGATGTTCGGCACAAACAGGAGTCCCGACGCCCGCTCAATGGTTTCTATGGGAACCAGGAACCGCTCCAGAGGAACCTGCTCACTGATTGGTTCGTTTGGTAACACATATGAGCGAAGCTCCACCCCCCTGCCATCTCCCTGCTCCAAGATCAGCACCTGAGGACACATGGGACAGGTGAACTCATCGCCAGCTGACAGGCACCAGTGGTGACATTTCCATCAGGCAGGTGAGACTCACCTTGAAGAAGTGTGTTGGCACAGCAACGTGGTTTTGTCCTATCACTTGATATCGAACATAGAATTTCCCATCAGCCTCCTGCCTGCAACACATGGGATGATGTAATCCTTAAGCCCCTCCCTCTCAGTCACCAAGAAGTAAAAGAAGGAGCAGCAGGTTACCTGGGCAGGTAGAGCGGGCCAGTGCAGACATAGACGTTGAGGTAGCGTTTGGTGAGAGAGCGGCAGAGTTTCTCCAGGTTGTTCCAGGTGTTCTGGTTCAGGTGAGGGTTCTGCTCGCAAATACCAATAATTAATAAAAAAAAATCCATTTATAAATCAATAGTCAGTACATGTGTCAAAGGCCTGTGAGATCATCCCTGCAGTCATAACTGAGAGGGCATATTAACAACTAGGAGTTTGAAGGTGAGTTTCTCGTCTCTGAATTACGTTTGTGTTTTAACGCAGTCTGGACCCAAGAAACAGACACAGCAGCACACCTGGCCTCTTCAGGAGCAGCTCAGGTATGTGGCATCACTTACCATGGTGCTGTTTCAAGGTAAAATAAGGGCCACCCTGGTGAACCTCTGATTTCAAACAGACCCATGAACCAGTTAATGTCTGTGCTCACCTGTGGAGCCACGTTGCTCAGGTAGAACGTGTCCTCCATGGCTTTTTGGCTCCACTTGTGATTGCCTGCTGCAGCCAGGTGACCCCTGTCGAAGCCGCTCCCCTTGTAATCAGCATTGGTCGCTCGGTGGAAAATGTGAACGCTGCCGACGAATCAAAACAGAAACGTTAAATGTGAAGAAATAAAAATAAATGATCTCACTGCCGCTTCTTTATTAAACCATAGCTGACCTTTGTTACCCTAAATCAACCAGTTTCCATGTGCAGGTGTAAGCATTTCCTGTCTTGGCAAGGATGTGTTAGGAATGGCTGGATGAGAAGTTTAGGTCACTGTGTTGTATGTAACGTGTAACTCCAGCTCTAGCTGCAGAGCTTCAGGTCGCACAGGTGAACCACCACGGCTTTCAAACCAGGCTTATATTAGTTTTGGATTTTACATTATAGTTCAGTTTTAGTTCATTTTTACTTTTTTTTCCCTCTAATTCAGTTAGTTTTCAGAGTGGTTTTGCTCATTTTTATTTTTGGTTTAATGCTTAGTTTTAATATTTTCATACTTTTCCAGGTGCAAGAGTGACTATTGTGTAATAAAAACTTGACAAAAGATTCCGTTTAAGGAAATAGATTTAACAACCAACTGTTCACAAGGCAGCAGCACTACATCCTAAATGTGTGTAATATTAAGGGCACACACGAACATTTGTGAGTCCTTATATGGATGCTTTGATTGTTATTCTCTGACTGATAAATTCAAACACTGCGGCGAAAACTAGCAGGAAGCGCACGAGGACTGAACAGGTTCATCACAACGTTGCGGGCTGCGTGGACCCGACGAGTAGTCACGTTTCTCCAGAGGTTAACGTCAGGTTACGTTGTGGGATAAGAGCGGTTTCCGTAGTACACGTTTCATCATCCACAACATCACACCGACTTCACCTGCGCTATCCTACTCAAAGATACTGGACTCAGAGGACCGCCACCAAGGTCAGCTTATCTATAATTTCAGGTACTTTTAGTTAGTTCTGTATACTCACAATACAGTTTTAGTTAGTTTTAATTATAGTTTTTATTTATTTCAGTTAACAACAATTTTTTTTCATTTTGTTTTCATTCACTATAATAACCCTGCTTCAAACCGCGTCACCTCTGTCCTCTCTGTCCTCACCTGTTCTGTTCCGCTGGTGTCTGATCAGTCTGCTGCTCCTGTCCTAAAAACAATGCAGTGCCAATCAAACTATGGAGAGAAAACTGACTCAAAATATCCGTGTGTCTGTAATGCAGGATTTGTGCGTGACTCAAATATCTGTGTGTCTGTAATGCAGGATTTGTGCGTGACTCAAATATCTGTGTGTCTCTAATGCAGGATTTGTGCGTGACTCAAATATCTGTGTGTCTCTAATGCAGGATTTGTGCGTGACTTGCTGGATTTGTAATTTTTTGTAATACACGAATCACCTGATACACACGCACAAAACTAAAGTTACACACGAATCACCTGATACACACGCACAAAACGGCGGTTACGAGTGCACAAAGTTTTTGAGACATTTCACGCTTCCGGTGAGCTCCCAGAATCGTGCGTAACTTGGTGCGTTTAATGCTAGTACAAAGCTGGGTCATCTGAGTTTTGTTCTGGGTCTAGTGTTTTTTTTTTCTGGCTCGGAAAACAGCCAGTCAAACTCTGAGAGGCATTATAATACATCTGAGCCTGGAGATAAATTTAGAGATAGCTTTCATAGATCTGGAATGTACTGTCTTAGCTACCAACAGCTAAAGTAGCTTAGCTCACATAAAGATGAGTTCTAGCTAACAGAGAAATGCATGGAGAACTGTATCAAACTACTTGACACATAAAACGCAATCTCTAAAAAATACTCATTATAATCGGATAGCAAAGTGTGCAGATTTTAACTTGAAATTACTTCTGAGGGTAGACCACCGTGATTCCCTGCCATAACAGTCGCCTACTCTTCCTTTGTGCCTCTCAGAGTTTGACTGGCTGTTTTCCGAGCCAGAGAAGCATTGCACCACGTAGTGGTCGTTTCTTTTAACCAAATAATTACATTTGTACAGCTCACAAATGCATATGTAAATAGTATTAGAATATTAAAAAATAGATGTAGGTGTATGTGTTATAACTAAAGGGTGCTGAGGTATCCCATCTTCCACAGAAAATCGTCTTTTCCACTTCGGCACAAGTATAGAGTGAAATAAGTTCAGCGGGGAAAAAAAACACTAGACCCAGAACAAAACTCAGATGACCCAGCTTTGTACTAGCATTAAACGCACCAAGTTACGCACGAATCTGGGAGCTCACCGGAAGCGTGAAATGTGTCTCAAAAACTTTGTGCACTCGTAACCGCCGTTTTGTGCGTGTGTATCAGGTGATTCGTGTGTAACTTTAGTTTTGTGCGTGTGTATCAGGTGATTCGTGTGTAACTTTAGTTTTGTGCGTGTGTATCAGGTGAATCGTGTATTACAAAAAATTACAAATCCAGCAGGTTACGCACAAATCCTGCATTACAGACACACAGATATTTTGAGTCAATTTTCTCTCCATATCAAACTGTCAAAATCTCTTAATTATTTATTGGATGATTAGGTATTTAAAACGTTATTTATCAAATCATCCACTCAGCCAATTATTTGAACACATCAACCAAGTTCAGATTTCAGAAAGGTAAAACGGGCTACAGGTGATGTTTCCTGCTGCTGCAGGTATGCATCAATCAGCATTACAGCGCTACTTGATTCTTAGCGCTTCCCATCTAAAGGCATCACCTCCTGTCTTAATTAGTTTTTCTTCCTTTTCCTTCTGCACTGACTTCGTTAACTCAGTCGGCCCATGTTGTAGGACGAAGTGCATGTGAACTCTGTGGACCGTTACAAACTCCCCGTCTGATTTTACCTGTCCTGTTTCTGCCTCACCTGTCGTCTTCTTTGAACTCGCAGTACTTCCTGTTGGACTGTCCGCTCAGGGAGGCAGGATTTAGCCGCTCTATTACCCAGGATGCAGTGCGTGTGCGGGGGTCGTAGGAGGTGACGTAGGATTCTCTGGTCTTGACGTTAGCCAGTGAAGGGAAGCCGTACTTCATCACCGCTCCTGAGTTACCTGGACTCACCTGCACACAGAGATGCAGTCAATGAATCTAATAAATAAATAAAAAGCTGTTTGAACACTGAGTAAGGGACCTTGAATGTTTCCTTTATTACCTTCTTTTGCTGAGGAGACACTTTCAATTCAGTTTTATTTATATAGCACCAAATCACAACAGTCACCTGTAAGGTACCCTACAATAATACAGAGAAAACCCAACAATCACAGTGACCTCCTCCAGTGCCTCCCCTGACTGCACGTCACGCTGTTAGGAGACTACTGTAAGGGTTAGGACTCTCAGCGCACCGCTCTTCTCTTTCCCAAGTCCTTAGAAATTTTCCTAATGAAAAGAGGTTAGGAAAAGCATATAGGAGGAACTGCACCTTTACTGCAGTCTCAGTGCTCAGAGGATCTAAAACACTGACACCTGGTTTACTCAACAGAGGAAAAAATTTGTTTAATAAATAAATTAATCAAAATGTGCATTTCTTAATAAACAAGTTTTAAGTTTATCTAAATTTTAAGTTCAGAATAAACTGTAACTTTTATTGTAATCTGTTTTTTGTGGAATGATATAATCTATTTCAGATGGATTTAGGATATTATTGCTCTGGATCTGACCGTCTGTGCTTGAAGTAATAATTTGTATTTAGTTTGAGAAACTATGCTTTGTTAAATATTGCATACATATAGTGTCATTTTAACCCATATTTAATAAAATTTGGATCAATTTTACTAATTGCTGTTATAAGTCTCACATGTATTGCACTGGATCTGTTAATATCACTTTTCAGTATCCTGACTGCTGACAGATGCGGATAATACTTATAATTAGAAGCGGTGGTGGATTCAGTAACGGCGGAGCAGGCACAGCTGGAGCCCTGCCGAGGATGGTCTTAACCGGAGCGGTGAAACTTGAGGTCCGGGGAACATCCTCCTATCCGTCATTATTACCAAACCTCGAACGTTCCCCGAACGTCAGGAAACCTCGACGCTCGGAAACGAACGTTCCCGAGCGGTCGCGTGTTTGCTGGGCTGACAGCTTTCATTTTCACTGATAATTAAACGTCGTGTCGCTCATCCCGCTGCTTCCGGTTTCAATTGATCACCGTTTGGATTGAAACGACAGGAAGCTTGTGACCTCACCCTCACTCACCTGCAGCTCGGAAGCCTCCACCGTCGGGACTCCCGGTACCGGGATCACCGGGAACCGGCTCAGCGGACCAGCTCCCTGCTCCTTCTCACGCAGGCCTCCATCGCTCAGCAGGCGGTTTGCCGACGCTCCGAGTCCCGCTCCGACCACCAAGGTCGCCCCGGTCCGCCACCACCGCCTCATGCTGCCGGTGAATCAGCTGATCGTGACGCGCTGTGATGACATCACCGGTGTGGTTTCATAGCTACAGTAATGCTGAATATGCACCATCAACACCTTTTAAGGTTAACTGGTTAAAAAAATGTCTCCTAAACCATGACTCAATCTGGTTTTTCATCCCAAATCACATTTTTAATAAAATAGGAGGCCTGTCGTTCCTCTTAAAGTGTAATTTTTGACCTAATAAATTACCCATTACATTATCCAAATTTCATCAGCAAGCCCTACTAGCTTGGAAACTGGCTTTTGTCCACAATTTTTCACCTCACAAGGCTCTCCTCTGGAACAACTGCGATATTTTGATTAGAAATAAGTCCGTTTTCTTCCCTAATTGGTTTGAAAGAGACATTTATCTTTTTGATGGTACTGGCGATATGTTAACCTATGAGCACTTCATGTCTGGCCACAGTTTTCCTGTTCCTTACAGTGAATTTAATAAGATAATGCTATTTCCAAAGAGTTAATTCAACTTGTAAAAAATCACTTGAGCTACAATGAATTTACAGAAGCACTACCTACACTTACACTAGGAGGAATTAAACTAACAGAAAGTGCAATAACAAACATATACATCGGTGCTTTCATAGAAAGAACAGCGTCGTACCCAGGGGTAAGTTCTACTGGAGAGCTCAAACTGGGGACATAAACTGGAGAAAGGCTCTTACCTCATAAATACTGTATTCCCATCAAAGCCAAAGAAGTACATTTTAAAATATTACACAACATATATACTGTGAACTATGTTATTGCTAAATTTGCTGATGTTAATGACTCCTGTACTTTTTGTAAAAAACATTCAGAAACGTCACATTTATTTTTTAGCTGTGACATATCCAAGAAGTTTTGGAGTGACCTTGAATCTCATCTTTTCTTTTTGACCAAAGTTCTGTGTACACTCAGACTCAAGGATATACTCTGAAAATTGTATTTTTGAATATATGCTCAATTTCATTATTATATATGCAAAATTTTTTATTCACAAGCAAAAGTTTGCAAATTCGATACCCAACATCACTCATTTCCTTGCAGAACTTAAGTACGTGATAAATTTATTTCTAATTACCAGGAATATTTTCCCGACTCCTCTGACTGAGAAAAGATTTGTATTATTGTAATGGACTCAATAGAAATTACATATTATTCTTGTTTTGATGTGCTGCCCTTTAATGCAAAACCTGTTTGTTTTGTATATTCTGGTTCAATAAAGTTAAAAAAAAAAAAGTAATGCTGAATATGACGGTAAATTAAAGTCAGTGAGAAGCTCATTTCCTGTTTCGGTTCGTCTGATAAACCATCTGTTTTTTTCAATAATCAATCAATCAATCTGTTAAGTGTGTGACGTCACTCAGTATAAACTGAAGGCTCAGCTAATCCCAGCAGGGCCCTGAAAGTGAAGCAGGGGAAGCCGGTGTTGTGCCAAAAAGTGATTCCTGGTATTTGCCAAAAAATGAGCGCCTGTATTTAAATGGCTGTAAGTGACTTGTTGACCTCTGATCTGTGAAACTGTCAAACAGATCTCTCATGAGTGATATCAGGTCATTTTGAGCGAGAAACAGCTTTTCTGTCACAACGTAGAAGCTGCAATCAGTTTTTGGCAAAGCGACTTTTATATATGCGTTTTTTTTTTTTAAATCAAGGTAAAAACTTTCATTGGCATTAAAAATTTATTTTTTAACAGAAATCTGGCCAAGAAGGCTGCAGAAATCACAACAAATATAACATCACAGATCTATAAAGATCTTTGAAGTGGCCAAAACGCTCTGGATTGATTATAATGTATTTGCAATAACACAGACTCCTAAACATTCTTGAAAAAAAGGTTATTTCTTCATTTTATATATAAGCCTGTCATAAATCATGCTGACCGCACTCTATTTACCAATGTAAACAAAGACATTACACATAAAAGCACACAGAAACACTGGAAATCACTTTATGGCACAACACCGGCGCACACACCAAAGAATTTTATGTTTATTGTAGCTTCAGCTGGATGTGCTGTTAGATGACCTGACAGCTCCTCTGCATCATCACAGGGTAAATCTGATTGATCAGGACAGCTTTTTACAGCTCTCATTATTATTAATCTGCAGTGACCCAAACTATGGCAGCAGACTGCAGACGCCGCTCCTGCTGCCTGTGACCTCCCAGTTAGATGGGCAGGTCCAGTCTGCGTTCATGTTTTATCATCTCACTTCATCAATAAAACTCATGTAAATCTGAAGTTTCTACATGAAGTATGTAAACAGAATGAGGACATGTCTGCCTTTATTAATCAGCTGCCTGCTCAGACAGCTGATTTCACGCTCTGCACTGTGACATGGTGTGACATCAATCTCATATGCAGCTGTCACAGGTCCAAGTGCAGCATGGGCAATGTAGGCTGCAGGTCAGGATGAAGAATGTGAGAACTGAAGAACATCTTGCTTCATCAGTTTTTGAGCTTTTCTACAAGTTGAGAGTCTCACAGGGTCACAGGTCACAGATAAAAGTGGAGTCCTTTAAGCCCACAGGAGGAGGAGGAGGAGGAGGAGGGAGAGGAAGGTCAGGGCAGTTTTGTCTGCAAAAACTTCAAAACTAAAAAGTTCATTTGTCTGTGATTCGCCTGATTACTGTGAATGATGATCATCCTAGTGGGCGGGGCCTTATGTAATGTCATATGACGACGATGGCTTAAGATTGTCATTCTGTACAACATCAACAACACATTCAGTTCAGTGGAAAAAAAATACAAGTAAACATTTTCTCTGGTTCAAATCGTCACCCACTGATGACATCAAAGGTGATGTCATCAGTGGGTGTGACCTCGTGCCTGGGGGCAGGGTCAACAGAAGGTGGTGGTGACAAGACTGAGGGTCAGCAAGTAAAGCTGTGATGTCAGAGAAGAGGCGGAGTCATCAGCGTTCTCCGGGCAGCCATCCTTCCTCAGACAGACACTCTGCTCGCAGAATGAACCTGAAGACATGCATAGCATCATCAAGCTGAGCATATCATTACACCCCCCCTCCCCCCAAACACACACACACACACACACACACCTTAGCTGTGTTTACCTGTGAAATTATCAGGACAGACACAGCGCAGGAAGTCGACACAGGTTCCTCCATTCTGACAGATCAAACCCTCGCCATCACACGCATTCACTGTAGGAGGAAGATTAGTGATTACCAATCAACTCATTGATAACAGGCGGCATATCATCCTCACGCCTCTGTGTGTGTGTACCTGTGCAGCCAGCCCCGCCTCCTCTCCAGGTGTATCCAGGTAAACAGGATTCACAACGCCTCCCCGCGGCTCCATCTTTACACTGACAGAGACCCAAGTCTGAGCAACGAGGAGACACACTGCGGTCTGCGTCACACTCGCACTCTGAGGACACACACACACAATCTTTATCACTTTGAGGTGAGCTTTTTTCTGTACTGCGACTGTTCATCCACCTGGTGGCAGCATGCAGCCCTCTGACTGCATCAATGTGTCAGTGTGGCAGCCACTGAAGAAGCTGATGCTCGGTTTGGTGTGTTCCAGATGTTGCAGCTGTGTTTATGATGCAGGATCCTTTAGTGATGAGTGTTAGACATGTTGGAAGCTCTAAGGTGACTCACAGTAACAGGTAACCTGCAGAGCTTCACAGCGGTGCTCACATGGACATGTTTAAATAGAGACATTGAAGGTGAAGTGACCTGTCTGCAGCTCTGGTTTGAATGACGGAGGAATCCTGTCACTTTATTTTTTACCTCTCAGACTTACTTACTACCCTGTGAATAAGACAGTCTTTGTTTTTTTTACTGTTCTTATGTTAATATAAACTGTTTACTTTGTGTTTTTATTGCTGCTGGTCTAAACATGATAACAGTGAATCTTTATCTGCTGGGTAGTGTGTACGAAAGTTCAGGACTGCAGCGGATTTGTGGAAAAAAAAACAAAGATGCACACGGCGACAGCTCAGTGATTTCACGGCCTTACTTCACTGTCCTGGCAGACCAGAAGATGATCAACAGCCACTCTCACGATCCGTTGTTAACCCTAACCTTAACCCTGGTCCAAACTAAAGTCAAAAAAAGTCTGCCCTGCTCTCAGTTTTTTTTCACACTTGTAGGCCTGTTTGGA
The DNA here is from genome assembly GCF_007364275.1 of Archocentrus centrarchus. Classification (NCBI taxonomy): domain Eukaryota; kingdom Metazoa; phylum Chordata; class Actinopteri; order Cichliformes; family Cichlidae; genus Archocentrus; species Archocentrus centrarchus. Next base: position 6,327,888 of record NW_022060256.1, read on the forward strand.
CATTTTGGTGAGTCAGCTTGGGCCTGCAGAGGTTTGATGGGCCTGCAGAGGTTTGATGGGCCTGCAGTAGCACCAGAAAGCAGAAGTAGGAAAGACATCACACGGCACGTCCATGTGAAACACTGTGGAGTTTTCTGCAGCTACAGGTCAGGTACACAAGTTACATGTTACTGTGAGTCACCTTAAATCCATCAAACACACCTAACAGTCACACTGATTATTTAGAACTGCACACACTCACTGATTGATTAGGGGGTGCTCTCAGGCTCATCCAGAATGAATGGAGTGTTATGGAGCTACAGTTGTAAATTTCATGGAATAAACTTCTGTCAGATCCACAGACCTTCCATTTGGTAGCCCTCTTTAGTCCACATTTTAAGAATTACCATGATCAGCCACCAAAGAAACTTTTTTTTTGCATTTTTGGCCATAGCGGCTTTTATGGGCAGTGGAAAAAGAGAGGAAATGGCGGAAGGATACAGGGGAAGACACGCGGGCAAATTGGCGACGGGCCGGGACTCAAACCCGCGCCGCCCACACCGCAACATATGTATGTGGTCGCCGGCTTCATCAAGCAGCCACCCAGGCGCCCCCATACAAACTCTTTAATATGTCGTCTATCTAATACAGTTAAAAAAAAAAAACCCTGTATGTTTAATGTGAAGTGCACTCAAGGTACCTAAAAGTCTTAATTGTCCAAAAGATGAAAGCTTCTGCATAACAGAATATAGCAAATTCTGTTATGCACAAGCTTTCAATATACAAAGTTTAACAGGAACCAAAGCTCTATGTTGCAGTGATACTATCTCTGTGTACGATAACTACGGCCCAGTCCATCTAAACCTTTCAGCAGCTATCTTAATTTTAACCACTGATTGTAACAGATTAGACTAAAGGGAAAGGACAAAAATCCCAAGTGACTATTGATCATACGGAATGAAGTCCTTCTGAACCCTGTAAAAGCAGAACCAAATGTGTGTGTGTGTGTGTGTTACTGACCAATGCAGATGTTCTCGTCGTTGAGCGGCAGCGAGTTGTTTCGATAGTAACCAAGGCGACAGTACTGACAGTTCTGTCCTCGCGTGTTGTGTTTACAGCTCACACATGTGACCACATTGATGAAGTCGATGTAGCTGCAGCGGTTGGAGTGACCATTACACTCACAGTCTGAAGGAAACACACACACACACACACACCTGAAGTCCTGACCTATGTTCAGACAGCGCTCAACAAAGAAGCACCACCCACAGCCCCACCTCAGGACAACAAACACACAAATGAATGAATGGAGGAGACCGTTTTATTTGTGCTCATCACGGCAGGTAGTGAATTAAAGAGTGAGGAGTCAGAGCAATATGAGGGTGGGGTCAAAGCAGCTAGGGAGAAGTCAGTGCCTACTTAAGATCTTGAAACATAAGGCATGTCCAAATTCAGGGGCTGCATCCGTCCAAGACCCCATTTAAAGGCTGATTATGTCACAGTGAGGCCACGAAGGCTCCTCCAAATGGGGCCTTCTTTTCCATGGATTCAAAGGACGGATCAAGGGACGTATCCTTCGTAGTCTATCCTATCCTGATATTCGTTGTGCAGCCGTTGCAGGAAATTTTCAAACAAACGCGGCAATGGCAGAGAAGAGCAGCCAAAAGGTTTTAAATAGGACTGTTTCTGTGAGCCAAAATAAACTTTTATGACATTCGTGTTTGTGTGTAAAGCTCAAATATTTGCTCAATTTATCAACACACTGCTAAGTTGTTAAGTGCTCCGACGTTTTCGGAGATGTCTGTTCCCGCTTGCCTAACATCCAGCTCACATCTCCAACTGTCAGCTGACCTGGTGGTCGAAGCTCGCTGTACCCAACAAGAACACGTGACCCCTGTCATACTGCTTTCAAACCCCCTGTTGGCTTTCTCCGCTGAGTGGAAGTTAAACAAGTTTTTTTAAATTAAAACAAAAACAACCAAAGATATAATTCACTCAGATGATGTCTAACGAGTGATGTTTGGTTTATTTCAGAAGAAGAAGAAACAGCCTTTATTGTCCCACAGAGGGGAAATTTGGGTGTAACAGCAGCCGCAGTTATTATAAATATAAATAAAGATATAATAATTCACACTATTAAGAAAAGAATATATATAAAATCAACAAACAATATTAACCTTAATACTACTAATAATAATAACACTATATACAATGTACATTTCAGTGTTTCATTTGTTCCTGAGCAAAAAGTTAAACTTCACAGTTGAATAGTTTTATTTAACTTTAATATCTCACTGCAGAGCTGTCAGTATATTTGGAAATGAAAAAGCTGATCACTGCAGATCATCTTGATATCACAGCAGATGACTGCCCCTCCCTGAGCCTGGTTCTGCTGGAGGCTTCTTCCTGTTAAAAGGGAGTTTTTCCTTCCCACTGTCGCCAAGTGCTGCTCATAGGGGGTCGTTTTGACTGTTTGGGGTTTTCTCTGTATTATTGTAGGGTCTTTACCCACAATACAAAGTGCCTTGAGGCAACAGTTTGTTGTGATTTGGTGCTATATAAATAAAATTGAATTGAATTGATATGGCAAACTAGTAAAGCGCAATGTAAGTATCAGTGACCTTCATCTTGACCCCAGTGACCCCATAGACACGCCAACCTTGGTTTGGTCATAAGCTATTTGGCCCTGAAGTTTGGTAACTGCAGGCCAAACAGTTCTCGAGTTATTGAGCAGACACTTAAATGGATCCCCGCTCACCTGCCAGCCCGCCATGGATGTTCATATAATACCTCAAAAGTTCAGGCTCCATTTTAGCAGCGTCTTTTCCACAGCTATCCTTCACACTGTCACGGTTGGAGGTGAGAGGAGCTACGCTGAGATAAGGGCAGGAATAGCTGGTGATGCAGATATTAAGACTACTAGACTGTCCAATTTCACACTCTCTTCCGGCCTTCGCAGTCCTCGTGGCCACAGAAGAACCCGGCCTACGTAGACCTCATCCTTCGAAGAATGCAGCCCCTGAATTTGGACACACATAAAATATCTGGACACCATCAGTCTATCTGGAAGGGGTTAGGAGAGCAGTCTGTTTCAGGGCGGGTCTGTTTGGTGGGGTGGAGTCAGGTATGGGGTGAAGCATACAGAGTCTTACCCTGGAAGCTGACGTAGGCGATTTTGGACAGCTGACTGAACTTTGGTCCTCCTGGAATCAGAATCTTCTGGGTCGCTTCAGACACAAAACCAGGTGTGTAACCATATCAACGTAAAGTTGGGGTCATCACTGCACTAACTACCAGTCAGGGATCAGTACAACTACTTGGCCTCTCATAATGAGAAAAGGTTACTGGATGTGTGCTGTTAGGATGTCTACCACAAGGGCTATATTACTGCTACCTATGAAATGCTGTTATCACTCACAGCCAGTAGGTGGTAACACTATGACTGTCTGTGCATTCTGTACCTTTCTTCTCATAGCCCTTGTCCTCTTTCTCCTGCTCTCCTTCCGGTTTAGGTTTTTCTTTCGTTTCCTCTTTGGCCCCATCAAATGCTTTGTTCAAAAAGGAAATAAAATATTTAATGTGTGTGAGAATGTGGGTGTTTTCAATCTACTTGTTTACATCTTCTAAAACACACCTGAAACCTGGCAGGAAGTGCTTCATTAGAAAAGGGTTTGCTTTCAGTATTAGCACAGACCTATAACCTGCCCACTGTCAATAATCTGACTAATCATTCACTGACATAGTAATCACATTATCATTTTATGGAATCTAACCTCATCCATTTGGAGAAATCTCTAAAAGTCAAACTTAATCAGCCTCTGAGGCAGCCACATCTACTTAAGTCAAATGGAAACTAAAGATCTCCCCAACAGCAGAGAAACTATAGTTTCAAAAGAAAAATGTAAATGGTGTCTTTTAGTGGGAACTTTTTATTAAACTGATTTAAAGCCTAATCTATACTAACAGTTGGGACAGGCTCTAGCCCCCAACAACCCTGAAGTGGATTAGAAGATGAATGGATGTATGGATTAAGGATGGATGGATTAAGGATACAATCACCTCTAATATCGGTTTACTCTGAATCCTAATCTAACCAAACACAGTCTGTTGTGTTTGTACCTTTCTCCTCTTTTTCTTCTCTTGTCTTTTCTTGTTTAGAGTCTCTCTTTTCCTCAGACTTCAACCCTCCTGATGGTTCGAATGATTCCTCTGCAGAAGACTTTTCTTCCTTCCGGACTGCTGAAGAATCTACTCCAGGATTCTCAGCACCTGGAAAGGGATCCAGTCTAGGATCTAAATTAGGGCTGTTTCTGTCTGGCACAGAAGAATCTGGTCCACTTAATTCTGGTTTGTCCTTTCCTGTCTCTCCCGTGTCTTGCCCTACTGAAAAAGATTCCTGTCCAGCATTGACAGAATTAGATCCAGGAGTATCAATAGAACCACGGGAATCATTTGAAAAATTCCCCAATTCAACTACAGGTATGGACTGAGAAACTGATCCTGATTCTTGTCCAGGGCCAGCTGACTTTGGATTTTCTGGAATAGGGAAGGTAAAGTCAACAGGTGCTAAATCACCAGTAGGGTCAGACTGAGTTATAGTACTGGACTTTGTGTTGGATACAGGACCTGCTTCAGAGGGAGGAGACAAGGAATCCCCAGGAATATCTGGAGCTGAAGGAGTAGCATCAGGAGGACGTACTTCTGGAGATGCCCCATCAGGAGAAGGTACATCAGGAGGAGGTAAATCCACTGAAGTGTCTGGAGTCTTAGTGGATGGCACATCTGGAAGTAAATCTGGAGAAGGTGGATCAGGAAAAGGTAGGTCAGGAGGAAGTGCGTCTGGAGGCAGTACATCAGGAGAAGCTGGGTCAGGAAGCGCTACATCAGGAGCAGGTATGTCAGAAGGTGGTACTTCCAGAGGGACATCGGGAGGAGGAACTTCTGAAGTACGTACATCAAGGAAAGATACACCAGGAGGAGCTCCATCAGGAGGAAGTACATCAAGAGGAGGTACATTTGAAGTTGGTACATCAAGGGAAGATAGAGCAGGAGGAGATGATGTATCTGGAAACAGTGCATCAGGGATTGGAACAAAAGGAACAATTTCATCAGGAGGTGGTGTATCTGGAGATGATACATCAAGAGGCAGTATATCAGGTAGAGGTACATAAGAAGTAGGTGCAACTGGAGATGGTGCATCAGGAGAAGGTGTATCTGAAGATGGTACATCCAGTGGAACACCAGAAGAAAGTATGTCAGGAAGGGCTTCATCAGGAAGAGGAGATATATCCAGAGAGGATGCTTCCAGTGGTAGATCTGGAGGCGGTACATCCAGAGGAGGTACATCTATTGGAAATTCAGGAAGAACAGTAGTTGTGTCAGCTTCTGCTGTAGATGGAGTATCTCCAGCCTGACTAGTAGGGACATATCCAGTGGGGGAAGAGTATCCAGATGGAGACCTGTCACCTGGTAGAGACATTTCTGGGATGGTTGTTAGAGGCAGGATTCCAGTTGGTACTGCAACAGTAGGTGAAACAGCACTGCTAACCAGTTTGGTGTTAACTTTCTCGGGCAAGCTAAAGTCTGAAGTGGAGTTAAAGGGTAGAGTCACTGGGTCAGAAATGGATAACCCAGAGTCAGTACTTCTGCCTGGGACAGTGGGGGTGTTACTGGTGAGACTGTTGGTGGTGCTGTCTGGTACTGCGGGAGCTGGTCTGTCTCCAGTCTTCAGACGTGGAGTGTTGGGTGGAGCTGTGTCTGTGGTAGGTCCAGTTGTACTGAGTGAGTCTGGAAATGCAACAGAACCTGTAGTACTAATAGTACTACGGACAGCAGTAAAAACTACTGTACTAGTCGTGAATGTTGAGGTAGAGTCGACACCAGTTACAGGAAGGTCAGTTGAATCACTACTACCAGTAAAGTAAGTCACAGAACTAGAGTCAGTCATGTATGTACTGGTACTTACACTGCCTTCAGTATTAGTGGAACCTCCTGGGCTGTTATCAGTCAATGTGTACATGAATGTGGTTGAAGGAATATCTTTAGGAGAAGCTGGGTCATTAGAAGTCATGGGGTTAGTACTACCAACAGCAGTATTAGTATCACTTGTTGGAGTACTGTCAGTAATAGTATAAGTGGTGGTAGTACTGTCACTGGTATCTGCAGTAGTAATTTCAGTTGGGGTTCTGTTGTCAGTTATAGAATACATAGTGGTAGTACTGTCTTTGGCGGTACTGGTAGTGTCAGTTGGGGTACTATTGTCAGTTACAGTAGGAACAATAACTGTACTATCTCTGATAGTAGTACTGTCGGTTGTAGATGTAGTAATACCAACAGCAGTATATGTGTCAGTTGGTGTACTGCTCTCAGGTATAGCAGAAGTAGAAGTAGTAGTAGTAGTAGTACTGTCAGTCACTCCATCTGATGAGGCAGAAGGTCTATCAGATGCTTCAGAGTTAGAGTCACCAGCCGCTGTCAGAGAAGAAGAGTTACGTCTCTTTAGTGAATCCGTTCTCTACAGATACCGACTGAAGTCTGCAGAACAGGGAACTGGGGGCTTTCCAGTCTAAGGCCTTTATTTCACTCGTGAACTTTCTGGCAGTAAAACCAAACTGGAGAGCCACAGGACAAAGTGTGTCCCATCATAAAGCCAGATCAGCAAATAATGAAAACAAGTTTCTTTTACAGCTAAGAGATTCCAAGGAGGTTTTAATGAGAGAGAGTGCAACAAATCAAGATTTTTATAACAGCCACCCAGATGGTCAGGTTGACAGCAGACTCCAAAGTAAACCACCTGCTCTCAAAGACCCCCCTCATCCATAACACTAACCAACAACAGACAAGTACAGAAAACATCTGAGCCATTGATCTTCAGTCCTGATGCTTAATTTCTTTAAGGTCATAGCTGCCTTTAACCTGCTCTTGAGACAAAATCTCCTTCTCGACACCCCAAATCAGAAAATCTTTCTATTCATTTCTTAGCAGTGCAAACAGCAGCACTGTTTTAGATATTATACAGATGTGTTTGCATTGTTAACAGATCAAAATTTGTCACTGTGCCACAACCCTTCTTGTAGCTGAGAGGTTCCTCTTACAATTGTCCTGAACCTGGATCTCAAAGTTCACACAGTTTGGGGTTTGTTTGTTTTTTTCCTTGCTGTCCTCAGCTCATCCTCAGTTACCCGATCTCTGTATGGCCCCTCATTGGCCCTGATCAGCCAGAAAGCCAGCCAGGCTCTGGTCTTCCTGGATGTTATTATCATCTCTATTCCTGCTATTATAGTGTGCACAGGCCATAATATTGGATTTAGTTTGGAGTCTGTTGCAGCCCATCAGGCCAAATCTTAAAAAAAAAAAAAAAAAAAAAAAAAAAAAAAGCAACCCTTTTCCTGTGATTTGAAGAAACACCCGGTCTGTGTCCTGCAGAGAGCTTCATGGACATTAATGGTTTTCTAATGCAGCTAAATTCACAGACTGCCGGACAAATCCTCTTGCAGCCCAGACTGTTTCCAGCCTGTCTGTTTCAGCTTGAGAAACTTTGGATCATGTTTGTCCTGAAGTTTGAGAATTCAGCTGCTGACTCCTCTGATCTACTACAGTCAGTCATCACCTGATCTATTGATCTGTTCCTTTTATAGTCTGTTAATATTTTCTGTCAGTGTTGCATCTTTAGGATGCATGTGTGCAGTGTGTGTGAGGTGACTGGTAGATTAAAACCAACTATCACAGACTAAGAACACCAGCTGTTCAAGTGATAACTAAATAATTAGCATACAGACTTTCCTCATAGACTGCTATCATGTGACTGACTGGAATGATGTAATGTGACCAATCAGCACCCAGAAACTCGCCTGAAAAAGTCATGTGTGTTTTACATTTATAGTTTTTGTTTTTCAGCTGCTAAAAATAAATCACCAGAATTTATGAATCTGCACATAAAAATGGATGTTTAAAGACATGTGATGTGAATGATATCCCATGATGCAACACAGACAGGTGAGCAGACAGACAGGTAAGACAGCTAATTAGGTGAACAGTACTTACTGGCTACAGATTCTGTTGCTTCACCTGCAAAAAGCATGAACAGAAACAGATGTAGAGTTTATCTACCTGTGTGTAGGTGTTGGCAGTGTGTGTGTGTGTGTGTGTGTGTGTGTGTATGTGTGTGTGCGCGCGCGTGTGTGTATGGGTACGTACAGGCATTAGCGGTGCCTTTGGGCAGGGGCAGGTATGATCCTGGTCTCCAGGTGCGAGATGTGAACTCTTGTCTGCAGCTCTGACAGTCCTGCCCGGCCGTGTTGTGGTCACATTCACAGTGCAGTGTCGCATCACGCAACACACACTGAGACGCATGCAGGTTGCACTTACACCTAAGAAACACACAAAGAAAGACTGACCTTCACCTGAACTTCCACCAACTTATCCGAAACCTCCTCCTGAAACAAAACCACTAAGATAGATGCTGCTCCTGAAACTCCTCTGACCATAAAAAAGACGTCAGATTGGGCTGAAATGAATGAAAAACTGAGCCTCCTGCCAACCTTTGGATTCAGTGAACGCTTTTACAATGACTTTATGGTCTCAGTTGCTGGTTTCAGGTATGAAAGAATAAAACATATTGTCCAATTTTGAAATTATGGTCCCATAAGATTTACAGAGGAGCAAGAAGCAGGGCAGGATTTAGGGTGGGCAACAATGTGACTGGATGAACTGGCAGTCAGATTCCCCCTTTGCTTGTCACAACATCCCCTGATTTCCTTCAAGTGTCCTAAACCTCAAACTTCCCAGTATAGCTTGAAATAAAAAACTAAAAACTCCTTCTGAATTTAAAGAGCCAAATCTGGCCAGAAATTGTTTTGCTCTTTTTAAAATCTCTTTCTGAACCTCCCTAGTGTCCATGCTTCACTTACAAATCCTAAGCAGTTAGGCCAGTTCAAGAAGAACTGGCCTCCCTGCTCTCGTCTGTCCCCCTAAATAACTCTACATGGTTGACAGTTGGGAAATACCCATCAGGCTGCTTTTTAGTAGACAAACATGATCCAAAGTTTCTCAAGCTGAAAAAGGGACAGGGTTAGCCCTGCGACAGGCTGGCAACCTGTACAGGGTGTACCCTGCCTCTCACCCTATGACAGCTGGGATAGGCTCCAGCCCCCCTGTGACCCTGAACAGGGTAAGCGGAAGTGGATGGATGGATAAATAAATTAGATAGAGAGCAGACAGATAGTGGACCAGTGGACGCCTGGCTGACTTCACGGCCTTTGGGAGATATGTTTATCTTATTTATGGCCTTCCTGGTCTCTGGGAAAAATATGTTTATTTTATCCTTGAAGGTTTTGCCAAAATATGAACAATTAGGTGTACAGGAGGGTGAGTAGATGTCACCGCTCCCTGTTACTAAGCTGGATAAAACTGCCTTGTCATGATTAGGGAGATGTGAGGGCGAGAAGGCAGGTGTTTTCTTCACTGATGTAACAAGTCTGAGCCACGAGGACCTGCCACTGGACGGCTGAAGGTCAAACCACGGCTCTGCGCATCTGTTTTGCTTGTAGATAGTGGTCGTATAAAGTGTTGTGTTTAGCCTAAGATTTTTGCTCTTCTCTGGCCTGTGATTTACTGAACCGAAAGAAGCACATGTACACGTAAAAGCATCTGATTCTTTAATATGTTAAATTTTATTAAATGTTTTAAATGTGAACTAAAACGACCCAGACCACCCACTGCACCAGGAGTTTAAGTTGCTTGCCTCTGGATGCAGATATCAGGTGCCAAGATGCAGGAAAAATACATTGAGAGTATCTTTTGTCCCATTAGCAATTAGGTTTTTAAATGATTTGTTGTGATTCTGTGTATTTTTATGTATGTTTTATGGTATAAATTAAATTTTATCTGTATTGTACTACTGGCTGTGGAAATAATTGCCCCCTTGGGGATAATAAAGATCTCTGAAGTGAATTGAAGTGCTATAATGCACACTTTTTGTCCTACCACGACTGCTTTTATTTGATGAGTAAAGCAGAGTATGCCCAATAATCTGGGTGATTTTCAAAATGATTCCTTTTTTCACCCTACAACCCCGAACCTCACTTAAACACCGAGCCTGCCTACCCGCTCCCATCCCCGGTCCTCGCTTCGGCTTTCATCAACCTTTGAGACAGGCGACAGCGAGTTTTCTTACACACATTGGCAACAGTGGCCCAGATAAAGGAGGAGGGTTGAATGTAGCTAGCAGTCGCACCCCATAATGTTTTCATTAAATTTGATATTCAAACATTAAACAATACGGGACAAAACATTAAAGTTATTAAGTTATTTCAAAATTCATTTGTAGTTCTAAACACATTTAGGGTGGTTTTTTTTTTCTTCATTTTTTGTCTCTCCAAAGATGTTTTTCCTCTCTCCTACTGTCTCGATTGCAACTACATGCAAATAACCGATTATGCAAATTAGGTGATGACCTCATATAGCGACTTCTATTTTCAGTGGCGGAAAATTTCCCGTATTTTTAAATACAAAACTTGACAGGTATGGCATGACATTGAGGAGCTGGGACCATAGATATATAGACGCCGCATTGAGCGGGGCGGCCTGTTGCTGTGACTCGTCAGCGCGTCCGCCATATTGGATGTGGCAGATCTGCGCTGTAACCCAATAGTGAACGGACTGGACTTCATAAAGCGCCTTTCTATAAAGTTATTTACGTTAATACGTTCATTTACACATTCAAATATGCACTACTATTCACTGGGAAACGTTTAGGCACAAAAAATAATTCTGTTTTCAAAATGTTAGAATGGCCAAATACAGTCAAAAACAATTCCTCAGTCTTACCTGTGAAAGGTAATCCCATGTGATCCCGTTTTGACAGTAAAATGGTTCGAACAACTCCATTCAGCACAAGAGTGCAGCACCTCTCTCATGTTGTCCGCTTTTGCCCCCTCCAATATGGCGGCGACGGTGACTACGAGTCAGCGCTCAATACGGCGTCTACGTATATATGTCTATGGTTGGGACAATATCAGCTTTCACGCGCATACGTGCGCGCATACGTGCTGCGTGAAGCTGACACGCGCATACGTGCGCGGGCGCCCGCTTACCTATGCATTCTAGAATGCTGAAAACCTTTGTTCCTTTGAAGTCATGAAACCTTCGAACAGGCGCTATAAATAGGACCCACATTCGGAACTTTGCTCCAGTGCGTATCAGACTTGACATGAGTGCAACGAAACAATTTTGAATTCTTAACAATTTCCTAACAGCAAACAAAAAACTTTTGCAAAAAACTTTTAAACATGTCTGTTCATCTTGACATTTTTAAAGGAACCATGCTGGGAAAATGCCACAAAGTGACGGCTTTTCTTGGAAAGGGTGGTTTTGGTTTTGTAACCAAATGTCTCAATACCAAAACCAACAAAACCGAGGCTATCAAAGTGATCAGGAACCACCCCAAATATTTGCAACAGGCAAAAAAGGAACTGTTCATCCTAAACAAGCTTCAATGCCTGGATCCAGACAGCTGCAATATTGTTAAATGGAATGGCTTCTTCCTTGACAGGGAGCGTATGTGCCTAAATTTTGAACTCCTGGATCAAAACCTATTTGATTACATGCAGGACCACAACAACCAATGCCTTCCCATAAGTGAGCTGAGGCCAATTTTATATCAGCTGGTCAATGCCGTGTCTCACCTGAGTTCCATGGGAATAGTACATGCTGACCTGAAGCCAGAGAACGTGATGGTTGTGGACCGCCATCAGTCTCCCATCAAAGTCAAAGTTATTGATTTTGGATTGGCATGTCCTGTGTCTGCAGTGATTCCAGGTGACTGTGTGCAGACAGTTTGGTACAGGGCACCAGAGGTAATGCTCAAAGCTCCATTCAGTCAAGCTATTGATATGTGGTCCCTGGGCCTGATAGCTGCAGAGATGGCCATAGGGCAGCCACTCTACCGTGGTGATGTGGAATATGATGTGTTCAGAATCATAATACAAACTCAGGGCCAGCCACCAGACTACATCTTAGACCGTGGATTTGGTACAGATTACTTCTTCATTCAAGAAAACTGCAGCAATCATCAGCGCTGGAGATTTAAGTCTGAAGAACAAATTCAACATGAGACAGGATATCAAGTAGAAGAAACACAATATATAAAGCTCAAGTGTCTTGATGATCTTGAACAATTAATGAAAATGAAAACAGGACACCAGAGTGGTCAGGATTTGTTGGTGAGTCTGATTAAAAAGATGCTGCATTTAGATGTTGACCTGCGCATCACGCCCTTCAACGCTCTTCGCCATCCCTTCTTTGACCCTGGTCTCTCACCGAGTTCCTCCAGAAACCCTCGTATTGACACGGAGAACACAGAAGCCCAAATCCCTCCTTCTGATTGCCAACTTTCCTGTTGGCAATCAGAAAGGCCACACAGCACTGACTGGAGCACAGAAGACCAAATCCAGGTTCTCTCTGAGCAGCCTTCCAGTTGGCAATCAGAAAGGTCACACAGCAGTGACCGGAGTGTCCAAAACTCAGTTAAATCACCTGAACAAGTACCATTTTTCCTCCGTAATGATTTTCACATTTTTGAGGGAACCACACTGGGAAAATTCTACAAAGTGGAGACTTTACTTGGACAGGGCTGCTTTGGTTTTGTAACTAAATGTCTTGATACTGAAACCAACAAAGCCGTGGCTATCAAAGTGAACAAGAACAACCCCATATATTTGGAACAGGCAGAATCAGAGATATTCATCCTAAAGCATCTGCGATGCTTGGATCCAGACAGCTGCAATATTGTTAAATGGAATGGCTTCTTCCTTGACAGGGAGCGTATATGCCTAAATTTTGAACTCCTGGATCAAAGCTTATTTGCTTACATTCAGGAGTGCAAGAAGCAAGACCTAAGTGAGCTGAGGCCAATTTTATATCAGCTGGCCAATGCCCTGTACCACCTGCGTTCCATAGGAATAGTGCACGCTGACCTCAAACCTGATAACGTGATGATTGTGGACCGCAATCAATCTCCCCTCAAAGTCAAAGTTATCGATTTTGGAATGGCATGCCCCGTGTCTGCATTGCTTCCACATGTCGCTGTGCAGGGCCTTTCGTACAGGGCACCAGAGGTAATGCTACAGGTTCGTTTTAATCATGCCATTGATATGTGGTCCCTGGGCCTGATAGCTGCAGAGATGGTCATAGGGTGCTCGCTCTACCATGGTCGAAAGGATTACGATGTGTTCAGATTCATAATAGAAACTCAGGGTCAGCCACCTGACTTTGTCTTAAACTGTGGATTTCGTACAGATTACTTCTTCATTGAAGAAAACTGCACCAATTCGCGCTGGAGATTTAAGTCTGAAGAACAATTTCAACATGAGACAGGATATCAAGCACAAGAAACACGATATATAAAGCTCAAGTGTCTTGATGAGCTTGAAGAATTCATTGAAATGACACCAGAAGACCAGAGTGGTCCGAATTTGTTGGTGAGTCTGATAAAAAGGATGCTGCATTTAGATGCTGACAGGCGCATCACACCCGCGGAGGTTCTCCGCCATCCCTTCTTTGACTCCGGCCTCTCACCGAGTTTCTCCAGAAACCCTTGTATTGACACGGAGAACACAGAAGACCAGCAGCCTTCCAGTTGGCAATCGAAAAGCTCACCCACCACTGACTGGAGTGTGCAAAACCCACCTGTATACCTAAATTCTGCATTGATCAACAACAATGAAGAGTTTGATAATGAATTTAAAAACACAAATCAGAGCTGGCAATTCAACATTAAAAGTGCAGATGGCTCCAACTCCTGCTTCTGCTACCCTGTCCATTCTAATCAAATTTGCCCAAATTGTTCACACCCTTGTATTGACATGGAAAACACAGAAGCCCAAATCCTCATTCTGTCTCAGCAGCCTTCCAGTTGGCAATCAGAAAGGTCACACAGCAGTGACCGGAGTGTCCAAAACTCAGGTGAATCACCTGAACAAACATCTTGTACTGTGTCAGTGAACAAACCATTTTTCCTCCGTAATGATTTTCACATTTTTAAAGAAACCACACTGGGAAAATGCTACAAAGTGGAGGCTTTACTTGGAGAGGGCTGCTTTGGTTTTGTAACTAAATGTCTTGATACTGAAACCAACAAAGCCGTGGCTATCAAAGTGAACAAGAACAACCCCAAATATTTGGAACAGGCAGAATCAGAGATATTCATCCTAAAGCAGCTGCGATGCTTGGATCCAGACAGCTGCAATATTGTTAAATGGAATGGCTTCTTCCTTGACAGGGAGCGTATATGCCTAAATTTTGAACTCCTTGATCAAAGCTTATTTGCTTACATTCAGGAGCGCAACAACCAATGCCTTCCCGTAAGTGAGCTGAGGCCAGTTTTATATCAGCTGGCCAATGCCCTGTACCACCTGCGTTCCATAGGAATAGTGCACACTGACCTCAAACCTGATAACGTGATGGTTGTGGACCGCAATCAATCTCCCATCAAAGTCAAAGTTATTGATTTTGGACTGGCATGCCCCGTGTCTGCATTGCTTCCACATGTCGCTGTGCAGGGCCTTTGGTACAGGGCACCAGAGGTAATGCTACAGGTTCGTTTTAATCATGCCATTGATATGTGGTCCCTGGGCCTGATAGCTGCAGAGATGGCCATAGGGCGGCCACTCTACCGTGGTGAAATGGATTACGATGTGTTCAGATTCATAATATGCACTCAGGGCCAGCCACCAGACTGTGTCTTAGACTGTGGATTTGGTACAGATTACTTCTTCATTCAAGAAAACTGCAGCAATTCACACTGGAGATTTAAGTCTGAAGAACAATTTCAACATGAGACAGGATATCGAGCACAAGAAACACGATATATAAAGCTCAAGTGTCTTGATGATCTTGAAGAATTAATGAAAATGAAAACAGGACATCAGAGTGGTCAGGATTTGTTGGTGAGTCTGATTAAAAAGATGCTGCATTTAGATGCTGACCTGCGCATCACGCCCTTCAACGCTCTTCGCCATCCCTTCTTTGACCCTGGTCTCTCACCGAGTTCCTCCAGAAACCCTTGTATTGACACGGAGAACACAGAAGCCCAAATCCCTCCTTCTGATTGCCAACTTTCCTGTTGGCAATCAGAAAGGCCACACAGCACTGACTGGAGCACAGAAGACCAAATCCACAGTCTCTCTCAGCAGCCTTCCAGTTGGCAATCAGAAAATCCACACAGCACTGACTGGAGCACAGAAGCCCAAATCCACGTTCTCTCTGAGCAGCCTTCCAGTTGGCAATCAGAAAGCCCACACAGCACTGACTGGAGCACAGAAGCCCAAATCCACAGTCTCTCTGAGCAGCCTTCCAGTTGGCAATCAGAAAGCCCACACAGCACTGACTGGAGCACAGAAGCCCAAATCCACAGTCTCTCTGAGGAGCCTTCCAGTTGGCAATCAGAAAGTCCACACAGCACTGACTGGAGCACAGAAGCCCAAACTTCTCCAACTTCTGAATTTCACACTGGAAAACCCCAAACTCATTTAATCATCAGCCCACTACTTTGTTGAAAAACTAATTATTAAGTTGCTCCAAAAGTATCATTTTGGCTTTTTACTTTTTTAGTTTTCACTTTCCCCTCACCCACCAGTCGGTCGTGGCAGATGGCCGTCCCTCCCTGAGCCTGGTTCTGCCGGAGGTTTCTTCCTGTCAACAGGGAGTTTTTCCTCCCCACTGTTGCCAAGTGCTTGCTCATAGGGAATCATCTGATTCTTAGGGTGGGGATTCTTGTGGAAATAAATTTTTTTAAAAAGCCTGTTTTTTTTTTTTTGCTTACTGTTTTTACATATTGTAACAGTTTTAAATCTTATTAAATGAATAAAAATTAAACATAAACATGCTGTTTTTTTATTTCTTGTATCTCGTATATATTGTATGGTATAGTGTTTAAAACTGCAGACACTGTTCTTGATGTTCCACACTGTCTGCATTGAAGCTACATTTGAGACATATGAAAAACTTTTAAATTTCTTTGTGGAGGTGGCTAATGTGAGAGGTTATATATATTATATATATATATTTTATTCAGTGAATGAATCTCAGCATCAGCAGCTCTGATTCAAACTCATCTCTGCTGCACTGATGTAACCTGTAACTCTGACCATGAACACAAACACTGTGCACCAACACAGAGCTTTACTGTAAATACAGTACAACAAGCTAACCTGTTTATTACGTACTAAACTGCAGTATTTTCATACAATCTTTTGAATTACACAGAGTCAGCATACTTCAGTTTGTTTTCCAGTCCTTATCTTTAAATCTAACCTCTCTTCTTCCTCTCCTGTCCTCTTTCTCCATCTCTGAGTGAACTTCTCTCTTTGCTCTCCCTGAAATACAGCAGCTCTTCTTTTAGCTAGCAGACACACTGTGTGACAAACTGCACACACTTTGTGTGTTTGCTGATATTTGTTGAGCATTTAGAAACGTTGCATTTACCTGCCACACGTTACTCCCTTCATGCTCGCTCCTCTTCAGTAGCGCTAGCTAAGCTGTTTATGTGCCGCAGCGCAACTTATGGCAGGGCTATTTGCCAGTGGGCCACACATTCCTCGGGACTCTTACGCTCACTCTTGTGCATACTTATCGGTCCAGTTGTTGTTAAATTTTCTATTTTCGCTTTCCACCTTGCGTCTCTTCTCTTTTGAATGCGACATGTTTGCATTAAAAAACTGCGGTCTGGCCTCCCGCCAACGGTGTAAACGCAGTGCTGCATGTCATAAAATGTTGTAAAGTGCCGTTCTTCTTCTTCTTGAGTTTAATGGCGGTTGGTAATTTACCTTACATGTGGTGGTTACGAGTGTGAACTACATGCCGTGCTTACAGTTTAGTCACAGCTTCTGTTAAAAATTTTATTTAATAATAGAGTTAAATGGGCAGTAGGCCGGTCCAAAATGACTGATGGGCCGGTTCTGGCCCTTGGGCTGCCAGTTGAATACCCCTGACTTACGGACTCGGAAGGAAGTTTTATTTAAAAAGAAAGGGCACTTGTCAATATTTTTTCTGAGGCCCTTAAAAAAAGCACCCCAACTGACATTACTACTACAGCTACCAGTGACAGTACTTCCACCACTTATACTAATACTGACAGTACTACAACAACTGATGCTGTTGCTACTACTAACCCCATTACTTCTTATTCCTTCAGCTATGTTCATGCACACATTGACTGATAACATCACCTCAGCCCCAACCGGCCGCAGCAGATGACTGCCCCTCCCTGAGCCTGGTTCTGCCAGAGGTTTCTTTCTGTTAAAAGGGAGTTTTTCCTTCCCACTGTCACCAAGTGCTGCTCATAGGGGGGTCGTTTTGACTGTTGGGTTTTCTCTAATTATTGAAGGGTCTTTACCTTACAATATAAAGCACCTTGAGGCAACTGTTTGTTGTGATTTGGCATGATATATAAATCAAATCAAATTGAATTGAATTGAATTGAATTGAATTGAATTGAACTGAATTGAATTGAATTTTGGTGTTTACAGTTATGATGGGTGGCTGGTTTTTGACCCATTTTTTGATGTGGAGGTTGTTTGTTAAGTGGCTTTAGTTCTTGGACGGTGAGTTAATGTCTGTTTATGGATGTGTAGTGTGTTACACAGCAGTGGTGTTTTTGCAGGGTTTGTCTCATTTGTGGCTGTAGCTATAGCTATAGTTATAGTTAGATGTTAGCAGGTCATTGTTGGTTACCTGGCAAATACATCGATGTTGGAAATAGCATAGAAGTACTTCAGCAGGTTGTCTCTCTGAACGTAGGTTCCTCCCAGTGCTGGGCGGAGGAGCCTCAGTCGGAGGTTGGTGAAAGTAAAGAAGTCTCTAAGACCCTTCGTGGTCTCCATCCGGGTGTACAGAGAATCCATGTTAATCAGCTTTGGACCAGCAAACACCCCAAAGCGTGCTCGTACCTCAAACACCACAGCTTTCTCTTCCTGTTGGTGAGGAGGAGGTTCAAATACAGTCCCTGACAGAAGTTCTGTCGCTTATCCATGTTGTGGAAACAAAAGCTCATAACCTGACTTTAAATTCATCCATTGGTTTTAGAAATGACTCATATGAAAGCTGAAACCCTCCCAAATGAGGTTTAATTTACGAAAATAAATTTGCTTCACTGCAGAAATATTGATCATTTAATGAACACAGAAAGGTCAGATTTTGTCGCCCACAGAAAGTAATGTGAAAATCAAACAAATAATTTACTTCAAATACAAAGATATGTTTCATAACATTGGTTAATGAAGTTGTGGTGCTATTAGAGCCATATTTAATATTTTGTGTGACTTCCATGAGCTTGAAGGACTGCATCCATGCGGTTCGACAATGATTCATACAATTTATTGATGAAGTCATCAGGAATAGCAAAGAATGCAGTCTTACATGCCTCCCAGAGTTCATCAAGATTCTTTGGTTTTGTCTTCCAAGCTTCCTCTTTCATCCCACCCCAAACATGCTCAGTGATGTTCATGTCTGGTGACTGGGCTGACCAGTCCTGGAGCACCTTGATCTTCTTCGCCTTGAGGAACTTTGATGTAAAGATGGATGTATGGGATGGAGCACCATCCTGCTGCAAAATTTGACCCCTTTTATGATTGGGAATGTAAGAGGTAGCTAATACTTCTTGATATTTTAGGCTATTGATATTGCTTTCCACCTTGCAAATGTTTCGCACACCCCCATACTGAATGTAACCCCAGACCATGATCTTTCCACTGCCAAACTTAACTGTTTTCTGGGTGAATCTTGGATCCATACGGGCTCCAGTAGGTCTCCTGCAGTATTTGAGGCGGCTGTGGTGTAATTCAACTGAAGATTCATCTGAGAAATCCACCTTCTGCCACTTTTCCAGCATCCATCCGTTTAGCAGGCTGTGGGCCTTGGCAAATGCCACACGGTCTTTTAATTGCCTTTTGTTTAGTGCTGGCTTCTGGGCACTGATTCGACCATGGAGGCCATTTCGAGACAGAATCCTAAAAACTGTTTTAGTTGACACAGGGACTTGAGGTGACCAGGCCTGGTGGAGCTCTGCTGCAGTGGAAAAGGGGCTGGCTTTGGATTTTCTAACCAACAAACATTCTAGGTCTGCCAGACCTGGGCTTTTCAAAAACATCTCCAGTCTCTTCAAATCTTTTTTTAATTCTTTGTACTTGACGCTGAGACACATTGAAGGTGCCAGCCACCTCTGCAGTGGATCTGGTCTTCAGCCTCTTGATAATCAAGGCTTTGGTCGCAGGGTGGATTTTTGGCATGTTGTCAGAAGTCAAGTTGCAGTTCAAGTGAAGGTCTGGGGTGCTGGGGTTCTTTTTATACACACCCACTAATTAACCGATCAATTAGTGAGCACAGGTGAGGCTGTAAACTAGGATTGGCTGCAATATATGACAAGGCGACAAAACTTTTGTCTTGCCAAAATCTGACCTTTCTGTGTTCATTAAATGATCAATATTTCTGCAGTGAAGCAAATTTATTTTCGTAAATTAAACCTCATTTGGGAGGGTTTCAGCTTTCATATGAGTCATTTCTAAAACCAATGGATGAATTTAAAGTCAGGTTATGAGCTTTGTTTCCACAACATGGATAAGCAACAGAACTTCTGTCAGGGACTGTAAGTGCATATAAATATAAACAGGTACAGATTGTACAAATATGTCTTGCATACAGTTTGTATCACTATCAGTTTCCTGATAGGGACCAATATCAGGGTCCAGTCACAGACCTTGGCTCCAACCCAGCGGGAGTACTGCTCTGTGCAGATGACCCGAGTGATGTTACTCGGTGTTAAATCAGAGACTCGTTTGGGCGACATGCCGAAGGCCTCGAGACAGTCATCAGCGTAATACTGATATGGCTGCCACGTGACACCTGAAACACAAAGGTTGATTATGTTATGATTCATCATGTTTCTGATTTCCTACTTTCAAAATCACCTTCAGGTAAAATACATCAACAAACCTACTTCAGCTGTTTCCCAAAAGCAGAATAAATGACTTAAATGAATCTTCACCCACAACCATGAACCAGAGGAGGCAAGAATTTCTGACTGATACCCCTCACCCCTCAGACTGCACTCAGTCAGTGAAGCTCATCAGGATCATTTCCATGACCTTTGACCTTCACCCCCTGAGATCCACTCACCTTTGTCGATGGATTTCTCCAGCACCATGCTGGTTGGACGTCCGTACTCGAAGGTAATGACGATGTCATCAACCACCTCCAGACTCTTGTTCCAGGTGAGAGTGATGTTGGCCAACAGTGGCTCAGGGTACCTAGACCATGTGATTGTCTGCCAGTAGGTGATGAGCCCACCCCTCTCCCTGTCTCCCATGAGCTGAGGAGGATGAGACAGGTCTGGGCTGGAGGCATCGCACTCATCGCTACACAGGTATGGGTTCTCCTGAGGACATACCATATTAAAAACAAATATTTAATGTTTAATGAAACACAAATACAGGCACCGACGTGGCTCATAGTTTACACACACGGCTGTTCTTTTTTCTGGGACTTTTCTTTTTTTTTAAGTAACCAGGGGGTCAAATTTTTAGATACATGAATATAAGTATGCATAGAAGTTATAATATTTTGTCAAGTGCCCCATAGCAAATTTTACATTGACCAGATTACTTTTGGTAGTCATGAACAAAATCCAGGTATCATCCTGGTTTGACATTTTCCTTCTGGGCAGAGCGGTGCAGCTAAGTTAAAGACCTGACATTTAATCAGAGTCTGCAGTTTTAATATGAGTTTGAGGACCAAGCTGGAAATTCTGATTCAGAAACTTAGTATTAGCCAGTTTTATCCACATCCCACTTTAATATGTGCTTGTGGTCACTGCTGTGTCGAAATACCAAGTTTTTAATGAAGAATCTGTAGTCTGCCTCCTTCATTGTCATCCAGTCTTTTTACAGCCTCCACCATGCTTAACAGCTGGTACAGTTTTCATTATGAATGTATCGCCACCCCCCCCAAAAAACAAACAAACAAACAAACCAAAAAAACACATTTCTCAATTGTTGTCCTACCTGACATTAAAACCTTTCTCCAGAAGAATTTTTGTCTCTGTGATCAAGTACAAATGCAAGATTAGCTTGAAAGTGATGTGGAGCCTCTCAGCTCCGGAGACTAAAATCTCTGATGATCCAGTGACTGTAGTTCATGTCAGCCTCAGTGGTCTCCGACCATCAGAACAAACTTCCTCTGAGTTCAGGGTGACCAGTAAGAAGTCACACCTTCCAAAACAAATATGCTTTTGCTGTAAGGGCTAACGCTTCAGACAGAAATGTGTTCTGTTGGAAACTGTGAGTTCCTAAAGACTGATACTCAGGCGCACCACCGTACCACAGCACACAGTATCATCTCAATAAAGCACTTCGCTCTCTGACGGCTGGGTTAATCTGACACACTAACACACTCACTGTGCTTTGACCCTTCAATATGCTATGTAAAAAACAAAATAGAATAGAAAGAAGTAAAAAAAGAAATGAAGAATTACACGAAAGACACCCTGCGTGCACATTGCTGAGAAAAAGACATGCAGAGATGTTTTCATGGAAATCTGTGGGACTCCAGCTCATAGCTTTGAACATCCACCAACTCCTGATAACATCTCTCATCCCAAATAAAGGAACACTCCACATTTGTGTGATCGCTATTCTCCACCCAACGTTTGTGTGACTCTGTCTCTGCTGCTGTGTGAGCCAGGAGACATTTTTATTCTGAAAGTGTTTCATAGATGGAAAGAGAGGAGAGCGTGAAGAAGAGTTTCTGGACAAACACAGTGTTTGTAGCTGCTCACACATGATGTTCAGCGTTTGAGGTGAACAAACACAAACTGCGCAGCGACCTCACAGCTTCCCTTTGTGTCACTTCAGCTTGTGTTTAGTTAGTGTTGACCTTTAACCCGCACCTCCATTAACGACTCGGTGTAGTCATTAAAGGTCAGCGAGCTGTACGTTTGGAGAAAAGAGCCTCGCTAACATGTGCAGAGCAGTGGATTAACAGTGACGCTAATCTGATCAGTATGTGTGTTAGAGGTTTATCCTTTAATTTCAGCTGCTGCTGCCAACAAAGAGCAGTGTGCAGGAGATCCAGCTTTAACTAACCAACACTAACTAATCACATGAAGGGGCTCACTCTGGGAGCTGCTTCTGCAGGGCTGAAACCCTAAATACACTCTGAAGCAGCCATGTTGGACTCATTTCTGTCAGGAAACGTGTTAAAATGTTGTTCTCCAAAACTTTCTTGCAGTTTCCATGCAGAATTCAGAGACTAGACAGTCCTCTCCAGATTTTATCCCTGTTTCTGCTGAAACATGCGGCTGATTCGAAGTTATAAAATCCATCCCTCCGTTTTCTTCCACTTATCTGGGGCCGGGTCACGGGGGCAGCAGAGAAACTCAGACCTTTCTCTCCACAGCCACTTCCTCCTGCTTATGTGGGGGAACACAGAGGTGTTCCCAGGCCAGTCGAGAGATATATTCATGCCCGGGGCCTCCTAATGCCCGGAACAACTCACCCATGAGGCGCTCAGGAGGCATCCTAGTCAGACGCCTGAGCCACCTTAACTGGCTCCTTTAGATGTGTAGGAGCAGCGGCTCCTGCATGACTGCACTCTTCACCTTAACTCTAAGGCAGAGGAAGCTCGTTTCTGCCGCTTGTAATCGCGATCTTGTTCTTTTGGCCACTACCCAAAGCTCATGACCGTAGGTGAGGGCAGAGACTTCTTCACTTTTATGCTCAGTTCTCTCTTTACTGCAACAGACCGGCGCAGGGTCCGCATCACTGCAGCCGCAGCCCCAATCCATCTGACAATTTCCTGCTGCCTTCTCTCCTCCGAGATGCTTGAACTCCCCCACTTGGGGCGGCAACTCATCCCTGATCCGGAGTGGGCACTCCACCCTTTTCCAGCTGAGGACCATGGCCTAATTCTCATACCTGCCGGTTCACACTCGGCCGTGAACCGCTCCAGTACAGTCAGCTGCAGTGTTCAACTGCAGCAAGAGCTTGGTCCATATTAATAAGTAAGTAATAAGTGAGACTCATTTCCAGTGGGTGTTGGACTCCGTCAGGGCTGGCCTCCTGATTCTGTTCATAATTTTTATGGACTAGTTATAGCCAAGTGGTGGAAGGCTTCCACCTTGTTGGCCTCAGAATCTCATTTTTGCATTTTGTGGATAATTTAGACCTTTTGGCGTCTTCAGGTGGTGGCCTCCAGCTCAGTTAATCTATCATGCAGGTCTCTCAGAGGACTCAGGAGAGAACCCACACAGGTACAGGAAGACAGAAGAGACCAGCCTGGATTCAAACCAGGAACCTTGTTGCTTTGAGGAGACATACCTAACCACTGTTCCACCCGATATGATAACAGCTGTTTATGATCTGTTTGTGTTTTTCACCAGACTGTAGCTGTTCAGCTTCTTCCCACTGTACAGTCTGAACGCCCACAATAAAATTGTGATTATTTTACATTTTACTGCATATGCATAATTCTGCATATCTGCTGGATTTGCTGAACTCACATGTTCAGCCTGTCGTGTTTCGTGTATGTTATCAGGTGTCTCTTGTTAGACTCTCATGGTCTTTATTGTGAGGACTAAAATCAATTAGTATTTAGCCTTTGCTTCATTGCAGCTGTTACATTTATCAATAATTCAGGCAAGACTTCAGTTTCCCAAAGGAACAATTAGAGAGACAGCGGGACTCATCGTGTACTCTGTGCGTGTGCAGAGGTGTCCAACCTGTGGCTCAGGACGCCTGCAGGAGGTCACATGATGACTGACATGTGATCATCTCCTCTTCATTGTTTGTTTTTTTTTAGTTACAGACAAAAAAAAACTTTATTATGAATGTCATGGCTAGAAGTGGAGATAATGAGCTGTACATGGTTTAGAACATGCAAAATACCATAATATTAAAAGTTGCCTGAGCTGAGACGTATAAAATAATTTCAATAATAATCTGATGCACTGATTGGGTCTTGTGCTGCTATTTTTGTAAATAGTGGTGGATGGAGAACTGTGGCTCTCTTGAGGTGAAACCCACCACCTGCAGATGGAGCTAATCTTACAGACTGACGTTTGTGGAGTAAAAATTATTTTTGCAGCAGCACAGATTAACGATCTAAGAACGTCCCAAAGCGGCTGTATGTGACACAGGAAGTAGGCTCTGAGGTCGCCTGTGTGTTCAGGCGGGTCTGTGTGAATCAGACTGACCAGTGTGCAGAATCTCTCAGGTGGGTTTCCACAGGTGATTCCAGGGGGGTCGACTCTGATCTGCATCACCTCCTTCATGTTGGCTGCTGGGGGCTGACAGGCATAAAACTCCAAGAAAGGCCCAGCCTTCAAGCTGCGCAGAGATCGACACACATCAAACTGACCACCGTTCTGACACCGGCCCCACGGCAGCAGGAGAGCGAGGAGGGCGAGGACACGTGAAAGGGACATGATAAACCATCAGATGAACAACAAGTTTACATGCAGGTCATCCTGGGTCGACGCCCACATTTTGCTCCACAGGTTCAGCTCTGCCAGACCTTCTTCAAACAGGTGACTACCATGGTAACCAGCTCCTTATTGTATGGTTGTCATAGTGTCCAGCTGGATGTTGACACCCAAAGTTTAGCTTGTTGACATCATTAAAATGCTCTTCCGCCTCCAGCCTGCAATAAGAGAACACAAACAATCAGAACCTCAAACCTTGGACCAGAAGTGAACTTAAAGCAAAGATGCAAACAGGCAGAAAGTGAGCTTTCTCTGCACACCTGCTCTACATTACCTCATATTTCCTGTTTGCATCCATTCCTGCCACCTTTGGCAAAACTATGTGTTGTAGCCTGACTTCCACCTGTAGTTTTGTCCATGCAAATGGGCATTTCAGAACAATTATTCATGAATATTTTTAGTCCTTTGATCATGCAACACAAAATATTTACTCCTTTACCCGCACCTAAGTGGGTAAAGGAGTAAGTTTCCTAATATGTTATTGTTACTTTTACTAAAGGAAAGGATATGAATGGATCTTCAACCACTGCTGTATATTGTGGCTCCTCTGTAAAAGAAAACCTCAAATAAGAAGCGCCTGACTCCCTGGTATAACTCACAAATGCACAGCTTAAAGCAGATAATGCATAAGTTAGAGAGGAAATGGCATCTCACTAATTTAGAAGATCTTCATTTAGCCTGGAAAAAGAGTTTGTTGCTCTCTGTAAAGCTAGTAATGAATACTAAATTCATTACTGATTGAAGAAAATAAGAACAACCCCAGGTTTCTTTTCAGCACTGTAGCCAGGCTGACAAAGAGTCAGAGCTCTGTAGAGCCGAGTATTCCTTTCACTTTAACTAGTAGTGACTTCATGGATTTCTTTACAAATAAAATTTTAGACATTAGAGAAAGAAAAAGTATTCATAACATCACAAAGACATGTCTTTTTGTTGCTTTCAGTACTGCTGGCATTTATTTAGACTCTCTCTCTCCAATCAAGCTTGTGGCAGTGGCGCAGTGGGTAGGTGCTTGCCTTGCAGCCGTAAGGTTGCTGTTCGAGCCCCTGTGCTGCGTTGTGTCTGTGGGCAAGACACTTAAACCACATTGCCTAATGGTTGCGCCTGTTTCTGGCTGCAGGACTGCAGATGCTTGTCTCTAGATGAGTGATCTGGAACGATCATTTCATTGTGTGCACATTGACAAGGAGTTGAATCTAACATCTGAGTTAACTTCAATAGTTACTTCCTCCAAACCGCCAACATGTTTATTAGATCCCATTCCTACAAGACTGCTCAAAGAAGTCCTTCCATTAATTGATGCTTCAATCTTAAATATGATTAGTCTGAGTTATTAGTTGGCTGTGTATCACAGGCCTTCAAGGTGGCTGTAATTAAACCGCTACTTAAAAAGCCATCACTGACCCAGCTGTCTTAGCTAATTATAGGCCAATCTCCAACCTTCCTTTTCTCTCAAAGAGTCTTGAAAGAGTAGTTGTAAAACAGCTAACTGATCATACATTCTTCCCTTAGGCAGTATTTTTAGAAGGAATAGCATTCATTTTCATTGTTATGCAGATGATACCCAGTTTTATTTGTCCATGAATCCAGATGACACACATCAATTAGTTAAACTGCAGGAATGTATGGCCTGGATGACCTCTAATTTCCTGCTTCTAAATTCAGATAAAACTTAAGTTATTGTACTCAGCCCTACAAACCTTAGAAACATGGTGTACAGTCACATTTTTACATTACCTTATTACATTACCATTACCTTGGATTCCAGTAATGCAGTGAGGTATCTTGGAGTCATTTTTGACTTCACTCAGGTTGAATTTCATCTATTCCACAGACCTGCCACTAAGGAGTTGTTCAACTACCTCGGTGACCTCGCCCCCAGCGATGAGTGAGTCGTCCCAGTTGACCCTAGACTCTGCTTCCTCTACAGAAGGTGTGTCAGTGGGATTAAGGAGGTCCTCGAAGTATTCCTTCCACCACCTGACTATATCCTCAGTTGAAGTGAGCAGTGCCCTACCAACACCGTGTGACTTATTTCCCCTGAGTTGTCAGTTTGCTAAAATTGCTTCAAGGCAGAACAAAAGCATTGTTTCATGGCGTCACTGAACTCCTCCCATGTCCAAGTTTTTGTTTTATCTAATGCCAAAGCTGCACTTTACGCATTGTCTGCTGGTACCCCTCGGCTGCCGCCGAAGTCCCACAGACTAACCAAACCTGATAGGATCTCTTCTTCAGCTTGACGGCTGACTCCCTTCACTTCTGTAGGCGCTGCTCAATAATGGAGGTGAGGAACATGGTCCATTTGGAGACAATGTCCCCAGCCTCCCTTGAAATACTGTTGAATGTCTGCTGGAGGTGGGAATTGAAGCTGTCACAGCTCTCTGCCAGATGGTTCCTGCTCACCCTTACTATGAGTTTGGGCACACCAGGCCTGTCCAGCATCCTCCCACCCCACCTGAGCCAGCTCACCATCAGGTGGTGATCAGTTGACAGCTCAGCTCCTCTTTTCACCTGAGTGTCCAGAGCATACGACAGCAGATCTGATCTGATAATGATTACAAGATCGATCACCAACCTGCAAACTAGGGTGTCCTGGTACCACGTGCACTTATGAACACCTTTATGTTCAAAGAGGGTGTTTGTTTTTAACAAACTGTGATTTGCACAGACGTCCAATAAAAGATCACCACTCAGATTCAGATTGAGTGGGTTGTTCTTTCCAATCACGCCCATCCAGGTCACACTGTTATTGTTTATGTAAGCACTGAAGTCCCTCCATAGGCTGACAGTGTCCCTAGATGGAGCACCCTCCAGCACCCCACCCAGTGACTCCAAGAAATCTGGGTACTCTTAACTGTTATTGGGCACGTTCACATAAACAAAAAGTCAGGACCTGTTCTCTGGCCCCAAGGCACAGGGAAGCCGCCTTTTCGCCCACAAGGAGAAACCCCTCTTTATATTGCATCAAATCACAACAAACAGTCACCTCAAGGCACAAAATGGGGGAATACAAGGATACCCACCCCTGCCCACAACCTATCAGTGAGGGTAATTTCATTGATAAAGCCCCCCCTCCGGGATAGTGAGCCATGCGTTCAGGCAAAGTCCCAGATTATATCTAGCTGTTATCTCTCACCCTCACACAGGCTCCTTCCCCACAACAGAATGTACTACATGTACTACAAGCCAGTGTTGGAAGCCTGGGATTGGACCGCCAGGACCCCCGCCCATGACCATTGCCCAATCCACAAGGCACAGAACCTCGCCAAAATACTTTTACCACCAAGTTTATATCAAGGTGATGATTTTTACCACCAAATAAAAAGCTTTCACTACCAATTTAAAGATTTTACACTCTAAAAGGAAAAAATCTTTACTACCAGCATTTAGCTCTTTAAAGCCCAAATGAGTGCCCTGATCTGTACTGAAGTGCTAGTTGCTGACAGCCTTCAGATGTTTGTGGCATCTAGATCCAGAGCAGGTGTAATCAGGCCTGAAGCCTTTTAATCAGGCGTCATCATGTAGGAGTGGGTGTGTAAACTTCCTGTTTGTTAACAGGTAGACATTGTTCAGTGTCCTGCACCCCCAAGAGAAATAATTTAGAGAATATGACAGTTTGTGCTCAGCTCAGTGTCTCTTTGTTTGTTTGTGTCTGAGCTGATGAGAAAGATGATTAAACTGAGACACTCAGGTCCTCCGACTCTTCCTCTTTATTAAAATCTTCCTCCTCCCGCTGATGGAACCGGAGCTGGATCAGGATGTCACCGAGTCATAACACTTTGTTCACGCTCAGTGTCCACTTCATTAGGAACACCTCCTGATTGATATCTCATTGTCTAACGGTCTGCTTAATAAATAGAAAATCATTTTTGCCCTTTCTCAAATAAAACAGAACAAATTAAGACAAAAAACAAAACAAACAACAAAGCGTGACTGAAGCTTTCGGCAGGCTCTGCGTTAACTTGCAGGTTATAACCATTAAAGACATTAAAGGGACAGTTCACTGTTTTCACCTGAGATGCCGGCCTTTCTATCAGAACACAACTGCTCGGGCTATTTTCTCCACCTTCTGTCTGTATACACACACCTATCTGTCTCTCTCCCACCTGTCTGTGTGTCGTTCACTCACCTGTCTGTGTTCAGCTTGATTCTTGATAAGCTGATTAAACAGCTGATCAAACATTTGTCCTCCTGCTGCTCCTCATCAGCTCTTCTCTTCTTTCTGTATTTTCCTTTTGTTCTCCTCCTCTCTTCCTCTTCTCTTTAATCCCTCTCTTCCTCAGTAACCCTCCTTCTGTTTCTCCTCTTTTAATCCTTCTCCTTGTCTCCTCCTCTTCTCTCTCTCTCTCTCTCTCTGTTCACTCTGACAGCTCAAACTCAACCTCCCCCCCTTCGCCTCTCTCTCTCTCTCTCTGAATCAGGTGGTAGAGTGGTCAGCCTGCTAATCTGAAGGTTGATGGTTCAATCCTCACTGTAGCGAGCAGTAGGTATCCCCCACCTGTCACATGGAAGACCACCATTGGATTTCCTGACAGGGAAACAAACTTTTCAAACAGTTTCTCCCACAGAATGAATTATTCTGAGTCTGCTCCCTACACATGCTGAGGTGGACTTCAGTACTTTGAATATCTCTGAGTGTGTCTGCAGGACATTTAAGTGACTTTTCTAATTGAATATTAAAAAGTTCAAGGGTTTAAAAACACACTAAAAACATGTCAGACACAAATAAATGAAATGACTAGAAACACGTTTGAACCCAGGGCATAGGCAATGGGCGGAGACCACGCCCACCCAGCCTGGCAGGAGGTGGAGCCTTAGCAGCTACACACAGGAAGAGGAAAACCTAAAAGTGTTACCTACGCTGAGGGGATGTGGTGGCTATGGTTTAGGCTCACCTGAAGTTCTGCTAGCTCTTCACCTGTGTGACATTTTGGAGCAGGTGGATTTTTATGTTTTTTTTTTTTTTCTTCCTCCTTATTGTGAACAGCAGCTTTTCCATTTTAAGCCAACAATTCAGCTAATCAGCATTCAACCTGAACATTGCATCACTGCTGTCAGGCTGTGCACTGCTGGATTTTTAGCAGACTGCACACAAGAAAATTTTAGTCTATGGTGAATATCAGTCAGACACCTTTGAGGCTCCACCCCCAAAAGAGTTATGATGATGATGATACTTTATTGATCCCATAATGGGGAAATTACAGTTAACACTATTACTAAGATATTTGGGATAAGAAATCAGAAAAGGTCAAAGATCACACTGTGGACAGAAGGTTGCATTTCTGGCCTGAGCAATCCCCTGCATTGGATGAAGATCTCACTGTTTTAATGTCCATCACGTCAGACTGAACAAAAGGATGAAGGAGGCACGAACAGTAAGGCAAGTTCATGAGGAAGCAGACTTAAGAGCTGCTGCCTGTAACCACAATCTGTACATAAAGATGGAGGCAGCTTTTCCAACCTGCATTGTCTCCAGTGTCCAACAGGGGGTGACTCCTGAATTCTGATTGGATAGGTCTGTGAGAAAATGACCCTCCTGCTCAGCTTATCTCTGAACACTTTCTGATGATAAATGCTTCAATCTTAAATATGATCAATCTGTCTTTATTAGTTGGCTATGTACCACAGGCCTTCAAGGTGGCTGTAATTAAACCTCTACTTAAAAAGCCATCACTTGACCCAGCTGTCTTAGCTAATTATATGCTGATCTCCAACCTTCCTTTTCTCTCAAAGACTCTTGAAAGAGTAGTTGTAAAACAGCTAACCGATCATCTGCAGAGGAACGGTTTATTTGAAGAGTTTCAGTCAGGTTTCAGAATTCATCACAATACAGAAACAGCATAAGTGAAGGTTACCAATGATCTTCTTACAGCCTCTGACAGTGGACTCATCTCTGTGCTTGTCCTGTTGGACCTCAGTGCAGCTTTGATACTGTTGACCATAACATTTTATTACAGAGATTAGAGCTTGCTATAGGTATTAAAGGTACTGCACTGCAGTGGTTTGAATCATAGACTCCAATGTGTTCATGTAAATGGGGAGTTTTCTTTACACACTAAACTTGATAATGGAGCTCCACAGGGTTCTGTGCTAGGACCAATTCTATTTACACTGTACAAAATGTATACTATGCCTTCTAATAATACTGCCTAAGGGAAGCATGTACAGTGTAAATAGAATTGGTCCTAGCACAGAACACTCTGGACTTGTTTTTATGGCTGCTCTGCAGTGTGTTGGCACATGGCACTGAAGAGCATAATAATGGAGGAATTATACCCTTAAACTTAGTTGCAGCACTTTCAGAAAGCCTTCTACTGTAGTTAAATTTATTCCGCACTCCTGTCTTATCCATTGTTGTAAATGTAAACATTATTACAGAATTATCAGACAAAAAAGCATTTTCAGGGAATATTGTTAATTCTTCAGTTTCTATGCCATATGTCAGAGTGTGGTTAAAGTGGTGGGGGGGGCTCATTTACATTTTGAGAGAAGCCAATTAATCTAATAATAGATTAAATGCAGTGTTGAGGCTGTCATTTTCAGCATCTACATGGATGTTAAAATCACCCACTATAATGATTTTATCTGAGCTGAGCACTAAATCAGAAAAAAAGTCTGAGAAATCAGACAGAAACTCTGAGTAAGTTCAGGTGGACAATAGACGACATCAAATAAAGAGTTTTTTAAATTTTCCAATTGGGTGGAGTCAGAGTTTCAAATGAACTTAAGCTCTGTCTGTGTTTTAGGTTAATTAATAAACTGGAATGAAAGATTGCTGGTACTCCTCCTCCTTAGCCTGTGGGTCGAGGTTTCTGACAGTGTGACTCAGGGGTGTTGATTCATTTAAACTAACATATTCATCCTGCTGTAACCAGGTTTCTGTGTAACAGAATAAATCAATATGTTGATCAATTATTAAATCATTTACTTACAGGGATTTAGAAGAGTGAGATCTAATGTTGAAAAAGCCACATTTAACTGATTTACTCTTTGGTGCAGTTGATGATGGAGGACAGAGGAGAAGGTGTACAGTGAGGTGTTCAGTTCACACCTTTACCTGAAAACCTTTGGTATACTCCTCTATCGGTGATGGGAAGCAGAAAGAAGCCAGGGCACAAATTCCTCAGTAGCTAAAAAAGGTTCTTTATTTTAGAATATGTGAGCCCTGCAGGAGGAACCCCAACCCTTCCTTACGTATTGAACTGATTTATATAATCATCTAATGAATGCAAAACTGGCCATATCAACTTTTCAGAGTCTGTTTTCAGAGTCTGAACACATTACCCCAGTCCTGTCATCCCTTCACTGGCTCCCTGTCCGTTTTAGAATCGATTTTAAGATTTTATTGCTTACTTTTAAAGCCTTAAACGGACTGGCACCTTTGTATCTGTCTGAGCTGCTTCACTGTCACACCCCTGTAAGAGCTCTGAGGTCATCGAACCAGCTGCTCTTACAGAGGCCTAAAACTAGACTAAAACAGAGAGGTGATCGAGCTTTTGCAGCAGCAGCACCAAAGCTATGGAACGATCTACCTCTCCATATCCGCACAGCTCAGACGATACACACATTTAAATCTCTATTAAAAACACATTTCTTTTCCTTGGCATTTGGCTGCAGTGCTACCTCCTTTTAGATGATTGTTTTATGGTATTTTATGGTACTTGTTTTAAACATTTTAATTTTTAATTTTCTTATGTTATTTATTGTTCTTAATGTTTTTATTTATTTACTTTTATTTTATTATTTTATTTATTTATTTATATATTTTTATTTTTATTTAGTATAGTCCTTGGGGTTACAGATCTTGTACAGCACTTTGGTCAACGTCGTTGTTTTAAATGTGCTTTATAAATAAACTTGACTTGACTTGACTTGACTTGTTTTTATTAACCCTTTCATGCATGGGTGACACTACAGTGTACAGCTGATTAAAAGTTGTTTATCTCTTCAAATACATAAAATCTTGGGCACTGTTCCACATAGTCAACAGCAGGTAGTGCTACTTCACCCTTTCATACAAAAAACCCCCACTGAAAATCCTTTGAGAGGGCTACAGGGGTCATTGATTCCAAGATGGCTGATGGAGACAAAAAGAGATCAGGCACCTTAGCTATCCCAGCGTCTACCTTCTATAAAAAGAATCCACTGAAGGTAAAAAAAAAATAAAATAAGACTAATGAGCATCTTAGGTAACATAATGTCCAAGAAATATCTCAATTTGGATTTTACATTTGGAGAAAATACTAATTTTCCATGTGTACACTGTAGTGACCATTATGCACTGGCCATGTCTACATGGCCATGTGCATGTGCTATTTCCACTGTGTTCTACCTAGTCATCACTGAATGTTTGCACTTTCAATGCATATTTTATGCATTGAAAATGTTTTGTTTCTTTATATTTTATAGAGCTTCAAGAGACAGGAGTACATAGTTATAGAGTTGGCAGTTTCCTGAATCAAGTGAGGAAGAGTGTGGTGATAGTGGCAGTGATGAGGATGTGACTACAGAATGAGAGTTCTGTAACCTCTTACTGGGTGCGAGTATGAGTTCAGTGACTATTTACATGGTGATAAGGGATGGTGTGTGTGTGTGTGTGTGTGTTTCTAAAGTGATATGAATTGACAATAAAGTGATTTGAAATAATTAGAATCGTTCGAGTGAATAGTCAAGAATAAAGCATGTAGTGCACCCTTTGCCAGGCAGAATTAGGTATACTACAGGCAGGAAAGACTAGTAATGAATGTGCTGTGATTATACAGGTATACTGGGATATTATTTCAAGATTTACACAGTATTTCAACAAATTACCATGTAATTCTTTGTTTTAAGGAAAGCGCACAGAGTACACTGTAGTGTACAAAAAAATATCTCCTTAGGGGATGGAGATAGAAAAAAAAATTTTTCTCAGTATGTTTTTGTACCCTTATGGAACCCTAAAATCATTGGATAAAAAAATCTGTAATCAAAATTTAATAATTCATGCATGAGAGGGTTAATGTCACAGAAAACATAAAATACGACACCCGTGGCCGTGACGTCATCACCGCGCGCCAGCAGCCGGAACAGAAGCGGGGAAGATGGCGGACGTGGTGAATGTTGGGGTAAACCTGGATGCTTTTTCTCACGCGATCAGCGGCATCCAGGCGCTGCGCTCCAGCGTGAGCCGCGTGTTCGATTTCCTGAAGGACGGCATGAAGAACCGGGAGACCCTGGAGGGCCGCGAGAAGCAGTTTATATCCGAGTTCCAGGAAAACCTGCAGGCGGTCAACAGGGACCTCAAGTGAGTCCGAACAGTATGTGACCCAGAGCCACAGCTATACACTCTCTGACCAGGGTCCATTCATATTTCTACAGATTTAAGCATAATGCACAGAGACTCTGACAGACCAGGGTTCATTAAGATTTCCTCTGATTTTAACAGCTACCAGTTAGAAAACATTGAATGCTGTTATTTTGATTGTGATCAACAATCTTCACTGAGTCCTCACCCCGAATGCTTGGAGCTCCTCAGGAACTCTGGGATTAAGATCAAATCAAAGCAGATCAGAGGTAAATGTGGAGCACTGGTTACAGCGAGCTGATGGTTTCCACACAGAGATCAGCCACAGTCAAGTAGGTTTAAGTGAGGCTTTGGTCAGCCTGCCCCTGACCTGACCCCGACTGGACTCTGACCCTCTACCAGGTGTAGAGATGCTGCTGTAGCTGTAATCTGTTTTTTTTTTTTTTTTTTAATGACTTTAAATTTTGTTTTGGGCCATAATCCCAATAAGAACACATTTGTAAGTTTTTACAGTTTGAGTTTCAGAAATATTTCATCCGTTTTCACCTCTGACTGAAACCTGTCTGTCTGTCTCTCAGTGAGCTGGAGCGTCTCAGCGGTCTGGTCGGTCGTCCCTCAGAGTCCCACCCTCTCCATAACAGCGGTCTGCTGAGTCTGGATCCCGTCCAGGATAAAACTCCTCTCTACTCTCAGCTGCTGCAGGCATACAAGTGGTCCAACAAGGTGAGAGCTAACATATACCTATAACATATACATGAATGTGGGTCATTTTCTACATGAAAGGATTAAACAGGAAATGGAATGACTGAGGTCGACTATGTGACGCTCCCACATGTTGAACTGGTGATGTCATCTCGTTCAAACTGAGCAGCTGGGACTCAGAACCCCCCCCTTTGATCTGATGCTTGTTGATGAACCAGATGAGTCCCATTATTAAGCGAGTTATTGATCAGCACCCTTCAGCCGCTCTCAAGGCGTGACACACTCAGATCAGCTCCTCTGATGTTCATCCACAGCTGGAGAGCAGCTCAGACAATCTTCCTCTGAGACTGGAAGCAAACAGAGAAACATGAATGTGGGTCATGGTTTTATAAACACCTCTCATCAAAGCGGCTGCAGCTCAGATTCACCTGCAGCTGTTTATCACCTGCTTGGTGTTTTCACACTAAGAACTACCCACAGCAGAAAGATCGGCAGCGCTGCAATGACCTCACCTGCTGGTTTCTGAAGCCTCGAGACGAGCGCTTCCTCCACCGCATCTTGGTTGAATAAAATGTGATGAGGAAGGGCGTGTCTGATTGTAAAACTGCTGCCTAATGACTTCTGATTGACAAGTCCTTATCCAATGAGTGAGCGGAAAATGCCACGGATAATTCTTCATTTTGAAACATGGTGTGACCAAGATTTACAAAACTGACTTAATTTTTATCCCATAACAAGCATCTGAGCCCAGGAGCTCAGCAGGTCAGAAAGCTGTCCCGATCTGCTGGCCTTCAGACAGAATGCAGGTTTAAGGTTGACTTTTCTGTGCATGCATCCATGTTTTTTTATCATCTGTGATCAGAAGTGTTGGACATTGAGGCTCCATAAAGGACTCTGGGATTGTGCCGGCTGTCAGACGCAGATGTAGACAAAAACATGCAGGCATGTGGATATCCACACGGAGCCTCGTGTTGAATTCTGATCACGCCTCTCATACACACCCCTCAAATAAATGTGGCGTTTTCCTCACAGTCAGAAACACGCCACGTTTATCCTCTGTGTTCGGAGTTCAGTCAGGTCCCACCTACAGAGTCAGATCCTCGTCATCACCTCCTCATTGTGTGTGTGTGTGTAGTTGCAGTACCACGCTAGTTTGGCCTCCAGTTTGTTGAACCAGCAGTCACTGAAGCGATCAGCCAACCAGATGGGAGCTTCAGCCAAGAGACGACCCAAAGTCCAGCCTAGTACTCTGGTACTGCCTCCTCAGTGAGTACTATTACACATAATACTACGACAGCACTGCCGAATGCTATTTCAGTACTTCAGTACTGTGGATCCCCTGGCTGGCCATGCATCAGCTGTCGTGCTAACCCTGCGTTCCTCCCGGCACAGGTATGTGGATGACGTCATCTCTCGGATCGGCAGGCTGTTTCCTGATATGACCATCGAGCTGTTCAGACCCAACGGGACGTCAGCTGTGCTGCTGGTATATAAAACACGCATTTAAACACACTTGTTGCCCGCACGTGTTCAGACCAGGTAACAGGTATGTCTGTCTCACCTGTCTTCCTCACAGGTGACCCTGGGGAAGGTGTTGAAGGCCATTGTCGTGATGAGGTCACTGTTTATCGATAGAACTGTTGTTCGAGGATTCAACGAGAACGTATACAACGAGGATGGAAAGGTGAACGCTCCTGCGCTCCTGAAAGGTAACACCTGATACTGTGTCTGTGGTAACTATGGTAACCTGTTCTTATGTCCTCCTCAGCTGGACATCTGGACCAAGTCTCAGTACCAGGTGTTCCAGAAGGTAAGATTCACCTTTTCTCAATTTAATACTCATCTGGACTTGACCAGCATGCAGATCCCTGATTGGCCATGTTGTTGCTAGGTAACAGACCCCGCCACCACCGCCCTGCTGCACTACCAGCTGCCTCAAATGCCTGATGTCGTCGTGCGGTCTTTCATGGTGAGAGTAATCAGTCGTCAGTAATCTGATTACCTTCTAGTGCCGGTCTCTGTCTCACCCCTCTCTCTCCCTTTCACTTGTCTGTATTTCATTGTACCTGTCTTTCTGGCCCGTCTCCCTCTCACCTGTCTCTCTCTCTGTGTACTTGTCTGCCTGACCTGTGTCTCCCTCTCTCACCTGTCTGTCTCAGACCTGGCTGCGGAGCTACATAAAGCTCTTCCAGTCTTCGTGTCAGCGTTGTGGCCGTTTCCTACAGGATGGACTTCCTCCAACATGGAGGGACTTTAGGACCCTGGAGGCTTTTCATGACACCTGTCGCATGTAAAAGGACACTTCCTGTTTATCTGTAAAGATTTGTATATTTTTTTCTGTTATGTAAAGGTCTTTGAATAAAGTTTGTTTTGTGTAGGTGTGTGTTGGCGTGTTTTATTGACGGCTGATTGATCAGTGTGACCACAACCATTCACACAGCTGGGGTGGTTTATTGAAGAATCCATCGCAGTACAGAAACAGCATTGGTGAAGGTTACAAATGATCTGTGGACTCATCTCTGTGCTTGTCCTGTTAGACCTCAGCGCAGCGTTCGATGGCGCTGCAGCTGTGCGATAAAACGATAAAAATAATTGTTGCAAAATAACTTTCCCCCGATAGAAATATGAGACTTAGTCAATATAAAGTTGATAGAACTCATTCAAAACACAGATTGAACGAGTGTGATTTCCTCTTTAATCCCGCTCGCACTCCTAACATAAGACTGTGTGCACACATCAGCGCAGGATTAAAGAGGAAATGACATCAGGAAATGTTCGATTGAGCACCAAATGGACTGTTAGATCAGAATGCAGTGTCACAATATCACAGCTTCATAATATACTGATGTTATGACTGTTTGCTAGTTAAAGGAAATGAGTTACACTGATTTGAATCATATTTATCTAGACTATAATTTGTTCATGTAAATGGGGAGTCTTCTTCACACACTAAGGTTAATTAGGGAGTTTTGCAGGACCAATTCTATTTACATACATGCTTCCCTTAGGCCGCATTATTAGAAGACATTATTATTATAAAAGCTGACTTTCTTGTTGTTAAATATAATAAACTAATTTCAATTAATTTCATGTAAACTTCTGCAAATGAATGCACTCAGACATCACCTATGGATTGGACTGCATCAGTGAGGAAAGCTGTTCAGGTACAGCAGGAGGGGAGGAGTCAAACCTGTCAGTGAGCAGGTTAGCATCACGGAGCTAAAGTTAGCTCTGTCTCTGGAACAGAAAAGCCAGAGTTTCCCTCATGTCAGGGTTAACTCAGAGTTTTCAGTAAAGCTGGTTTCTGGAACAGGACCCTGTTTGATTCCATGTGTCACAGTTTTATCCCCGGATGTTTCCTCAAACATCATCACACACTGTGTGAAAATGTTCCTCCTTAACTAACAGAAGCAAACAGCACTGAATGTGTTGATGTATAAGGCTCAGCTGCAAAGACTGCCCGGATACTTCTGCTCTGTGTCAGAAAATCAGTGTCTCTAAAACTGTCATGCTACTTTCTCCTGTTTTATTAAAACATTTAAAAGGTCATAAATATCTTTCTGCAGTCCCACGTGCACAAGTACAGCGTTTGCCTTCCTGTGCGAAACAGAATAAATGATGCACTGGCTTCATATTTGAATTGTTTGGCTACAGAAAAAAAAAAAAACAGGAGCAGCGAACCCCCCCCCCCAGCTGATCTGAAGTCATTTTTTTTCACAAATAAAATCTTACTGCCCTCTTAAATGGCTGGCTGCAGGTTTGATCAGTAGACAATGCCGGAGAGATGAGGAAAGAAAAGCATGAATGCAAACAGCAGGGGGGACCATAACTAAAAGAAATATTCATATTCAATTAACCTCATATTCAATTAACCTCTAATTGAATATGAATAGGCGGGAAATATTTCTGTTTCCAGGGAACTAGGAAATTATTTCAAATTATTATTGTATACAGTGCAAGTAAAAATGAACTATTTATGCAAAGAAACGTCCTGCATCATCTCATATGGCTGCAGACAGAACTGACAGAGCGTCATCACCGTAAGCTGCAGGACATCAGGTGGTTTCTCACTCAGAGCCGTTTCTGCAACAGCAGGTGTGGTGTAACGTCGCCCTCTAGAGGTAAAAGAGCGCCTCACAGGTATAAGCTGGTAAACAACGGTTTTCTGCGCGCTCATCTGGATCAGTGAGTTCATCACAAACTTCAAATACACTGAACTTCACAAACCTTTGGCTTTACGAGCCAGCATTTAAACAATACTGCTGGAATACAGAATTTGTAGTTACCCTCAAACTAAAAGACCGATTTGTCAGGTATATCCCAAAAACACACACATCAATTAATCAATTTACAGTATCTTCAGTCATGGCTGTTTTAATCCAACACAAAAATAAATACATTTGTGTCACAATTTTAAAATGTCTCGTCAAACTCCTTTTGACTTATTGCGTGTTTTTAAAGGCGGACGGAAACTTCTTAGTAAACTGTTAAATCTGATCTGAATCAGTTACAGATCCAAGCAGAGTTTCACTCTGCAGCTTTTCCTGCCCTGCTTATTTTGGTACCATCTAAAATGTGAAAATGTAAATTAGGACACTGATATATGTGAAGGTCAGAAAAATATGAACGCAACCAGAACCACCGACCTGCGGTCTGTTCTTATCCTGCTGAAATAACCCACCAACACACTGAACTGTCTGCAGCACACGTTTGTAAGGCCGAGTGTTCACAACGAGACACGATGTTACCTAAAAACAAAAACCAAACAATAAAAATAAACCTGCATTTACTGTCATCACTGCAATAATGTGACTGATATTTGTGCTCAGAGAGAGACGGGCTGACCGGACCTCTGTGGTCTGGCACACCATGACCACTTTGGACTGCAAGCAGTTTCAACCGTGTTTGCTGAGGAAATTAAATTTATGTGAAAAACAACTGATTGCACATATTTTATGTATTGATAGCACTTTTTTTTAATATGAAAGGAAACAACAACAATAAAAAAATTAATAATTAGATAAATAGAGGCCTATATTATCGTAATCTTTCCAAAGAGGGGTGAACTTTATCTCCAGATGAACCAAGACGGCCTTTAAATTGATTTAGTGCGAGTTAGCACAGACACGGTGCTGCAGGAGCTGGAAGGTCATTTCCACTGGTTGTTGCAGAGTCCCCCACAGCTGATCATCAGCAGCTCTGTGAACTGGATCTGATATCAGAAGCTGCATCTAAAGGGAAATGAACATAGCAGCAGTTTGCTTTGGTGACGACCATCTGAAGCCTCCAGTCTGGCGTTTCGGCCTTGAAGCAAAGCTTCGGGTAATTCTGGCTTTCTTAAAGGTCACAGGTACAAATACCTGCGAGTTGGTGCCAACAGGAAAGCTGAGCGCGTTTCACGGACGGTCTGAAGCCAAATTATTAGTCAGGACGTCCACCGAGTGGCTCCTCTGGCTTTCATAGACGATCTATGCTGAGAGCCGGAAACCCGCGCGCTGCTGCTTCCTGTTTCCCCGCCCTCAGTCAGCTGTTTGCTGTGTTTATATGAGCAGCTCGGTCCGGCAGCTCCTCCACAATGGGGGAAAACGACGACAGCGACATCATAGAGCACCACGTCGAGGAGGAGATGGAGAAGAAAGGTGCGAGGAGCTACGCGGGTTCCTCCTCGTTCCTGGAGAGCGTCAGTCCGTCCGAGAGAGAGGGCCACAGCAGCACCCAGTCCTCCCACAGACTGCTGGCCTATAGCGATGCTCTCATCTCCATTATCGCTACCGTTATGGTAAGGATCACACCGAGCTTTATATCGGAGTTAAAACATGTAGATGATGAGCAGAGGCTGGCTTTGGGGCTGGAGAGATTTGAAGGATTCAGGCTGCATCACGGAGTGCTAAGAAAGAACCAATGTAAGATTAAAGGTACGAAGCAGAAGAAGCAAAACCAAAAATTAACAGTAAACTTCGGGCAGAGCTGTCATAGGAAGACACACCAACCTGAGGCAGAGTGAGGAGAAAAAAAACAAACTGTTTTTCATTTGTGCTGATTTTAAAAGATTACTTTGACATATCTTTGATGCTATTCCATCAATCTGCATCCCTCCCAGCTCTCAAAAAAACATTTCTTACAAAAAGTCACTCAAACACAAACTCAGCATTCAAGGTTCAATTTAATTGAAGTCAGTTTTATTTATAAAGCGCCAAATCCCAACAGCAGTCGCCTCAAGGTGCTTTATATTGTAAGGTAAAGACCCCACAATAATACAGAGAAAACCCAACAATCAAAATGACCCCCTATGAGCAGCACTTGGTGACAGTGGGAAGGAAAAACTCCCTTTTAACAGGAAGAAACCTCCAGCAGAACCAGGCTCAGGGAGGGGGGGGTCATCTGCTGTGATTGGTTGGGGCTGAGGGGCGGGAGACAGGACAGAAGATACCATGGAAGAGAGACAGAGATTAATAATAACTAATGATTAAACTAGTGCATCATAGAAACCCCCCAGCAGCCTAGGCCTATAGCAGCATAACTAAGGGGTGGTTCAGCATCACCTGATCCAGCCCTAACTATAAGCTTGATCATAAAGGAAAGTTTTAAGCCTAATCTTAAAAATAGAGAGGGTGTCTGTCTCCTGAATCCAAGCTGGGAGCTGGTTCCACAGAAGAGGGGCCTGAAAGCTGAAGGCTCTGCCTCCCATTCTACTCTTAAGTATCCGAGGAACCACAAGTAAGCCAGCAGTCTGAGAGTGAAGTGCTCTATTGGGGTGATATGGGACTATGAGGTCTTTGAGATAAGATGGTGCCTGATTATTCAAGACCTTGTATGTGAGGAGAAGGATTTTAAATTCTATTCTAGATTTAACAGGGAGCCAATGAAGAGAAGCCAATATGGGAGAAATCTGCTCTCTCTTTCTAGTCCCTGTCAGTACTCTAGCTGCAGCATTTTGGATCAGCTGAAGGCTTTTCAGGGAGCTTTTAGGACAGCCTGATAATAATGAATTACAGTACCGTCAAAAGTTTGGACACACTCACCCATTCATATGAATAGGTGAGACAGGATGTTTCTAATTTTAGAAATATTGCAAAAAAGCAGTCCCACATATTTGTTTAATCTGTGCATTGAAGGACAAATCCTGTTAGGCAGTATTTCTAGTGAAAGATGTAAGAATCAGAAAGATAGTCAGAATCATTTACTTAATATAACTTATAGTTTATTAAACATATACACGTAGCCATATCTGTAATAGTAATAAGAGTAATGAGTAATGCTGTGCACAGTGACAATTTGATCACAAACCTATGATATAAAACACTGAAAATACAAGAGAATGTTATTCTGTGCAGATACATAAAAACTGCTCTAAATCATTAATTTAGGGGGAAGGAGTCACTCTTTTGCTTCTAGCCAGAGAAGGAATATAGTTGTTCCTATAATCTTATATGTTCTGATAGCCAGAGTGTCTGAGGAGGATTTTGGTGCAGTTTGGTGCCGGTTGGAGAAATACAGACTGAACAGTGGGTGGAAATGCACAACAAAAATTCAAAATGAGGCCTTATTTTCCCACTTCTTGTCAGTTTTCATGGATGCTAGCTGGAATCAGCTGCATCAGTTCAAACTTGGTGCCCTAGAATTAGTCAAGCAATTAGTTCCAAATATTTTGGTGCAAATAAAATGATGTCCAAGTGAACTTTATAAAAAAAACATTTTTTTTCAGCGATGGGAGGGATGTGGATTGATGGAATAGCACCAAACCTTCTGGTACTTTTTATGCCGATAAACATGGTCTGTTTCTTGGACTAATTTAATCATATATTTATTTTTATTGGGTCTTTGCATGTTTGCATTAGGGTTTAATATTTTTCCCGAAAATGACATGAATCAAATCCCGGGAAATGACGAGCCATTTCCCGGGAATCCCGGGAAAAAGTTTATTTATTTTTTTATTTTAATTAGGCCTTCTGTAGCCTGTGTCGGCCTTAACCTATTGTGATATTGTAGAGGTAGCTTTCCAGCTATGTCCTGTTATGCCCAGTAGGGGGCAACGTCGGCTTGATTAACGCAATAAAACCTACATCTGTACATTGGAGTGCTCGAGCTATGCGGTGTTGTATCGTTCCTCAACACTCCCTTAACAAATATAATTCGAATATTCCTCCATTGTACATGGAATTATACCAAGCTATTTTACAACTGCTGGTGCAAAACAATACGGTTCATCTCCACAGCATTGATAAAGGCTCAGCCACGCTGTCGTGGCGATATCTGTTGCACTATATCTCCACCAGTGAAACGCTGTAATAGTCATTGAAAAGTTAACTACCGTACTACACTATAATATGACATAACACAGGGCCTTGAGTAATGCACCACGACTTGCTCATTGCCATTCTGGCAACAGCAAATTTATAACACCGTGTCTGAGGTTTAAAGTAGGTTCGCTGTGAATCGTCTATTGAAAAACTGGCCAATCCTTATAGCCTAAAAAATATACATTTTACTCAACTCCATTTTAAAAGCGAAATATGTTAAAGCAATCTATTTCATGATAATTTCTTCACACATTAGGCCCGTATCCTAATTCATGATTGTTAGTAAGCGGCTGCAAACGAGGAAAAGAAACACTCGAAGTTACACAGATATTTCTTTATTGTTCAGGGCAGGCATATTTTATAGGCTATATAATGCAATATAACAATATATAATAATATAAAATTATATAATACAAAATACCTTAGGGTAAACACATTGCCTACGATTTCAACAAATTAAAGAGGAAAAAAGCACAACTGTGTAATACCTCTATTAAAACGCTTGAGATGAAGGCTGAAGCCTTAAACGGAGGCTGAACATGCCTGAAATGAAGAGTAATGCTTTTCGCATTAAACGAACCCTTCTCTCAATATTTCCTTAAATTTAACATTCTGAAGCTTTCTTTTCTTTCTGAAAGTCAAATCGACGCGCGCGACTTTTTTCCCGGTTTCCCGTCTAACGTTTCCCGGGAAACGGGAAATGGTTCTGATCGGATTTCCCGGGAATCCCGGATCCCGGGATTAAACCCTAGTTTGCATTATATCCCCAAACGTGTTGAGATTAAGATATCTAGCAATTTAGAGAAATCTTAAATAACCGACTTAGCTATTCACAGATATTTTTAAAAAAGTGAAATAGGCAAAGAGTGAAGGAGGTTCGGGGATTTAATGTCTTGCTTTTAGGCCAATGCTCAGTTACATTGTTTGTCTTTACAGGAGCTCCTGAGTGGCAGTAGTTGACGTGCATTAACTGCTGTTTATCACGGTGCTGAATTCAAAGTGTCAGCTAGATGTCTTGAGTTTAAAACTTGACATATTCAGAATATGTACTGTCATTGGACTCAGATTATTTAGCGCAGTGATTCTCAAATCCAAGGAGCCTCCAAACTAACTTAAATTTAAATACATTTCAAAAGTGAGTATCTACCGATGTGGGACCGGGTGGTCCAACAAAATGACTCATGTGACTGAAACACATCATGACATGTGAAGTATTAAGGCTGAAAAGTTTAATAATACGATTATTGTATCTACAAGTACTATTTATAATAAGAATTTTTGCTTAATTGCTGCTAATTGGGAGGTTTCCTGGTCCTAAACACGTTGGTCTAAAGGTCTAAAACATCTGTGTATGCAGAGCGCTGTATGACTTCATGTAAACTGATGCTTCTCCTGATCATTTATTCACAGATTTTACCTGTTGCTCACACCAAAGTGGAAGATAATGAGGTACTGTTGGTCATCATGCTCTGTTTTTAAAAATGTCCATTCAGTTTCGGGCACATTTAGTAAAACTGTGTTATTGTTATTCTGCTGCAGTTTCAGGGCAATTTTGCAGTTAATGTAGCAAAAACTATTTGTAATTACCTTCTGCAAAATGTAAAATTTGCACCACCAGGGGGCAAGAGTTCACCAGTGGTTGTGTTGAATGTGAGTTGCATTCATTTTATTTTTGATAGTTAATTTTAGTCCTACCCTCACTTCCT
Organism: Archocentrus centrarchus; assembly: GCF_007364275.1. Taxonomy (NCBI): domain Eukaryota; kingdom Metazoa; phylum Chordata; class Actinopteri; order Cichliformes; family Cichlidae; genus Archocentrus; species Archocentrus centrarchus. The sequence continues at coordinate 6,372,384 of NW_022060256.1, forward strand.
CACAAGGTTTTGGTAGGACTGTGTGGCAAATGTGCTTCTGATGAGTTGCCTGGTTGAATCGTGGTTACATTGACTCATTACACCATCTTGTGGTACAAAATGGTATTGCATGAAAGTACAATGCAGCCTTATTTTGAACTGCTGATGATATCTCTTCAGCACATACAGACGTGCTGGATTTAGTGAGTTTTTCTGCACATTCTCTGTTGCTAGCTTTAGTTAATTTTGGAAGATTTAAAACTGTTTTAAATGCATTTGTTTACAATAAACAACTATAATAGGTAAATGCTGTAAAACCTCTTTTGTGTTGCAGGAGTTGAGGGAGAGTGTTCAGGTTCTGCTGACTACAAAGATCGCCGTTTACTTAATGACATTCCTCATTGTGACTGTTGCCTGGGCTGCTCATATCAGGTTAGTAGTAGTAACCTGTGGGGTCCCCCAGGGGTCCATTCTTGGCCCACTTCTTTTTTCAGTCTACATGCTTCCCTTGGGCTCAGTTTTTAAGAAACATGGCATACAGTATCATTGCTATGCAGATGACGCTCAAATCTATCTGCCACTGAAACGCAGTTCTGAGAGTCCATTGAAGGCCTTGTTGAACTGCTTGGAGGATATCAAGACATGGATGGCTTCAAATTTTCTTAGCTTGAATGAGCAAAAAACAGAGATCATTGTGCTTGGCACCCCTGACCTCCATGATGTTGGCCCTCTAAAACCTTATAATAAACCCTTTGTGAGAAATTTAGGAGTGATTTTTTTGACAGCAGTTTGACTTTTGAGAAGCACTTTTTAATGCTGTTGTCAAATCGAGCTTCTTTCACCTCCGACTTCTCGCAAAGGTGAAGCCTTTTCTTGCTTTTGGGGACTTTGAAAGAGCGATCCACGTCTTCATCTCGTCCCGCCTTGACTATCGCAATAGCCTCTAGTCAGGTGTTAGTCAGTCGCTGCTTTGTCGATTACAATTGCTAAAAAAGGCAGCGGCACTTGTATTGACTGGCACTTGCAAACGGGGCCATAAATCTTCCCTACACTGGCTCCCAATGAGCTTTAGAATTGATTTTAAAATCTTACTACTTGTTTTTAAAGCATTGCACGGATTAGCACCCTCTCACCTCTCCGACCTATAATGCTTACACGTTCCTACTAGATCGTTGAGGTCTGCTGAGCATATGCTCCTTTCGATTCCAAGGTCTAGATTAACACACAGAGGAGATCGGGCTTTTGCAGTTGTTGCACTTAAACTATGGAATACATTACCCCTTCACACCAAGACCTCCCCAACATTTGACACCTTTAAAACCTGGTTTAAAACCCACTTTTATACCCTAGCTGTTAAATTAAACTGAGTCCTGATATGTTATTTTAACTGTCTTATCTTTGGTCAACTGCTGTTGTTTTCAAAAGTGCTTTAGAAATAAAATTTGATTTGACTTGACTAGTAGTGGTAGTAGTAGTAGTAGTAGTAGTAGTAGCAGTAGCAGTACCAGTGTATATACAGTGGTAAAAAACAAACAAACAAAAAACCAAGAACAGCTGGAACAGGACGAGCACTTCCAGAGCTACAGAATGACCTCCAGCCCCTTCACACTGGTGTGAATGTCTCTGACCAATCAGAAACAGACTTCGTGTGGGTGGCCTGAGGTGCCAGGCAGTGTGGAGCCTGATTGCCACAGAATACCAGAATCAGCAGGTCCACCACTGGCGCCCTGACAGCATGTGACAGACGTGAAAGGGTCTGGAGAAGCTGTGGAGAACATTGTGCTGCCTGTAATATGGTTCAGCATGCCCGGTTTGGTGGTGGGTCAGTGATGGTTGGGATGCACAGACCTCTACAGGCTAGGCAACAGCGCTCTGACTGCCGTTAGGTATCAGGATGAAATTCTTGGACCCACTGTCAGACCCCACGCTGATGCAGTGGGTCCTGGGTTCCTCCTGGTGCACGACAATACCCGGCATCATGTGGCGAGAGTATGCAGGCAGTTTCTGGAGGATGAAGGAATTGATTGGTCCCCACGTTCACCTGACCTAAATCCAACAGAACACCTCTGGGATGTTTTTTCCCTTTTTGGGATGTCTTTGAATTCAGCCTCTGAATGTTGATCATTTTCATTTCCATCAATGAGGCATCATTTCACTCCTAACCCAGTCCATATTAGTGTAGAAATGCAGCATGATTTTGTGTGTGTGTGTGTGTGTGTGTGTGTGTGTGTGTGTGTGTGTGTTCCTTTAATTTCTTTGCTCAGTGTTTGTTAAGACACCAGTTTTCTCATGTTCCTCATTTTATCTTCAGGTTGTTTCAAGTGATTGTTCGTATTGATGACTGCCTTGCACTTCTGAACCTTGTAAGTAAAGAATTTATATATTTTAAAAAGTGTTTGCAAAGTTATAAATGATCATTTTTTTCCGTTTTTAATTTAAGTCTGATATCAAGATAATCTGGGGTTTCTTTATCTCCTGAAAGGATCATAATGGTACTGACGTCTAATTGTAGAATCTGTTTTTTATTAGGTGACATGCATTGTAATTTTTTTATATGTCTGCATGTTGTATTTATGCTGTAAGCACATGCATATACAGTTAGTTTCACAGGTTTGGCTGAAACTAACTGGCTCTTTAATCACACGCTGACTGTTTGATTAGAGATCCACTGTGGTGATGCAGAGATGACAAATTTAAAACATGTCGTTGTCCAGATACTTACCGATCTGATCTAACTGTACAGCGTTAGAATGCGTTTCTCAGAAAATAGCAGCTCGTGTTGTAAATTGAATTAAAAATGCAAAATAAAAGATCCTGTAGTTGAGCTGCACCCGACCACCTAAGTTTCTAATATTTGATTGGCAGCAAAGAAGCATAAAAATGAAACCTGCTTTCATTTCCTTCCTTTTAATTTGAGGTTCTGCTTTTGGTTCTATTTCAGGCCTGCATGATGCTGATAACCTTTCTACCGTACACGGTGAGTCTGAGCCGATGAAACTGTTAATGGAACCGGTCGCTGCTGAGCGAAAAGCTGTCTCACTTCGTGATGTCCACTTTGCAGTTTTCTTTAATGGCGACCTTCCCTGAGAACGTCCTCGGGATTTTACTCTTTTGTGGTTGTGTGATGGTGATCGGCATCATTCAGGTGAGACACAGACGGTCTTCACTTCTCATCGTTTCGCCATCTTAACCTTTGTAAATGTCCCGCTCTGTTTAGTTTCTTGCCTTTGTTTAACCAACCTGTCGTAGTTATTGTCCCGTGTGTCTCGTTTGTGTAGTCGGTGATTGTGTTGTACGCCTTCAGCCGGCCCTTCCTTCTGAATGAGCAGATCCAGATCTCAGAGAACCAGACCTTCTACAAACACCACATCCTCAAAGTCATCATGAGGGTTCCCATCATGTGCTTCTTCGCCAGTATCTTCTCCTTCATCTTCTTCCAGCTGGTTGGTGGCATTACATTTTTTGTTTTTGAATATACAGCAGAAGTGGATAATTTCAGTCATAATGGGTGATCTCCACTCTGGTATTTCTGCAGTTTTTCCCAGTGAATAAAGTAACAAATTCATCATTTTGATCCAGAAATGTCAAAAACGCTGTCATCACCACTGTTGAGCCCTTGTCTGTAAATCTCTCACTATGACGTTTTCATTTCTCCTTCAGTCTTACGTTCTCTTGGCCATCATCATCTTCCTGCCTTACATCTCCCAGTGTTTGAAGTGGTGTCGCAGCAAAGCCATCGGTAAGAGCCGCATTGTACGGGACGGTAAATAAGCACTGACCTCCGGCTTCATGTACCAACCGAGCCTCGTCCATTTCAGGTCAGGTGGAGGAAACTCCAGACTCCATGTTGTTCTACACGTACCTGCCTAACGAGCCCCTCAGCAAAGAGCGAGTGGAGGCCTTCAGTGATGGAGTTTATGCCATTGTAGCAACGCTTCTCATCTTGGACATATGGTTTGTTTCATTTTATTTCTGTGAAAGGGCAGATCCAGGGTGGCTTTATTGGCTGGCAGACAGACGGACAGTAGAAGAGACAGATGTGGCCGGTGTGACGTCAGCTGTTGGTCCCCTCATGAAGTGGAGCTGATCGAGCTCATCTGGGCATTCTGAACGTGGATGCAGCGTTAGACGGTGACGCTGCACCTGTCCTTGATAATCGTCCCTTCTGACAATTAGGCTGACCAAAATTTACAAAACGGTTTATTCAGTATGACCCAAAATGAGCGACAGAGTTCATATACTCAACTGGCTGTTTCCACACAGACGTCTAGGACTGCAAGTATTTTTGCAGCCACGGTGTGGAGGACAGTCATGGCTGCTGTGATGCTGCCCTCTGGTTTCTTAATGCCTGTTTTGAAGCCTTAATCCTCCCTGAGGTGAAGGTTTGAGTCCGTTCTTTGCTCAGAGCTGATTTGAGACGTTTCCTGAATTACTCTTAAACTGGGAATCTTTTAAGGGCAAATTGGGAGCTCTGGGAGGATTTTCCGTAGGTTTGATCTTTTATCAGTTTTAGCAGCCCTGCATCTTCGATATCCAGTGCTGTTCTCACTATAAATACCTGATCGGTACTGTACAAATTTTATGATTCTGTTTCATTTTCGTTATAAGTCAGTATGGATTAAGTGTGGCTGCATTTAAAAAAATCTAATCTTTAACTTCTCCGGTTCCTTCCTTCCAGCGAGGACAACGTTCCAGACCGGACGGTCGTGCAGAAGCAGTTTGGCGGTAGCCTGATAGCAGCTCTGCAGGGCTACGGCCCCGAGTACCTCGCCTACTTTGGTTCCTTCGCCACCGTCGGCCTTCTCTGGTTTGTCCATCACTCGCTCTTCCTCCACGTCACCAAGGCAACGCGCTTCATGGGCCTGCTGAACACCTTCTCGCTGGCGTTCGTCGGAGGTCTACCGTTAGCCTACCAGCTAACGCACGAGTTCCCGCCGAACTCTCATAACGAACTGGAAGCCATTCAGATTAGCTGTGTGATCATTTTCTTCGCAGGTATTTTTCAGCTCGCTATTTGGGTGGTGGCTCTGTACAACGAACAGGAAACTCTGCACCCTTATGTGCGGTACGGTGGACGTGAGCATGTGTTTATGCTGGCTAAGCTTGCTCTGTACCCCTGCATAGCTTTGGGGATGTTTTTCCTCCCCTGTATTTTGAGTAAATTCAGTGCCCCAATTTTCCACCTGATGGAGATTACGGTGCCTTTTGCTTTCCTGGTGTTGAGGATTTTAGTGCGCGTCGGCTTAGCACTGCTGCGGCTAATCTTCTGTCCGGACAGGCCCGACAGGAGGACCATCGTAGAGGAGGAAGCTGACGAAACAAGAGTGCCATTTAATGCTCTGGCTACATAGGACCACGGACAGGGTGCTGAAAGGCTGGGTCTGTGAGACTGCTTATGAGGAGCCTGCTGGGCTTTACGCTGGGAACAAAATGGAACAGTAGTTTGTTCTCTTTTCAACATTTAGACTGGTCCAAATTTAGAGAGAATAGGTGTAAATGGGCTCAAGTATGACCGTCTGCGCTAAAGGAGATTCATTAGGAAAATAGTGGAGCAGAGCGGTGAAGAATAGAGCTGATGCTGACAGCCGGAGCTTATTCATTCATTATTTTCTTAACAGTAACATGAAGAATACCAGTGCCAGTTTGATCAGCAGTTAATCTATGTGATTCCATCATTGTGTTCAGTTTTACTGCTTTCTGTGCAGAGCACAGCCCGTCCAGCCGCTGTGGGTTAATGGAGCCTTAAAGAATTCGTTTTTAGCCTCTAGTCACTCACAGAAGATTTTCTGAGCATGTTCAGAAACATTACGCTGCAGGAGGACGGCCGCGAGCTCACGGCTTACCTGTACCTGTGTGACAGAGGAAGGTTTTTATTTTGGTTAAATTTGTCTCCTTTGTGACCCGTCAGAAATCAGGCAAGGCTTTAAGCCTGGAGCGTTGGCACTTTAAATAGAATTCAATTCAGGAGAGGCCATAAATTTCTAATTGCACTATTTTTCCATCGTTTATGTGAGTGTGTAACAGCCACAGGCTTGTGTACCTGTTTTAATTTATCTCGCTGTCGTGTTGTTCACATTATAACTGACAAAACCTGATTATTACAGCTCACCGGGGTGAGCAGGCAAATCCTACGCTGTTGCAGAAGGCCGGGTTCGACTCCGCCCGGCTCTAAAAACAACCCCGAAACACAAAAACATCTTCACTGCAATTACAGAGCAGGTTAGGTGTTTCATAAATGCTGCATCGTCATCATCTTGGGAAAGAAACACTGGAAGAAAAAAAACTGTCTTCACAAGCAAAGAGACTGCAGCATGAACTAACTTCACCAAAGCCCTAAACTTGCACTATAATTAAAATCAAATTGTAATTGAGTGTAAGGTGATAAATAACTCTAATATTTAAAAAAATCTGAGGAAATAAAGGTAGAAAATGTCGGCTTATGCACGGCTGTTGCTTTTGTATTAATACCAGGTTTTATGAAAAACTGATGATTTTGCATAATAATATTAACTCACCTAAGCAAGACTTTATGTGTAAATGCAGAGATGTGGAAGAGGGAAAAAAGGAGTAGCGCATTTCTCCAGAAGGGGGCACTGTTGTTGCTCTGTGACGCTGATATTTTTGTGTTTTTATGTTTTTGGTACTGACAGAAAAAACGATGCACTTTATCAGAAACCTTTGTTTGTTACACTCATCTTTGTGTTTTCTTGTTTTTGAAGCTCTGAATGTTTTTGTTTGTTTTCCCTCAACATATTCTGCTTTGTTGTCATATCCTTGCTGCACTGTTATGCATATATATTGTTTTAGTTTGACGGTATTCATCTGGGCCCTGTACGCTCACCCCCACCATCAGGTGACTGTTTGGATATAAACACCTTTGTTTTTATATATATATATATTACAACGCAGCCACTTCTTTGCTTCCTTCAGATCAGGTCAGTGGACCTCTGTATGCTTACATGTGTGTTTGTAACGGCTGCATCGGAGCAATCGCTGCATTCGCTCTGAGAAAATATCTTCTGTTTTCTAATTGTCGTGCTTTGTGAATAAACCTGAACCTGAAAGTATGGCTCGTCATTATCGGAAACACCAATCGGAATAAAATGAACAGAAGAAACTTTAGAGAAAGAAATCTTTATTCATCTCTGTACATCACACAGCTTCACACTCTCACTATGAAGATATCAGTGAGTGTTTATACCTTATTGCCCCTAATATTACACCTCACTATATTTTTATCTGTCTCATTAGAAACAAACAAAATGATAAAAACAACTGAAAATCTGCCGTTACCTGATAACTACCTGCTCTCTTCTCCGCCTTTGTGTGAAATGTGGTTAAAAAGTACAAGTTAGTCTTCACATCTCACTGGAACTACAGCTGTAAACGTGGAGTTTCAAGTGTGCCAATGAAATAATACAGGTCTTTATTATATCAATTATAGATTAATTAGACGGGCACCACTATAGCTCACCTGGGTGAGCTGACAACCCAGGTACCAAAGGCTGGGTTCGAGTGCACCCCACACCCGGTTATTCTCTCCTCGTACCTCGACCGTCCTGCTAAAAAAAAAGGCTTAAAAATATAGAAATAGTTTTAAATCTCCCAAAATAAGTGAAGCCATCTCAACAAGTTATCGACTGAGGTTAGAAACAGGACTGAGCCGTACCTTTATGTAACAGCAGCAGTGAGTCACTGTGACCTTCACTGTAATGGGTTTAACTGGTAGCCTGAAACACACAAAGCCTCTGGATGGGGGCTGGACTAAAAATAAATATTAATAAAAGGGTAAAAAAAAAAAAAATACACTAAAATTTCCTCATTATCATTTGAGACAATAATCTGAGTCATTAACTGGGACAGTAGATCATTCATTTATACTGAAACTGCTTCAATGAAACTTTTTTCCCCAGATTAGTTTACGAGTACTTGTTTCAAAGTATTCCAGTGGCGCACTCACGACTCCATATGAAACCATTTTAACAGATAATTTTGGGCTCCTGCTTTTGGTCACATCTCTTTAGTCTCCGGACGTGTGAAGGGTGCACACAGAAAAGCATGTAAAGCAGTAGTGGCTGTTTAGATAGCAGTTAAAGATTTTTACAGTACAATACAGCTGGTCCCAAAAATTCAACCAGAACCTCCCATTCACATGCTGAAATGTACAACAAAATACAAACAGCTAAGGGCGGACAAATAAATAAAGCGTATCCTCGTCAACAACCAACGACTGAAGCGTGTGAACGTGCCAGAGCTGGCACACGGCGGCACTCCAATCCAGGACAAACTCTCACCTCCCTGGTTTGGGTTTCCAGGATGAGCAGGAAAGCCGGGACAGGAGGGATGTGACCCGGAGCCTTTTCACTAGTGGAAGAAAATCAGTGTTGATCCAGCAGTGCTTTGGTAAATGTCTCTGTCAAAGGACCTGGATTCACCCAGAGAATCTCATTGCAAACGTAGCCTCATAACATAAATATGTTTCATCATATTTCCTCTTAAAATCATCCAATCCATACGCTCAAGAATCAAACTACAACCTGCATATATAGCTAGTAAAACCACCTCCCACAGTTTTAAGTGTACCTAAAGAAGTGTGTGTATATACTGCATACATACATACACTCCATCGTACAGTATATAGGCTCTACATGTAATCAAAATTCATGTTATCATTGATAACAGCTTGTATTGCAAACTACATTCAAAATCATAAAACAGTGATTCAATGTGCAAAAACTCTCTAAAGAAGATAATTTAATAAACATCTAATCCAAAGAACCCAAAAATGATCTGATGACCCCCACCCACCCACACACCCCACCCCAACACCACCATCACCACCATCACCATCATCACAGTGCAACTAAAATCACTGGTTGAAGGAAACAGTTTCACATTTTGGGAAACGAGCTCATCTGGTTTCTTTCCAAGAGTTTGAGGTAAAGATTAAATTATGAATTTGTGCATTCAGAGCCTGAGCAAGAACTCAGACTCGGTTTAACGCCTCTCAGTAAAGAGGTTTCCAGTACAGAGATCAGGGCGGCTCTGCAGGCCGCAGCAGGTTTCCACCAACTCAGAGTTGGTCTCCATGTGATTCATTAACAGGGAGACAGACAGGAAATAGGAGAGAGAAAAAAGAGCCGATCCACACGTCAGCCGAGGACGGAAACGACTTCCCCCTCATGCATGAATGTGTTTGTGGATCCAGGATTTCAGGATGGGGATTATTATTATTATTCTGTGACATTTTCTTGAACATCAGGATGTCTCCTAGTTTTTCTTATTTGCATTTGTGCAGCTGTGATATAATATTTTTCTCGATCTCACCATGATTTAATCGTGGGTCCAGATCTGGACTGACTCCAAAAGCCAAACCCCACCTCTGCTTACATCTGAATGTAAATCCAAAACTGCTAAACAGACAAATAAAAAAGCTCCTCTGCAGAGTTAAACATAGTTCCATAATTTGGTCCTAGAGTGAGAGCAAAGTTACCGCAACAATCAGCCGAGCTGAAAATGAAGGCGCAATGATTTCAGTATAAATATGCTGCCTCTTTCTTATGGAATAGATGGAATGGAAAAATGCACAGACTTATAATAATTAATTAAGCTGTGCATTTATCATTGCCTTCCATGTGTGCTCACCTCCAAAGGGCCCACTCTAAACCAGGAGCAGCCTGAACAAAGGGACTGAATTCAGGACAGAAGTCTGTCTGAAACGGCTCCTGTTGTGGCCACGTGTGACAGTTGTTTTTGTGTTTATGTTTGCTGCCACTTACACTGATCTTTGTATATTTGTATTTTTTGTAGTGTATTTCTCTGTACGGGTACAGACAGGACATTGTTACTGATCTTTTTAACAGCTCAAAGAAAGAAAACCAGTGACTACATTTCCCACAAATCACTGCTCAACCTAATCCTTTAAATTATTAAGTTGTTTTTTTTCTGTTTTGTTTTTTTACAATCTCTAGCAAAGGTTCACCCAGAACACCTCTACACTGCTACCTGTTAAAAATCTAAATGTCTTCATGCTAAAAGCTACAAATGAGTTACATCTTTCTTTCTTTTTTATAGCATTTCTCATAGCTTAAAAGTATTTCTTTTCCTGCAGCAGGTCACATAAAGTAGTAATATATTATATGCATTTATTCAGCTAAATAGTTTCAGTAGACTTATGTACAACACATTAATCTGAGTGTGCAGCTGATGCTCTACTTTCTGTGTTAACATGCCTACAGTCAGGTGACTATTATTGTGCAAGTTATTTTAGATTTAGTCAGAAACCTAAAAGCTAAATGTTGTGGAAGTGGAGGATAAGCATGGCTTCATTTAGCTGTAGCCCTCAACAGGACTAGACTACATGCTACATCTTTTTATTATGCCTATAAAACAGTCTCTACAGTATGCTGCATCACTTCACCCACACCCGGAGAGACAGTCTGTTTGTTGCAGCTCAGGTCCACGTGCACAACACTTTGGGCCCAGTTTCTGCTGGTAAAAGCTTCTTAAATCCATTTTAAAATCTAAAGTCAGTGCAATAACTGCCGTCCACGGCGAATCTGCACGTCGACCGTCCGCTGAGAAAGCTGTGTGTGCTTTACAGTCATCTTCAGTGTGTATGCTTTTAGGATGACGACTGCCCGTTCACTTGTGAAGCGTGTTGTAGCTGATGCCAGTCCAAGTGGAAAGCGGCGCAGCCACCTATTTTTCTTTTTGTTTTAGTTTGTGTCCTACTAGATGATTCCTTGCAGTCTGGAGAGCCACCTCAGGTTCAAAGTTGGGATTCTGAGCTGGTTGGAAGTTGAATAAAGAGCCGGCAGGATGACGATGGATGCGCCGACAGACGCCTGAAACCACACATACCATACAGCCGTTCTGCATGCGTGCCTGTGTGTACATGCTTACACCAACTTTGACAACCATCTCACACACTCCCCGGTCATCGCCTTGTGGAGGTGGCGCTCTGTCACTCGGCCTGGGCGGCAGCAGCTGGGAGCATCCCCCGGTCTCTCAGGTGGGACTGCAGATTGTGGAAAATAGTGAGCTGCTGTTCAGGCTGAAGCAGCAGCAGCTGCTGCAGCACCTTGCTGGGGTTCGGACCTCTGAAAGAGGAAAAAAAATTAAGTTTGACAATTAAAGCAAAACAAACCCAGAGACCTTCAATCTTTCCTTTCTTTCAGTGATCCAAAAAAAACCCACTAACCACGACGGTAACCACCACATAAAAGGAATTTATCAGCTACAGAAAATTAAACTTTCTTGAAGATTGAAATATATAGACTGTATATAAAAGATGGATGTAGCCACCGGTTTGAGCTGAGCATTTTGTCGTTGTCATTTTGGTATTCTGAAACTAGCTGTGATGAGCGAGGGGTGAGTCTGACTGTGAAACGGAGACACGGCATGCTCGTGTAGCACCGACTTATCAACCGTAAGTTAGGTCTGTCCTTTAGCATACCCTGCTTTATTATCAGCTTTACTCTAAATGGAACCATAATCTTCCTGCTGACTTTTACAAAACTCAACTTTCAAACCTGCTGGCCAGATGAACACAAGCGCCATGATGTCACTCGTGTTTTGGACTCCACTGCCATGTTGGATTTCTTTTTGGTGCCAGAAGAGAGGCCAAAGCAGTTTTTGTAGCAGGCTGTAGAAACACTTTTTAAAGCTGTAAAATCTGACAGGTTACCTCTGAGGGCCTATGAGGAGCTACCTGTTTTTGGAGCCTCAAGTGGCCAGTAGAGGAACTGCAGTTTTTGGTGCTTCCATATTTTTACACCACTGCGAGGGAATGCTAGAGTATCACAGATCAGCTACAACTAAGTGCTGCCATCTGGGTGCTGTTTGGTTGGAGGGCATCGTTTGAAGAATAGGTCCCAACAAACAATATTTTTGCTTGACGTTCTCATTAGCTTCATTTTTCAGACCTTTTCACACAATCTATGATAAAATGTCATATCTTGAAGGCATGTTAGCTTGATGTGAAAAAGTCATTGGTTTCTCAAACCGTCCTTTGACATCTGGAATGATTTAAACCAGTTTGTCAAAACTACTCAGAGCACGAGCATCAAAGTTTATCTTCACACTGTGTCTGAGCCGTTTGTGAATAAAAATTGACAATAAAAATCAATTCAAAATTATTTATAATGTATTGAGGTCATCATTGTACTGGTAGCTCTTTTGAACATTTGGAGGGGATTCAAAGTTCCTTCATGAGAACTGATTAACACTGCCTCCAATCTCCATTTGAACCTGATCTCACCTGATGAAGCTGGCAATATAGACGTGCGTGAAGGTGGCCATCAGGTACTGACAGTCGAAACGGTCCATGATACCGCCATGGCCAGGGATGGTGTTGGCAAAGTCCTTAAGGAGAAGAGAGAGAGCAGGTCATAACAACCGAGCTGTGTATGTAGTTACAGAAATATGTTGTAGCCTGATTATTGACTCATCTCTTTGAAATCTATTGGCTTTCATCAAGTAACAACTACAGAGTGAGGAACGAAGGCTATTTTTCAAAGATTCCTTGCCAAACACTTTAGGTGCCACACAGACGTCCAGGAGCAGCGACACCGCACACATTCTGTGGCTGAGTTGTTTGAGTGCTTAAGCCCAAGTGACAGCACTGGTGGCGCTCAGGGACCGCTGGCGGCAGACCGGTGGCCACAGTTTACCTCGACAGCCTGCAGTAATGAATGTGTGAGCGACTGAGGAAAACAATGCTGAGCTTCCTGCCACTTCCAGCAGAATCTCAGTGAGTAAACACTGAAGCTGAAGCGGTCCGACCAGTTTCTGCAACATTTCAAACGTCTCTCTGAAGCTTCTGTGACAGTGAGGCGGCGCTCCGGTCAGCTAAGTGCCTCTACAGCACTTTAATCTCACCTGATCAACACTGAACATAAAACTGCATCGAGCAGGAAGTGCTAAACCAAAGAAGTACAACTGTATGTGCAGTGCAGTGCAAACGCATCTGCCCCCTTGCTTTCAGATCGTCAAACAAACTGCAATATTAGACAAAGATGACCCGATTAAATACAAACTGCATTTTATTTACATTAAAAAAAGTATCCAGACCTCACCCTGTGTGAAAAAGTAAGTGTCACCTGAACCTGATAACTGGTTGTGCCACCCTTGGTATCAAGAACAGCAATCAAGCTTTTCCAATAACTGGCGATGAGTCTTTCACATCGCTGTGGAGGAATTTCAGCCCACTCTGCTTTTGTTTTAGTTCAGCCACTCTGAAGGGCTTTCCAGCATGAACGGCCTGTTTAAGGTCGTGCCAAAGCATCTCAGTTGAATTAAAGTCCAGACTTTGACTAGGCCACTCCAACACCTTCATTTTTAGCCGTTCACAGGTGGGCTTGGTGGTGTGTTTCAGATTGCTGTCCTGCTGCATGACCCAAGTGTGCCTGTGCTTCAGGACATGCACGGATGGCCGTACATCCTCCAGGATTTTATGGTCGAGAGCAGAATTCATGGTTCCATCAATTACAGCAAAGTTTAACTGTTGGTATGACGCTCTTTTTATGAAATGATCTAACCAGATTCAAACCTTCCAAAAAGTTCAACTTTTGTCTCGTCAGACCACCGAATATTTTCCAAAAAGTCTTGGGGAGATGAACCTCTGTGTTCTTGTTGGTCAGCAGTCGTGTTCTCCTCGGAGCTCTCCCACGGAGGCCATTTTTGCCTGGTCTCTTTTTTTATAGTTGAATCATGAACTCTGACCTGAGGCACGTGGGGCCTGCAGTTCTTCAGATGTTGTTCTGGGTTATTCTGTGACCTCCTGGATGAGACGTCCATGCGCTCTTGGAGAAATTTTGGTAGCCCGGCCACTCCTGGGAAGGTTCCCCACTGTTCCAATTTTTCTCCATTTGTGGATAACGGCTCTGACTGTGGGTCGCTGGAGGAGTCCCAAAGCCTTAGACAGTTTTCTGTAACCCTTTCAGAATAAGATATGAAATACTTTGTTTCTCAGCTGTTTGAGTTTCTTTGGATTGTGGCATGATGTGTTGGTTTTTGAGATGTTTTAGCTTCACTTTGTCAGGCAGCTTCTGTTTAAAGCGTTTTCTCGATTCAGCAGGTCTGTCAGTAATCAGGCCGGCATTTTGTATTTACTCTGGTTATCTTTGTCTCACGTTAACATTTGTTTGATGATCTGAAACATATGAGTGTGATAAATATGCAAAAAGTGTTTGCCCTCTTGTTGATTTTGCTCTTTTTTTTTTCTTTTTTCCATATCACTCTTGTTGAAAAAGAGAGGAAAGGAGATAAAGCTGCACAGGTACCCAGAGAGCACATCATCTCAGAATTTAAAAAAAGGGGATGCATTCCTTCTCTGACCATGCTCCACACCCAGATGAAGTTTCACGACATTTGGCCTGGCAGTTTTTGAGTAATCCTCCTGACAAACATCGATAAACAACAGTCAGCCTATGAAGAAGAAACCGAGATGCTCTTTACTTTGATTTTGAATGCTCGCTTGAAACCACTGGCAAAGAAGCCGCCAAACGGTCCGATGAGGGATGCAAAGGATGAGAGGAAGATGCTGTGGATCGCGAAGGGATACAGGTTGACGGTTTTCTGAAAGGGAGACGAGAAGAGATACAGCAAATATTGAAATGTAATTTCATCAAGGCCATTTTAATCTATGCATTATGCAAAGCTAATCCAGAGTCCACGAATTCAAATGAGCTGGAAATGAGCATAACAGATGTGTGCACAGGAGAGAGAACCCAAATGATGCTAAAGCAAAGTGAGACATTTGCAGTACAGTAATGCATGTGTTTAAACTAACAGCATGCTTTTGCCATTTCTGAAATACTGAAAAGATATTTTTGAATGACCTCTGAGGAAAGAGGAGAACAGGGTCTTACCCATCTTAGTGTGTTTTGTAGCACAGTGGGAAGCGTGTACTCCTGCATCACAAAGATATCAGAACGCTCGCATTCAACTGTGAAGCAGTTCGTCTCACTGTTGAAGCCCACGGGACACACGAAGTACTGAAACTGAGCGAGGAGGCAGGCCAGCTGAGGGACAACCAAGCACAGAGAAAACATCAGCCTCCACCTCTGGAAATTACCACCTGCTACAAATGTGATCAAAACAATGCAAACAGGCTGAAAAAAGGTGATTATGATCCTGACTGCCATTCAACCAATAATGCTTCACATTACTCTGACTAAAAATGAAGTGTACTCACAATGAAGCCAAAGACCACAGTGGAGAAGAAGCCTCCGATGAAACCCTCCCAGGTCTTCTTGGGTGAGAGCTGCGGGGCGTTAGAGACACAGAGGCCGTCTTTCACATCAACATGACGTTTGGTTTTCACTCAGCCTCTCCACAAACTGCTTTAAAATAAATCTACGTTCTTCCTGCTGCCCTCACGTTGCTGAAAATGTTGTAGTGTGTAGAGCAGCCGCTGTCAGCAGATGATGAACAGTTAAACATCCATTATCCATTAAATTTAAAGTTCAATACCTGAACCTTTAACAGTGCAAGTTATTAGCAAGCTTGTGCCTGGAAGGGCTGCTGAACATCAAGGATGGCAAGAAGTGACTGAATACAAGCCCAACACATCCATTTACCTTATGGAATAAGATGGAAAACAGGGCAGGAACTTGATCTGAGTCAGTTGTCAGTTACAGTGGGAAATAAATACCGACTGAATTCATTCATTTGAATCGTTTACTTCCATTGTGGAAGGCAGTGAGAAAGTTGTTAATGATTTCAGAGCAGCTGGGACCGCAGTCACTGAGCACGACGTCACGGTTTGAAATTCTGCAGAGCGCCCCGCTCGAGAAGGCCCTCCATCAGACCCCACCAAAGTTTACCAGCGAACACGTGAACGGCTCAGATGAATCGTTCAGGTGTTAACCGGCAAACTGGGGAAAATGTGATGCGATGTGATTTGATGACACCAAAGCTTAAGTTCTGCAAAGAGTACTGGAGGAAAAGCTGCGGTGATGTTCACGAACCTGCTGGCCAACTACGGGAAAGGCCTGCCAGCTGTGCTCACTAACAACAGTTACTCCACCAAAAGTGTCTCTTAAAGTATTATTTTTCACAACCGGTATATATAGACTGTATATAAATGAGGGACAAAGCCACCATGACATCAACCACTAGAAAAAAAAGTTTCTATTTTGAAGCACTGAGAAGCATTTTAGTCATTTCCATCTTTTTTTTTTTTTTTAACTAAATGTCACGAGAAGATCTGACTGAGATACTGAGAGGCACTGCACGCTCATACGATAGCAATCTGTCACAAAGGAGCCCTGCTCTAAAGTGTAGCCTGTTTAACCTGCTAATCAGACAGTAATTTACAAATGGAGCATCGAGTTAAATCACCTCCTGAGACCATTAAGTCTTCAGAAAAGTGTGATTCAAAGATGAAGGGAGCACCGGGGTGGTTTAGTCCGATTCAGCTGAACTTTCCCCGTTTCCATTTCATTTCCCCAAGAAAATGAAACGTAGAGCCAAGTCTGATTTACCTTAATGAGTGGAGTCCTCCCAAAGAAGAATCCAAACAGGTAGGCCATGATGTCGTTGCAAATCACAATGGAGATGGGGACAATGAACCTGGAAAACAGGAATTTCAGCTATGATGAGACAACAGATCAGAATCAGTATCTGGCTCAGCTTGAAAATGTGTCTGCTGTCTAGTTACTTCTTTTCTCCTCTTAGAAATCTTTATTAAAGCCTTATTGGTGGTTTTTAAATGCAGTGCTGCCTCTTTAAAAAGCCTGCACTAAGAGAACTCCAACAGTGGGAACAGACTTGCGACAAAACATATGAAACAATGATAGTCAGAGACAGAGGGGCGGCTTCCTCTGGGCTTTCTTTGTCCTGCTTACCAGATCATTCCTTCAAACAGGTTCTGAATGACAAGGTGGGACTGAGTTACCACAATCAACAGGGTCACATGGGTCCAAGCAAACTGGAATGGCAAACACAAACACAAACACCACAGTGTCACTGCACTGGAATGTAGCCGTGCCCGCTCAGAGAGTTGGGTCATGTCAGAAATAGTGGAAACAAAGAAAGACGTGCAGACATGCTGGATGGCACTGACAGCCACACCGCAGATGATGGAAATATGAAAAACATCAACAGAAAAAGAAGAGCTGGCAGCAGGTGGACGGTTCTGATTCTTGTGTAGATGCATGCAGCTAAATCATTAAAATACTTCAAAGACCGCAGCACAAACCATTCTGAAAATATCATTATGCAATGAGCAGTTCTAGCCTGATAACAAGGGAAAATAATAAAGCTGTGCACAGGTTGGCTCTTCCACTTTGCAGCTGCCTGTCTGAGAAATATCTGCATTCATGCTATTTAAAATTTGTAACATAAAAATTCAGTCTTTAAAATTTATTTAGTCAGTGAACGGTGGAGCATAAAGGTGGCCACAGATAAAAGAATAAGCAAAGCAGATGCATATAAATGAAATAAAGCTGATGTCACTGCAGAAGTTCTGCACAGCATTAATGTGCATGAGCGCTAATGAAGAATAACAGAAGCTGCAGCATTTAGCAACAAACACGGCCCAAAAAGCCTTCCGTGATGGTAACAGCAGAACGTAAAAGGAGTTTCTAAAATCCTCTCAGAGGGACAGAAGAAGCAGGAAGCAGTGTGAGGGCACGCATATGAGCAGGTTAGCTGTGCAGCTGAGGAACTGATGTTACTTGGCTGATACACACCATATAAAACTGCAGGCGGTAATGTTTCTTCACTAAACTCAGCACAAACATGCAGAAACCTGTGAAAGAGCAGACAACATGCTGTCAGTTTTTACTCCAGGATGAACAAAAAGTGTACGGTATATTCAAAAATATCAAGACACATGTAACAAATGATGTTCTGTACACTGTATCAGGGAGGTGTGCGCAACATGCCTGTGATTGGACGGTTCTCAATTTTCTTCCACGTAAACATGTCTGAGCTGTTTAACCTTCAATAATTCTGATTTTCACACTGATTGTAACTGAGACTGAGGAAGGACGTCAGCTGAGAGCTCACACGCGAGAGTTCTGCCATATCTGTAATATGAAAGGTAAAAATTCCCATGCAAATTACCTATATCATTTCACCAATCAGAGGTTAATTAATTAATTAATGCCCCCTGGTAATACTAATCTGATGCAAATAGGGCTTTTGCATGAGATTGAGATTACCCCTCTGTGTCCATGTTTCAAAGAAAGTCTGTTTTACTCAAACTTCCTGATAAAACTCAGATGCTCTGACCATGCTGGAGACAGCTTGCTGTAATGCATTTCAGCCGTCTCATTGATATTTTCCTCATGTCGCGCAGCAACATGACTTCTCCTGAATTTACGCCCAGCTTTCATTTGAAATTTCCAGCACAGGAGACAAAAAAAAGACAGATGCCAGTTCACGGAGGGGCAGAAGCATCGAAAACCTTTTGTTTGGTGAAAAATGGTCCAATTTTTAGCAACTTTTTACTTTACAAATTACAAACATGACACATCTGCACGGGATTAAGGTCAACCTCCACCACTGATGCAAAGTTCCCCAGGTAACGGGAGCCCAGTACAAATAGGGCTAAAAATTGTAATGTACTTTGCTACATTTTTATCAATTTATTACAGCTATTTTACTCTCTGATCACTAGCACTATCCAGAGTTATACACGTGCCTTTTCCTGTCAGCTGCTGTCTCTCTTCACACGTGATGTATGTGAACAGTGTGATGGGTCTGCTGATAAAAGCCACGCCTCAATATTTGTGTTTTTATGGCACATCCGGCAGCAATAATCGGTCCTATCAGTAAATGTAAGCACCAAAGCAGACACACGAGCTGATGTCACTGTAAACGAGTTAAGTTGGTTTATACCAAAAAACTCCCCGAGGGCGTCATTTCTGTTTTAATGACATTTTAATAAAAGTAATGTTATTTGTAACTCAATGGTGCTGCATAAAAGGTGAAATCTAATCCATCCCTATAGGGAAAACGTGAGTGAGAAACAGAGGGGTCAAAGTGCACGGGTGTTTTTCCAGATACAGCAGCTGCATTGTCTTGAAGGCGAGACTCACCTGCGAGGTACAAAGCGAAGGAGATGAAGCGGTGATATCGAGCCAGGAACTGCAGAGGTTCCTCCCTCTGCACCAGAGCTCCAAAGTAATCTGCAACAGTTTCTCCATAGAAGAAGTAGTTGACGCACACCAGAAAGTACCTGAGGCAAAAAAAACCAAAGGAAAATAGTTTTTCTTTACATTTTAGTTTTGACATTTTTTTCCTCAGTGTGTTTCGGGGACTGTTGCTTGTGTAGGTCACAGGGTTTGTGTGTTTACCTCTGTGTCTTGCCCACTGTACATTGACCTGCACTGTTTGGTTGTGTGTGTGTGTGTGTGTGTGTGTGTTGTTATGAGGGATAGCTTTGATGAAAGGGGCAAGTTTCAATTAGCTTTCATTTACTTCCAGCATGGCAATGATCTTTGCTCCTGACTGCAATGTCACGTCCTGTGGGAGTATGTGCTGCGTATGCAAAGTAACAAAAAAAAAACAAACACTGCAACAAAAATAGGAGCAAAGTCGTCACCACGGGGGAAGGAAGGAGTTGCACAGACAGAGAAAATACCTGCAGGAGAAGCTGGCTTGAGTCAGCGTTTTCCTCACAGCACAGCAGCGTTTAATGAAGTGTAGCTGCCACAAAAACTGCTGGCTTAAAATGGGACTCATTAAATGTCCTTATATACTCGTACACCACATAGACAGCTCAGTGTGAACACAGACGGAGCATTCAGATGGCCTGAGGCCATCAGTATTTTTTTCCTTTAATAATGCTGAGCGTGCTAACAGCGCTCAGGCTCACATTCTTTTAATGTAGAACAATAACAGTTTTGGAAGGAACTTTGTCCTAATAAAACTGCATAAAAGTGGTGAAATTATGACCTGAATCTGGAGCCACCTGACCAAAAAAATCAGATGTGGGGAAAAAGTAATGTTAATGACTTATTATTTAAAATATCCATGACCAGAGGAATTGGTTCAGACACTGCTGTTAGTCTTTGTCTTATTCCCCAAACAAATCCATCCGTGCACATGTGCTGTCCCATTCATGTCAATAAAACAAGCATGCCTGTCCATTACTCCCCTCCTGTGTTATCTTCAGGTCAATAAAAGCTATTATTAGTCTGATAACAGGCCTGTATATAAAAGATGCCTGCATTTTCTCTAATGGCCTGCAGGGGGCGACTCCTCAAGTAGCAAAGAGAAGTCTTGTTATACAGAAGTGTAAGAGAAAAAGACCTTTGAGCTCCTTTGACGTACGCCCTCAGTACACACTTTCATGAACACACAAAACACACACAAAAATACTGACATTAGTTTTTAAAATATATTAAGTTAGCAGACTGACAAAAAAAGTAAGCTAACAGAACATGAAATCTGCTGCTGCACCGCTGCCTTGACCAGTCTGTGTGATGGTGGGTCTCTGATGTTTTAACAGGTTAGTTCAGATCCAAATGAACCTTCTCAAATAACTAAAGGAGGTGCAGTTGTGAAACCCATTTTTCCTTACCAGCTTAGTGTCCTGAACCATGGCAGGTCATAGGAATGGTAAACTCTGTAGCCAATGGTGATAATTTCTTGGAAACACTTGATCTGGACAGTCATGACCTAGATCAGATGATGGGAGCAGAGCAGAAATATGGGAACAAAGTTCAGCCATGAGCAGCAGATTCAAACTATGACTTTTCTTCTGTGTAGTCATACAGAAAACAATGCTGTGCTTTTTTCAGCCACCCCCAATGGAAGCAATCACAACACTTACCACTAGCATAAGAGCCACAGGTCCCATATAGATGATGAGGAAAAAGCCAGAAATCATGGCTAAAGACAGAACTCCTCGTATCCAGTAGTTCTTCCATCTGCAGAGATTAGAAATTATAACTAAATTACTAATATACATTTTCTTCAAGTCACAAAACAAAGTTATGTTTTGAGTTTTCATTCAAAAAGCAGCCAAAGCAGTATGAATCTGTTTATATGAAAGGGAAAATAAGAAAAAGCTTGCTTCATGGTGGTGACTAAAAACCTTTAGGACCATCTAAACTGAATTTAATAAGTGTTTTTTTTAAGTAAACATGTATATTTTAAGACCTTTTAGGGTCTAAAGCCACCGAGCTTTTACGCAGCTAGTGACCTCAAAGAAAGGCAGGTCATAAAAAAAAGAAACAGCCTGAAGTCAGAAACCGGAGGAGAGAGCAGAGACGTGCCGGGACAGTGAATTGTAGTCATTTATTTAGCTTTGTGGCTTTGCCTGCTTGTATCTCAGTGCATCCAGCGACTTCATAATAAAATAATCAACATAATATATATTTTTTTAACATTCATTTTCACTACAAAGCTCTTTCACAGCCCTTTCCTTTACAGCGACGGGCTTTCGCTCCTCCTGAAAAGCTCAAAGTTACTCGCTGTTCATCAGCTCATCGGGTGAGCCTGTGGAAGCAGGTTAACACTTCCTGCATCGACCTTCGTCTCCGTATCACTCAGGGTCGCGCTCCCTGTCTGCTTCAGCCTTCGGCCCCCGCTCACAGCTACCTTGATGATTTCCCAAGATATGAAATTTCACTGCTGCCTGGGGCTCTCTTCATCCCATGTGCCTCACGCTGGTGTGCAGCCAGACAGCCAGACAGGGGACCAGCCGCTGCCCTTGTGAGACAAGCCTTATGGTCAAAAACAGACCCCCCCCCCCTTTTTTTTTTACTTTAATTACATTTAAAGGTCAAAGAAATCCCCTGTAAAAGGACCATTTAAATTCAGTAAATGCATTAAGTTTACTGAACTCTGCTATATTTGAGCAGCATTTCTGTTGTGAGTGAGTTTGCCCAAACAGGGCACAGAGATGTTTAGCACATGTTGTTTGCTGTTAGTAGCTTAGGCTAAGGCTGATTGGTAACTAGTCTTCCAGGCCTAACAACACAATCTTATCAGCACTACCTGTGCTGCAAGCCCAGCATGGCTACAACTATAGAAAGCAGCGGTGTCCTCTGCAGCGCCTTGTTTTTGTAGCAAGCACAGGTAGCTGCACAGGAGCCACGCAGGGCAGAGAGTCTGCTGCCTGCTGTATGAATGACGCTGGAAAACTGCTGCATCATGAAAAAAGCTGCTGCTGTTTCCACTCTGCACTGTGTGCTCACACTCACACCGAACCCACCTCCCTTCCCTCTCTTTTCACCTTCAAGTCCATCCATCTCTGCTGTGTCATTCTGCTCAGCCCATTCATCTGCTCTTCACGCTCTCCACTGCCCATCCCTCCATCTGTGTCTCTTTATCTCCCCACTATCTCGTCTCCCTTCCCCTCCTTTCTCTTTCTCTCCCTGCAGAGATTAGTGCTTCCCTCCTCGTGAGCCTTTAAGCTCTGTGACCCGGCCTTCACTGGTCACATCCTTCACTTCTCATCTGTATATAAAGACCATTTCAGACATGGTGTATGTAGCTTTGTGGGCTTCATTAATCTTTTAAAGTGATGGTTTTTGTCATTCAGACATTCAGTCACTTTTAGGATGATGTTCCTCACAACTTCATTCAGACATACCTAATATAGTGGCAGGGAGCGCTACAGTAAACACAGTATTTAACCTCTATTAACCTGTAACCACCACACTTTTTAATGTTCACTTCATCACCAAGGCTGGCATCACTCTGCAGACTCCTTAAACCTCATCATTTCTGAGTCACTTTGAGTCTGCCTGGGCAGCACGTGTAGCGCGTCGTCTCTGTGGGCTGCAGGGTTACGACGAACCCACAGCTTGTTCACCCTCCAGTCAATTTTTAAATAACTGCATTTATATTTCTTATCTGCACTTTTATTTGGACCAAAAAAACCCAAACAGCTCTCCAGAGAGTAACTCTGACTCCACCGTCTTGGACTGCAGCAGCTCCCGTTCTGCCCGGTCACCCTGATGAGCTTGGTGTTCTCCACCTGCTGCAGGTTCTTCTGCTCACAGCGGATTTCAAGAGCTACCATCAGCAGCCACAGTCCAACACTGTTAGCGTGCATCGAGTAGCAGGACAACATGACCAAGTTACACTGAAGACCGCCACAACAGCAATATGGACAACGACGGGAAAACATCAGACGAGCTGGCTAGCGGCTACTGAACTTTCAAAATAAGAGTGAGAAGGCTTTTTCACTAGAAAATCAAATGTATTTTTCTTAAAGACAAAAAATTCTTAATTTAATAATAAAATAAAGACAGTTATAACCTTTTGTGAGCCTGTGTTCAGTTCAGAGTTGTGCTGCGTTGAAAGTGATTCACAAACACTGTAAATTTGACAGAAAAGTGACCAAATGACTGTCCTTTCACATTAAGCTGCCCTCTTCAGATTTTTGTTTCAGGTGCTGAGAACAGGTTCAAAGATCCTCGTGTAACCACAGCGCTGAACTCCTGGTTCGAGGGATTTCTGTACAAGAACTGAACGCCAGTGGCTCCTTTACTGATTGCAGGGGTAAAGTCCAGCCTTCAGTGCACTTCAACAGGCTTCAGTGTCTCAACATATTAGCCCATAAATGAAGAGCAAACTCCCAGAACCAAAAGAAATCTAAAAATTTAAAGGGTGCAAAGTGAGAGAGATTTTATTATTAGTCAAATTTAAATTGAACCTGCATGGGGACATGACTTTACTGAACATTGTGACTCACTGTGTACAGTATGTTTTTTGAATAGCTGCAAGTTTGCTTTCACTGCATTAATAAACACATGTTCAAACAGCCCCCCCCCCGGTAAGAATCTATTTCTGCTCCAATTCACCAGAAAGGTGATCAATCACTTTGCTCGGGTCCTTGCATAACACACAAAGGAAAAACTGCTTATCAGAGCACTATTATGGCTGAAGAACAACACGTCAGGTTTCATCAGCAGGTCATGTGACCCACACTTCAGAAACCCTTTAGCAGCAGAACATCTGTTAACATCCACATCTGTCTTTTCATACATAAGCAAAGCCTGTAGGGCGGGTTTTACTAGTAATGATAATAACAACATCTTTGTCATATTAACTGGTGTTGTACATTCATAAATATGAATGGCTACTTAACTCACTAGTACCTCTGCTGCCAGCTCACAGGAGCAGGAACATTTGAAGTAGAATTATTCTGCTTTTCCTTTTTCTCAGACATGAACTGTTCCAACGGTGGATGCTAATATTAAACAAGGCAAAGCATATGTAAAAGTGAAAAGCTCTTCTTTTTTTTTAATTCTTGGCTCTGTATGATGTCACAGAGAGTGCACGTCTCTGGTGGCTGTGAAGCTTCGCTCCTACACGCCGTTTAACGACTGTTTAAAAGCTTCAGGTGTCAGAAGAAAGTGGGCTCAGAGGAAAGATGAAGGGAGGTTAAACGACTTCAGAGGAAGAGCTGAGGCGCTGCAACAAAGATTATTTTGAACTGTCCGACTATAATGATATAAATCAGTATAATAAAGTTCTCTTTAATTGTGTTTATTAATGATAAACACCCCCTCTTCCTTTGACCTTCTCGAATGCTTCATGTGTAACCATTTCTGTAACTTTGTACATCTGCAGCACTCCAGACATCGCCCCAGAGAGCATCTGAAAACGTGCAGATCTAACTCCTTCTGACAGATCATAAACAGGCTCCTACAGTTAAACAACAGACCACTGTTCACTCATTTTTAATGAATTGCTTCCATTTTGGACAAAGCTTGTTGAGCTAAAATGGAGTCTCACGAGAAAGTATAGGACCAGGATGTGTAATTTACAAGCTGTAATTGATCATTTTCTGGCATCCGTCTCTGTGAGTCTCTGTGTTTGAGGGGCGTGTACCTGGGCGGCAGCCCCTGCAGAGCTTTGTTGAGGCATTCTGGAGTGTTGTCTGTGTCTGCTGTGGAGAGAGGAAAATCTGGAGTGTCTGCTTTGGAGTCACCGTCACATTCTCCCTCTGCGTCACCGGCCAGGCCCAGCCTGTCATCACCGTCAGCCTCCTGCCGAGAACACAGAGAGATATTCAAATGCTGACTTATGTCCTCACCTGACACGCAGGCAAAAGAGCAGTATACTTATGGTGATAAGAGAAAAGGAAACTAGGTCCAAACTAAGAACATCAACACAGGGCTGAACAGACGGCACTTTAATTAGGTCAGTTTAGCCGCTCACCGGGGAGGAGAAAAACAGTGCAGACCTGGTGTTTGTGTCCTCTGACCCTGGACTCAGGTAGGTCAGTTTATGAGAGACCGAGAATATCTCACTACCAGTTTTATTATGTCCAAACTTTCACCATCTGCCTCCAACCAATCCGCTGCCATCTTTCCCCCCTCCGTTAAACGAGGAAGGTGCTACTAATACACTTCTCTGGATACAAGGATCAGCTGTTAAACTAACCATGGCAACCGTTTCCAGCATCATTTATCTTACTCGTGACACTTCACACCATGTCACTCAATGTGAGGGTCAAATTATGGTAGTTAAGCACTTACACATTACAGCATTTACGCTAATAGATGGCATCAGCTTTTTTTCCCCAGCACTTTTCCTTCCTGATGACTATGTGATTGGTGCATTATTCACACATTCTCTTTTTTTTTCCTGCAATTTAATGGGAATAATCACGAGAACTCATGAATGTTTCTGTCAAATTCTACGTTTCTCTGAAGTATTTTGTTGCCTTAATGTGAACATCATAATTCTAAACCGGCCACAATTCCACCAAAATGAGTGAAATGTCCATAAAAGGTTTTTTTCCAACCTCAGGAGGAAGCTGGAGGCTCACTGGCTGGGGATGAGTGAGCTGAAAGTCTACACCTGGTGCTGCAAGGTTAACAGGCGGCTGCCCTGAAGCAAACATCCTTACAGCTGATAATGAATCTTTAATCTGGATTTAAACCCAGCGAGCAGCATCCGCAGTCACATGCCCTCTGCCTCGATTCTGTACGGGAAAACCTAACAGACCTCTGGGATCCTGGGAACCTCTGTTTTGGAAAATGCATTATAGTTTATTTAAACTTGAAACATCTTTGAGAGGTAGCCCTCATTTACAAGAACAACATAGAAAGTATTTCCAGATCCAGCCGGATCAACGTGGAAATGTCCTCAGACACTGAGTGACATCCTAGAAGGTGTTCAGCTTTGTCCTGTAACAAAGAGGTGAGCTGAGATGTCTTCTCCCTAAAAGAGTCTATTTTTAAAGCCAGCTCACACATCCATCTGGGGATTAGGTTCTCCTTTGCACTTGAGCAGCTCAGTGATGTTCTTGCCCATTTTTTTTTTTTTTTTGCCTTTCATGGTTGCTTTTACTCAGACGCTGCTAAATATGGTTCGTGAGAGCATCGGGGTTAAATCAGAGAGGTATTCGTTTAGAAATGAGGTCCCTGATTGTGGCCAGATGTAATTAAGTGAGAAAGCGCTGAAAGTGGGCGCAGGCTCAGGGTTCACCCTAAGTTGGTGTTCAGGGCAGAACAGGTGTAATTGTAGATTTCCACTCAGGTTTTAATGAGGAGACTGAAACACTGCCCATCTCGCAGCGTAGCGTACAGATCTTGACTAAAAAGGGAAGGAAAAGCATCTCTGTTAAAACTGTCTCTGGAAGAACGCCTCGGCAGTCAAGTGACAATAAGATGGACTGAAAGGCTCCAAGATTCATTTTTTAACCTAGAAATTAACACAAACTGCATGCTGCTGAACTGCAGCTGAGACACGTCAGCTACTTTGTCTAATTTAGCAGTTTCCTGTCACATAATAATAACAACAATCATCACAAAGCAGCAAAAGTAGTTCAAGTATTTGAGAATATCTAATAGATAAACAGCTAACGCTAACACGTGCCATAACGTTTATGGCAACTTCAGATGTAGCTGAAAGGGGAGCATTACTGGCCCCTCAAACGTGAGGAGGGGAGCTGTGTGTCTGCCTGTGTGCAGGGGTTGTGTGAAGTTGTGTATCAACGGGGGGAGGCAAAGACTGCTGGTATCAATACTGCTGCAAAATAAGTGTCTAATCCAGTCACTGTTACAGATGATTAGTATCAGAGCATTGATTTTCTTGACAACCCTAACAGAGAGGGTTTTTCCTGAATATCAAAAAATGGTGCCGCTCACCAAAGAGGTTTTTGCCCTCCCCCAGTAGAAAATAAAAACGGGGTTTCATTTACTCAGGCACAAAATATACTTTAATTTCTCTAATGGCCAGAAATAACAGGAAAATTCATACAAAAACTCTGACCTGCATTATTTTATCCAGTTTGCTTCTGCCTTGTGCATGGCTTTATGAGTCCATGCCAACAAGCTGGCCAATTTGTAAGCCATTGTGTAATGAAACAATAGTTTCTCAATTAAAAAACAATCAGCCCAATATGCTTTGCTGGAGGACCAATGATTAGCCAATCACTGCTGAGATTAATGCTGTCGTGAAGCTATTTTATCAAACTGTGTGCGATGACGGGAGTATTTTAAGTGCTCACTGCTCATTTGGCATCCCCACAGCATGGCTACTGAACCACAAATAGAGGAACACACTGAGCTTTTACTGCACTCTCAAAGCCACAGCACAACTTTAAATAACAGTCGGGCACATACACGAGTCTCTGGTGTACGGGAAAATTAAAATTGCCTCCCCCGTGGAAATCTGTTGGAGTCAAAGCAATGTCAGACTGAAGATGGAAACAGGAGCAATTCTGTCAGATATCAGGCAATGTGCTAGTTTTTAAATGTAGAAATAAGTTTGTGATTATGATTGTTCAAAACATCTTTTCAATACTGAGCAGAGAATAAACTCAATTCACAATTTACAATAATCCTTTTATCTACCTCACAGCAGTTAAAGGGAACCTCTCTTTATTTTCTTCACTGTAGTTTAAAATAATGAGATCAGCGTATGAATACAGTACCATTCAAAATTCATATGAATGGGTGAGAACTGTGAGCAATCCCTGTGAGCCCAAAACTCAGGATTCAGGCTGCTCTAAATGCTCGGTTTCAGACAGTTTTTCCTACTCTTGGCTCTCTAAGGTTACAGGTATGGACATCTCACGCACACAGCTCAGGAAATGAGCACAGAAGCCCCTCCCACCTGCTGTTCAAACCTTCTGTTTATGAGAGGCAGCCAATCAGAAGAAAGCGCACTTATATGACATTAAAAGAGGAAAACAGTAACAGTAACAGCCCGATATATGATATATAAGGATGATTATGAACTGCAAAGCTACTCCAATACAGTCTAAAGGGAACTTGGAGCAACAACAGGCGTAAACGGGCAGGCAGCCAGTTTCTCAACTTAGAGGCGAGTGATTGAAACGGCGGTGCAAGGGGAGGGAAAAATACTGCCGACTGACATGAGCGAGTATTAAATACATCAGAGGGTCACCTCTGAATGTTGTTGAGCAAATCGAAAGTGAGCAAATGTCACCCGCAAAGCAAAGCAAAGCACGGCGAGCAAATCGCTTTGTACGAGCACGAGGCTTAAGAATAAAAATATGGAGCTTGAAATGTTGCACCAACACTGAAAAGGCTGCCCATATAGCCGTGTAAATAAACAGCAGGAAACACGATCATCTACCACCGATGATGTTCCCTGCTGCAAACTTCATGAAGAAAATATGTTTCATCATTATTATTTACCCATATATGGCCAGTGACTGTAGGCCGATGGCATTGTCTCACCCTGCTGTAGCTGAGTCAGTCTGTCAGCAGCTGAGAAACTGTTTCCATGGAGCAGCAGCTCTCTGCAGTGCTCACAGCTACACGCAGAGCTGCAATATTCAGGCCTAATCTGGATGAATGTATTCAAGCTCCTTAATTTAACTGTCAAACGCAGCTAATCCTTTGTTTATACAGCAAAGTATACCAACTGCTGTGTAATCACTGCACAGTCAAACCCTTCAAACAATCCTGCAGATATGTGTGATATCAGTCCAGGCTGTGCTGAGGTTTCAGACTAATCCTGAGCAGCTATTATCAAGAGAGGTAAAGATGTGGAAGCTGATAACAGGAAAAGAGCCACACCAGGTGGTGTGTGCAGAATTTCACTTGTTCAGTATGTCCATGTTTTTCTGTGGCTGTCTGTGGCTGTCTGTGGCTGTCCTTGCAGCTCAGCTCACCTCCACTGTCATCTTTGTCTTCCTCCTGGATATAAATACCTCTACTGCAACACTGCTGGGGGGGTGGGGGTCGAACGAGAGGGACGAGTGACGAGCAGCTCACGCCACATTTCAGACTTTCACCTCAAAGCTGCTTGAATAGACTGTTGTTGCTGTTGTTGCTGTTTTTAGAGCAGCCACTAAAGTGACAGATGTGGAAATAATGACGTCTGAAGCTGGTGACGTGTTTTAATGGAAAAAAACAAACAACAACAACATAAAGCATCGTGAAACCTTCAAAACATGAACGAGCATTTTCATCAAACTACCCAGTGACCCCGTCATGACCTGTGGAAGGGGGCACTGCCATCCTGGAGAAGACCACTCTTAGGATGGTTAATGGACTAGTACTTGTGTAGCTCTTTTCTACTCTGAGCACTCAAAGCTCCTTTTACTACAAGCCACATTCTAAGTACAGTAAGTAAGTATGGATGCATTAGACTTATGTTGCCCAAAAACACTTTAAAATGTAGACTGAAGGATCCTGAAATTCAACCACCAACCATCTGATCAGAGATGACTAATCAGAAGGTTTTATAAGATAAATTAAATGCTCAATACCTAAAAAGATGGATGGACATATTTACAATTTGTAGAATTCTGCACATACATGCAGAGCGAGCAAATCTTAAAAAGTATGATGCGCCCGAGCCACAGAGCACCAAAGAAGAACAATATCTATCCAAATATGACTAAGGAATAGTTTTGGGTGGGGGACGGTTTTGTCCTTTGCGGGGGTGGGTGGGGGCTGGGGGGGTTGCTAGTACTTATGTTCCATTTTACAACATTTATCACTTTTAACTTCTAATATGCAAGACCTCCTCGGAGTGAGCTGGCTAGCCACTGTGTCCTGCAGATAAAAAGCAGCTTCCTGGTCTGGGTCTGTGTGTTGCGTTTGACTGAGGCTACGAGGAACCATCGGAGGACGCCAGGATATGATTGACAGTAAAAAGATACAAACACATTTCACCGAGCGGTACTGCAGCTACGTGGGTTCGCACAGTTCAGCACATCCCTCTATCTGTGCTGCAAAGAGTTAGGCTAATCACCACAAATATTGATCTGGAGTAGCACTTTCGCCCGGCAGCAGCTCTCTGCTGTCAGCAGCTCTGCAGCACGACGCACAAAGAGCCATCTGCAAGTGAAGTACTCATTAGAGAAATCAATACTGCTGGATGGATGAAAAGAGAAAAGGGTGCCTGTTACACTCAGGTCTACAGTGTCAATCAGGACTTTCACCTTTTTATTTCAGTTTTTCTTAAGGTGTCTCATATTGCAACACAAGATCTTGTAACACTAGAAAACCCCAACAATCCCCTGTGAGCAAGCACGTGGAGACAGCGGGGAGGAAGAACGCCCTGTAAACAGGAAGAGATCTGCAGCAGAACCAGGCTCAGGGAGGGGCAGCCATCTGCACATCAGCCTTCTCTCTATTTACGGCTCGACTATGAAAGAAAAACTGCAGCTGTCCTTAAATCCAAATCCAGTCTCAATAGTTTGGTGGGACACGTGCAGCTAGTTGAACTAGACGTTTAACTGTTGCTGACCTTGTTAGTCAACACCACAAATACTAGTCAGTTAAATATGTTATTCTTATTTTATTAATGTACAATGATAGTTACTAGTTTGGAAATGTCACAAAGTCACTGAACATTAATCAGGGATTCAGTTCTGATTGATGGCTGTGCCCCCCCCCCATAAAGGGAAGTTGTAAACAAGTGAGGGGGGAACGTAAACAGATGGCAGCCGTGCCAACCAGCACAGTCCTGCAGTACTGTGTGTGTGTGTGTGTGTGTGTGTGTGTGTGTGTGTGTGTGTGTGTGTGTGTGAGAGAGAGAGAGCAGTTGCACATTGGTTGTGTCAGAATAAACTGGAATATATCACTGCCTGCACTGCTAAGGTTAGCCACACTCCACAAACTAATCTGACATTGTGTGTGTGTGTATTCAAATAAACATTTTTTTTAAAGGTGTTTATGTTTAAGTACAAAGGAGATTCATTTTTTTTTACGCTGTGGTATCATATTGGGTATTGGGAATCACTTATTGGTACCAACACCTAAATTTCTGGTGTCGTGACGTCTCTGCTCTAAGGTGGGAGCGTTCCTTAACATCGCAGCACGCCAACAATCAGCACACAGTCATTTTTAAATGTCAGGTTCAGACTCGACACAATATCAGTGTTCTTGTGGCCCAAATCGCACAGACCGGGGCAGCACATCAGGAACAGAAAATGAGCGTCTGACAGTCAATAATTGTATCTCATATACTCTGTCATAACAGATAAAAATCGGTGCTCCATCTGGGTGCCTCATGCTTTGCCACCAGAAAAAGAAAAAAAAAATTATTTTTTGTGAGCTGTAAACACGGCAACGCAAAGGAGGAACGATGTTACTGTGTAATTAAGTGGAACTGTGAAATAAAATAACCAAAGACAGCCAATATACACCGGCCACTGTCTGTTTACATCCATTTTTCAGACTGTGTCAATTTGTGCCTTGTTCCTGGTAACATCACGTTATGAAAGGCAGAAATCACGCGGTACACCAGACTGGACGTGCCGTCTGTCATAAACAGGAAAGACTCTAAACACCAAACCAGTGCTACACTAAAGTCTGAGACCAAACTTCCAAGCATGAAGAATCTGCTGCATTCATTCAAATAGATTTCCACACACATTATCATGCCACAGAGTTATTACTATACTATTCTGTTTTTGTTGTTTACTTCAGTAAGTTAGAGGTTGAAAACACCAAATAAACAAGGTCATCTGAATGCGCCCTGCTGTCCAAAAGCATTTCTAACGAGCGCAGAGCAGAATGAAGCTGTAATTAGCAGAGCGTTAAACGGTCCGGCGTCACGGCTGCAGCTGGAGGGTTCGGGGACGTCCGGCCAGCAGACAGCCCACCAAGGTCACCTGTCATGTGGAGTCCTGAGCAGCTGCTAACTGTCCTGTACGGTAAACGGAAGCAAACAGGGAGAGCCACAGTGTGAACAGCACACAGGAGCTAACAACAGCCGGGCACGTATGTGCTGCTTACTAACCAATGAAAATAAATATTTGCTTCGGAGAAAACAAAGGGAGGGTGTGAATACATAAATATGCTCTATATGTGGGGGGGGCGGTGTGTGGGTGTGTGTGTGGCTTCATTTTCTCAAAAGCTTTTTTGCTGACTACATAAAGCACAACTCCTGTGAACATGTTTTGTTTGGGTGTTTCTGCAGGGTGTGACACAGGAAAGTAATCCTTTAACCTCCAAAAAACACACACACACACACACACACACACGGCTGACTCACCCAGTTTTAAAGCCGGGTAGCTCTGCACGGCTGCTTCTTATTAGGAACGCTTCACAGTAGGTTGACAAATCAAAGCTTTTACTTGCTGCAATTTGACTGATCAGGGATCTGTTTCTCACTGTCAGCAGATCTTTAAGACACGCCGAAGAAAAGGAGAACTGCTGGCTGTGAACCATCAAATGTCACTATCCATATTCCTTCACTCTCAGAGCCCATAAACAGTCATTTAAAAAAAATGAAGCACACTTAATTGGATTTTATTAGTACATTTGTAAACTTGCACTTCTTAATCAAATATCAGCTGCACTTATGTCGTGACTGAGAGGATATCTGCATGCCCGACACAACACTGCAGAGACTAGAAATGATCCCAGCCTACATCTCATCGTCCATTAACATGCTGAGCTGTGTTGAGATTAATATGGGCACACCAAGTTTGCAAAGGTCAAGAGGACACAAACAACCACAAAGTGTTTAACTGAGATTGAGAATCAAATTGTGGCGGTGGAGCGTACATGAATAAGATGTTTTATTTATCCACTATTTTGGGTTTATTATGTAACTGAGTGAATGAGTTTTCCACCTGCTGTGGGTACGAGTTAGATGGTCCAGGCAGAACCTTTATTTGAGATGCTGCTGAATGATATCTGGGACCGCAGTGGCAACACAGACGCTAAGTCAGAGCCAGAGTAGCTGCTTAACAACAAATGACATTTCAAAATCAAAGCATGGGGACGGTCAGCTGGTGAGCTGCAGATGACATCACTCTCGCAGCTGAAAATAAAAAAAATAAAATGCTAAAAGTAGTCACCATCCAGCTGAGAGACCAAACAAAGTAAAGTTTGTGTGTGTGGACAGTAGGAGTGCGTGGCTAAAGCCAGGTAAGACTGAATGGACAGATGTCTCATTAGAGTAAAAATGTGACACAATACGAAACAGTGACAATATTTTTACCTACATGCCTGACAGACACATCTGCAAGCAGTGTTTGGGAGTAAATAGCAATGTGTGACAGAAATGAAATCAAAGAAAAAACACAGTTTTACTCAATTAGTGAGAAACATGTGATTAAATAAACACGTTTATATGTCAAACAGAGCAAGCTCTGTCACGTGGCAGGTCACCTACTAATTGAGAGGTTGGCATGCCAAAGTATTCCCGGGCAAGACACTGAACCCCAAGTTGCTCTCCGATGCAAGTGTTGGAGTGTGAATGTTAAACAATAAAAGCACTTAGATTAGTTGAACGTGGAAGTGTTGAGTGCTCAGGTAGAGTAGAAAAGCGCTATATAAGAACTTGTCCATTTACCATCCTTTGCAACTTTTCGCTGTACAGAAATTCTTTACTTTGGCACATTTCAGGATAATGTGGGTGAGCAAAGCTGCTGTGACACATGCAACACCACCAAGGAAAGGATGTCTCCAACAGGATCCATTCATTTGGCACTCAAATTTGGACCATTGTCTTTGACTGATCTGGTTTGAATTTGCACCGCCTACCAAGTGACAGTAAAATCAATCAGATCAGCAAGCACCGGTCTAACCACCACGAGGCCAGGAGCAACTTTCAATGCTGGAAACTCAACATTTCCCTCTCAAATCAGGAAAGGGCTTTAACATCACTGCACAGATTAAAGGTCGACTGTCACCCATCGACAGCATGTACGGGACGAAAACACCGCACAGAAATGTGTTTCAAAGTATTCCCAAAGGTTACATTATTTTGATTATTGCATTTTTAAACACTGTCCATGAGAAAAAATATTTCCAGCCAAGTTTAACTGTGCATCAGTATTAATGTATCTCTACCAGTAACCACTGCAGTACACACTGCCTTTCTGCAGAGTAAATCATGTTGTAGTGGGTGTTGTGTGACACTTTGAATCTGTCTACTCATGCTTCTCGTAGGTCTCTTGTTTCGACTTCCTCGGGACAGCTGAATGCAGCCACTCACCGAGCATGCGAGGCGAGGCGAGGCACGACAACTGAACACACATGGCTGAGCAACAGTAACCAGGAACAAATGCATATAGATGCATATAGCATATGATAAACTCCTAAAAGGACTTTTTTGTTCCAAAGGGAGCTCACCCCCAAACTAATGGAAATACTGCAGGTGGGCCTCATGATAAGAAAACTGCAATTACATTTGAACTAACCATCAAATGTATATGATTAAATATTTATATTCTAGAAAGCAATCAAAAGTCATAAAACAAAAGCAATGCGTTCTTGTTTATTTAGCCGACTTATATTTGTCCCGACATGTATTTTCTAACCAATCATTAGCAGTCAAATAGGCAACATTAATAGTGACTCCCAGCACAAAGACATTTAAAACTAGAGCAGCAAAAGCAGCTCAAAATGACTCTGAGCCGTGTTTGCGTGAGCCACAGAAGATTTTCAGATTTCAAATTAGGATAATAGATTCTGGGAACAGCAGCTGTGAGCAACAAACTGCACTTCAAGACAGGCTGAAACAAGCATGACCAAGCTGCTGAAGGGCTCAGACGCTGCCGGTGTGACCAGATACACTGTGACAAGTCAAAAGTCAAATACAACAGAAGGAAAACCAGCTGACAAAAAGAAGGAACCCATGCTTATTAACCTAAAATAAAGACCATGTTTGGTATTAAGCAGTAGTGCAGAGCAGCATTTAAACAGCAGCAGAGCACACAGCTGCAGATGAGCACGTTAGAGAATAAAACAACAGCACAGTGCATAAACTTCACAGCCCCGGATCAATAAAGTTTATCTCAGTCATTCAATCAATAAGTGTGACAAAGGGCTCAAAATGAAAAGAAAAATAGCATAAACAGAATTTTCTCTTAATCTATTAAACATAAACTGTGTGTGTGTGTGTGTGTGGGGGGGGGGGGGGGGGGGGGTACGCATGGATGTGCCATCCTCGAGGAGCTGGACTACCTGTGCAAACTGAATGGACTGCAGATGCTGTCTCATGCTACCAGCAGTAATAACGCCACTGACAAACAGCCAGTCCGGATGAATGAGGCCAGAGGAACGGTCTGTGGCCACCACCTGCAACACATTCCCTTTTTTGGTGGTGGTGGTTGGGAAGGGGGGGTTGTGTTGTTGTTGCCTCTCCAGTGCACCTGTTGTCACTTTGACTTGCACGAATCCAGATGAAATGGATTCACAATTGAGCAACCTTCCTAACTGCCTTTGTGTTATACTGCGATGATCAAGTGTTGCCTTAATTTTTTGAGAAGTGTCGATTTCAAAGCCTAAATTCATAAATTCTCATTCATTCATTCATTCAGCAGGAAGGGATTTTAGACAGAGGCAAACGTGTACTGTAAGTGCATTTAACTTCATGGAGCTACAAACCAAACGCACTGAAAGCGTTAAATATTTATTGAAATATTTATTTTACTAACTGACTGGATCGTTAAGTATAATTCATATATGGGAATCTCTGTCAGTGGAGCTTTCGCTCGTGTATGGTTGGAATATAATAGCAATAAATAAGAAGAAAAGAGTGAAATCGCTTGAAATTAAAGGTTGTAGAATCATTTCTGGGCAGCAGCAAACTAAACTCCAGCTAAAGGCCCTCCGATCTTTCCATGTTTACTGTAATCTAATTATTCCACTCCAACTTTCAGCGCCGGACCCTCAGCCTGCGGGAGCCTGACACTGAAGAGTCTGTGTCACGATGACAGTGTGAAATTGTTCCAGCATCCCACTGGCAGCCACTGGTGAGGACCTGAAGCTCACACCAAAAAAAACAGACGGTGGTTTCTAAGCACGGAGAGGTTTCCGTGGCCGTGTTGTGGTTGTTGCGGGATTACCGGACAGCAGCCAAGCGGCTAACTAACTAGCTTACGCAGCTCCGCGGCTAACCCGACAGCCGAGCTGGCCCGGTTCAGCCTCTGACAACCTGCCCGACCCGTTTCCAGGGCGAGGTCTCGCGTGGATAATGCTGTCTGTCCACTCTCTCGGGTGTACTTTACCTTGTCGCTGATATTGTCGGCGCTGTCAGGGTCTCCTCCGCCTCGCTTCCTCAGCTCCGTCATATTTCGCTCGTTTTTCCGCCGGGACGTGAATGTGTCACATAAGCCGACTCCGGGGGAGGGGAGGAGGGAGGGAGCGTGGACGGAATCCGCGCTTCTTGTTTGTATGTCGAATAAAGTCCCGATTTGTTTTTTAGCCCGTCTGACTTCTCGGTGCCGATCGAGAAGAAGGTCAGCGTTCCTGAAAGTCACTCAGTGTTCCCGCACAGCTCCGCAGACACCACTGCGTGTGTTTGTTTATGACCGCAGTCCCTGCTCTCCTCCCACCGCCGACAAGCCCACGGAGCGAGGACAGACCACTTCCTGGCGTGACTTTCAAAAATAAAAGCCTTGCTTAAAATGACTTTCTCTACTCTAGAGGTGTTGTCTGGAAATTCAGAGCAGTGTTGGCACACACTCCACCATTGCACAATAATCTTTTAAACAATATAACAGACTCCCAAACATTTTAAAGACTTTTTCAAAAATATTTTACTAAGCATGCAAAAGAAAGGATTATAAGGAAGTAGTTATGTGAACATTAATTCACCATTTTTAACTAGATCTTCTTCTGTCAGCTGCTCCTTTTAGGGGTCTCCACAGGGGATCACCGTGTCATCAACTCTTTCACTTCTCCATTCCTCAGACATCCTCTCACTCCAAGACTGTGTTAAACAGTCTGGTTAAAAAGTCCACGGCCCTCTGACCTCCACACCTCCACAGGTATGTCATCTGGACCAAATGCCTTTCCACGCTTCATCCTCTATAGCTGCCCTCACTTCCTGATTCATTAACTGTCCTCCATTCATTCTCCTCTCTCTCATTTTCTTCATTCATTAACTCCTTCAAGTACTCCTTCTCAGTACTCGTTAGCACATTTCCATCTCTATCCTCTATCCTTGCCTTAGCCACCTCATCTCCCTGATTATCCCAGCTTTTCTTTGCCAGACTTCCTTTGAATACTTTCCTGCGCTCCCTCATTCCACCACCAAGTCTCTTTGTCCTCTGTCTTCTGTCCAGAGGATGCACCAAACACCTTCTTGGCAGTTTCCCTCACCACTTCAGCTGGACTTCCATACTGTGCTCATATATTGATGGACAGTCTGGTTATACACATAAAGATCTTATGAATGTTTTTGTTGGTTATGTGGGGCTGGAATTATTCTAGCTTATTTAATGTAGTGAACAGCAGATGAACATTAGTCAGCAGTGAAAGCTGACAGCAGACATCGTGTCTCTGATGGGTCAGTGTTTTGTGAATGGTCCCTGACAAATAAAAATCATAAATACATAAATAACTGCTGTAACTTTAAGTGTGCAAGAATAAAGTCCAAAACAAACAAACAAACCTACACACACGAAGTGTAAAATATCTGCATTTTCATATTTACCCCCCCAAAATAAGTTTAATATGCCGCTCACGTAAAGGAGAGGTTTTATTTTGAAGTGGAAGCCCTGACACCTCCGGTGTGAGTCTGTGCGTCTTTGAGTGGCTTTACACAGGTCTGCTGCGGTGGTGTAGACACACACACACACACACACACACACACACACACACACACACACACACACACACACA
Organism: Archocentrus centrarchus; assembly: GCF_007364275.1. Lineage (NCBI taxonomy): Eukaryota > Metazoa > Chordata > Actinopteri > Cichliformes > Cichlidae > Archocentrus > Archocentrus centrarchus. Next base: position 6,410,360 of record NW_022060256.1, read on the forward strand.
CACACACACACTCTCTCTCTCTCAGTCGGTCCATACCAGGCTGACCAGCCCTGCCACATGCTGCAGTAATCCACGGCCAGTGAACACCAGGGTCCTAACTTAGACACACCCCTGTCTGGACTATTTTTGTGAGGAACCTCGCTGGCCTTATTTCCTCTAATTACCCTCAGCACAACTACAGCACAGACGATCATCCTGAAACCGTCGTTTTTAAAGTTTTGCTGGCTTGACAGAAGCAAATCAAACTCATATTTTTTCTATCAGTCACTGACAGCAGAAAACGATCTGCTCTGTATTTCAGCACCACAGTAAATCCTGTTATTCTGTTTATTTCTCTGAACGAATCAAGTTAGTTTCACTCACAGCTTCTCTGCTTCTCACAGTTTGAAAAGGACTCTTATGACTTCAACCCCCCCAAATTAATTCTGAACAGTCCCTCGGAGGTCTGTGAGATTAGCTCCTGATTTTAAAACTTTGGCCATGTTTAATAATCAAGTTAAAGCATAATGTCAGCGCATTCTCACGGGTGTATAGCGTTAATAAATTAAGTCATACAGCTAACCTTTAATATTAGTTGATTTTCCTCAGATTGCTCCTTTTTGGGCCTCCCTGCGGTTTCTCACTCATGTTTTTCTTCATTCCTTTACTGGAAAAAAAAGCTCATAAGTTGCTCAAACTTAGAAATGAAGCGCACGCCTTTGGTGGTAAACAGCAAACATTATTTATTGAAATGAAATTAAAAAGAATAAGTACCAGATCTATTGCATTATTGTAACATTTTGTTTCTGTAACAGGGGGACGGGGGGATTACTCTACTGTGGTTTTTTTTTTCCTCTTGTAGGATGTAATGAACACAAATATACAAGGAACATTCAGCTATCACAGATTGCACACCAGATACTGTAGTAATGCAGTCTAATACAAGACCACCAAAATAATCCAGGATTTCTCCTTTTTTTTTCCTTTTTCTACTTTCAATTAATCCTTAATTTTTTTTTTCCATAGAGTACAAAAGTGCACCCAGAGTTGGGGACAGGATCTGCGGCTCTGTACACAAACCTGTTGCTCAGGACAACCCATCAAACAATGCCTCAAAGGAAAAAACCAAACAAGAATAAATCCAGCAAAAAGAGAGAGAATCTAATGCCGAACATGTACAATGCACTGACACAGAAAGTCAGCTGTGTTAATAGACATGCAACAAGTAACAAAACTTGCTGAAATCACAATAATTATTAAAAAAAAAAAATCTAAACCCAGTTATAATTGCATAAATACTTTTTACAGTTCATTTATCAGCTGTGAAATGCACCTCAGTTAAAAAAAAAAAAAAAAAACTGCATTCAATAAAAACAACAGTTTTTTTTTTCTTTTTTACTTTTGTTTTCTTCTTTTTGTACACGTGAAGGTTTCAAAGGAATCCTCGATTGATAGAAGCCGACTCGGCCGTTTCAGCTGGATGGCATGATTGCACGCTAAAATTACAGTACAGAAAGGCAGAATGATATAAAGGGGGACAGTAACATGAGTGCATATTATATTACAACATTAAAGAGCTGTGTGGATGAACATTGAAGTACTTTCTTTTTCCAAAAATGCCTGTGAAGACTAAAAAAGAACAACAAAAGAGAGACAGGAAGAAAGCAGCACTTGAATGCACCGTCTGCCCACAGACCCACAAAGTGAGAGGACAGGGAGGGCTGTGCATCTTTACAAAAACAGTCAAACATGGATTTGTGGTGGCAAACGATCAATTTACATAAAAAACAAAACAAAACAAAACAAAACATGAAAGCAGATAAAACCTCTGATATTGCCGCCTCAGCAGGGCAGAGAAACGTCTTTCTATAGTGTTTAAACTCCTCTCAGTACTTCTGACATCTTCAGAAACTACAGAAAACCACAGAAATGCATTTAGTGCAGCAACGATCACCTAAAACCGTTGCTTTTTGGTTTTTCCGATGCAACGACGGATCGAGTGTTACTTATTTTCCAAGCTATTAAGCAAATCCATCAAAACTCTAATGCAGCTGTTCCCAAACCTTTAATCACAGCTCTCATCATCACACAAGCTGAAAATCAAGTATATTAAAAGTTGCCATTCATTTTTTTTTTTTTGATCTCCTAATGATTTATTTGCTGACCTTGAAGCTTCACTAACAACTTTAGTTTTTAAATTAAGTTCTTTTGAACTTTTAGTGAGATGTGGGGCAAGTTCACGATCTGGAACAGGTCAGAAAAGGAATAATAATAATAATAATAATAATAATAATAATTCATTTTTAAATCCTGCTGCTTTAATTACTTCAGATTCATTAAAAAATGTAACATAAGCAGAGTCAAAAATTAATTTGGGATTCCAAAACATATATTCCTATCCACTTAAAAATTTCACATTTTATAAGAATTAAGAATTCTAATTAATTGAAAAAAAATATTATCTATGGATTATCTAAAACTTGAACTGAAGCATTTTTCAGGCAAATTTTCCTCTTTTTAAAGGTTTTTTTTTAAATTTCACTGTTAAAATAAACCAAAAACAAACAAACCCCCCCAACAGTCACTAATCTGATGGCACTGATGACACCCCATAGATTTGAGTTTCGCTGCAGATAACTTGGTGCTATTTTAATTTAATAATCCAATTCATTTTACATTTAAAAATAAAATAAAGCACCAAATGAATTTAGACAAATTTAATAAATTCCAGGCCATTAAAATGAATCTAACTGGGTCACATAATGTGCCCTCGAGTTAAACTGAAGGGCACGAGCGTCATTTTATGAAAGTGTCACAATAAAATCCATCTGTTCTCTGCAGGACTGATAAGCATGTAATATGAAATCACAGCACTGACGTAATGCTAATAAAAGAAACCTACAGACAGACCTACAGACTCAGTCTGCCTGTCTTTGTCTTTACAGACAAAATGCTCCGAGATTTATTAAAACTCCGACGGCATTTCCAGCTCCTCCAAACTCTGCATATATTCTGAAACATCTCTTTAAAAAGGTGCTTGGCTGCAGCTCCACTGCGTGAGGATAACGTGTGTTGAGATAATGCCACAGGGGAGGAAAAAAATCCAGCAAAAATCTTATCCAGAAACCAACAAGATAAATAAACAAAAGCCCCAAACTGCAGCTGACGAGGAGGTCCCTTTTCTGTGTGCATTCAAGCTGCTGCTTTGAAGCTGTGCGACGATGGACGATGAATGTGCAGCAACAGGACGCGCGTGTGTTACTTTAAGCTATTTTTACACCAGACAAACCCTCGAATTTTTTCCTCTCTTTAAAAAAACAAATAATACTTAAGAGGGAACCACAAAAATAAAAGGAGTGATATGAACATAAGAAAAATGAAGATGATAATGTATCCAGTCTTCAGAAAGCAGCAACAACAACTTTAAAAAAAAAAATATCTCCAAATGGGAATTCACATAAAGGAGCAAACGGACGAGAGGATAAAAAATAAACATCATAACTGATACAACGAAACAATTTGGCAATAAAAAAAAAAGAGGAGAAGACAATCAGAGAGGAAATCTCTGTGTGTGTGTGTGTGTGTGTGTGTGGTGGTAACGGCGTGACGCGGTGGGCAGCACACTCGCACAATAAATCACAGGTCTGTAAACAACATAACGACCGGGAGATTATAAAGAAGTAATTTTGCATAACTAGACCCACTAGTACGGTCAACCCAGAGACATTAATCATTGACATTCATCTCCCTCCCCTCTGTGTTATTCCTCGCCGTGACTTGTGAGGCAAACTACACACAATCATTTTTTCTGTTTTTTAAAGCCAGAAGTGGTTAGTCACAACGCTATGTTACAGGCATTTCTTTTTTTTTTACCTCTTTGACCTTATTTTTTGTTCTGTGTTTGCTCCTCTTACAGTTAAAAAGGCCATGGTAACTATTTACACTATCAACAAGTTTTCATTTTAATATCTTGCGGTGAAAGCTGAAAGAGTTTTCCCTGTTCTTGATCTCTAATCAAAAATGGCGGGTGATTGATTCGTGCGTGCTGCATTAAAGGTGGGTTCTGCCCCCCCCCCCAGGTGAGTGCCAGTGGTAAAAGTGGGGAGAGAGTTTCTCTGTTGTCTGTTGTCCTCCTTCACATCCCTTCTCCTTCCCTGAGCTCCACCACCGTAGTCGAATCACTCCCTCCTGTGACAGCCTGTCAGTGCGTTACAGTACATGTGGTTACTCAGGGCTGGGGGGGGGTGAGTTTTTTGGGAGATGCAGAGGGAGTCGAATGGAGGACTGAAATGCTCCTCAGGTCATCAGGAGGGGTTTCTTTCGCTGCTGGCGGCGGGTGGAAGCGGAGCTCAGTTTCTGCAGCCGTCCTCGGCGCTTCGCTCGTGTTGGAGGTTGTAGTAACAGTTCTGACAAACACGCACAGGTGACGAGATCTTCAGCCTTTTGATCTCTGACTGGAAGCGACTGCACCTGCAACACAAGGTGAGATAAGGCGGACCTTTGTTTTTAATGCGCAGGAGAGAAACGAAGATGATGAAAAGTAACTTGAGTATTTAAACCCAGTCACGCAACTGAATGACTAACTGACCTAATGAAAAAATATATATATAAAAAAAAAAATCATACAATTAAACCCCCTATTTACACAAGATCTCAGTCACACAGGCCAAGAATCTGGTCAGCAGCTTCAGCATCTGACGAAATTGGTTGCAAATGGGGCACTGCACTAAAAACCTTGTGATCGCATTGGGTAGTGAGAAGGTTGCTGCTGTTACCTGTAGTTTGTCTGCAAACGCTCATCAGCCACTCAGCAAGCGCTACTGAAACTTTAAAAAATGGATGCAAAAGGAAAAAGGAGACCGTTCGCCTTCAAAGTTAAAGTTTCACTACCACTCACAGAGTGTTCGCAGACACTCACAGTCCTCCATACAAACTACGGGCAACCACAGTGACACACTTGCAATCACAAGGTTTTTGGTGCACCACATGCCTCTTTGCAACCAGCAACCACTCGCCAGCAAGTTGTGGATTACACAGTTTTCCCTCGTGATCAGTGGTGCCAGGGGGTCGCTGACAGGTCTCTAGGCCTGTGTGAATGAGGCTTAACATAAGCTATTTAATATGAGGATGGTCAGCTAACAATGCCAATGCAATCATTTTTGATTAACATACATTATTGGTTAGTAGTATTAGCTGAGTAGAACTAATTAATACAAAACATTTATTTTATGACTACGTGGAACAATATGCAGTGTAAGTGTGCACAGATAAAATAACAAAGGACCCACGACTGAACTCTGAGGAACACCAGAGTCAAACGCTGCTAAGAATGAGGTGAAAAACGAGGCGTCAATAAACTGTCTGTGGGACAAAGACCATTTTTTTGCCAAACTTAGTTAAACAATAAATGGAGAGTATTTAGATTATTCACACAAAACAGTTCACTATTGCAAAAAAATATTTAAATCCATATTATTTGTAAAATGCAAAATGTAACTAGTTTCCTAGATGTTTTAGCAAGGACTTGTGTACTGGTAGTGTATGCCTTGTACACAATCTTCCAGAAGAATTGGTAACAGTTTACATCAAGAATGCAAAATGTAAAAATGTCTTCTTGCAGAGATGAATTTTACATCTCTGAAATTTAAGTTGCTGCTGCATATACCAATTTATACCTATAATGTTATTTTGTTCTGACAATTTCTGGTATAGCAGTGACATAAATGCACCCCTGGGGGGAGGAAACAAGGGCACAAGGATCTTACTTCTGGCAAAAGAGCTGCCCGCAGTTCCTACAGTGGTGGCGTCGCTCAGTGAGCGAGAAGCGGACCGTACAGCCGGAGCAGCTGTCCACGACCTCGTCCTTCACCCAGTGATCTGCTGCAGAACGGCCAGGCTGGTCACTGACCGACCAGCTAAACACTCTGCCACGGCCGTCACCCACCAGGATCTTACTGTGGTCCCTGAAGAGAGGAAAAAGCACAGAGAAATGGTAATACAGGAAGAGGAAAGGTTGGATTGGAGAAAACCTAAAGCAGGGAAAAAGGAGGAGAAAAAGAAAATGGGTAATCACTTTGCCTGGATTTAAGTATGCTGAGCTCTTCCATATTTTTTTTTAGAAGAAGATGCTCTTCAGATGTGCCAAAAGAATATGAGTGTTTACAAAAACAAACTTCCTCTTTGTCGCTTTGGTTTGACTCGGCTCTCTTACTTGGAGATGGCGAGGGAGGTGATCTCAGCTGGGTGAGCGTTGTCCTTGCGATCAAAAGCCGTGTGCATGGTGAGCTTGCTCCGGAAGACCAGCTGGCGCTCCCATCTGTAGCCTGTGAGCGCACAAAAACAAACACTTAACAAGCAACATTTTAACACCAGTCACTAGATCAGTGGACTGGTCCTGTTCACATATTGTGTCCTCTTCAATGGCAGAAGAATAATTTTGAACACAGTAAAACAATTTTTATTTTTTGTTTTGCAGCTGCTGGACGCCCACCTGCCCTGAGCTGGTTATACGTCCGTGCCTCCATGGCGGAGGGATGCAGAGGCTGAGGCACTGAACCCTGGCTTGAGTGAGCTGGGTGAGGGCCTTTAGTTTGGCCCTCAGAGTAGTTCACAAACACGAATCCGTCCTTCTCGTCGATGCTGAGGGTGTCTGACCAGCGGTGAGAGTCGTCAGAGCCGCTGTCCATCGACCAAGATGCTCCTGTTCGGGCCGAGGGACCTTAAGGGTATTAATCAATTACTGATAATAATCTATCTCTGAGGGAACATTTTACACTAAAATACAGCAAAGCCAGCGCTGATGCTGATGATAAGATCTGGATTTTACTGCTCTTGTCTGACAACAAAAACAGAGACATCTCAATACCAATGGCCTCATTCACTGACTCTGACTGACACAGATGGAGGAAGGCCAAATGCTGTTACACAGGACAGAAATATAGTATTAGGATTGTGTATCAAAGAGGAAAAGCTAAAGGTGAAGACTCCTATGTTCACTCACACAGCAAATACCTGAGTATTTGGATTGCTTTGCTTACAGGTAAGAAATTTTAGTGTTAATTCTGGCAGGGAAATAATCTGAGTGTGGCCGCTCATTCAGATTTTAAGACGGCTGGTCTGAGAAAGAAATCATGAGATGATATTTCTCATATTTTGTGTGGATAAACAGCTGGATCACAGCCTGACCACCTGACAAACCATCACAATTCACAGGCTACAGCAGTAAAATGACAAATGTTGAGCACAATGACACATTAGGTGATCATTGTGTGCATGTTTGATGAAATTCTGACAAACGGGATGTCTCACCGTGGCATTAAGTTCATCGGTCCTTTGACTGAAGTGATGTATAAAAGTGCAGCTGACTACTTTCACTCAGTCCTAATATATGAGCCTCCTTTGTTCTAAAACAATGAACTTCTAGATTTTGTCTTCTTAACGGTACAACCTGAACATGCTGAATGAGAGCTGAAAAAAAAAGTACACTAGGAACTGTCATGATGCAGGAGCCGTGTATTAAAATATACTGTACTAGAACTCCTAGCTGAGTACCTCTGGGTCTGTGGACGGTGCTGCCCGGCTGGCTGCCTCCGCCTGTCGAAGGGTTGCGTGGTGCTCTGGGCTCCTGGCTCAGACTGGGCTCGTCTCCATCTGACTCGCTGCTGTCATCATCACCGTTGTGACTTTCACCGCCCTCTGAGGGACCAAGACAAGTTTGCAAAATTTGCACAGATTTTTATAGTGAAGTTATGAGAATATATCAGTAATACATGCAGTGGATATAGAAAAGTGTATTTTAGGTAATGTGTGTTGCCATTACTCGATCTAGCGGCTCTATTGAGTTCATCCTTTTCTCTCAGGACTCACCAATCTTCTCGTCGGCACAGCAGTCCGGCACGTCTGGCTCTATGGGCTCGGGAGCAGGAGTTTCTGGGACCTGGAGGAACTCCATTCTCCAAAACTATAAGAAGTTTTTATTAGAGGTTCTTTAAGCTCAGTCCATTAGGCTCAGGAATAATATTATATGTTTATAAAGTGTTAAAAAAGTCACAGAAATGGATGAAGTTCAGATAACTGAAACAAGTCGTTACGGTCAGAACTCCTGACTGTTACTCATGTTACTGCAGCGGAGAAAAAGTCGGAACAAGCGACTCATAAACGACCCTCACCCTCACGACGCCATCCGAGTGGCCGGTGACGATGACGTTCTGCGTGTCCCACTCGTTCATCTCTGACACGCAGCAGCACAGGATCTGCTGGCTGCGGCCGGTGAAGGTGTTGGCGCTGGCGATGGGGCTGCCGTTGATGCTCCACACATGAATGTAGGTGCCCGCGCAGGACACGATGTCCCCCTGAGCAAACACAAACACACGATCCAAACTAAACCCGCGGCTCTTCGGATGATGGAGCAAAGATACGTGTGAGGCTCAAATTACCGTCAGCTCATTGATACACAGAGCAGAGACGGGCGCTCGGTGTCCCCTGAGCTGCGTGACGAAGGAGAGCTTGTTGAGATCCCAGATGATGCAGGTTCGATCCCGCGAGCCACTGACGACGATGTGGTACGCCGAAGACGCCGTCAGACACGTTACTGCATCTGTGTGGCCAAGTAATGCCTAAGAAACAACACAACATGGGACACAGAATGGAATCAACAACAGTTTAACACCTTAAATTTGGGGGATTTTCTCACTTAATGAATGTTTGTGGGAAATATGGTGCTTGGAGTGGAGGCTGTGAAAACAGACACTGCAGAACACCAGCTCTGCTGAATTAACTGAAACACTGACTCATAAAGCAAACTAATTAAATCCTGTAAGCATGACAAGTACCATTGTTCTTTAAAGCCTTGGCAATCACGGGCAAAACAGTCGTCTCTCCTTTCTCTAAAACACACAGGCTTCGGCTCTGACCAACCCTTTGGTCGGTCATCCTCACACAGCTGCCACGTTCCTATGAAATGTCTCTTGCTTTTAGACAGTTTTAAGGTTTCTTACAGCAGCAGAGGCTCAACTAACTTCTCTCTCTTTTTATTGTTCTGTTCTGAAGCGAAGCTGCACCGTGTCTCTGTATGTGTGTTTACCTGTTTGAGCGTGAGTGACTTCGCCCTCTCCTTTGAGGTTCCTGTCTCCCACACACAGATGGCAGTGCTGGTGCCGCCAGTGATGACCAGCTTTGGGTTTGGACATATGGCACAGAAGATCTGACCCCACTCTGACAGACACTCGTACACGACCAGCGCCTGAAACAAGATCGAACAGTCAAACCTGGAGGTGGATCGGGTTTACACAGGTTGGAAAACTGAGAAGAGCTACAAACAGTAACGGCTTTTGTTCGCACGGCTGTCATTTTTAAGCTTTCCATTCAGTGCTTATGCATTATGATTACGTTTCGAGTAACTTCAAGGGGCTATTTTATGCTAATCAGGTGTGTCCAGAAAGACTTGGCAGCTGCAGAAACTCAAGAAAAATTTTAAGACCCACTGATGCTGGTTTGAAGTAAGGACAGGGCTCATTTATTGCTTCAAATGTTTTCAGTATCACATCAGATGAAGTTTAAGTGCATCAGAAGCTTCTGTAATGGCTGCAGCTCTCATCTAACTGCATTTTTATTCAAGCACCAGCAGGGGGAAACAGTGTCTTTACTGAATCTCCACATTTAATTAAATCCAAAATAGCTCCTAAAATCAGGATACTGGAACTACTTATGGAGTAACTTTAGAAAAAGGAAGTCAGTAAAAATATTTTAAAATAAGGTCACCATCCATCGGCTTAAACCTCTGCATGCAAAAAGAACAGAGAGGCTTCGTTTAAACACGAGTTCACACTTTAAATCTCTGAGGAAGTGGCTGTTAGGATAACTTCCTACTACTGACCTTGTCGGACTCATAGTTAGCCAGGCGACAGCTGAGATCGGCGTAACCCCAGGCAAAGGTTTTGCTCCAGGTAGGGGGAACCAGAACTTTGTTTTGCTCTACAGCGAGGATGCCTTTATCGGTGCACACAATCTGTCCCACAGGCTCCTTCAGCTCTGCACACACAGAGCAGACACAAAAATGTGAACTTAAAGGAATCAGACGCCTGATGTTCACAGACCCCACAAAGATTAGTTCACTCAGCAATCAGTAGTGCATGCATCCTGTTTACTGAGTAATAACGTGAGCAATTAGCTGACCACAGTGTGTGTGTGTGTGTGTGTGTGTACCTTTAACTGGTGCAAGAGAAGGTCTGAGATTGTCCAGGTGATGGAAGAAGATCTTGTCGCTGTTGGAGCTCGGAGGAACGCCGGCTACGTCGCCGTTGGCTTTACTGCGTACTCGTTTAGGAGGGTGGGGCTTCTTAAAGAGCTGAAACACAGACATTAATAATCAATGATTTAACATTCAGATTTCAGCATCTACTCAAACCAGCTAAAGGTAGGAAACAAACCAACCTGCTGCAATTTAACATGAGTTGAGTATACAGGGAGGAAACAGATGAGATAAAACAAGAGGGGAAACCTTCACTATCCTCAGGAACTCCTAAGGATCCTTATTTTCTGTCACATAAATATCCTGTTCCAATGGTGGATGCTCATATTAAACGTTTCTAATGAGGTCATTATATGTACAAGTGATGTCTGTGAGCAAAAAGCTCAGACTGCTCTAAACACTCTGTTTCATGCAGGTCTTTTTTTTTTAACTCTTGGCTCTGAATGATGTCACAGAGAGTGGACATCCCTAATACGGGACTCTCAGGTAAACAGCTCTGACTGAAGCCCCACCCTCTTCCTGTTTTTGCCAGCGGTAGCCAATCTGCACCAAGGCCTAGTGACTCCACTGCAGGAGCAAAGAAACAACTGATGTGTTCAGTTAACTAGTTAAGGTGATCACAAGCACACAGCACTGTGCACTGCTACACCAGCAGAGTCCAGAAACAAAAAGATGGATCAGGAAATGAGCAAAAGATTTTTGCACCAAAAGTCTGCATGTTAGCATCAGTGGAGGAAGCTATAGGTATAGCCTAAGTTGTTAATGTAATGGATATAACACGCCCTGCAGCAGCTGAGCTAGAAGCAGCATTATTCAGCATCCTGACACGAGACAGATGTCTGACCTGTTTGGGGATTTGTCCGAAGTTGTTGATGAAGCCGATGGTGGCCGTCTCTTTGAGCGGGTCGTTGATGTTGTAGATGTCCACCTGACCCTCGTAGAAGAGGTGATGGAAGACGTTGACTGCCTCCACAGCCGGAGGGCCCTGCTGCTTGTAGCCGAAAATCAGGTCGATCCATTCGTGGAGGTGGGCCGATACGTAGTCACACTCCAACGCCTGCAGCCAGGAGCAAACACGCTCGACTGTGAGGGTGTATTCAAAAAAAGTGCCAGGCTCTAAAACTTAGCCTGAAAAGGGTAAAGTTCCTACCTCTCTGTGGACTCTGATGAACTCCCGGGGGTCGCCCTTAGCCCAAGGTGGGAGGATGACGTCACCCAGCTTGGTGCCATTCTGCTTGGCACCTGGTACATGAAAAACAAAAGGAGGAAAAAGCATTAATAATAAAGCATAAAATGATCTCAGTCAGTTTTAAACTGTGCTTTTACCAGCTGCGATTTCTGATACTGACCCAGGTCAAAGTTGTTGGAGTTGAGCAGGAACTCAGGCAAATAGAAGAACTCTGGGATGAGCTCCTTGACGTCGGCCATGTTGTGTTTGGAAGCAGAGAGCCAGGCTTCACGCACGCTGTGGAACATCCTGTCAGCCAGGTCGAAGTGGCCTCCCTGTCAGTCACACAGAGACACCAGCACATGGCTCAACGTTTATGCTCAGACACTCCAGACTCTATAGGTCATCTACACATCATTTCCAAGTAATTATTGAGCGTGCAAAAATATAATGGAGGGATTTTTAGCCCCCCCCCAAAATAATAATTACCAACAGTTAAAATCAGAGGAGGCACGACCGCTAGTAGATGCAAAGAAAGCTCAGCAAACCAAGAAAATACTACTACTGTGTTTTCTGACTCACTCTTTCTCACAAAGAGTTTTTTTTTTTTTTTTAAGGACAAAACAAGTTTAAGAAAAAAGAAGAAGAGGAGGAGGAGGAGGAGGAGGGGGAGGAGCTGAGCAGTCAGAGTCAGAACGCTCAAATCAAACCTGAAGTCTGAGGAAAATCTGTGTGAAGGGCTCCATCCGGACCAGGTAGGAGGCCACGATCATGGCGGAGGAGTAATGAGTGCCGTAGTGGTACGCTGGGGTTTCACCTGGTAAGACAGAAAGACATTAAAACACAGCTTTGACATGTGCATCATGTTCTGAATGATAAACACTTCCAGTTACTGAGAGGACAAAAAGCCACTGAAGAAAAAAAACATGTATTCATTTTTCAATTCATAGAAATTGGTGTTGATTTAATTAGAAACAACATTAGTAAAAGTTATCTGATGGAATCCAGCTCCTTTCTGGGGTCTCACCATTGGGGTCTTCCCAGTCCTTGTACCTCTTCTTGTACTGTGTTAGTCGGGTGTCAGTCTGCGCGCCCATTGGCTTGGCGAGGTTACGAAATGTCTTGGGGTTGGTCAGGTCCACCTCCTGATGACCCAAAGCGACACAAACATCCCTGAGATCAGCACACTGCCCCCTGATATCAAAACTGTGGTATTTTCTGTTGCTCACACTGAAACGTTAAAAACAGAAGATAAAATATTCCCGCACCTCGGAGTCATAATCAGCCAGGATCCAGGGGAACACCGGATACTGCATCAGGTCGTTGTAGGACCGTCCGGCCAGAGTGTTCAGATGCATCAAGTATTGGAAGTTGCTGATCTCTCCTCGCTATTGAGCACACACACACACGCACGCACACACACACACATAGAGAGGTGAGGTTCAGATTTGAAAGATTTAATACAAGTGATGCTCTTCGCTTCAAATCTCAGGTTAGATTAACAAATTCAGGTTCTTACCTCCCATCTTTGAGTCACTGACTTCTCACCAACCAGCGTGCTGAGAAGTCCAGATCTGACCAGGACAGAGAGGACGATTGGTTCAAACAGCTCTGTGCTCTTTCATTAATTATACAATTTCCACTGCATTTATTATGGTGTGTATGGGTGGTGTGATTTCATTTTTTAAAATCATTATGTTGACATATAACTACAGAGGTCAGTATCCAATATTTACAAAAATGCACTTAGCATTAAAACTGGGCAGTAAATCTGAATATCAGCACATTGTCTCAATCATCTGAGAGCTAAATATGACGTGAGGGCGGGCGTACCCTTGCTCCACGCTGGTGTTGGGCCTCTGGCCTGAAACCGACTCAGAGCTGTCAGCCAGTGAGGGCACCACCGCCAAGAACCTGGAGGAATCAAACATGATTCACAGTGCATACAAACCCATAAACGGTAATACTGCCATCACAGGGAATACATCAGAAAAGACTTTATATGAGCAGCATGTTAGCTCCTCTTTAAGGATTTCATTTTAATATCACACATCAGTCCCTCTGAGACCTCAGCTGAGACCCTGAATTCACGGCTCTGAAACCGAATTATGGCTGAAAATAACAACACTGCAGCGACTCTAAATGATCACTCAACATTTTTTTATTTTGAAACTATTCTGTTATTGAAATGTGAGAGTAGCAGCTGCAGTCCCGGTCCTGTATTTATACACGTATTCAGTACCTTTGGTAAACCTTGTTGCGAACTCCTTTCTGGAAGGCTAACAAGTAGTTTCTCCCATCGGCTGAGAAGACCTCCACTGCCATGGGCTGAAAGAAGACAATGACGCACATGAGCACAAAAGACTGGGATTATTAGCCCAAAACATTTACAGGAGACCTATTATGCTCATTTCCAGCTTCAAACTTTTATTCTTGGACTCCAGAGAGCAGCTTTGCATGATTCACAGTGCAAAATAATCCTCATTTATCTTATACTGGATCTTAGTGCAGCGCCTTAAACTCAGCCTCAGTCTAAAATGAGTCACTTGTTTAATATGAGCATCCACCATTGTAACAGTATGGCAGAAAGCAATTATAGGTCCCCTATAAAAATACTCAAGACTTGGTGTGATTCTCTTGTCAATTCCTATATTAAAATAAATCATGTAATGATGAGTGCCTGAGCGTGTGTGTGTGTGCGTGTGTGTGTGTGTGAGGTACATGCATGCTGACCTGCAGCAGGTAGCGCCTCTTGTGAACCTCTTTAATGTCTTCGTAAGCAAAGATGCTGCAGGTCCTCTTTAGCTGGCTCTGTCCCTGTCTCGCTCCTCTGGGGATGATGGCCTCATGCATACTGAACAAGAAACACACAGTGATTCACTCAGAGGCGTCATTTCATTATAAATTTTACAGATCACAAACAGGGGATTAAGTTCCCATGGCTGACAGAATGAGGGAATAAGTACTTACATAATGGAAAAAAATAGCAGCTTTAAATTGCTCCAAAAAGTAAAAGTTGAGTGGAAGTCAGAAAGCACGGCCTAATGAAAGAAAGTGTGTGCTGATTAAATTATCATCGAACTGGTTTCTCAGTTCAGCTCTTTGCCTGTTCAGGACTGTGTGGAAGCAAAGGAGGGGGTGAAACACCAAAAACACCCCGAGGGACACATGACAAAGACGAGGAGGCATCTGCTCTTTTTCCCCTTCATTTTTCTGGTTGTTTTCCAGCAGCGTCTCAAAGGAAAAGGCCAAGCAAGTGCCATAAACAGATACATTTGTAAAAAGCTTTGCTGAGTTTCACACGCATGCTCCATCAGCAGCATTACATCATCCCAGCAGCAGAAACTTCCACTGCAGCGTCCACAGGAATGATGTCATCCTTTACTCAGAGAAAGAAAGAACAGTTGTGTGTCCTCTGTCAGGTGAGGGGCACATACAGAGGCGGGAACCTACTTGGGCGGCAGCGTGTCGATGTCCCTGATCTCCCTGGACACGGTCATGGTGTAGCCATCGATGACGTAGAAGTGCTCCTTCCCAAACAGCAGCAGGCCCTCGCTGGTGTCGAGACCCTGCACTCTGGCACAGCGGTACATGTGCTGAATCTGGAAAGGGTAACAGCTAATTAGCTAAAGTTTAGAGAGGTCGATTAAATAATGAAAAGTCCCTGGTTGAAGTTCCTCTGGGCAAAAATGAACAAGGAACAAATAAATGAGGGAAGTAGCTTTGTGGAAAACCTGTGATCCTGAAATGCTCCGGCTGAGCAGAAACACTTCAGCAGGAGTTGATTTAAAGACACGTGAACACAGAAAGAGAAGAAAATGCAAGGATTGAAGTTCCTTGTGAAAAACTACCACGGCCTGTTTGTGGAAAGAGAAGATCTCTAAAGCAAGACTCAGTCAGGTGTAGCGGTCGGCAGGTAAATCAGACCACCTGCTCCTTAAATAGCTTTGAGTCAGCAGCATCAGCATCATTCTGAGATGTCACAAATATCTGGTTCTGTGCATAAATGACTGCTGTTGTTTAAAGCAAAACATGCATGAACAGAAATGCCCTAAACTTTTTTTTTTATTGGGCAGCAGGGGGCGACTCCTCTGGCTCCAAAGAGACCAGTTTGAACAGGAGTCTGGGAAAAACAGGGCTTGGCTCCTCTACTCTGTGACCTCAGCAAACACTTTTCTGATGAATTTATGGGTTCAATCACTATTTTCCCATCACAATGAATAAAGCATAAAGTCAATTTTGTGAATAATTATTAGGTTATTATTAGAAAAAGTAGATAAACCAGGAATATGCTAATTGGATAACATATGGCCAATCACAAGTCCATTTACTTTGTTTCACAGAGTCTCAAAATGCCAAGAAGGTGAAGGGGAAAACGCTCCAGGCTCCACTAGAGCCCCTCACTAACCACAGCTGATGTCTCAGTGGCTATGCCCATCTTTTATATACAGTCTTTGTTCAGCACCCCAAAAAAACAGACTCAGTGACTGCGGTAAACAAACTTCAAGACCAGGGAACAATAAATCTTAGCAGCACATGCTTGTTCTCCAGAGTGTCAGTCCTGCGGGAATGAACCTTGGTCTGAGAATATTTCCATAAATCATACAGACAGATGATAGCTTTATCAGATCCCTTCTTACTTTGGGGTTAACACAAAACATCAAGATTTGCTTTAAGATGAGAATTATTATTGTAGTTTGTCATATTTTAATGTTCACGTATCCATGGTCATAACTTTGTAGTGTACTCATGCAAACTTGCAAAAGCTATTATGTCACATCTGTCACACCTGTGCACCTATGCATGTCATTGGAAGAAACGTCAAACAGTTTCCAGTGAATACTGAACAGCATATTTGCTTGAAATGCCCCATTTGTAGCACGGGAACCTCTCAGGTATGACACTGGAGACACTATGAATACATTATTCTGTTAATTATCCAGTCATGTGTATGTGCAAGCCTCTTCCTGACCTTCTCTCCCTCCTCCAGGAGTCTCAGCAGAGAAGTGTTGTCGGTCTTCTGCTCCTCTTCGGGGCCTCCTGACTCTAACAGCTGCTCCTGAAGCTGCTCCTGACTGTCCTCATCTGCACCATCCGCTGTGGACCGAGACCTCTTCAGAGGAGCCTTCACCAGGCCTGAGGAGCACAGTATGCACTTAGTGTGACAGGAGGGTAACGCTTCCTAACTTTATATAGGAACAAGGACTGAACTCTGGGATTCATTCAGAACATGACACACTAGAAAGGCCGGCCTGGAGAGGTTTTCAGTGAAAATTAATCAAATTAAAAATAGATTTTTTTGTTCACAGAACTTCACATATTCACCCAGAGTGGGAAAATCAGGCTGTGATCTCGTCAGACTTTTCAAACACGTCTGACAGCATCAGTGCATCGGTGCCGCCTCTTTACCTTTGACTCTAGCGATGGTGTCCTCTCCGTGCTCCAGCTCGTGATGTGCGGTCTCTCCCTCGGTGCTGTGCTCCACAGAGTGCTGGTACATGCCGGGGTTTCCAGACAGCAAACGCATGTAGTATTCTTTACTGTCGTAGCTGATGGCTCGGCGGTAACGCAGAGGTTTCTGGGAAGGGAGGAGAGAAGGAGGTGAGTGGCATGTTTTACATGTTTTGGTTTGACTGACTCTGCTTTGGCTGTTAGTGTAAAAACACAAAACACATGCTTCCATTAGTTATTCTTTATCTTCAGATACTTTTACTTTGGTAGATATACTGCTGATAATACAGATTGTTCCCTTGGTACATACTTACATTTTTTCCCATTCTGATTCTTTCAAATATTACGACCACAAAGTCACATCACACTATACACACAGGGACAGCACACACCCACATTTTTTGTTTCCTTGAAGCTGTTTGAACAAACTTATTTCAACCCAAAGCTCACATAAGCACAGAGTTAGTTTACCTGCACGGCTCCTGCAAGAGTGAAAACCACACCTGTCCACAGATGGACATTTAAAAACCTGTGGTGGTTCCTGACCCCCCCCCCCCCACACACACACACACACAGACTCGAGTGGTTAAAAACACGTTTGTTACTCTCATGCAGTCACAGCAGGCCATCAATGGGGGCCAAATACTTTTTTCAGAAAGGTACCTGCATACAGGCAAAGACCCCAACCACAGGTGAGGGTTGAAGGGGCACCAGAGGGGCAGATGAGTGCTGGAGAACGTAAAGAGATGCAGGATATGACTCTTAATGTCTCATATGGGAATTATTCCATCAAACAACCAAACAGCACTAAGCCCAAAGCCACATAATACTACATTTACTTTTATTCTCATGCTGAAGTCTGCAGGGGTCGTTCATTAATTTAAAAAAGAACAAAGAATAACTACATTTAAAGACAATAATTTGAAGTCATAGTTTAAAGGTTTTGGGTATATTTCAAAGCATCATTTCAACATCATAACCTGTGCACGGGAAGCTTTTTCTTCATTTTCTGAAAGCAGTGATATGACAGATTTACTGACTATTTGTTTATTGTCTTCAAACAAGACAGAGTTATGACATCATTTATGTGAAAATAATAATAAAAAAATGGTAGAAGAAATAATTCAAAAGTGTTTAGTTTTAGCTTCTCTAAAAAGTTATTGGGATCTTTTTTTTTTTTTAACCATGCCTACAACAAACTACAGCAGTGGGGCTAATTCAGCTAGCACCGTTCATTTGAGCTACATACAGTACATACAAGGAAAGGAAAGGAAAGGAAAGGAAAGGAAAGGAAAGGAAAGGAAAGGAAAGGAAAGGACCCTCCCCCGGTTGCTCCCCTTTTTTCTCTCTTTTCTTTCCTCTCTTTCCACTCTCTGGGCCTGGATCTGTTGGAGGTCTCTTCCTCTTAAAAAGGAGTTCTTCTTTCCCACTGCCACCAATGCTGCTCACAGCTGATTGTTAGAGTGCCCTCAGTAATCCTGTAGAGTCTGTACCTCACTATACAAAGCACCATGAGATGACTGTTGTTGTGAATTGGCATCTAAATAAAATTGAACTAAACTGAACCAAGGGGTCAATCTAAATTAACCTTTCGTGTTTTTGGATGTTCCTAACGGGAACATTTAAGTGGATTCAATTGGAAACATTTCAGTGTGTGTGTGTGTGTGTGTGTGTGTGTGTGTGTGTGTGTGGGGGGGGGGGGGGTGCGCCCTCCAATCATGGTCAAACATGTCAGGCAAGCCAAAACTAATGATCTCCAACACTTAGTGAGAAAATGGCTTGCAATGGTATTCAAGTGCACAGCACATAAAAAGGGGCTTTATCAAGCTGTAACGGCTCCTCGAGCATGATTAAATTATATATTAGGAACCAAGCCGTGGGGAGTTTGGACTTAATTAAATTCTGTCCAGAAGGGATCTGAAGAGTCTCTTCATAAAGGGTTCATGAACTCTTAATCTGAACCCCTAAAGGGCATCTTTGGGAACAGAGAGGCTTTTTATTTATTTATTTTTTTATGTGTATAGTCTCCATTTCTGCACTGATGGATTATTTCATCTTTTGAGGAACAGGGGAAAAAAAAACTGTCAATCAGCTAAACGCTCAAAATGGTGAAATAAAAAAAAAAAATGCAGCCAAACTGGGAATGCCTGCAAGCATTCCCTGAATCTTCATGACCAAATAAATTATTGTGGAGTGGCGAGAGGCACCCGTTAGCAAACAGAGAGCAGGGATTATTTGTAGAGCAAACAAAGCTAAATGTGTCTCGGCCGTGAGCCACCGGCTGTTGGTGTCACTGCCTCACAGGGCAGCAATGAGCTCATCCCAGAGCTCCATTTAAAGAGTGCTTACTGCTCTGCAGGGGACTGGCTGAGGTCACAGACACCAAGAAGGAAATTATTCATAACAAAAAGAACTGCATTTCTAGTATTGTACATTACTACTTTTACTTGTTTTTCAAAGCTGGTTTTTATTTAAGACACGATTCCAGCCTCCTCTCTCTGCTGCTGTGAGTTTAACTTTGGCTACATTTCAAAACATCCCTCCAAACTCGCACTCGTGATGCTGCTACAGTGTAGCTCACTGTAACTGAAGGAGGCTGCACGCATAACTGCCTTGAGAGTAACCAATGAGGGCAGGTTCCTCTCTGCGGATTCTGCACTCAAAGTCAGACGTATGATTTCTACACACCAGTTGTTGAATTTGTGCACATGAACTATACTGCAGTATTTATTGGCAGGAGGGGCCATGTGCAGGTATTAGATATTAGAAATATTCTAAATAAGAAATTGCTTCTGAGCATGTTTTATCAACATCCAACATGAGTGTTTTAGTGTATATGAAGGTACACTATATGAACAAAACTATGATGCATTTTTGGTCCCACAGGTCTATAAAAAGAAGCATCTAGTTATGCAGTCTGTCTTTATGAGTGTTCAGCGGGGTATTATCAGATCATCTTAGCACAGACCCGGCTCCCCTCTACATCAGTGGTGGCTTGTATGGAAAGCCTTTGAACTCCCAGGTACCTTCATCTCTGCTGACCTGTCCTGGACTGCAAACACCTCAGAACTCACTAAAAAGCCCTACCAACAACTCTTCTTCCTCAGAGAGAACAACATGGGTCAAAATCTGCTGGTGAGCTTTTACTGCTCCTCCACAGAGAGCTGCTGACATCCTGTATCACAGTGTGGTACAGGATCTGCACTGAAGCGGAGAGGAGGCGGCTCCAGTGCAGCTCAGGAGACTGTCAGCTGCTCTCTGCCCTCCCTACAGGACTAGTTCACCTCCTGCTGCCTCGGCAGGGCCTGAAGGACTCATCACATCCCGGTTCTCACCTCTTTGACCTTTTACCCGCTAGCAGGTGTTACAGGTCCCTCAAAAACAAACAAACAACACCCCCCCACCTGCGTAAAAGTTGCCAGTGCGCTGCTGACTCAATAACTGCAGTGCTCTAAACCTCCTCA
The DNA here is from genome assembly GCF_007364275.1 of Archocentrus centrarchus. Taxonomy (NCBI): domain Eukaryota; kingdom Metazoa; phylum Chordata; class Actinopteri; order Cichliformes; family Cichlidae; genus Archocentrus; species Archocentrus centrarchus. Next base: position 6,430,671 of record NW_022060256.1, read on the forward strand.
GGGAGCTTCATGGGTTTCCATGGCTGAGCAGCTCCTGTAGCTGTACTGTGTAGGTGGCCCAGTACTTCTGTCCATATAGTGTAAATATAACCTCTGGGTTTAAAAAGTGCAGCTAATGCTGAAGTGCTTTAAACCGAGTTCTCAAAGACTGCTCACTGGATTTATGACCTCAGTGGACACTTTAGGCTTAAAAATAGGAACCCAAACCATGGGCGAGATCATGCGTACCTGTGCTGAGTTGGTGTTTGTCTCTATCTCAGGGATGTACGGGTAGTGGATATAAAACATGTCATTGCGGACCATCTTCTTCCTCATTCGGCAGGGCCCTTCCGTCATTTCCAGCACAAACTTGTCCAAGTGGGAGCCGATTGGCGGGCCCCACAGGCCTCGTTCACGCAACAGCTCGTATTCAATGGATGCCCACTCCTCGGTCACGTACTTGAGGGCGTTCTGCTGCCGCTGCAGGGCAGAGAGGATGGATGAAGCAAGAGTGGGGTGAGTCACTTGAAAAAAATACTGCTATAAAATATAAATGCAGTCACAACTGCAACACTGGGCTATAAAAATGTAGCAGCACTGTGATTTTGTGTGGTCCTGCAGCCACATCCAGACTACACTCTTACACTGGTTTGCGCTCTTGCTTCTCGGTATAACTGTGACATTATTGTCATCACACATTTAATCCACTTAGAGATGACTGTAATTCTTAGAGAAACTTTACAATTTTGTGCCAAGTTCTTCTTAACTTTTACAGAGAAGCAACAGAAATCTTTATGATCATAACTGATCTTGACCCATTGTGAGATATGATGCAGTACCTCTTGATATTCCTTGTACTGCATGGCCACCAAGTCTCGGACAACAGCGATGTGCGTGAACATCCACTGAAAAGTCTCCTGTTGACCAGAAATACAAAGTTGTACTGAAACCGCTCTGAGTCAGATGGTACACGCAGTGAGGAGTGATGTGCACGTCTGTGTGTGGTTTTCCGTGTACCTGTGCAGAGAGGCTGTTCTTGTTCTGGCTGTTCTCCTTCTTGTTGCGCCGGACGCCGGTCAGCTTGGAGAGGCCGAAGCCGCTGCTGACTCTGGACAGTTTGGACTGGGTTGCTGGTGCTACTGCTTCCCCACGACTGATGTACTTTTTCTCATGAGCTGATCGGCAGAAAAAAGACCAGAGAAAAGCACATTTGGTGATTTTTTTTAACCCCATAGCTAACATTGCTAACAGCCTGCTGTTTACAGCAAAAGAAAGCAGGTGTATGGTTGTGCCGAACTGTGCTGATGTTATTTTAGTTGAAGGTATTATAACTTAAGTTAACCTGTAAAACGTTTGTTTTGTCTAGGACCTTAATCACACAGACCTAGAGACTGGTTGGTGTTCCCATGATCAGTAGGGAAAAATGCACATTCCCTGACAGGTGGCTGTCGCTGGGTGAAATCTGTCACAAAGAGGGTGATGCAGTAAACGACTCCTTGCTTTGCTTGCATAAAAGACGCCGACTTGTCTGCAGATACTTGCCATTTACTGTCTGAGCTGTAGTGAAACCTGGAAAAGTGCAAAACAAACTGGAAACGGAGAATGTTCGCCTTCAAAGTAAAAGTTGTACCATACTGCTGCAACCAACGCGCGACTTAGCTGCACCTTTCACAGTTTCACCACCACTTAGCGAGCAGTTTGCAGACAAGTCAGTGTCTTCCATGCAAAATACTGGCAAATGTGGCAAAAGCAAACAAAGCAATTGGAAGGAGGTTTCTGGTGCAACACCATAAACCTCTTAACAACCAATTTCACCTAGTGACTGCCGGCAACCTCCAGCAACCACTCACCAACCGGTTGGGGAACACACATTTTTCACTCTCTCTCTCGGCCTGTTTGCTGAGGCCTAACCTGTATTAGAGGAAAAGCAGAAGTTTCCTTCTTAACACAAAATACACGTTAGAGAATAACTGCAGAAAATCTTTAAAGTCAAAACTTTTTTGATCAGTTTTGCGTTCAGGGTTTTTTTGGCTTGTTTTAAACTCACAGCTCTGTGCTGTAGAAGTGTAGCTTTCTTAGCACGAGCACAAACTTGGACATTTGTAATCCTTTAAATCTGGTGGGGTTCACACAGAAGGCTAAATGGATTTTGTTTACAATTTGTTACAATTCTTAGCTTCAGCATATCTTCTCTGAAACACCGGATACTTCAAAAATCGCTTTGCTGGTATCATCTGAACTACTTTCTAATAAAAAAAAATGCTCCCAAAATACAGGAAAAAAAACATGTTAGGGGCTTTCTTTTCTTACCTGGACAATTTCTGAAAATTCAGAGAGAACTTCTAACAATATCTGTTTGGCAGTGTCTGTATCAGCAGACCAAACTTTGGCTGCTGGATGATAGTAATCTGCTGTCTGCTTACATAAGCAATAGATGGCCAGAAAGAGCACAGATCAGCAGTAGCAGGTTCTGTTTGCCGGGCTGTGGAGTTTCATTTCATTTGCCAAACAAAAAGAGAAGCTCACAAACAGCTGACCTACTTATCTAATGATTACATGAGCAGCACTCATTTACTTAAAGTGGAGAAAAAAGACGGCACAATCTGAGCTAAAACGATGAGCTGAAGGTCTGTGGGGTTACTCCTCACCCAGGTGGTTCTGCCAGCTCTTCAGTGCCGGCTCTTCCAAGGCGGGACGGGCTGTGGTGATGTCCACATGGCCTCTGTCGTTGCAGGGCAGAGACACTTTGAAAATGTCCTCCAGCATTTGGCGCTTGCTGTGCATCAGCTCCGTCCACACACGGTTCACAGCCTTCAGCAGCAGCTGCCGCCCTGCAACAACACTCAGTATTTTGTTGTTGTGCTTCTCACCAAACTGCAGAAACAACTGATCACTTATGGCACATTTGTAAAACTTCATAACAAATTAAATATTTATTAAGTGATTGCATTGTAATAGACAATCACTTCCTCCACAAGTACTGAATCTAAACACCTAACACCACAAAAGTTACACATACAACAACATTCTGGGTTATAGCACCTGTTGCTACCCACTCAGCCACCAGTACCTCTCATTTTCTACATTTTCTCGTATTCTTTTATTTGTATCTGCTTACATTTTCTATTGTCCATCTTTAACTGTTGAAGATGCAACACAAAAGAGTAATAAGATCCAAGCAGAGGTCATCAGGGTCAGAGTGGTCCTGCATGCAGCCACACATACTTAAACACACAAATCTGTGTCTCACCTTCACTGACGTCATGACTGTGCGTGGTGTCAGACTCGTTCTCTGCTGGCATCATGACGTGCCAGGTTGTCATCCTGGCCTCTGCCTCCAAACCAAAGCCGTCCACACTACTGCACACACAAACACACACACACAGAAATTTAGTACCACGCTACCCTGCAGAGACCTGAGAGGAGTGTGTCACAGGGAGGGTTTGATTATTTGGCTTCCTCGCTCTGCTCTCTGCAGCTGAACGCCGTGTCGTGTTAGAGAGCGTTGTGTTCGCAGCATGGTGGGGACGTCAGTCTGTCCACACCTGCTGCAGTTTGAGGAAAAAAAATGTTTTTTTTCCAGAACAAAATCTGCTCTCTGCGATCACAGTCCATCAGCATGTGAGTAAACACGGCAAAGTCCAAGTTTCAGAGAATAAAAAAAGGGAGGCGTGACTCTGCAATAAGTAGTTGTACCAACATTCCTTCGGGGAGACTCGGAAATAATCGGTGATGATGCCGGACCTTTTTGCCCAGTGTGTTGTTCTTTTGAGGTTCTGTCATTCCTGTTTCTTTTTTTCCTTCCCTGCATCTCTGTGATCCAGTGTCTGTTTTGTCCCTCTTTGTCAGCGTCCTTCGTCTTGTGTGTGAGTTTTTTCAATATGTTCCTTTAAAAATACGTAATGCAGCTCTTCTGTTTTATCTGGACACGTGGATGACCCAGAGCGTCAAGTGTGCTTCAGAAAACATGCAAAACACTCCAGTTTTACAGCTTAACTGGCAAATAAGGAACGTATGTCTTTAAGAGCTGCCTCAGTGCTGTTTGCACTGCAACATGAATGACCTGATGCACCTTCTTTGGAGTCTGACTGAAACCTGCTGCTTGGTTTCTGGGTGGAACAATTAAGAGACTCAACCCTCATCATCTAAAAATTTAAATATAAAAACCTAAAGCAGCTTTTAATTAAGAACCAACTGTCCCATAGACACCCCTCCCCAGCTCACAGCAGCTTTCGTCCTTCCTTACCTCCCACTGTGCAGGCAGATGAAACAGTGAGCTAGGCAGGCCACAAAGTCCTGGTCGTGGTTGCCTGGCCCGAGCACCAGGTTGCGGTTGACGGTCAGGACCCGCAGGGCATCCAGCAGGGCCACCTGCTGTGCTACCGTCTTGTGGGGTCGGCAGAGCTGATAGAGCACCGTCCGGTTCAGACAGTGGTAGATGGTGTCGAGGGAAAGACCCTGGGAACGCCTCTTAGACTGGAGAAGGCCGAATGGGGGGAAAACCATCAAATAAGACAAAGGTGAGAAGCAGAACAGAGCAAAGGAAGCAGAACTGGCATGTTAGTCTTTAGTTATGGCTGTTTAGTGCTATGAAGTTCATATGCATAAAGCTGCTGAAGAAATTCTTCTGCAGAAAGAAGATTTGTGTGAGCAACAAGGGCTAAACTGGGCTAAGAACACAGGATTATAATGTTGCTTAAGGAGCTCAAAGGGAAACTTTCTTCTTCCAACAAGGACGGCTTTTGTAAAGATGTGTTTAGACTCAATAAGCCAAAACCTTTTAAATCAATATTCTGCATGCTGGGTTGCTGCAGAATTTTGTGGGAATTTTCCCACAGCATTCCTCTTTTCTAGTCTTACTGACCAAAGCACTTAACACTACAACTGCCATTTTTACTCCATGAACTCATCATTTCACATCCACACCTACAGCCAATCACCAAAGAAATCAGGAGTCCACCCACACAAATACAGGAAGTACAGGAAGTACTAACTACTACCCCGCGCTGACCATTATACCGTCCTTTTAATATACCCCTTTGTTGAGGAGCATCTGCAGCTGGAGTGGGTCTATTTCACAATGACTGACGAAATTAAAAGTAAATATATTCCAGTTCATAACTGTGCCTCAGGATGAAGAAGATGGTCATCGAATCTGCTAATCACTGAGGGATATTTCCAAGATTCAGGGACGCATAAAAACGAATTGCTGAAAATAATCTCCTTAGTTTTTCAGCTGCACAGCAATGTGTACAGAATACGCTGCATAAAAAGGAGTCCATACACGACTCTGCAGGAAACAGTCATGCTTTACTACATCTTTACTACACTTAAAGTATTTACACACATACAAACAGTATAGTGGAAACACTATAGAGCTAACAAACCTCAGAAACTGAATCTTACATAGAGGGAAAATATAAAGGAATCAGCACGTGAATTACACGTATCCCCCACAGACCCACATCTGTCCTTCGGGGCCTGCACAGATCAGCAGCCTGATCTAATTTTTGTGCCTTTAGCGTCTAAAATGAGGCCTGCAGTCTGAAGCACCCCGCCTATCTGACTGACTTCAGCCTGCATGCACTGGTTGCATTAAATGGAAGCCGACTCAGAAGGACTGTTTTCTTTCTTACTGCAGTTCAGGCAGCACACAGACGCCGTCGCTCTGCCTCCAGCCTGTTAATGCAGCTTCCAACAAGACTTACATTATGCTGTGTGTATGAATCTGACGACAAACCAAACATCCTCTAAAAGTCTATCATGATATTAAAAACTAGCGTGAATACCAATGCCTCCAGCTACACGATGTGAGTGCTGTACTCTGCATTACAGAGACAAAGATTAATCCCAACAGAGGTTTTCATCTGTTTGACATCTGAATATGTTCCACTGGGTTAAATCGGTCCATCAGCTGACCAAGAACAGACTGAGGTCATTCTGCTTGTACCTGTCCAATGAGCTGCACAATGAAGTCCACCACCAGTTTGGAGTCCTTGTTGAACATGCCCTGCCACAGCTTGTCCACCACCCGCTGGGTGAAGTAGAAGACGTTGTTGACCAAAATCTGGTAACTGCCACCGCTGCTGAGGGGCAGAGAGGCATCTTCACCTGGGGACAGAGCAGCAGCGCGAGAGTCAGTCGCATATCGGGTGGAGGGTTTAGAGTTATATAACAAAGATAACGCAGATTTGTTCTAGTTATAGTCCTTTAAGAATTAAAGACTTTCACTCTGGTTTTTTTCCCACACTTAAGTTTTTAGTTTTAATAATAATAATACATTTTATTTATAAGAGCCTTTCATGACACCCAAGGACACTTTACAGGGGAGAAAACAAGACAAACCACAAAAAGCACATACAAGAAACTAAAATGACCAAAAGACCTAAAGCGAGTACACAATTTGGAACAGGTCACGATTTGAAGATATGAAGAGAGTCGATATTGCGAACGTCTGGTGGGAGAGAGTTCCAGAACTGGGGAGCAGAGCGGGAGAAAGCTCTCTTTCACATAGTACTGAGGCAGGCAGGGGGAACAGTACAGTGGATAGAGGAGGAAGAGCGGAGGCTGCGGGATGAGGTGATGTGAAGAAGATCGACTAGATAAGGAGGGCTGAGGTTGTGGATGGCCTTAAATGCGAACAGGAGGATTTTGAACCGAATTCTGAATTTAACTGGAAGCCAGTGGAGCTGCTGTAGGACTGGGGGGATGTGGTGTAATGAGGGGGTTTTGGTGATAATGCGAGTTTTAAACCATTTGAAGCTTCTGGAGGGATTTGTGAGGGAGGCCAAATAAAAGAGATACACAATAGTCAATACGGGAGGTGCCGAGACTATGAACAAGGATGGAGGTGGTATGGGGGGAGAGGGGGGGGGGTATGTTTTGTAGGTGTAAATATGCAGACTGGGTAATATTATTGATATGGGAGTGAAAGGATCGAGTGCTATCAAGGATGACACCCAGACTCTTAACCTGAGGGGAGGGGAAAACTGAGGAGCTGTCGATGGTGAGGGAGAAACTGCCAACTTTGGATGAAGTGGATTTTGTTCCGACGAGGAGGAACTCAGTTTCGTCACTGTTTAATTTAAGGAAGTTTGAGGTGAACCAGGATTTGATTTCAGATAAGCAGGTGGTGAGGGAGGAGGGTGGGAGGGAAGAGTTAGGCTTGGTGGATAAATAGAGCTGTGTGTCACCCGCGAAACAATGGAAATGGATCCTGAATTTATGGAAAATATTGCCAAGGGGAAGGAGGTACGTGATGAAAAGGAGGGGCCCCAGGACAGAGCCTTGAGGCACACCTGAGGTAACAGGAGAGGGGTGGGATTTGAAAGACTTCAGCTGGATGAACTGAGTGCAGCCAGTGAGATAAGAACAAAACCAGACAAGAGGGGTGTGGGAGATACCAACAGAAGATAATCTGTAGAGAAGCATGTGTGGGAGATGGTGTCAAAGGCTGCACACAGATCAAGGAGGATGAGGAGAGAGAGTAATCCAGAGTCAGCTGCCATGAGAAGGTCATTCGGGATTTTCAATAGAGCAGTTTCTGTGCTATGGCGGGGGCGGAAACCAGACTGGAATTGTCTTTTTAGTTAACTATGATGAGCTTGCCAGAAATTTTCCAGACACTGCTGATGAGGTGCATGTGAGAACTTTCTTTAACCTGATGTCTGATTGCTCCTGTGTGAGAATAGAGCAGGTAAATGTCTGGTGTCATGTCTGCTGCCTCCTTTGTAACGGGCATATCCAGGCAGCACCCTCTGTTAAAGCCACATTTTCAGCAGAAAGAGCATCTCTGACAGACGACCTCCTGCTGTGTGCTGCATGTGAGAGTCAGATGAGTTTTTGCAATAACTGTCTCGCATTTTTTAAGCACATGAACTTCTCTTTTGTTCCAGATTGGTGCAAGACAATACTCTACATACAACAGAAGAGGTCCTGGAAACTGCTTAAGGTGCTTGCAGATCTCCGGGCTTCAGACTGTGATTTGCTGACTCACGATGCAACCATTAGTTTCTTTCAAAGCCCAAAAGGGAGTTACGCTGTCCTGCAGCACAGTGTTGAAGATGCTGTATAAGCATGAAGAAAGGACCTCATGATTAACTGAACTAACTGTGAACTCCTGGCTACACATGGCAGTAACACACTGGGGTGTTAGGGTAAGTAGGTTACATCTCTCTGAGAAAGTGACATCAGTGACAGTGACCACATGTTATACCCCCACATCTAGTTTGGAGGTGAAAACTGAGGTCTGCTGGATGGGAGCGCACTGAATGAAGATCTCAGGACTGTGTTCTGACCTAGGAGGACATCAGCAGCCAGAAGATGCTCCATGACGCCGTCCAGGATGTTGGACTGAAACTCCTTCTGCTGAGTTCTGGTGGAGCGCTCCGGGGAAGCCTGAGAAAAACAAACAAAAAGGAAACTAAGCAGCTGTAATGTTTAAGAGCGTCCCGTCCATGCCTCTAAAATGTTGTCATCTAAATTCATGGAACATAACCTATGAACTGCTGTCCAAATAAAAACACCCGTCTTTGCTTATTAAAATGGAGAAACAAATTTGCCTCCCACCTAAAGAATAATTCAACAATTTATAGCCACACAATAACCTGTTAACATCACTGCGTGTTTTCAACAACTGCACCATCACTCCATCTGCTTACCTCGAGGAGCATATCAATGATGGGTGTCTGCTTGCTGGCTGGGGTCATGCAGAGGTTGTCCATGATCAGAACCCTCATGAAGTCAAAGACATATTTTTTGGCCGGGTGGTTGGTCAGGGACGTCTTGGAGCCCACGTTGCAGTATTCAGATTGGCTGCGGTTCATACCAGAGTCCCCAGCAAAGGCCTTGAACTCCTCGGTGGGAGAACTCGCCTCATCGTCCAAATCACTGACCTATGAAGAATGGAGAGATGAAATGAGACCCTTCATCAGAATCAACTTGTATGAATAGATCTTTGTTTCCTCCAAGTTTTTGCTGCTGTGACACGTGACAGTCTTTACCCACATGCATCTGATTTCAGTGGCTAGGCACACTGCAGCCGTCCCAAACACATTTACTGTGAGGAAAAGAAACTGCAGAGAAGATAACAGAGCCCATGGCTCAGAAGGGCAATGAGTTACAGTTTTACTGAGGCCGAACGGGTATTTACAGCATATCCGTTGCGTGTTGACCAGATTACAGATCAACACCTGTGATTACTGGAAATTAAAAACACTAGATTTGTGCAGAGGAAGATGAAACATTACTTGAAGTTACTGCAGTAATTTTAGGTCAAGATTAGATTTTTGCTGCAGGCCCTTCCCTCGTGCATGAATGAGTTTCTATTTAGTCATCTAAGTGAAAAAATAAAGGGCAGACTTACCATCTCAGAATAAGGCCTGATGTTAAAGGGGAAGACGGCGGCTGCCAGGGCACAGAGGAACTCCGGGCTGTGCCACATTGGTGAAAGGTCGGATACGTTATGGTAAAGGTACCTAAAGAACTGCATGAGGGTTACCGGGTACTCCCTGAGCCAGGAACCTTCCTCCTCTGACTGCCAAGGCTGGAAAGAGAGACAAAAGCAATGAAACCAGAAGAAGCATTTACATTAAAATCTCAGCAGTGGCGCTGGTGTGAAAAAGTAAGACCCATCGCCGATGGGGTATCCTCCTGCAAGCAATGAAAATATAAAATAAATGTAGGAGTCAGGATAACATTAAAGCCCATTTTCATAACAGAAAACCCTTCAGCAAACATCTTATTACCTTCTGCAAAAATATTTTCTTTTAATTTGAAAGCCTTTTCTTAACTTTAGTCACCGCTGGGTCAATAAAGATGTAATACATATTCTACCAAAAATATGTTTTCAATATTAACAATACTCATTAAATCAAAATTATTTTAAGCATGCTGTAAGAGACTGATATTCTGAGTATCTTTACCAAATACTTTTTGGTAACCACATCCTCGAACATAAGGCAAACACGCTGTTTACATTTGAGCAATACTGCTGAGCAGTAGGTATGGCTTTAATATTGCTCAATGATGAGTCATAGTCTGTACCGTTTATGGCTGTGACCATCCCTGACCAACCAGTGTACAAAGGGTGCTAAACATCCAGGATTATGAATATAGTGTTACACATCTTTGACGAGTAAAGAACACATATACCAAATTTCATGGCTCAACTCTTTGTGGTTTTGGAGTCTATAGACCGGAAAAGTAAAACCTCACAGACAGACGCCTGGATGGACGGTATGACAACAACATCCTCCTGTTCTATTGTCAGGATAAAAAAGTGAGTCTTTTAAAAGCAGTTACTGTACTGAGCAGCCGGCTTTTGTTGGTGGTGATCAGATTGTAAACACAGCTGAAGGTGAGTCTGACCTTGTTTTATGTAGAAAAAATGTTCGGTGATCAAACTAAAGGAAGTAAAAATCGTAACGAGATTCCTGCAGAAGGATCATTACTGGGTGATGAGCGTACTCCCAGACCCCCCGAATGTGTCCGTCCCTCGGTTGACACGAACCCCGCGGCCTAGCGTCTACTATTCTGTTATTGTTAAAGTAAATGTGCTGCCATTTTGTGCCATTGTGGTTGTACTGCGTGAATCTATGTTGAAATCTTTTTATCACAGTCTGATATTTGTGCCTTTTGCCTTCATTCACACTGCGCAAAGGACGGACTGAAGATTTTGCTGGTTTGGCCACAAAACAAAATATTATTTGTTAAAAAGTAGGTAAATACTATATTTACTTAAAGAAAAAAAAAAAGAGGCACCTGACCATTGGCTGCCTGTGAAATGAAATTACTAAACTTTACCATAGGATCCAGATTAAAAAAGAAAAAAAAGCTCTTTTAACAGAAACGTGTCCCGGCAGGTTTAGAAGGTTTTACATCTGAACTCTTCATGTTTATATTCATTTTAAAAAATCTACAAAATGCAAGACTTGCACATCACACCATTAAAAATAGCATAACTTTGAAAGGAAAATTGATATAGCAAATGATAATATATTACTTATTTATTTTACTTTACTTTACGAGAGCATCTGGCCCTCATGCTGTCTGCCGAGAAAAATTCCGGCCCTTGGACAAATGTAGTTGATGACCTCTGATACAGAGAATCCAGACGGATCCATTTTTATATAAGAAACGCTTAGAAAGAAACACTAGAAACTTCTAAAGTGTGGTCCTTTTCAGGCTTGTTGTTGGGAACTGTCGTTGAAATTGGGCAGCCATAATTGCTTATTAATGTTACAGTAACTAATGTAATTAGTACTTAATGTAACTACATTATAGAAACACTTATTTAGAGCATCTGCTGCTGCAGCACAAACTGCTTTTGTGTTTGCTGCCTTCCCATTTACTCATAATTATATTTTTCTCAAAATGAAGACATTAAAAACATGGCTTTAAGGGTTTTAGAGGTTCTCACCAGGTTGAGCATGCTGCGCAGCATGGCGAGCAGCAGGAAAGCAGCGTCGGTACAAACACTGTGGATGGAGCCCACCAACGTCCCACTGGAGGCGGGCACGCCGAAGATGAACGTCCAGATTGAGTCCAGGTCAAACTGGGAGAACACACACACACACTGGGGTAATATATAGTAACACAGACACCATAATTAAACTAGTCCACTTTTGTATTTATTAATTCTATTTAGTCGTTATTTCTTTTGACAGCTCAAAGTCAGATCTGAAAGTGAACCTATGATGCTTTTCCTTACTCAGCTTATGTACAAGTAATCCCTGTGAGCTCCTCAGTTTCAAACAGTTTCTTCTACCCTTGGTTCTGTAAAAAGCTGAGTTAAAGCAGTGGTTTCTAACTGTTGGGTGGGTCCCACTCATAAGGACAGGACATAAAATGCCTTATTGCAGAGTGGATGAACTGAGGGGTACACCATGGCCAAGTATGAGATAAATAAATATTATTTTGAAGTGTGAATCATGCAAAGCTACTCTAAAGAGTCCATCCATCCATCCATCCTCTGCTACTTATCTGGGTTTGGGTCACGGGGGCAGAAGTCTAAGCAGATGCGCTCAGACTTCCCTCTCCCTGGCCACCTCCTCCAGCTGTTCTGAGGGGACACCAAGGCGTTCCCAAGCCAGATGAGAGACATAATCTCTCCAGCATTGCCCTCACATGTGACCAAGACCCGAAGATATCTAAACTCCTCCTCTTGAGGCAGCAACCTGTCCTTGACTCGGAGTGGGTACTCCACCCTTTTCTAGCTGAGAATCATTTACTTTGTGGTGCTAATTCTCATCCCAGCAGGATGGAAGTCATCAGCAGGGGCACCTTCAAGCACCCTGCACAGGGACTCCAAGAATCCTGGGTACACCGAAGTGTCATTTGGCAGATAAGCACAATGACAGTCAGGACCTGTTCCCCAACCCGAAGGCAGAAGGACTCTAAAGAGTCCAAAAATAAAAACATGATGCTGGAAATGAACAGCATAGGTCCACTTTAAGTACAGCAGCTAGTTATTATTATTAAAGAAGGTTGGATATACTAACATGTACCTGCAGGCTGTCTGGTAGCTCAGTGACAGGCTGCTGCAGGAAGAGAGCCATGAGCAGGAAGTAGAGTTCGGGCACATTGGTGTGTTTGGGGAGCAGCGTCTGCAAAACGGGGAATCCTGGGAAATGGCACGCATCCCGGTTGATCTCCCGCAATGTGGAGCGCCCGCCGGCACTGCGACCCACGTTGAATCCTAAAGAGGATGGTGAGACAGAGAGAGAGTGTTAAAAATAATGCATAAAGGTAAAAGGGTGGCATCAGTGCAATCACCCTGTGACTACTCCACCTACGGGCAACTGCAATACAGCTGTAGTACCTGGTTTTGGGTTTAATGGAGCAGAGCTATGAAGGAGATGGTTGCAGTCAAACCCAAGACTGTAATCATTGGACTAAACTAACACAATCAATCAAAGCCAAATAGATAGATTAGTTACACTAAAAGGCAAACTCCAAATCTGAATAAAACTAAAGACTTCAACCTTATAGCAAGCAGTGGTTCTCAACCTGGAAGTTGGCAGGAGTGTCTGGATAATTAAACAAACAACAACAAAAAAAATTGTACAAATTTGTGATTTTTTTTTTTTAACAAACTATGGTGCATTGGACAAACAATCCAATTTTTTAAAATATTTTATAAACTTAACACAAAAAAAAGGACATTTTGGTCAGTTATTTTTTTGTAAAGATGCTTCTTGGGAATAAATCTCATTCCATTGGAAAGCCTGTGTATTTCCCTTAAATGGAGCCACGTTTGGAAGGAAAATGCATTTGTGGGTTGAGCAGCAGAGCTGAGTATGTGGCTATACCTGTGAAAAACTTGCCAGATCTTCTCTGCCAATGACAAACAGCTTATCCTGCTGTTGACTCTGCTTGGTGTCATTTATTATGACTGAAGTCTTAAGAAACAAGACATATCAGCAATTTAATAATTTATTCATGTAATAAACAGCAGCCTCAGCAGCATGTGGAAGAATCACATGCAGCCACAACAGCATGTGGAAGAATCACATGCAGCCACAACAGCATGTGGAAGAATCACATGCAGCCACAACAGCATGTGGAAGAATCACATGCAGCCACAACAGCATGTGGAAGAACCACATGCAGCCACAGCAGCCTGGCAACTCCTCCTCATGCTGATCACCAGCTCGGTCTCACACTTTGGGACGGCATCTGATTCTTCAACCAGCATTCGTTGCAGGTCAGCCGGCGTGGTTGTTTGTGTCACTCAATAATGAACAGCATCCCAAACTGATCCCAGAAGTGCTTAATGGGGTTGAGGTCAAGCCTGTAGGCAGGCCGTTCCATCTTCTCCACTCCCAAATTCTGGAGGCAGTCTCTGATAAAATCCGCTCTATGGGGGCAAACGTTGTGATCTCTGAGGAATAGAATTCAGTTCCAGACTGATATGAGATATGGGATTGCTGCTGGTTCCAGAATCTCAGTTTGATATATCAAGTGCACATGTTGCAGTGCAAACGGGCCTGACAGTGAAGGGCAGTCACGGCAGTCCTCCTGGCCGCCCTCTGAGACCGGAGACTGGCTGCATGCAGTCTGTTCCAGATCGTCCTGCAAACCTTGACTGCAAATCTGTAGAAGACTTCCTACAGTGACTAAGCGCTGACAGGGTGAGGAAACAGTCGCCCACTTTGCGACCTGTCTCTAACAACCTCCACTGTATGGAACTTGGAGATGGTATTGGAGCTCACTCCAAATAATGCTGCAACTTGGTTTTGTGGAACACCAGCTGGAAGCTGCCCTATGGCATTGGCTCAATCCAGATCAGTCAAACGTGGCATGCATGGAGCAGACACCAACTGACCCCTGTAGCAGGGTCCATGCTCACAAGTGCCGCCAATCAGACACCCGAATGTCAACAACTGGGGTACCAGAAGCTAAAAACAGGACATTAAAAACAATAGCAGACTAAGCTGACTGGCAATGGCAGAGAAGATCTGGCAAGCTTGTCAAGGGTGCAACCGACAAATGCATTTTCATTACAAATGTGGCTCCATTTAAGGTGGAATAAACAGGCTTTCCAGCAGTGTGTGACTTACTACCAAGAAGCACTATTATCACTAAGAGAAACAGACCAAACACAAATTTCCTTTCTTTTTGTGCTAAGTTTATATTAAAGGAAACATCAAAATTTGAAATGATTTTATGCTGGTAAATCCAATTTTGATGAATCAGAATGGTCTGAACGCCTTTATTGTGAGAAGGTTGAAAACCAGTGAGTTCAGAAGAGACTATGGTATGATGCAGCAGCAGGAGGGGAAAGCAGGAGGGCAAAGAAATGAGAGGACCAACCCTTGGCTGTTCGGCGCACAAACTGTGCAGCTTTCTGTTTACTGAATGAAGGCCAACTCCGACGGAAAGCGTTGCCAGAGTGAGGAGAGGCGTCTGCTGAGCCATGTTACAACAAACAGTATTTACCTTGGAAATTATGAGTGCATGCTTGTGACTGCTCTGATAAAGGATGCTTAAAGATTTGAATTTCTTAAATGATTTACCCACACACCAACATATGGAGCTAATACATGTCCACATCCTTCAGAGACAAATGCTAACATTAGCTAAATCCACCCTTTCGGTTCCTAACATTTTGTAGACTTTGCACTGCACTCACCCAGCACCGTGCCGATCTTGTTGCTCAGGACGGAGTCGGTGTGGTCCAGCCAGCCTCCTCCGCACAGGCCCTCTTTGAAGCGGTTGAGGATGGACTGATTGGACAGCAGCACCACCAGAATCCACAGAGCTGCCGTCACCGTGCTGGAGTGGAGATGTTCTTCCATGAACATCAGAAGCCAGTCAAAGCCCAGCGTTCGCACCAGCTCCTCACACGCCCTGCAGGGAGAGAAAGTTTTGCAGGTTAGTGTTACTTTCTAAGTTGCATTTTAATATCAGTTTATTTTTACAACAAATAATTTGTCAAGCTCTCTGTTAGAGCTTGCTCATTATAGTATATCAACCAGTGTCATTATCTCCATCTATGTCAGCCAGTAGGCATTTTGCCATTATTTGAATAAAGTCGAGCCATATTCCTATTGTAAGTGGAAATGTTGTATGTAGGGCCAAATAGCTTTTTAACGATAAATGTCTTTAACGGATCAGAGAACAAAAATAATGACTTTTGGTACTTTTATGACTGATTATTCATAGTTTCCCAAAATAAATGAACATTGTGGGAGTTCGCCTTTTAATTTAACTTCAAACTTTCAGGATAAGCAGATATGACAGAGCAAAAGCAAACAGCAACATCCAAAAATGAAGCCAACATGAAAGTGCTAGCTGGCTTAGTTTATAGGCTGCACTTCCCCAACTGGCCACTTGGAGCTGACTCCCCAGTTCAGACTGTATATAAGCCACTGGCTAACAAAAGCCTCGAGCTGACTGTTTATATTGTTGCAGTCTTGGTGCTATAACAAATGAAAAGCTGTGATAGAGAAGTCGTTAGATAATGAAGATATCCTTTATAGTCCTCCTATCTGATTCTTAAGATAAGCAAAGTTACAAAGCAAACAATGTTGTATTACTTATTACCTGAAACTAGTTCACTGAGCCCATAAACTCAACAGGAAAGTGTTTATGGCGGTCACAGATCAAGAAAGCCGGGGGAGCAATTTTCACTTCTATACCTCAAGTCTTTTTGCAGAACTGACCCCCTGCTGGCCATTAAACAGAATGCAGGCATGTCTGCGATGGCTGCACAACCTGGAAGTTATTGTTTATGGTCCCAAAATAAACATGTTAACAGCCTACTACAAAAATGGCTTTAATCTCTGCAGCCAATTCCAACATCAACAACAACTGAACAGGGTGATTAAAAAAATAACAAAACTCACCTGTTTAAATCTTAAAAGTTATCAAAGTTAGAGTTATGGCTGCTTTGTCAGACAAGTAAATGCCAGTGCGTGTGGCTGTAGCTGCTAGCTGTCTTATTATGCCACGGTGTGTCTTTTGTCCCGTCTCAGTCCCAGCAGATGACCCCCCCCTCCCTGAGCCTGGTTCTGCTGGAGGTTTCTTCCTGTTAAAGGGAGTTTTTCCTTCCCACTGTCACCAAGTGCTGCTCATAGGGGGTTGTGTGACTGTCGGGTTTTCTCTGTATTATTGTCGGGTCTTTCCCGATTTGGTGCTATACAAATCAAACTGAATTGTCTTCACCTTCGCTAACTAAATTAATTGCACCGACAGCCTATCCAAGAAGTCTGTGCTCCACAGTGAAATTCTAGTATTTAATTCGAATGTTAGTTAGGAATATTTGGAAGGTATTTGTGTCTGTTCCCTGCAGTCTATGGATGCACCTTAATAATAAAGCAACAAGAACGTGCTGATTTAGTGATTCACTTCTCCTGTTCAACATAGCAGGCTTCAAAACTGAGCTATATATACACAAAGTCTGGAGAGGAGTGGTGACTTACTGGACATTGACGGTGCATTTCTCTTTCGTGGTAAAAAGCAGTCTAAGAAGGCTGTCCAGCAGTCGATTTCTCAGCAGAATGAGGTTTGCTGATAGGAGCCCCCCGAAATCATCATCATTACCTGCGGACAAATATTTGATGACATGATTCAGGGCAGAAAAACAGTCTCGACCATGTGTTTTTGCCCACATGTTATTCAAGATCCAATAAAGAGGTGCCAGAAGTCAGACCAACACGTGGACACATAAAAGTTTCTAATTCACTAATACCTCCGTCGATCTTCTCCTCGTTATTGATTTCCATGACAACAAACTTCTCACACACAGCAAACGTGGGAAGAGTAGAGGAGATGAACTGGCCGAACCTGCAGAGACAGTAAACTGTGTTATGCTGCAGTGTCACGTAATTCATTTTGTGTCATTGACACGAGCGTGCTCTCACCGCAGCAGGTCGTACGGGTTGGGGAAGCCTTGGAGCAGCAGACTGAGCACGTTGCTGATGGCGGCGACAGTGGGCTGGGACAGCGTGGTGTCCCTCAGGGTGAGCAGCAATCGCGGGATGAGCTGAAACTCTCTCAGCAGTTTAGCATTTTTAGCCGCCTCACTGTTTGGTACAGTCAGTGAAACACACACAGTGAGCTACATTAAAACAAAAATATCTGTGCCAAATAGCAATTACAAAAAAGTAAATAAATTAATAAAACTCATGTTATTCTCCATTTGATCTGTTTGTTGTTCCGGGAAATCTCCCTCTGACACTTGCCTGGATTCTGTCAGCAGCTCAATGAAGTGCTCGAACAGAGACAGATGGAGCTCGTACGGAGCGTGGAGCCAAACCTGAGGAGCAGACGGAGCAGACTGAGACCCTAACCTCACAAGTTATTTCTGGCAGCACAAAGTAGCCCAGATCCTTAACACGTCAACATCGGTGTAAAACTTTGTTCCCCTTTTGGTCACAGTGGCTAGAAAATCCAAAAAATACACCCGCAAAGCTCCCCGTTTCATCAGCCAGTGACGGGTTTAAGTGGAACAAGATTCAGATGGATGTTAAATAGCTGCACAATTATGCTGTCCTTATTTTAGTGGGCTTACTAGCATTATGAGTCCATCTGGCCTGTAAACACTTACCTCAAAGTCACACAGTAGGTCCTGGAAGGCCATGGAGTTGGGGATGATGGAGGTCTCATGGCCGCTGTCCACTGTTCCCACCAGAGAGAAGGTGAGGTGCAGGATGTGACTGTTCAGCAGCGAGCGCTTCTTCTTTAGCAGCATAGCTAGCAACTAAAGGGAAAGACAGAACAAACACATAGTTCCAGTATTTAAGTCAGGGGACTCCAGATTTCTGTAAGTTTAACACTTTGTATACTCTGATGATTTTGTCTATTAAAAAAGTAGGAGCAACACCACTAAGGCACAGTGGAAAGCAGAAATGGGTGAACAGCTGGGACATGAGCCTAAAATGCACACATACACGCTTGACTGATAGAAAACAGACTGCACTATTAAAAATCAAATAGAGTATGATGGCACAGAAAATCTAGTGAGGTTTCACCACAGAGTTCAGATGTAAACGGACAGAAGTGAACTTGTTGCTTCGTTTTCTTCATGTTTACAAATGTTTGTGTGGGAATATTTAGAATAAACCATAACTGATTCTCCTAGAAATATCCAAAGGGTTTATTAGAGTGATATCTGGATTCAGACAGCACAAACTCAGCCTGGCTGTAGTGAGATCTGAATAATGTAGGGCATCGGCTGGGGTCAGGAAAAAAGGGCGCCGTGCCTGATGGCTGATTGTTTTCCTGTGGGGGTGTGTCTTAAAGACCAGCCGCCATTGGCTTACAGTATTTTCCTAAAGCTCGGTGACTAAGGTAAGAAACAAATCTGAGCCTGGCATCACCGGCTCCTCACTGCTGAGGCGCTCATTTTATTTTCATAGTGCCTAATGTTAAAGTCACACAGACTGACCTGGTAGCCTTTGATGCGCTCCATCTCTTTACTGGCCAGTGGGTTGCTTTTTACAACACACACTAAAGCTTTGACAGCCGCATACAGCCCCTCCACATCCGACGCCATGGCAACCAGACCCAAGATGGCTGCTGCCCCTCCCACATACTGCAGGTTTGTGGCCACAGGTTTGGGCACAAAGGCACGAACACCTGAGGGAGCGAGAAAGAGAAGAGGTGAGTTTTCCTTCAGGTGGAGTTTCACTACAGAACACGTGCTTGTTGCTGCTGTTCGGAGTCGTTACACAGACTCGGTTTACCTAAATATCCAATGACAGCAGCTCCTACGGTCCGCGCAGGCCCGTTGAGGTGACCGGCGGCATTATGAATCAGCTTCACCGGAGTGGCGTTTTCGTGAGAGGACACGGCGAGCTGAAGATGTTAAAACAACGAAACACACACACGATGGCAACTTGGATACTTTTAAAAACAGTTTTTGCTGAGAGCCGCTTTCTCACAACTGTGCAACACTAAGTGTTGCTGCGGATGGTTTTCCTATGAGTGACGCGTTGTTGTGTTACAACCAAGATCTGATCAAAGGTGAGTTAGCGAGCTAAAATGAGACCCTGGATTATTTTGTTGAATTCAGGAAGGTTAAAAAAAAACTGTATTATGCAGTGTTGGCGTTTGGAATAATTGTGTACTTAGAGAGTTTTCTGTATTTAACTTAGGATGAAAGGGTGTGAAAGACACAGTTATGTTTAGTTTACTAAGAAGGAGGCGAAAATGCTGCACGAGAACACACCAACTTATTTCCTTCACTGTTTGCATGGTGAGTGAGTCTCCTCCTCTGCTGCAGCAGAAACGCTGCCTCTGTAATTCTCTGCACTTCACTTCTTGTGGCTCGCTGTGGGAGAGGGAGCAGGAGAGACGGGCAGGCTGGGAAATGACTTGACAAGTGGGGAGAAAGAGATAAGGAAGCAGAGGGAGCTCATCCGGAGCTCCAACACAGACTTCTGGTGTGTTGCTTCCTTCAAATGCATCATTTAAATGCACCGGGCATGAATTCTTCTGCTGGAAAATGAAACTGACCTTTGCAAACTATTAAGTGTGTGAATGTATGTCTAAAGACATTTTCACACTGCAGCCCTGCACTTTTCTAGAAATTACAGGACGGGGTGCATGCGTCAGGGTATTGCTGATATGCAAATAGCACATCTAATAGTCCAGTGGATGTACCATTAGTGAATGGGCTTCATCTGCGCAGCCTATCCAGGCATACAGAACCCACAGTATGACTGCTGACGACTGGCAGCAGATTCCCTGCTGTGAAAATCTGTGGAAAATACTTCAACCCGACATTCCCGAAATAGTCCGAAATCCACGTGTGAATACAGCTTACGTGTGTGTGTGTGTGTGTGTTTACACTTCTGAACACACACTGAGCCACTTGGACCTCAGCAGTTTTTCCTGCATGTATTTATTTATTTATTAAGTTCGAAGTCTAACGTTGCACTTTTCTGAGGGTAAACACGTCAGCGCACCGCCCGGGAGCCGAGGGAGGGGAGACGGTTCTTTTTCAGTCAGTTACGTCAGCCGGAGTGATGTAATCACTGAACACTTCATGCTCCAAACAGTTTTTGGCACTCTGATAAAAACTGAATGTTACTGTGATGGAATTCATAGATTCTTTAATTAAACTCTGACAGTGAGATTCAAATGTAGCAGCGGCTTTGTTAACACTACAAGCAGCATGTCTGACCTGTTTGGCGATGGCTTTGCTGTCCAGTTTGTTGTAGACTTTCCTGATTTTTGCCACAGTGAGAGTCGAGACGGAGAGGGCATAGAGACTGAAAGACACCTTCTCTTCTGGCACCAACGCCACCGGAGAGGCCGGTGCTACCTCTGTCTTTGAGTCCTTACCTGCAGAAAGGGAAAATGACAAGGGTAAAAAAAAGAAAACGAGGCATGATAACTGGGAAAAGAAGTGATGTAAGGTGGTTAAGTGACAGAGACAGACTAAAGAGAAGCTTTAAGGTAAAACACAAAGATTGAGCAGCTGGCAAAAAGCACGCCTTCAGACTGTGAGGGAGGACCACTTACAGGGAAGGTAGACGGCCTGAAAGCTGCCCACATAGTTGGGTCCCAGCTCATAAATGGCAGCGACGCTGGTGGCAGGTAAGACCTCCTCCAGGAAGTGGGTGGGTCCCAGACGCCACACCAGGCTGGAGAGCTGGCGCTGGGCAGGCGGCGTCCCTATGTACCCGTAAACGGTACTCACGACAGGAGGGTTGGTGGAGCTGGAGCCGCCTGGAGCACTGTGGATGTAGTGAAGCTGGAGAGGAGGGAAGGAGAAGGTAATGACTCAAATGAGGCATTTCTATAAGGAACCAAAGGTCTGTAGAAAAAGGTCTGAGTTGACATTTTCAGCCTCTCAGTCTTTTGAGCTATGAAATGTAGAAGGAAGCTCACCACAGACAACAAAGGCAAATTACATTTGCCACGTTTATTGGCTCAGATCACAGCAGAGCCTTCAGATCATGGGAGATACACAAATTTATTTCAATTATCTGCATCAGGCACCAGCAAACATATAAAATACTGGAAAATATACTAGAAAATAATGAAATGACGGTCTCAGGTATTTGTTATTGCTTTCAAGTAATCACTCATTTTTTCTCATTTAATTTTCTCTCTGCTGAGTCACACAGACATGATTTACTCTTCTGTCCTCTGATGTTCGCCTAGCTTCACATGTGCGTCTGACAGTGATGAGTTGATAAATCGGTCTGATATCAGGCTCGTTAAATATGCACGTGTTACCATTTACCTCAGTGATTAAAGGGATGGATGGAGCTGTTGATTTATCAGCTCCTGGACTTTATCAGCTCAAAACCTTCTTTATGTTCAAAAACATATCACACAGGCAGACTGAAAAAACAAGGAGAATCTCAACTTTCTTGGTTTTCAGACTCTTTGAGGAAAACATATCAGACCTCCTCCCACTGTTAATTTCTGACACCAGAGGAGAGGAGAGGATCCCCTCTGAGGTCTCTGTCTTTGCCTCTGGCCGCCCTTGAAGAAACAAATAAAACTACAGCACGACTGATTTATCGGCACGCCCATTTTATCTGACGATATTAACTATTTGCTGATATAGTGGTATCAGGATTTATAACGGTCGATAAATGAAAATTTAAAAAGTAAAGAGCAGACGGGAGAAACACCCTTTTACATCCTTTTGCAGAGTGGCCTCTGTCCAGCAGAGGGCGCTCTGCCACTTCCCTGTTGGCAGCACATGTTTGGAAGGACACAAACACAACCAGCTGCTCCGAGCTGAGTAAATAACTACACATAACAAATACTGAGGAAATCTGTTACATCAGATTTTTTAAATGACCAAATATCTGTCTTAAAAATCCTCCACTGCTCAGGCTCCAACTAAGACCACATATATTCTAAAAGTGAGCTCATCTTTACTGCAGGAAGATCAAAAACTAAATCAGGAGCCATATTTGCTGTTTGAGGGTCTCAAAGAACCTGAGTCATTCTGAGAGTATTTCAAACTGCAGTCACGGCTGAGTCCAGCTGAGCATTTATATCCCAAACATTTCCCTCTGGGTCGCCTTCTTTAAAACGATAAATGGACACCGTGACCTTCTCAGTCCCAGAGTTGTTTTTTTTAAAGCTTTAAAGTTCAATAACGGCCGGAGGGCTTTGTTTTTTGTGATGTGAGTCCATAAATAGTAAGAAAGTGAGTAATTTGTCTTTGTAGAGTTTAAAGTTGCTAGATTTTTTTTTTCATAAATTAATTAATTTATGATGAAAAGATTCATTAGTCGCAACCCTGATGTTACACAACAGTGAGTGACGCAGATGCACCGATTGTGGGAGCGGAGGAAAAAAAAGGATACGAGAGAAGAAACACCGCTCACCACAGAACAGCATTTCAGCACTTTTCTGGCTTCATGTCAGAAATGTGTAAAGAATGCAGTGAAATAGCACCACAATGTATCATCTATTCCTTATTCATGGATCCAGCCAACCATGCTGTTGTTACCGGCTACTTTCTTCAGTTTGCCATTTCCTGCACCCAGCAGATGCCTGCACACTTAAAGATTTTTGCTTTACTGTCGCTGCCTCACGAGCTTAAAAACTAAAAACTCAACAAAAACACTCAGACCCGTATGAGACGCACGCAGCCTGTTTTTTCCTGTGCACGCTCCTCAGCAGGAAATGAGGCTGCTGTTAAGGAGAAGCTGTGACACGTGGTCTGAGGCCATTCCCCGCTCTGCTGTCTGATCTCAGGAGAAGCTAAAGTCACTGAACCATGAACCACATCGCAGTCTGCTGACTGCTGTTTAAAGGCCCGGCTTAGAAACGCAGCGCTGCTTCTTAATGCCAACAGTGACCAGAGATCCAAACACAGTGAGCTAATTATGTGCCATATTCGATTCAACGCAAAGCTGTTGATCCTAGGTATTTGCTTACTGATGCTAATATCAGTAATATATTATCAGCACATTCAGAGCTTTAAATTGAGAGCAAGCTCAGTGTTTCTTTATGCAGCAGCTCTCTTTAAAAATAGATAACAGTGAATATGAGATGATGATGATGATCGTGTTTATGTGCAGTCAGGTGTACACTCTGATTTTCTACCCATAAATCCATCTACATTTCTAGATAAAGACAGACATTTACTACGAGCATGAATCGATGTGGCCTATCACAGACGTGCTGGTTTCAGTCCAACAGGTTCTCCCGCCATCAGAAACAAGCTAGGCTAATTCTCCTGTTACTGCACTGTCACCACGGTGCAGGGGTGCAGCTGGAGTTTGTCCTGGGCCGCTGCTCTGTGGCTGAAGACAGAGACACGGTTCCTGGTTTGATACCCTGGTTCAGGGCTTCTTGTTCTGTTCACGCAGGTGGGGAAAAAAAATAAAAGCTAAACCGCCGTCAGACGACAGTCAACGAGACACGGATTACATTTCATCTATTCCCCCTTTTGGTCTTTTGAACCAGAAACGTGAAAGTTTTTGGTATGAACTCTTTTGTCTCTGGAATACAAATTATATCTGTTTGCAGAGATTAATGCAGCCCCAATTTCAAAATCTGTAATACTGCACGTGACTGTAAATTATTTTAGCACAGCCTTCATATAATATTGTGGACAAGAGCAAAAATATGAAGCCTGCTTCAGGCTGAGAACAATGTGGATGTTGTTTATGGCTGACATGCTTGTTTACCTTGACAGTGCTGATGAGCTGCCCGTCGATGTACAGCGTGGCCATGCTGTTCTTCAACATGCCTTTGCTCATGACCAGCACCAGGTGGTGCCACTGGCCCTCAGCGATCAGCTCGCCACAGCGGAAGCGAGCGCAGCAGGGAAGGATCTCATAGAAGGAGGCTTCTTCGCTCGACTCATCCGCTGCTTGATAGGGAGGAAGGCGGAGAGAGGCAGGGGGCAACATCAGTGAGTCAGAGAGCTCCAGCAGTATATTAGCTCTACGTAAAACCGCTGGAGGGGAAGCCTGTTCAGTCATGACAGAGCTCTCTGTGAGAGTGCCAAGGTCATATATTTATCAAGTATAATCTTTAAACACCACCGCATTAATATTTTCTCCACGCAAATATCTAAGAAATAATTCATCTATTTGCTGGGAATATATATCGCACATTTTAAAGCCTAAAATGACACTAAACGCTAAATATTAGAATATTAGGTTCGACTGTGCCCCTTCAATGATTAAACTCAGCTTATTGTTATTCATTTAAAACCTGAAACACATTCAAGTAGGATCAAAATGGATTTATGGAGGTACTCTTCAGACTTATAGACTAGGACTCTTTTAAATCATTAAGATGCTTTCATACTTATGCTCTCGTTTAAACAAATAAAAAAGCAACAGGTTTGGGCGTACAAGCTGCAAATTTTACAAATTTAATGGACTCAATAACTCTTTCATAGTGATGGTTCACCACTAAAGAATGGAGAGGGTGTCAGCATATAAAGATATCAGACGATGATTTGTGCAGATTGTAGAATAAAGAGGATGTTTAATTCTGCTGCTGCTACTCACAGTACGTTTGCAGCAGCTCCTCCTTGGTGGAGACGGTGAGCGAGCGGTCTTTGGCTGACAGCACCACAGCCAGGCACACGTAGTGCTGCTCCGAGGAGTTGGCCCGACGGACGGCGGTCAGCAGCCGCACCGGGTGGGCCTGAGGGGCTATGCTGAACCGCTCCACGCAGAACCAAGTGGAGTAGCTCAGGCCTGATGGGGGAGGAAACAAGCGCTCACCTGAAGGAGAGGGGGGGGAGAGGGGAGGCAAGAAAGAGGTGAACTTTTCTTTAAAATCTGAAAGTTCACAGTGTCACTCTGAAAGCAGTTAAGGTCTGTTAAGCAAGGAAGGCTAATTATGATGTGAGTCTTCAGGTAGATTACTAAGGAGTTTCCAAGCCACCCATAGTCTCCTGGGACTTCCCGTGGATTTCCTCCCAGTAGGACATGCCAGAAACACCTCACCAAGGAGGCATTCAACAGGTATCCTAGTGAGCTGCCTGAAACACCTGAATTAGCTCTACTATGAGCCCTTCCCAAAAGACGGAGCTCCTCACACAGACACCTGTCGAAGGCGGCTCAGATCGACCACTTCTATCCACGATCGACTGTTCTTCCAGTCAGTATCCACAACTCGTGGAATGTAGACTGACCCGTGAATTAACTTTCACCCTCAGCTTTCTCTTCTTCTCTCCTCTGGACAAACACAATCACCATAATTTTACCCACACTGAGGTGCTGCCTGCCTCTACAAGTGAACATCACTACTCTTCAGTCTTCATCTCTTTGCATATCCTTTTGGACAGACTGTGTTAACTCTTGCTGCTTCCAGCACATATGTGGTAATGAAGTGAATATGTGGCAAACACTGGAAAACTAGAAACTGTGTTATCATGGGCTTCATTTCTGACTTATTGTCCTTTCATCTTTTGTTATTTCTGATCTTGAATGTTTGGTTTACTTTTTTTTAATGTGACATACTGCAAACAAATAACCCCGGTGGGCCATCTTATCTCACCTCCAAACAACTGGTCTTATTTTTCTTCTTCTCCTTTTTCTCTGGTTCAGATCTGCATTTTGCACTAGTTTGTTTTGCTTCAGTGCTTTATCTGTGCCAAATACACCACAGTAAATTATGCCATGTTTATGTATAATCAGACAGAGAAGCAGAACAGCACACTGTGTGTGTGTGTGTGTGTGTGTGTGTGTGTGTGTGTGTGTGTGTGTGTGTGTGTGTGTGTGTGTGTGTGTGTGTGTGTGTGTGTGTGTGTAGATTAGATTTATATTCAGCCTCGGGGGTAGACCAGGCCATACAGTGTCTTGCATTATCATTAAAATCAATTAAAAATTTGCATCTACGTCAAGCTTAGTGACACTATGTTGAAGTGAGCTGCCAAAACCTGAAGGCAGAATGGAGTCCTTGAGCCATTTTGTCCTGCAGATTGGTGAGCAAACTTCTCACAGCAAAGTCTCTGCAGCTCGGGATGAGGTTGTCACTCAAAAGGTTTTCAGACTCGACCAAATAATGGGGCGTCGGTGGACTCCATCAGCTGTAAGAGCTGAGAAGATCTGTGGAAAACTCGCTTGAGGGAGTACATCTTTTTCCTATGTATATCAATTTATGCTTGCTGCAACTCGGGTGTTGTGAGCAGAATGAAGATATTTTGATGAATGAGCCTCTGGATGATGTCATCCACAGATATGGGTCAGACTGGAGTGGAAGAGGAAAAGGAAGCAAGGAAACAGAGAGGAGGGGAGGAGATGGGATAGAGATAAATGAGGCAGGGAGGAGGGAAGGGAAAGTGACAAAAATGGATAGAATCAGGGCAGGGAAAAAGAGGAAGAATGAAGGGGACGAATAAAGGGATCGGGGGGGTTGAGATAAGCAGTGAAGACGATGGAGAAAAGGAAAATGTGAATGACAGGAAGAAATGAGGAGGGAAGTGAGGTCTATAAATAGAGCTGAGTGACTAGTTGGAGACGATGACAGGAGAGCAGTGTGGGGTGGATGAGCACAGAAGGAGCAGTATGAATAGGTAAACAGATGGAGTAATGATAGTAATGTATGAGCGGCTGAAGAGGAGGATGGAATCAGGGGGGAAGAGGAGGAAGAAGCGTCTAGCTGTGCTCCATAAATACTAAATGAGGCGACATACTTAGAAATTCAACCATAACATCATGGACAATTTTGATGATAAAATCTATTCTGTAAAATATCAGCAGGTGAAACGATGTTTTTCATAACAAGCACATTTTATTTTTAACACACTACAAAACCACCTGATGATAAACTAAAGGCGAGGACGGGTGAGAGCTGAAGCTGGAGATACCCTGGGTACTGTGGAGGGGTGTGAAACACACACATCAGGCTGCTTGTTTCTCTTCTGCATTAAAAAAAAAAAAAGAAACCCTGAGAGGTTTTAAAAAAAAAAACACAACACCTTTAAAGGAGAGCGAGAATAAAGATGAGAGTAAAATGAGGAAAACAACAATGTGGCTGCCGGCACATGAATATAAAAACAGAGATGTTGGCGCTAACGCCGTCATCTGAGTGGGATGTGCGTAGTTAAAAATTAATTAAACACCAGGCAAAAAGGGGAAGCGTACAAAGAGATGCCCTGTATGTTCGTGTGCTTCAGGAAAACTGAAATTAGGTGGGATGAATCGCCGGCTGTGCAGGAGAGAGTGGGGTGAGTCTATTCCTACTAATCAATTTAAAACATGTTTTTACACCCGTCTTTTAATTTCTGAAACAATAAAAATTTAACTGGCAAAAAAAAGGTAAAAAGGCTGAGAGTGAATCGTTGGCAAGCAGCGAAGTCCAACAAGCATCACTCCAACACTCAGCCTGCTTTGAGCCGTCGCCTGCTGCCTGTTTTAATGAGAATGAAGACAGAGTGAAGTGTGATGACTCTTCAGTGAGGATTGTGTGTCTGCATGACGACGTACTGTGGATATGATTCAAGCTAATGACCGCTAACTCTCATGCTAAATTCTCACTTCCTCCTGAGATCAGAGCAGCCTGCCGGACACATTGTGTACTGTACCATATTTGCTCTAAAAAAACCAGCAGCTGATTAAAAAAGCTGAGGGCCTTTACAGAAACGAATGAAGGCCAGCTGCAGTGTAGTTGTTTACACATTCGCCTAACAAGTGAACGCTCCCTGGTTCAATCCCAGGAGGAGACACAAAGCCGTTGGGAGTTGCGTCAGGAAGGGCGTCCGGCCTAAAAACTGCCAAATCAAACATGCAGAGTCGCTGTGGCGCCGCTTTGTGAATAAGAGCAGCTGAAAGAAGCTTCCTAACTACTGACTGGGCAAAAAAACAAAGGTGCATAAACTGGTTATAATGTGACAGTCAGTGAAACGTAATGCACATTTTTATCCAGTTTTGCCCAATAGACATTAACATTATAACTGATGAGGCATAACATTATGACCACCTGCCTAATCTTGTGTTGTTCCCCCTTTTGCTGCCAAATCAGCCCCGACTCACTGAGCCGTGGACTCCACCGGACCCCTGAAGGCGTGCTGTGGGATCTGCACCAACATGTGCTTATCCAACACATCCCACAGATGCTTGATTGGATTGAGATCCGGGGAATTTGGAGGCCAAGTCAACACCTCAAACTCGTTGTTGTGCTCCTCAAACCATTCCCGAACCATTTTTGCTTTCCTGCTGAAAGATGCCAGCCATTTGGGAATAACGTTTCCATGAAAGGGTGTACGTGGTCTGCAACAGTGCTTAGGTAGGTGGTACATGTCCAAGTAACATCCACATGAATGTCAGGACCCAAGGTTTCCCAGAAGAACATTGTCCAAAGCATCACTCTGCCTCTGCCGACTTGCTTTCTTCACATTGTGCATCCTGGTGTCAGGCGTTTCCCAGGTAAGTGACGCACATGCACCCGGCCATTTAAAGGAAAACGTGATTCATCAGACCAGGCCACCACCTTCCATTGCTCTGTGGTCCAGTTCTGATGCTCACGTTCTCATTGTTGGTGCTTTCGGTGGTGGGCAGGAGTCAGCACGAGCACACTGACTGGTCTGCAGCTATGCAGCTCCAACAAACTGTGATGCTCTGTGTATCAGAACCAGCATTAATGTTTTCAGCTACTTGAGCTACTGTAGCTCATCTGCTGGATCAGACCACACAGGCCAGCCTCTGCTGGGCCTCGGCCGCCCGTGACCCTGTTGCTGGTTCAGCACTGTTCCTCCCTTGGACCACTGTTGATAGATACTGACCTCTGCAGACCAGGAACACCTCACAGGAGCTCTGACCCAGTCGTCCAGCTATCACATTTTAGCCCTCATCAAACTCACTCAGACCCTCGTGCTGCCCATTTTTCCTGCTTCTAACACATAAACTTTGAGGGCAAAATGTTCACTTGCTCCCTAATATACGGCACCCACTAACAGGTGCCATAATGAAGAGATAATCAGTGTTATTCACTTCACCTTTCAGTGGTCATAATGCTTTTCCTCATCAGTGTAACTGCTGCTTTCACAAACTTTTTATTCATCCAAAATATTTTTGCCTCTGATTCATCCAGTCTTTGTTTTGCATCCTCTGATCCCACTGGAATTGTTGTATATGATATTTAACAATAAAAGCTCCAATAATGACTAATGAAAAGCTAAAGGGCTTTAAATCTGAAATGAGTCCACAAAGTGTTGAGTTTGTATTAAGAGCATAATGCAGCAACTTTAACAAGACAAATGGCAACAGATCAAAATGAAGCTTGGCCCATATTTAATTAAAGGAAACTATAAAAGACCTGACTGTGATAAAAACCCGCTTCTAACAAAGGTGAATCAGTGCCCATAGACTCCCATGTTAAACCTGAACAGCATTAAAAGCAGGTTTACAGCCTGGTAAAATGATTTGGTTCTCAATCACTAGTTTTCTCTTTTAATAATAACTCTTTTCTAATCTGTTATTTTTTATTTGTCAGGCAGCTGACCTCTGCTTTGTTTCTCACTGGCGGCAAAGACAAACAATAAGCACATTAGGAAACATGTGACTTTTCTCCTTTTCACCCTTTTTAGAAAAGCTAATCTGTTACTGCCCTATTATCATGCTCCGCTGCTAACAAACAAAAAAGGACAGAATTAGTTGTGTCATTGACCTTTATGTCTCGGCTACAGAGTGTAGCTTGGTGGGCCACCGTGTCTGGTTAACCTATAACATCAGCCTCCATGTTCATGCTAGTAGGTAGTGTGTAGCTCAACCAGTCGGTGACCTTTGTACTACAGTAAATGCGATCTGACCCCGCACAACGAGCTATTTTTACCTGTGCCCATCCCGCTCAGCACTGCTCCATCGCTGACACCTGAAGCGTTGGTGTTGTTGGTGGGAGCGTTGTGAGGCGCCAGGCTGGGCAGAAACAGGCACCTACACGGGACAAGAGGAGGACAGATTAACGACTCTTATCTGGGGAAACAGCTGTAATAGATACAAAACATGTCACCAGCTTACACGTGCGCTTATTGTGAAAGAGATTTACTGCATGTTTGCTGAATCGCTGCTCCGGTCGGGCTCCGTGCCTTAGATAAACTGTTTCTCCCAACTTCCAGAAAACACTATGGTAATTCACACGCTTCAAGACACAAGCTTCGTATTATAATATGGAAATTTCAGCTGCCTAATACTCAAGGATTAATTATGTATGAGAGGAGGATAGAGGTGGGATGAAAGCTCACATTCAGACTCATTTTTCAAAAGAAATCTGCTCAAAGTCAGCTGCATCCCCCTCGCACTTGAGCTAAGGTTAGTGCTGATAATATTCTGATTAATTGCCAAAAATCAGGACGATGCCTGCACAGAGAGGCCACATACACAAGTCCCTGTAAGCTTCTTGCTAACATTGAAGTGTGATGTCTGTGTGCACTGTGGTCTGCTTTTTCAAGGACTTCTCCTGCAGACAAAGGCTGGCAATCATTCCACAAAATTACAAAGATTTCTCCTTGTGAGTTGGCTTTGCGTTCTGCTGACTCACTGCCCCTCGGTGAAGGTGCCATTTTCTCCTCTCTAATCATCCTGAACCAGCACTGAAGACACTGGTGCTCTGGGAAATGAACAGGGGGATTTGGGATTTGGGTTTTTTTCCCTTCCCTCTGCTGGGAGACAAAGAAGACCTTAGAGTGTGTGAAGGCCAATTCAACCAGAAACATGACAGATTTGAACTGAGCTGCACTGGAGGACGGCCCCAAAAAAAACAAAAAAAAGCAAAAAAAACCCAGCTGCATATCTGCTGTTTACAGTTATTTTACTGTAATCTACAGCAGAAATAATAGTTGCATAAATGCAGATATACGATCAGTCTCATCTGTATGAAACCTAGACTGTAAATAAATGATGGATGTAGCCACTGTTACATCACTCATTGGTTAGTGAGGTCACATTGTGAAACCTGATGAGTGAGAAACTGAGCCAACACTAAAGTATAACCTGATTTATCATCTTTATGGTTTAATGGGGAATATAATTCACAACAAAAAAAAACATGTCGTATTCAGAAAGACTTAAAACTAATGAGTGAAACCACAAACTCAGCAGGAAAGTGTTTACAGAGGTCATAGATCGAGGAACTGAGGGCTGTTTCCTCACTGATTTTTTCTGCAGTCAGAGGAATCGGTCTCTGCCGGCCATTTAATTAAATCCAAGTTTAAGGCACCGAGTTAACTTTTTAGAAGTGAGAGCTGCATCCATCATGAATTCTTCCCATATGAGCTGGTACCAGCTCACTGCAGTCCCAAAGCTGTAACATCACAGAGAGCAAAGCTTGGCTGATTTACTGATGTAATGGAAAAAAAGACTCACCACAAATAAGAGGAAATGAACATCACTCTAACAGCATCAACCAGCTTCTATCAAAGACTCAAGATGTTTTTGTTTGGGGTTTTTTGAGGGTGGGTGGGGGCTCAGACATGATGTCAACAAAGTATCTACTGCAGAAATAATCAGCCAATTAACTCATCAGTCCTCAGACAGAAATGTCATCAACAGTTTAGTACTCAAAACAATGAGGCCAGCGTCACCCTGTATTTAACTATCGGTATGCATTCACACGCCTCTCCGTGCTTTCTGACTTCCCAGTATTATATGTTCATTGGTATTTACTGGCAGCAGGATGGTGTATAATGGGACTCAGGCTAAATAAACCACAGACTGGCTCAAAGCTGAACTGTTTGTTTCTGAAACATAATGAAGGTCTGTGGCACAAAGCTGGATACACACATATACGTCTTTGGAAACTCAAAACAATATTTGGTCACATGCTCAACTCGTCATCTGATTTTTCATGGGATGTATTAATGATAGTAAAAGGAAAAAAATCCAGCCTGTAAGTTTTTAAATTTCTGATCATTGTTTGGTTTAAACGTTCAAACTTGTGTGAATTCTCTGTTTTCCATCCTTGTAAACGTTAAATGAACAGAAGCGATGAGAGCATCTCCCTTTGGGCTGAAGGAACCGCTGCAGCCACACATATAACCTTCATTTTTATTAGCCCACCACAAATTCTGCATTTTAATAGCCACAGTCACCGCGCCCAGAATGACCTGATTTTTTTCCCCACCCCCTCGTCTTATTTTTCCACCTGGACAGGAAGGTCAGAGGTCAGGGTTGGCTAAAGAACAGCATCCCACGGGCTGGCAGGGATTCAATAAATTTTTCAAGGACACTTCTCAAGGACAGAGCCATGGCTCTGGCCCTCTGTTTAACAGACAGCCTGTCAAACTAACAAGAACCCCCCCCCCCTCTGAGTAACTACATGTATGCTGTCTCTTTCATCACCTTAGGTTAGGTTATTAGAAAGACAAAAAAAAGAAAAACACTGCAGGGATTTCACCGGCACTGCGTGCTAGCTTCCAGTCACAATGTCTTCTCTTTAATTCTTTACAAAATGCTGTTTCCATTCACCCTTAACCCCCCCCCAGACTGATAGCGTCTTCCTGGCCTCTTGTGGGTGAGTGTGCAGTCATGTGTCTGGGTGTGTGCAAACATGTTGTGTGTTACAGAAAGTGCCTGTGTGTATGAGAATCCTAACAGCAGCAGGGGCATCAATATTTCATGTTGACAGATGGGAGAGAAAGGAGGGGCAATCTCTCTCTGCATGTATGAGTGTGCGTGTAGGGGTGTGTGTGTGTGTGTGTGTGTGTGTGTGTGTGTGTCTCCTCCTCTGTTTAGCAGAAAGTGGGCCATTGCCTCGTTGCCAGCGTGCTGCAGCTACTTTGCCGTGTTTTCAGGAGAAACTCCATGTTCTATTCTGAGCTGGCTGCTGTGATGAGTCAAACTGGTTCTGAGCAAAGGAAACAGCAAAGCAAAGAAATGTTGGCTCTGGAAGTGCGATTGCTCAGAGGGTGATAGATGAAAAGCCCCTGAATCAGATGCTCCATTCCTGACAATCTGAGCAAGTTTTGACACTACAAGAGGCTTCAAGGGGCTTCCAGGAGTCCCTACACACTATCATTATAATCATTAGCAGGAGCTAAACAAAGACTAAACAGGATTATTCCTTCTGAAAGTTCCTATGTGAGGCTAAAGACTGTAACCGTGGATGTGAGCGCAGGTCGTCTGTCTTTCTGTTGATGACCTGTCCAATCTATAACCCACACTTCATCCTATATCAGCGAGGGCGGGCTTCAGCCACCCTGTGGTCCTTAGTTTGAGCACAGACTTCAGATAAGTAGGTCAACACAGACTTCTTGTTAATGCAGTTAACCAGTTGTTTTCACTTGCATTCTCACCTCGAAAAGGCCAAGAAAAAGCTTGTAGAATAACAGTATTTTCCGCTTCATAACTTATTCAACACACTGCTGCTTCTGGTGTGGTGATGATAGCTTTGCTACAGACAACAATGCTGGAAGGTTAAACCTGACAAACTGAATCATAAAGAATGAAAAAAAGTATTGACATTTGATCTAAAATTGAAAATAAATGTTGAGTTTTGTGTAAATTGTAAAGCACATGCGGAAGAACATCCATACACCGCACTGCTGAAACTGGTCCCTTTGGCCCATAAACTGAAATAAGTTTGACACCCTTACGACGATGCTTGGTTTGCAGGATCAGTGCGGCCTTGTTGTGTGCAGTACTGACATCACCGCGGTCTTCAGTGCAGACATTGGTGTAAAACTTGTGGTGTGAAAACAGGTGGTTGAAAAAGTGCTGGGTGTCAGTTTGTTGCTTCCACTGAAAATCACAGCTTGTTATTTTACCGTCTGAGTCACTGACATGGGGAATTTTTTGTGCAAATTTGGCTGTTTTGCCTGGTGAGCTTGCATTTTTTTCTGAGGGGAAAGAGATTCCTCTCCCGGCAGCATTTTTAATCAACTCTAATGTTCTGAAGCACAACTTACAAAAGACTGAGGGACCCTGGGTGTAGAAATGCAAACTTGGATTTAGTTTTTCTCAAAACAGAAGACTTAACACACACTTGACTCCGACCACGGCGATGCCATCTAATAATTCAGTGCTGGTTTGATCACTGAAAAACCTCTGCAACGATCTTTTGTAAGACCGTTCTCCTTTTCTCAACACTTATGAATATTAATGAATATAACGCGTCACAATCTCGAGTCTCTCTTCAGAAACTGTGTTTCAGCTCAACATGTTCACAAAAGCATGGGGGCGAATTGTTGAGGTCACAGCCCACACACCGTCTTCTGACCCGCACGCTGACCGTGGTGCTAACACGCAACACAAACCGCGGGGTGCAGCAGACAGCGTCAGCAGTGGCACAAAGAGCGGCCAAGGGCGCCGTGTGCCATAAAAGGCGGAAAATAAGCCTATTTGTATGCACAGCTCCACAACTGGAGGCGAATAACGGGCTCCTGCTGAGACAGTTGCAGGTATTGCTAAGAGGGGGGGGACACACACACACACACACACACACACACACACACACACACACACACACAACCTGTTTCATGGTGGGGAAAAAAATAACGTTACACCCTCAGGCGTGTTTCTACGGCGAGGAAAATTGATCCGCAAAGAGATTTAGAGGAAAAATGGTTTACAAAAGAATGAGCACCATCTGTTACTCCAACCGTAAGGAAAAGAAATTGTAAAAAGTTATAGGAAGTGTTTATGCTTTTTATGCATCGTATATCTTATGAGACCTATTCAGTCATGAGAGGGCATGTTTTAGTTTCCTCATGCAAAATAATTGTAGGAGTCAAGTCAGCCACTTTCATGCCACAAACATACTGAGTATGGATATAAAACATTTACAATTTACAATTGGAGGCCATGCAAAAGAATTTTTTAGATTTATTTTCCATAAAGGCATCAGCATTTTTGAAAAGCATACACTTCTTCAGTCTGAACAACATTAATATTTTAGTGTTTCACATAGGAAAACACTGCAGTCAGGCCCACTCCTTTAGTCCAAAGAAGATCCTCACTTTAATATTTTTTTATTTTAATAAGGAATCAAATGCAGAAATGCAATGAACAGAAAAGTAACAGCTGCTGCCTGAAGTGAACGATCACTCTACAGGTCACTTAATGTCAAGCTGAGACTTCGTGCTCTTACCAGCTGTTTTACAACAAGCTTTGATACCTGCCTGTGAAAGATGCAGCCGCGAACGCTGTTCATGAACTTCATGGAGACAAACCAGAGCTGCAGAGCAGGGTGGGCAGAAACAGGAGTGCAAATAAATGCAAATGTCTAAAACATTTTCACCGCAGGACTGAATATTTTCTGTGTTTTAAAGGATTTCATAAACGGATCTTTTTATGATGGCTGAACCTCACAAAGAATATTACTTTTATTGTATAAAGGCCACACTTTGCATTAGAAATGTTTTGGCTTTTGCTGTGCACAGTCATGTGAACAGATACAATATGCAGTTCATAGTATTACAGGGTTCACATGGATATGTTAATGCCACAATATGTTGAAAGCATATTGGGGGGAAAAAAAAAAAAAAAAAAAAAATCACATGAATGTCCTGTTCAAACATTTCCTTATGACTTCAGTCTCCTCTTCCATCCTTTCAAATTCATACAAGGACACTGCTGAAAGCAGCACAGAAACTGAAAATGATGTCTTTGTGCTTTTCTGAAACGTTTTAGTTTCGTTTTGCGCTTCAAGGCCACCGTACATTTTGTAAGCTGCTGTCACACACGTATCAATTCTGTCTTCTGAAATACAATTTGAGCCCTTAAGTGGTTTTTAGGGCTGGAAATTAATGATTTATGAGTAAAGTCCCACAAAATGTGAGCATGTGATAAAAACTGGAACTGCACAAAATTCGAGATGAAACATTATTTATACCCAGTTTAATGTAGCACGTCTGCAGAAGGGACCAACACTGTGGTCAGGGTAAAGGTCAGAAGGCTCAGAACCTGATCATAAGACATCCTGTGTGGCCACATCAGAAATCAAATGTGTTAAAGGCACACACTGCTATTTTTGAACTGGGCTCCATGAAGTGTCAAACAGCTGAGTAGCAAAGGCATCAGCTGATTAATCACAGCGTCAAGGTGGTGTGAATGTCAAATTGTCCATTTCAAAATCCAGAGATTGTGGGTAATAATGTCTACGTGACGTTGGAAAGCTCAGGGGCTACTCTAGAATGCACCTTTCTTTCCTGTGCTGTTCAATTCAATTAGCATAAATTACAACAACAGTCGCCTCAAGGCGCTTTATATTGTAAGGTAAAGACCCTCCAATAATACAGAGAAAACCCAATAATCAGACGACCCCCTATGAGCAGCACTTGGCGACAGTGGGAAGGAAAAACTCCCTTTTAACAGGAAGAAACCTCCAGCAGAACCAGGCTCAGGGAGGGGGGGTCACCTGCTGTGAGGGGGCTGAGGGGAGAGAGACGGGACAAACGACACATTGTTGATGAGAGCCAGAGATTAATAATAATTAATGATTAAATGCAGATTTCGGTATAAACACATAGTGAAAAGAGGTGAGTGAAGAAGAAACAGAGGGTCACCTGATCCAGCCCTAACTATAAGCTTGATCAAAAAGCAAGGGGTGTCTGCAGTGCTGTTCACCCATTTTCATCTAAAGCCAAAAATGTAACCATTGCTGCATATAACTGGAAAACCAGATGCTCTTAAGCTCTACTAACTTTAACAGTAACTTACCCAAAGCCCTCCAACGAGCTGTCAAACTCCACAAACGCAGGTGTGACAGCTGAGCCGTGCAGGCGAATGTCATGGGGCGTTGTCATCGACACCAGACACTTGACTCGGGTGAGGGGTACGGTGCTCCCCTCAGCGGAGCGCACGAGGCTGCGGCTGATGCGATACTGGCCGTTGTCCTCTGCCGGCGTGGTGAAGACGCTGTCAGGGCCGAAGCCCTCCATGGAAGTAGTCATACTGTCTGTGACATTAAGAAGAAAAGGTTTAATTTGATGGACGGATGGATGGACGAATGGACGGATGGATATCTGCCATCCAGGACTGAAAAGTAACTACTACCTGTACTCTGTGGTTAGCAATGCTGTTATGAGACTTATTCAAAATAGAAAGATGCAACTGTGACACATGCAAAACTTTCAGATCCTTTTCAGTTGATCTACTTAGGAAAACATATACAGTATGGGTTATCATCACCCATGTGCACAGACACCCCTTTCATTTTGGTATGAGTATCAAACCAAAGCAAGCACAGGAAGAAATCTCCCGTTTGCCCGTTTTCAGGGGTGCAGTTTCTCTTTTCATGAGCAGCACGAGCTAAGCAACAAAGGAGTGTCCTCGGTGGGAGAAGGCTGAATTAGCACAAAGCCTGTCTGTTTTGTTGCCATGTTTCTCCCCATTTGTGGACAAAATACTGTGAAAGACTGAGTTCTCATGGCATGACCCTGTCCCCTCCAAGACTGGGGGCTCAATTTCATCTGAGTCTGAGGGTGGGGAGCAGGTGAGCCTGTCCGGCTATGGACGCTGGGTGAAAATCCTCTTGCCGTGTTTTTTTTTTTTTTTTTTTTTTGAAAGGGGTCCGCCGGCTGAGACCTGTGATTAGGTCCAGTGTCCCCTCATGGAATTTGACTTTGGTGCCGGAAGTGCTTTGTGGCTCCCCTTATAACCCACTGAGGTTATAGATATGAAGTGTATTTTATAAAATACTGCACTGCTTCTTGCTCTGTCTTCTGCAAAGAGAGTGGGTGACCCTCATGCTTTGTCTGTGCATCTTTCTTACGCACAGTTCTCTTCGGACGGCCTCAGGGTCGTATTAAACCCAAATGCAGCATATTTACAGATTATTCCTGTGGCCTATAGCTCCACGGATTTTCAGCTTCTGAGTTTTTGCCCCCCTCTTATCACATCTGAGAAGCAGAGGAGGCAGCATCCTCCATGTCTGGTGCGTGTGCTATGTATCCACATTGACCGGACTCAGAATGTGCATTTATGTGAACAGCTGTTTGTCTGCTCTGCTAATCCAGCCAGAGATAAAACTCTGCCTACACAGAGGCTCTCCCACTGGATTGTGGAAGCTATCTCCCTGGCACTTGGCACAAAAGGTTTCTCTCTGCCTGAGGCTGTGAGGACACCAGGGGAATAGCAACCTCATGGGCCCTGTTTGAAGGGGTTTCTGAGAGTGATATTTGTGCTGCAGCTAGTTGGTCATCACCGCACACTTTTGGTTGGTTTTAGCATTTGAATGTGACAGCCCCTTCGGTGGCTCATGCTGTTGATTCTGCTGGGTCTGCCATGCACTTGGGTGCTGGTGGTCCGACTGGTGCTTTAGCTGCTCTGCAGGGCATGTATACATATCTCCCATACTGTACATGCAAAGAAGCATTAGGACTGTAACTTCTGTTCCCTGAAGGGGAAGAATGAGGTATGGCACCAAGTTGCCCTGCTGCACAATGCTTGGTGAAGAGCAGCTATTGAACTGATGGATGTCTGTGAAGACAGGGGTGTATACATGCAGGGGGGGGCCTCAAACATGTCATCACCTTGAAGGCGTGAACTGGCACACGCTATCCCGAACTGTATGTGCTGTACCTCATTCTTCTCCTTCAGGGAACAGGAGTTATAGTCATAACGCTTCATTCTAATGTCTCAGAAATCTTACTGACTTGTTAAATTGTTGAGACCGAGGCCAAGAATCGACATCTGCAAACAACTTCAGAACGTCATCATTGGTCTCTCTAAAACCTTGTAGCAACGCAACCACGATCTCTTCTAAATATCAGCAAATTCTTGATGGAAATGTAATCCTGTAAAATGGTGAAGTTTAAATTTGGCTAGTATCTTTAAAAAAAACACACACACTGTACATAAACGTTGGACGTAGCTTCTGGGTCCTAAAAGTGAAGCCGACCCCCAACTGACTTAAACTTTGATTCTGTGTGATGACCAGCAGGGGGCAACTCCTCTAGATGCAAAAAGAAGTCAGACTGGAAGTCTGTGATGATACGACAGTGTTGCTCTTATTTAATACAAAGTGTAGCTCAATTTGTAAATTATGGTCACATTTAGAGTGAAGTAGATAATAAAGCAGGCTATGCTTCAGGATACGGATACCATCACCTGTCAGCGTGGATTTATAAAAACAAAGATGGTGAGAACTAAGGAAAATGCTCAATTAATGGGTGATGTCAGGGTGGCTGCATCCATCTTTTATACACAGTCTGTGTGCTGCAATCTGCCTGTTCGATATTTCCAAGACAAGCACTGATAATCTGTCAGTTCAAAAAGCATCAACAAAAAAAAGGAACTGGTGCAGCAGCGCTCAAACGTTTGCATAAAACTCTGATTTCAAAACCCCAGTGACTGAAAAATAAATATTTTTCTCGCTATGAACACGCTTTAGCTCGAGGTCTTTTTCATGCAAATGTAAAGTCTGAAATCCAAAAGAGGTACAAATGAACTTTTCACACTCTTTTAGTTTCATCTCCCCATCTAGCAGCAGTTTCTCTACTTTTTCAACCAGTCGCAGCTCAGATCCGCATCTGCCAGGTGGACTATAATTTTATTACTGTACATCTTCATGTTCTAGGACACGACAACTACAAGCTCTTCAAATTTTGTATGTGTTTTAGTTATGTCTACAAACAGAAACCAAACATGACGACTGAATGTATTTCTTCCAAAATAACATTTAATGTAAAACCCCTGAAAGCTGGTCCGGCTGTGAAAAATCCCACAGTACTAGAAACACAAACTGTGAGCAGGCCACATTAAATCAAACCTGGATTTTCATTGTCCCGGACGGGCTATAATAAACTCCCGCACCAAGGAACAATATTTCACCTTCTAGTGAGAACACGGGTTCTCTCGTTTCTTAAGAGTCAGCAGATGTGACAAAGACAAATCGGACGAAAGCAAGAATTACAACAGCCATCAATGGCAGCTAATAAACCACACTCTTCTCACAGACTGAGAAAGACGGCAATATGTGCTCTCTCAGTGGCTGCCTGTAAAGAGCGGTAATTAGTGGGGCCTTGATATCCATTCTCAGCTGGGAGGAGACACAATAAGCAATTAAGACATGCTGAGAAGCCCAGAAAATTACAAACATTAGCAGCTGTTGATGGAAAACAAACCATTTGCATTACATTCACAGAGGCAAGCCGATCTTTGTTTAAACATGGAGTCGATTTAATCAGCGGACGAGAAGACTGCTCCAACAACTTCCTGCTTAAAAAAAAGGGATGAAATGAAAAGAATGTTCAAAAGAAGCCACGCGCTAATTAGCATATCGATAACATCCTCGAGTCATATTTGCATTCTCCGTAGTGTCAGCCCCGTACTCCAGAATTCACAATAAAACTGGTTTCATTTATGTTCGGTCACTCCTGATTGTAAATTGGAAGGAGGAGCGGATATGATTGTGCTCTCTGATAGGCCGACGACCTTTTCAGGGTTCATTCCCACTTCTCACCCTGTGACAGCTGAGATAAGCTCCAGCACTCACAAGATCCCGTCTGATGAGCGGTTAATAACACAGAGGCGTGGAAGGACACCTGATTAGGTTTGTTTTCTGTCTTAGACCTGACAAGAAATTTAGCAGCTCTGGATAAATTACAAAGTTAGTATCTAATTAATTTAAGGTATTCCTCTGACCATTCTGAGAGCACACAGACCGCCCCCGAGATGCTACTAGGCATTTTAATTTGGCATTAAAGGACTAAGTAAAGCTCATACTCTAAAATCAGATATTATTCTTTAGAGAATTCGTAGTAGTGAGTTTGCAGAGAGTGAGCAAAGAAAAGATGGCTCTCTTTTTTTTCAAGCGCTTGTTCTCCCAGGAGAAAGCCTGCATCGTTATGGCAGATGGGAATCGCTCCCAGGTGACATTATCCTTCATAACTCCGCTTGGAAGACTGCTGTGGAAAGAGCTCCTTAATTCTCAGCTATTACAGAGTGAGAATTTCACCTTCGGAGGAACTGCCGCTTTTCTTCAACAAATACAGAGAACGTATTCTAATAGGTGATAAAACATAAATCTGGAGGCACCAAAAATGTCCACTTTTTAGTCAGCACTTTAATAATCCGGCAAAAACAAATGCTAACACAGGTTGCTGGACAGATTTTGCCAACACATCGACAACCATGCAAATGCAGTGTGTGTAGCTGATGTGATCCCACTGTTACAGTCACTGATGTGACATTTACACAAACTCACCTCTTTCTTATTCAGCGTAACAACTGAGTGTTAAATAAAAGAGAACACCCAAAATCTACTTTTACTGAACATCTGTAACAGATAACACCTGCAGGAGCATTTCTGCTGGAACAGAGACTGTAAAGCTCAAATCTTATCATCTTACTTCTCATCTCGGCGTCGTAGCTGAGAGAGCTCGGTTTGTGGACCCGGTAGTTCTTCAGCAGCTTCTTGTCCCAGGCGCCACAGTTCAGCGGGTTTCCAAGCCGTAAGAACTCCCTGAACGGGAAGATTAGCAGAAAGTCAAGAATAAAAAATAAATAAACAAGGAAAACAACAAATGTGCCAGTCACTGCTCAATCTGCTTTGAGTGTAATTAATCATATTTAAGTAGCTTTTTCTTTTTTTTTTAGCTTCAAATAACAATTTCTTTTTTCCACCATTACTCAAAACATCCTTTCAGTGGTTTTTAAAAAAAAAACACTTTTGTTTGGCCCAGGAACTAAACTACACTCCAACCATCCTGTTAACCACATGTAGAAACAGGAAGTGCGCATACAAATCATCTGATTCAGCATAAAAAAGTCCTCTTTCAGGCCCATTCCTGTTTTTCAGTGCGTGGCTCTGATCCCATTAAGTAACCAAACAAACACAACCGCTGGGTTTAGTTGTTGCAGTCACACATGGCCCCCCCCAGTCATACTATGTCCTCTAAGCTCTCATTAAATTTTGACGCACCTCCTAATTGTATGCAGTGAGTTAAGTCAGTAGTTACTCCCACTCCTCAGCAGCTCAGGTTAACTGCATTTTTCAGTCTGTTTCAAAGTCAGAGACATGGTTGACTGGTGTGTAAATGACATGAATGCAAAGTGTTGCTGTGATTGTGTGTGTCTGCTGTCAAAGCGTCGAGTGTGTGACACTAGCGGCTGGAACCAGACGATTTGAGAGCGGCACCGAGGAGGCAGAAAGGCTCTGGAGCTTTGCTGCTGGCTGATGTCGACAGAGCAGAGACAAAAAAATAAAACAAGAAGAGAGGAAATATAAAGGGTAAGCCTGACAGGCAGGGGGGGGGGGAGAAGGATGGGGAACAGATTGACAGACAGGGATACGTTTACCCCCGGCATAATTATTTTGGGGGGGCAGCCAGGCAGACTGCATTAACATATGAAAACAACCAAGCATGTGCATGTCAAATAACTTCCAGCCCTGTCCCTCAACCCCAATCTCCCATCTCACTTAACAAGTCAAGCGGGAAATGAGAATCACGTTTTTCTTTTTGCCTGCATATGAATTTCTCCTTCACTCACAATGAAACCTGCAGATTAGCGTGCTAAAAAAAAAAAAAGGTGGGAAAAAGCTTTCCAAAAAAATTATTTTCTTCATACAATGCTGTT
Source organism: Archocentrus centrarchus (assembly GCF_007364275.1). Lineage (NCBI taxonomy): Eukaryota > Metazoa > Chordata > Actinopteri > Cichliformes > Cichlidae > Archocentrus > Archocentrus centrarchus. The sequence continues at coordinate 6,473,555 of NW_022060256.1, forward strand.
CACTTTGAGCTCAGGCCTGTGGAGAAAATTCTGGAAAAACAATAATGTTTAAAATAAAGAAATCTAAAGATCCGGTATTACATCTCTTCATGATTTTCAGAATTTTTGTGGGACTGTCTCATGGTTTCTTATCTACTGGTTAAATATGGTTAAAAAACAAACGAGTATGACCAAGTAAGAAAGCTCAAACCAAGAACTCCCTGAATGAATGAAAACAGTAAATTTATTAAATTGACTCCGAGTCTCTTTGAGACTTGAAACTTTTTTTAATGCCAAAGACCAAACAGAAATTTGGATTTGAGTTTTAGACCCCTCCAACGAGGAGTGACGGACCTTCATAAAGTAAAATAACACCCCCACTTTCTTTGCCTTTAACACCTTACACATTTTACTTTACCACAGATGCCCAAACCTGTTGTCATGTGATGTATTTGTGCATTTTTTAATAGAAAAATAAAGAACATATAGTCCTTAAAAAAAACAAAAAAAAAACAGCTTTATTTTAAAAATTCAGCAGTCATCAAATTAATGTAAATTTAATTTGTTCGCTTGTCCCCAAATTTAAAAACAAAGTACCCAGAGGTGTACATCAGGGGACAAAAGTCTCAGACTGCTGGTTTGAGGGACTGCTGGTTCAGCGAGTCTGGAGTTGGGATTACCAACTAAACAAGTAAACCTTGTGGCCCCGTCAGTCATCACTAGAAACAGTGGTCGGTTAAACTAATAATTCATATTTTATTAATGTAGAAGAGCTTGCTCGCCTCCAGCTGCAGTATTTTGATCTGGTGAAAGGCTGCATCAGAGTAAACTGACACACAACAGGTGAGCGGATGTTACCCTGAAAGGAAGTCAGCTGGTGCTAGCGCCGCTGATGTTAGCCAGACTCAGTAAACTGTTTTTGTGATGTCACACACGGCGGAAAGTATCACAGAGTTCATGTGAAATTAATTTTGGTTTCAGAAGAATTTGATTAACGGTTCCAAACATTTGTACAGACAATATTTTATGTTTTTGAGACGTCTTACTTTTAGACTCCCTTGTTGGGATGGCATTTCAGGGTTAAGCTTTCTCCCTTTAGGTTTGTCGGAGCCTACATAATACCATAATACCTCAGGTTCAGTACCTGAGTGCCATCGGCTGCAGGGCCTGTGAGGCCAACCTCTCAAACATCCTCTGCAGCGGCGGGTGCAGCGGGTGGTCTTCATCGCTGAGGGCCTGACTACAGCGCTGCAGCAGCCGCTGATGGAGGCAGGCTTCACACAACACCTGCTGGTTCCTCTCACTGTTCACCAGGAGCTGCAGGATGTTGGCCACTGCCAGCTGCAGATCGAGGGCATGCTGGGTGGAGACAGGAGGAGGAGGAGGACGTTGAAGAGCTCATAGTTCCCACAAATGTAAGAGCAAATAACACTAAACTAAGTGTAGTTTAAATCCTTCCATAAGGGGAAAAAAGGTTAAGCAGAATCAGGTAAATGCTACAAACTGCTTTTGGCAACACACTGATTAAATAAATAAATAAATCAGCTACTTGTCATTTATCACATTTGATTTTTTTCCCCCAAACTGCACATCTGTAGCTAGCTGACTGCCTTCTGACATGGAAAAACTAACAGACAAAAAGGCACTTCCTTTCCCTTCACCCACTTTGACAGGAAGCGCACTTCCTCGTTACGTTTCCTCACCTCTGGCTGGCTGTCGGAGGACACGGAGGGCAGCAGGTCCACCATGGCCAGGACAGCCCCTGGGTGGATGGCCACCATGTCTGATGAGGATGATGAAGAAACTGGGTGGGAGGAGTTTGCCAAGTGGAGCTTCAAGTCAGTCAGGGCTTTTACTGGGGCAGGAGGGCCCGACGTACCGTAGTAGCCATGTCTGGAAGCACAAAGACGACATTAGATCGTCATAATTTCAGACAGGCTTAGCCATGAACAGTAAAATTAGGAAATTTGTTTACTCTCTAAACCACTTGAGTCACACTAATTTACATGTCCTGCTCTACTGTAAAATATGTAAGTAGCTCACAAAAACAGGAAGCAGCTCCTTAATATTCATAATCAAAGTTGTGAGACCTGACGGGGCTCCGGGGGAAACTGTGCTCTACTTAGGATCAAAATAATCCCGTCACTGAATGTAAGCATTGTATTTAACACTCTGTCTGTAACTTTAGTTAACATGAGTCAGTTGTTTGCACACTTCAAAGATGGAGGTGTCAGACGGCTATAGTTTCATCCAAAGCAACGAGCCCCCGCCCTACCCCCCCACGCCCTGTGCAAACAGCAGAGAGTAGCAGATCTGCAGGGGCCCGCACTCGGGTAATTAGACAAAATAGGCGTGCTACTGCGATGCAAATTAGAGCGGCAAATCCCTCCTCAGGAGAGATGCAGAGCTGGAAAGGTTGGAGTCAGCATAAAATGCTGGAAGGCTTGGCTCCGGGGCAACAAAATGAACCAGATTGCTGATGTTCACAGCAGCTGGCGGACACTTTAAACTGTTTTTATTTCTTCAGAATCTAATCACACTTCTGATTGATTATCTGCCGCCAGAGAAGACACAAAGTCTCCTTACTTTCGCCTCTTAGTAGTTTCTACCTTGGTTTTGAGTCACTTCTTTTTTATTTATTATTTTTTGCTTCATCCATGAAGCACTCTGATCTGCACTAATGTGCAGCTCAAAGTCCAAAAACTAAGTTTGATTCCTTGATAAATGCAGCGTAATGGAGGCAACATGCTTTAGCAAACTCCAGCTGCGGTGGTGGTTAGAGCTCACACAGGCTAAAGCGAAGGAAGCCAAGATGAAGCCGCTTCTTTTGCTTCTGCTGCTTTCAGGGATTACAAAAATTTTATGAGCACAGGTTCTTCAGGCCCCAAAGACCTCTCAGCATCCTAATATCCCAAAAGAGCACTTCACTCTCAGGCTGCAGGCTAATTTGTGGCTCCTAGAGTTTCTGAGGCAGAGCGCTCAGTTATCAGGCCCCTCTCCTGTGGAACCAGCCATCCAGACGGGCACCCTCTCTACCTTTAAGATTAGCCTTTAAACTGGAATTTTTGATAAAGCTTAAAATTGCCAGTTGCTCCTTTAGGCCCCTGAGGAATCACCCACTTTTCATTCCTGATGCATTTATATGCCACTACTGCGTGACATTAATTTGTTTACTCTCCCACAGTTTATATTTTGTCCTTTTCTCGCTCTGCTCCCCCCTCCCTCACCCACACCCGTCACAGGGGATGGCTGCCCCTCCCCGAGCCTGGAAGTCTTTTCCTGTTAAAATGGACGTCTTCCTCCCCACCGTGCTGCTCAGTCGATCATCTAACTAATACTGTAAGGTCTTTACCACGAGGTTACTGGTGCTATATTTAAAAACTGAATTATGAATCTGATTTATTCTCACAATGCCAGAGTAAGAGTTATTTTATCATGAGCAGCTGAGGAGTTACTGCAGCCACTCTCCTGCTTTTCCTGTCAGGTGTTTGGTGTAGACCTTTAAAAGAAAGCTTGAAGCGTGAAATCGTGCTTTATTATCACACATACCCACTGTTTTAGCCGCCTCAGTCTAAGAAATGGAAATATTCTAGCAGGCAACACTGAAAGGGTTTAAAACATTTCTTTAAACAAAAAAACAGCAGCAGCTTTTTCTGTCTGACTGTCAGAAACATGATAATCACAATGCTGATTGCTGCAATTTGCACATCACAACCGCCGTCATTTTCTTCAAGGCGAAGCTCGTAGCACAAGCTGAGCAGCAAAATTAAATCAGAAAAGCTTTTATTTTTATGGAGCAATTTAAAAGAAGTAAGTATTTTGCAACTTTTTCATATTATACAGGCTGCCAAATAAGCCTGAGTGAAGTATTAGGGAAAAAAAAAAAGACAATCATAAACACTGAAACTGAAGTCAACAGTGCAGAAAACAGCCGCAATGTTATTAAATCCACAAACAAGATCTTATAATGAAGCAAGGACAAGAGCCCTATCATCTCTAATTGTCAGATTAGTCTGCCTCATGAACATGCAGACTTGGAGCCAATCCAGACAGGCGGGGGGGGGAAGAAGTCTGCTGGGAAGAGACCCTCGTCTCACCTTGACAGCTATTACAGCTTGTGGCAGAGAATATTTAAAATGTCCCAACCAGTTTTCCCTTTGTAAATGAAATTCAGATAGGAGCAGAGATTGGGTTTTTAGAGAGAGGGGCGAAGGAGACGGAAGAGCGCCGGAGCGAGAGAAGAAAAAACAGCAATTTAGCTGAATCTGAGTGTGGGGAGAAATGTCCCCGTGGTGCCCACAACAAAACAGGAATTCACACGTGTGTGTGTGTGTGTCTAAGAGCTTGAACCATTGTTTCAGTAATTCCATTAATTTAAATTACATCCAGTATTAATGTTTTTTAAAAAGCATAGGCCAAGGTCGGTGCCCTGGCTCAGAGTTTTTGAAGAGCACGCTCCACCAGCAGGTCTCATCAAAGTCGGCTGGGTCTTTTTAGTGTAATCAAACACACAGCACTGAAAGCAAAACCCAAAAATATGGTGGATTTTTGTGGTGGAGATTTCTGGCTTGGAGTACATTAGTAGATTTCAGGATGACTTTCTGTACATGCTGAAATCTTTTTCTACCTGGAATTCTTCTGACTGCAAAAATCATAAAGTTAAAATCTGATATAATAACACCTCCAGTACGGATGAACTGTGAAGCCGTAAATATATCATTCTGATTAAAGGTCTTGCACACGCTGATGGATTAATGATTTTGGTAAATTAGCAGTGCTGTTAATTTCGAGGAGCTGGGTGGTGGTTTCATAAATTTGTTAGCACTGTATCTTATACAGAGCCTTGGTCCATCCGCTCATTTCATCCAAATCAAGCTGTTCTGGCTCCTCTCTCTCCCTTTCAACCAGCATTCCTCTGATTGGCTGGCCCTCACAAACAGAATGTTTGAACAGTAGGTGGGCGGGGACATCTGCCCTCTATGTCATTACCTGTACATTCGCCGACCTCATTATTTGAAACTTGTTCGAAACTCAAGCTAACTATTAAAGGCCCTCTTTAATGTTCACAGTTTCCAGTTTGCAGCAGGAACTCCATGTGACAGTTAAGGGATCAGTGGTTCTTTTGGGACGTCTCTCTTAGTATCTACTGAAGGTGAGGATGACAGAAGGAAGGATGAAGGTGAGGAAAGTGACAGAGCGCTGTAGCTACCTCTTCCTGGCGAGCGCTGGCGTGCCCCATGGGGAGGGCAGCGAGGTCTCATGAGTCAGGCAGGGAGGCACCTGCTCCGCACGACTGCATCGCAGCACACGCGCGCGCACGCACACACACACGTGCGTACACACAGGCATGCACACACACGCACACACACACACGGCCGTGCAGATGGGCCAGACCGAGGGTGAACAGCCAGACAGCGCCAAAGGTTAAAGGAAGAAAAAGAGAAAGAGAGAAAAGAAGGGAAGAGGTTGTTAGTGGAAAAGTGACAGAAAACAGGAGCAGAGCTCCGGCTGGGTCACATGCACATCGCCAGCAAGACCTCCACACGATCTTGGCACGTAGCCTGAGGAGCCTGCTTTAATACCCCAGTTCAATATTAAAGTTCATATGAGATCACAAAGCTTAAAGTCTGTTTTACCCCGTTGTGGTGCACACATGCAAAAGGCAGATGGACTGTAATTATTAAAAAGCATAATGGATGTGATGGTTAAGAAAATTAACAAAATCTGAGCTCTAATTAAGAGATTCAAATCTGTCACAAAGAGCACAGAAGAAGCTAACAGACTCGAGAGTTCCTTCTGTTTCACAGTCGCACTGAAGTTCTGAATGTCTGAAAACTAAAATGTCACAAATCCCGGCACCATGACGGCACTCCCAGGCTGTGCAGCTTCTTTATTACACTGCATGTCTCTGAGTGAGCAGCCACAGTTTAGTGTCTCAGATGAAGAGCTTGAGTGAATAGGAGCTGTAACGTGATTTATGGTGCAATATATACATTACTGACAGGCTCACACAAAACCCCCTGGATATAATATCTGCTGGTTACTGTGTGAGCAGCACACTGAAATTACATCATATACATTTTGCACTTAGTGTGACATTTGATAGAGTTATTTAATCTTAATCTTGAATAAATGTCCCTAACAAAGCTGTATGTATTGTTAGGGTCTGTACTTGGCTGACCTGTCGAAAGAGTCTGTGGCCATCTTGTACAGGTAGATGAAGAGCTTGCTGCAGTGTTTGAGCGTAGGACACACACTGTCTCCTGCACAGCCTCCAGGGACAGCCTCGTCCTCCAGCAGCCTCTGGAAAGGCTGCGCGTTGGAGGGGAACACGCTCGTGAGGCCCAGCTTCTTAGTGTCTGAGAAACAGCCCAGCAGCCTGGAGGACGGCAAGCAGAGTCAGAGTGTTTGCTGCATTGAGTCCACAAAACAAAATGTCAAGTGTTTTTTTTTTTTTGTCCCCCCCCCCAATCATGTGACCCACTTTCACAAGTACGATCCCATGACAAACCTAATGAAATCTTCATGAAACTAAGCAAACTCCATCCACTGATGATTACCACAAGATCTGACTGAAGGCACCAGGAGGAGTCTGAGAAATGAACCTGAAGTTAATCCTCCTAAACCGTTCACCTGTGATCCCCCCCCCAACTTTCATAAAATATTCACATCCTGTTTGATTATCCATCCAGAAGCATCCAAAGCATTTGTACAAGCCCTGCTAAAAACTATGGAATACCCACTCAAGGATGTTCATTCAGCTTTTTCTTACTTGGTACAAAGAAACAAATCAAAGGCACAAAACTATTGTTGTTTAAAAGCAGAACTTCAAAAAAACAATCAAATTCTTTGAATTAATGGTGTATTTTCATACAGTGGCTCTTACCTGACAGCATCAGCCAGCTTCTCGTACTGGATCTCCGTGCGGAAGAAGTGCGAGTTGGCCGGCTCGTAGCGCATGGCGGCGGTGAGCGTGCAGAAGACTGTGTGCAGAAGCTCAAAAACCTGGTTCTGGTTGACGCGCTCCCAGCCGTGTCGCGGCGGCTGGCACAGCGAGCGCTCCATGGCCACCAGCAGCGAGGTGACGTAGACGAAGCCACCCACCTTGCGGAACACCGTCCGAGTGCGATGACTCTCACGCAGCACGGCTAACAAAGCCTGAGCAAAGAAAGATTCCTCCATCAGGATGAAACGTTTACAAAGAGAAAAACAGATTTTCTAATAGGATATTACTCACCAAAGGTAGATCAGTTTATGCATAATTTATTCTGATGTTACGCACCTCATCTTTCTCTTTTTTCCACTTATTTGTTTTTTTGTTACCCCATTCAATCACATCTCTATTCATCAACTCATTTTTCCTCTCATTGTTCTTTTGCAGTGACATATTTATGAGCCCCTGTGGGTTTCTTTGCCTCACTGCACCAGCTGAGTTTTTTTCCTACAAGTTTTACAGTTTGCATTTGCAAGCAACCTAAACCGAAACATCAAACTGTAACCCAGAAACGCGTCTGGGGATGTAAGAAAAGAGCCCGAGAACACAGAACGACTGTGACAGGCAAAGTTTTTAATTGGCAAACAGGGAGAAAAACGTCTGCGAGCGGCAACAGATGAAGCTTTTGAATGACACAGGTGAAGTGCGGTGTCAATAAAAAGTAAACAGCACCACTGGGGGCTGTTTAATATGATCACCTCTGAAGTCAAAATGGCGGCGGCACGGAACGCACAACTAAATGATGAATGCTCCTCTACGTCACACAATGATTCACAGCATCCAACAATCACTTCAGTAACACAAAAAAATTAGCAAAGTCCTGATGTTACCTAGACTTACTTGATAGTTGTGGACATTCAAAAACAGCTGGTATATTATCATTACAGCTGTGATTTACTCAAAATGCCCAAATATTAATCCCACAAAAAAGTGAGTGTAGAGAGAAAAAGAGGGACGCATTTGCCAGATCCAATCTCAAAACCATCTCCCATTGGCTGATGAAAATTCAACTATTTATTCTACTTTCACCGGACAGTAATGAGTCCTGTAGGTCCACTCTTACTGCTTCCATAGGAATTTAAAAGGATAAGAAGCAGCTGGTAATCAAATGCACTTGACTGACAAATCATCAGCAGATGTGATCACCCCTATAAGAAACACAAGTTTTGCCAGTTAACACAAACACAAATCCACAACCTTCCCAGGAGTGGCTGTCCTCTCACTCCAAGGTCAGGCCTCAGAGAAACCGCAAAACCTCCGAGAGCTCCATCTCAGACTCTCCAGGCCTCAGTCAGGCTGAATAATGATCATATAATTCGATAAAGACTGAACAAGTATGGCTTGTTTGGAAGCCTTGCCGGGCGTCCTATCACTAGAAAGAACATGGCAGCATGGCTTAGGTTTGCAAAGTTGCATCTGAACAAACCACAAGACCTCTGAACAGGACCAGAGTGGAGATGTCTGACAGCATACCAGCACAAACACCTCATTCAGGTGGAGGGCTGATGATTTGGGCTTGTTTTGCAGCCACAGGACCTGGGCACCTTGCAGTCACTGAGTTGAGCATGAACTCCTCTGCGCACCAAAGTATTCTACAGTCAAATGTGAGGCCAGCTGTCCAGCAGCTAAAGCTCAACCAAAATTGGGTCATGCAGCAGGACAATGATCCCAGGCACGGCAGCAAATCTGCAACAGAACGGCTGAAAAAGAGAAGAATCGAGGCGCTGCTACGGCCCAGTCAAACATCAGCCACTGCCAGACAGACATGGGCTGAAACTGTAGTTTATTTCATAAACTGCTGCATCGCTGCCTTTTCCTAATGTGAGATATTTTTAAGCCTGAACCAAATTAGTGGACTGACAATAGATTGCATATAATAGCACAAAGCATACCGTGCTTTACCATCATTCTGGACACAACGAGTACCTGATTTACAAAATGATGCTGCATCAAGTAATACTCATAGCTAACCACTGTGATCATAAACTCATCAGGAAAGCATTTACTGTAGGTCACAGGAGCTCGGGGCCATTTTCATATAACCCTGAAGGTCACAATTAGGTTTTTAACTGAACCTCACAGAAAATGTATGACATCGCAGCACCGATGCATTCCACTGCATTTTATTCAAACCTCCCATTTCTACATTTCTGAACATTATAGCTAGAAAAAGAATTACAGCAGCTAGGGCCCATAAAAATATCTCCAAACGGAGGGACAGTGAATGAAAGAGAATTAAAAACAGTTATATGTTGCACCACTGGGCCAGCGGTTTCCTGCTACTTTAGAAGACTCCCAGACTCAGCACAAAGCTTTTAAAACCAGTCACAGGATGTTGGACATCCTCTTCCTGACCTGTAAGCTGGGAAATTACCACCAGGCGACAACTACATGCACATAAAATTTAGGTTTAGGGTGATAAGTTTGGCAGCTGCGTGGAGGCTGTGGGAATTAGATGGGGCCTATCAGGGTTAGGCTGTTCCCCCCCTGAGATATTAAAGTGTTAAATGGGCACCGTCACAAGGATAGGTTTAACTCTGGTATCTTTTAGAGGGTCTGCAGTGCGTTTGTGCCAGCGATAAATTAAACTCTGAGTAAGGAAAAAATTATTAAAGTCTAACTAGATTTGATACGAATTCTTTGCAATCCTTTTTAGGGTGATAATTAAAATCCCTGATTAGTGAAATTGGAGTAAAATGCTGACGGGTTAATCCAAACGAAGCCTTCAGACGGCAGGAGAATAACCTCGTTTGAAGGAGTGGAATCTGAAAATGCAATTATGCTTCAGCAGATGAGCCGCCCTCACATCCTGTCTGTGTGTGAGTGAGTGTGAGCAGAGTGCATGCTTTTATGTGCACCTAACCCTCAGCGCACCTCGTTTGAAGCAATTACTGTATGCAGGGCTTCAAATGAATATTGATTTTTTTTAAATTACAGACTTTCCGCTGCTCAGACTTCTCACTCAAATCCACCGACAGGTTCTGGCAGTGTCCACTAAAACAAATTCAGCAGATGTAAATGAAAAAGAGACGTAAGCTGCACAAATTAAAAGCATATAAGTGGCTGTCCCCGCAGGAAGCAGCTCAACATTAGTGCTTAAAACATAAAGAAGACGAGTACGCGGTGTGAGCCGTTACCCTCAGTATGTCGGTCTTCAGCTGCAGTTCGCTGGGCGGTGCAGAGTGCATCAGGCCCAGCAAAGTTCCCATGTCGTCGTCACCGCTTGGCGACAGGACGAGCTGCTGAATGATGAGCAGGGCGTGCTCGCGACACTGGCGGTACTTCACGATGTTGTGAACGCAACGAGCTCCGCCGAACTCTCTGAACAGGGCTGGAAGAAGTAAAGAAAACAACAAACAGTTAATGATTAAATTTGCTGATGGGTACCAGAAACCTCCGGCATCTTTGCAACATAACTAACACCACAGCCACGCTTCACTGTGGCCTCCTTACAGCTTTAAAGCTGGGCTTCGGTTAATGAACAGGTATTTGGCAGCCACAGATTGTTTTTGGTCACTTTTTTTGTAATTCTTTAATATATTTCAGAAAATTATGAGAATGCACTTTAGGAGAAGTCAGAGTGGTTCAACCAACACTTTAAAATTAAATATTCCATGAAAAATAATAGAAAACAGAGAAAAGCACGACAAACTGCTGCACCTGAAGGGAAGGGGCAACATTTCTGGTACCGCAGTTTGCTTATAGTCAGTGTTGGTGACCAATCATGCCTGAGCAGCTTCGGCTCCAATCAACCTGTGTGTGGAGCTAAAGAGGGATCTCCAAAGCACTGGCTGATATTTAAAACAGTCAGACTGAGGCGTCCTTTAAAGCAGGAGTGACTCTTTGGGCTCATACGAATGCTTTAGTCCAGCTTCAGTTTGGCAAATCGTTAAAATCTCTCAATTTCTAGACACCAGATCTTTCTTGTATTGCCCACCTTTCCCAGTTTCCCATTCCTCAAATGAAAACAGTAACGTTATGCACAAAAACAACCTTAGATCCTTCCTTGCATTTCTATTACACCCATTTCATGGCGTGAAATAAATGCATTAGACATTTACAAGGAAAACTTTGGGGGTGGCTGTAGCTCAGTAGGTAGAGCAGGTCACCTACTGATCAGAAGGTCAGCGGTTCGATTCCTGGCTACTCCAGGCTACATGCCAATGTATCCTTGGGCAAGATACTTAACCCCAAGTTGCTCTCCGACCGTCCCGTCGGAGTATGAATGTGTGTGAATGATAGTTAATTAAAAAGCACTTAGCTTAGTACATATGGAAGTGCTTGTATGAATGGGAGTGCATGGGTGAATGTAAACATGTTGTAATAGCGCTTTGAGTGCTCATACTGAGTAGAAAAGCGCTATATAAGAGCTAGTCCATTTACCATTTACTTTGGCTTCTTCAAACTGAAACTTTTCAGGCTGACATCTTCTGAAAATCTGATTTGTAAATGCATTACTGAAAAAGTGGCTGTTTTGTAATGTTACTGATATTTATTCAAGTTTATCTGGAGATGATAAAAACCTTGACTGATCCCATTATTATAATTTCTTTCTAATCTTGTTCTCCAAGTCTCTCCAGGTTAGGCCGGCCAGCTGAGGAGCGTAAACTGTAAATTTAATCAATGTGTCAGATATTACACACATCATCGTCCCTCCGACCAAAGACACCGGTCTTCATCATCAAGGTCAAACAGAGCTGTGAGCTGTCAGCGTTCTCACACACACACACACACACAGGAAGAAAACTGTCTTTCCTCTCCACCTCAACAGAGAGGTCAAAGTTCAAGGCACATCATCCTAGAGATGATGGAGAATCAAAGTATTGCTCAAGGACACGTCAGTAAGGACGGTACATGGAAAAAGAGGAGATTGGGTAGTTTGTGAATTAAATAACTGCACTGATTCAACACTTAAAAGTTGTTTAAGGTTAAACTTGAGTAATGACTAAATCTTTTTTTAAAGGTACAGCTATGATGTGGTCCTCGTGGTTTTTCAGGCGACATCATTTGTGTTTGTGTTTTAGCACCAGAGCTCAGAGACAAACATTTAACCCGCTGGGACCTTAAAGAGACACAAAGTTGGATCATTTTCCTCCAGAGTTTTTTTTTTTTATTGTTATTTCTATTGAATGATAGCTCTGACCTTGTAAACATGGCTGCATGATAAGAATCAGGTACTTTTATTATTAAGGGAGATTATGTAAAGCTCTGGATTTCATTTAATTGGAAGGCATCAAGCTTTTTAAGGAACCACCAATCCTGCATAGAGCGTTGTGTGCATGCGTTTACCTGCATTAGTGTTGGTGGTGTTGGAGCTCTGCAGGAGCACAGTCAGCGTCTCCATCACCAGCCAGGCCAACTGCTTCTGCTCCTCTGCCACGGTGTTGTTTTTGCAGTCTGCTAAACACACAGAGAGGAGGTTCGTGTTAGACAGGATTATGAATGCATTAATGCACTGAGCAAATAATGATTCAGTAGAAGATACAAAATAAAAGGCAGGGAGTAAAAATTATGTTAACCTTAACTAACTAACACTCAAAAAAATAACTAGTATTGCTGTTGGTTAATCACAATCTATTTTATTTTTGCTGTGGATCTCCGAGGCTGTTCGAGGAGGGAGAATCAGCTGTGAATGTCCGCTCCTCTCATTTTCAGGTAAAAATGAAAAAGAAGAGGAACTAAAAAAGCAGCTCACCTTGGTCATTGTTGTGTGGTTGCTGTTGTGAGGTCGGGTCTTTGAGCAATGCGGCGTACTTGTGCAGCAGGTTGACCAGCACCTCCAGCAGGCCGACCTCCCGCAGCACGTCGCTGAACACCGGGTCGTGCCTGGCCAGCTTCAGCAGCGTCCCTACGGCCGTGATGCTGCAGGCGTACGAAGTGCTCGATTTGAGCAGCACGCTAACACTGAAGAGCTCCTTACACGGCACATAGTTGAGGCTGAAGACGACAAATTCCAGCAGCTCAAAGTACTTGGCCTGAGCCTCGGGGAGTTTGGCCACACGCTCTGCAAACTGAGACAGCGTGTGCTGCGACTCCAGGATGAAATAGTTGGCTGGTTCCGCTGCGTAGATGTTTCCGACGGCGTCCAGGAGCATGCAGGCCAGACGGCTTGTTTTGGCTCGTAGGAAGGCATTTTGGAGCACCGAAAAGGCCTGAATATTACGCACTGTATGGCCTGAAATAAAAAAAATATCAAATGAATGCCCACTGAAAAAAATACCACCTGAAGCAGAAAAAAATGAAGTAACCTAAACTTTAAAATGAAATCAAAAGATTCAGAAATGTGGCGCCCGGGTGGCTTAGTGGTGAAGCCGGCGACCACATTCGTATACTGCGTTGCGGTGCAGGTTTGAGTCCCGGCCATTTCCTGTCTCTCCACTGCTGATAAAAGCCGCTGTGGCCAAAAGCGCAAAAAAAAAAAAAAAAACTATTAAAAGATTCAGAAATGGTCCAACAATTTAGACACATGGAAGATGTACTCTGCTTGGCATCAGTATTGTTATATATCAGAGGGGTATACTATGAAGGAAGCTCAACAAAGCCAGGCTTTCTTTGCATTAACTGGCTCCACAAAACCTAAAAGCCCAGTCGGCGATAACGAGTATCGGGGTGGTGGTCAGGGATGTCTGCTTCAGGATCTGTGCACGCTCACACGTAAAGGCTTGTTTCACACATCAAATGAGTCATCTACACATAATGATCCCTGTGAGTGTCGCTTACTGCAATCAGAGATGTTATCACATGATAAAATAGTGAAGAAAAAAAAAATCGATAAAGTAAAATGTAGCACTGCTTCAAATAACATAAGAGATGCAGAAAATCATTAATCTTGGGATTTACTGCACAGAGTAGTAAAATTAATTAATTCAGGTTAATTATTGTAACACTGTTGCTTATTTCTAAGGTTGAAAACTGAAACTGGATACATTTACACATTTAATGTTACTGAACCACAGCGTAATGAAGTGGATGTGGAAATCACTTCAGTTTGTCAGCAGATCAAAGTGAACGTAATGTACTGATTGAACAGGTTGAACAGGTATTCTCTCTGTTTAAGTAGCTGCAATTGTACATAAGACTCAGCAGTTGAATTCTATACTTAGAATCAGGCATAAAAACATTTCTCTATTTTCTGCATAACCAAATGAATACATGCACATTCAATTTGTGCTGCTGTAACTTTACAGCTGGGCTTCATGAGACAATCCAGCACAGGCATGGATACATATATGGAACGCCATAACCAAAGTGGTGGCACAGTATACAGGAGCATCTGTGCCGAGTATGACCCGGAAGTGCCAAGGTCAAAATGGGACACGCCCCCACGGGTGGTTGAGAATGACCGAGCTAAGATCCCGTGGGGCTTCCAGATACAGACGAACAAACTTGTGATGGCTAACCAACCGAACATGGCAGTGGTGGAAAAACAAAGGAAGAAAGCCGTAGTGATAAACGCTCCAATACCAAGAAACCATAACATCACGAAGGTGGAACACGAGAAGCTCGATAAATATCAAGGGCTGAGAAGAGCTAGAGGGGATGTGGAAGGTGAAGGTAACAGCGGTCCCTGTGATAATCGGAACACTCGCAGCAGTGACCCCCAAACTGGGAGAAAGGCTCCAGCAGATTCCTGGAAGGACCGCTGAGATCTCTGTCCAGAAGAGCGCAGTCCTGGGAACAGCTAAGATACTGTAGGACCCTCAAGCTCCCAGCCCTCTGGTAGAGGACCCGAGCTTAGTATTTAATGATCATAACTAAAAAATGTTATGTGCTCGCTAACTTTGCACAAATAACCCTGTTTTTTTGTTGTTGTTGTTTTTAAATACTCAACAGGAGATTCCTCCTTCAGCTTCTGCTGAATCACTTCTCCTTTCACAGATACCTGCTACTTCAAATACTTCCTTGTTACTGACATTAATTTTGTTTAACATACACGTTTACAGTTTGCTTTGCTGAGCTGGTATTGGAGTAACACTCTTCAGTCACTGAGTCTCTAAAAATATTTTAGGCTTTAACATAACTCACACTTAAGGAGGACACTAAAGAAAAGTGTGTGCCAGCACACACCCTCAAACACACACAGCACTTAAGTGAATGTGGCGGGTTAATTAGGCGTGTAAGCGGACCCTCATACCATGATGGCTCCTGGTAATGACTTTGCGCACAGCTGGAACTGTCATTAGGTGGGTAAACACAAGTGCAACTGGATGTGCTTGTGTGTGGGGTAAAGCAGGCAGCTGAGCTCAACTGTGTTAGTGGCAGGGTGTGTGCGGTTAGAAACAGCGAGTGTGTTACCACGTGTGAATGGGGGGAGGTGAAAGGCCAAATTAAAACACAACAGCTACAAAGAAACAGCGTTCAAACCTGAAGCAACGAAGTTTAAAACCCTAAATGGTGAACCCACAAAGTCAGAGTGACACACAAACACAGGGACATGTTAGATTTGTCATTTGCATTTGGTTAAAAGAAACAAGTGTGAAAGACAAATAAATTAACAAATAGATGACAGAACAAATAAAGCAGAGCAGTTAGCTTCAGGGCTTAAAAAAAAAAAGTCCACTTGAGGCTCCAAAAAGGAGTCGATGTTTATTTGGCCTCCATGGTTGGTCCCCACTTCTAAATGTGGTGATTTTCTAACTCATCCACCTGGATACTGACGTTAGGCAGGACTGTGTGTGCACCTTAGCGTTGGCCAAAACACTGATGTTGAGGTTGCAAAATGAATCAAATAGTTTTACATTTTTAGTTGTTTTTAGCAGCATTTTCTTAATAGTTTTATCAAGAAATCCATGATCTGAATTCTTTTTTTTTTTTCTTGAGGGGGGACGGGGGGGTTAGTATATTTGTGTGTATCTAAGCAGGTTAACACTTAAGCTTAAGCTCTTCAAGCATGTACATTGTGGGACAGAATAACTACTACAGAGTTTATTAAATGGATGAAAATTACAACTAAAATCTTTCTAGTTTGGAACCACAGACTGAAGTTCATGCAGGGACACAGTGCACGGGTAAATGGGCTCCATTTGCATGAAAGAGGCTTCAGGCAATTATGACAGTGTGACAGGCAACAGAGCAACTACAGTGTCTGTCAACAGGTTAAGCTTATTGGGATGAGCCACCCATCAAAGTCATTTCAGGGATTAAGATCTGACAGGGAGATACAGCAGATGGGATACGAATGAAGACTTTTCCTCAAGTAATTCCTTTCTTGTTTCAGGGCTTCTGGGATAAATCAAGCTGGTGCTTCTGTGCAGGCTTAAGAAGCTGATCTGTGATCTGAAAAATCACTGGGTTGTGAAAACATCGTCCCTCTCTCAACACTTTATTTAAATGTATCCTTGTTTTCTTCCTTGGATGACACCAATGGTGGATCCTTAAGCAACAAAATGTTTTTTGGCCGAGGAGACGATCAATGACAGGAAACGTTTAATCACAGACTGTCTAATCCAAGAGCTTCACTTACACATCTATTTTCTTTTAAGTCTTGCTCATTATGAAACATATGATAGATTTAAGGATTGAGTAGCCACAGTTGCTAACGCTAAAATACCTTTCCCAGAGGGCTGCGGGAGAACAAATCCAGGCAGCAAGAAGGGGGCCCCGGTTGTCAACCCGGCAGGTTTCAGCTCCGTCACTCCATACGTGGACAGACAGGTGACCAGGTTGACCAGGTCCTTCAAAGCATCTTTTGATTCGTCCTCCTTGGCCTGTTCCAGTCTGGATGCAGAAGAAAAGTTTGCATTAATCATCACACACCATAATGTAAATAAGTCCGCGCACACCTAGAACCCGCTCGGTGACCACTTGGTAACCACCTGTCAGCATGGAAAAAGGTATTTTCCCTGAATGGGTGCCAAGTGGTTGCTGGGAGTTGCTAGGCAAAGGGGCACACAGTGCTGCAACTAAAACCTCCTGGCTATTGCTCTGTTTGGCAGCAGACTGCTCTGGTTGACTGTCGTTTGGATAGGTGACACCGACTTACCTGCAAACACTCACCAACTACTCACCAAGCAGTAATGAAACTGAAACCAGAGACGGAGACTGTGTGCTTTCAAAGTAAAAGCTGCACCTGCTGAAATGCAGCGTTAAGGCACAACCTGTACACCTGTCTCCTTTTCCCATTTAGACCACACTGTTTTGGTGAGTATTTGGCAGTGTTTGCAGATAAGTTGGCATCTTCCAAGTAAACTACGCAATTTTCTAGCAACCAAAGCAATCACAAGAGGGATTTTGGTGCAGTACCCTCTTTGTGACCAATTTCACCTAGCAACTGATGAGCTGTAGGAAGGGAGACCTTACCTGAGCATGAGGTCGCAGAGGAACGCGTAACCCTGGCACATTCGGAAATCGTCCAGCAGGGTCTGCGACACGTCGCTGGAGTCTTTGAGGAAGCAGGAGAGGCCGGCGAACATCTCAACGATCTCCAGAGGGGAGAGATCGTCTGACTGCTGCATGTTTTGAACACATGTGGCCAGGCATTCCTTCTCTGTAAATGGAGGAGGGGGTGTCAGAGGCAAAGAAATGTAATATGCAAGAAATCTGTGTGAGAGAATTATGGGAATTATTAAGGACATAAAAGCTTGCCTTTATCTTGGATTTATAGGAAGGGAAAAAAAGATGCATCAGGCGGGAAAGACACAGAGCAGCTTGTGCAGCTTCAGTCAGATTTACAGTTTTAACAGCATTTGTTCTGCTAGAAACACGAGAGCTTCGGGGCCTTTCTTTTCTAACTTAAATTGAAAGGGTCTGTGTATTTCACATATGCAATAATAACAGGGATAACTAAGTTGAAATAATAAATCACATTAAAATAAATGCTTTTGATTTTAGTGTCACATAAACCACTGTACAAATCTCACAACAAATTGTAATCAGGCAACCCTCTGGAGGTTTACAGAGTTTAATTTGCCAAAATGCAAACTGTAAATTTTGTAAAGTGTTTTAAAAATAGTAGAAAACAAACTTCTTGGTTTTCTTACTCTCACAATGTGTTTTCTGTTACTAATGTATGTGGGCTGGTTCGCATTTTCAAATATTTCAGGGTAAGCGTGCGCATCCAGATGTTTTTCGGAAGACCATCTTCCAGAAACAGATGTCCTCTACAGCCAGCACATTTGTATTTACCGTGTATGTATTTGACCACGTTGACACTAAGGCCATGTCGGGAGATGGTGGTGAGCACCTCCCCTGCACTCCTCCTCCAGGGCAGGTTGTGGGGAGGACACCAGGAGGTGATGGCGCTAAATAGTAACTGGAGGTCATCCTTTTGGGCCAGCTCCTCCGCTGGAGACACAAATGTGCAGAGCTTCACCAGGATCTGCACGAGAAGAACAAACACGGTACTTTTTTAGTTAAGCCCGAGCCTGCTGTAGTGGAGATAGAACCGTGTTTGGGGCACATGCTGCTTGAGTCAACATCAAGGTCTTTATGGAAGGCAGAATTTCTCTTTTTTTTTTTTAAATCAGCGTCCAAATGGATTTAAAGTAGCAAAAAAAGCCAATTAATCCAGAATTAAAACTTATTTTTCTACCACATATACCACATGTAAACACCAGAATAATCAATCTTTTTTGGCAGTGTTTAAATTTTTGAATAATCAGTTATTGTTTGTGTGAAGGTTTTAAAAAGAAACCCAGCTGACAGCTGAACAATCAGAGAAAAAGAACAGGAAACTCTGCGCCTGGACTGTAACAGCTTTTGGGACAGTAGATGATCCTGTCGACTTTTTTACCTGGACAAAGACTTTCTGGAGGAGTGCCCTGCGGTCAGCCAGGGGCAGGTCGGGCTGGGTGTGGCCTTGGCCGGGGGTCTTCTCTTGGTTGGGTGGTGGTGGTGGTTGTGGCGGCTGTGGTGTGGGGCCTACAGGTGCCTCGGCCATGTGGGGCAGGTCAAAGAACAAGTAGAGGCATTTGACGAGTGTAGAGGGCACAGACATGGTCGTCATGCAGTCCACAGTTTTCTGGTGAGAGTCGGACAAAAAGGGGGTTAAAACAGAGCTCAGGGACCCCAGAATACAGGAATAATACTCCAGGCCCACAACTGTGCTGACACTCAGATACAGAAAATATCAGAGCATCTGCTAAAGATTTACTGCAGTAAATATGGGTATAATTATAACTTCCCAGCCTTCATTTGTCACTCTATTACAAATTACACAAACTAACCAACCAATTGGAGGAGCACTAGACAAACCCCCCCCCCCCCCCCCCCCCCCATGTTTAACAAGGTGAAATGAGAGTTTTGCAGGTGGAGTGTGAGAGGGTGTAACGTGCTCCCTTCCTGTACAGAGACATGGGATGGAACTGGCTGTAATAATGTTAATCTTACAATGATGAGAGCATGAATAGAACTGGTAGCATATTTATGCAACTACTTTACTTTTCTGTGCATTTCTTCACTTACTATTATTTTGCATACTAATATATGTTTATCTATTAATATAGATAAATCATCTCCAGCTATACACAGTGTAGCGCAATAATACGGGTATAAATTGTTTGCATGATATCTCAATGTCATTGCTATAGCAATGCAATGCATTTACATACAGTGAGAAGAGCCCGGGCATGTCTGAAAGTAAGAGCCATGTACTGTATTGGGTTCAGTACCTCCAACAAAGAATTCAGCAAAATATGCAAGGAACCTGTTCCCGCTAAAGATGGAAAAAACACACTTGTTTCCCCACTTGAGGTAAAAACACAACGTCGAATGCAACGAGGCTGCGGAGGAGGAGATGCTAGCAGCTGGTGATGTGCAATGTAAGCAAATGACTCCACACCCAGCGGCGCTGGGAGCACTCCGTGTAACAGAGGAGTGAACGGTGGATGAAGTTACTGATGTGACTACATGGCAGAAAAGCAGAGCAAGATACAACGGTTAGCACTGTGGCCTCACAAGGCCGGGGCCTTTCTGTGTGGAGTTTAAATGTTCTCCCCATGATTGGGTAGGTTTTCTCCGGGTTCTCCGGTTTCCTCCCACTGAAATATTATCTCAAAATTTCTTGAAATACCATGATATAATTTTGTGGCTATAATTGCCCACCCCCTCATAGACAGCAGTAATCCAGTGCTATAATGTACTATATATGCTTTTGAATGGGGCCACTCTGGATAATAAGTACTTTTACTTAAATACATAAAGTATAGTAAAGTCTTTTACACCAGTTTTCAAATTCAAAAATAATTTTTCAAATACTCTGATTTCCTACAATTGTATGGGCCTAACTGTATATTGCATATTGCCTTTCAGTCTAAAAGGAATATGATTTTTTTCATCCATATCAAATCACTGTATGTCAGCCTAAAAGAAAGAGCTGCACAACAGCAGCAGACCAAATACAGATAGAAATGTTGCTTTCAGGGTGACTTTGGTAAATGGTGTTTTGTTGTGCTGTGATTCATTGTTGAGTTTCTGAGTGAAAAAGGGCACGGCCAGCTATAAGGGCCTGAGGTGTGTGTTCAGTGAGTGTTTTCCACAGTCATACTGTATATGAGTGTGTGTGTGTGTGTGTGTATGTGTCATGTTGGCAAAGATAAAAGGCTATAGAAAGAGATGGGGTTTGTGTTCACTGAGGCGAATGATTCAGATAATCAAACGCTGCCTCCCACACGCACACACTGACAAATTACCTCGCTATTCCTTTCACTTACACACCAGCTCTCACAGAAGACCACTCTCTCATACACACACACACACACACACACACACACACACACACACACACACACCACAAACACTGCGGCTGGATGAGATGTCCATCCCGTTTACTCCAACGCTGTCTACACGACAGAGAGGAGGTGGACGCACAGCGATGAATAACAAAGCACAGTGGGCGCGCACACACAATTTCAACCCCTCAGATGGAAAAAAAAGAGACAGATGCAGACAGATGAAGGAGGTAGAGGAGGGTATAGTTGAAGGTGTGTCACAACAATGGAAGACTGGACCAGCACCTGTGGTACAGGCAGCCACAAAGAGGAGGGTGTGTGTTTACAGGCTGTCACAGAACAGCGGTCCTGCTGCAGCCTTAAGGTCAAGGTTACCGTGAACTAATCAGAGACAAAACCACAGAGACAAAGACATTTATCAGTGTGTGAGAAAGAGATGGAGAGAGTGAGATAAAGACA
Source organism: Archocentrus centrarchus (assembly GCF_007364275.1). Taxonomy (NCBI): domain Eukaryota; kingdom Metazoa; phylum Chordata; class Actinopteri; order Cichliformes; family Cichlidae; genus Archocentrus; species Archocentrus centrarchus. The sequence goes on from NW_022060256.1 coordinate 6,494,654, forward strand.
GACACAAGGAGGCAGAAAGAAGAAATATCAATAAAGTGCTCCCATGTCTGTGTTAAAAAGAGAGAGAGAAACAAGCACAGTGGGAGTGCGGTGCGTGAAGGGCACCCTGTAAAGAAAGAGGGGCGTGCAGAGGTGGAAAGACTGAGTTACAAACAAAATAATGCTGTTTTATCCTCTGAGGAAGAAAGAGCAGGAGGTGGGGGAGAAAGGGAGCGAGAGGGGAGAGCATTAAAGGGAGGGAGGTGACGTCAGGTTTATGGGAGGCCAGCTGCCTGGAGAAATCCATTAAACCTACTCTCACTCACACACACACACACACTCATATGATATGGGTTATTTTTTTCCTGTCAGTCTGTGTTCACTGATATCAAACAGTCACAAAAAGCAGCCCTTATTAATTGAAACGAGACCACTGACTGGGCAGTGTGCATGTCCAGTAGTGCTGACTGAGAGATCTGAATAGCACAGAAGAAAATGATCATTTAAATGATCATGTAATTTAAATCAACAGGGTATTTACACTCAGCTTGCAAGTGTGACCAATCAGCTCAGCCTCTGGATACAGGCACAGTATCAGAGTCAGAGTTCAATCGTCTCGTACTGTAAAGAAAAACCCAAAGTATGAACCGAACTATGCTTTTGCAGGCATTTTGCACCCGTAGGGCTCGAGCATAATTTTCGACTGCGCCTGAGCCAAATGAACAAGAAATAACCGCTGGATGTTCTCTCCTGCATTTTGGCGTCTCGAGCTGCAGCTCATCTCAGCCTGAACCACGCACTGCAGAGAGCAGAGAGGTGGCGACTGAACCCTGGCAAAATGAAAGACATCATTTTTCTAGAGTTCACAGCAACTATCTTCCTCACCGAGAGAGGAGCCAAAATCTTTGCAAGTAAAAACCTTTATCAAAGCACGTAGTTAATAAGCACACCTAAAGATTTCTTTTCATATCACAACTCCTTCTCACAAAGTATAGAAGCTGGATGTAGCTAACGTGATGCCACCCGCTGTCCCATTTTGAAGCCTCGAGTTCAGTCGCCATCTTGTTGCAAGAAAAAAAACAAGTGTGTTACGATTAAGAGCGAGTCTGACCGTGAAACCGTGCACTCACTGAGTAATGACAGGTGAAGTCGTCGGCCAATGAGCGTGCGGTTTCATGCCACAGATAATGCTTCATTTTGAAATATGGTGTGGCCAAGTTTTATAAAACAGACTGAATTTTTTTTTACTCCATATGACCCCAAACGAGTGACTGAACCCATAAACTCATCAGGAAAGTGTTCAGAGAGGTCAAGACATAAAGCCATTTTCCTGTAAACTTCTATGGAGCGAAAGTCTCACCATCTGGTGGCCATCAGAAGGCAGCTTACAGCTAATGCACTGGTTTAATTTTTCCAACCTGGAAGCTACATCCATGTTTTATATTCTCTGTGCTTCCATCCCTGTCTCACTGTGCTCACCCTTTTTCTGCTTTTCCCGTTAAAACGGAGTTCCTCCTTCCCACATTTGCCAACGGCTTGCTCACAGGGGATCATCTGATCCACTGGGGTTCTGATTATTGGGATTTTATGATGAGAGGACTGTTGTTGAGAACTGGCATTATTTTAATAAAAGCTGGACAGCGACTAATAAAGCAGCATAGAGCAGTATAGATTAAACAGAACAGCAAGAGCAAATGGAAATTTCAGAAATTTACCACCTACGAAGTTTGCTTGGCAAGTGATCCCTAACAATGCACGAACACAACAGCAGACTGCCATTAATTACAAACAGTGAGCTGAGAAGAGAATGAAACAAAGGAAGGCTTCACATCTTCATTCTCATTTACGGGCTTTAAAAGGCACCAGCAGTGTAGAAGGCCTTTACTGCAGGGGTCCACATCCCAGCAGCACCAGCTCAGAATCTCAAAGTCCATGATGGGCAAAATCAAACTTATACATAAGGTTGTTAGTGAAAAAAAATAACAATAGAGCTGTGGATTTTTCCTTTAAAAAAATAACAATCAGCATCTCTATCATTAATTATGTCTCTACCGAGCAGTCAGGTTTGAATCCATGATTGTCCAGACTTTATCTTTAGGAAATAAAACATTCTTTTTTTTTTTTATTAGATCAGGGGTGTTAAACTAAGTTCGACAGGGTTTAGTGACTGGACAGATAAATATCAGCTATCAGTGAGGGGCCAGGCTCACATCTGGTTGTTTTTCAGGGGACCATTTTTAAAAATATATCATTTCATGAATTTAATTTGCTAATTTTGGGTTCTGACTGCTTGAAAATTCAGCTCAGTAAATAATTAACCTTCCAGGTTGTCCTGGGTCGCAGGGATACCTCCCTAATTCTAGCCAATTCCTCCAGGGAACACCAAAGCCTTCCCAAAGCAAAAGAGATAAATAAACTCTCCAGCACATCCAGCATCAGTTAGATCCCTGAGCCAACTTAACATGATGCAATATTTGATGCGGAGTAGGGTCCCATCCAAGAATCGCCACCATTGGGGGGGGTCTGCATCCCTAAGAGATCCCAGGAATTATGTTATCAGGGACAATTTGCCCCTGATAACATAATTGTCTCCAAAGGCAAGGTGATTCAGAAAACACCTACGAAGTAAAGGAGGCCAGTGGAACAAGATACCTCGCCAAGCCAGGCTTGGGAGGGGGGCTCAGGGGCGAGTGTCCGGCCTGAAAAAGCTGCATGAGCCTGCCCTACTGTGAGCCCACCAAACATAGGAGGAACAGTAGGGGTTTGGTGGTTTATGGACTGGGCTTTAGGGAAGTGGCAACAACCAACCTTTGAAATGCAATGGCTGAATACTGCCAGCATCCTGCCGGCTTCCTTTCTGCCATACTGAGAGACCTGAAAACGCAGTCATTCCAACAAACTGCTTGACAATAAACTCCCTGCACAAATAACTTCTGTCATTCAGTAACTAATGCATGATGCCAACCACGCTGTGGTGCTATTCGGCCACTGTGATTTCTAAGCTAATTATTTATTGAGTGTAATTCTTATGGAATCAGACCACAAAACTGGTTAAATAAAATCACAAACAACTGCCCTAAAAATGCCACCAATGAGCAGCTTTTGCAGATATATTCGTCCAATCAGCCAAACCTACAGGACAGGTGCATTTTTGGAGGGCAGGTGAAGAAGAGGTTTACTTGCCACAGTGAAAAAATTAAAATTCATAAACTAAGAACAAAAAAAAGAAACCCTGAGTCAACATGTTATGTGATGCTCATATTTTAGTTATGTAAGTAACTGTTGGATAGAGAATAAGAGTCAGTCCAAGTTTTCACATTACATCAGAAGAACACTGCCGGCCTCACAGCCTGGCCCAACGCCATTTAGCTGCATCTGACTGCTGCTGCAACTTTTAAGGAAATATTCAAAACAGGAAGTCAACATGTTCAGGTGCTGCAAGATTACTGGAAAGCAGCGCATGCCTGAGAGGGGCTAAAGACTGGGCAGAGTGAGGAGAGTGTCTGCAGCTGGAGAGAGGACGTGTTTGACTCAAAAGCAACAACAACAGTGAATTTCTGGTGTGCAGCAGAGCAGGAAAAGCAGACAGCCGACCAGCTGACAGCAACACTCCCCACAAGACCTCCAGAGGAACGCAGGCCAAAAAGTTCAAAAGATGTCTGCTGGACACGACACAAGAATACAGACAAAGACAAAAACAAGCACTCACTGTTCAACCTTTAGAAATCTGTGGCTGAAACCCAGAGAGCAAGAAGATTCACATATATGGGCAGCAACACCAACGTGACTAGGTGCTACAAAGAAAAATATCATTGCATGAAGATGTCAGAAAATAAATCTTTTCATGTGGCACGCATGTGCATCAGTAGATTACAGAGAGTGCCATTGTGCCGGGGGAGAGTAAATGGGATTGGGTCAGATGAGAAATTTTAATTATACTGAAGTTTCCTGGTTCTTACAGTCAGACCAGGTCATGTTTGTAAATGAGAACTGGTTCTCAAACATTTCACCTGATAAAATAAAGGATTCCATTTTTTAAAAGGAATAAAAGGACAGCTTTTAGGCCTGCTACTTCTTCTTTTGTCCTCCACGTGTCCAGTTTCCTCACATTTTTAGCACACCGTGCTGAGATATACCACGTTTTCAGCTAACAGCTCTTTGGGAATCACCTTATTGGTGCAAAAATACAATCTTATGCCTGTTAAACTGTGTTATCTTTCTTTTTGTGACAGGCTGCTAGTAACAAAGTCCCTAAAGATACCATTTAAATTTAGTGCTTTGCTAAGTTTTCTATTATGTGCAGTCACTGGTGGGTTACACTGAACACTGGTTCATCCCTCGAGTTAGGTGTCTTTTTTATGCTTGAATGATTCATAGACCAGGTTTAAGTGACTTCACAAACAACAAACAAACAAACAAACAAAGCAAGTTTCCTCTGAAAATGGTCATCTCCAAGGACTAGACTGCAAATTAGTGAAAAAGCAGCAAATGTCCAAAAGAAACCTTTGAAAGCCCTTCAGAAAGCTGGAGAACTCAAAACCACTAACTAACCTGTCCAGAGGAAGCTAACAGGTTGATGGTGGTCAGAAGCATCCAGCCACGACTTGCCTCCTCACTCTGGTTCACCTCCAGGAACTGGACTATGGCTCGACTGGCTGCCTCTGGAGAAACAAACACACACACACACACAAATGTGCAGTTAATTAGATGGAAAGCGACAGCTCACTGTGGGGCAGATGGGCTGCTAGAATAATGATCAAACATGCAACAAATTAATCATTACAGCGGACAGGACAAGAGGGAAAGTGTGCAGTTGGACTTCTTGGTTTCTGTTATCAATAATCTTGAACAAATGCATCATAATTTATACTTATTTAGATGACCTTAGCCAGCACCGTAGTATAAGTTCATAGAAATTATGCGAGCCACAAGTATTTTGGTCCCACACATTCGCTTGTCAGTTAGCTTAAGTCTTTACCAGTTTTAATGCAGACCTCTTTGTCCTAAAATAATACAGACACACTGTCTAGAAAGAAGAATCCATTAGAACTGAAGCACATCACCCATTTTTAGTTACCTTTGTGAGCAGAAATAAACACGCTTTTTCAAAAGGTTTCCTTAAACTCCAGCCTCACTGTTCAGAGCCAATTCAAATCTGCTGTTTTGATGATGAGTACTGTAACGTCAGCTGAAAGCATGAATCACGTACTGACTCAGTCCACAGAGGCCGGCTGACTGTAGCAGTGACTTTTTTAGACTGTTGTGTTGCAAAATCAGAACTGCTCACTGCTTCATAACAATGTGTTACACATTTAGCCAGGGATGAGGAAGAGATGGAGACAGGTGGTAAAGGAAAAGAAAAAGAGATGGAAATCTGTACAACAAAGTGTGCGTCTGTGCACAAAATGTCTGTTTAGCGTCTTTTCTGTGAGGAAACCACAGTCAAAGCTGCCACGACTGTCACCTGTGGTGGAGACTCACCTGTCAGACTGAAGAAGGATTGCGCTGATCCTTTGAGGAAAAGATTTCTACTGAAAGTCAAATAATCAACAAATGAACTGAAAAACTGCGGGAAATGACCTTAACTGATTAGGAAACACAAAATGCTATTTTTACTCCAAAGATTATTCAATAATTGTAACTAATAATCTTATCATCAGGAACTTATCATCACTATAAAAATCAGCCAAATGGATAATAAAGAGAAGGACTGCAGGTGTGCCCTTATTGGTCCAAAGCATTTCTTAAATGCACAAATTTATAAAGGAAAGCTTGAATTACAGCCACACTTTATTTTCTTAACAGATACAAATCTGCACAACAAAAACGTGTTTTGTGTGGCTTTTTCATATCACTAAGATAATAATTGACATTAACTTTTTTTATGAGTAACTACACAAATGTAGCTAATGTTTAAGGTTATTTTATGCAGCTAATTCAAGCTTTTTTGTGTAAACCAACATTTTTGTTAATGGATCATAAAATCACTTTCAGACATTATTTAGAAAATCAGTAAAATAAGTATTTTTTTTTAATTATTTATTTTTTTATTTGATGCATTTCTGTAAGCCTGCCATGTGTACAGCAGCCATGTGGTGTATATGTCAAGGACTTTTATTGTGAAAGACAGGAACAGGAAGAAGCCCTTTTTTGAACATCTACAGAACAAATTGGGTTTCTGGGATGGATTAGGCAGTGACGCTGAGCACCGGGGATTTTTTTTAAATCACTGCCTAAAATTAGTGACCCAGTATGATCACTGGTTACGGGCACATACCAGTGTCCACTGACAATATACGGATTATGGTAAGCTAAATCATTCTTTGCTGTATGCAAATGGCATTAACCGATCTTGCTGGTATTGGACGGAAAGTGGAGAAATGAACTCCCTTGCGTCTTCATCTCCGTCTCATCATCCACTCTGTGCACCAGGCCTAACACAGCTCAGATGCTCCGTCTGTGCCTCACAGTTAGCGTTATAGTGGAAACCCTGCATGGGAGCTGTGGATGTATCTAAATAAAGAAGGAAAATCTCTTTCAACAGCTACTGTGTGTGTTTATCTGCACAGCCAAAATGAAAACAGAAGACACAAACCGGTTATGAGAAATTACCCCGGCTGATGCCAAAGAAATGATAAACTGATGTCTACAAGTCCTCTATAAAGCATCTTTACAGTTGTGTGTGTGTGTGTGTGTGTGTGTGTGCGTGTGTGTGTGTGTGTGCGTGTGTGCGTGTGTGTGTGTGTGTGTGTGTGTGTATGCTCACCTGTGGATTTATTAGACGCTCTTCGTCTGATCTCGGTCACCATGAGCCGGGACACCTGGGTGGTGAACTGCAGCAAGTCGGAGAACTTCTCCGTCATGCTGCTGGGAGGTGCCGCCCCGAACACCTGAAACAGACCAAGCAGCATTAGATTATTTGAAAAAGAAAAAAACAAGAGAAAACAGTAAAGAAACCAAACAGAGACTCAAAAACCAGATATATATATTAATTTGATACTTATAAGTAAGCTAGCCAATAGCCAGGTCTTTATAGTTATAGAAATCAATCAGTAACCTTGTGATATCTGTAACAGTTTTTCCTTGAATGCCCTACTTCATGGTGACTGAGAACATCGCAGGCTAAGCCTTTGGGACGGCAGGTTCATCAGGCTCATCAACCGTTTATTTATCCAGCAAATCTGACTTGAGAGCAGCCCGGGATGCTGGCATCCCGCTGCACAGGGACCACTTTACTTTCAGATTCTGACGTGAATATTGCCACCAGTGTGAATCCCAGACAGTGGTGGGTAATTAGCAGACAAGTCAAGAGACCCTTGGTAAGCCACTTCAGCTTGATGAGTACACTTAACAAAGGGAGCCTACAGCAGCGGCTGCAAAACAGAAAGGCAAACGACTCTGAATGCAGATATTATTTCACAGGACTCGTCTACAGCCTTTACTTCTGTTCTTTTATATAACACAGGTATAGAGTATCAGTCAGTATATGCAGGCCTCTTCACTGACTACCCACTGACTTCAGTGGTTTCCACAGACCTGGATTGTATTTTAGAGTGCAACAATGCTCTCTTAAAAACATTAATTAATAACATACTTTGGGACAATAAAATAAAGGAAGTTCTTGATCCTGTGGATGGACCCAAACTCAACAGTCTTGAAGCAGCAGCAGCCTTTTTCTTACTCTCTCGGCTCAGTTAAAGTGGATTTCCAGAGCAGAACAAAAAGTGTTGTCACCAGCTGCAGTCCACCATGGTGGAGTTTGATGTGTTATTATGTGGGGAGGAGAGCCTCTCTGCAGAGCAGCTGAACAGTGAGCTGCTCAGCCTGGATCAGGAACGACACAACTGACCTTTCAAAAATGTTTTTTTTTTTTTAATAAACCCAAACCCAAGAAAAAGAAAATCCACCTGGATGGCCCCTCCAAGCTAAGTCTGTGTGGGGAAAATAGTTCAAATACACCACTTTTAGGATTTTAACTTGTTTGACTTTGTTATTAGTGCTTGAATCAATACAAATTTCTAATTAGTTAGAAATAACTAGTTACCTAAATAACGAAGAAAACCTTGATAATAAATTAATTGTTTAAATAGTTTATGAGACAAGTATTAGAAACACTAACTTGAAGCTGAGACCACGTAAACATAGCTCAGACAGTGTACAGGAGTTCACTGCTTTATTCTCCTAACATCTGCCAGCCTGGTGTGCTTTGAGCTGTACTGTGGGGCTCAGATTTACCTGAGTGTCAGTATTAAGCCTAAATTATACTCCACTGAGGACCCGGACAGCTGGAGACCCAACGGCTGAACAGTCATTCCTGTTACTCGTCTGCTTGAAGTCTGCTGCCCGGGGAGCATGCATAGTTGGTGCATACGCAGTCACAAAACACAGGCAGGTGTGGACGTCTGTGTGGAGCCTCACACTAACCATCTGATGATGAAACTTACGTCAGTGGGGCCCAAGTGGACCCTAGCAGACTCACACATGTGGACAGTATAATCCCTGCTTTAGACGTAATGTCATAAAATACATTTCACTCCGTATGCAGAAGTCTGATCCTTTACACTGTGGAGACGGTAAAAATAATGTGACACTGAAAAGCCCCTCTCGTTGTGCTTTATTTAGCTGACCTGTAGCCCTAAAGTCAACAAACTTTTTGTGACTCACCTGACAATAACTGATCTTTATTTATTTTTTTAATTGGTTTTGAAAACTGCACAGACGAGAAACACGGGATTTGAAAACCAGCCCCAGATATCACAGGAACCAACCGAAGCAAACTGTAACCTGCCACATCAGAGCTGCCATATGTACAAATATCTGTTAATCCGCCCGTTTGGAGCACCTCCAGCTCTCCCTCCGCCCATGGCGTGACTTACCCTGTTAAACACAGGAAGCATCATGTAGAGCTTCTCCTCCTGCTCCTTCTGGGTCATGTGGCGAGGAGGGTGGCACAGCTCGGAGAAGAGGCGTCGCAGGTGCATGAGGCCCAGCGCGTTGTCCTGGGGGCTGCACTCCTCCTGCCTCGGCCGCCCCATGATCCTTTTCACCATGTTCATCTTGAGCGGCTTTGTCAGGGCAAAGGCAGCCCTGCAGATGGGAAAGACAAGATTTAATACGCAGTAACTCAATATATAAAGATCTCGTTAGTCTATGTAACTGAAGCTCAGCGCTATTTGGTATCAATTCAACAGTGTAAGTGGTCTGAAGTATCAGAAATGCTCAAATATAGATATAGATAGCATTTCACATTAGCTCAGCTTAACTTATTGTTTTATTCATTTTAAATCAAAGTATCTTATTTAATTCATAATTCTGACAATTTCCGTACGTATTAAAGTGTAACAAAGCGCTAGTACTGTAAAAACAGCCAGCTATATTGTACAACACAAGTAACCATTAAACACAAAATGATCTTTTGGGTGATGTTTGTCAAATGTATTTTAGTTTTCTGTCTGCAAAGAAGGTTTAGCACGAGCACCGATGTGTGGCATTTACAGCATTTAGAAAAATATTCTGTTGGCCACTTGACTGACCTGCTCTGTCAACCACCTCAACAGCCACCTGAACCAAAACTGTGTCGCGACTCAGACTTGGCAGCTAACCTCGGTGTTTGTGACACATTAAAAAGGACACGTTTGTTTTGAAATGTATAGCAGCCTGCTCCCCCCGCTGGGCAGCTAATAAAGCAAAGATCTCTTCTGTTTGGCAGATCTGTCACATCTCAGTCTGCAAACTGAAGCAGAGGCTGTGCGGCACAAGTTCAGGTCACTGCTTCAGCCATTCACCCCAAACAGCAAATTAAGAAATAAAAGGACAGATTAGCAACTGTGACTGATCTTCATTTTGCATCACTCTTCCCCTGAACGCACTTGATATATATTTAGCAATTTGTTCCACATGTCAGCTTCTCTCCAGACTATTTGAAATGGTTGCTAGGAGATTTCACAGAGCTGCAAAGCCTACGTAGGACACAGATAAATATCTGGTGATAAAAACAGAATCAACAGCTTAGAAGACGCCAAGAAAGTTGCACATCAACCTCAAACAGAAGCTTTTTATTTTCAGACACTGCCTGCATTACCTTGATCACGGGGACACCAACTGTGGTGGTTGAAAGAGATTTTTTTTTTTTTTTTAAAGCAGGGTTTTCCTGTATAAACAAAGTTTTTGTTTCCCCCCCAAAGCCAAAAGAAAAATCTCTAGCACTGTAACAAAATGACATTTCCACCCAGCTTAGCCTTCCATAATGAAAAGCTTTGTTTATCCAATGGACAGAATGCTTTCAGGCTCCTCTTCTGTGGAACCAGCTCCCAGCTTGGATTCAGGAGACAGACACCCTCTCTATTTTTAAGATTAGGCTTAAAATGTTCCATTTTGATAAAAGGTGACCCTTAACCCTCCCTCTGCAATAAGCCGAGGCTGCTGGGGGCTACCAATGATGCACTGAGTATTTCTTCTTCACTCACCTCTTTTCACTGCCTCTCTGTTTATACCCCACTCTGTATTTAATCACTAGTTATTATTAATCTCTGGCTGTCTCCCCTCGCAGCAGATGACCCCCCCTCCCTGAGCCTGGTTCTGCTGGAGGTTTCTTCCTGTTAAAAGGGAGTTTTTCCTTCCCACTGTCACCAAGTGCTGCTCATAGGGGGTCGTTTTGACTGTGAGGTCTTTTCTGTATTATTGTAGGGTCTTTACCTTCACAATATAAAGCACCTTGAGGAGACTGTTGTGATTTGGTGCTATATAAATAAAATTGAACTGAACTGAATTGAATTCCCATGCATTTGTCAATTATACATAAGGATCACTACAAAGTTACTCGTACACCTTTGTTACATCTACAGCAGCAGCACGCCTGCTCTGTCTGCTGGAGTCTTTATATACTGTCATACTCTCAGAAGGGTGAGATTAATCAGCTGCAGCTTAGAAACACTGCTTGATTATGTGTAAATTGACACACCTGGCCCTCTGTTTCAGGTATACACACACACACGCATTCCTGCATTTGTCAACTTGTGGTGAATTTCTGTCACAGAAAGCCAGCAAGACCCATCAACACTGAAGAGACATGGCAGCGTACCGTGCAGTCCGTCCTCCCGGTGGACTCCTCACACTGAATTACTCTCAGACATTCAGGAAATATCCTCTGCCCTTTAGTTTCAATCCAAAAAGCTACCGGTGCTGCAGACAGTACCGCGAGGTTTTCGATGTCAGATGCATCACATCCTGACATTCATGAGCACAGAGCATGAACGTAAAAGGAAGAGTACTAAAAAGTAACACGTCAGATAAATCATCAGATAAATCAGTTAAAAGCTGGTGTTGGGATTACAGCCAAAACCAAAATAAACAAAAACAGTGTTAATGCAATGCGTACATAATTCAGACCCGCATGAATAAATAAACATTAAACTACAAAAAAAAAAACCTTATTTGTTCTTCTAACAAACTGATTGATACCACAGCAATGATGAAGATGAAACTTGTGGTCAAACTGCAGCCTTTTCTTTCTGTGTTGTTAATTTGAGTTTTTGATACAGCCTGAAAAAGACTGAAAATCTGACATGAGGAGAACTGAGTGGAAAGGAGTGACTGTACAAAATGTTTCCTAACATAAAAGGTTTTATTATCACTATTATTATTTCTCTTTGGTGTGCATAAAGATGGTTCCTTTGTCAGGGTCAATGGTTACAATCCAATATTTGGCACTCTGGCCCCGCTCCAAACTGTTAGCTCAGTTTACAGTTCAGATTCTGGCCGATTCCAGCAGGGCGAGTGACCAATGTTCCTCCTCCTTTCCAAACTAAACTTGGTGTTTTTATGTCAGGAATATTATTCAGTTTATTGCTTTATTTGCCACCTCAGCCACGTATTTTAAATTCTAAATAAATCTGAATTCAAACCAGTGTTGTGGTATCACAAACGCTGGTACTGTAGAGATATTAGGGTATTTATGAAGCTGACTGTAGGCTTGACTGCATGCCAAAACAGCTGATCTTGAATAATGTGACAGAGGATGTTCCTCCTTGCTGTCAGCTCTATTCACTTCCTCTCTTTCTAAAAACAACCTAACAGCGTTCTTGTTCTCTGGTCAGACATAAAAATCATGTATGAAGAGGGTCAAAATTTCCACTTCAGCCCATACGTCTGTTTATTGGTGGCAAAGGAACAAGTAATTTAATGTAAGATTGGATTAAGAAACACTGCTGAACATTTCTTGACTCCCCAAAATCACAGCTTATCTCCGGATTAATTATATATACAATATTTTCTGTGCAACGTTAAGCAGCCAGAGGGGAAAAAAAACAAAAAGAAAACACACGACCTTTATCTTATACCACCAACTGATCCCCGATTTAGCACCATAAAATTATAAGTACAGTACAATGCTAACTATAAGGGCTAAGTAAGATTATGCGTTCCCAGAGGTCAGCCCTCTATTAAGTGCTTTCTTTATGAAGGCTTCCTTTGCAATGACTGGCATCTAAACAAGCCACATCTCCTTTCTCAGCATCCCTCTCCTTTAAGGACCGACACAAAAAACAGCAAGAACGCGAAGAGCAACCTAATGGTAGAGACAGAGAGCTACAAAGGAAGCCTCCCAGTGTTATTCTGATTTACAGAAACATGGCATCTGCGGCACTAACCAAATTACTCCAGACTGAAGGCTTTACCCGCACAGCATGGCTGCCCTCTGTGTGAACTCACACTTACAACTGCAATTCCATTTAACATCCTCCATTTGGTACACTTTTATCTTGAGTGCCTGGCACTGTCCATGAGCAAGTACATACAGTTATAGCTTACATAGTCTCAAAGGACTCAACCCTTTCACCTCAGAGCCTGAAATCCAAAAACCAGGGGAAATCACCTCCCCTTAAATGTCTCCCAATAGGGGGAACAGATTTATAATTTTTTGAAGGGATACTTATATACAGGCCTCATATTTTCCAATTCTTAGCCCACACTGGGTCTCCTTTAACTACAACACTGCTGTAAACTCTGGTCTCTGTCTCCTTTTCCAGTCTTCATCTCGTTGAGCTGCATCGATGTCAGCCACGTCTTGGCAGCTTTCTCATCTCCACAGCATGCTCTGGTCTTTCCCAGCCCTCTGTCACATCTGCATCAGCACCGCACCGCCACAGATTTTAGACATCAAGCAGCTATTTCAGCATTACAAGCCTGAGTTACTGATACATTCTGACCCAGTGAGTCTGAGACGTGTTTTGAATTGTGGCTTCACCTTAATAAGGATTCCTGTCTCAGCTAGTCTTGCACCTTCCCAGAAACTACACATCACATCACAGCAACGCAAAGCAAACAAACAAACAAACAAAAGCAGGCATATTTGGTAATGTACCATGTAAACACAGTATGCTGATTGGTACAGTGGTTCTCAAACTGTGGGGCCGGACCACAGACAGTATAAAAGATGGAGGTAGCTCCAGCTGTCAGGGGCAAAAAGAATTACAGTCCTATAGAGGTCTATGGGAAAACAGCCCTCAGCTGCAGTGTTAATTTTGTTGACGAAGTATTTTCATCATAGTTTTCTTTGACGAAGCTTTTTTCATGACGATAACGAGACGATAACTAAATAAAAACCACCTAAAAGGATAAAAAGGATAAAAACGATGAGGAAATTAACTGACACTTTCCTCAACGAATGAAAACGAGACGAAAATGCTGGGCGGGGACGAAATCCAATCAGAACTGATTTTATTTTGTGAAAGGGCGGGACAAGTTAGGTAAACATCCAATCAAATGCACAGTTGCACAAATTTGCTCTAAACCCGGGAAGACCAAACTAGCCTGTGATTGGTCACATTTGACCTTTGATGCTTTGACAAACAAAACGATGTGTAAACCATGTGGGGCGACTATCTCGGGTAAAAACATGACAAATCTTAAACATCATCTGCAAACCAGTCACCCTGTCATGCAGGGTAAAGTGTTTTTCCCAGTTTAGCGTTTGTGTTTAGAGAAAATCTCCACACCGCGGTGGATTAGCCTTTCCTAATCTTAGTCCTGAACACTGCCCTGTACCTTTCAGAGCGTCCTGCTGTAAAACGCTCGGATTATCTCAGTAAGGTGGTGTTAATGATCAGGTGTGTGGAAGCAGGTGAAACGCTAATGTTAATATTATTAATAATATTCCATAACTTTTAATAAATGTTTAGTTTTGTGTAAGTGTGTATAATGACTAATTCAAGGGAACTGAAGAAAAAGCATTTACATTTTACACCCTTTATATTTTAGTCACTAAATCAACTGTAGATTTAGTCGACTATATTCTCACAATAATTTCATTGACTAAAGCTAGACTAAGACTAAAACTATTCAGATGACTAAATTATGACTAAAACTAAATCAAAATTTGCTGTCAAAATTAACACTGGTCAGCTGATCTCTGTAAACACTTTCCTGATCAGTTGTTGGCCTTATTGGCTCATTTCGGGTCTTACTGAATCAAACATTAAGTCCATTTAGTACGTTTTGGTCATCGTAAGTTACATAAAGAAGGATTATCCAGAATATTCTCACTGGTTAAGAACGTGTAATGAGCAAGTTGTTAGCTAATCAGCGTGTTTTTTTTCCACAGTCAGAACCACTCCTCATTCATTCACATCAGTCACTCACTCATTCAGTTTCAAACCATCGAGGTGGTGATGCTGACATCACGGTCGCCATGTCCCTCACAGACACTGAAACTAATGTTCCTAAATCCCTAAATGTCATCCATTTCTTCAGGGACTTTGTTGATGCCATCGTGATGACATTTAAGTACATATCAGATTGTGTTCTTTTTCATTATTAATGAGCTGCAGTAATTATGAGAAAGAGACTTGAACTTTTTTGGGCTTCAGAAGTGAGCCGCACAACATTGCTGAGAACTACTGGAACAGCACAGCTTGGTTGTTATGCACTAGCTAGTCAGTTTAGATATGTCAGCAGCTCAGTTTCACTCCTGATGGCAATCTGGACATGCAAACAACCTCATCACTCACTATGGCAAAGACTCAACGCAGTTCTATAAATTACACTTTATCTACCGGTGCAAACACTGGAATAAATATTATTAAGCAAATGTTTGCAGGAATTTCCCACACTCAAAATGTTAAGTAATACCCCTGCACGTGGTTGTGCCGAGTTCCTGCACAGGAAATACAACCATTTAACTACATCAGGAGTAAAACCAGGATCTGGGAAAAACTAAACACTGCCATCTTTAATATCACTCAGCCTGAGTGGACTGAAAAATAAAATACACAAGCAAGACATCAAAAGTAATTACAACCAGTGCTGGAATCCCCGGTTTGTGTTGCACAGTTAGTTGTGTAACATCAGTGCTTTGGTCTTCTTTCCTCAGAAAACTCACAAGAAAATAACCTCACACATGTCAGATGTTTTATACACATGATGGAGATCAAAAGAGACGAGACCTGAAAGGCTCAGGGTTTGACATTTACAATACACCCTGTGTTGGTTGTGATATACTCCACAATTCAGCTCTCACTAACCACAAGTTCTGCCTGTACGAGATAAGGTATTAAATCAGGTCCTACAGCACATCCTTCTATCCCCAGGATTACAATATTGACCAAAATAACAGTGATACGGGCTTTTGCTCCATTATTCACTGAGCGTTCAGTACTCATGACTCAGACCAACCAAATCTTCAGACTCAATTTTGCACTCACCGAGACACCTGTTAAATCTAATGACAGGTGCGCTCTGATGTTTACAGAATTTGTCCTCAGACAAAATGAGCACCTGCCAGAGTACTCCGATCTGCCTCTGCGGCAGCTCCTGCTGCAGTGAGAGTCTCCAGGACATCATTTACAAGATAGGCAAGATAAAAGCAACATCTCCTGCTGCATTGTGGCTGGTAATATTAGAGAAACTCTCCAGTACAGACCAAAAGGATTAAACTGATTCAGTGTCAGTGAATAATCTGAGTTTTTTCTTGTTTACTTTCAGATGTGAGCCAACAGAAACGCTCATGGTTCACTCGTCATCACCCTCCTAAAATAATGGCATAAATGATCATATTTTCAGTATTTGGTTCAGTTTTTTTTTTTTTTGTTTCCAGTAAAATGACTCCAATATTTTAAGCGGGTGTCAAAATGACAAAGTTGTTGTCAGACTGCTTTAAGTTGAGCTGAGCTGAGTGGAGAGGCTTTATTGTCATGTCACATATATACAGGTGAATACTGAAATGAAGCAACGCTCCGTTAGGGACCAGCTACTTAGAACAAAAAGTGCAAGACAGATACAGTACACAGTGCAGATATGCAGTACAATAAATACACAAACACACAATGGAAGAACACGGGACAATGGATGATCTACACTGATGTACATTTGGCAGCACAGATTCTAGTTTGAAGGTCAAGCGTAGAAACAGAGCAAGTGCAAATTTCAGTATTGTGCAAAGATGCAGTAGTATTACTATAAACAGAACAGTTCCAGTTAATCTAGAAGTTTAAGTTCCTTTGAGAGGAAAGTTCTCCTGTTGTAGCCACAAATAAAAAATGTTCATTTAATGCTAACATTTAACACTGACTGTGACTGACAGCTGAATTTCTATAAAAACCTTTGATTAGAAACCAAATTAAATTACAGCAGCGATGGCTCATCAGATACAGATTCATTATTTTATTTTGTATATGTCATAACCCCGATAACTCTGATAAGTGGCTTACTTCTCAGCACTGATGCAGCATATCCAGTTCCTTTCTGCTGCTAACATCCTTCCCCTTTCTGTGATGACACATTATGTTTGGCCATTGCTTCTCATTTAAGACACTCAATAGAAAACCCACAAGCAAATCCTCACCATAAATATGAATGGGCAGACCAGTGAGGCACATATAAAGGTAAAGGGTTTGGGGAAAAAAAAAAAAGTCACACATTCACAATACATTTGGCCAAGTGAAACACACCAGCAGTGTGGTTACAAAGTGATCAACACGTAGCTTCTGCAGCATCAGCAGAAAAGCCCGTCTTCAGCTGCTGGCTGAAATGGAAACTCGGGCAAAGCCACAGACAAGTCTGCTGAAAAGCTGCCAGGCAAGGAAAAAAAAAATTCTTGCTAGATGTCAGAAATCGAGAATCCAAAAGCAGAAGTGGGTTGGTCTGAGTCGAGTTTAAAAATACCCAGTCCAGTGGGCCAGCTTCCTCAGTCAAGATTCACGCAGAAAAAACTGAAGTGGCCAAAACTGGAAAAAGTATTTTCTGAGTCATCGTGGCCGTCGTGCACTGAGGCTCGTCATGATTTGGTTGTGTAAAACAAACTTTTACAAAAAAAAAAAAAAAAAATCAGGTTTTAGGTTGTATAGAAGTCAGCGAGCCTGCTGTAATGATGTGTTACTACATGAGACTCAGATGTTTGTGTTCACTCGCCTGTGCTAATGTCACATGTACTTGTTCTTTAATTATTATATTTGTTGTGATACCTGCTGCCCTCTCAGTCAGGTCTCTCCTTAAAAAGAGACGTTTAATCTCAATGAGACTTTTACCTGGATAACTAAAGGATATACCTATAGGCAAAAAGCCCCTGACTCTGTTTCTCTGACCTCAGTAAACTCTTCACTGATGTCTTCATGCCTTCACTTGCCCGCTTTCTGGCCATACTGAAAAAAAACCCCATTCATTTCAGTTTTTAAATTATGGTCGTTCCTGAGGCAAATATTTTGTTTCAGGCAAGTCAGGACTTATCTTAGATACAAGAAAGCTAGTTTTAGCTAAAGGAGCCCATCAACCGACTGAAATGGAAGAAAACGCCATTCAACATCAGCATCAGTGTTTGGTTTTAGGGATCAAATCCAACCCTGAGCCATCTTTCTTCTGGTTAACGTGAGTCAGCACTGGTGTACTTGCTAACTGCAAGCTATCTTACAATATACAATATACTGCCTTGAGTGAATAACATCGGCAAATTCAGTAAAACACACAGGACTGATCAGGTAACTTAACTGACCATATTACTGTATCAGCTAATATTATGACATAACCATCACCACATTTGTGTAGTATAGCTGTTAGAACAAACTGGCTAAAGGTTTCTTGTTGCTAAAGTTATCGAAATGCCAGTGGGTTAGCTTAAAAAAAGGTGATCCAGGACACTAGCTTATGTTCTAGTGTAAAGTGTATATAGTCCTGTAATGTCACTTTTTAAATAACTTCACTGGTTTCACAGCAGCCAGTATGATCATCAGAAAGTCTTCTTACCTGGTCAAACACATTTTTTACCATTTAAACTATTACAGAGCAGTGTTATCATTAACAACTGATATGACACTAAATTTTAATAGAGTATCATCAGAGTTGTACAGAGGGTGAAATAGCCCATCTATTTTTATACTGTAATGTATCCTTGATCAAAGCCAGCATTTATTTCAGAACAATGCTGACTGTTAGCACTGCTGTTCAGGGCCCGATGTAACAGAGAGTCACTGAAGCAGATACGAGGGCTGTGAGATTGGAGAGCAGCAGGGCCAGGACCACAAACTGGGGCAAACACATGTCATACGACTCAGCATAAGGCTGTGCTGGAAAATCAACAAAAGGCAAGGCAGTAATCAGCAGACAAACGCAGGATTACAACACACTCCACCTACTTGGTAAGCAGTTAGCGTCATGAAACCACAGATTCTAGACCATCGTGTAGAGTTCTGCTAGTACACTTCACACTAAACCTGCAGCACTTTGAAAATGGATTTAGGTGAACAAATCGTGTCTTTGTGCAGCTTTACTTGATTAATAACATCTTTTTATTAAAAGACACTTTTTGTTTTGGCCAACTTCCAAAAGCTCTGAGGAAATGGTGACTCTTATTTATCTTATGAAAAAGGTTTCATAGGACATGCTCCAAAATTAGCATATGGGGTATGTATAACTCTCTGATAGTCTCAGAGTGTAACCAAATTGTCCGTTCATACATAAATGGACAAACATGGGTATAATGCACCCAAAGGACATTATTAAATCACTGTCTCTTCTCATTTGACTCCACTGTGTGGATAAAAGTCGCAAGAATGTCAGTTCAAGAGGAAAGACTGTTTGGAAGTCATGTCATCTGATTTTAAAAGATGGACATATTCATGGGCCTGCATTCTTTCCGAAGGTCAGCAGGTGATGACCCCTGTGGATGCAAATAGAAGGACCGTTGTTTTATCCATCCATTTCCTTCTGCTTATCAGCCTTTTGAGGGTTGCAGGGGGGGCTGGAGCCTATTCCAGCTAACATGGATGAGAGGTGGGGTACACCCTGGACAGGTTGCCAGCCTGTCACAGGGCCAACACAGAGAGACAGACAGCCATTCACACTCACATTCACACCTATAGACCTATGGCCAATTTAGAATGACCAATTAACCTAACCCGAATAAAAAAAGTGGGGGTAAGGTAAAAATTTTGTAGGGTTAGTGGACTATTTTTTTTTTTCTTTTTAAATTATGGTCTCAATTAGTGTCCAGAAGGATGCTCAAGCAGGGTTATTTTTTTAAGGTGGCCTATCTTACCATTAACAAGTGGCTACTTTGCAAACAACTGGGAAACATCACCATGGCTACTTCCACTTTCCACATGCACTTCATAGTTTCCTCCCACTTTGGCTCAGTATTTTTGGGGTCAGTTTACATATTTCTTTGAAAAGTTTTTGATGACTTTGAAATCAGCTTTATTAAGCGAGTGCTTTTGTCTCTCTAAATGAACATAACCCATTTGTAATGTCGGATCCTAAAACAGTCGCCAACTTTCAGCCTCTTATCTTTGCACAGAAATGAAGCCGTCTTATCTGTAGATTCACAGAGTGTGTTATGAGGGAAAAAACTGCCTGCAGCCTCTCTTAGGTGGCTGGTTCAGGGGAACTGAACTCTGAGAACAGGCAATTTAGATTCCATGCACGGCGTCCTGCATGATGCTGTGTTTTCGCCAACGCTGCCATTCACTGAGCAGCTCTGTCTGTTGCACAGATTTCATTTTCATATCCTAACATAAGGGTATGTTAAGACCATGCCAACCTGTTACTCATCTCTCTGCCTTGGCGTGCATTTGGACATCAAGAGTTGACCTATGCAAGCAGACAGAACACTGCATACTCAATCAACCTCGAGGAGAGACGACAGAAAAGGGAGGATTAAGGTAGCACCCTTACAGGGGATTAGAAAACCCAAAGTACCATCAGGAATTACCACCTCAAAAGTGCTTTTTTTTGGAGTACTAGAAAGAAAAAAATGTATACATCCCTGATCATTTTATGCTAAAGGCACGGACGGGGCTGTTTAAAGGGGGGAAAAAAAGAAGCATCAAACCACATCTTGTCTCAGCTGAAGCAAAGAAAATGAGTCAATGGCATCAATGGAATGTCAACTCTTCTGTGGAGGGGAACTGAGCTTGGCCCTCCGGTCTTTTTCAAAGCATTCTCTTTAAGCGGATGCCAGCTTCAATGAACGTCTCCCAGAGTTAGTGGCAACTCCTGGGAGATGAAGGCAGCCAATGCCCTGGAAAAGCCCAACTCTTCAAAAGCCTGTGTGGCTGTTCCTCTGGAGAAGGTGATGTAATCTCAGAAATGTCTCCTGGATGGCAGTTTATGGGGTAGGTGGAAGCTGAGGAGCTCCACAGTGGGAAGAAAATGGGTTGACAGGAGTTAGATAAAACGCAAACTTGTAAAAGGAAATGCAAATTTGGAGAAAGTAAAAGGCTGTGTAGGCAGGGTAGTGAGTTCACACCAGGTCCCTGCCAAATACTGGTACATTTGGACTGCGGGTGATTAACTGTCTCCTCTGCCAGCCACAGTGACACACAGCAACATATCAGTAGATCCCTCTCTGTGTGGGAAACAAACCACGAGAAGAGACCAAATATTTTATGACGCCTTCAGATATTTTAGTCGCCACTAATAAAAACCAGTTTTAAGCAACATTTTCAGACAAGAATTTGGACAACTTTGGGAGAATCAGGGTGAAAATCTTTTCCAAAGGAAACGGTGTGCATCAGGTATGTTTGAGTACTGGAAATATGCTGTGTGGCTTAGTGCAGGGAGCCGCCTGCATAGAGCAGGAGGCAGCGCACATGACGCCCACTTGCTAACGGTAAATGCAGCAGACCATCAGCTGCGCTCGTCACACGTCAGTGCAGTCCAACATCCCACAGACTTCACACTAAGGAGCTGGAAGGTTAAAGACTGGTTAATGTCCGAGCTGACTGCCTCCTCGGGTGCGCCTCGGTCGCGTGTGAAAACACGAAGCGGCTTCTAACTAGTGCAACACGTTTTTGTCCCCGAGTCGTTGTTGCCTGACTGTAACACGAGCCAGAAGAGCAGGAAATGAGCTCATGCTGAACGTGCCCGGGCAGGACCAGAGTTAACAGCCTCTAAAATGGGTATCTATTTAATCCTCCAGTAAACAATGCCTGGAGAGTTGTCACCACAGACTATTATCACCAAACTACCAATGAAATTCTACCTGTGCGCCTTCTGAAAGCACAGCAGCTGCCGTGGATGCTTGACAGAAACACTGATGTGTTTCTCAAAAATCTGTGAGGAAAATGTGAGCGACACACTTCTTGATGTGCTCACAGAGTGCCGATACACTTCAGCAGTGTGTTAGTTGGACCGCTGAATGGTATCCATGACAACTAGCAGGCCCCGTACAAATTAGTGCCCGTCAATTATGTAATTACACAACATTAGGTGCAGCAGGGTGACTTTTGTATTTAATGACATCTTTAATAACAACCGTAAAAATATAGATTTTATACATTTTATATGGTAACATTTTGATACAACTTCCATTTATTTGCACCGTGAGCAACAACGCATTACAGTCTACATCCACAATTAATGACGAGCAACGACTGCCCAACACTAAACTTCACAGCATCTTTGTGACTTTGCCGTCACTTGGCTTTAAACACAAAATATCTTCAAATAACACTGCTACACTTTTTCATAAAAGACTAATAATCTCTCTTTTTTTCCCCTTTTATTTTATCACAGTTTGATTTTCCAGCTTTGATTCTGCGTAGGTCACTCCTCGTCAGGTTTGATGATTTTAGTAACAGAAAGAATATAAAATATTTTAAATGTTTTACAGAGCTTCAAGCTACACATAAAATATGATGTATGCAGACTAAGGCTGGGTGAATGGAAGAATATTCTTTTTGTTGTGTTGAGCTTGAATTCAGCGTTGTACACAGACACTGGCAGAGACCGAGGTACTAATACTGCA
Organism: Archocentrus centrarchus; assembly: GCF_007364275.1. Lineage (NCBI taxonomy): Eukaryota > Metazoa > Chordata > Actinopteri > Cichliformes > Cichlidae > Archocentrus > Archocentrus centrarchus. The sequence goes on from NW_022060256.1 coordinate 6,516,864, forward strand.
TACTGTTAATAATACTGCAAACATAAAGAATTACCTTACGGTCTAGTATAGTTACACTGTGCTAGTATTATGGAACAAAGCACGTGTTTGGAAGTCTCCAAAATGTCCAACAAGCTTTTGAGCTAACGAGCTAACGAGCTATAAAGGTGCCCTGGCTGCACTCTGCCAGCTCCTCACTGAGACCACCAAACACTGCAGGCTGAGCACCTTGAATATTTAATAACATACATTATAGTGTGTTTGTTTAATTAGAGGTTACAAGGCATCCTTCGTATGATCGGTACATTTCAGACCCCCACCCCCCTACACACACATACACACACACACACACAAATCTGCAAATCGATATCAGACATCGTGCGCTGTTGGAACAACATTTCAAGCAAATCTAATTCAGACTAAATTTCTGCTTCTTGAAGCCCGACTTTGATGTCTAAAACCTGGCTTCACTTATTAAAACATGAAAACTGAGATGATGATTCTCGAGCTGCTTTCCATTTTGTCCAGATCCACTCACCACCGGTCTGTGGCAGGTTTCATTTGGTTCGTATTTCTTCAGTTTTCCCTTTCAGCTGAATTACAATTTAAAAGTTTATTTTTTTCACATTAGATAAATCTATTTTCCCCAAAGTCTACAAATAATGGTGTTATACAATCAAGATTCCAATATTGTCCAGAATTATTGAGATTACATTTCCTGCCATAACTGAGCAGGCTGTAGGCAGGTTAAGTGTCCTTCACTTCATTTAATTAATTTAAACTTGAACATTTATTGAACGTTACCCCTCATTTATAGCGCTCCTGAGTATTTATAATGACATCTTGTTTAAACTTTAAAATCATTAACTCTTGAGGAGAATATCTCTATCAATGACATCTTTAGACATGTTACACAGATGTACACGAAGCCTTTGCCAAGTCAAGCATTTACTTCGTTTCAGTTTGGCCGATGATGGCTTTAATGACATCAGGATATTTTCCTACAGCAGCTCTTACTGCTGCATCTCTAACTGATCGATGCCTGTAATCGAAGCTTAATCATCAATCTACATGTGATATAGTCACTGACACCGAGAGGCAGTTATTTTAGATCAATAACATCAATAAACATACCATATCCACCAAGGTCAGGCTTACAGTTAACAGTAAACAAACCCCCGGTTGCTGCGGAGACAAGCTCAGCACCCGGCTCTGATTTTCCCTACCTGCTATTCTCTCTGCGCTCCGCCAGCATCTCAACTCATCAACAGAAGAAGAGACAAGAATATTCCACCATAAGCCAGAGACCAACCGCTCTTCCTCCTAAAAACAGTGTCTTCCTGAAACGGAGAGGCGATGACAATGGTGTCATGCCTTCCCCTCACAGCAGCGTAAGGAGAGGAGAGGCAAAGCGCGGAGGCATGGCTTGTCTTTATTGGCAGTACCAGTGGCTTTGTTCGCCAGCCAGCATACTGTGTGTGTGTGTGTGGTCTGCCGGGACTGGCACAGCTGATCCCCCCCTGACACCGGGTGGGGTGCACAGGGCTTTGGAGGAAGAGGAGGGGAGGAAAGGAGGGCGGGCTTTGGCCTCAACGACGGCAGGAACATACCATCAACACGAGAAAAGGGGAGGAGGAGTGGGAGGCAGAACTCGCAGCAGCGAGCATCATTAAAAATTCATCTCATGGCCATTTCAGTCGCCATCCTGTACATCCAAGCTCAGAGTTCACATTAACTTTGCATTATTATGTGGTGGGCTTTCGGGGACACGTAGAGGGAATAAAAGAAGTGTTCTCAATTAATCTACATGTGTCATATTCGAGGGTTTGTATGAGACAACTGAAATATTAATACTCGATACCATTTCTTAAAAAGAAAACAGGGCTAAAATGACTAAAAACTGACCATTTGAATAATTTAGTGGTTAATAGGAATGTGCATAGTCAACTAGGTGGTCAAACTACGCTTCCTTTGCTAATCAGCACCAGAAATAGCACATACACATTATATAAGGTGACTCAGAGAAGCCTGAACAGAAATCTATGTGAGAAAAATGAAATGCTAACGATATCGGTTATCCCACTCCCGAAGCCACTCAACAGCAAAACATGAACCATGTTAGCCAAATGTGCCACTGGCTGTGGGGGTGGCAGACATGGCTCTCTAGCCGTTATCATAACAGTGATGTAGGCAAATGGCTTTTTTACTTTTTTTTATGGCTTACAGCATCTATAAAATGAATCAGCATGACATTTCTTTAGAGCTCTGGTAAGATGAGCACTCGGGATTGAACCGTTACAGAAGCCAGAATGTTGAGAAACACCCAGATTTATTCCAGAAGACAGAAGAGAGCCCCGCTAACTACGGCAGCTCTGCAGTAGTTTAATCTAGAAAATGAGCAGTCATATCTCGACTTTGTCAGCATAAACAGGCATATATTTCTATACATCCATGCAGAGAACGTGACTTTGCTGACATTGTGCGCTTGCAATATTGTGCATGGTGCCAACTATCAAACTTTTCAGCAACATTTACTGAAAAATGGTTTTTAAATATGCATAATGTTTGTATGAGCAATGTTTATCTTCCTGGGTTATATTATGCTGAATTTAGACTGTTTTTTGAAGTAATGGTAGTAGTAGAGTGATTTTTCCTCTAGGTCTCCAGAAACATCCCTAGTGGTTAATAAATCATCTAAGTTCTTTATCAAACTGAAACACTAAATATTTTGTGACTCGACTTTCTTAAACATGAGAATTTGCTTCCTTTCTTTTTTTTGTGAAATTGTAAATTAAATATTTTTGAGTTCAGAAAGAAATAAGCTGCTTTAAAGCTCCAAAATGTCAGACGGACCATTTTTCACAATTTTCACAGTTTAACAGACACAATGAGAAGATAAATGTCAAATTAATTGACAGTGAAAACTGCCATTAGTCGCAGTCCTGCAGAATTAGTACGTCACACTCAGATTCACATTACAGCCGTTTAACTGCAGTGAATTTATGAATTTCTTGACCTGAAAATTGGCCTTGAAAGTTCAGAAACCTCAACAGGAGACTGTAGTGGAACATGCTGACAGCTAGAGATTCTTATGCTTCACTAAGAACAGAGTGAAATGTGGTTTCCAGCAGGGAAACACAGGCCATATGGAAATGAGTCCAGCAGGGGAAACAGATCATCCACCTCACTGAATGAACCCTGCTATACAATCTCGTACTTAACATACCACCACTGGCAAGGTTAAATAAAAGTTTAAAGCAATGTGTAGCAGCAGTAGTTTAACTGCAGCCAGAGACCTGTTGTGTTAAAAGGCCTTAAGAGATTCTCACCAACTCCAATCACTCTGCAGCTGCTGTGAGATTTGAGCTATTCCACCACTAAACATGTGTCAACTAATGAACGCCCCACAGTTTGGTTTCTATTCAGTGTGGAGGAATCCAACATTTTATTATAGCTTCACTGATCAACACTAATCATAAATCACACACATCACCAACATTTAAGATCATCTAGAGTCCAAACCGTTATTCCCATCCAGCTAGAGTATGGTCTATGAAAATTACAGCCAATTAAACTACAGTAATTAAAAAAAAAAATGTGTGGAAATCTCCGTCCAATAAAACAGCACTACCACCACAGCAGACTGCATGAAAGCCATTACTCCAGTCTTATATATGATCTATAGCCACCCATATGGCTGATATAAGCAAGTTCAGGCCATATGGAAAAAAAACATACACAAAACATATAAGTATAAAAATACAACATCTGCATCAAGCATTGAGGCTGGGGATGTACCAACATGTTGGCTGAATATTTGTATCAGTATTGGATGACTAATATCAGCATACTGGCAAATGGGATTCAAGCAGGTACCCCGTTAGCCAATAACTCAGCACTGCACCCTCATCCAAACAGGGTCACCTCTGACTTAAAAAACCAAAAGCAATATGGAGACTCCCAATGGAGGATATTTAAATTTATACTAACTAACTTTATTTATACTAGCTAACTTTTCTAAAATTATACACTGAAGAGCTGAAACACTTTAAAACAGGTCAGTATTTTTTTTTTAAATAAATATTTGTTTCTGTGGAAATAAATTGGGGAATAATACACAGAATCAAAACAAAAAGACTAAAAAAAACCATTTTAGTATCAGCAGTGAGGCCTTTGAATTATTCTGAATAAATCCCATGAAAAAACCATAAATGAACAAGCCTGTCTCTTTATATACTCTGACTTTCTGTAGCACTCAGCCCATTTCTGAGGAAGTCCACTTTTATATAGTTTCACTTTAATAAAGCTTCACTGATTTCTAAAACAGATGGACACTTTTTTTACTGAACACTAGCCAAACAGAAGTGAATAGTGCTTTTATTAGGGGTATATTTTCAGCTGCAGATTAACAGCTGTGTGGACCGGCGAGTGAGCTGATTGCGGTTTTTCTGATTGACTGAAAATAGACTATGAACAAGTACTGGGCCACCTACACATTACAGGAGCAGCTCGGCCATGGAAACCCGTGAAGCTCCCGGCACACAGTTTGTGTGCTGATGTTAATGCCAGAGGAGGTCTGGAACTCTGCACTTATTAAGTCAACAGAGCGCTGGCGACTTTTACGCATTACGCACCTCAGCGCTCAGCAGAGCCGCTCCGTAACTTTGCATGGTCTGACACTTTGTGGCTGAGATGCTATGGTTCCTAAATACTTCCACTTTTAAGTAACACCACTTATAGTTGATTGTGGAATATAAAAGAGGGAAGAAACTTCACAAACTGTCTTTTTGTAATGATGGCATCCTATTACAGCATCACACTCGAATTCAGCGACCTGTTCGTTCACAAATGTTTAAAGGCAGACTGCAAGGCTTGGTGCTAAATTCTGTACACCTGTGAAACTGAGACTGAAAACACCTGAACTCAAAGAATCAGAGGTGTGGCCAATAGCTTTGTGCATAGTTGACCATAAAAACAAGGATTATATACAATGCAAAATGTTCCTCATGACATGTTTATATTAATTTATAGGCAATAATATAGCTGGATGTCACAAATGAATAAACTCTAAAAACACTTAAAAAACTGCAGTATTCTGTTTTTATGATGTCATCAACTTGATTTAATCCAATGGCAAGACAAAACATATACACAAGCTATATGTGCATAGTACATGTGTACTGTCACTAATAGGATGTACAGGCCATTCCCCTGAGTGCTAATTAAGAATGATCCTCTTGTGCTTTATTAGTGCATGCTGCATCTTCTCAAGAAAGATGACAACTAGTAAGCTGAGACTTAAGTCTGCTGTTTGACGTGGGGTTTATACTGACAAGCCTGATACACCAACAACTCACACTGTTTCTTTTTGTGTGTGTGTGTGTGTGTGAGTGTGTTTGATGCATTTGGAATGGCCTGAGAAAGCTCAGTTGGTGCACTGAAAGGAAAATCAGCATTGGCCTTGAGCTGCATTATCCACAAGATTTTAATGCAGCTACTCAGCTACTCTTAATCAATAACAAGAGCCTTACAAAGCACAGAATACACCCCGTAGCTCCTATCCCACCATACAAAGGCAATTAGTAGGTAAAAATAAAATCTCTAATGGTAATCTTTGATTCGTTAGTCCACGATCTTTGCCTTGGTTTCATCTACGATTTTTTTCTAGCCTTTGGAATAACACTTAAAAATGTTATCCCAGCTCCTACAACAAGCCGTTACTTAATCATCTTCACAGCTATTAATATATAGTTGTATGATAAGCAATTTTAGGCATCACTTGTAAAGTCAGTCCCCAAATTCCCATTTTGAGCCAGGAAAAACCTGCTTTTAGTAAAGTTTTAATTCGTTTCAGTTTAAATTTTTGTTAGTATAATGCCAGACTGTAATACAGTAGTAATGATGTTGAAAACTGTACAATAATACAACAATACTTTGCACCAGTGCCTTCTTGTGCTGGTTGTACTCAAAAATTTGCCAAAAGTATTCACTCACCCATCCAATTATGGTGCGGGGGTGTTTTTCAGGAGTCGGGCTCGGCCCCTTAGTTCCACTGAAAGGAACTCTTAATGCTTCAGCATACCAAGACATTTGGGACAATTTGATGCTCCCAACTTTGTAGGACCAGTTTGGGGATGGCCCCTTCCTGTTGCAACATGACTTCACACCAGTGCACTAAGCAAACTGTAAGTCACTGCAAAAAAATACAAATATTTAGCAGCCATATTTTCATATGTAATGCAAGACAAGCTTTTAAAAACCAAGGCGGATTTCTATATGACACATAGTGAGCCTCAGAAAAATTACCATTTGTTATCAGAGTGTGGATGGTGACCAAAATAAAGCAAACTGTCAGCAAGGGCACAACACGCTGTAAAACTATTGTTAATCTACTGCAGGCCCTTGGCAATGATTCATAATAATTAACTGTCATAAAAGCAAGAAAACAAGCAAGCAAATGAGTTGAAAATTAATTTAGGCCAGCATTTATTGCTGACATTCAGGAGACATAAGGGACTGTCCAAACAACCAGATACTTACAGGATTAACTACTTAATCTCCCTTAGCCAAAAAAACAGCAAAACACAACCAAATCTACAGCTGCAGACCTCAGAGAAATACATGTTACGGCGTTCAATAAAGGCATGAAAAGAACAGCTCTCTCCGTGTTTATATAATTATGGCTTAGATGAAGTTCAGAACACATTTTATAAATAATCAATGCAGAAATCCTTGTAATTCCAAAAGGGTTCACATTTTTTGTCCAGCTGTATTTAGGTTAAAGTCAGTCTTATTTTAGCCCTGGACAGTAAATTCAACTGAATACCTGAAGTGTTGATAAGAGGTTCAAAGGTTCATTGCCTGTTAGCGCTGAATCACTGTGAGAGAAACGCAGAACAAAGGAAAATCCAGAGGCTACAACAATCAGGACTTCACCACCAAATACTGAAAGGTCTTGAGTCATCTCAGTAAATCACAACAAAAAGGGAACTTAACAATTGCTTGGTCGAAGGGCTCTAACTGAAGGCAGGCCAGCCCTAAGCATTGTTGCCAACACCGCTGTATTTTACAATGCATGAAAATTTGCATCTGACATTATTGCTACCCAGAGGTATAACCCACATGCTTCTCTCTGGCTAAAGTAAGTGACACAAGTATTCTTTTTACAGGCAAAACATCCCATATCAGTGTTGCTTATGTTATTCCATGCACCACAGGCATTAAAATCACCTCACACAGGCAACACAAGTCTAAACTGCGTAAGTCTTCCCCCTGTAAACAACACGATTAAAAACACTGCAAGAAGTTTCTTATGACCGAACTGAGAGCTGTAAGTCATTGCTCGGGTTTTCCCATCGACACAACAATGCTGTGAAACAATTCGGTTACTGGCAGTTAGCAGCAATCAGGTTTCTATGCTGCGAGTTTTCTAATCATTCAGTGTGATGCAGTGTTTATGCTGAACAGTCTGATAAGGAAAGCTGCACTGCAGTGATAAAAGGCTGTCTCGTTAGGTTTAAGATGTTGTTTGTAAAGGATTCTTAAGCACTAAATGATCAATTGTCAGCATGGTGGCTCACAGCAAGAAAGTTCTGGATTCGAACCTAGGCAAAACCTTTGTGTGTGTTTGTGGAGAGCGCATGTTCGATTATCCTTTTCTCCCTCCACTGAAGAGCACAGTAGGTTAATCTGTGTTTTAATGGCTCCTAAAAGGTCTTTCAGGGGTGACTATGCACAAGAAGTTAAAAAAGAACAAAAAAAATCCATCCTTGTTATCTTACTTAACTGAAGCCCATACATTTTCCTGTTATTTCAGGCCATTTTTGTTAACTTAACCCCCACTTATACAAACTGGTAACAAATGCAGTCCTGATGAGTTTCCTTTTGTTTGTTGTTTTATGCAGGAAAAGCCCTGCTAATGCAGCCTATCCTAACCTGGCCCACAGCAAATACTTAAAAAAACAGCAATTACAGGATCCAGAAGCCGAATAAGTCATCATCCAAGCCCCTGCATCAAACCAGAAGTTCAAAAGCAAGACCACTGTTTTGGTTATTAGACTAATTATGCTAAGAAAATAGCTGAATTCCAGCTATTTTCTTATTGTTAACTTAATCTTTATGAGAAAAAAAAACAAACAAATCATACAGTTCATGACAAACACAGTGCACACACTCAGGGCCTCCTGCCTCCAGTGCTGCTGCATGGTGACTCTGTTGTTTGTTCACACAGCGCTCTATGTAGATATAAACTCAATTTCTGAATAGTAACATTCAGACAGAAATTGAGTTTAGCACAGCCATCAACAGCCACCTCAACTAATCAGGTTTTTAGATTAGATTAGACTCAAGTGATGCTCACTTACCCGTTTACTGCATAAACAGACCTCTACATATCCCCTGCTATTTCTAGAGGCTGACATTCATTTCTCTGTCTACACAGGCGCTTTAAAATTGTCCTTCTTTATATGTCTTAAATATTCTATATAAATAAACTAACTTGTCCATATATACCAAAATGCAATGACCACCTCATTTAAACTAAGCTTATAAACGTCACAATAATGAACTAACACCTAAACACTGAAACATCTCACTCCTGATACCCTTCACAACAAATACAGACACGTGTGTGTTAGCTGTGCTTATCCAGTTTGTCTACTGTCACACAGTCATGTATTTTTTATACATGACTGTGTGTCTTATGTGAAGAAGTAGTACCCCCTGTTTTCATCGTGTTTCATACTGCCTTTACAGTAATTTAAGCATATAATTTTTTGTAAACATGCTACAGTTCCTTGCTCTGGAGTTACAAGCAAAAAATGTTATGTATAATTAAATGTTATCATGTGATTTGTGTGCATCTCTTACCACACACCCCCAGAGCATGAAACTAGTTTTCAGCCCCAGCCTGCTGTGGGGTAGCTGTGTGCAGGCATCCGGGCAGACAGCCATGCACGCAGGCACAATGCGCACACACAGGTGACTGCTGCACCTCAGGCGCACAGCAGACAGGAAAAAGAGGACGATGTGACCGCTGTAGCTATAACAGTCAGTGCGAATTTACCCCCCAAACAAACTAGCTACTACGGGACACTGATTGCAACCCGATTTAGCCACCCATAAATAAAAACATGATAAACGAATCCGAAGAAATCTACTGCACACGTACACCGACTGTCCCTGCGCGTTTCTCTAGTGGCTGCAATCAGTTAAAGTCCTGCTCCAAGCCGCACCGTCGCTGAGTGAAAACACAATCCCGCAGCAGTCCCGTAGTTTGCGGATACGTTAGCTCACGGCATGTATAGCTAGCGACCAGCTGATCGCACTAGCGTCGGTACATCTGAGCCACAACTGTCAAGCTAAATGGTGACGTTCCTCCAACTGTCCGGCCTTCAATAACTTTACTGCAAATAAAGAAGGCAGTTGCTGTTTCAGCAGTGTGAGTGGGTTCCTTCTGTTTTCCCGGAGGCTGCCGCTGGCATGCCAACACCAGCGTTAACGGCGCTGACGGTCCTGGAGCCGAGATGCACATTCCTGCCCGTGCTAACTCGCGTGCTAAAGCAGCTAGCACACAGCGCTAACTAGCCGCTCCAGAGAGGAGAGTGTCTTTGGTGTGTCCGCGATCTACTCACCAGTAAGCAGCGTCTGCGGCAAAATACGTCGGTGTGAACGTTGACGATGACCTCCAATGTGTGAATTAAGTCGGTGCGGGGCCCTTCGTGTATATCCATATGTCTCAAACGATGCGTTAATCCCAAAGTGCTCGCTGCTCCCTCTCCTTCCTTTTGCCGGTCGCCATGTTTCCTCAACATCCAAATAAGCCGAGCTCGCAGCCAGGTCCCAGCGCCGATTTTCCTCCAACAGCATCCTCCTCCCGGCCCCGAGCGAGGCCGCATCTGAAACACAATCCTGACATCTGTTGGATAAATGGAAAAACACACTCAATGGCGTGGATTTAACGGACACATTAATTTCATTTCCCCTCTCGCTTATTTGAACTCACAGAATTGTTTGTCATGCAGGAGACTTTTTTTTACTTCATGCTTTTATATACTGTGATACATTGCTGTAGTTTTAGGTATAACTGAAATAACATTTTTGTTTTGATGCACTATATTTGCCAGTTTTCTTTTATAATGCATCAATAAGCAGCACTGAAATTTGGGGTCAGCATACAGAAATTCTAAAAGTTCACCCACCTCCTTTAAATCAGGGGTGTAAAACAAGCAGAATGGGGATGACAGCTCGTCCATCAGAGTCCAGTTTGGCCTACTGGACTGTTCTGTGGAAAACTGCAGTGAAGCCATTGAGTATTTGAGCAGTTTCTCATTGCACAGGTATAACAACTCTATGATAGGCCCCTGGGGCAGATCTTTATTCAGGCCCTTGGTGCCATGTCTGCCCCAGCAAACACACTGTCTCAGGTCCTATCTGTCTGTCTCTCATTAACACACACACACACGCGCGCGCACGCACACACACACACAGACCGTGTAAGTGCAAAAATAATATAATATAGCAATAATTCACAATATCAACATCATCATTCCAGCTTTTGATCAGCACCATGGACAGCAACCAAATGCAGTCACAGGTTGGGGGAACAGACACATTTATTTAAGCTTATACTACAAACTCACACCACCTTCTTTAACTAGGTTTATATTCTGTGAGCTACCCGAAGCCCAAAACAGATTCAGCCTTGCTAAAGTAGCATGAAGACAAGTGTAACGCCTGTAACCATCTAACAGAAGAGAGAAGCCCATTGACCAAAAAATCCTCAAAGACTGACTGGATGGCTCGTTTCCAGTGGATCAGCTCCTAGCTATATCACATACACATATTACAGTATGAGTGCATATTTTCAACATATACGTGGTAACAGTGTTTCAATCCACCACTAAAACACAAACACAAACTACTCATCCCATCAGAACTTCATCTTTCGGACCTTGCACTCAGCAAAGTCACTGACAGCACTGCTCAAACCCAAAGACCTGGCAGTACACTCATCGAGCTCTCTTCTCTCTTTCCTCTCTTGAGCACCACTTTTTTGCTTTGGCTTGCTAAACATAATTTATAATGCACTGTCCAACTTCACCAAAATACAGGCAATACATGGATGTCCTCCTCTGCGATAGACTGGCAGTCTGTCTATGATGCACCCCCCTTTTCTTCCTATGACAGTTGGGCTGGATTCTGTAATCCCCCACCCCCTGACTCTATAATGGATAAGCCAAAGCAAATGGATGGTTGTGTATGCATGCCATGCAGTGAGGAGGCCCCCATTTGATAGTTATGTTGATTAGGCCCCTTTTCCCTTTTGGGCCCTGGGGTACTGCCCTGGCTGCCCCATCAGAAGTTACACTTTGCATTCATGGTGTGGTGATCCCAGCATTAGCCTACTACACTGGAGTAGAAATATAAGAAAAGCTGAAAGTACCTCCAGTTCTTGAACAGCTGTTTCAATTATGAAGAGGTAAAATATTATTACTGTTTAGTTAAAAAAGGTAAACTCTATATGTGAAGGCTTTGTGCCTTTCTGCTGTGATCTGTTCATTGTACAGTAGTGTACATGCAGTGACAGCTGACTCTGTTAATTTGGGAATAAACAGACAGATACTATTGAAATTGCACTTAGATTTCCATAAAACAGCTCAGGCTGTCTATCATCTGTTTTCTGTCTAGAACATTCAGTGTAGTAATCACTAATATGTTCAATTTTCTGGCAGAATGTTTAAAAAAACAAGGTAAGGTTTTTTTTCTTGGCTATGACTCAGTATGTAACTGCACTTGTTTACATCCCAATAAAGAGAAAACCTTGTTTTTAAATAAATATGTTATTATGCAGTGGTTTAAATTGCTTTAAAAATGGAATTTTGCTGTATGTGGCACTAAATTGAGTTTGACACCCCTGGTGTAAGTGATAATGCTGTGAGGTAAATGTAATTCACTTTTTCAAACCTTTTTCCATTTAATTCTAAACTCTGTCTCTGCACTAAATAAATCAAGCTTAGTCATGAATTGTAACCATTAATAATTGTAAAATCCTTCTCCTCACATACAAGGTCTTGAATAATCAGGCCCCATCTTATCTCAAAGACCTCATAGTCCCGTATCACCCCAACAGAGCACTTCACTCTCAGACTGCTGGCTTACTTGTGGTTCCTCGGATACTTAAGAGTTGAATGGGAGGCAGAGCCTTCAGCTTTCAGGCCCCTCTTCTGTGGAACCAGCTCCCAGCGTGGATTCGGGAGACAGACACCCTCTCTATTTTTAAGATTAGACTTAAAACTTTCCTTTATGATCAAGCTTATAGTTAGGGTTGGATCAGGTGACCCTGAACCCCCCCTTCCCCCCTTAGTTATGCTGCAATAGGCCTACGCTGCTGGGGGGCTTTCCATGAGTGTTTCTTCTTCATTCCCCTCTTTTCACTCAGTTTATACCCCACTCTGCTTTAAATCATGAATTATTATTAATCTCTGGTTCTCTTCCACAGTGTGTCTTTTGTCCTGTCTCTCTCCCCCTCACAGCAGATGACTGCCCCTCCCTGAGCCTGGTTCTGTTGGAGGTTTCTTCCTGTTAAAAGTGAGGTTTCCTTCCCACTGTCACCAGGTGCTGCTCATAGGGGGTTGTCTGATTATTGGGGTGTTTTCTCAGTTATTGTAGGGTCTTTACCTTACAGTATAAAGATTTGACACTATATAAATACAATTGAACTGAATTAGCCTAAATTGCTTATTCAGAAGTGTCATTAAAAGGGATAAGGTGGATTAATGTTTGAAATCTCATACTTACCGTATGCTGTAATTCCAGCTTTGATAGACTGACTTAAATCTGTCTCTAAAACAGTAGAAAGGTTCCTGTGTGAACATCACAGAAGGCTTTAATAGCGCTAATAATTCTTCAGGTAGTCACTATCAAGAGATTCCTCCACCAAAAAAAAAAAAAAAAAAATCCATATTTGTACTCCTGAGTGATCACTACATTTCTGAGTTTATTGAGGATAATATGAGGCTCAGTAAATTAAATGGGTATTTTGTAAACAGTGACTTACTGAGACTGCTGAACCCCCACGTCAGGACACATTATCAGCCCTGTGAATCCATTTTTGACAAAAGTCCTTCGAGTTGCAACCTGCTGCCTCTGGACCAACTCCACAGTCTCTCACAAAGGGGCACTTATTTCACTAAAATAATTGTGAATACTTCAGGAGTGTGAGACCTTAATCAGTTGATACTGTGGAGAGTTGTAATATCCAGTCAGAGGCACTAGGTGACAGCAGTTGTCATCTGATCCTGACAAATCAGTGATTCAGTGCTAACCACAAACCATCCACTACATGGATGGTTTGTGGTTATGCAAACCACAAACCACTGTACCAGCCAGTGATATTGATACCTTGATTGCATATCTTCTTGTATTATTTCTTCAAAGGTAAACACTGTCTAAGTATCATTGAAGTCATAAACTGTCACTAGATGATGAAATACTCTGGAGAATTCTGGTTCAGGTTGCTGCTCTTCCCAATCGGAAATTCACTTTTGTCAGTTAAACCTTTTGTAATTTTCTGCCCCAGTAACAAAAGCTGAAAAGGCGTAGCTCTAAGGTTTGTCTCTGTGAAATTACCTCAGTGGGTGAATGCCATTGTTACTCAATAGCTTGATAATGCATATCAGACTGGAAAATCTACCGTGTGCTTACAATTAGGGAGAGACTTTATCCATTGTTGCTTAATCCAGCTCAGAGCAGCTGTTAGTAAAACAAACAAACAAAACAATTATATTCTTTAAGTTTCGATTTTTCACTAAGAAGAAAAAACAAACAATGAAACTGCATCATTAAAGCCCTGAGCATTTGTAAAGCATGCAATTCATCAGCCACTCTTAGTGAAGTCCACAGTATGCGCGGATGAAAGCTGCAGACGGGTGAAAAATTAGTGGAAAAAGTGTAACCCCTGACCCCTACAGCAAGGAGAGGTCACCTTGTCCCTTCCTACAGAGAAAGCACCTTTATTCTCTGCTGAAACATCTCTGTCCTGATGGGAGTGGTCTCCTCCAGGACGGCAATCCCCCCGTCCACAGGACATAAGAGGTCCTGGAGGGCCAGCGTCTTACTAAGAATCTAGATCTGGGGCTTTCCTTTGACTGGCCACTGTGCAGTTCAGTTTCAGTGTGTATTGTGGGCAGAGATGTAATTTGGATTTTAATACCTTGATGAAAAGCATTTTAAAATTTCTGACTTTGCTCCCATCTGGAATTTGTATAAAAATACAAAAGCACATGCCTAATTTCTGAAAATCAATAACTAAATCAGGACTTCTATATAAAACAATCTCACAAGGTGCACCACAGTATTTTTGAAGTTCAAAAAAGACCCAGCTTTTAGGCTCAGGATAAGCCTAAAATTTAAACTGGGGTGCAGTGTCTGATCCACTTTGTGCAGAACTCTTTAAACTTACAAATGTGACGACTGAGGCTCTACATCTATACAATCACTTTAAATGTGCTGAATAAAGTATAACAATTAGATTAAATCATGTCCAAGACCAGATAAAGTTTCCCAGACAGAAACACATTCCCAAAACTGACTCCAAACCAAGCTGAGACTAAATGTGCTACAGGGTTGCCATCCATTTATTTAAGTGCTCATCCAGCTCAGGGTCACAGTGAGTTGGAGCTGACCACAGCTGTCATAGGGTGAGAGGCAGGGCAAGCGGGCTGCAGCATCTTGCTCAGGATCTGTTGCATGCACAAACCTTGAAACTGTAAAAAGTGCAGGTAGTCGAGGGGAGAAAGAGATGCTCTCCTGCTAGATAATCACTTAAAATTTTTAGGCTACCTAAAATCATGTCCAAGATCCGTTCTCAGGCAGAAATGCATTCCCAGAAAGACTAAAAACGTTGGAGTGCCAGCTACAGCTAAAACTGTTTAATTGTTAGTTTGTGGTTGATGGAATTCCCCACCAAGGAGGAATAGGTAAACAAAAAGATCAACAATGCTCTGGTAAATGATCTCAGATACCGCTGGCTGTGCTTCAAAACCTCTACAACAAGTCTGAACACGAAGCTTCCATTAGGTGTGCAACACGGATAAACGAAAACGAAAGTTTCGCATGGCATTGTGTGTTACTGTCTTTTTGTCCATCTCGTGCTGATGATCATCATTAAAAAAGGTGGTGTGCCCTGGATAATTATAGAGGGCCTAAATTCAGTGAACAGACAACAATAATGCAGGTTAATCATGTAGCTGGATTAGTTCCTCTACAGCAATGACTCAGTGAGCACACAGGTCAAATACGTCGTTTTCCTCAGAAAAGAGACAGAAACCAGAAGTTTCATTTCACTATATATTATTCATCAGAGGGAAAGGACTCCTGCTGTGACAAACAGTTAAGTCATCCAGAGCCTTCCTCGTGCAAGATAATACAGTCCTAGTCAGGAGTTTAAGTGCACTCATCATGAATGTGAATTTCATGTTAATTTGTTAATTTTTATGATTCCTTTGAACAGTTTTTTTCCCCAGTGTGGAATGATTGTGCAGAAAAATTAGTACAGCAGAATTGGGTGCACAAGTTTGTATTTATTTTGGATTTTTTTAATCACACAGGGCCAAAAGTATAAAAACAGGCTCAGATATGTACATACACCCTCACTAATATTTGGTTAAATGTCTCTTAGCAAGTTGCACCTTGATCAGATGATTTTTGGTGGATATTTGACCGCTCTTCTGGGCAGAATTGGAAGACTTCATTTAAATCGGTTGGTCTCCTGGCGCAGACCCAGCTTTTAAGCATAAACCTCAGTCCTATTAAACAAATGTTTAATAGGACTGAGGTTGAGATGTGGGGAAGGCCATTCCAGAATTTGACGAGTGTTTGGGATCATTGTCCTGTTGGAACACCCAGCTGAGAACAAATTTCAACAATCCAGCTGCTGATTTGTGGGGAAGTTGAAGAATTTGGAGGTAGCCCTCCTCCTTCATTGTTCCATCCACTTTGTGCAATGTACCAGTGCCACTGGTAGCAGCAGCCCCTGAGCGTGATATAGCTGGTGCAGTGTTCTTAGGCTTGAAAGCCTCACCTTTACCCCTCCAAACATACATCTTGTTATTGTGGCCAAAGAGCTCAATCTTTGGCTCACCTGACCATAAATCTCATCTCCAGAAGGCATTTAGCTCGTCCATGCAGGCAGCTGCAAATTTCAGTTGAGCTTGAAGGTGTCAGTTTTGGAGCAAGAGCTTCTTCCCTGGTTTACACCCTTTCAGTCCGTGGAGATGTAAAACTTGCTTCACTGTGGACAGTGACATTGGTGTTCCGACAGGTTCCAGTTCGTGGCCGGTTTGAGCCTTGGTGGTTCCCGGGTTGTTCCTGAACATCCTGAACAATTTCCTCACATCTGAGGGTGACAGTTCAGGTCTTCTTCCAGACCTTGGCAAAGTGGTGACGCATCTGAATTGCTCCAAGAGATCTTCACAACTTGTGTAAATCTCTAATTCTCCTTGTGTCTTCACTGAGTTCCTTGGACTTTCCCATTGTCCACTGAGTAGTGGTTGGTCCAGTGAGTCAATCAAACAAATCCTTTTAATGCTGGCAAAGAAAACTATCAGCTGTAGCCAGTCATGATCACTAATAGGTTAATAGGACTTCTCATGTTAAAAGACACCATAGAACCTTCAGCACCACTTATTAGAAGATTTAAGAGAGAGTGTGTATATTTGAGCCTGTATGTATACTTTTAACCCTGTCAGACAGTCATTAAGATGATGCTGCACAATCAGTCCACCCTGGAAAAATGTGGTGCCCATAGAAATTTTGCCTTTATGGGTTTTCTGTAGGCTCACCCACATGGGGCCCATGCAACATAAGTGTAATATAAGTGCAGGTCTGCCCTGCCACATAGCCTCACAGTTCACCCACAGCTAACCACTGTGGACCCACATTTGCGGGCACATTATTGATAATAAGGAAACAGCAGAGGGAAATATGACTTTTGTAGAGAAACCACAAAACATGTTTTATTACTCTGTCAGAAAAAAGAGGCAGAGAAAAGGCAACTGATTCAAAACCTCAGAAAAATGGAAGTTAAACCGAATCTTATTGATATACTGAAAAAGAACTTGGGAAACAAAAGATATAAGGTCACATTCCAGACTAACTTATTTGGTAAGATTTCATTTTTTTCTTTTTCTTCTTCTTTTTCTTTTTTCTGTTCAATGAAGCCAACAGAAATGGAAGAAACTGTTCGTAATGAAGGGGAACAGGAAGAAAAGGCTGAGGTATACCAAGTTACACAACAGCTGGACTGAAAATTGGTGACAACAATCTGATGGAGTGATGAACCCAACTTTGAAATTTAGATTCATCACAGAGAGGTCAGGAGTGAGGTCCAACAGTGAGTGTCTACAGCCAACTATAAAATACAGTGGAGGTGATGTCATGGTTTAGGGCTGCATTACAAATGCAGATTTGTCAGATTTTGATCCACCATGAAATACAAAAGCCTCGGATTGGCTACAGCCTCGTTCTTCAGCGTGACGATGATCCCAAACACGCTGGCAGTGCAGTAAAAACATACCTGGATATGAAAACATATCCGGACCTCAACATTACTGAATCAGTGTGAGATCGTCTCGACAGAGAACAGAACAAAAGGCAGAAACATCCAAAGAAGAGCTCTGAATGTCCTTCAGGAAGCCTGGAGAACTATTCCTGAACTCTGCTTAAAGAAAGGATGAGGAAACTGCCTCAGAGAGTTCAGACTGTGTTGAACAATAAAGGTGGTCACCCCAAAAATGGACTTTCGAGCTCATTAGAATTGTACAAACTCTGTTACTGTAGGTTTGCACATTTCAGTAATTCGTTGCACCAATTTCCCATTTTTCTAGCAAAATATGAAGAAATGAGGCCTCAAGACCTTTGCATAGTACTGTAACTCTAAAACTCTGTGAAACTAGATACAAATCTTATAAAGATGTAGCTTCACACCATTCTGCTTTCAGTTTTTAACTGATTCATAAATCACTGCCAATCAATTGTCATCGTCCAGACACTATACGAGCTGTTAACCGCTCACACAAGAAGGACTGAAATGTTGGAAATACTTTTGTTTGTGTTCTTCTCAAGAGTTAGATAAGAAGACTGATACCAACCTTGTCATCTAGCTCGGTGTATTTCTCCAACCTGGAGCTATTTTTTTAAAACTTGACATCTGGTGTTGCCTGATAGGTTTGATGTGACGATGACAGTCGGAAAAAACCACCAAGTTTGTGATGACAAAGAAGTTTCGAAATGATGTCTTTCTGTGCTAAACTGTGAAAAAGATTAAAATGATAACAAATCAAAGGACAGACTTGGACACTTGACCCTTAAAATAAGGGTATCCAATGGCTCCGCTGTGCTGTGGGGCACTCTGGTTTGGGTCCACCTCAGTCACCAGATCTCAACATTACAGTGAATTTTGCACTGACAAACTGTGCCACACTCTCCAGTGCCATCATCAAAACAACAAACGAGGAAATATCTGTTGGGAAAATTATGTTTCATCCCTCCAGTAGAGTCCCAGAGTCTTTGGGAATCACCTTAAAGTTGTGTTCAAGTTATACTTGTAGAACATTGTGTCCCAAAACCTTACATTACTAAGAGACTAATTTTAGATGTCCGTCCATCCATCCATCCATCCATCCATCCATTCATCCATTTGATTTAGGATCATGGGCTGGAGCCTGTCCCAGGTGTCATAGGGCAAAAGGTGGGGCACACATTGGTCATGTCACCAGTCTATGACAGGGGTGACGCAGTGAGACAGACACATTCACATCTACCTATGCATGTCTTTGGACTGTGGGAAGAAGCTGGAGTACCCACACAAGCACAGTGAGTACATGCAAACTGCATGCAGAAGGACCCCAGCCAGCCCCCCGTAATTGTACTTTTGACCTCTGACCTTACAGCACTGGAAGATTGTTTCCTGTTGGGATTTTAAACCAGTGAGTTGATCATATTTAACAGCTCCAGAGGGATGTTTAAGCAGTGCAGCTGTTAAAACATAAAATATGATTCGGTCGTGTATACATACAGCACAAAGACAATCCCAGCTGCGCACACTCATTCTCTCAGTAAGCGTTTGAAATCATCTGACCTGATTTACTGTTCAATGTTTGCTCTGCGGTTTATTTATGCTCCCTTGTTTGCACAGCATAAATTTCTTTTTTGCCCATGTTTAACATTATTTTGAATAGAATCTTAACCTCATACAAAGTCTCCCACTTTCCTGTAAATCACATGGTTTCTTGACTGACGTTTATCTCCTCGCCTCCCATTTTTGCACTGTGAGAATTGTAGTCTTGAAAACCTCATTGTGCCAGGAGAGGTGAATGTCCTCACGGCAGGAACAGTGAATGCATTCATAGATCAGGCCAAAATAAAGAAGCTAGTGCACAGCTTTTGACTTGCAGGACTGTTTTTGTTCTCTATCTTTAAGCCTCCTCATCTTTAAGACCTATATCAACAACAAATCAGATAACTTGTTGGAAGGGACAACTTTACACAAGATTATCACACAGCATCTCTGTCAGTCCTATACAGCCCGCCTTTTCGTTTAACCCGTCTGTTTGGATTCATGGCTCATTTACTCTGAGGTTAAACATTTCAACACATGTGAAAATCCCTCTGCATGATCCCTTTAACAACAACAAAAAAAAAAAAACCCTGATACACAAAGATAGCAACTATCTGACTTTTCAGCGTTTAACAACTTAAGATGAGCTCAAGATGTGGATTTGTCAGCAATCAGTTCTCAAATTACCAGATATTAAATCAGTGTATCAGGATGTGACTGAAGTGCAGACTTTCAGCTTTAAGTGGTTTAACAAAGTGGTTACATTACATTATTACATTAACTGTTTTAGGAATGAAAGCCATTTTATACACACTGCCTTCAAAGGCTCAAACATAATTGGATAAATGACTGACAAGCAGTTTCACTGCCAGGTGAGGCCCGTCCCCCCAGCATTAAAAAAGACAAACAAAAAAACGCTGTTGAGAGTGTATTTGATCGCTGTTCACAGGAACCTCAATATGACGTCAAAAGAGATTTCACCATTAGACTGAAAATCCAAAGTAAACCCATCAGAGAAGGAGCAAAAACTTTAGCAGCGGCCAAATCAATGCTCTGCTACATTTATAACTGGCCGGCGCAGCAGCATCAAACGGCCTGAAAGACCACAGCACACAACTAAAGTGGCTGAAAGCAGACGACGTTTCCTGGTTAACAAAAACCTCTTCAAACATCAGGACAAGTTAAGATCAGTCAGGCGACACCTTCATAAATGTAGAAACAGAAGGATTTTTCAGTTACACTCAAGAACACAAAGGCCAGATTATACTTTGCTTTATACGTATGTTTATGTGAATCTTTGTGCTGACAAAGACAAGAATAAGAGCTGCATGAGTCTCTCATAGTGTCACAGTGAAAACAAGATAGTGGTGTTATACAGATATAAGTTGGGGAAATAAGGCAAGCCAGTGGCTGATCCTTTCCTGTCTGCTCTCTACTGTCCTATCAAAATAAAGGCTAAAGATTATCTTATGCACATGAGGATAAATGGTCATTTTTGTCCTGCCTTAATAAAGCAGAGGGGAAAAGAAACCTATGGTTATTGAAACTTGAAATTGTCGCTTCTGTGAATCTCCGAAGCACAATTTAATCTCTACAAAGTGTTTTATTAGGTTCAGGTCCAAAAACCAAAGCAGGTGTGGAGTGACGTGTTTGAGTTTGTGATCCAAACACTAAGTTAGCTCTGCTCTGAGACATTCAGATTCACATGGATGCACTCCATCAGTCACCACTCAGGCTACGTTCCCTCTCGGTACCTTGACGCGGCTGAAGTTTCACATCTGATATTTGGCAGCATGAGAGCCCACAGAGCCTGCAGCTGTGTCTGACGATCAGCTTGGAATGTCAGAACTATGAACAGGATATCACAGAAATACCTTTTGGTACACTTAACCCAGTCATGCAGTCCATTTCTAGAAATAATGTTCATTTTTGGAAAAGACTCAGTTTTGCAGTTCAATATTCATAAATATTCATGTGTGGATTTTACCACGTAGGTACTGCAGGTACGAGTATTTCATGCTAATATACAGACAAAATGTACTTGCATGCAAGTACATTTTGTCTGTATATTAGCTTGCAAGCATCTGGAGCATTTATGTAAATATTGCCTGATTGATAAATTTCTTAATGTGTTGCAAGAAGTGCTTCCCTCAACAACAAAACAGGAACCATCAGCGGTCAGAGGGGAAATTTTCTGTTGTTTCACTTTTTCCAGTTAAATAAAAGCCCAATTCCAAAGAAAAAGCTGAGACTGTCAGACGTAAATATAAACAGAACAAAATATAAACATATTCTTTTCACAATATAACACAGAAAACATATCAAATATTCAAACTGGCACTCTGAGTATCTCATCATTTTTTTCTATTGTGAATAAAATACGAGATGAGGTTTGGAAGTCATTGCGTTCTGCTTTCATTTGCATTTTACGCAGCGTCCCGACGTTCTTGGATCTGGGGTTGTGATTGCAATGTTTGAGTATGCAAAAAATACATAATAGAAGCTTTTCTGTAGTTTTTTTTTCTCTGTAATGTCTCACAACACAGTGAACACATGACCACTAACTCATACGAGGAGGCAAATGTGGAAGATGCCGGAGAACATGCTGCATACGTAAAAGTGCACTACAGAAGGTCAACAAGCAGATTTCAGGAAGTGAAACTTTTACCAAATGAAACCACATATTGTTTTTTGGAAAAAGGATTCAAACCACTTTCCTGTTTATGTTAAAAGGAACTATGAGACATTTGGGGCATGTCTTACAGGTGTCAGGGCCATAAGTATCCTATTCAGCATCTGTACAGCACAGCACGCAAACTCTCAATAAGTGCACATGTTTGGCTTTAATTAAAGGGCTTTAACACAAGTATAGCATTCACTGGTTAGGAAGTGCAGCCATTTTCAAACATGGTCCTTCAGTTTTAGTGGCTCGAAAGTACTTGGACCAAATAACATAACTTTAAATATAACGATTGTGTTTAATACTTGGAATAAAATCATTTGCAGTAAAAGACTGCCTGAACTCTAGAACTCATGGACTTTGCCAAATGCTGCATTTCTTACACTGAATCCTCTGCCAGGCCTTTACTGTAACCAAAGAGTATTTTATATGGTGTGAATGTGTTATGGCTACACATAATGGGTGCATTTATGCAGACTGTACAGAGTTTTTTGCTGCCTACTAACCCTCTATCGCATATTTTGCAACCCAGTGTTTTCATAATTGGTTCAAATGGGATTTATTATTATTTCAGGAGTGTGTGAGCTGCTTATTCCAAACATTCATTTGTTCGTGTATATAATACGTGTCCAAGGCAGCCTCAGATGCCTAAGAGTAAACATTTGCAATAAGTTGCAGAAACACAGTGAATAGTGACTTCAGACATGAGAAAAATATCTGTTCATCTCTCTCAAAAAGGTAACATTTAATTCACAAAATGTTACACAGTTCTTTTAGGATAATCTTGGTCCACTGCATGAGGTTAGTGGAGACAGTGGGAAAAAAGTAGTCTAGGATTAATGGGGAAACTGGCCTACATCAGACACTACTTCCTGTGTAACGAGTTAAACTTCACATGTCTGGTCACCCACAGTTTTTTAAAAGTTGCATCACTCCTGGAAAAACTTCTTCTTGTGGCGAGAAAGGTTTGGCTGCAGCTCAATGAACCCTGGGACTGGCTGCATGCACACACATGCATAAACACTCAAACAGAGGAGAACACAATAAAGGGCTGCCCGTATGCATTCCTTGAAAAATCCCCAAACCACACAGTGAACAGATAGATCCCAACGGCCAAAGCTCGGCGCTAATAGTGTAAAGACGAGATTAAGATGAGATATTTACAACTGCTTTATGACACTGTTTATCTTGGAAATGCAGACTGATATCTTTGTGTAGACAAACTCATAGTACAGGTTTCCAAACCACTGGGTGGCTTAGCGGTGAAGCCGGCGACCACATACACATGCCGCATTGCAGAGCGGGCGGCACAGGTTCGAGTCCCGGCCCGTCGCCAACTTGCCCGTGTGTCTTCCCTATATCTTTCCCCCATTTCCTGTTTCTCTCCACTGCCAGTAAAAGCTGCTGTGGCCAAAAATGCAAAAAAAAAAAAGTCTTCACATTTGAGTTCCAATTCCAGAAACAGGCTCCACGTTTGTATCACTCCTGTTAAAATCCACCCCTGCAGCTCATTACTGGGAAGCTTTTGCCTTCTGCTCTCTGCTGACTTCCTTCTGTCATTCCCTAAAGTGAATTAGCAAACAAGGCCTTTGAATTTGCAGATCCATCTGCATGTAATCATCTGCACAAACGTTTAAAGTTCAGGTTTAAATAAATAAGTTTAAGGAAGTTCACTGCCTCCGTTCAGCCTGAGACGTCACACTGACCTGTGCTGATGTTTGAAGTTCTTTGCTTTGAAGATTATATTCTGGATATTTTTGAACCTGAACTCAACTTGACCCTCTGCACACATAAAAAAGTATTTTGTGCATTTTGTGCACACTGATGGTTGAACAAATGAGCATGCTGCTTCAACAGAAGGTTTGAGCTTTCTTGGGGGGTGGGGGGACTCTGTGCCTCCTGGGTTTTCTGCAGACTTCTTCCCACAGCACACATTTGTCTGTAGGTGCAGATGTGATAGAGTCTCCAGCAGTTCATGAAACTACAAAAGAACCAAACAGCATCTGATTTCTAATTTTATGAATGAAAACACTAAACATGTAAAATAAACTGTTGAGCACCTGTGAACTAAAATGACCTGTAAAAATCCGGACACAAACAAACAAACAAACAAAAACACGACTTCCCATTTTATTGTATTGATATTGTGTCATGTACTGAATCCACATCCAAACTTTGTATACCCGTGTGTGTGTGCTTACTACATGTATGGCATTGTGTAGCTGCATCGATGACAGTTATGATGCTGCAGCACAGTCAGAGATGCATGACATGTCAAACTGGCACGTTCTCCCTGTGCCGAGCTGGTTCTCTCCAGGTTCCTCCTGCAGTTCAAAAGCACACGTCTTAAGTTAACTGGTGATTCTAACCGGGCTGTAGGGGCAACTGGTTGTCTGTGACCTGTCCCTGACCCTCAGAAAACACATGCACTGACTGATGCAAGTTAATCTGTAAATTTGTATTTTCCCAAACACGAGTGAGCCTTTAAGAACACAATTCATTTGATTACAAAATGATTAAGTCTTTTTTTTTTTTCTTTTTTTTTAATGTTTGCAGAGATTGGAACCTAATTTTATGGTACAACATAAAGAAGAAAAAAACTGCTGAGTCCTGAGTCAGGGAAGCATGTGGGAATATAAATGCTTGTAAAGTTTTTTGGCAAGAAAACAAAAAGTCAGGAGGAGTTAAGCCGTAATTGTCCCGCCACGTGCCAGCATTTCCTAGTTTTGTGCCAAATTTCTCCCATTTCCAGTCAATGAGCCCTGAGAACACTTTCAGTTTCTCTTGCACACCTGTATAAATACACCTGTACCTCTGATCCTCACAGCATCGCCTCCTCACTCCTGAAGAGAATCGCTCAAGCAGCCAAGCAGCGGCAAAACCTACGAAGAAACGAAGACATGGCCTCTCGAGTTGCAGCTCTGCTCTTGCTGGGTGTCCTCTGCTTCTCCTTTGCAGCAGGTAAGACACTGAGAGCAAATACTGAAGCAGGGGCAGTTTGCATGAGATTGCTCACCTTTAAAGCTAAATGCAGAAGATATTTGAGACAATTTTTGTGCACTTGAGTTCTTTTTTCCTTTACATGTAAATCCATCTGCCTGTTAAACTGACTTTCCTGTTCTACATGTTCTTACAAATCTGCTCTTGTAATGTCTCCCTGCAGGTGAGATTGCAGCGGACTGCTGTTTGCAGGCGATTGACAAGCGTTTGCCCTCCAAAAACATCGTGGACTACATTATTCAGGAGGCTGGGAAAGGCTGTGAAATAAGTGCAACTGTGTGAGTGTCAAAAATGTGCTCAACACTCATTTATATTTATTAAATAGGGAGTGTGTTTGTGCATGCATCCTTTTCTAAATAATCCCAGCACCTGGTTTACCTGTGGTCTCCTCTAACGTCTCATTCTCATCTGCTTTTTCAGGTTTATTGCCAACACTGGCAGAACTCTGTGTGTCTTCCACCCCAGCCAGAAACCATGGGTGAAAAACCTCATTAACATCGTGAACAAGAAAAAACAAGCACAGGAGTAAATGAGGTAAAAAAGAAGTGATTTCCCAGCTGCAGCATATCTGCTTTTTAAAATGCATTCACCACGCACTGACTAATCAAACACCGTCCTGCTTTTTCTCAGGCGCAGCGATGAACAAACTGTGGGAAAAGACGGATCGAGACTCATTTCATAGTCTGTGACGGTGATGTTGTGCTGCAGAGAGATTATGGAGAAATCATCATTTCACCTTATTTATGATGTTATCCTGTATAAGCTGCCATGCGTTGGGCACGAGCTAAATATAGTTATGTGTGTGTTTCTTCTCATTTGTGGTGACTGAGCAGTCGTCTCTTTTCTTTCTTTGTGTTATGAATGATCTAGAAATGGAAAGTTTTGCCCGGGCTTGCCCTGGAAATGAGAGTGGCATTAAAATCCTGTTGTGGTTTCTGTCTAAAGTGTCTGTAAATGAAAATACTTTGATTTATACAGCAGCAAATCACCTCAAGGTGCTTCATACTGTAAGACAAAGACCCTACAATAGCGGGTTGCATTTCTGTTTTTGTGATAATTTGTACAAAATGTGATGAGATGACTTGTGTATATGACTATGATCTTAAAATAAACTTGGACATTATTTTGTAAATTCTAGTTGCTGTCTTTTTTATGACTCCATCCTCTGTTTCTGTAACAAGTCATTCAGGGAAATATTGCTTTACTTTGTTTATAAGGAACATTTCAAAGCAATGCTTGTGCTTTAAAAACACAAATCAAAACGTGTTGACATGAATAAATGTGCAGGGAACAAAATAAAATAAAATACAAAGATACAAACAGGATTAAATATTAAAATAAAAACAACACACAAAGAAACAAAGTTTAAAAAAAGAGAAAACAGTGGAGCACACAGTGTTACAGCATTAGTGCAGCTCAAAGTGCTTCAGGTGACACACTGATAAAACATTTAGGCATTTGTAATAAAGTTGTAAGTAATGCTGGATAACTTGTACAATTAATAAGCTGTAGTAAGTGACTAACATGATTTAAATGGAGAAAAATCAAAGAGTTAAAAAGCCTAAACAATAAAATAGAATAATACCAGAATGGAGTAAACGTGAGCAGCTGATCAGGGCGTAGCCAGCAGCGCCTCACTGCACCGCTGAGGATGTGATGATACCTGCTGATATGTGTAACTGATGGTGTCTGTACAGGTGCCAGGTGACTGACACACACACACACCCACACACACAGATGACAGGAATAGATACACAAAAACTTTCATTTGTATGCACAATCATATTCATGCAGGCAGCATTTAACAAAGCTGCCAAATGAGGGCCTGTGAGGTGTGTTCTTCTCAGAGGACTCACACGAGTCTCTGACTCCTCTTTGGTTAAAATCTGTTGTGTTTTACACGCAGTTTAACAAAGGATACACAATCAAAGTATTAAAGGAGACTGTGTGCTGTTAACAACAGAGAGGAAGGTTTTGCTTACATAGAAACTTTGTTCACATGCACCAACAGAAAAGTTGTTGTTTGCACTTTGGGTTTCCTCATGCTTGGATGATCAGCTCAGGGCAAAAGTTTCAAGCATGTTCTAGACCAGTCTTATCCCTCGAGTACTTTGCGAGGTATCTGAACCAAATTTTTGAATCAGTTTCCTACCAGACACGTTAAAATGTGCACACGTTTACAGAGACGAACCAATGTTGTTGTTTAACGCAAATAACGAGTGGATAAAGTGATTACTTCCTCTGAGGTTAAGGATACTTAATAACTGCTCATGACTTTATTTACATGCATCTCTTTTCTGTTTCGCCATGGTTCCTGTTACACTGGTTGGCTTTATTGTGTCTTCAGTTTCTGAAGGTGGTATAACAGCCATTTACTTCAATGAAAATCTTTTATGATGACACTTCCAGGAAGCTGTTTCTGGAACTATAAAACATTTAAAGGGAGTTGGCCTAAAGACTCAATTCTGCAGCTTCTCTCTGCATGCTGGAAGTGATGAATGACTGACGGTAAGAATCCCTCACATTTATGAGAATACAAGCTGGGATCTCAAGAGCCGGAAAACAGGAAGCCCTTCCAACTCATTTTGACCTTTGACCTGCTCATAACAGAATCTCTGTGCTCAGTATAAACTGTCCTCTGAGCCAAAGATCAAACTTCACAGCATCCTGTGGAGTTTCCCAAAATATACACGACTTGTAAAGCTACAGACCACCCCCAAATGATACACTCCTGGGGGAGTGCATTTACTCACAGTGGATCTGGTACAGATGGCCTTTCATGGCAAAACTACATCCTTCAAATTTCTGTTGACTTTCACTCCAGTCTTATCGAACCTGTAACAAAAGGCTCAGCTGTGCACTTTCACTTATTCCAAACTTTGCTGTAAGTGTAATTTGCCTCCAACAACATTGTTTTGGCAAAACAAAAATTCAGACAAATTATTTACTGAGTAAATCTTAAAGCTGTTCCAAGAGATAATTTCATACTAACAACGCATCGATGGGTCAGTGTGAGTCACCGGGTCAGAGTCGGTGCGTCTGCATGTTTCAGCATCTTTCACCTTTCAGGCTCGTTTGGGGTTATGGGCTGCAGCTTGGCTGGTTTCTCCTCTCACATCTTCATTTTCAGGAACACAATTCATGTTGGGTTGTTTCTGACATCGCTCCCTCAAAGGCCACGACAGGTTCACCAAGAGTTGAACACTGCTGCTTAACTTGGACACTGACTTGGAATCACAAGAAACTGCGATCACTTGATGCCCGAAATCAGAATGGTTCATGCTGTAAAGTGGCTCATTGTTCTGTGATATCACTAAAATAATATTATGTCCTCTGTCTTTAAATCTTCTTTGTAAATTTTAATTTTCTCTTGTCCAATTGTGTTTTATGTACAGCACTTTGGTCAGTGGTTGCTGTTTTTAAAGTGCTTTATAAATAAACTTGGCTTGGCTTGGCTAAATATAAATGAATGGGCTGCGTGGGGCCCACTCGTGCTGGACGTCTTGATAGTGCCCCATATGAAACCAGAAGTGTAAAAGAGTGGGCGTTCAGGAGGCCAGCCAAGTCTGCAGCGCTTTATTTTTAGCCCGTTGCTCAAATGTACTGAACCCCACATTAAAAATTATATCAGTATAGTATCAACCACTTGTGTCAAAAAGTGGGCAAAAAGAATTTTAATGGTAAAAATGTTGTGCAGTCAGTGTGCATCACTGTGAACTTGTTTAACTCTGCATGTAAGCACATCAGTAACTGTAGATCAACTATTCTGGTAAGCAGGTCTTCAAAGACACCTTGCAAAAGATAAAACAAGCCCTCTCTTGTCAGCACAGGTGGCAGATACATAATGAGAAGCTTTTTCCAGCACACTTGGCTGAACAGAGTCCTTTCACATGGACTACTTTATGGAATTCTGCCAGAGGCGATATTTCCAGCCTATCAACTTTTTTTATGTTCCTGTAATTACTTCAGCAGGGAAAGTCCAAAGGCAGTAAATACAGATGCCCAATAAGGCAAACTTCCACCCAGCAGGTTACAAGTAAATGAAACTGTGTGTGGAGCGGCTGCAGCGACACGTGTGTAAGTGAAAAGACAAACATTTGCTCCTGGTGATGCATTTAGGTGCTCACAGAGGCTCCTATTCAACAGAAAGAGGTCACCGGTCTGTCACACTTATTTCAGCTTCCTCAATACAGTAAGTGGGGAAGAGAAAGTTGCTCTTTACAGACACTGCGTGCAAATGTTCTTTCACTGGAAAACATGCTCTTCCACAGAGGTGTTTATCATTTACGAGGGAATAAGTGAACAAGGAAGTAGAGCAAAGTGGCGTAATAATGGAAGTCCTTTTTCTGATGGCAGGTTGTGATTGAGTTGTTTCTAGTTAGACAAGTCTATACCTAAAAAGATCTTGAAGGTATTATACTTCAATTCAGGGTCATGAAGCCTATCCCAGTCCATCACAGGGCTAACACACACAGGGACAGACATCCATTCACACTCACATCCAACTTGGAATCACACACAGACCACTGAAATGGCCTCGACAGATCTCAGTCTCACGGAGCATCTCTGAGATGTGGCTGAACAGGAGATCTGCATCATGCAGCCGACAAATCTGTGCGACGCCATCATGTCACTGTAGACCAAAATCTCTGAGAAATGTTCTGTGACATGCAGAATTAAGGCACTTCTGAAGGTAAAGGTGGGTCCAACCCAGTACTCAGTATCCAGCAAGGTGTACCTAATAAAGTGTCTGGTGAGTGTAAAGCACATCGAGGCAGTTGTTGTGAATTGGCACCATAGAAATAGACTTGGATTTTCTCTCAAAGGGAGATCTTTTTGAAGGCTGGCTGAGTTTTAGTCCATGGATGTCAGCTGCTCAGGATGCAAGGCATCAAATGCCCTTTACTGTGCAGTCCCACTAAGTACCCCACATAACTCATGTGCAAATTTAAAATGAAATTTTCAGAACTGAAGAAGCCTCTTGGATAAGAGCTGAAACATCTTGAAAAACTTAAAGAGGTCCAGTCGCCGTTTTCAAGCTCCACTGACGACAGAAGCACAGCGTTTTGTTTCTACCTGTGAATTTGCTTTGAAATCAGCATTTAAACTCGAGAGTCGCTGGAGACTGACTCACACGGCTGACCCAGTGTCATGCGGCCCAGTTGTTTTAAAGCACATTTGTGCACATGCATCAGTGTTTGTAGATTTTACAGCGGGACCATATCAGCACTGTAAAACGTTTTGTTGTCACAACACCATGAGTGACCACTGGGCCCCACCGGCCCCAACCAGGCTGACCGTGTGAACGGCACAAAATGTTCATTAAGAAGGATTACATGTTTGTGGTTAACACAGTCATCCAGATCTGCCCACATGTAAAACCTCTGCCCTGCTGTGGCTGGGAAGTTTACTTTGACTTCAGAACATTTGGTGCTTGTCATTTCTGAGCTGGCATATCCAGGAACTGCTCCATCTCTAACATTTTTGGAAATAAATAGGAGTAAATTAGATCTTCTACCTTACTTTTAACCCTTTAAAGTTCAGGTTTTGTTTTATGTCTGGTTTTGTTTTACTTGTGCACACACCATGTTAATGGCTTCATAGCTCTGCTTTAACTCGTGCTTTATTTAGTTGCACCCAATTTTACTTCAGTAATTATACCATGAAGATCACAGCTCTGGTGTGTTCAAGCACCATCTGTTTGCGGCGGACAAGAATTGAGATTTAGCACAGCAATACAGATTAAACGCCTTGTATTTGTTTATAAAATCCTTCAATCACTTCCAGTCGATACGACTGGAGCACTTTAAACAGCACTATATTTGTTCTTGTTACTTTAATATCTCTGCAGAAGCTGTTTTTGTTTGTCTTTAATATTCTGAAGTTGTTCATAAACAGATTACAGTCATTTTTAATCTACTCTTAATCCAGTGCAAGAAGATGTGTTTATAAAGACTTCATTTCCCCTTCTGCTTCTGTCATAAATGAGATTAACTCTGCGGTCTTATGAGAATCTTTAAGGATGTACAAAAGAGGGACTTTTTTTTTTTTAGATCGATGGGATATGAAATAGAAAAAGTAGAAGAGGAAAGAGTAGCTGAGCTGATGAAAAGTGAAAGTCAAAACATGCACTCAGATGCTATATAAGGAGTGCTGCAGCAGCAGTCCCCTCACTTCCTTTGGCACAAAAGGTACTGAAAGGAAGAACAGGCTCTTCATCAGCCAATCTGCCTCCAGAGAAGCCAAGAGACGACTCTTCTTGCTAGACCAGACATGGCTGCCAAACTCTTCCTCTCCATCCTTTTCATCGCTTGTTACTGCTCAGGTGAGTTTCTATCAGTTATCCTCACAGACTGAAAATATGTGAGCTTCATTCTCAGGCAGAAAATGAAATGTCATTGTCAGACTGCTTCATCAAGCTTAAAGAGATGTGACTTTTTTTTTTAATGACTGGAAATGGAAGCAGCAAGTCTAAATGTATGTCTGTGCTTCTGCAGCTCTTCACTTTGCTTTTTAAATACAGTTTTTTCTGATTCCAAGTGAATCATTAAAGCATCATTATTAAGAGCTGCACAAAAAAAGTGTACCACGAGATGAGGATGAGATGCTGTAAAAACGCAGTAACAGAATAAGCAGAGTATTAAGTAAATGTGAAAACTAAAGTAGAAATATGCTATAAGCACTGCTTATCAGTGCAAAGGTAAACACTAAATTAGTTTACCTTTCGTAAGGTGTGGCGGTGGTATTCCCCTCTCTTTGTTTCGCACTGTGTCGCAGGTGAAAGCTAAAATATAAGTGTGGAAAATCCCTGTCGAGTGACAAAAAGTGCCATGCCCATGGGAGAGTGTGGCCAGTGTGTCACTCTGAGGGCTCATCAACAAGCTTTTCCTGCAAAGCATCAAGTGTACAAAAGAAATGATATAAAGAACAAAGTGCATTTAAGCTGAACTGATGCCAACAAAAAGGGGCATCAATCACAGCTTACAGCTACAGAACTCTCAAGCTGCACACGAACCTCTGCAAACAAGCCTGCTGTGTAACCTAATACTTTTTTAAAAATATAATGGCCAAATTGTTTTCCTTTGTAAAACCTCAGATCTCAGGTTTTAATGGGCTGAACCGGCCCCACCTCATCCTTCACGCTCATACACATGACCACAGAGACAGAATATAAAACCTGTGCTTCTGAATAAAAGTTCATTCAGTTCAGTGATTGGTAGTGATTTTTTTATGCACTTTTATCAGCTTTGTCTTACAGTAACTCAAAGTGTATTTAATTGCAGTAATTCTGGTTTTGGAGAGTCCCTTTTTGCTGAAACGGTCTTCTTTGTCTTTCAGCGACCCTGGCACAGGTGCCCACTGACTGCTGCTTGCAGCTCTCAACAAGAGAGATCCCAAAATCTGTTGTTGCGAACTACCGTGTCCAGGTCGGCGGACAAGGCTGCCCATTTAATGCCATAGTGTAAGTTCTGATGATGTGCAGTAGATGATTTGTCTAACTGGTAGATCAGGACATGCAGACACGCTGCTATGGCGGGCTCACCTTGACTTGAGTGATTTGCGGTTCTTGCAGTTTTGTGGCCAGAGGTGGCAGGACAATGTGTGCTCCCAGTGATGAGAAGTGGGCCCAAGATCTGATGCACCATGTGGACCACCTCAGGAAATTCTGCAAGAAAGCCAACTACCAGGTACCTTCAACTTAAACTCTTTAAATGCAGCAAATAACATATAACACTCAAAAAATGGAGAGCTTTAAAAGGAGTCTGCACTGCTCGTTAGCTGTTACTGATTTAAAGGAGTAGTTCAACGTTTTAGGAACGTCGGCTGCAGTTTTTTTTCCTGCTGAGCGCTAAAACATTGATACCACTCTCACAGACAGAACAAGCCCTCACAGTAAATTTTCATATGGGTCTGAAATGAAACTTCAAAATCAAACTGTGTGAGTTTGAAAGAAGTGGAAACACAAACCACAGTTTTCCTGCGAACACATCATCTGCATATTACACCACCAACGTCCTCACATGGACTTTCTGTGTCTGTAAAATGTTAGCTTCCTCGTCTTCCCTCGTTCTTACTTCCTGTTTTTGGTTTGTCTCTGGTTACTTTCCTTCTTTCATTTTCCCTTCTTTGTATTTTCCTGTCCCACATTCATTTCACCTGCGTTCAGCTGTTTCCAGCTGTGTGCAATCAGCTCATTGTGGATGCAATCCGGTCTCTGCTGTTTTATCTCCTGCTCGACCTTCACTTTATCCTCCTTCTGCTGTCTCGGGCTAATGTTTTTTGTTTTTCTTGGCTTTTGTTTATTAATCTTGCTTCTGACATCTCCATTGGAGTCTTTTCCCCTGACTTTTTTACATTACTGAACACACCTCGCTTTCAGCCGGGAGACTGGTTCGCAGTCACACGTGGGACTGTTTTTTTTTTTTACTAAATTTTAACCAACACATCCACCTGCTTCAAGCCTCATTTAATTTCAAGTGGGTTGAGATCAATGAACTGTTGAACCACAAATCCTGCTACTAGTCGTGAGGTTGTACCAACATCAAAGCACTCTTCGCCACTCACCTTCAACCACACGCTGTTTGCACGTGCTGGTAATAATCGAACATTGTGTTGTCTCAGAGCGCTCATGGTTCTTAACACTTTAAAAAAATCGCAACCTGGAAGATGCCACGTGAAACATGAAACCAAACGTTGCAGATCTTTGTTGGTGACCCATGAAATTTTTATCTTAGAAATCACAAGTTGATACAAGAGCAGAATCACTTTTCCGGTCTTGCACTCAGATTACACAGGATTCCCTGTTAGTGTATTATTAGCATTCATGCTTGACGAAAGTCTATTTTTGGGAGCAGGAAGTTAAAGCTGTGGTGAAAATAACGACTTTGGTTTCTACAGCACAAACGCTGCACTGGAGTGAAGCCCGAGTGAATCCGACTTCAGCGCCTTCAGCCAGAGCAGCGACGGTGGCTCCACAGCAGCGAGGGGATCAACCATAACATGAATAGTGAAGACTGTGAGATCAATGTGAAATAACCAGCGATTTTTCTTTTTACTAAACAATGTCTTATTTTTTACTTTTCTGTAGCTAAGATTGATCTAATTTGAAATTAAATATCTTGAAGGAATTTTATATTTTTTTATTCTCTGTGTTTTGTTTTTTAAGGAAAAGGTTTATGAAATATGTGGAAAAAGTAAATATTTGTTAAGTAACCAGCTCATTTTAGAACTCAGGAAGAAGCAGTTTGGTTCATTTGAATGTATTTGAGTGTTGATCTTTTCAAAATAAAGCCTGTTTTTTCCCCTGACCCCAGTCATGCCTGTGATTCTTTGTCGATGACACTCTGTTCTCTGTTGAGACTGAAAATGAGTAAATGAGTAAATGACCATCACTTAGAAGCTTCGATCCTTAGCAGCTAAGCTATCAGGCAAAAATAAAAATTATAATAACAAAGGTAATGAGGATAAGCAGAAGTGAATGGATGGATGGATGGCGGTAATGAGGGCGCCCGGGTGGCTCAGTCGTGGAACAGGCAACCACATGGTAATGCCACATTGTGTTGTGGGTGGTGCAGGTTCATGTCCCGACCTGTTGCCAGTTTTCCCACGTATCTTTCCCCCATTTCCTGTCTCCCTCCACTGCCAATAAAAGCCACTGTGGCCAAAAAAGAAAAAAAAAGAACGATGAGTCTTTGAGACCTCTGTGGAGGAATTTAATTTTCAGTTACTTTGTCACACAGAGCAGGGTTGAAAAGCTTTTTTCCCTTAATGAATGAAATCATCTTTTAAAAACTGCACTTTGTATTTACTCAGGTTATCTTTGCCCGTTCATTTTCTTCTGCTTGTCCAGTTCAGGGTTGTGGGGATGCTGGAGCCTATCCCAGCTGCCAGGTGGGCTACGCCCTGGACAGGTTGCCAGTCTGTTGCAGGGCTACGCAGAGAGACAGATAACCATTCACAGCCACGACAGTTTCTTTAGAGGATTTCTATAATTGAAATGCTTTATCATAACTGCTGTGAACACACCATAAATTAAGGTGTTTCGTGGTTTATTAAAGTACATATCCATCCATTTAGTTGTGGCAGGGCTGGAATCTATCCCAGGGGACTCCACCTCTCACCACAGGGTGAACAGGTCAAAGTGGACAGGTCGTCAGGCTGTTGCAGGGCTGAAACAGAGAGAGTGACAATCATTCACTCTCACATTAACAGCAACAGCCAATTTAGAGTCACCAGTTAACCTACTACGCATTTATTTGGACTGTATTTGGACTAAACTGGCAAAGTGAACATGGTGAACATCTGAAGTTTTTATAGATAAGGGCATTTAGCTGTGGGGCCTGCTGCGCCCTGTGCAAAGCCTCACAGGCTCTTCTTTAAAGAGCCCCAAAGATGTTATGGCTCCCTTAGTTTTGATGAACCTAACACCCACCTAATCTATTGCTTTACTCATAGTTTCAGTTTCAGTGGCTGCATTAATTTAGGTTTTAATTTTTGGCTTAAAAAGTCAGTTTCCTCAAATGTCATTATTACTCACAGATTTTAACCAGCTTCTCTGGCCTCACTGCTTGTGAGTGATGTCGTAGATTCCAGCAGAAAACAATGTTGGAAAAGATCCACCAAGTCCAGCTCATGAGAACTTTTGTAGCTGCTTATTCTCTGCTGAGTCACCAGCTGCTGCGAGCTTGCTCAACTTCTCTTTCATAGTTGCATAAAGCCTTCACAAACTAAGAACATAAGCCATTATTTGGGTTTTGTATAACACGGAAACTGTGAGGTAACTTTAGAGAGTGAGAAATCAGAGGCTGATAAATCTGGAGTGAAATTATGAGGAAGTACCAGGAAGACATCTGATAATTTACTTATCTTGGTAAAGTGTAATCTGATGAGTAAAAGGCCTTTGTTTTCCTTCATCACACTTAGAAAAAATAAAGGATTATATTTCACAATTCTGGCTTTTGGATGAGGTTCACATCTATAGCGAATGTGCCAAAATTGTTACAACACCTTCTTAATTCAAATTTCATTACAGATCCTTGTTCCACATCAGTGATAATCCCACCATCACACATATCACAACAGCCATTGCAGTGCCTTATGTTACCAAACACCTCAGGCTGCTGAGTTATGACAGACGCATATGAATAATATGAAAGTCAACTCAGTTCACGGAGTTCTGTGGAAAAGACGTCTTCACTTTTTAGGGGAATCTAATCTACGTCTTTGCGGTTATCATTAAAGAGGAACTGTGACACAAATAAGAGACACTGTGTCATCTCAGACAGTGTGTCTGCAAGCATGGGGGAGGGTGTACACTCTACACCAGCCTGTCACAGGGCTAACACAGAGACAGACAACCATCCACACCCATGGGCAGTTTACAATCACCAGTTAATCGAACCCCACTAACTGTATTTTAATGCTTTTTTTTTCTTTGTTGGAGAGCAGCAGTGAAGAGTAGATGGGAAGGAGAGGGAGAGAGAGGTCATAGGTCAGACTCAAACCTGGCTGCTGCATTTATGGGCGCCTGCTCTCCATCTCAGCTAAACTAGCACCCTGGAAATGAATGACATCTTCTCCCAAATGTGAGTAATATGTCCAAAGCAAGTTGCCTGACTGCGAGCTGGTTTGTTAAAGTTTTAAACTCACTGCTCTGCTTGCAGCTTCAGCTGAGCTGTTATTGGCCTGAAAATTTACACCAATATTAACAAACAGATTTTGAGGACTAACAGCAGTGGATTTGGATTTGATCTGTTTTAAATCCCCTTTAACATGTAACACAGTGATGCATGTAGTTTAAGCACTGGAAATGTGCCTGACCTAACTCCTCTGCCTTTCTCAGTTTTTTCAGGTTTTGTCTCTCGTCTGGTTTGTTTAACATTGTGAACCTTTCAGAGCACATCACATTAACAGCTGATATTAGTTGGCAGATAATCTTCCCATTCCTGGATATATGCTTACGGTTCTGAAACTGGTCAGCACCAGTGCTGATAAGACAGTATTCATGACCTAGTCCACTTAACTCCAGGATTTGCTTCTAGCTGAATGAAGTATGTGGGCATTCATGATATGAATGCTTTTGTTAATAACTCTTTTAGTAACCCACTGTAGAGAGTGGAGTCTGTAATTGGTAATAAAATTTTATAAATATAAATTAAATAGAATGACATTGTATTGATGGATATCATACTTACTTAGTTAGGTCAAACATTAGAAAGAGAGCAGCACTGATAGACGCAGTCCTGCCTGCAGCGACTGCTCAGTGAAGTCAGAGCTTCTAAGTTAAATTCTTCCACACCAAACTGACAGTTCCTATCACCGGGGGCTAAACATATCATTGGTTATTTAGTGTATGTTTAAGTCAGACCTGCTCTGTGATTGAGACAGATTTACATCTATAAAAATTCTCACACCACCAGGTGACTCATCTGGATTATTTGGATTAGGTTACATATGATGATGTATGGCTTTCAAGAGCACGATTACTGCTTTTTATCTGTCAGCACATCTGACTGACAGATGGCAGCCAAATACTCTCAGCACTCTCAGCTGGTGTTAAATTACCCTTCCTGGCTTTTGAACGCTTTATGCTGACTCAAGAGTTGTCCTAAATTGACCCTGTCTAAATGATTATAAGTAACTTTCAGGTTTAAAAAAAAAATCTAATTAAACTATATTAAGTATAATGTACACAGAATTATCTGTAAGTGTTGTTGCTGTTTGAGGCAATATGACACCACCCATTAACCTTCAAAAACTGTTTCTGCAACATTTTATGCAAAATTATTGTGCAAATTTTAAACGTCTGCAGCATTTTTTGTAAATTCCTTCATCGTAATAAACCCACAGGTGGGTCTAGGTGCTGAAGTGTGGTTAGATTAAACAGGTATATTGTTATCTATAACCCCTCCTCCTGTAAATATATGTGACAATCAGTGCCTCACAGAAACACATACAATCCTGAAGCTAATTATTTGGTCACCTATTTTAGGTACTGTGTATCAGCACATTCAGTGTTCTCTGTTTTTGACACTAGTCCATCAATTGCATCTTTGAACATGAGTTCGTGCACAAGTGGCTCAGAGCTGCTTGAGTATCAAGCTTTACAAAAGACAACATCCCCCTCTGGTGGCAGAGCGTGCTGCAGGTGGAACGATAAGATAAAGATTTCTCTCTTAAATCTACTTCAGATCTACACACTGTTGAAAAACACACCTCTGGCAGCAATAACTGGAAGTAATTACTGTTTGTGCCTTTACGAGCCTCTCACATCATTCTTTCCAGTGTTGCCTCAGTTCATTGAAGTTTGCAGGCATTTGTTCACACACAGCTCTCTTACAGTCCCACCACAGCATTTCAGTCAGGGTGAGGTCTGGACTTTGACTGCAGCACTTTGATTCTTTGCTTTTTCAGCCATTCTGTTGGAGATGGCCTCATATTTGTCTCTAGGATACTTTGGTATACTGAGGATCTCATGCTGAGGGTGCACAGGTCCCCTGGCTGCAAAACAAGCCCACATCATCAGCCCTCCACCACCGCGCTGACTGCTGGTATGAGGTGTTTGTGCCGACATGCTGTCAGATGTGTCGCTGTGCATTGTGGACTGTCATAAACTTTAACATTTAACATGCTAACTGAGGCCTGTGGAGTCTGAGATGTTCTGACCTTGGGCTGAATTTGATGGGATGTTGTGTTAGGACACAACCGAAGGCTCCAGACCAGCAAACTGACAAAATTTCTGCTTTTATTGATGCAGTTTTCACAGGCTGCATGGAGTTCATGACTGTAAACCAATCATGCATCATAAGCAGGTCAGCATACAGCACAACTTGCACCCTCAATAATAATAATAATGTGCCTGACAGACGTCGAGTTTCATTCACTTAAATTTTACTGAGAAAAACATAAAGCTAAAATGGGAACAGTTACTCAGCACGCCCATGGCTGGGGCAGGACAGATGTGCACTGATAAGTGAAGCAGGTGTTGGAGGGAGTGCTTTCAGCATGAGTGAAAGGCTGGATGCTGCCCGTAAATCCACAAAGCTCTGGGGTAGAAAATCTCTTCAAAGGTGATTTATATGTAAAGGAAGAAAGACACAGGAGCCACATGAGTTTGTGATCACATGAGCACTTTGTTATTTAACATCCATAGTAGTTTGATAAGGTCATACGTACACATCATATAGCCTGGACACAGAGAGAAGAGCAGTGTCACTGATGCTGAAGGTATTTACAGGCAGCCCAGGAGAGAGGACGCAGAGAGAAACAAAGGTCACTCCTTTCTTTCCGTCTCTGTTCTGCCACTCCTGCACGTGCAGCATTTTAATGCACGACATCCCAGCTAATTAAATGCTCAACTCACAAGAGAAGCCTGCCTTTGACTCGGACCCCCCCTCGCCCCCTCTGTTTTAATTACTGTGTGTTTATTTCTGCCGGTCCCGCGTGAACTCTGAACGGGATGTCAATGAACAGCAAACCGTACAGTCAGCAGGTTGGTTAGCAGTGAAACTGAAGCTTATACTTGCTTTCTGCTTTGAACATAAAACGCACTGAAACTTTTAATAATATTCATACATACAACTTCATTCTG
Source organism: Archocentrus centrarchus (assembly GCF_007364275.1). Classification (NCBI taxonomy): domain Eukaryota; kingdom Metazoa; phylum Chordata; class Actinopteri; order Cichliformes; family Cichlidae; genus Archocentrus; species Archocentrus centrarchus. Next base: position 6,556,230 of record NW_022060256.1, read on the forward strand.
GAGGGGTTTAAATATATTTACAGTTGGATGAAATGTTAATCATTTTGTTGGAATTAAATGTTAAAAAAAAAAAAATCATACATAAAAATAAAAACTATACAATAATGTAATGGAAAACTGAAACGGTGAAATTACATCCTATGCAAGTTTTTCAAAAAATACACAAGCATTCATTTATTTAATAAATGTACATTAATTTTTACCTCTTTATAATGTGTAATTTTCCAGACTGGCCATCTGTATACATTTAACACCCATCCAGGTTTACAGTATACAGTCAGAATTTTACTTCATCAACTCATTTTGAACCTAAGGCCACATTTTACACCTGAACATGACAGAGCCTCCGTTACAGACCGGGCTGGGGTTTCCCTTTAGACATCAAAATTATCGCCACAGGTCTCCATTTCTTCACCGTACTGCAGACACAAACCTCGGGGAAATGTCACGTAAGACATTTACAGAATATAGTGTCAGGACAAAAAGCTGGACAGGTGCCTCTTTTTTTCCCTTAAGCACTTTAAGGCATAATTGAGTTTTCACCCTGTTCAAAATGCAAAAACTCGAAACAAACTTCCAGGCTGGAGCAAAAATCCCATCATCCCCATTTTCAGTGATGCTTTGCTTTCATTTGACATCCCTGCTTTCTGCAAGCATCCGTGCAGATGCTTCCCTCAGATCAGTAAATAAATATAACTTATCAGACATTTAAGTCACTTATGCATTTACAGTATATACCAATAAATCGGGCTGTGTCACCACAAGCTCAGCCCCGCCGTCCTCACATGTCGTCAAGTCTTCTTGGATGTGAGAGTAAGAGTGAGCGGGAGGAGACGCGGAACAGGACTGTAAGGAAAAGGATAAGATTTCCAAGAGGTTTCATGCAAGTCAACCGTGTTAACCACCACCTCATCCAGCTGTCACGCTCAGACGAACAGAGATCAAATAAAACAGAGGAATAAAAGAAAAGGAAGATTTTCCTTCTGCTCTCTTTTCACTCTGAATGGCTGAACAGCTGCTGACACAAACACGAAATGTGCAGATCTCCACCGTCTCATTATAATAATAAAAATATGCTGAATCACAGAACATGTATCCAAAAGTTAGCTCTTGCATTTATATCAACCTTACCAAAAAAGCAAAGATTCACTCATTTCTACATGAATGCAAAGATCATATCGGCACTAAATTTGCAACAGGACATCAAACCAACCTGTCATGTGACTGAGGGCGATAATTGGAGCAGTATGTTTAAAGTGTGGCGCACCTGTACAGCGGAGCGCAGCCAGGTATGGAGTACAGGATATCCTATCATAAAGATCACCATCTGAGAGCCGCCCCTCCTCGTTCTGGTGAAATCAGAGATGGAGGCTATACAGACTGGACCGTCGCGTAGCTAAGCTAGGAGGAGACGCGGAGGAAGAAGCGTTTGAGAGTCTTTGGGTCTGTTTCTGATCTTTTGGGGGGTTTTGGATGTATGCATGCATACTTGTCTGGACGTACCCTTGAAGCAGATGTGAGTTTGTGATCGAGCCTGCATGCTTCCCTCACAGTTCTGTCTGTATCTTTAGACTCTTCAGCTTTTCTACAACGTTGTGTTATTTTTTTCAGGAATCGTTCAAATGTGCAGACAAAAACAAGTTTGTGTGTTCAGTCCGTGTGCGGGAGGGAAACCCTCTGTGTCTGTTGGGCTTCATCTTTTGGACAGTTTTCTCTTGCTCAGCAGTACCCGAGTCCAGTGGCATCCTGGCTGTCCTCCATGCTATTGAGGGTGACGTAGACGATTGGAACCAAGCCCTGGGTGGAGCCCAGGGAGCAGAGCAGCCAGTCAGGGTCGGCCTTGCTCAGAACGCGCAGGATGTCGCCCTTGTTGAAGCTCAGCTGTCCGGGCTCGGTGGCAATGTGGTGGCACAGTGCTCGTACTTCACTGAGAGATGAAGACAAAGACCGAAGGTGAGGAGAACTGATCCGAAACTATTCATATTCATTCATTGACTGGACCGATGCATCAGCTGCAATATTTATAGGCTGTTCTTACCAGGGAGACTGTAGTTTGGCTTCAGTTGGGTGAGTCGACATTGGTGGAGCTGTACTTTGGGTGCGAGTTGGTGTGGCAGGAAGCTCCGCCTTCTTCCCACTGCCTGCTGCAATGGTCAGTGCTACAAGGTCAAGAACAGACCGATCCAAGCCAAGCCAGCCCGACGGAGGTCTAAGACAAACATGGATACATTACGATAAAGTTAGTCCAAATTTTCTTCATGCAAAGACCTAAAACAGGTCTGACGTTCATATTTTGTGACATCTTTAATCTGTGAATAGCACTCAAAGAAAGGAACTTCTAAAGAGCTGTTAATGTTACCCATGAGGGAGGAGATCTCTTTGTTGTTTCAGATTAGGATACACAGATGATATTTATTAGTAAAACTGTTCTTGGTTGAAGTCTTAACGGGCTGCGCTCAAATCATAACTAAAGAAAGAAATGAATGGACCGACTTTGCTCACCTGGTCTTTTGGGCTTTTGCCTTCTGTTCAGCTCCCTCTGCTCTTGAGGGAGAACCAACACTAGAGCCAAAGAGCCGGCCCCAGCGCAGACTCTGCCCCTGTGAGGGGCTCTCCGCCTGGGTTCCAGCGTGGGGTCCGGTCCCTGTAACCTCCAGAGGGTTGGTCTCTTTCTCCTGATTGAGAACAGACTCTGGGGGGCTGCCCATCCACGAAGGCCGCCCCCTGGATCCACATGGCTCTCTGCTCAAGCTACTGCTGTTCGTCTTCTCACCCTCACCTTCTTGGCTGGCCTCCGCTCCCTCCACCACACCCTCTCTCGTGGGTGGTAGCTGGCCCTGTCGTCTCTCCGATGACTTCTTTCTCTTCTCAGTCTTAACAAACTTTGACCCCTCTGTGGACTGATCGATGTAGACCTGGGAGGACTGCATGAGCTGGTACCACCAGCCGGCCTGTCTGTCTTGCCGCTGACGTCCTTCGTCTGCAGGAACTCTGTCTTTTTCCTTCCTCTTGTCCTTCTCCGGTATATCTTCACATTCTCCATGGCTCTCCTGCCCTACACCTTTCACCCTCTGCCCTTCAACCCCCCTCTCCTTCCAGAGATGTGCAAACCCTACTTCCTTCACTGTCCCTCTGCTATCAGGCCTGGCTGTCATGCTCTCAGCTGTAACCCCCTCTCTCCTCAACATCGATCTCCCCCCTGACACCTCTCTTCTCAACCCAACTCCTTCCATCCTTGGCCATGTTCCTTCTCGCCTCAGCCCTGCCTTCTCTTTCTTCACCTCTGCACTCGAGTCCTTGACCATTTCGCTGACAGTGTTGCTCCACCCCCTCATGAGCTGGAAGGTGGAGCAGCTCGACTGGTCAACGCTCTGGCCTGCAGAGCAGAGCTGCTCCTTGCGACGCAGCTGCTCCTGTCCCTTTTGGAGGAGATGCGGTTCAAACAGCAGGTCCAGGTCAAAGGGGAGCAGTGACAGAGGCTGCAGCAGGAGAAGGAGCTCCTCAAAGAGAGGCTGGCATGGCCCCTGTGACAGGGGAAGGAAACCCCATGGGCTGTAGTATGCTGCTATAATATCTGAGGAAAGTAAAACAAAAGAGAGCTCCTTAGAACAAGACGCAGAGGAAGCAAACACTCAACTACGACTACTTCAGGTGGCTGATTTAGATCGAGTCGCACAGACGCAGTTACCGTCGTCTTACCTTCATGTGTGTACAGGTGATTGAACCAGAACTCCAAAGATTTCAGGCTGAAATAAAAAGACAATCATTTAAAAACTGCAGTAATGCAAAAGCATTACCTTTCCCTCAGAAAATATTCAGTTATTACACCCAAAACTGACTATCACTCAGTTCTGGCATGGTTTTAAAGGGGACCGATCATACTTTTCCTTATTTTCCTTATCATATACATATAAAGTTACACTAGTGGGCGTGCATATTAAACATAGCCAAAGTTTCAACTAATGGGGTCACTGTATGTAAGCGTAAATCTTGTAGCTTCTGAATGCTCTTTGCACAGTTTTTTTCACTCTTGGCTCTGTATTTATCTCCAACAGGCACTTCACATAGCCCAGAAGCCCCGCCCACCTGATGTTCAAACCTTCTGCTTAGGAGGTGCAGCCAATAAGATGAAGGCTGGGAGAGTACAAAAAGAGTGGCCTTAAAGGGGGAAGAGCTAAAACACTGTGTTTGAGTCAGACGATGAAGGCCAGTATTAGGCAAATAAGACCTGTGAGGTATGCAATGCTACTCTATTTGTGTGTGAGCTCACATCACATATTTTGCTGTGCTGGAGACAAATAACTGCAATTAGGTGAAAACAATCTTATTACACTGATTACACCTCACTCCTACAGCTTCAGCTTATAGGTTTCCTGCAGATATTTATGCTTTACACACAGCCAATACACAACTGTAACTACAGCACTGACCAACAGGGGGCAGTAGTAACACACCAAGATATGCAGGAATGTACCAGAAAAAAAAAAGACAATAAGTCATTAATGTAAACAATGCAGGATATTAAATTACTTAATAGATTTTCAATTGTTTTCTCCAAAAGGAAATACATTAAAACCATCTGTTTGACACACAATGCGCATAATTTTGGAAAACTCCTCTTAGTGCACAACTGATTGCAGAGTTGTGCATCAACACCATTATCATCCTTAACGGGGAAAAATATTAGTAACACTTTTAAATGTGATGCAGTTCAGCACAGCAGCACCATGGCCCTCAATAATAAACCTAAAGTTGAAATATCACCTTTTTTTGCAGCGAGTCACTAAATCAACTCGTGGCAGAGCTGTCGTGTTGGATCGCCTTAGATTTCACAGATGTACGCAGTAACGTGAGCTCCAGGCTCAGAACGTAAAATGAGAATGAAGTCAGCGCTAGAATAAAACGACTTACTTGAGCAGGCCGAAGATGAAGGCGTTCAGTCTCATGCTGTGGCTCGTGAGCTCCGAGTACTGGCTCACCTTTGAGAACAGGCTGTGGAGAACACGTGTGGACGGGCCTGAAGGGAAAACAACGCAGACTTCACTGCTACCTGCATACACCACAAAGTGTTTCTACCCACACCCCTATTTTTATTCTGCTTCATTTCCAAGTATAAATAAATAAATAAAGGTGTGACATAAACCCCGACCTCTCTTTTATTAAAGAATCTGTACACGTTAGCACGAGCACCAGAATCTCAGACCAAAACAAGCCAGCGGCTTTTATTAGTTTTAGTTTTTAGTCATATTAAAAGGGCCAGATGTGCCAGATGTAATAAGTTCAGATTTGGTATTGCAACACGTACACATGTGAAGGCCACTGACTCAGTCGTGACATTAACTGCATATCTTTAATATTTTAATACATCTTCTGAGTGCATAATATCGATTTAGCTAGTCTAAAGTCTACTTTTTATTTCTACACAAGTTAACTAAAATGTTTTCATTTTTAGTTTGGTGCTCAGATTATGATCGAAGCCGTTCTGGCTCTTTGGTTAGAATTTCTACAGTCAAGTAAGGAGCTGATTTCTTTCTGCCCTGCATCACCTGAATCCTGCTAATGCCGGCTCTGCAGTGTGCTGTGGGAAGTTTTACTTATGCTATAAACACAAGGAGGGCCTGAAGTTTCAAGGACGAACGCTGACACGTCCCACGTGCACGTGGAGCTGGACCGCCGATCCAACCATAACGGCTGAGGACGAAGGGTGACCGGGCGTTTCCTGTCAGGGCGCCCGTTCTCTGGAACAGTCTCACTATATGCAGGCCTTTCCTGGGTCTCCACTGTGAGTTATTTCTGTGTTCTAACTGTTTCATCATCTATTCCTAGCAATCATTTTTTAATTAAGTAGATTTTTTTTTATATATTTCCTTAAAATTTACCTGTTTTTCTTTATTCCTTGTGCTGCTAGTATTCTCCCGCCTAACGCTGTCTCACCTTCTTCATCTTCTTCTCTGACATTTTATTATTTGATTCCTAACTCATCTTGTGGAGTCACTTTGTTTTGAAAGGTGCTATATAAATGAAGTTTATTATTATTATTATTATTATTATAATAACAAAGAAGCTTGTGGCTTCAGTCGCTGCTGTTACACTATTACTCCAAAGGTGTTTGTTGCTATATTAACATTCTATTAGTTTAGTTCAACAGCTCACTGCTTCACCACTTGTCAATGGAAAATAATAGATTCAATTTTAATATCTAACGTTTTTATTTCAGCATCTGAGGGGTTTTAGAAACTGCTTGTTGTGTTCAGAGATTTGCTGGTGCAGGGTCAGCATTACTGTCAGTGGATCAATAATAATGCTGATAATTGATTATTAGAAAATGTGAAGCTCTGGAAACAAAATAACTTCATGCAAAAATCATCTTTTGATGTCCTCACCCAGCTGTGTGGAGGCCTCCACGAGGCTCCAGGGCTGACAGCGGCGCTGTCCGATGATCAAGTCCAGCACGTAGGCCTTCAGACCGTCCTGCAGCACATCGCGCAGGGCCGGACACAGGTACTTCAGGATCAGGTGACCCACGTTGGGACTCACCCAGCTGTTCCCGAGCTTTGCCTGGTAGGGGTGGAGAGAAAATGTGGTTGCGTGTGGTAATATTATACATACTGTAAAAATAAACAGTAGATGTTTGTGGATTGATGCACAAACTTCTTTGAGAAGTGATGAAGACAGGTGTGCTGACTTTGAGGCTGCATCCTCAGATTTAAGAGATTACCTCGCCGTGGGTAACAAAGTCTAACTTGGTGCTCTCCAAACCATCATCCTAAAGGCCGTTACACACCGGACTCGCCTGTTCTTAATGCAGCCGTTCACACCGACCGCGTCATTTCACAGGATGTACTTACAGCATTTTTTTTTTGGATCAAGTTAAATTTTTCTGACTTTTGCAAGTGAATAAGCAGATCTGACAATCAGAGCGCTGCATTCCACAACGTGTGTGCTTATAGCTCAAAATGCGCAGATACACTGAAGATACCGGGATGTGGGAACAGTAAAATATACTATTTTACCTCAGACACACACAGCTAACATGCTGCTCCAGGTCAGTCGGCTCTCTAAATTTACTTCTCTGCCTCCTCAGATGTGATCCCAACTCTGCCAACAAGAGCTCAAACTGTCCCGATATCCTGAAATACGCGTGAAAGCGGCCGTGACGCAGCTTCAGCTCGGGGATCAAACCATCAAACTCTCCCTGCTGCTGCTTTCTTATGAATTGAATCTGTTTCTTCCTTCTCGTTTAGAAACATCAGGATCTCATTACATCATCACTTTATGTATGTGTATGTAGGTGACACGACAAGTTTGCATCCGAAAGATTCGTAACACGTCTGCTGTGTAACGACTTTCACTCTGAATTTACTGAACTGACAGCTGTTTCAGACGCAGCGACTCATTTTCATGGCCGTCCTAAAGACACTAATACAGAATAAAAATGTACATACAAATAAAGTATTACATAACATTTGCTATACACACACAAACAGCTAGTTCACTCTCACCAACCCAACAGTATATACCAATTACATCAGCATAAAGAGTAAAATAACTTGTCCTCCCATAAAAATATAAAAGTAGTTAGGTGGTACATATGACTCACCAGAAAACACACATTTGGTTCTTTTGCAGTTTATTACACTGTCATGATTCATTAAGTTGTTTTATTTAAAGCCAGCATAACTTTCTAAATATTACTCAGGCGTCTTAATCAACCAGTGGACCCAGTGTGATTGTATATTCACAAACGAGGAGTTGGCGTCACAACGTCTGGTTGTATCATTTGTCAGTCTCACCTTCACATCGGGGTCTCTGCTGGTGCCGAAGTGTGCCACGATCAGATCCACTGCAGTGTTCACAGCTTTCACCAAAGCTGGCAGAGAAGCAGAGAGGACAGAGAGGACAGAGTTAACCTTTTGTTTCTGTGATTTTGTGGCAACAGTCACGTGTCAGCTGCGCTATTTTACAAAATCCCTGCTGGAAGGCGAGAGGCACCGATATCCAAATTTACCGCACGTTACTGAACTGTAGTTATGAATTACAAAACACCGACAATAAGTGCAATTCAACTGCTCCTGAACAACCGAGGCCCGGCTTCATCTGTTGAACAAATGCTACATTTTTATGCGACTGATCTGAAACCCTGAGCTCTGTGATCAGGTATCGCTGCCGGCACTCTCAGCTGATCTTTCCTCACTCTGCTGCTTCATGTGGCCTTGGATAACTTAGTGAGAGTCACTTCATTCAGTGTGATTTGATTCTGTCTGCGCTGCAGAAGCGCTGCTCACAGATGGTCAGTAAATATAACGCAGGTGTGATCCTGCTTTTCTACATATTAGGAAGAAAAACAGCATAAAGATGCTATAAAGATGGCTTTTTTAAACTGATGACTCCATAATATCCAGGAGTCAAAGAATCTCTGAACTACCTCATAATGTACTTTCATGCATTTGGGATTTTTTTTACTCTGCATCTAAAGAGCCAGAGGGCGGGGCAAACTGTACTCAGACTGAAAGGTACAATTTGTGTTTAGTCAAAATAAATGCAGTCATGCTTTCCTCATAACTAAGAAAAGATCGTCAAATCTTTAGAACCGGCTAAATGTTTTTCAAGAATTTCTAAATGAGCAACATAACTTTATTTAAAAAGAAAAAAACAACAACAACAAAAAAAACAGTAACACTGCAAATACTGCCCATACAACCATACAACCTAGTGAGTGTCACTGCTAACAGAAGGAACACAAAAGTAGTTCAGTTTATGTTTAGTCTGTTGGCAGGAGCACACACAGACACACACACACACACACACACACACACACACACACACACACACACACACACACACACACACACACACACACACACACACACACAGCCCCTACCTCTCTTCTGCGTCAGGTCAACAGAGATGTGAGACTGCAAGGATGAAGAAAAGGAAGAGGAGGTGGACGCGTCAGGGGAGAGGCAGAACTCCTCAGGCGGCTTCTCTGTCAGAGAAAAGTAGTCTGGCAGGAAGTCGCTGTAGCTCTGCTGCAGCTTAGCTGATTGGCCCACTCCTAAGACACACACACATACACACACAGATGATCAAACACTCATTCAGACACACACACAGTCACTATTAAAGCCATTAAGGTAAGAAGCACAGCATTCGAAGTATCCAAGCTTATTTTTTAAATATGTCATATATCCCAACAGTGCCAATAGATTTCTGAGCACCATTGAGCCGGCCCAGCTTGTGGGCAGACGGGACTGAAGGGAAATCAAAGACGTTGCGTCTGGCAGGTCGTGGTCCCAATCCAGCAGAAGCGTGGCACCCTGAGACCCTCTCCACTCCCAGAGGGTTTCGACGACGGTACTCCCTCCATTTGAGAGCCTGAGGAGAGAGGTGGTGTGCTGTTGTTTGGGGGGGGGGGGGGGGGTGTCAGGGTTGCAATAATGGGGTCAGGTTAGGGTTAAAAGGATGGTTTGTTGACAAGATAGATGGAAATGATATGCAGGAGTAAAGCAGAAGAAGAAAAAAACATGGAAAATGTGAAGGGAGGACAGGAAAAACATTGAAGTCCATGCATGAAGGGAGAGAAGAAAGAGAAAAAGAGAACAGTAAGAATCTACAGGAGCTTCTTTTTAAACAGTAAATCAACACTGAACCGCACACGGCCTGTCTGTACAAAACCTGTTGCATGATTCAGAAATGAAGAGGCTGACAGAAGAAAGAAAATGTTAAGTCATGGAAAACGAAAGAAAGACGGCCTCAGCCACAAAGTGAAGTGTGAACAATACGAAAACAATCTCCTGTGAAACTCCAGCAGAAAAATTATATCAAGCATGTGCATAAAAATGTCCCCTTTTTAAAAAATGGTACCTGATTGTGCTCAGCTATTTTAAAACACAGCAGGATTTTCTCATGAGAGATTAAATGAATAGCCTTTTACGGAAATACCTGATCTATTTATGGACCTACCGTTATGTGTCCTGGCTGCATGTCCTTTGTTTCCCTCCCCATGCTTTGCAGAGTCCAGGCAGCCCAGTGGGCTCAGATTGTCACTATGAAGTGCTGGTAAGCTCGGCAGACCTCCACGGTGGAAACAGTGTCCCTGCACTGCTGGCAGCATTGGTGGCACCGCCCCTCTCTTCACCCCCAGTGATGAAGGAGGAGGAGTAGGGGGTAATGGAGCTGATGCCCCTCCCTGTTTTACCATCGGTGGGCTGTGCAGGGGGCCGAGGCCTGCTGAAAGCGGGCAGGAGAGGCTGTGTGTTGGCTTAGGGCTGGGGGTGCAGGTGGAGCAGGTCCCAGAGCTGGGTGCCCCCTGGAGCCGGACCGGGGAGTAGCTCCCAAGAGGCGAAGGCCTAACTGATCCAGGAGGAGGAGCTGTTGTGGTGAGAGAACCATGGAAGCTGTGGACTTTCTCAGCTGCATCTTCACTGTCCTCCCCAACCGGACCTCCGGAGCCAGAACCAGACCCAGACCCAGACCCAGAGCCCAAGCTGGAGCGGCCCTGCATGCTAGAGATGTAGCCTGTGAGCAGGGGAGCCAGGGGCTTGGGCTGGGGGGCTTTAGATGCAAACTGGTGGTGGAAGGTAAAGGGCTGGATGGGAAGGGTGGTGGGCCGCTGGTCCTTACTGTAGCGCACCACCGCTGGGCGGCTTTCTGCAGAACTCGAGAGACCACCTGGAGGAGTGCAAGATGAGCAGGGGGAACGGATGGAAGAAAAAACCACAAAGCAAGCTGGTTAGATCTTGAATGGTGCAAAAAAAAAAAAAATAAAAAAATACAATAGAAAATAGAAATTTTTGCTCTGACTGCAACATTAAGCAAAGAAATATATAAAATCCAGACTCAAAACTGAACCTAAAGGATCTGTGGAACATATGCAGGAATCTCATTGTGTGTGTTTGTGTGCTCTTTGTCATTCATCCAACCTACTGAAATTTGTTCAATGTATTGCTGAGTAGATGTAGCACCAAGTTTTAGGTAATTTGGTAGAATGGTTTTCATATTTTGTCTATAAATGCCTTCTGTCTGTCCTCGAGGCAGATTAAAAGCTCCTCTCTGTTACACTTTCACAACTCTGCGGCGGGCTTTTAGGGAACAATTAAAAAAAAGAACAATTAGCTCTGCTTACTTCATGCACTGTTCTCAATGAGCAGCAGATATGCTAACATTCGCTAACTGTATCCTCATAGTTATCCTCTTTTCAAAACAATAACATCATGTGTGCATCTGTTAGCTATCGCATCAGCTGGCTGCATGCCTTTGGAGGCATTTAGGGGACATGTTTAAGTTCCAGCAGTAACCTGGGTAAAGCCCCATGCTCACATAAAGCCGTTCTTTTGTTACGCATTACTTTGTAGCGGAGTGCTGATTTACAGTAATGAACATCCAGAGCTCCAGTTCCATGGTTAAGTGTCTAATGTGTTTACAAGCTGCCATATGTCCCAAACACATACTTTACTCCTGTTCATACGCTCTTTATTAATATGTTACAACCACCACGTCATCAGCCAGTGGTGTTCTCTGAGCTCTCCTGTACTGCACTAAAAGACAAAACAAAACAAAAAGCACCGATCGCACATTTGGACACCAATTTACGGTATATGTACATGTAATTTTAGTTTCGTCATGTTTTCTTGATCAGAAAGTACAGTAAAAATCGCCTAATTTGGATTCAAATGGCCCATGGGATTTTGTCGGACTTCTAAAAGAAATCCATCTTATGTGTAAGTTGGATAAAATTTGATTCCTCAAAATATCAGCGAGAGTCTGGGGTCTAATATCGAATTTCACGGGAATAGATTTCTGCTTCATGCCTGGATTTCCATCATGGCATTTTTAGCAGTAGTTAATTAACTTCATTATTTTGAGGCTAATGATGTGGTTTAGTTATCAAAAGTATCTTTTTCCACCCTCAAATGCACAGGTTGCAGATATAATTGGAAAGAATATGTTTTTGGTAACATACCAACTCTTTACATTCTTCCCTCAAAGTTAAGAGAAGTTTAACTCAGTACCTGCCAAACGTAAGTTACTTATATTTATTTTTTACTGTGGATCTCCTTTTGATTCCTAAGTTAATATTTTTGTGCATAAAAAGAACCTTATCACGAACTCACAAAAACTCCTCACACTGTCCCAATCAACGGGCTAAAACTAAGTCAATAAATGTACAAAGATTTAAACAACACAAATATTCACACACACACAAAAAAAAGTCACTACAGGCAGACTGACAAATTGATTAAAGCTGAAATGATCAGCAGATTAAACTGCAAAAACGGAAACCGTAACACACCAGAAAACTGCTCAGTCATAAAACTCAACAGCTCTTATCACAGACAACCACACCGCTGTTAGAGACACTGCTCTGACAGGCCCACACACACACACACACACACACTCGCATAACCACACAAAGGCACACAGACTAAACCTGAACAAAGGTGACACACCAGCGAGGAGAAGCCTTTTTCTGCAATGTGTGTGTCTGTGTGTGTGCTCCTAGATCCAGCGCTCAGTGTGACAGACAGTGGAGTGTGTGACGTCACCAGTGTTGCGCAAGCTGTTTGTCACCCAAAGGCCATCCCACCACCGCCACCTGATACGAGTGCAGTGATGTTTCTTAGCCACAGAGGGCGACAACGAGCTGCTGTAGAAACCATGAAGAAGGGAGGGAGGAGTGAGAGGGCTACACACCCAGCAGGCCTCAGCTCCCAGTGGGGATGGAGAAGAGAGACACTCATTCTCTGACTCTGCTCTGTCATCCCTCTAATTGGACATTTTTTTCCCCCCATTTCTTTTCTCTTCCCCCTCCTCACTAACTCGCCTCTCCTCATTTTCATCAGCTTCTTCTCTGCCCGTCTTTCTCTCCAGCTCTTCTCCTCTTTCACAGATGAATCCATTCAACAGCCGAAGCTTTTCCTTTGCAGCTCTGTGCTTTATGTTAGCATCATTAGCGAGCAAGCCGTCTCCCAGTGGCTTTGAAAGAGGCCTGTACTGTATGCTGCGGTGAAACAACACAGCTGACTGAAGTGAAGTCTAATGAATAATATATATGCTGAGATTCTGCAGAGCCTCTCATTACAGCCTTAAATTATCATGCCCTTTATGGATACAGTGTTACAAACTGAGGAGGGAACATGCCTGTTCTTTGGCACGGCCCATTTCTTTAAATCGCTTTACCAAATTTCTCCTTGCCTTCTAAATTATCAGCACATCCTTGGTTCCACTTCCCAGTCAAACTTTGGTCGAAGGGCGAACCATTTTTCAATTTTAATGACTACTTTGATCTATACTCAGTAAATCTGGTGGGTGATGCTCTTTTGTTCTAGGTTGTTCCCACATGTAGTCTGAAGAAAGAAAGCCTGTACATTCAGCAGTATCTGTTAAATAACCTCTACTTCACTATAGTGTATGTAAAAATCTACAGGAAATATTCTAATTACACCCTCAAGTGATGATGGGGTTCAGTATTATGGTTAATTAACAGATAATTAACAGAAAATCTGTGAGTCTGCAAATTATTAGAAAACCTTTGATAACTCTGAATGTTTCTGTATCACTGTTATGTGCTCTGGTGTGAAAAGGTAGCACTTATGCAGCACCTCAGGAACCATGAGAGCGTTCCTCTTTAATTTCAAGAAACCTTAATATGAAACCTGTTCCTCTGACACGCGTAAGCAGCAGCGCTTTTTTAAAATAACTAGCTAAGTAATGAGATTTTTGTTTGCTGTTAAAGTAATTATTAAAAGATCATCTGAATTCAAATTAAAAAGATTTTTTTTCCTGATATGATGTTTGGATGACCCAGTTTTCCACTAGCACTTGAATGCGGCATAGATTTGTGAATCTGTGTGAAGATAAGTGTCTCAAAACCCCACGTGCACGTATGAACGTGCACGTATGAAGCGGTGTGTGCATAAATGATAACTGCTTATTCAGATTTTCATATACGCATTTGTTATGAGTACTCAAAATTACCCACAAATGACACATTTTTGACAGATTTGAGACTCCATACTTCAGCCTGTCTACAGCTATAAAAGGCGACAGCTGGGACTTCCTGGGATATCACTCTCCCAGTGCACTCAGTCCTTACCCTCCCTGGTTTTATTCCAAAGGAATTCCAAGCATGTGTTTGTGTGTTTACCTAACCAGACAAACAGCAAGCAGCTGAGACTGAGCTGACGGTGGTCACTGTTCCAGATGCCGTCTCAGTCCAACACACTGTTTGTGCAGCTCACGGATTTGGAGACTGTTAGACTTTTTAAAGTGGTCTTGAGCAGTAGTTCTCCCGGCTTGTTTTTCTTTGGACATTGGCTTCTTTTTCACTCATTTTCAGTCAGTTCGTTTTAGGAAGAATGTTTGTTTTTTGGTTTGTTAAGGCACTTAATACTCACCTAACTCATCTACATCTACAACAGCAGCTTAAAGTCATGTCCTTAAGAAATCCAGCAAAAACCTGAGCAGGACCTGAGAGATGTATCTGGCTCTTCAGCTGATCCCTCGACTGATCATCGAACCCTCATCAGAAATGGTCTCAGTGGAAGGGTGGCTGTCAAGAAGGCATTCTTGAGGAAGGCAAATGGGAAGAAACGGCTGGATTGAACTGAACTGAAAATCCGTGGCAACAGGTCTAATGGAGCGATGAATCCAGAGAGGTCCAACAGTGAGCATCTACAGCCATCTATAAAACACGGTGGAGGCTCTGTCGTGGTTTGAGGCCGCATTTCAGCCAGCGGCGTTGGGGACTTTGTCAAAATTGATGGAATTGTGAACACAGGGAAGCACCATGAGAGATTTAATCCACCTACGGCTTAATGTTTCAGCATGACAATGATCCCAAACAAACTGCCAATACTGTAAAAGCTGGATAGAAAACACACAGTGAAACACCATCAGTCATGGACTGGCCTCCCCAGAGCCCAGACCTCAGTATTATTTAAGCTGTGTGGGATCATCCAGACATAGCTGACATCCAAAGAAGAGCTTTGAACGTCCTTCAAGAAGCCTGGAGATCTAATCCTGAAGAACGCTTCAAGAAATTACAGGAAAGCTGCTCAGGCAGTGCTACAATAAACGTGGTCATAACAAATATTGACTCTCGTGACTCTGTTATTGCCTTATACACTGTATTTCCATTTATGTTTGGACATTTCAATAAACTGTCTCACCTGGTTCCCATTTTCCTTGCAAAACATACAGAAATGAGGGGTGACTCAAAACTTTTGCACAGCATATGCTCAACAGCTCTACTTGGTTTTATTTATCCACTAATTAATTATACATGGAGTAGTTCTTTTGATGATGCAGATATTTAACTTTTTACTACTTTAGTTCATCTGTGTACACCTAATTATACAGTACGGAGTGCTTTTATGAATTCCAAACAAATGTTTTTTCCTCCTGAATTAATCTGTAAAAATTAGATACTAATTAAGCCAAAAAACTCCACACATACTTCTAATAACCAGCATATTGTATTAAATGCATTAAATGAAGCAGAATTGCAACACCAGGACTGCAGTGGCATCTTGCTTAGTCATGACTGACTCCACTGGCTAGTTGAGAAGGTGATGTGTGTAGCATTTTAACTTCAACAAGCCAAAAAAAGATCTGACATCATTATAAGAAGTCACATTTCTCACATTTCTGAATGCTGGAAAATAACCAGATGTTCTAAACGGAGGCTCGTGATGAGCTTTCTGAGAACAACTTTCAGAAAATAAATGTTTGACAGAGAGCTGGCAAAGAGGAATGACACAAACATGGAGAGATATGTAAATATGCAAGCCGCGCACACACACACACACACACACACACACACACACACACACACACACACACACACACACACACACACACACACACACACACAGAGTAACTGATGCAGAGCTCAGTGGGGGGGAGTTTCTCTGCATCTTTCTCTCCTCTCTCACCTGTTTGTTATTCTGAACACATTCGCCCCACTTCAACCCTTCATTCCATCTAAAGCAGAGGGCACGCACACACACACACACACACACACACACACACACACACACACCTCAAAACAGAATTGCACACACGTAGATAACACAAACAATACCTCCCAACAAAATATCTGTCCACATCTGGGGGATGCAATAAGTTTACCTCAACATGTTCTTGTATTTGATGTTAAAATTTTAATGTGAGCATATTTATAATTGATGAAAGTTTCTGAGATGTTTAAAGAACAGCTGTCTCCTTCTTTACCTTTTGATAAAACTCACAGGTATGGCTGATCACATGACTCATCCCTTAATTATGCTGCTATTGGCTTAGGCTGCTGACAGACTTGCGAAGATTCACTGAGCACTTCACTCCTCTTCATTGTGTTTATATGCCACTACTGCATGACTTTAACTTTTGTCTAGCCAAATATTTTCCTCAGGAGTTTGTAGAGACCAAACTAGCTAATATCTGACTTCCATTCATCAGGTGGAACCCCACAAATTAACCCCACAAGTTAACCCCAAATGTGCTACAGATGGATACAGATTACAGCCAAAAAAAGAGTTGTGCAGTATAAGAGGTGGCGTACCTTCTGCCTTGGCCCGGGTTTCTCTCCCCCCTTCCAGGTGTCGCTCTATACTGCCTTGACTGTAGCATCTGGTAAAGGGTACGGGCGACAGGGCCTGACTGTCAGCCTCCACACGTTGCTCCAGGATCGGAGAAAAATCCACAGAGGAGTGCGAGTGGGAGGAGATGGCGTCCGCAGCTGCCTTCACTGAGGGCGATCCACCTGTTCCTCCAGTTCTCCGTTTGCTTCTAGCGATCTCTGCGAAGGAGGTTACCCTTGGAGGAGGAGGCGGGGCCAGGACGGCGCCCTCGCTGAGCCGAACGGGGCAGCTCAGCATACGCTCTAGTGAGCCGAGCCGTGGCGACGGAGACTTGTCCAGGTTGCGATCGTAGCTCCGAGAACGTGGACGGCTTCCGGTGGACGCTCCACCTCCAATAACACCCCGACCAGACATAGGAGGAGAAATGTTGACATACACCTGGCCTTCAATCAGAGCAGGAGCAGCTTTAGCCCCACTAGCTCCCTGCTGGTTCTTCTTCTTCTCTTCATCCTCCTCCTCCTCCTCCTCATCATCCCGCTGAATAAAGAGGAATAAGAAAAGACCGAAAGTCACTTTTTTTCCAGGAGATTATAAAACAAAACACATTTCTAGCTGTGGTTAAGAGGTCAAATGAAAAACAAACCAAAGGCTTAAACTGACTTTAATCCAGATTTGCTCTGACACAGTGGCACTGTTACGGACTGATATTAATACCTTCAGCTCTACGTAAGTGCTAAAATAATCCTGGGACAGGAGCAGATAACTGCAGACAGTGGGTACGGGCTAAAAGAAGCCAGGGGCAGATTAATACCAGTGTCAGGGCAGTTTGAGGTTCAGGGTTACTGTCACAGGGCCTTCAGCTTCATTTACAGTTTTGTAGCTATTTATGCCCCCCCCCCATTTATTTTTAGACAACTTAAATCGGAAACATTCTTTATCTTTATTATTACATCATCAGGTAAATGTCCGCACATTTACAAAGTGATGAAGCAGAGCTGTTAGGATTAGGTCTGGGTGATTCTGGCTTCTAACATTTTTTAAAACTAAATATTTGAGATAGAACTATTATTCTTTTTCATTACAAAACATTTCTTATTTTTCATAGTGTTGTACATCACCGTCCAGCCAATTCAGAGTGATTCATAATCAAGTGATAATGAAATAAAGCTAAAGGCATGTGATTAATGGCTGTTAGAATCATTTTTAACCATTGCCAATATGACATCTCTGTTTTGTTAGTGATGCATTTTTACGCCACAAAATATCTGATGAACTTTATCCCTTTGGTCACATGTCTAGTGGACTGCAGGATTCTCCACTCACCCTAGTTGACGCTCCCTCTTCATCCTCTTCCTCCACTCCCTCCTCACGAGCTTGCTGCCTGAAGAGGAAGTACTCACTCGGCTGAGTTGGGGTGGGGCTGCCTTTGCTGTGCTCATCTGAGCAGCTGTTAACTGAGGAGCCTGCGGGACTCGGGGACGACTGGGATGAAAGGTCACATGTGACCAGTTTATAGTAGTTCTGGGTGGCGACAACCAGGCGTGCCTGACTCTGGAGACAGGAAGCAAGATCACCAGAGGACCCTACATGAGGAGGGTGGAAGGAGTTGCAGTTGGCATCGAGGTCAAGAACTCCCTGGTGTTCCACGGAGCAGGAACAGGTGGAGGAGGAGGACAGGTGCGGTTCACGGATGAGCGGGAATGTGTTTCCAAGTTGCTGAGATAAGGGAGGTTCAGTTGGTGAAGTGTGAAGGTCCAAATAGAAAGCTCCTCCATTTGAGTCTCGGTTTCCTGGCAGATCAGAAGCAGACGAGGTGCAGGAGTGGTCGGTGGAGCTGTTGAGGTTGGTGGGACCAGAGACTGGTGGCTTCTCTGGCACACTGTTGTTCATCTTGTTGTAGATGGCACTGAAGTTGACAAGCACGCCATCGGAGCTGTTGCAAGAGGAGTCGCTGCCGTAGCCTTGCTGGCACTCTGAGAAAGGCTCAGAGAAGCCTTCGGGGAAGTGCCGAGGGTAATTCTGGGAGAGAGTGCAGCAGGAGCAGTGCTGGGTGGAAGAGCTGGAAGAGTAGGAGCCCGTTTTGCTGCTTCTCCCACACCTCATCGGATGATCTTCATCTTCTTCATCGTCATCCCCCCAGTCTTGATCCCCACAGTCCATTGACATGTTGGAGCCGCTGCTTCCATGGCGCCGTTGGCTGTTAAGGTCCAAGATGTCGAGGTCCTCTAGGTGGTTAGAAAGATCCGAGGCTCCACCTCTCAGGGACTCCCGACTGCTTCCTCCCACTGAGCTGTGAAGGAGAAAGGGCTCAGAAGCAAAGCCAAGGTCGTGTAAATGAAAGGGTGCTAATCCGTCATCGAGTGCAGAGTTAGTGTCACTGTGAAGGTGAAAAGAGGAGTCTTCAAGGTAACCACTGAGGTTGTCACCATCATCTTCCTCCCCTTCATCATCCTCATCATCTTCGGTATTCAGCAGGAATGGATTATGACGCAATGGATTCCTGGTCTTCGGTTTGGCTCTGGGTAATGTGTGTGCTGTAATCAGCTGGTCCTCTGAATTGCTCGAGGTAAATGATGAATCATCACTGGCTGTGCTGCCGCCTCTCCCGCCACCCTTTTGTTCTCTTCCTCCATTGTGGGAGGACCAGGACCCACTAGAGGTCTGGATCAGGCTGCTGTAGAGCAGAGCTTCTCTCTGGAGGATGTCTCTCTCAGGAAGGGAAGTGGTGCGACTCAAGCCCAGGTTCTCTGGTGGGCTAAAAGGGTTGCTCCTCTTCATTGAGCTCCCACAGCCACCTTGCCGCCCACCTGACACCTGACAATGCACCAGGGGAATGTGATGCACAATCAGCGTCTCACCAGACAGTTTAGGAGGGCTGTCCATGGTCTAAGAGGAGGGAAGGTGGGACTGGAGCTGCAGCAGCTGAACGGAGCCCTGTATGGGTGGGGGGCAAGGCTGAAACGGGGTGTGCTGACAGTTGTATTCACACTCTGTTTGCTGGGCCTCTCTCTGCAGGGCTGCCAGGTATTTGGAAGGAGAGGTCAGGGAAGTCTACACCGTGGTCAGAGTGATACATCTGGAAAACACAAAAACATGCAGAGAGAAAAGAGGTTATAAAAGCAGGCAAATACACACACACACACACACACACACACACACTACACATGCAGACTTGAGGCTACAAGGCTGTAAAAAATTGTGCAGAGTCCATGAAATAGAAAGAAGGGGATCTATAAAGTAATAAGAGCTTTCTGGACCACAGCTAACCGTTTTTCAGCTTATTTCTTATTTTACTGGTGTTTGGTGTTCACATTAAATGTGGGCCATACAAAAGTACAGAACAGAGTTTTCCGGTTAGTATAGGCAGGCAGTTAGGTTATTAGGACTTTGTGGACTATGCATTGCAGCCACCATTCATGGTGATGTTCTATCCTTATCTCCTTAACCAGCAGATGCTCCCAGACATTCAGCTCCTCTATAATGTGACAGAGGAATCAACTTCTATTCCAAAGATGTTCCTTCTTTCTTAATCAATTTCTTGGCCAATTGGTTGAAATAAAATTCATCTTTCTCGAAAACCCACTGATGAGCTCTCAGTTCGAGTTAAAACACGATTTCATTTTCTTTCAGGAGAACACTCATCAGTGTCTTGAGATGAGAGTCTTCTCCTGGCCTTTCCAAACTGTACTTCAGTACTCTCAGGTATCATGATTCTCAGATTAATAAATGAACTAAATGTGGCTTCCTTCGGTGGAGACTCTTAGCCTTTACTGTTAGTAGTACAAAAGTAAAAAAAAATCTGTAAATTGAAGGTGCTGTGCAGTATAAGTACAGTGAATCAAATGACTCAAACCACAGGATCAGACACGGTCATTTCAAAAACTCGTGCTATAAGCGAGCGGTCAGAAATTTCACAGCTCTGAGGACCCCAAAGTGGCAGAATTCACAAATCCAATATATCGCTGCAAAGCCTCTCCAGTGAAAGCAGTGACTGAAGCTTTCATTTCATTTTCATTTGGGCCGATTCTGGTTCAAAAGTTGATGGCTGAACTCAGGGATTTGTCGGGACATGTTACTGCCCCGGTGGGCATGTCTTGCTCTTCCTTCAGCCTTAGGTACCACCCTTTGTGCAGCTGACTGTACTCAGCAATTAGGACGGGAGTACTTAAGGCCAGGCAGAGGGGAGCCAGAGTGCCTCTGCAGTCTGACGCTGTGTGTTTTTGGCCGTTTAATCCGCTCAGTGGAGAAGACGGTGTTTTAGATCATTTACCTCTTTTTGACGTCGTCTTTTATTTTGAGATCAACTTCTAGGTTTTGTTGTTTCTTTCTTTTGATAGCGACAGCAGCTCATCTGTTTCTTTTAGTTTAACTGATAAAAAACGAACAAAAACTTTCTGTTAACAGCTTTTGTTACACCCCCTGGACTCTCAGGGGAAGGTGACAGGGTTATACAGGAGCTATATTTATAGGATCTGGAGGTTAGAAACTGCACAGATGTTCACAGTTTCAGTCCCTAATGTGGGTTTTACTCAAAAACAGTGGATGCTCACCTAATGCAACTCAAAAGCATTGTTCACTGCAACCAAACTTGTTAAAAATGAGGTGACCAAGAGAAAGCAGAGGTCATCCTCATGACATCACCTGACTTTAAAAAGCCCCTCTGGAGCTAAAAAATGACTGAAGCTTCCACCCACCATCAATAAGTGTCCCTAAACATTTTATAAACTTAACTAGTATAAAGTAACTCTACTATAAAACGGCTTCAGCAACAGCAGAGAATTCGAACCAAGTTTCAGTACAGTGAGCAGGTTGAGTCATCACAGCATGAAGTGGAAACAGTGTGAGCCAGTAACTCACCGAGCAGCTGACTCTTAAACAGGACTATGATCTCATCCTTATTCACATCACACCCTAAATAACAGACACAGGATAGAGCCAGCGTTTCCTTCATCTTCCTCTGTCCCTGTACATTAAATGACCGAACGTCCGCCAAGTCCTCACATCTTCGTGCTGTAAGATCATATTTGTTGATTATAAACACATTTTGCCGGCATCCAATTTGTGCTTAAATAAGGGAAAAGCTCTCTAACAGTTTGTGTATGATTACTTGTTTTTGAAAATGATGCACTTTCTGCTACTTCAAGTCTGTCAGCTTTCAGTTTCAGTTACAGCGAGTTAAAGGTGCTTTTATATGTCAGAACTCCCAAATTAGGTGCTATTATAGCAAATTACATGAGAATTGATAGCTTCTTTCTCGTGCTAGTCTCACTGCACTGTTAGGAGCAGTTTTCGTTATCACAGAGCCGAATAAACATACTGAAAGTAATTTTTATCCATCAGCTTTCTCCCGACACGGATGGACCTGCTCTGTCTGCAAACACAACATTTCACACAAGCTTTGATGCTCATTTAGGAGAAGCTGGAAAACTTCTCCACCTTTTGTTTGTTTGTTTTTACGTCTATCTTAAGGAATTATTCATAAACGCTACTGTTGCTAAGGTTACTGGACAAGCTCAGGGTCTACTGACTACCCTGCCAAACTCAAACTAATCAAGTTTGGCTTTTAAATGAATTTAATTATTGTGATGTCTGATTTCCAGTCAAGTAACTACATGAGCCGGATTAGCACTGAGAGTTTGCTGGCGCGCCGGCTTATGACCTGGGCCGGAAAAATGCTGGTTAAGACCGATGCCTTTATTACACCTGTCTAATAAAACATAATCCCTGACAACGTCAGCGGATTAAAGGCTAATGTTAATGTGCAATTCACTTGCTAGACAAGTGTGGTTGTGATTAAAGAGGTGGGAAATCAGACATGAAGATGAAAGCAAAAGCCGCATCAAACTGTAAAATTTCAGCACGTTAGAAAGCTGCAGCGCTTCAGATTCACACGGATAAGAATATGCAGACACAAATGCTGATGAGACCTTTCTGAGCACAATTACAAGCAGGTGCAGTGACGGCGTCTTCATCAGTTCTACTGCCAAAGGAAACAGAAAGGCCAAATGAGGCGGCGCACAGCAGCTAAAGCTACGCGTTAGCACAGCGAGGCAGGTTTACTCTGTGGCGCTGGCGCAACTGCACAGGTGACCTTTTAAACAGAGAATGGAGCGGTATTTGCTGTCAGGATGGACTCAGCTTTCACCTCAAGTGGAGCTTAACCTTTTTATCTCAAAGCTGTGAACAAAGAGGTGATGGGTTCCCACTAACCCCTGGCGCAGGTATAAATGATGACATTTTATTAACTTTGACAAATACTGACTTAGTATCTTGAATTGATAAATTATAAAAGGAAGGAAACTATTATTCGTCACAGAGTGAGAAACACAATGAATGTGTATTTTGCACCTGCCCTGCTTGAAGGCACCTTTTAAGAGACAGTGAAGGCTGGAAAAGACTTTAAATTCCTTTTGGGAGTGTAGATTCTTCTTCTCCAGTAAACAAGCAGCACACATCAAGGTCCACATTCCCTACACCTTCACAGCACGTCACAGAAAGCCTGATTATTCACTACTACTACTTTCAGGAATGTGATGTCAGGAAGTAGAAATCCCGTTGTTACATAACAGCAAAGAAGACACATGAGTAGAAACCTGACTGCAATAAAGAATAATGCTAATCAACTTCCACAGTTACTCTCTTTAAGTCTTATATAAAACATAAAAATAAAAACAAACATCAAAAAGGCACTAGGTTTCATAGAGTGATGAGCACAAATTGGAAACTTCTGTTCAAATTATCGATGTGTATGGAGATCAGGAGCGAGGTGCAACAGTGAGCGTCTACAGCTGTCTGTAAAACACAGTGCAGGTTCTGTCATGGTTTGGGGCTGCATTTCGGCCAGTGGTGCTGAGAGCTTGTCAAAAATCATTTATCAGCAGAGAAAAGTCTCAAACGCGCTGGCAATGCAGTAAAAGCATGCCTGGATAGAAAAACACACAGTGGAACACCAACAGTCATGGATTGGCCTCCCCAGAGCCCAGACTTCAACATTACTGAAGCAGTGTGGGAGCGTCCTGACAGCGAATGCAACAAAAGGCAGAAAACATCCAAAGAAGAGCTTTGGATGACCTTCAAGAAGCCTGGAGAACTGTTCCTGAAGACTGCTTCAGAAATTACAGAAAGCTGCCTCAGAGAGCTCAGACTGTGCTGAAGAATAAAGGAGGTCATACCAAATACTGACTTTCAGGCTCTATTTTGAACCTTATAAACTGCATTCATGAATGTTTCAATACATGGCTGCACCTATTTCCTGTGAAATATAAAGAAATTAGAGATTTTGGCAGAGTACTGAACCACCAAATTAAAGAGAATTAGACCAGTGCTGACTTTATGGAGGTGGGGGCAGGGAAACGGTCTGTGTGATGTAAATGTGGCTGAGAGCAAAGCTCGTGGTGCTTTCCAGAAAACAGGTTTGAAGAACATCAATAAAATGCAGTCCATAAATTATTTGTAAAACTGGTGATGGAACATTTATGTGTGCTTATTTATTTATTCATCGGGTTATTCAGATCCAACACCAACTCTCTCCTACCTGTCTATGCTGGCAGTTTTTGTACCTATAAATAAATAAATAAATAAATACTGCAGTATTCGGATGGAAACTGTTGTGGAACATGTGCCTGTTGTTGCTTTGGGTCGCTTTCACAGCAGCATGATTGTGGTCGCTCTGACTGTTAATTTGGAGAGCAGGTGTTGTGCCAAAAAAGTGACCGTCTGCCATAAAGTGATTCAGATGTTTCTGTGCTTTTATGTGTAATGTCTTTGCTTATATTGGTAAACAGAGTGCAGTCAGCATGATTTATGAAGGGCTTATACATAAAATGAAGAAATAACCTGTTTTTCAACAATCTTTAGGAGTCTGTGTTATTGTACCTACATTATAATCAATCCAGAGCTTTTTGGCCTCTTCAAATATCTTCAAATATGTGATGTTATATTTGTTGTGATTCCTGCAGCCTTCTGAGCCAGATTTCTGTTTAAAAAGACATTTTTAATGTCAATGACAGTTTTTACCTTCATAAAAAAAAGAATATATAAAAGTCACTCTGCCAAAAACTGAGTGCAGCTTCTACACTGTGACCTCAAAATGACCTGATATCATTTATGAGAGATATGTTTGATACGTTTCATAGAATATAGGTCAACAAGTCACTTACAGCTGTTTAAATACAGGCAATCATTTTTTGGCAAATACCGGAAATCCCTTTTTGGCACGTCAGCGGCACGGGATTATTCCCGTAGTTGTAAGAGCCAAATCTTTGGGTCCCTCCCCTAAAGTAGCTTTTCACTGAGTCTTTCTGCCATGTTTCTTTAGGGCAGAGTACACACAGGGTTGTTGCGTTGTCCCGCTCCTCTCTGTTGTATAAATGCGCCGTTCACTGACAGAACCCAGCAATAATCAATTCATGTTTACATTTCAAATTTAAGTTTTGTTTTAAAAACCGGCCACTGATCGGCCACGGACCCGTCACGTCATTTTAAGTGGCTTCATCTGTGGACTGGAGGCGAGGGCGGGAAAGCAAATTGGGTTATAAGAGATTAGCTGTGTGGTCGGGCAGGCATGATTGTGTAATCTGTCTTCAGATGAGACAGATACATGAATCTGAATACTGTGAATTCTTGTGAAGATGATGAGCTTTATAGCTGCTCATTAAACAGCCTGTATGAGTTCTGACCTGCTCGTGTAAGAAATTCATTCTTCAAGCAGATGTGTCGGTCAGTGTTTGTTTTTTCCCCACAGAAGATCATTTTTTATTCATTGCAGTGACTGTTTCCTGTTGTCTTCTGATTTAATCAACTTTTCTTTAGCTTTTTTGGGTCAAAAGTGGGTAAATTATTACTGGCAATGTTTTGTTTAGTTTTTTAAATGAATTTTGCCACCTTTTGGACTTGTTTTTGCTCCCAAAGTTAAGCCATGGGACCATCTGCATGAGGCAAAGCCAGTGCCCACTGTAGCAGTTTTCCCTCACTGACCTCAGTACATCACACTGGGGCCTTGTATATTAATCTGTTCCCTGAGTTAAAAAAAACAAAAAAACAAAACAAAATAACATTTGAATTAATTTACATACTGCTGGGTATCTTAATCAATAATAATACTGCGTATGTTATTAGTCCAATTATATCTTCTATTAATAATCTAAAGGTGCAAAGTAATTAGTAAGCAAAGCTTTAAAATAATGCAGTGGAGTAAATGCTGTCTCAGTTTGGACCTGTTTGTGAGCTGCGACTGCCTCTTTGCTGTTAGAGGCTGCAGCGTGACCTTAAATAACACCTGTGATGGCACAGTCATCTTCACTATTTGTTTTATTATCACTTTTGTTGAGGCTGCTTGTAATACTGAATACCTATAATACTTTTACATGACCCTAAAGACCATAAAGTCCACAGACATCTATATTTATTTCCAAATGCATGTAAAACATAGCCATCACCTTTATACTGTGTTTTCCATGATACAAAAAAGCAGTCCTGTGAAAATACTGACTGCATGAACAGCACAAAGGGGTCAGCAGCTGGCCAATTAACCTGCCCTTCATCTTCTGCTTTGTGTGTGCAAGATGACAGAATCCAGCATCCCACTGCTGTCCTGTATTCCTTTGTGATGTTACAAATATCAAGTTCTGAATAACTGTGAGAAAACACGTTTCCTTTGAGGATTATTAAAGACAGTCTGAAGTCTGAAGGATTAAAGTGTTTGCTGCCTGCTTTCTGGTGCAGACCTTTGTTGCAAGACTGATGCTGACAAACAACTGTGTGGGGAAAAACATCGGGTCAAAGGATTTTACACAAGCCACTTATTACCTTTTCACTTCCATTCATATAGTGCTTAATTCTATACACAGCCAATTTAGATTCATCCAAACTACACATCAAACATTTGCTTTAAACTGATCTAGAAAGAGCTGTGAGTGCTCAAACTGAGTAGAAAAACGCCATATAAGTATCAGTCCATACGAGTAAAAGCTCCCTTAAAATCTTAAATTCAAATGCACATATTAAACAAATATGTAGGACCGCTTTTTGCATTGCGCAATATTTCTAAAATTAGAAACATCCTTTCTCAGAGTGATGCTGAACAGCTCATTCATGCATTTATTACTTCTAGGCTGGACTATTGTAATTCATTATTATCAGGCTGTCCTAAAAGCTCCCTGAAAAGCCTTCAGCTGATCCAAAATGCTGCAGCTAGAGTACTGACAGGGACTAGAAAGAGAGAGCAGATTTCTCCCATATTGGCTTCTCTTCATTGGCTCCCTGTTAAATCTAGAATTGAATTTAAAATTCTTCTCCTCACCTACAAGGTCTTGAATAATCAGGCCCCATCTTATCTCAAAGACCTCATAGTACTGTATCACCCCAACAGAGCACTTCGCTCTCAGACTGCTGGATTACTTGTGGTTCCTCGAATACTTAAGAGTAGAATGGGAGGCAGAGCCTTCAGCTTTCAGGCCCCTCTTCTGTGGAACCAGCTCCCAGCTTGGATTCAGGAGACAGACACCCTCTCTATTTTTAAGATTAGGCTTAAAACTTTCTTTATTGATCAAGCTTATAGTTAGGGCTGGATCAGGTGATCATGAACTCTCCCTTAATTCTGCTGCTATAGGCTGCTGGGGGGTTCCCATGATGTACTGAGTGTTTCACTTCTTTTTACTCTGTTTATACCCCACTCTGCATTTAATCATTAGTTATTATTAATCTCTGTCTCTCTTCCACAGCATGTCTTTTGTCCTGTCTCTCTCCCCTCAGCCCCTCGGTCACAGCAGATGACCCCCCCTCCCTGAGCCTGGTTCTGATGGAGGTTTCTTCTGTTAAAGGGAGTTTTTCCTTCCCACTGTCACCAAGTGTTGCTCATAGGGGGTCGTTTGGACTGTTGGGTTTTTCTGTAATTATTGCAGGGTCTTTAACTACAATATAAAGCACCTTGAGACGATTGTTTGTTGCGATTTGGCGCTAAATAAAACAAACTGAAAATTTAATTGAATTATATGGAAAAAAAAAATTGTCAACATATTGTGTAAGAATAAAGAAGATGAACCACAAGAACATGATAAATGGACAAGACTAAATTCAAGAAAAGGATGTGTTTTTTTATGAAAATCATTTTGAGACTTAAGCATGAAAAGCTACACTGTGAAGGTAACGAGTACAGAACCACTTCAATTTTACATAACCTGAGAAGACTTGAGCTTTTTAACATCTTCTGTTTGTGACATTTATAATACATCAGTCATCACCAATGAAACAGCACTGTGTGATGCGCGTCTCAAAACTGCCCCTTAAAAGATTGACAAACGCATGCGGGCTGCCAGCTATTCACGCACACACAGAGGTGGTTGGGAGGGAACCGTGAATGCATGCAGTGAATTCCCATTATGCTGCATTAACCGCCACTGTTATCTTTTTGGCATTTCTCTGGGGCTCACATACACACTTACATAACTGCATCAGTTTCACCCTGACAAGTATGAATAACTGTCCTCACAAGTGAAAAACTCAGTCTACAATTGTTCAGCCTCTGTGCAGCTTTTAAACAAAGAGCACGACACACTGCAGAGAAAGCTTCCAGAGAGTTTTCTTAAGGCAACCTGCCGTACGGCTCCCTTTGAGCCGGCGGCAGCAGCAGCACTAAACTCTGTGTTATTACCAGATCAGATGATGGGTTAACAAGAACAAAGAGGCTGCGTTTGGCCAATCAAAATCCATTTCCCACGCAACACCAGAAGCCCTAGCTACAATGCAATCCAATCAGATGGAGCCCCGCTCCAGGAGGGACATCATGAGAAAGTAGTTCTTTTCTTCTTCTCCCTTCACTACCAACACAATACCTGCTTACATAAGACCCCGAATACTTCCAGAAAGGTTCGGCTCTCTCAGGACGTCCAACTATAAAGCCAACAAACTGATGAAGAGACTGGAAGCAGGTCCAGAGTATCATTCTGGATGTGAAACTATTCTAAATGTCAGCGGCAACAAGTTCCATTTAGTGCTTTTATTGACCGGTTCAGGCAGAGTAACACTGCAGACGAGGCACAGAACAGCAAATACACAAGAAGAAAAAATTAACACAATACTGGGATTCACAGCATTCGCCTAATGCAGAATAATATTGTTTAAAACTTCTGAAGGGAGCTCATGCTTGCAGTGACCAACAATCCATTTTTCCTATTTGTGCAGTGTTGTAGCATCTTTCAGCCAAATGGTCTGACAGGTAACTCTGCCGTTTTATTTCACTCACACCAACAACACTGGTGACACCTTAGCAATGTGCTGATAAATATACCAAACCAAAGCTATCAGCAGTGTAAGCAGTGCATTTATACGAGCCAGCTTAGATTACATAAAGCTTATCTGCTGTTCTCAGTTTGAACTGAACAGAAACAAAAAAGAAAAACAAGGCCTGACACTCTGGAACTACGGATTAATAAAAGGTTCTCATGAAAACACAATTCCATTATTATCTTTCTCCATAAGCACGTCCTTAATGGCTTCTTCAGAACACAAAACACCATAGCTTACAGACTGGGGTGGGGAACTGACCTATTTATGGAACACATTTATGAAACAGGAAAGCAAAGCTGTAACAAAGGACATCCTCCCTCTTAAATCATTGGGGCTGCACTTCCAGGAATAAGTCTGAGCCCAAGAGGGGTGCATCCGAGTGAAGGCACACCCTCGACTGGCAGGGGTGGCACAGTCAGAGGAGATGGCAATTACGATGATGGATGCCGTCCACAGTCACAGTGGGACACATATTTATTGAGTGCAATGTTGTGAATATCTGTGCAATAAAACAAGAGCAGGTGACATTTTTTTTATTGTGTGCAGAAGTCAAGATGATAGACGATGTCGGTCTCAGAGACTCCGAGTCCAATTTAAACTGGCCTGTAGCAAAACTGCATTAGTGAATAAGTAAAGGTCGCTGCTTAAAAACACATTTCTAACTCACATTTCCCCGACTATCCTCATATACCTTAAAATGCACTGACTGTAATTTTCTCCCTTGATTCCAAATTTGGACTTTTTTTCTAAATCTTATGTGCAAATATTGATTTTTGCCCGTTCAGATTTTCTTTCTAAGAACTATAACTGACAGCATATACAAACAGCAAACTCATTGTCTTTGCTCTCATCGCCTGCGACAGCAGCACGGTCTGTAGCTGTCTCCGTGCTGAGTTATCAAGTGTGTGTTTTCTCTCTGCGGTGAATGAATGGAGCTTTTGTCGGTTGTGCACAATTACCATCACAAAGCAGCGTTAAAATAGAGCCAGACAAAATAAAATGGGAGGAGCTAAACGCAAGGAATGTTCTAACTAAGGAACCTTGAAGGTTTCTTGGAACCATCTTACAATCGCACTGAACTCCACAAATAACAACATGTTTACCTGCTACTCAGGAAGAAACAACGTGTCAAAAAATCTATACAGATAACTGAAGGAGAAAAATAGAAAACAAGGAGGAAGTGAACCAGAGTCACAGCACACTGAGTCATGTATTCAGCGTGGACATTTTTCACCAGCTCCAGCCAAGTGCAGCGATCCAAAACACAAAGAAGGATGTGTTCAAAAACTCAGCCACTCATGAATTTCTACCATGTTAACTGAAAACTAAAAGACTACATATGTAAGAGAAATATAACAAGAGACCCCACTGTTCTAAAAAATAATTACATCCATCTTAGCTGTGGCCTGACTGTGGTGCTGGAATAAAGGCCATGTTTTCAAGTAAATCAGAGGTTTCTCCTTTTATATTGTGACCATGTAAGGACCTCACAGACTCAGTTTTACATTCTCGGTCTTCACCCAGCTGTTGTACTGATGTTAACATGCACAGCATTCACTCAACAAGAGTTTCAAGAATATTCCAGCATGAAAGTAACAAAAAGAGGCCATTGCCCCAATAACAGGATCACAAAGTGTCCTAGAGACCATCAAAGTCATCAGCATGCACAGTCTGTGGTGATGTATGCCGACTAAACCTCAAACCCATCCAAGTTCAGCCTCAACTGTGACACACACACACACACACACACACACACACACACACACACACACACACACACACACAAAGCGTTACCTTCTTTAAGCACGGCTAACGAGATTAGCGTTCTTGACCACTTGGTTTACATACAGAACACACAGTAGCTCCTGTGTATGTGCTAAACAAATGGAGTTCAGTCTGTGTTCCTTAAACCTTTAAAGTCTTCAGAAGCTACAGTTCACACAGGCTCACCAACACTGGAGCAAAGAAGGTTAAAAAAAAAACACAGTCTGCTCTGAAGAGGCTCAGTTTCTGCTGCAACATTGAGATGGTACCATCAGAATTTGATACAAACACCATGAAGGCATGGGTCCATCCTGCCTTGTATCAATAGTTCACACTGCTGATGGCAGTTTAATGGCAGGGGAAAAGTTTCTTGGGGCACTTGGGCCCCCAACTGAGTACTGTTTAAAACAGTACAGCCTGCAGTACCTGAGCTGAGCATGTCCATCACAAACAAGAATGAGATTTTCCTCTAGACAAAATAGTCATTTTTAGTTCCACAAAGTATGAAAATGTTTGTTCTCTCAGTAAAGTCAGACCCCTCAGAAGAAGGTTTAAAGAAAATTTGCAGCAAATCAGTGTTGGTAATCCTAAATTTCAATTAAAAATTAAATGCATTGTCAATTAAATTTGTCTAATAAGAGCACACGCAGCACCACTCAACCCTAAGTGAGTTGGATGCTTTTCAGAGGGGAAACAGAGGCACCGATGTTCTCAGGGAGCTAAAGATTAAAACATGACCTTGACACCAGAGCGAGGTTCCCTCCTGTCTGAACTTGAGAAGCTTACAGACACTTGCATAACAGCCAACCAGCCACCACTGACAGCTCTAAGCATTAAATGACAGCGAGCCCCAGCAGGAGGAATGCGGCAGTGAAAACCTGAGTGATTATAATTATTATAACGCATAAGAAGTTAACGTCACACAGCTTTTTTGTGTATTTGCTGAATAATGACCTGCATATGTGTGCAAGCCCTGCATCATGTGTTTGATTTCAATGATGTAAAAAAACCCCAGCAATAATCATAACTAATCATAATAAAAGCATGACCGGTGTTTTCTCTGAAGCTACTTAAAGATAAGGAAAGCATCGGAGCTGGGTACTTGTAGCAATTACATGCATATACTGCATAGAATCATTAAATAATAATCATTTGATTTCTGGGCCACGTGAGAAACATTGTCTTGTTTAAATGATTAACTTCCTTCAAAATACTAGAAGCTTCACAGCTGCTTATACTGTCTACCTAATGACAGAAACTAAGATATATATTCAGCTTAATCTTTGTGCTTTAAAACTTGCTTAAAACATTATTATAAGGATTATTTTATTATGAAAATGAAATGAAGCTTCAAATGTAACCCTTTCTGGAACTAAATAAGGATCTTATTGAGCCATAGATGATTTTACAGATATTTTCTCTGGTAGGAATTTAAGTCCCGACAGTGTGAGCACGAGTCTGCGTGAACAATACGTGGCTCCTGAGCTTCCTGCTGCGACGTGTCAAACCCAGGCTTAGCCAGCTGTTAACATGACAGCTTTTCAGTATGACTTGGAAAGCATCTGGCTTATTGCCATGTTTCAAAATCTGCAGCTCTTTCTTCTTCACCTTCCAGCCATCACATCTCCTTTCCTCTAAACACTCCGCTGCCTTTGTCCTTCTTGCTCTCCTCCTCTTCCTCTGGTTCACATCCAAACACCTCTCACTCTCTTCTCAGCCTTCTTCTGACATTATTGCTTCCCATCATTTACCCCCCCACCTTCCCTTTCATTAAATCCCTGCTCTGCTACCCTCTCTGCTTCTCCTCCATATTACACTGCAGTGTCATACATCTTTCCTTTACCCACTTCTGCTTCTCTAATCATCTCCTTCGATCTCTCTTCAATTCCATATTCAACTGACTGTATATAATTTCACCGAGACCGCCTCACAATCAAACAGTGCCTTTATTCTGCACGGCCACCAACAGCCGAGTCTCTGCCAGTGTGTTTGTCAGAAAAACTGCTGATATTCCCAACATTTTATCCTTTCTGTAGCTTAAAAAGCTACAAAAACAAACATGCGTTTTTTCTTATCAATTCAGCAGCAGGAGGCACAGCAGTAGAATCTGAAACAATTAGATGTTTACTGCCTTGCTTAAGGGCATGGCAATGAATGCTATTTTCCCTGGTTTGACCCACAATCATTTTTAAAGCCACCAGTTTGTTTGCAGCTGCACGTTTGGCAACTATCAATCCAAGAGAGAAATTACCAGAACTTTAATAGATGTTTTTTTTTAACACTTTTGAAAATTGTGGTTGCACCCATCCAACATTTGGATCTGATATCCTGACTCAAAAAGCTGAATCGAGCCGATCGATCGTATTGTTCTTTGTTAACTAAGACACACAATGGCAGCAGGAGAAGCACGACCTTCCTTAATACTTGCACAGCACAGAGGTCAGAAACTTCATTGCCTGTGACACCCACAGTTTTTCTTTGTGTGCTTGGAATATTTTTGATGATGCTTTCCCAAGTCCGCTTCTGTCTCACTCTCGTTGTGTTGGGTGCAACACTTCCTTCGCCTGTCTGCTCCACTCTGTGTGCGCGGCGCTGCATCGCAGCGAGACTGAGAGCAGGCAGCGGCAGTACACGACAGCACCGCATGCTAAAGAATCCCACTGAGCTGAAATGTGACGTGTTCAATACATTTGATGAATATTTTATTTATCTTGATCCTACTGTTATTATTTATATTCATGGATTTCATATTTACTACATTTTATTTTACAAATATAAAAGAATGATTCTCAGTGACTTTCTAACAGTCACTGATCAGATGCCCAAAGCCAAGAGAACAGGGAAGAGTCAGATCAGTGCATCCAAAAAAAAAAAAAAAAGATTAGTGCATCACTTTTTTCAAGCATGGTAGATTTTTTGAGTTAAAAGGAAAATGCTGAGATTTTTGTCAAATAAGCTGAGACAGACTTAGCGCCTTCTCGCTGAATGATTCTGCTTACATGTCACCCTTCAATGGCCAATTCTGAGCCAGGAAAAACCCTCAATTCTACTAGAAGCACCGTTAAAAATGCCCACAGTACATTGATGGCATCCCAGCAGCTCTCAGTGCTCTTTCACCGTCAGACAAATCAGCATGAAATACACAACAGGCCGGGAAGCATTCGTCTGCTACAGCAAAACACACAAAACACAAACTCACAACTCTCCCAAACCGTCGTCTGGGCGCCTTTAAATCAGTGAAGCGTTGCAGGCTGAGAGACATGAAAGGAACAAAAGTGCCATAATAAGCTGAAGGGCAAAAGCTGTGTGGCTGCACAACTGCATGTGTGTGTTGATGTATGACTCAAACATTTCAAAAGGGGAAGCTACACATTCACCATTGGCAGTCACCTTTCTTTCAGAAACAAATTATGGACATGTCCTCACACTTTGTGGGATTTCTACTTTGCTTTTCTTCCTCGATGATTCTGTTTCGCAGTAACGCAGCAAAATGCAGTTTCACACAGCCAGCGGTTTATGAAGACTGCAAAGGACTTCTCAGTATAACAGCAGCATCAGTAAAATGCACTTCAAAGTACATTTATGCATATATTTTATTATTAGTTGCCTAATAAGATCACAGCTTTTTTTTTTTTTTGGACCAATTCCAATTTCCATTTTTTTAAGTTTTACTTGCCAAACTTCCCTGATTCCATTTCTCCCTAAAGACTATAAATGACAGCACACACACACACCTTTTGTAGCTTTTTGTGTACAGTTTACACACTGACCTCTGCGTAAGTGCTGCATTTTCTCCAAATCTTCACCAAGTTACAGAATCTCCACTCCAAAAAAATAAAGTGCTCCAAGTTTTTGGGCAGAAATTTTTAACTCTAAATGAAAATGACTAACACTGTATCCCGCTCTATCTAACATGTTTTTATCCATCTCTCTGACTGGAGAGGGTGGTGTTGCTGCTATCCCACAGTGTTCAACTTCTTCCTGTTCTTCAAACATTGCTGACTGAGCTGAGCAGAGCAAAGTTGGAGCTGACAGTTTCATCAAATGAAATTACAAATATGTTTAAAAAAAGAGAGAGAAAACCAAAACCAGTTTTCTGATTGGTATGTCGCTTCCAAGGGGCAAGAAAATGAAGACTCAAAAAGTGCAGTTCCTCTAATGGCCACTTGAGGCTAGCTCTGAAAGTGAGTCAATCCCAACAGACTCCCATGTTAAAATATCTGATTTTACAGCTTTAAAAAGCATGTTTACAGCCTGACACTAAAAGCTGTTTTTGGTCTCTAAAGTTAATTTCCCCTTCATAACACCTATACACAGGGTGATTTTTTTTTATTACTCATCTGGATATTGTTAAGGCTTTTTGGTTGACAGATGTGCCAACACAGGACTCCTCCAAACTGGACTTCTGGACAATGCTTGTGGTGCTTTGCGGGGAATTTCTGATGGAATTCTGATCTGATGGAATGATCTGAATATGAAGTGGCTGTGGCTCAGGAGGTAGAGCGGGTCATCTACTAATCGGAAAGTTGGTGGTTCGATCCCTGGCTGCTCCGGTCTGTATGCCAAAGTATCGTTGGGCAAGATATTGAACCCAGAGTTGCTCATGATGTGTTTATCAGATCGTGAATGTTAGATAGAAAACAGTGCTTGTATGAATGGGTGGATGCAAACATGAGCTATGAGTGTTCCAGTAGAAAAGAACTAGTCCATTTACCATTAGTATACATATGCAGCTAGCTACCCTAGCTTGCAAGCACTGGCTCCACCCTCTGGGTGAAGTATGCTCGTTTCTGGCTCCAAAAAGCCCAGTTCAATGAAAAGATCTAGAGTCATAAATGTACTTCAAATATTACTGTATTATAGTACTTCACTAAATGCACTTTGTTAATTTTAGCATGCTGCCCATATCCTGGAAGGCCAACGGGCTTTAAGAAGTCCACAGAATTTCCTCTGATTGGAAACTCTGAGCAGCAGCGACTTTCCTAACAGCAACACTGCATTAAAATCACAAGGAGGTTCATTTCCAGGCCAAACCACCAAAGACCTGCAGAGGCCACAGGCTGACTGAAGGCATGCTGGTCACAATCAGCAGTTCTTGACTATTTCAAGTTGCGAGGGCACACTTTGTTGACTTTAAGTGCTAAGTTGTTGCAGCTTAAATGCCTGCCTCTATTATAATTCTGCTGTCACAAAGTCACACTGAAACACTGGATTTAGATTTTAGGCAGCACATGTTGAGATAAATAAACCTCACACCCTCTAAATATACTTTTCAAGCAGCAAACAAGTATAGAAAAAAATAGTGAGACCAGTTTTCAGATGTCATGGTTGCAGATATTTATATTATTAATAGCTTAAACAGGAACAGCAGAGTCTAATCTCTGAGTTACACAAACATGAGCTGAAGTAGCTCAGCGAGCGATATTTTGAATAGGAAACGCCTCAGAGATGTTGGCATGCCTTTAAAAGGTTTGAAAATTATGTTTTTGAAAACTAACTTTGTTCTTCACACTTGGAGCGCCTCCAAAACAAGCATTTGTGTGGCAGAGTGCAGCTGCAGATAACAGAGTGCTGAAATCCTCTATTCAGGAAAACTAGATTACACGCTGTGGAATGATTTTTTTTTACATGCACACCATAGCTTAAATCACAGCACGCACTAACACATATGAACGGCACGCATGCAAACACACACAGACACACACACACACAGAGAAACTATTCACATCCGGCCGCAGCACGCCCTCGGTTACATAACAAACCAGAGAGACGCGTTCAAAGATGAAGACGAGCTGCTGAACAGCGAGAGGAAGCACATCGGCCGGACTCAGAGAATCAGTCGGTCTAAAGACATGACCACTCCGCTGAGGCTTTAATCCTGTAATGCCACGATGATTAGCTCAGTGGTCACAGGTCTCCTCCTTCACACGGACCGGTGACGCAGACAGATTTGGCACTGATTCACGCTGTGCTAACATGCTGCTGCTGTAAACGGCATTCACCATGAACAGTCTGAGCAGCTCTGTCAGTCAACAAGAGTTTTATGCAAGACAAAACAACTAATTTGCATAACAATATACTGAGTTCTGCAAGCTTGTGACTTTAGAATAAACCACAAATCCACCACAGCATATATATCTGCATTCACCTGTTGATAGACTGAACATGGGCAGCTGGGGACTTTTATCATGTTGTCCAACCCTGAGGAACACCAGATAAACATGCAAAACACATACGGATCCTACAGCTGCACTCCACTGCAACTGTAACGACACAGTTTGGGCCCTCGGGTTGATTTAGGTTAATACTCTGACTCTACAAGCATCAGTCTAAGCCTGCTGATCTTCACATCACTTCCTTGAGCTCTCGCTGGCTTAAATCAGTAAGTTCAGTGAACTTCAGCGTCACTGCAGCAGGCTGGAAGGCTGCAAAAACAGTGGCAGCGGTATAATATAATACTCCTTTGGAATACTTTTTTTCATGGGAAAATTATTACGTCTTACTTGAGGAAACTATATATTTTGCAGAAGTTTTGCATATCTGTGTACCTACTTCTACCATCTCTAATGCAGTACCTCACCTGAATCCACCCAGAAAGACACACAGAAAAAGGAAGTGTTTGGAAAAGTTTGCAAATCTCTACTTTTACTATTAGTAGTACTAATAAAAATATGAGCACCACACGCTTTTAAATACAACTGTTGCTACTGCCATAATGTTGTAAATGGCAAATATCATCTGTGTCCCACATGAAGAGCTGCGAGATGCGAGGCCTCCTGGAAACTAACAGGCGGATGACAAAGAAGCAGTAGAAGTAGAAGTAAGTAGTCCTGAATAAGCTGACGGTTAGTTGTAAACAAATGGTTTGAGGTTCTGGAGATTAGAAAGCAGGGCAGAAAAAACTAATTACGTAACACACACTGAGCTTTCTCCCCTCCTCTGCTCTCCTCCTGAGATTATCAGGCTGTCTAAACGAGCACCGGGACAAGTAGACCACCTGGTGCCTTCACAACTTGCATGACTTAATCCGACATAAACAATGCGGACAAAACATCTGGAGTCTATATAAAGTATTTATCTAGTCACTACGTCACATAGCAACAAAAAACACATTTAAATAGAAAAGATGTCACCAAGAGATCACCCAGTGATCCCTAAGAGAACATTTCATAATCACTGTAGGTACTTTCTATGTTAGATTATTTATCTATGTATTAATTTAGGCAGTAAAACCTGTAAATTAATGTCACCATGACAAAACAATGACTTTCACATGAGCAATCTGCCTTCTCATTATGCTGCATAATGTAACATACCTCAATAGATTCACAACAATACACAAGAATGGCTGCAATAGGAAGCAGAGAACCTTAAAAATAAAAGCCTCAGTGTGTGCGCTACAGTACACACAGCCTGAGTGTTCTAGCACAAACATATTTACAATTTACAGTAATGCTAATTTTATTGTCTCCCTTTCATTACTTTGAACTTTTTTAGTGTAAAAAAGTTTTCTTATGTTTTGCATCTTATTTCTATGGATGCACCGATCAGTTTGTCATCACCCATATCCAACATATGGAGTCAGTATCCAGCTGATCTCTGATCCAAATATCAGATCAGTGCATCACTACATTTTTCCCAGTTTTGGATGTGTTTATTTCTTTGTTCTCTCTGTTCTGTACTGGCTCTGCTGGTCAGCAGGGATGGGCAGATCAATACTGATGAGGATATGAAGCCTTGTTTTAAGTATCAGTACCAACCTCAGTAGGGTCTATGGCAAAAATTGATCCACGCATCTCGTTTCAGATCAAATGCAGATGAAAATCATGTTTTAGTACTGCATTTATTGTAGTATTTACAGCTTTACTGGTGTTCTGAGCAATTGCAAGGTGTTCATCTCTTCAGTTCAAAGAATTCACGCGACTTAACATTAAAAAGCACTTTGTTCAGTAATATTTCTCTTACTGCTAAAAACTGCAGACATCACACTTGTACTGGTGTAAGTTTTTCTGATTTTATGGCTTCACCCACCCCATATCCCCACAGCCTGCTGCTGCGCACATTTATAGATCTTCGATTTATAATCTGCTATTAGGCCAAATGGGCTTATGAATCTATAACCTTAATAAGGCAGGCCTTTATTTTGTACCTCTTTGGCGGAAGTCCCCTCCGGTCCTCAGCTGCCTGTTGTTTCTGCTAATGAGGGATCGATACGGTGATGGCACCGGAGTGGAGGCCGCTGGTATGACAGCGTAGTACCAGCTCACATGATCCCGAGCAGTCAGTTTATTACTGCACAGCATGCGGCCCTCCGGGAGTCCACCGCGTCTCAAGCCGCAGATAAATGATCGAACATGGATGATGAGCCAAACCGTTACCCCGCGCAGCCCTGCCTTTGTCATACTGCGATAAAAAACATACGTTTATAACGTCAGCGGCCAAATTAGCACACCCAGCCGTGAAGATTGGCATTCAAGCGCACAACGAAAATAATGCCGTCTTCTGACATGACAAAGCGGCTAAGAGTGAGCACCGTGAATGCCGCGGCAGCTTCCCTCCGTTATAACCGAGCGAGGCATCGTTTTTTTTCCTGCCTCCAACGCGATGCTGCTGGACGGAGCCATTTCTCCTCTTTCCTCCGCCGGTCTCCTCCACCTCTAAACAAAATGCTCAGTAAAAATCATGTTTGAGAACACTCACCTTGCCTCAGGGAGTCGGCGGCGGGTTTGCGCTCGATGACAAGCATGTGTAGCCGTGTCTGACCGCGCAGCCAGTCTCGGGCGTGTGGGAATATTGTTTTGTCAGCGGCAGACTGCAGCGCAGACGGCGTCAGCGGCGCTGCAGCGCACGATGGGCTGGGCTGGAGCGGCACGCCTGGTCCCGGACTGGATTATCTAACCCTGGGTGGGACAGCTGCCACTCATTAATAGCCCTGTGACCTCAACCGGCCAAGGTTTACTGACCACAGAAATGCGCACTCCACAGTAACGATAACAATGTAACACGATGCTTGTCTTTGACAAGCAAGGGTTATTTTCTAACTCTTTTTATTGTAAAACAAGAGAAAATGTTCATTATTTCTGTCAAACTTTGCTTTTGTGGATTTTAGAATGATTTTTTTTTTTGCCCCAAAATAGCTACATTCACCTTTTTTTTTTTAACTATTTTTGGACACAAAACAGAAACATAAATTCGAACGACAAAGATTTATTTTTGAAGCTTCTGAAACAAAAATTAACAGTTAAAGAAATATTTGATCAAATTGAAATTTTGTTACATCAATTTATTGTTGTTTTCTTTTAATTGAACATTTTTACCATTTTTATAGACAATTTCTGAAGCGCTTGAAGAAAGGTTAAAACCTAAATGAAAACCACTGCTAACTGGCTTCATATGGGAAAATGTAAAATCATAGTCCGCACCACAAAAGCAAAGTTTTGGGATCAAAAATATATTTTTTTAGTTTGTTTACATGTACAGAACTAGAAAAAACAGTTTAAACCCAAAGACAAGACAAAAGTGGAAATTTGTTATCTATTGTAATAATATCAAACTAAGAAAAGATAAGATACTTTTTTGTTCCAAATCTTTGTTGCTAAAACAAGTTAAACCTCTAACAAAATAGTTAATACAAAACAACTTATAGAGTAAGTATGTAACTCAACAAGATACATTGTAACAATTATGACAATATGATAAAACAAATATCCAAATAAGGTTAAAAAAAATTAAAATCAAAATAAATACAATAAAGCAAAAATAAATATATATTTTAAAAAGAATAATACAATTACATAATATCCCAAAAGATCTACAGTAAAGCAAAATAGAGCAATATTAAAAATGGCTTTCTAAATGTAGTAAAAAAACAACTCAGCAAATATGAGCTGGCGTTAAATTGGCTCAGTATAACAGAGTGCAATAAAAGGAGCTGCTGCACAGAGAGTTAAGTGTTGTGTTGGTGTAGAGTTCTGATAAAATGTTTATATGAGACAATAAAGGATTCTTTACTAAACAGATCTGTTGTGTTGCAAAGTTATGTGGTATGATTTTCTGCATCTTACCTTTTAGACACTGCATATTAGTATTCACAGCAACATTAAATATAATAACGTTGAATGCTTTTTTTTTTAAGTTTCTCCTTTTAAAAATAAATACAAATCAGACCTTCCAACAGAGTGTGAAGAAGCAACTACCATGACTTTATGTCCAAAACATTTATGTACTGTGTTCAAGAAGTATCAGCTGAAGAGGAAACAGGGCCGGGCTGCACTTGCATGTGACATCAGTTTGTACCACAACTTGGTGCAGCCATTCAGTGCAACCTTTGTGGGTCAGTCCATGAAAGTCAGTCAGTGCTTCCCACCTGACCCATCAGAATAATCCGATTTTTTTTGTCTTTCTTTAAAACAATATGTTTAATATACTTTATGAAGCCATATAATTTTTTTTAACCTTCATACTATGATTATTTTCCAGGTTTCGGGCCCTCAAAGTACGTCAGGATTGGTTGAAGTTTTGCACCTTTTCTTTAGCATTTTTATTCAGGGCTGAAAATGCCATCAAGCAAAAACAGGAATTTAAAAGTGCAAAACCTTTCACACTGTTGTGTAGTTTGTGTGTCTGTGCAGTAACTCGAGGTAAATTAGAATAAAATTATTTACATAAAAAAATACTCTGAGGGGCTCTAATGGGGGGTCAGGTGATTGACTTGATCTGGAATAACCCTTATTTAACCAGACAAGTCAATAATAGCACATGCTGATTTATAATGGCAGCCTCCAAAAGGCAGCGGCTCATCAGGAAATGGGCTCATAAGAAGCTTCTTTCAGCTGCTCCCATATTTTCAAGGGGTCACCAACAAATCTTTGATTTGATTATTACGTATTTGTAATAATATGCTGTATACATTACCAGCTACAAATGTATATAGTGTTTTTGATATCTGTATATAGTGTTCCGATGTATATGTGTATGTGTATTGATATATATTTTATGTATATAGTATTTCCTTTTTAATTTAATCTGTTTTATTCATCCTTCTTCTCTGCACTGAGCTGCTGTAATGCACAAATTTCCCCATCGTGGGAAATTTTATCTTATGCACAGATTTTCATGCTGGATGCTGCTCCTGATGTAATTTGTGTCTCCTCCCAGTATTAAACCAGGAAATGTTTACATTATAACCAAATGTGTTAGCCTCTGCTATCAGGCTAAAAACAGATATCAGAAGCTGTAAGAACAGCAGCATAGACATGAAAATCAACACACTGCCCCCTGTTGGTCAAAGTCTTGGTTCAGCTTTGCAGAGGGTAATTCCAAAAACCGCCTTTACAGGAAAAACCAAATCAACCTTTAATACTTTATAACTAGTAAAAATAATTATAAATGCCAAAATGAAAATGTTTTAGCTTTTTAAAGAGTAGTCGTGTGTGCTCTGACCATGACTGAGATTCAGGGAGAACAAAGCAAATTTTTTTGGTTACATTTTATATTTTAAGTTGTGTTGTGTTTGTTCACAATTTTCATCATTCCACCCAGTCACAGCCATTTTTTATTTTTTTGGTTGTTTCTTTTTTGTACAGCTACATGCTGCAGTAAGCATTTTGTTTGCTCTGACCATGTTTTTTTGGCCAGGTTACCTTTTTTTCCACCCTATAACTGGATGGAATAAACCAACTCTGGCATGTGAAAACTGCAGTTAAATTACAGTTGAATTAAAATAAAATTAGTGCCTGGGTTTGCAAATTATATTTTATTGCATTAATTGGCTCAAAAAATTTTAAAATGCGGCAGTCTGAGCAGTTTCCACGGAGGGACCCAGACATTAAAAAGTGAACAATGCTGCAGGTATATAGGCTTAAAGACATACAGTATTTTGAAATAATCCTCCTGTAAACTCAGCCAGTTAAACAACCAAACAGCTGAGGCTGAAATGCAGAAAATGTCTGCTAAAGAAAAGCAGCAAGAAGAACACAGTGAAAAGCGTGGAGTCACGGGAATGTCAGGCCAGATGTGATGAAGAGGGGACAGACAAAACTCCTCTGGGTTTTACAGAAGGTGTACGAAGTTTATTTAGATGCTAAATCATGTTTCAAATATTGTGAACTGAAAATCAGCTCTGAAACACTGTGTGTGTGTGTGTGTGTGTGTGTGTGTGTGTGTGTGTGTGTGTGTGTGTGTGTGTGTGTGTGTGTGTGAGTGAGAGAGAGAGAGAGTGAGAGAGAGAGAGAGAGAGAGAGAGAGAGAGAGAGAGTGAGAGAGATACTTTATTGATCCCAAAAGTGAAACAAGGGAAATTATTACTATGACCTTGAGGCCAACAGTTAAAATTATAATCTTATGTCCTAAAATATTGTCTGAGGGATGCCCATATACCCACCAAATGAGGTTTTTTTTTAATCTCGTGTAAACTCCAGTTGAATTTGAGTGGGAACTGCATATGCTGAACTCCATCTACTGGTTATCTGGTGTTATTGCATTTTCCAAAAACCCATCCATCCATCTTCTTCCTCTTTTTCAGGGTCCTGGGGCCGGAGTCTATCCCAGCTGTCACAGGGTGAGATGCGGGGTGTACCCTAAACAGGTCGCCAGTCTGTCACAGGGCTAACAGAGAGACAGAAAACCATTAATACGTATGTGCAATTTAGAATCACAAATTACCCTAACCCCACTAAGTGCATGTCTTTGGACTGTGGGAGGAAAGCAGAGTACTCGGGGAGAACCCACACAGGTGATGTCCACTTATCAGCATTTATGATGTCAGCAAAAATGCAAAGCATACAAACATGCAAAACCATGTAAAATAATAAAAAATAAATAAAAAAAATCCACAGATATTATTTCACTTTGTTTAATTAGAAGGGCACTCAGTGAGTGCATACCCCCCCCCCCCCCACATTTTCTATGTGCCCATGTTACTGCAACAGACACCACCCAGTGTTGTCATACTCCATCATTAACGACAAGATCACAAAGACGAGAAATTTATCTTATTGACTTTTAAAAACTGTAAAATATGATTTTATTTTAAAAATGAGACCCACATGAACAGATCATTGGAAATATATAGTCTGGATATATTTGATTCAGTTTATGTACCCTGATAGCATCCTCTAAAAAACCTAAATGAAAAAAAAGAAGAACATTTGCTGAGATATGAATTGTGTGTGTGCCATTTTTGTGTAGGGTTTGTAGTTCACTTTCCATTATTGTTTTTTTTATTTAAAATAGAAAAAGACAAGGAATTAGCAACAGTAATTATTTATACACGAGTACCCCTTTGGATGGTCAGGTCTCTCCTACTGTCAGTGCAGCCATTGCACACTTTGCCACAGCTGTAGTTTAAACTTTGTCAGTCATCACCCCCCACCCCCACCCACACTGGCCTGGGACTCCAAGCAGTTGCCCACCTTGCCTGGTATCAAACTTTGCCCCTGCTTACATGAAACTGCTCAGAAAGAAGTCTTCTCTTCTGAACACCTGTGTGTCCTAATGAATCCACATCAGGTGCAATTAATCTGCCTGTTTCCTGCCAGTTGCTTTCAGCTGCGTTCTGATTGGCTGTCAAAAGAAGATAAATTGGGTGCGCTGAATTCTGTCAGCCACTGCCCTACAGAAGGAGGGAAGCAGATTTGTGGTTGTTTTGGGTTAACAAAAGCCAGACAGAGGCTTTTCAAGCTTATACTGGATCACATTTTTAGTTAAAGCCATGAGATTTATACTTTGGTAATCTTAACTAATAATTTTCTTGAATCTTATTGCTTTACTTGACATGATCACAATATTCAAATATGACTTTGTGTTTTAGTGTAGCGCTGCTATGGGTACTCTTTGTTGGGGAGCTTCAAGCAAGTATGAAATGTAAGATTATAGCACAGTCTCATTGAAAAGCTACAATTAGTAAGGGTGACCGTTATTCACCGTAAAGTTTCATCTGTTTTCAGCTTCCTATCCTGTCCTTGGAACTCATGATGGCCGTAAACCTGACCAGGTCTCAGGTGACCAGCTCCATCCTCAACTGCCACACTTATTTCACTGGCTCCATCCTGTGCTCCAGGCTCAGGTCCAGCCTCTGGCCCAGGCCAAAACACAGTCCCAGTCCGAGCC
This sequence comes from Archocentrus centrarchus, assembly GCF_007364275.1. Taxonomy (NCBI): domain Eukaryota; kingdom Metazoa; phylum Chordata; class Actinopteri; order Cichliformes; family Cichlidae; genus Archocentrus; species Archocentrus centrarchus. Next base: position 6,600,968 of record NW_022060256.1, read on the forward strand.
TCAGAGCTCTCTGGCTCCTAGCTCCCAGCCCCAGTCTCGCAGCTACCTGCCCCAGCCACTGCCACAAGCTCGTGGCTATCAACCGCAGGTCCAACCCCTCCCGCAGCCTTTGCTGCAGCCTGGTAGCTATCAAGACCAAACCCAGGTCCAGCCTCAGACTCGCAGCTATCACACTCAGGCCAAAGCTCAGCCACGGACTCATACCTCCTGGGCTCAACCCCGGTCACAGACTCCCAGGTATCAGGTCCAGCCACCTCTTCGCAGCTATCAGGCACAGGCCCATCCCTATGCCTATACCCAGACCCAACTTCGCAGCTTTCAGGGCAATTCCCCGACCCAGCCACAGCCCCAACCTCGCAGCTATAAGGCACAGGCCCACCCCCAGACTCAGCCCCAGCCTCGCGGCTTTCAGAGCCACCCCCAGACTCAGCCCCAGCCTCGCGGCTTTCAGAGCCACCCCCAGACTCAGCCCCAGCCTCGCGGCTTTCAGAGCCACCCCCAGACTCAGCCCCAGCCTCGCGGCTTTCAGAGCCACCCCCAGACTCAAATCCAACCTCAACCTCGCAGCTATAAGGCACAGGTCCATCCCCAGACCCAGCCGCAGACTCATCTCCTGACTCAGCCTCAGCCTCGCAGCTTTCAGAACCAGGTCCATCCCCAGACTCAACCTCACAGCTATAAGGCGCAGGGCCACCCCCAGGCTCAGCCTCAGCCTCGCGGCATTCAGGGCCACCCCCAGGCTCAGCCTCAGCCTCGCAGCATTCAGGGCCACCCCCATCCCCAGCTACAGCTTCAGCCTCAGCCTCGCGGCATTCAGGGCCACCCCCAGGCTCAGCCTCAGCCTCGCGGCTTTCAGGGCCACCCCCAGGCTCAGCTTCAGCCCCAGCCTCATGGCTATCAGGCCCAGGTCCATCCCCAGCCCCAGCCTCGCAGCTTTCAGGGCCACCCCCAGACTCAGCCCCAGCCTCGCGGCTTTCAGACCCAGGTCCATCCCCAGACTCAACCTCGCAGCTATAAGGCGCAGGGCCACCCCCAGCCCCAGCTTCAGCCCCAGCCTCGTGGCTTTCAGGGCCACCCCCATCCCCAGCCCCAGCCTCGTGGCTTTCAGGGCCACCCCCATCCCCAGCCCCAGCCTCGCGGCTTTCAGGGCCAGCCCCAGCTTCAGCCCCAGCCTCGCAGCTTTCAGGGCCACCCCCAGGCTCAGCTTCAGCCCCAGCCTCACGGCTATCAGGCCCAGGTCCATCCTCAGCCCCAGCCTCGCAGCTTTCAGGGCCACCCCCAGCCTCAGCCCCAGCCTCGCAGCTATAAGGCGCAGGGCCACCCCCAGGCTCAGCTTCAGCCCCAGCCTCGCGGCTTTCAGGGCCACCCCCAGCCCCAGCTTCAGCCCCAGCCCCAGCCTCGCGGCTTTCAGGGCCAGCCCCAGCTTCAGCCCCAGCCCCAGCCTCAGCCTCGCGGCTTTCAGGGCCACCCCCATCCTCAGCTCCAGCCCCAGCCTCGCGGCTTTCAGGGCCACCCCCATCCCCAGCTCCAGCCTCGCAGCTTTCAGGCCAGGGCCACCCCCATCCCCAGCTCCAGCCTCGCAGCTTTCAGGCCCAGGGCCACCCCCATCCCCAGCTCCAGCCTCGCAGCTTTCAGGCCCAGGGCCACCCCCAGGCTCAGCTTCAGCCTCGCGGCTTTCAGGCCCAGGGCCACCCCCAGGCTCAGCTTCAGCCTCGCGGCTTTCAGGCCCAGGTCCATCCCCAGCCCCAGCCTCGCGGCTTACAGGGCCAGTCGCAGCTCCAGCCTCGCAGCTTTGAGCCTGAGCAACTATCAGAGACTCTCAGTTCTTGGGCCCAGCCTCAAGACCAGCCACAGCCTCGCAGGTACCATCAAACACAGGCCAAGACACAACCTCGTAGTTATCAGGCCTATCCCCAGTCTCAGGCCAAGCTACAGCATGATGACTATCAGGTTCAACTCCCAGCACAGGTACGCAGCTATCAAGCCCATCCCCGGATGATGCGTTACCAGCACAGGCCTTGTCTTCAGCCTTGGGGCAGGGTAACTGCCACAAACCATCAGCTTCTGCAAGGGGATTAACTCAGGAGGAATACTCGAAGACTGGTTAGTGTCTACTTTATACCCCCCCCCCTTTTTTTTTTTTTCCTCTAGAACTTGCATAAAGTCAATATCACTAATCATCTTTCTCATTCTAGACCCAACGTATCAGATGATGTATCTTCAACTTCTTGGATACAATTAAACTGATCTTTGGAAAAAAGAAATCTGTCTAGATGAGTCTGTGTGGGCTGACTTATACTTTAGTCTTGGAGTTGTGACTAAGTTGTGCAGGTGGTGCTGGAGTTTAAAATGATTAGGGGCAAACTGATGCATTTGTGTGCAGCATCTATAGCAAACTAGATCTGCTCAGAAAGGATGAATGATGATCAGCTGGGACATGCTTTTTACTCCAGGAAGGGAAAGACAGCACGCCACTGATTATTGGAAATATTAGAGGTGGTGCTATACTTGAAACAGTTTACCAAATTAGACTTTCAAATTAATTTCTTCTGCATAGAGAGCCACAATATTGACTTCTTGCATGTCAGCCAAAAAACTATTGAGGCTTGACTGGCATTTAAAAAAATTTATTTCCAGACTAATTTTAACTTATTTTTTTAGAGTTTTTGATGTGTGCCTGAGACCAATGAGTCTTGCGCTCCAAGTACTGAATTCACTGTTAACTGCAAAATATGCAGGTCTGCATGGAAAGTGTGTTAGCCAGAAAGTATGCTATGCACTCTTAGCAAGACTTTTACTCCATGTTCCTGTTTAAACCACCAGCAATCTTTTTAATCAGTTATTTATCCTCCAAGGTACATATAACTTTTACAGACGGTAGAAATGATTCTTCTATTATGAGCTTCAAGGAAAGTGTACATCTCAAAAATTCCCTTGAAGGATTAAATGCTGTTTTTCCATCAAATCATGGTTTTGGACCATATTAAACTGGTTTGAGATGCGGAGACTGTGCAGGCATGTGACTGATGCTGTTTTGTTTAATGATTCTTTTGAGTCAGAGGCACAAACACATTTCATGTTTTTTTTTCTTTTCCCCCAAATATTACATGTAGTCTGTCCCAGGTTTCTATCAGCACATATTGTTCCTGTGTGAAATGCTTATTTTCTGCCATTAGGTGGCACCACCTGACATGAAACTTGCCGTGGACATGTTGGGGCTAAAAGACAAACATTGCAGGGACTGAGAACATTTGTGTTTGGGGTGGGGGTTATAGGGGGTGTGTAATTCCAATTTTAAAAAATGGAAAGAACTTAAAGAATTGTTTCTGTAAAGAAATGCAAATTTTCCCTAAATTGCATTTGTAAAAAAAAAAAAAAGATCCTCTAAGAAACTGTTTTCTAGAAAGCTCCTTCTGAAATGGCCTCATGCTGTTTTGAAGTGAGTGCACAAATATAGTTGTAACATAAGTATGTATTAGCATTTCCTTATTTAATAAGACAAATGTGACAGTTAATCTGTTAAAAGTATGTATACCCTGAAAAGAAAATATAATCTTCATACATACAGTATGACCATAAGAACTTTTTTCATTAAAAAAAATTAAATTTCTCTCATTTCGCCACCTTCCTAAAATAATGGCCATTTTTGACAAAAATGATTTTAAGGACGACACCATAACCTTCCTCCTCCACAAGACCCTTTCCCACGTGGACCGTGGTAGGTGGAGCTATGTGAGAGTGCATGTAGACTACAGCTCAGCATTTACCACCATAGTCCCTTCAGGCTGGTCTCTAAGCTGTTAGACCTGGGCCTAGACCCCTCCCTGTGGAGGTGGGTCTACAGCTTCCTGACCCTCACCACCAGATCCCCCCAGGGCTGTGTGCTCAGCCCTCTGCTGCACTCGCTGTACACTCACGAGGCCACGTCAGAGCCTCCCACAACAAGAAGACAGCGTACAGGAGGGAAGTCTCCTACCTGGAGGACTGGTGTCAGGAGAACCACCTCCTGCTGAATGTCAGCAACACAAAGGAACTGATTTTTTTTTTTAAGTGTTGAACATAACATTAAGAATACTACAGACACAAAGGCTGGAGCTTACGAGTTCAATAATTTCAGTCACATTAACAGTTGTGCACATTTTAGGTAACTACATTCGAGAATCCCCACTTGAGGCCATTTAAAATGACCCCTTAGACTAGGCGTACCCCTAAACATGGTTGTATGTTAAATATGCAAAATACTGAGTCAACTTTTTTAAAGCCTTATTTATTTATTTTTTTATATTATTGGTCAGTCATGACAAAAAGGTGCAACAGAGGAAAAGGGAGGCTTGGTACGTATCATGTATCCTGGCGTGGCTCAAACCCAGGCAAAGAAGTTTGGCAAACAGGACACTCACTTTACCAGTTGAGCTACAAGGACACACCATGAGGTGTCCCATCCGGTATCATTTCTTCAACAATCAAACTGCACAAAGTATAATAATCTTCCTTCACTACAACTTTTGCAAGATTCAGTAAGTGTCTAAAAGTATGTAAAAAAAAAAAGGATAAAACGCTTATAAAGGCAAATGTGAAAGCAACTTGAGTCACTGCAGCAAAAGAAGGACCAAGTAAGCAAGGCCAGTAGGACTGTAGAGGTGAGTCTTTATTGAACAAACTCCTTTAACTTCCCCAAACTACAGAGGGGTTTCCATTCCTATGGTCACTACGTGCACGAGCGATTATGTTGGTGCTAGAGAAAATCCATCCATCCATCCATCCGCCCGCCTGCCCGCCCATCAGAAATGATGTAATCTACATTGATCAACATTTGAAGGATTTTGTGTAAGGGGTACACCGTGCCACTAGAGCAGTGTTTTACAAAATAACCAAAGTATATCATCATAAAACCTTTATTTTGCAAAAAACGTGATGATCATAATTAGAGAACAGCAATGACTGTAACACAGTAAGATTACAACTACATTTTCTGAAGGTTACAACAGTCAGTCATCAGTAGGAATTGTACAGGCCTTTGCTTTGAATGAATTCAGCACATCTGTGGCCACAGGACATCAGTAGTATCTCACACTGCTCTGTGGCTTTGTGGGTTTCTTGGCCATAACTTTGTCACCAAGGATTTTACAGAGGTTTTCTATTGTGTTTAGATCAGGACTCTGGACTGGCCATTTCATTGCTTCAATTTTTTCAGTTTCAAGGCACTGCTTTTCCCCGTTTTGCTGTGTGACAGGTGGCATTGTCCTGCATGAAAATTGCTGGCTGATTGAGTGATGAACGCAAGGAAGGAACCACGTGTTGTTGAAGAAGGTTCTGATACACACTCTGCCGTGTAGCTGCATGAGAGGTCCAACTCCTGCTGCCGAAAACATTCCCCAAACCGTGACACTTCCTCCACCTTTCACTGACTTCTTTACACACTTTGGATTCAATCTTTCTCCAGTTTGTCAACGAACATAATGTTTCCCATCAGACCCAAATAAATTAAACTTGCTTTCATCACTAAAATAAACTCTGGACCACTTCTCTTCTGTCCACACAACATGCTCCTCAGCAAAGGTGAGCCTAGCATTTTGATTCTTTCTGCTAAAGAGAGGTTTGGTCACTGCAGAGTGGACTTTCAGTCCAAATGCTCTTAAACGTCGAGACACTGTATGACGAGACAGATCCTTATCCTGTTCAGTGCTGAACTGGCGAGCAATTTCAGCTGCAGTGTTGAACCGATTACCCATGGAGATTCTCCACATTACCCTGTCCTCTTTTGCATTAGTCTTTCATTGGCGACCAGCCTTCTTGGGGGACTTGAATGAGTTTGTGATGTTGTAAAGATGCACTATTCTAGAAATCACAGACTTGGAATGACCAACTTCTCTTGCTATGGCCGATAGGGTCAGCCCTTTGGCCTTCATCTGGACAACCTGCTGCCGGAGGGTTTCAGTCACTTTGGAACGGCTCACCATTTTTGCAAAGTCAGTGAAAACTGGAAAGTTGGGCTGCCAGTTAAATTGGGTTTTGTCAGATAATTAAGGAAAATGGCACCAGGTGCCAGATTAACACCGATAACTTGCAGGTATCTGAAAGTGCTCTCTAATTTTGATCAGTGTTCTTTTTCAATTATATCATTTAAGTTTTTTATGCTTAGCTTTAGAATATATACAATTTATGAAATGAGCTTAAAATACTGCTATTTTACTCCTGCTAGGATGATTTCACATAGGACTACACAATGACCTTTACATTTAGGAAATTGTGTGTTGTTCTCTAATTTTGATGTCCAGTGTAGTTTACTCTATGACACATTTGAAAAAAAGATTGCGGCTCTCATATTGTCAGAAGTGTTTAAAGTCCCCCAACACCTGCGAATCGTGATGAATCTAGTCTAGGTGCAATCAAACCACCTGTTTCCAGTCAATCAGATAGAAAGCAAGAGCTCTGATTGGCTGTCAAAAGAAGATTAACACTGGCACCCTCTGGCCACTGCAGACTTGTTGTTTTGCTGGGTCACAAGATAGCAGAGGCTTTTCTGCTTGCATTTGGTAACATCACTATTTGAAGCTATGACACTTTTATGGTATTTGTTACATGATTTTTTTATTGTGCCCCATATAATGACTGTTCATCTGAAGTGACACAAGGTTTCTTAAACCTGTATTCTTTTTTAGTGTGGTGCTGCCATGGCTGCTCTTTGTTGGGGAGCTTCAAGCAAATGAAAAATGTAAGACCACAGCATAATAATTCAAAAGCTACACTTTAAGTACAGGATGACAAAAGAAATCTCACTTGCAATGTCAACCTGAAATTGTCTGTTTTCAGCTTCTTATCCTGGCTTTGAAAATACTGATGCTGTCAAACCCCAGCAGACCTCAGGTTACCAGTCCCACCTTCAGCTCCAGCTTCCCGACTATCGGCCCTGGTCGCATTACCAGCTTCCCGGCTACCGGCCCTGGTCACATTTTCAGGTTCCCGGCTACCGGCCCTGGTCACGTTTTCAGGTTCCCAGCTACCGGCCCTGGTCACATTTTCAGGTTCCCGGCTACCGGCCCTGGTCACGTCATCGGGTTCCCAACTACGAGTCTTGGTCAGTGTCCCTGGTTCCAGGATATCAAGTCTGGCCCAAATCCCGAGTTCCTAGCCACCAACACCAGGTGGAGTTCCAGGGCCAGGGCTCCCAGAGCAGTATTCAGGCCCAAGACCTGGACCAGAACAGGACTTGGCCTCAGACTCAAGGACAGGGTTCCCAGCAAAGGCCTGAGGTGCAGGGCCAGGGCTCCCGGCACAGGCTTCAGACTTGGGGACAGGGGCAGGGCTCCCGGCGCAGGCTTCAGACTTGGGGGCAGGGCCAGGGCTTGCGGCGCAGGCTTCAGACTTGGGGGCAGGGCCAGGGCTCCCAACATAGGTTTCAGACACGGACCAAGAGGCAGGGCTCCCAGCACACGTTTCAGATTCAGACTCAGAGGCAGGGCTCCCAGGACATTCTTCAGACTCAGCCCCAAAGCAGAACTTGGCCTTATCCTCATCCCAGGGGCAGGGTTTTTGCCATAGACCATCATCAAGATTGGCTAGAGGCTTAACTAGAACAGAGCAGGATGCTCGGGGTAAGAATAGTATTTACTTCTTAATCTACTGTTGTACTTAAAATGTGAGGTTAACACCACTAATTCTTTCTTATTTCAGGCCTAATATATCAGAAGATGCATCTTTAACTAAGTGGATCCAGTTATACTGATCTCTGTAAATTAAATTTCTGGTTGTTGATGGTTGAATTGAGTCTGTATAATACGCTTATAATAAAAATGAATGGCACTGAATTCGGCTTATGGATTTATTTTATTTTTTTGCTGTTGGCCCTCTAGATCACTCTGTGCCAGCCATTCTAGGAAGTTGCCAAACTTTGAGTAGTACTGTTTGCTGGTCTCCTAATGGGCCTTTCACCACATGAAATATCTGCCATTGATAAAACTGTCACATCTTTTAGTAGTTTTAAATTCTATAGTGTATTCTTTGTAATGCGTTTAACACATCCACTCTGGGTATTATGACTTTTTTTTTTTTCTGCCACTAGATGACTCCACTTGACAAAAAAGGAAATAAAAATCCATCCTGCAGCTGAGCAGTGAAATGTTTAAGGTGATAAGGTTTAAAAAAAAAAGTTTTTGCAGCAAGTATGTTTGAACCTGTCCAAAGACACTTGTCAGGTGAACTGGTGACACACACATCCACACACCCACATTTGCCCATATATATCTATATACAGATATATATTATTTATATAAATATATAAGTAATAAATATATAAAATATATTGCATGCATGCACACACACACAAAAATGTGTTGCACTGGAGCTCCCAGGAATGGAACAACCAGGCAGGATGGAGCAGTTCAGCAGTCTAAGGGCATGTGGAAAAAAGTAGTTTTTAAATCTTTGTTCTGCTTTGAAGACTGGGGAGCCTTCTTCCAGACCAGCAGGAAGAACAGCCCATGTTGGGGGTATGAGGGGTCTCTGTATATGTTCTGAGCTTTGGTCATGCAGCAGCTTTTACCAATGTCCTATATTGGGAGGAGGGGAGTCCCAAAGATTTTCTCTGCTGTCCTCACCACTCTTTGCAGGCACCTGCCCAGACAGAGATGCAGCTGCTCAGTAGGCTCTCTAGCGCCCCTGTAGACGGTGGTGAGGATCAGAGGAGGGAGGCGTGCTCCTCTCAATCGCTGCAGGAAGTGCATGCGCTGCTGAGCTCTTTTGACCAGAGCTTCAGTGTGGATGGACCATGTCAAGGAGTCTGTTATCTGTACCCCCAGGAACTTGGTGGTGTTGACTCTTTTGACTGCAGTGTGATTGATGAGGAGTGGCGCCTGGCTTGGCTGGCTCCTCCTGAAGTTGATGGCGATGTCCTTGGTTTTATTGACATTCAGGGCCAGGTTGTTGGTTTGACACCAGTTGACCAGGTGGTTCCACTCCTCTCTGGAGTCCATGATTCTGTTAAAACAAATGTAATGACAGCAACAAAAGAAGGTGGGAAATAAAAGCAAGACACTGATGAGTAGAGCTCATAATGCTGATTAAATATAATGCTAAATGCAGCGAGTCTGGGCTTAAATGTTGGTGAGAGACACTTGAATAATAACTTCTACTAGCATGGCACGATTTCTTTTGTTTACTTGGACTTTTAACATTAGTTAATGTAGCTAGCAGAGCAGCCTAGTGCACCCAGCTCTGGGACCTACCTAATACAGGCCTGTTGTAAGGATTTTGTAGCTCACCGCAGACAAGTCACGAAATTGTATTTAATGGTTTTACAAATCTTTTACTTTGCAGCACTTCTCCCAGCCACCTTACATTATCACATCTACAGAGTCGATCCTCTCTTATAGAGCCCCTCTCTCTGCTCTATTCCGCTCTCATCTATTCTTTTCTATTACGTTTTATTCTGTTTTTCCCAGCTGTTTATGTCTGTCCCCTCCCCCAATTTATCTGTGTGTGTGTGTGAGTGTGTGTGTTATAATTTTAATCTACATCGATACAGATATTCTGGAAACTGCACTGCTGGATGGCACAACTTCACTGAAGGCACACCAGCTCCTGCATCTCAGCCCTGTCGGCACCTTCACAAGAAACACCATGAAACATTATATGGACATTATGCTTTCCTATGGAAGTGCTATAATTTATTAGAAAGTAAAAGTGTCCTGTGTTCCTTTAATTTAAGGCTCAGTTGAATTCTCTCCTAAAAGAAGATCTTTGATGAGGTGATGGCTGTGAGAACGATTGAGGAAGAGGATGTGATGTTCCTGAAAGAAATGAGGCAACTCTGGACGTCTCTGAGGCAAAAGGAGCTGAGTCTGCAGAAAAATCACTGTGGAGGACTTTAGGAACAGAGAGAGGATGGTTCAACTTGTCCTAGCATAATTCCTTGAGTCTGTCCTAAGAGGTTTTTTTTAAACAAGCTGAAATATCCTTCTGACTTACTAAAGTTTGAGAAAGTTGGAGCCATTTTATGGTCTTTTTGATCACCTGTTAGGCTACTGTGGTAAACTGAAAATTTTAAAAAATGTGTTTTTATCTTATGCTAGTATGCAAAACCTCCAGTTTCAGCTGTTCTTCAGGTGCTAAAAACCCGACTTTCTCTAGTTTCTTTCACATGGCAGTTTAATGGTGTGAAAAGTGATTAAAGATTCCTGACTGACCTGCTGTGCTGTGTAACCTAAAGGCCCTGATTCAGGCTCTGTGGGGCACACTGAGCTGGAAGCTAAACTGCAGATACAGCTGAAGAGTGTCAGAGAGGAATACCTCAGGATCTTCCACACTCCCGGGACTCATGCAGGATCACTAAGGGGGCTTGATGATGAAGAGGGATGTATGAGACCACTTCAGAAAGCAGCTCTGGTGATGAGGATGTGTAACTGCGTCACACCAGCAGAGGTGTGGATCTGATTCTCTAAACTTTGCCCAGATTTGATGTGACAGTAACTTTGAGTTGCGTTTGCTGTTATGGGCCTCGGTGATGCCCATCAGCACGACTGCTCTCTTCTGCCAAGACTTGTTTTGCTGATGTAGTGATCTCACATAAACGTCTCTCTTTCTAAAGTTGGTTAAAAAGTTCTGATTGGAGGCGCTCTCGTTTTTTAGTCACATTCTGAAGCTATTGGCTTTAAAAGTACAACTTTTTAAATCACAAGACACAAATCAATATCTTTTTTTTTTTTTTACCACACAGCCTATTTCTCTGAGCAAAAATGTTGGATAAACTTTGTCATTGATAATTTGAATGTCAGTTCATTTTGGACCTGCTGTCAGGAACATAAATTTAAACAGGACTTTAGAGCATGTTTGAACAAATTTTAATGCAGATGCTCCCATTTTTTCCACCTTGGAAACCTAAAAGGAGTTTTGGGGAATGAAGCTCTTCAGCTGACATCTAATATAGAACAACATCTAAGTATAAACACAATATATTTCATTACAGGAAGTGATCGTACTGACACACCATTGATTTAGAATTTTTATCACATCACTGGCTTTTTTTTTCCAACTCAAACTTGTCCAACCAAATGTAAAATGCTGCTCAAAACTCATTTTCTTTTGCTATATACAAAAACAGTCATGATGGAGCCATCATAAACTATGAAGCTGGACCCAGGAAGGGAAAACATCTATTTCTGTTAAAAAAAAAACCCCAAAATAAACAGCTTAAAGACACTCTTGTTACACTGATGTTGGGCAGACCCGGGGTCACAGTTATAAAATGGACTTTAGTAGTTTTGACCAGTGAGATTCCAGTCAGTTATGAAACCTTAGTTTGACATGGAAATTATGGAAGTTTAAGCAAAGCTTAGATGGGCTTACAGTCATGATAAAAGAAAGTACACCCTTCTGTAATTTTTAAGTTTTACATATCAGGACATAATAAAAACCATATGGCCCTTAGCATGTCTTAAATTAGGTAAATATGACCTAAGATCAACAACACATTGCATGATGTCATTATTTAACAAAAACGAAGGTAAAATGCAGAAGCACTGCATGAAAAACTAAGTACACACTACCTGCCTCCACAGGAATTAAGAGGGTAAGTAGCTGCTAATGAAATGCACTTGATTCATTTATCATCAGCCAGCGTGAGCACCTCTATAAAAGGAGACATTTTGGCAGTTTGCTGGTCTGGATCATTCAGGTATATGTTAACAAAATGCAAAGGAGGAAAAACATCAGCAATAATCTTAGAGAAGCAATTATTATCAGTCTGTGAAAGGTTATAAGGCCATTTCCAAACAATTTGAAGTCCATTATTATGCAACGAGAAAGTGGTAAATATTCAAGACACTTGCCAGTCTTCAGCCCGAGGTCAGACTGTGCAATGCCCAGAGAAACCCCAAGAGCTCCATCTAAATCTCTACAGGCCTCAATTAATGTGTTAAATGTTAAAGTTCATGACAGAACAATTAGAAAAACACTGAACAGGTAGAGTGTGTTTGCCAGGAGAAAGCCTCTTCTCTCTAAAGAGAAATGAATTGTCTTTGGTTTTCTCTTTGGAGCACAAACACTAAACATAGTACACGTAATATCATATGGTACTACACTTTAAAAGCCTCATACCAGCTGTCAGCATGGTGGTGCACGGGTGATGATTTGAGCTTGTTTTGCAGCCAAAGGCTCTGGACACCTTGGTATGCAGAGAAGTCAACTCAATGACTCCAAAGAATTCTTGAGTCAAGTTGAGGCTGTCTGTCCAACAGCTAAAGTTTGGCTGAAACTGCATCATGCAGCAGGACAATGAGCCCAATCACTGCAGCGCATCTCCAACAGAATGGCTGAAAAAGAAAAGAATGAAGGTGCTGCAGCGGCCCAGAGTCCAGACCTCAACCTGACTGAAATGCTGTGGAGGGATCTTAAAGAGAGCCGTGCATGAATGAACACTCGCAACGTTTAATGAACTGAAGCAGTTTTGGAAAGTTCCTGAACTAAAATCCATACAATCATAGTCATACAGAAAATGATTACTTCAGGTTATTGCAGCTAAATGTGGTTCTACGGGCTACTGAATCATGGAGTGTGCTTCATTTTTCACACATTGCATCTGCATAATAGTTTAGCTTTTCTAAAGTAAATAATGACATGGTGTAATATGTTGAGTGTCGTTCATCTGAGGTTGTACTGAACTCATTTTAAAATCTGCTAAAGACCAAATGATTTTTGTTATGTCCTGATACCCCTAACCTTAGAAGTGAAAGAGGGGGTACTTGGTACTTTCTTTTTACCGTGATGTATTGTAGAGGTGTAGTAGTTTTGAATGCCACACATCTGTCCTCACTGCAGGGAAGACACAGGCTTAGACTGGAAGCTGTGATATGTATTGCTCGGCTTCAGTTTCCTCTGCCATTGCTTCAGTAGGCAGAGTGTGTTTTCTCTTTCCTTTCTAAACCCTCAAATGCATCAGGGGAAATCTCAAGGCTGGTTCCATATTGCAAATGGGATTCTTAGAAAGTGCTTAAAAGGTTTTTAATGCTCATCAACTTTTAGAAATCACATGTAAGCAGACTGGAAATGATCTTAAGGCCATGTTCAAGTGCAAATCCAGGAATATTTCTGTGAAGGAAGATCAGGGACTGGCGTTTTCTGCAGTTTCTTTTCAGTTGCTTAAAGGTCTAGTATGTTTTTTTGAAAGATACCACCAGCATTTGTGTTCCTGAAAAAAATTATGTTGGTGTGGTGAGCTAAATTCAGCTTTACAAATGTGATGCAAAGCGTTCCGTGCCACAGGCGCGCGTCTGGATGCTCGAGCCGGTGGCTCATATTCCTACCTTGACTGCGACAATTGAACGCAGCATAAGAGCCGCCCCGCTCCACCGGATTTCAGCCGGTAGGCGCTCGTTTTCCGCTGGTGACAGTCATCCCTTTAAACCCTAAGGACCTGCTGGATTGTGCACCTGCCTGAAATCTGCCCATTTCGTCACCGCGCGGTGCGATGAAGCGGAAACTGAGCGACATTTAGGAGCAGTCTAAATGACTTGTGTGCAACAGGCAACTGGGCTGCAAACTCACTGAAGGCTGCTCGGAGGAACTGTTGCACGCAATCCCGCTGCGATGTCCCTGCTGTGCGTCAGAGGTATGGTCTCCCCTCACAGCCACAGGTTATCATTTTAAGAAGAATTGATAGATGTGCTCTGTCAGTATGCAGTGGTTTCATGAAACAGGTGAAGTTGTCAAGGAAAAGGAAAGCAGGACATTTAATGTGGAACTTTACTCTGTTGATGGTGCTTCATTTTAACCGGTAACTATCGGGGTCCTGTTGTGAAGATGCATAAAATAAAGTTTGATGGTTTCCCAGAAAGGTGATTTTGAACCCCGTGTGGCTGCAGCGATCATCGGTGTATTCATCCTGACATCCAGTGTAACATTCAGTGGGCTGGATGGTGATTTTAAAGCTGTCCAGTTGACGCGGTGGTCACGGTTAAGCCAGGGTTTTCAAGGTGTGTGTGTGTGTGTGTGTGTGTGTGTGTGTGTGTAAATTACTCTTTTGCGTTTGTTTTAGTGTGTATGTGACTGCATGTGGAAAGGTGTGATCTATGCGTTAATGCTTCCTTGCCATTTTATGGTAAACTGTGATATTGCTGGTCTTAGAAAAGTTAAGCTTGTTTAAATGAAGCAATCTAGTCGCAAAAATCATGCAGAAACTGCCAGTGCTCACAGGAGAGCACTCAAGTTTAATTTTCTGCTGTTACAGTGCTGCATTTTAGGTTTTAATACACTGCATGTAAGGGATCTGTATCTATTATACATTTTTAAACGAAGAAAATCTAGTCTGTTAGGCTATACCTAAATGTAAGAGGGACGTTGTAGATAAGTTCTTGAATGGAAAAATGGTTAAATGATCACAGGGTGTACATTTCCTCCCTGAGCACACCTCTGCATTTAGATTTCTTTACACCTGTGTTAATTTCGTTGGCGAAATATTTTCGTCATAGTTTTCGTCAACGACGCTTTCTTTCATGACGAAAACGAGACGATAACTAAATAAAAACCACCTAAAAGGATAAAAACGATGAGGAAATTAACTGACACTTTCGTCAACGAATGAAAACGAGACGAAAATGCTGGGCGGGGAGGACATCCAATCAGAACTGATTTTATTTTGTGACAGGGCGGGACAAGTTAGGAAAACATCCAATCAAACGCACAGATGCACAAATTTGCTCTAAACCCGGGAAGGACAAACTAGCCTGTGATTTGTCGTTACTTCCGATATAAATAAGTGATGTAAACAATGTCAGCAGGGAGAAAGAGAAGAGCGGATGTATGGGCACATTTGTCCTTTGACGTTGTGACAAACAAAACGATGTGTAAACCATGTGGGGCGACTATCTCGGGTAAAAACATGACAAATCTTAAACGACATCTGCAAACCAGTCACCCAGATCTCCATGCAAAGGTCAGCATTTTAATGTCATGCAGGGTAAAGTGTTTTTCCCAGTTTGTGTTTAGAGAAAATCTCCACACCGCGGTGGATTAGCCTTTATAATCTTAGTCCTGAACACTGCCCTGTACCTTTCAGAGCGTCCTGCTGTGAAAGGCTGTATTATCTCAGTAAGGTGGTGTTAATGATCAGGTGTGTGGGAAGCAGGTGAAACGCTAATGTTAATATTATTAATAATATTCCACAACTTTTAATAAATGTTTAGTTTTGTGTAAATGTGTATAATGACTAATTCAAGGGAACTGAAGAAAGAGCATTTACATTTTACACCCTTTATATTTTAGTCACTAAATTGACTGTAGATTTAGTCGACTATTACGATAATTCGTTGACTAAAACTATTCAGATGACTAAGTTATGACTAAAACTAAATTACATTTTCGTCAAAAGACTATGACTAAAACTAAATCAAAATTTGCTGTCAGAATTAACACTGCTTTACACTTACTGTCCAGCTTTTTTTGGTATTTCATATTGAGCTCTTCTGGGCCTGAGTTTGACCTGTTTTCTTAGTTTGATTTTCATTGTTATTCCTGAGCACCATTTGGCTCATTGATTAATCAATTTCATTGTAATCTGCTGTGGCAATAACAAATTTTACTTGTTCACATTTGGTGCTTTAAGGTCTTTAAAGGGGTCACCACCTTTCAGCAAGTGTAAGGTTGCAGGTTACAGAAACTCCAGCTCTCTGCTGGGGCACAATAAATGAAATGTGCACTTCCTTCTCCGCCGTTCAGCTTTCTCCTTCCATGTGAACTGACCTGACGTGCCCTGAAGCAGCCACTTGATCTGCGGTTAGGTAAAGCTGATGTGTGGTTTTAGATTTTAGTTTCTAAGTGAAATAATAAGAAATATATATATATTTTTTTAATTGAAAACCAGCATGTGTATTCAGACCGATAAAGTTTGAGTAATTGAAGGTTAAAAAGCCGGTGCACCCCCCCCCCCCTCCCCCCTGCCAGTTTATTTAACATTTTGGCTCCTTTCCAGATTACAAATTGCTCTTCTTCTGCAGACATGCTGATTGATTTTTCACACCATCAAACTATTGTCTGGCTATCTCCACCTCTCAGCCCCTGGTGTATTGTTTCTCACAGATCATTTCTGACCATTTCTCATCTTTGGGTGTGAGTGCTGCCTGAGGATGATAGGCCCCACCACCACCCAACTCCTATTACTGAGTGATGAGATGGGGGTGAGATGGAGGGAGTGAAGCACAGCTGGGTCACAGTGGGCTCAGAGAAGTGGAATTATAAAATAATCTAATTTTGTTTCATAGCTTGCCCTCAGATTGAGAAAGTGTGGTTTGTGCTCACATAAGTTTTTACTTGTACAGGCTAACATGAACCCTGGGCTCAGCTGGTTTTTAGTTTTTAAGCATTGCTGTTTTGGTCAGAAGGATAAACTACAGTAGATTAATACTAAATATGTACTTGAAAGTATAAACACACAGTTGACAGAGAGTCTGTTTTGTTGACCTGTCTGTCCAGCCCATCATTGTCTTTGCAGATACATACCTTTATAATTTCACCTGAATTCCTCCTGTGATAATCTCCCTTTTTTATGAAACGTCTGAAGGGGTCAAGCTTAGTGGCCCTTCTTTGTAACGTTAATAATAGACTTGGAACTCTACCTGGAGTCTCTTTGCATTAGCAGACAGAGGGTGAGAAACATGAGCTATGGCCAACAGAGGAGAAATAACCTGGAAAAGAGTGGTAAACAAAAACAAACTTTCTATAGTATTAAAATTGCTCCTTGTCTAACAGCCCTCAGACGTGCAGGAGAACACCTGCTGTGCTCACTCTTTGATATGTTGTTATCCTCATATGTCCCGAAAGATCATTTCTGCATAAAGAACTTGGTGGCTTTTTGATCTTAATGCACTGAGTACCACTGCAGTTAATTTTTTTTTACATGCAGGGTAAAATCTTGCTGGAGGAGCCACCGTGCCTTAAATCATCTTTTGCTTTTTACAGTTTTTGCTCTACTTTTTTTTTTTTTTTTTTTTTTTGTGCTTTAAAACTAGTACTCTTTTGTTTTGGGGAGAAGTCTTTCGGCCTCTTAAAGGAAACGCCCGCTGCTGGAATTCTGGTTTCTTGGATAGGAAGCTGTGATACTTTCCAGAGGCCTGTTACCTCATTCCTTGTTGTGTTGAGGACCCTCAGAACCTGCATGGCGGCTGGTAGAAGGCTGCAGACATGAAAACAGATGACGGGAAGGCACAGTTTCTGACAGCTCAGTCAGTACCCACTCTTAGCTATTTCTGGATAGCAATTATCAGTAGATTAAATGTATACAGTGATGGCACTGTATAATTTGCTCAGTGTTGAGTAAGGTTACTGTGAAGAAAGTTTCATCTAGTGCACTGCCTGGCAGTAATGGTTGATAAATACTTGCAGGTTGAATGTCAGGCATTGGGAGATAGCAGAGTGACATTCTCAGTCTCAGCAGATCAGCACAAACACCGGAGCTTGTGTGGATTTTTTTTTTTTTGAAATGGCCTGGTTTGGATTCATTCATTCAAGATGATAACTCAAACAGTTATGTAGGGCAACAGATGCAAAAGGTGAGGACAGACCAGGTCAGCCAATGCACCGGCACGCTGTAGTGGAACGACGGGGACACAAGCAAAGCTTCAGTGACCGGTCTGTGGAGAGGGGGGTGGGGATAGAGGGGGAAGTAATCCCCATGCCATCTGCTGCTTTTGCTATCCTGTGCGTTTATGCTTGTGTGGGTGTGTGTGTATGCTGGACTGCAGTGGACTTCACTTCCTCCTTCTCATTCCCTCCCTTTCATGATAAGGCTATTTCCTGGTATTGCCTGAATCTAACAGCTTCTCTGCAGACTTAATCTTTGCTACTGGCCACTTGTCTCAACTCAGGCTGAGGATTGGTGAAAGAAGTACAGTCCCAGACAATGATGAAATGAAATGGAGACACACAAATACTGACACATGACTACATTTACCTGATACTTCTGCTCTTTGCAGTAATGAGCTGTCTCAGGACTTTTTCTTGTTGGGTATTGCTCTGACAAATGCTGCTTTTTGGATTTTGATTGATGGTCCCGATCTGATTGCAGAATCATGCTCACTAAAGGGCAATGACAAAGATGTGTACACCAGCATCCATCCATTTTCTTGCACTTATATTACTGAGTCACATCAGTATTAGGCTAAGCATTCCTGACATCACTGTTTTCCAGTTACTTGAATCTTGAGATGTTCGCAGGTCAGATGAGATTTATATAATCTCTCCAAAGAGCTATGGTTTACCCTGAGGTATTCTCCTAGCTGAAAACCAGAAAAGCTCCAAGTTGAGGGATCCAGCGGGCATCCTGATTAGATGCCTGGTAGCTCTACTACATGCTCCCTCTGGATTTCTGAGGTCCTTACCCTGCTGAGAGAAGCCAGCAAGAAAATCTTACCTTTTCATGACTAACCAGATCTCATGTCCATAGATGAACTGCTAAATTGAAAGCTTTGCCTTCTGGTTTACCCTTATCGTCATCACCACAACTGTTCAGTTCTCTGTTTAACAAGAAAAAGCGTTGTAATTTGCACGTATGTATTTTGTAACTTAGTATTTAACTAAGTTCACATAGATGAATACATCTATGTGAAGGAGACAGACGTAACAGTGAAGCTGCACGGAGTAGAGGTAGTGAGGAGAGAGAAGTTTAAATACCTGTGCTCAACCATCCAAAGCAGGTGACCGTGTCCAAGAGAGTAACCAGGATGGACAGGATTAGAAATGAGTCCATCAGAGGGACAGCTCAGGCTGAGCGGTTTGGAGACAAAGTCAGAGAGTCGAGGCTGAGATGGTTTGGACAAGGATGCTGAAGATGGAGCTGCCAGGCAGGAGGAAAAGGGGAAGATCACAGAGAAGGTTCATGGATGTAGTGAAGGAGGACATGCAGAGGGTTGGTGTGACAGAGGAGGATGCTGGGATAGGGTGAGATGGAGGCAGATGATCTGCAGTGGCGAACCGTAAAGGGAGCAGCTGAAAGAAAGAGAGTATTTAATATTTCATGTGCACAGCACTTTTTTTTTTTTTTTACATACATGATTATAGATGTTATAATAAATGTCACTGTATTAAGTCTGACCAGGGACAACAAGTATACAGATCTATTTTCTGTGTATAAGCAAACAGGCAGCATTGTGGTGCAGTGGTTAGCGCCATCATTTCACAGCAAGAAGGTTCTGGTGTTGCACCTCATGGTCGAGCAGGCCCTGTATGTGTGGAGTTCTTCCTGTGCCTGCAGTGCTTTCCTCCCACTGTCCAAACTGGTGGTTCTGAATTGGGTTTAAATGTGAGTGTGTGGTTGTCTCTGTGTTGGCTCTGATTGCCTCTCGACCTATGACATCTGGGATAGTCTCCCCATAACACTGTTAGACAACGTGTTAAAAATAAGTGTATGTATGGGTGGGTTAAATTACTGGTGTAATGTTTTAGTGACCAATTTGTGTTCATACTGTTTCTCAGGGGGCAGAGGTCATCTGATACAAACATAACCTCGCTTTGTGACTTCTGGATTCTGTGGACTCTTTGTGGTCATCATCACATTGAGCCCAAGGGTTAGATATTGCTAAAATGATTTTAAAGTCAGTGTCATTATTGAGTCTGCTTTTAGGTCTTTATTCATTGTTACTGTTTCCTGATCAGTTTTCTGCATGGAAGGAAGTTAAGCGCACACAGGTTTGAGGCATCAGCACAATTATTATATCATATGTAAGTTTGATCACTGTGGAGAAACTGAGCACAGAAAGGCTTGGATGTGACTCAGGTGTGCATGAGGTTTGACTTTTTTTTAATTAATATTATTATTATTATTATTGAATGCTGCGTGCATCTGTCAGAGAAGCATGGCACCACTGATTAAAGGAATTATTTGGAGAAATCTTAAACTAGTTTTGTCAGTTTTGATTTGTTTCAAACCCCAGATATTGATCAGTTGGGATTCTGTGCGGTCATTCCCTGTTGAACAACAAAATGATTTGTTTGTGATGGGTTTGTTTGTACACACAGTGAAGAAATGAAGATAAGCACTTAGTTAATGCTGCTGTGAGAGTGTGTGTGTGTGTGTGTGTGTGTGTGTGTGGTCATGTCATGGTCTATAAAGCCCCCATTCCTCCATCACCTCATACTACATCACTCCTGGGCTTTCTGTGGCGTCTCTCTCTAATTGACTCATTACTGTGGACAGGCAGGGAGACGGTCTCTTCTAATTTGTGTTTATGCTGTGAGGTGTATATATGCTAATGTAAATACACTGAGGCACTGACACTGAGAAAAACACAACACTAAACTATACCTTTCAATATAAAGCACCTTCAGGCTATGAGAGAGAGAGAGAGCAGTCAGTGTACCGGTCAGTCTGTATTCCTGGACAGGAGGTGTGGGCAGGGACCGAAAGAATGAGCTCGCAGTCTATATTTTTGGGTGGTAGGGGCACTAGTGTTACTATATCTGTGTGCTTTGTTTCTGTAAATGAAGTTATTTCATGTGCTGGATTTGAACTGTTTCCATACAAACAAACATATTTGCTGTTCGCATAAATCCCAAGTCTAAGGAAAGGCTTGACCATGAGTAAAATACTCAAACATACCAGAGTCAGAGTATATTGACCAACCTGTGCTACATCCACAATAGTTACATTTATTAGGTTGGCCTGGCGAGGTCCGCGGGGGCTGTCCATTAATGGAAGTGAGAGGGTGTTAATGGCACGGCCACCAGGTTCGCAACCTGTACGCTCTCAAACCCACCATGAGCTGAAGGACTGGAGCTAAAAATAGAGGCAGTCTGGCCCCTTGTAATGACACTGCTGTAGTCTACGGCTGTCTGGCTGCTGAGCATGTCAGGTCTGCTGCTCCTGTTCAGCACATTTTATTAGGTGTTACTACACATGAGTGAAAAGACTGAGTGTGTTGTAGTTTGGTAGAAGAGATCATTTTCTTTTACTGTGTGTGTGTGTGTGTGTGTGTGTGTGTGTGTGTGTGTGTGTGTGTGTGTGTGTGTGTGTGTGTGTGTGTGTGTGTGTGTGTGCGCGCTGCCTCTATTAGATTTACAAACTGACACCAACTGGCACATAGAAGCAATCAACTGTAGACTTTAAGCCATAATTTGAGGTATTTAAATATTGCATTTGACTCCTCAGGAATTACAGCCATGTTTTACTGACTGGAAAATTAATTGATGAACAGTGTCCTGTCCAGCTCTGGTCTGTTGTGTGTGTGTTTTTTTTTTATTTATTTATTTTTTTTTTTTTAATTTATGATAAATTAGGGAAATAAATGCGTGGAGTTGGTTCCAGGCATTTAAGTTGCATTTGATAACTGTTTATGGGAGTTCTCCATATGCTGTCCAAAGAGGTGCACGCTAAGGAGGCGATCATTAGGCTGAAACACCAAAAACAAAACGGAGTTTGCAGAAGGTCAAGCACACTAATCGGCACCTCCCTGCTTACCTTTCCTGTTTTGAGTGCATAAATGTGTGCACACTGACAAGCATGGCTACATATAGTGTGGTGCCTGATCATGTGTGTTACCAATGCAGCTGTACAAAGTGAGGCACACTGAAAGTCTCAGATATTCCTTTAAGTCTACTTAGGCTGTACTTTCAGGTGCAGACCATCTGTGAAGCTTCTGGTCAGAAGAAAAGCCAGAGCAGTTCTGTGGAGCTCGATAAAAGCCGACTGGACTTCTTTAAGTTTCTCTCACCTCTCATCTGATGGGAGACCCAGGTATTTAAACCCTTGTGCAGGGTGTCCCCTGGAGGTGGTCGTTGACCCGCTATTGATCATGTGCATAATCACATGAGCCAAGGTGTGAAACGTTTTATACTTTAGCTTGTCTAAAGTATGAAAGTATTGTTCAGGCAGGAAAGCTGAGATGTTCGGACACAGATAAGATGGATGCAGTCCAGGGCTCTGCTGCATGTGCCCAGCTTTCAGAGAGTTAAAGTCCTGCTGCTGTGTTTCTCTGCTTGGACGTGAGGCTTCAGAGGCTCCAAAGTGTCTTTAATTCACCACTGAGTGGCCCGAGCTTCAAAGCTGCGCTTTCACTTGTCACTTCAAAGAGCTCAAACCTGAGACACCAGAGCAGCTCGTAAGTGGTCACAGATGGAGCTGCAGACCAATAAAGAGAAGAATGTCATCAGTGTGCAGAGGAGATGATCTATAATCGTTTTAGCTTTGAGATTTTTTTTTTTAATGTCAGGCTAAAAATTCAGTCTTGAATAGTTGGTTTGGATATTGGTTCCAAACAGGCCTTCACTTTCATGAAGGTGACTCTGGATTGTGAACTTTGGCAAAGGTACGTCTACCTCTTTAACTTTGGTAGATGCTGTGACACTGTTTTCCTAAACCACAGAAATAATAATTGTGTTATTGTGCACCTGAGTCGTCTTCTGTGGTCTTTCAGGCCTTGTGGTGTTGCTGAGCTGTGCAGTGCATTCAATCTTTTTAAGAAGGTACCATCTTGTTGATTTTTGGCACTCCTAAAGATATTTCTACCTGTCTGAGAGTTTATTTTAGTTTTCCAGCCAATGATGGTCTCCTTCACCTGCAATGACCTCTCCTGTTTAAAATAACAGTGAACTCTATAAAATCCTCTGAAAATGGGGAAACTATGTATAAAATAGCTGCAATTCCTCAATAAACTCAGACTATTTGCATGTAATTACATTTAGGTATTAAGTCAAATTTAAAGAACTAATTGAAATATATTGTCAAGGCTACTGTTTTTAAATTTACCCCAATTTTAAGAAGAATTGTGCAAGACTACAATTCCTGTGTAAAAACAGCGGCTCGTTAGTCGTCCACTGCATATAAAGATGTTACAGATGTGAGTGTGAGTGCTCCTCAGCGGCAGGTTTAATCCAATCCACCAGTCATCACGTGAACATCAGTCTGTTCTTTCCCCCAATGGCTTTCCTCAGTATCTTCACTGTTTTTAAGCGTTCAAAGAAAAACTTTGCAGAGGTTAGAAGCTAGCTGCTGTCAAACGAAAAGAGACGTCTCTCTGCTTTCCTACGTCTCTTCTGTAATTTATCCACATTACAATGCAGCAGGACAGGGTCTGGTAGATTTGAGCCCCGCTTAAGGCATTAGCTTGGAGGGATTATCCCACCAGCTAAACACGCGGTCGCCAGCAGCACGCATCCTCTCATACAATCACTCCAGAGGACACGTGTTCACAATGTGGCCTGTTTTATGACCTCTGATCAGGCTCACCAAACCGGAAGCCCAGAAGGGACGCTGACCTCTGCAAGCACCGAAATGTGACACGACCCTCATATTTTTTTTTTTTTTTTTTTTTTTTTTTTTGTCCAGCTATTAGAGAGTGGCTCTAGCTGGCATAGTGATGCACTTGCATATGAATTTTTTTTTTAAACATCTGACAGGCTCAGAAGATAACTGTGGGTCCTTTATGCTTTCAGTCTGTTTTTGTTAATCAGTGCACAGTCCCTAAGCACACTGTGTAACACTGAGGTCTTGGAGCGTGTCATTGAAGGAAGCCTTGCCTAAAACACAAGTTTCCAAATTACTGACAACACAAATTAGACACATAGTACAGAAACAGAGAGGTACTGCAGCATATGAAAGAGAGTCCGATAAATATCCTGAAGAGAGTAACTCGAGTCAGAGGCAGCCCGGGCTGAAGGGGACCGGTTTGAAATGTAATTTAAAAAAAAGGGTGTGTTAGCAGACCTTTGTTTTCAGTGTCAGTCTGTCAGTTCTGTACTTCCTGTTGAGCTGGCCGCTCTTCGTTTGCATCAAGTTGAGGTTTACGCTACTTTATGCAAATCAGGGGTGTCTGGTACTAATCGACACCTCTAACTTCCTGAAAAACATGTACAGCCATCTTATATAACAGATTGCTGTCTAATATCTGGCCCTATCTGTTGTTCAAAAAACACAATCTATTGTGGGAAGTTGTAGGAGACGGAGAGGACCTGTCAATAATCTATTGTGACATTATATAGGTGCCCATCAAAGAGTGCTGGAAAGCAGTGAGACTAAGAATACTTACATTGTATAATATCACTGTTTAAGCATAAGTTGCACCAGTTAAATGCTTGACATTGCCAATAATGTGTGCACAGACATCTGTCCTCATGTTGAGACTCCTGTGAGTCATCATGTTAAGGCTTTTGTTGCTTTTAGCTTTGAGCTGCTTGGAAATGTGAGACCGGTGTGAGCAGCTGGAATCCAGAATATGTTGCGCTGTGCGTTATATCAGCCTCAGGTGTGATACGTGACAGCTGGATTCTGCTGGCCGTGAAATGACAATCTCATGGACTGTCACACCATTACAAATACGATGCGTGTCTCGATTGAATGCCGGTTTTAATGCTTCTTCAGGAGCCGTGATTCTGAAAGGTGACTCACTGGCAAACAGTACTTTTCATTGTCTGCTACTTTGTTCAATGTAAATTCAGTACTTCAGAGCTGAGAGCACAATATTTGCTTCAATAAAATGTGAGCTAAAGTTTCAGCAGATTATTTACATTTAATATAAAGCAGTGGTGCTGCCCAGGGGTAGTGAGGATGTAATTTAACATGGAAAAGATGGGCCTGTGGTACAGTCTTGTAATCTAGAGTGTATGCTGCATTTAGTGCCTCTGTCTCCTGAAGTTTCACTCTCCTGAGATGCCTTCAGGTGCTTTGTAGATGGGGCAGTCGGACCCATTATTACATATGCAAAGAGTTCAACCTCTGATATGATATTCTGACCATGTGTAGGGGCTCATTTGTGTTTGACCAAAATACCAAAGTTACAGGAGATGGTGTAGGAGCTTCATTCTGTATTTATCATCTGTGTGTCTCTCTGTGTTGGGCCATTCATGCAGGTAGCGTCACAGCCCAGTTGGCACTTGACCAACGAGGCCGCTGTGAGTCTGTGCTGAGCTGGCACGACTGACACACAAAGCAAGCTGTGCTGACAGCCTAAGACAAGTGACCTGTTAACGATCTCTCTCTCGCTCCTGTGTGCTCCTGATCACATCTCACACTCTGACTGTGATTGAATGAGCATATTGATCTCCCTCAGTGAGAACATGTGTCTAAACTGGATTTAAATAACAGAATTATCCCTTAAATGGCAATAAGCTTTGATACTGCTGCATAGTCAAATGACTGCAACAGATTCAAGGGAGGCTGACTGCACTGCAGATCGATATCAGGGACTTTTCTAGCCTGAAGCCCAGAACATGTTGGCATTTCAAGACTCTCCTGAATTTCAGCTCATTCTGTGTTGCAGTACATTTAAATATCATGTGTGTTTTTAATTATAAAATATTATGGTCAGATTTGTTTTTTTGTTTTTTTTTTATTGAGACATGCAACATTGAACCTCTCACTCTCTTGCTTTCTCTCTTAATGCTGGCTTAAAATCAACTTAATAATAACATATTAAGCCAATAATATTTCGATATATAAATTGCAACACCATCGAGGATATAACTTTTTGTCTTAAAAAGGCGACTGTATGCCTTAGGGCTGAAAGTCAGCGGTCCAGGTTTGAGTCCGACCTGCGGCCCGGGTTGGCTGCACGTCTTCCCCGCTCTTTCTCCTGCTTCCTTGTCCACTCTTCACTGTCACGCTACCCAATAAAGGCACAAAGGCTAAAAATTCCTACTCAAGTATCATGTTGTCCCAAATTATATGTGGAAGACTATGTGAGGCTTCAGTTAATTATAGCAAATTATATATGTCTGGCCCTTCATGTGATTGGCATTTGCCAGTGTGATCTCTGGCTGTAGCTCAGGAGCAGGTTGGTGGTTCCATTTCTGGCTGCTCCAGTCTGCATGCCAAGATACTGAAACCCAAGTTGCTCTCCGACGCATCCGTCGAGTATGAGTGTGTGTTAGATAGAAAGCACTTTGATTTAGAAAAAACAGTGCGTGTGTGTGTGTGTGTGTGTGTGTGTGTGTGTGTGTGTGTGTGTGTGTGTGTGTGAATGCAAAGAGTAGAAAAGCGCTATCTAAGAACTTAGTAAAATGTGCATTGATAAAGACTGCATACAACACAAAGTATGAAGATCCAGACGAAGGTGCAGATAAGGTATCTTAATAGGATTCATATGTTTGCTTGATTCTTTTTTTACTTTAGGATAAAACCTGTTTTTATCCTGTTTTATCCTGTTTTTTGTTGGGTTTTTTCTTGCTTCCTAGTACAGGTTGGATTAATAAGACAATTGCTTTATTCCACCAATTAGCTGATAAGATTATTGATTAGCAACGATGTACCTAAATATTTAACATAGAGTAACATTATCATTCATTTAGCATTTTTCCAAGAAAGTTGGGATGCTGTGTAAAATGTGAATAAAACCAGAATGCAATGATCTGCAAGTATCCATAAATATATTTATACACAATAGAATAAGAAAATATATCAAATGTTTAAACTGAGAAAATGTTCCATTGTAAGAAAAATATGAGCTTATTTTGAATTTGACAGCAACACATCATAAGTTGTTACAGGGCCGCGTTTCATCCCGTCGTCTTCAACAGTCTGTAAGCGTCCGGGAGCCGAGGGGAGCCGAGGGGAGCCGCTGCTGGACTTTTGGGAGAGGAATGTTGTTCTGTTCTTGGCCTACAGAGGATTCTAGCTGCTCAGCAGATTTTGGAGAAACCTCTGCTCATCTTTGCTTCTGAGAAACTCTGCCTCTCTAAGATGCTCTTTTTTTTTTTTTTTTTTAATACCAAATCATGCGACCGACCTGCTGCCAGTGAACCTGATTGGTTGTGAAATGTTCCTCCTGATGTTATAACTTTTCCAGCCTTCTGCGGCCCTGTCCCACACTGTAAAAAAAGATATACCATATTTACTCAATAAAATTGAGGCAACAGATTGCACGCAATATTATTAATTAAATATAATCTTGTTTGTAATTGAGTAAATTTTAATTAAATGAGACCCTTTGGAGTTAACCATTTAATATGAGTAGATTTAATTAAAATACATAAAGGAATTAATTAAAACCTAAACAAAAATATTGAGTAAATATCAAAAAGAGAAATGTCTAAATTAGTAAAAAGTACTAATAAAACATAATTAAATTCTACATACAAGTACCATGTAATTGAGTAATGATATATCTTAATCAATGAATTTACTTAGTGGATTTAATTAAATCTAAATATAATTCTTACTTAGATATATTGTGTTTATCTCATGACCCACATTTTAAGGTGAGATTACAATGGGTACCACGAAGTACAGAGTAAATAAAACTCAATTAACAGAACACACATTAAATTCTTGCCAAAAGTAACACTTTTAATTATAAAAATTATAGCATTTCATTGCAAACTTTTACAAATGCTGACCTTGAACACTATTTTTGTGAAAACAAAAATGAGTACAGTTGCCAGAGGACCTGTCGAGAAGAACTAAAAAACGTTAGGGCATGGCTACACTGTCCTACTGACATAAATTTACAAATAAATTAAATGCTTGTGACCAATAAGAGAGGAGACCATTTATGGTCATTGTATAAACTGAAATAATTGTCTTATCTTAAAGAAAAATCCTATGCTTGCTTCCTCACCTTAGTGAGCCGCTAAATTATATCAGTTATGATCTTAAAGAGAAGCACAAATCCTTGAAAAGTACATGTGCCACAACAGAAAACATGTAAAAGAACAATTTGTAAACATTTTTACCTTGAACCAACCACAACAGAATTTTTTAAGGGGTATTCAGAACGATGTCCTAAGCAGAACCTGCAAACGTAAGGACCTGTAAAGCTTTCAATAAGTCCACCAAGAGAGTGCGCACCAAGATTGTCTGCTGCCATACTGTCCCTTTAAAATTCTTTCCATCACTGGCAACAAAAACTCTAGACATACAAAACTCTTCTTTTTAAGACACAAATCTTTTGAGAGGCTCTAACACAATATCATAGCCAAATCTTTTAGCACCAACAGCCTTGCAGAGACTAGACCAGTTTATTGCACAAAGTATAGAGCGCAATCCAGGTGGTATATTTGCTAATACCCAATAAACAGCTGTGATATTGTTTTTTTTACACAATGTTCCTAATGGAATCCTCAAAATAATCAATGTGGAGAATGAATGCTATTCTTGGTTCCTCTACAACGAAAAAAAAATAGTTTTGTCTGAAATATTCCCCATCTTGAAATGATTCATTCTGAATGGATAAGCTTAACCTCAAGTGAAATATCCTTATTGGTCAATATATGCTGCAAGGTAGAAGGGGCAGGGCATGTATTGGGAGCTGAGATTCTCCTGCAAATCAAGAGCATACTCCACTGGCTAAAATTACAAATAAATTAAATGCTTGTGACAAATAAGAGAGGAGACCATTTATGGTCATTGTATAAACTGAAAGAATTGTCTTGTCGAAAAGAAAAATCCTATGCTTGCTTCCTCAGCACAGCGAGCCATTAAATTATATCAGTTATGATCTCAAAGAAAAAGCACAAATCTATGAAAAGTGCACTTGCCCCAACAGAAAACATGTAAAAGAACAATTTGTACATAAACATTTTACCGTGAACTGACCACAACAGAAATTTCACTGACATTTGGCACCTTCAAACATTCAATTCTCAAGCTTTGTTAAAGCTGAACCTTGTGGGTCGCACAAAAGTGTGCGACCATAGTCTCAGTTCAAGCCAGACGTTTGCTCTTGAGGGACTGGACTTTCTTTGACAGCTTTGATGCATCCAGTTCCAAGAAAAGTTTTTGGAATACCTCAAAGGTGTACTTCAACTGCTTGGGATAGTCGAGATTCAGTGCATAGGTCAAGCCCAAGAGGAGACAGCAAGTCCTGGCAATATCTCCAAGTCCTCTGATGACTTCCATGCCCTCAATGACAACTCCAATTTCCTTTGGGCTGTCGCTTGTGGAGGCTATGTCCTTTGTGATCACAGTTATTGCCACTACAAGCTGTTCAAGTTCCTCCAAGTTCTCGGTGTCCTGCAACATGAAAATGTAATCAGTGCCATAGCATAAAACTTTATTTTTAAAGTAGCAAATCACTTAAAAAAAAACTGCACAACACATCACAAAGATTTTTAATAAAGAGCTCTATGTCACCCATGTCAATGTAAGGGTGAATGACAAATTAAAGCAAAATTTTAAGTTCATGTTTATTTAGGGCCCTTATTCACTGTTCACTGATCACTCATGAAAACCAGAAGGAGTTGATCCACCAGCAGCCAACAACTTCAGTGCTCCTTAGAATTGATTCAACAGACTGAAGCTGTTCTGGTAGGGCAAAAATTAAAGAGTACGAAAACAGTTTTGGTTACACATCACATACCAATGTACTTGACAGCCTCTAATCAAGGAATTACAATCCTTGAATTAGGTTAATGCAAATTAAGTTCACCTACACTGAACTCTTTGATGAGATGTTCCCCATGCTCTGCAAGGTATTCTATAAGGCACCGAAGGACAACCTCTCTGGCCGTCTCAACCGTAGGGCACGTGGAGTTCTGGAGAGGAATGCAACAACTGATAAGCCAATCATAAAAACAAAACAAAAAAATCACTGTAGATGTTCTATTAATTTGTAAATGTCAACACATAACACTTAGGGGACAATTCTGGTTTTGTACAACCTAGATCCTATTTTTGTGATTTTGGTCATCATGTTTTTAAATTCTGATAGTATTTTACTTGCCTGCTTCACTATAGAGTTAAATATACATTTAGTGAATCCTTGAGTTCATGGCAGTATTTTTGTGTATGTGTGTGTTTTCTGTTCTTATAAATGGAGTCAGTGCAGTGTCATAATTCTGTTAGTTCTGATATTACACTGCTAAAAAACAAACTTCATTCCACAGCACCTTAGTTTAAAGAGTTTGTGTGGTCCTTTTAGCTTTGTAATGCCTGGTCTGTGAAAGGTACTACATAAAAAAACTTTACAATAATATCGAACACATGGTGATAAAATGATAACTGCTATCTTGAAATGGAGCCTAAAGTCAAATATATACTGACAGCACCTAAAATCCCAATCACTGTATAGAGCGGTTAACTCCATAACCACAAAACTCACAAATAGATAAATAAAGAATTATAATCATCATGATAAAATATTATCTAGACATGTACTTTCAAAATTTTATTAGATTTTGCCACCTTGAGTGTAAAGAAAAAAATGTTGCCTGGAAATCTTATGGAACAAAGCGACTTTTAATTTTGAAAAGTATTGTACCTCCAGTGGCTCCATTATGATCTACAGTCTTTGTCCAAGTGCTCCACCTTTAGCATGAAACAGCTTCAGTAGCTTGGGAGTGTGAAGGTCCAACCCAGACATAAATCTGGGTTCCAGTTGTACAGTGGTTATTCTCTGAAATTCAGCACTGATCTGAAACAAAAAGGCAACAAGACAGACAGTGGTATTACATCACTTCTCAACCTCGAAATCGTCAATGTAGAGAATTAATGCTATTCTTGGTTCCTCTACAGCAAAAAATGGGTTTTGTTTGAAATATTCCCCATCTTGAAATGATTCATAATGAGTGGATGAGCTTGGTCTTTTTTTAAAACTTCATGTGAAATATCCTTATTAGTCAATATATGCTGCAAGGTCTGAGGAAGGGGCACGTATTGGAAGCTGAGATTCTCCTGCGAATCAAGAACGTACTCCACTGGTTCGATAAATTCAAACTGTTCCTTGAAATATTTTCTTCTTTTATAAACAGAACCAAAGGGCCCATCTACTCCCAATGCTTTGCTTGTAGGATGTGACTTACAGAGCTCCTCTGCCAATTCAGTGACAATGTCTTCTTCCACAGCACAATTGTTCTTTTTCAAACTTGTTTCAACTAGCTGATAAATTACTGGAGCAGATGCTGTGTATATAAAATGAAGCTCCTCCACCAAATCATCAATACATTTACCAGAAACGTTGTGCACACTTTCCAACTTCAAGAGAAGTAAGCCAATTCTTTGTTGTATTTCATTCGATATATCCACTGGAGGATTTATATAGGTATCCTCATAATCACTGTCACCTACATGATCAGTGGTAAAGTCTGGTGTTCACCAATGACATCTGACTTTAAGTCTTCAATTGAATGAGATCTGTGCTTTCTGCTTTTGTGCGAAAAAAATGTGACATATATATTTGTCTTAAATGTGCATCCAGCAAAAACACACTCTACGGTTTCATGACGCCTCAGATGATTGCCAAGGTGTAGGAAATATTCTTTTTTAGTGGGATGTTTAGATGAGCAGATTAAACATGAGAAACAGAGGACTACTTCTGGCCTTCTAGCTTCATCTTCTGGATGGTATCTTGAAAGATGCGTGCGTAGGGCACTCAAAGTGTTAAAGGAGCACGGACAATCATGAACAAGACAAGGTACCGAATTTCCAGTTTCAAATGTCCTGTGCTGTAGCCTGTAATGGGTCAGAAGATCACCCCTTGTCGTTGCTCTGAATCCGCAGGTTTTACACTGCCATCTCATCTGGGGACATGTAAGAGAAACACAGTAATGTTAATGACAAAATGTGCCTTTCTGCTTAATTGCATCCCTGTATCAATCACATGCATAGGCTGTATTGTAGGGCTGGTTGGTATATCAATATTTGCATCCGTTTGTTATATGTGCACTGACGACATCCAGCCTAGCAAGACGTTAAATTTTTACACAATTATAGCCTACATTCTAGATTTGAGAGTTTCTCCCAAAACAAAACTTGTTAATTTGACTTCATTATTTAAGCCATTTTAAATATTTCATACTATTAATGAATTGTAAAGCCTAATTGTTGTACACTTGAACATGTGATTACTATAATATAATAAGTGACTGGCTAAATTTTTACTGAGTTTTATGCAAAGGTAGAACAAATTAATTTTAATAGGGAGGTTTTTATAGCAGGCATCACATCAAGCTGCATCACTTCACATCAGGCTTGCGCATTAACCTACTTTTATCTTTTATATTATTTCACCACCACCACCCCTGCCTGGCTGAAGTTCGCGAAACTTTTAAACTATCAAACCTGGCTGTGCTGGACACAAAAGGAATAAAGATATGGTACCGCATTACTCCTCAAATGTTTTCAGAAGAATTGTATTGTACTGTTTCGCGTTTAAATGAGAAAATTGACGCAACCGTCGTGTTAGCTCGCCTCCCTGATACAACTTCTCGCGGCTGGCGGGAGATTAATAAACAGTAAACCTTAATAAAACTGAAGCTCTAAAACGTAACTGTTGATACACTGACTTAATGCGTTTTCAAGGTAACTTAACATTTATGACAAAACAGCGAAAGAACAGAGAGAAGTGATAATGTTACCTGCGTGGTAAACGGTCCAACACAAAGAGGAAGTAAAGCTAACGGAAGTGCAGCAAGTAGAGTTTGGAACATAGATGCTCACTATACTTAGCCCTGATAATTTCCCGTTATGGAAAGGTGTCTAATCGTAACACAAACCCCAACATGCTTATCGGCAGGATTTAATAAGTACATACCGAGGACATATCACTAACATAAACGGAACATGGGCAACACAATAGCGGAAATACTAACCAATATCTTTAAAAATAAAAGCTTGTGCTTTTGTCAGCAATACAAACGGTTCGAAACGCTACCACAGTACTAGCCTATATTAACATGGCTTAGCTAACAGAAGCCAGCTTTCTGCTGCTGAGTCTCTCTCTCTCTGTGACTGCTCATGTTGTATTATAATGCAGCATACACCATACCTATGCATTGTCCTCACCAATCCAGTACAAACAAAATAAGTTTCCTTACCGTAGTCAACCAGATAGATGAGTAAAGAGGTAGAGGGTAACTCCCCGTCTGCATGTTCTGTGGCTATGTCTGCCAAATTCAAAAAGCGCGGTTAACAGGAAGTGCTTTTCAATTAAAAATTGACCAATTCCATTAAGTTGGATTTATTCAATTTTCTCTCTGTTTAGAATTACACAAACAGAAAGCTTATATTTGATTAACCCAGAATACGTCAGTTTTATTCAAGACATTTTTATTTTAATTTTACTTAAATAATTACAACAAAATCAAAAACACATTAATATTGAATATATTTTACCAAATTCATCAATTAAAACCTACATGACCACAGAATCATTTATTACAGTGCAACTTTTTAACATGTGTTGCTGCAAATTCAAATGAGTTCATATTGTCTCAACATTTGATATGTTGATATGTCCTATTGTGAATAAAACAGGGTTATGAGATTTGCCAATCATTACATTCAGTTTTCATGTTCACTTTACAGTGTCCTACCTTTATGTAATATCACTTTTGTATGTTTATCCATTAATTAGAGGTATTTTCTTTAAAGTCAGTTTTTGACTCTACTGCCTGCTGGGAGAGCAGAAACGTTTAAGTTGCTATATATTTTTAACACCTTGCATAACATACAGTCAGGTCGTCTGAGCTTTATTGCCAAACACCTAAGGTATTATATATTTAAATAAAAATGATGTGAATTAACTGTGCCGTGTTATGTGTACAGTATCAAAAGTTAAATAATAAATCTGCAAAATCTGGCAAAAATCTGCTAAAGTGCGGGTCCCAAACCCGGGTAACTGAGGGTTGTGTCAGGAAGTGCATCTGGTACCTTTATCCAATAGTGCCATCAGCCATCTGTTAATTTATCATTAAGGTAGAAGCTGTGGCTAATAGTAAAAGGATAACATTAATGTTGGAGCTAGGCAGCAAATGATATCAGTCCTGCCTGTCTGTAATATTCATAGACAGACTGACCAGAAGGGTCTCTGCCTCCGAACCTAAAAACAGTATCTTACGCCTTACAGTTATGCTAATATCTGTATTTGTTTGCACTACATCAGTGAACTTAAAACAATGTTTGTTTGTTTTTTTTCACTGATGTTATTGTTTATATATATTTTTTTTTTTTTTTTTTGCATTTTTGGCCACAGCGGCTTTTGTCTACAGTGGAGAGAGACAGGAAATGGGGGAGAGATACGGGGGAAGACACGTGGGCAAATTGGCGACGGGCCGGGACGCGGACCCGCACCGCAACGCGGCGTGTGTATGTGGTCGCCGGCTTCACCACTAAGCCACCCAGGCGCCCTGTTTATATCATTTTAATCTTTATTTAAAAAATGACCCCTTAATTTTTTTTCTTACTTTTGTGGTCTTGAAGATGGTGTCACATATTTTCCTGGGTATCAGCATCCATCCATTCTTCCAGTTATCCGGGCCGGGTCATGGGGGTAATGTGAAATTTTAGTATAGTGACCTCAATATGCAAGCATTATATACACTTGAAGAAAACCGTTTTGGAGCTGAAAAGGCTGATTACACAGTTAACGGTTAAATGGTGTTCAGTGTCTAGTTGGCGTCTTTGTTCCTTTGTCTCATTTCCTGTTTTATTTTGATAATCTTCTGGTCCCTGTGCGTGTTATGCTGTTTTACTTCCCCCTGATCATTAGTGTTATTTCGTTCACCTGCGTTCCCGGCTGTTTCCACTCCCCTCATCAGCCCTCTTGTGTATTTAAGTCCTGTGTTTTCTCTGTTGTCGTGTTCTCGTCATCGTATGATCTGTAGTCACATCCCCGCTGTGTGCCTCTCTGAGTGTGGTTCAAGTGTGCGTTTTGAGTTTATGCTGCTGTTTTCCATCCAATCTTCCTGTGTTCAACTCTGTAAATAAAGCTGAATTCTAATTTAGCCTCTAGCCTCGGGTGTCCTGCTTTGGGGTCCTCATCCTGCCTGCCACAGCTGTTTCATGACATTTAGACTTTTATTGTGAAGGGGTTTGATATGATGATGATGAAGAACAGGGTGATAAATTGTCCTTGTGCTTAGAAATATCAGTTACTGAAAATATGCTGCATGATCTGAGAAATGCGTCCCACATTGACCCACCCACAAGATAAACTATTAACAGTTGTCACTGTTTTCTGTCCAGGAACACTTCCAGTGTTTGGATGGGTTATGATAATATTTATGCATTTAGCAGATTGTGACCATTGCCTTTTCACTACTCTTTTCCTCATTGCATGCTGATTCACACCGTCTATTCTTCCTGCATCTATTACAACAGTGCCACATGTTTCATATTTTAATTATAGGCTCTCAGGGAAACATGGTAATAATGAACATCACAAATAAGTTTTTTTTTTTTTTAAACATAAATACAACATGGTGAGCTGTTATTTAACCTCTTTAGGCTTTTTTTTAAGTTTGAAGGAATCGCACTGTAGGTTTTTTTTGTTTTTTTGTTTGTTTTTTTTGTTTTGTTTTTTTTAATTGTTGGAACCCTGAAAATATAAAGTCGAGACAAATATCATTGAAATATCTAAAAGGAGAATATAATGCTGATGACAGAGGAATCGAGTCAGTGTGCTGCTGTGGCAGCTTTGTCCTTCGTCCTTTCATTGGGACTAATCTGTTTTTTTTCTCTTTCTCTTTCAGTGAAGAAAGCCAAGCTCCACGGGCCTCCAGGTAAGAACCTGTTCCTATTTTGGCTCTGCTGTATCTCTGCTGCAGACTGTTGTTTTCCTGTAAACTATCTGTATCTGCATTATCTCACAGTAAGTTACTGTAGTGATCCCAGAACCTGATACAGACCTATTGACTATCCAGTGTCTGTACCCAAGATACAGAGAACAGTCCTTTATTGCCCTTTTTCTTGGGGCCTGAGGTTTGTCACCAATGGTAGAAGTCTTCAGTCTGGAGGCATGCTAAGATTTTAATCATGTGCAGGTGAGGCTGACGGCACTATTGTTAGTTGAACATTTGGACCGGATGATCAAGTTTGAAAAACAGTAGGAAGTTTGCTAAATTTAATACAGTTTCTGCTCCAGTGACCTTAAATGTCTCTGCCAAATTCTGTGGGAATGCATCCATTAGAAGACGAGACCGAGGGTCAGTCTCTGCAGCTAAAGGGTGAAGTCAGCACGGAAGTGGGAAAAAATGCAGTTCCTCTAATTGACCACGTGAGGCCAGAGGCTGGCTCTAAAAGGGAGTCATTTCCCATAGACTGCCATGTTGAACAGCCAACTCTACAGCATAAAAAACCATACTTATAGCTTGGTATAAAAGAGAGAAATTCTGATCTTGATGGATAGTTTCCCCCTTTAAACCAACTCTGGGTGGGGTGACCTGATTACTGGACATAGGGGCGTGGTGACCTGACATAGGCAGCTGGAGCTGATCAGTGCCTACAAGGCCTCATCTCTGCTAATTGGAGCCACTAAAATTGACCTATTTACAGTGCTATGTTTATGGTGCCATCTGGAGCAATTTTAATGGAAGTGGCTGACAAATATTATGGCTTGTGTTATGATCCAGAATCATGTAGCATGTTGTTTATTTGTTGTTTATGGTTGTTCTCTCCTCCCTCCAAGTGTGTGTGTGTGTGTGTGTGTGTGTGTGTGTGTGTGTGTGTGAATATCTTGATAAATCGAGCAGATATTTGAGGGTTACACATCTACATTCTCACCTAAAAGCATTGCAAAAGTTTATTTTGTGTCACAGCAACAGTAATATTTAAGACTTTTTGGTCACTGTCCTCCACCATTCCCACAACAGGCTTCGGCCCACAATGAATCATGGGATTGGGTAGAGCACAAAGGATACACCCAACCTTCAAATCCAGGGGAAAGGACAGATTGTAGGCTGCTTTTTGGAGGGGCCTTCGAACGGGGACAGCCTTTGTCTGCTGTGATGCTATCGGCCATAAAATGCGGCCTTGGAAGGATGCAGCCCCTGAATTGGGACACACCCCTTGTCTCCTCCAAACCCAACGAACAGCCAGACATTTTCTATTGAGTGTTTGAGAATTTGGAGTGAAAAGCCTGAGTGAATTTGTATTTCTAGTCTTGGTATTGCATGCCATGAGGCTTTGTAAATAGTTTTGTAAACAGAAAGTTGTAATATTAACCCACTGTAGATATTGAGCACTACAGCAATAGTAGGCGTGAGAAGCCATTTTTGTTGAAACCATTATTCTCTGTTGGGTGCTGTGGCACTTTTGGTTTAGGGGTATGATTCTTGCTTCAGGATGGAGACGTCATGGGTTCAAGTCCCAGATGAGCCCCCAATTCACATTATGTTCCCAGCCAGGGGGTAACCTAGATATAAAATGAGGTGCAACTCCCCACTCCAACCACTCCCAAGAAAAGGCCAGCAACACAGAACAGTTAAGGATGCTAAACAGCAGTTTAGTTGCTTCAGTAGTAAACGGTGCCAAAACAGACAAAAGGTTCTAATGTTCCCTGAGCCAAA
Source organism: Archocentrus centrarchus (assembly GCF_007364275.1). Lineage (NCBI taxonomy): Eukaryota > Metazoa > Chordata > Actinopteri > Cichliformes > Cichlidae > Archocentrus > Archocentrus centrarchus. The sequence continues at coordinate 6,638,162 of NW_022060256.1, forward strand.
CAACAGAAAAATCTACACACACACACACACACACACACACACACACACACACACACACACACTCTAGTGGGAGGGGCCAAACAGATAAACAACATGCTACACGATCCTGGAACACGTGCTGTCTGAGAAGTTTGTATTTTGGTTTTGGTCATTGAAATGCTCATACACTGCTCAAAAAAATAAAGGGAACACTTAAACAATACAATATAACTCCAAGTAAATCAAACTTCTATGAAATCAAACTGTCCACTTAGGAAGCAACATTGATTGACAATTAATTTCACATGCTGTTGTGCAAATGGAATAGACAACAGGTGGAAATTATTGGCAATTAGCAAGACACACTCAATAAAGGAGTGATTCTGCAGGTGGGGACCACAGACCACTTCTCAGTACCTATGCTTTCTGGCTGATGTTTTGGTCACTTTTGAATGTTGGTGGTGGTTTCACACTCTTGGTAGCGTGAGACGGACTCCACAACCCACACAAGTGGCTCAGGTAGTGCAGCTTATCCAGGATCAATGCGAGCTGTGGCAAGAAGGTTTGCTCTGTCTGTCAGCGTAGTGTCCAGAGGCTGGAGGTGCTACCAGGAGACAGGCCAGTACACCAGGAGATGTGGAGGAGGCCGTAGGAGGGCAACAACCCAGCAGCAGGACCACTACCTCCGCCTTTGTGCAAGGAGGAACAGGAGGAGCACTGCCAGAGCCCTGCAAAATGACCTCCAGCAGGCCACAAATGTGCATGTGTCTGCACAAACTGTTAGAAACCGACTCCATGAGGATGGTATGAGGGCCCGATGTCCACAGATGGGGGTTGTGCTCACAGCCTAACACTGTGCAGGACGCTTGGCATTTGCCAGAGAACACCAGGATTGGCAAATTCGCCACTGGCGCCCTGTGCTCTTCACAGCTGAAAGCAGGTTCACACTGAGCACATGTGACAGAGTCTGGAGACGCCGTGGAGATTGATCTGCTGCCTGCAACATCCTTCAGCATGACCGGTTTGTCAGTGGGTCAGTAATGGTGTGAGGTGGCATTTCTTTGGAGGGCTGCACAGCCCTCCATGTGCTCGCCAGAGGTAGCATGACTGCCATTAGGTACCGAGATGAGATCCTCAGACCCCTTGTGAGACCATATGCTGGTGCGGTTGGCCCTGGGTTCCTCCTAATGCAGGACAATGCTAGACCTCATGTGGCTGGAGTGTGTCAGCAGTTCCTGCAAGATGAAGGCATTGAAGCTATGGACTGGCCCCCCCGTTCCCCAGACCTGAATCCGATTGAGCACATCTGGGACATCATGTCTTGCTCTATCACCAACGTCACGTTGCACCACAGACTGTCCAGGAGTTGGCGGATGCTTTAGTCCAGGTCTGGGAGGAGATCCCTCAGGAGACCAGCTGCCACCTCATCAGGAGCATGCCCAGGTGTTGTAGGGAGGTCATACAGGCATGTGGAGGCCACACACAATACTGAGCCTCATTTTGACTTGTTTTAAGGACATTACATCAAAGTTTGATCAGCCTGTAGTGTGTTTTTCCACTTTAATTTTGTGTGTGACTCCAAATCCAGGCCTCCATTGGTTAATAAATTTGATTTCCATTGATGATTTTTGTGTGATTTTTGTTGTCAGCACATTCACCTTTGTACGGAATAAAGTATTCAATGAGAATATTTAATTCATTCAGATCTAGGATGTGTTATTTGAGTGTTCCCTTTATTTTTTTGAGCAGTGTATTTTATATTTTATTAGGCATTCACTCAGCACTGATCAGCAGATACATGTCTGTGCATGACACATGTGCTTTTTAATGGATGCAGCCTGCTAGTGCTAGCACTCCACCCTTATATTTAGATAAAGGATAAAAGGTTATATAAAGGTTTATCCAGATAAAGTCAATTCTGGCTCCAAAAAAACAAACTAAACGCTATACGGTGGTCTTTGGATTTTGGGAGGAAGCCAGAGTACCCAGTAAGAACCTCTGCAGGCACAGGGAGAACAGGCAAACCAGCTGGTTGTCGGATTCAAACCCAGAACCTTCTAGCTATGAGGTGACAGTGCTAACCACTGTACCACCGCAGGTTCACACCGTGGAGTCTGAAGCTTATGGATGTTGTCATGGTGGCTATGTTCAGCTTTTATGCAGTCTGTGGCTGAGAAGCATGTGATAACCTCGTAGGATTCAAGGGATCACTGGGGAAAGGCAGTAGGGTTCAACCACTGGGGACAGTTAATATCATTTTTAGCAATGCCGGCACATTGTCTGACATTGTAATTTGTGAAGCCATGATAAGAAGAAGAAGAAGAAGAAGAAACAGCCTTTATTGTCCCACAGAGGGGAAATTTGGGTGTAACAGCAGCCGCAGTTATTATAAATATAAATAAAGATATAATAATTCACACTATTAAGAAAAGAATATATATAAAATCAACAAACAATATTAACCTTAATACTACTAATAATAATAACACTATATACAATGTGCATGATGTGCCGGACTATTTACAGTATATTATATATTATCCTACATTGTGTAGGTTATTGTGGTTTTTGTTGGGAGCAGTGATGGTTATAAAGTCTTACAGCTGCTGGGAGGAAGGATCTGCGGTAACGCTCCTTTGTGCATTTAGGATGCAGCAGTCTGTCACTGAAGGAGCTCTCCAGCTCAGCAACAGTTTCATGCATGGGATGGGAGACCTTGTCCATCAGTGATGTTATTTTGGTCAGAGTCCTTCTGTCTCCCACCACCTGCACTGAGTCGAGAGGACATCCTAGGACAGAGCTGGCTTTCCTGATGAGCTTGTCTATCCTCTTCCTCTCAGCTGTAGACAAGCTGCTGCTCCAACATACTGCTGCATAGAAGATGGCTGATGCCACCACAGAGTCATAGAAGGTCTTCAGGAGTGTCCCCTGCACTCCAAAAGACCTCAGCCTTCTCAGCAGGTAGAGTCTGCTCTGACCCTTCCTGTAGAGCGCATCAGTGTTATGAGTCCAGTCCAGTTTATTGTTTAGGTGAACACCCAGGTACTTATAAGAGTCCACTATCTCAATGTCCACTCCCTGGATGTTCACCGGTGTCCGTGTGGTGGGTCTGCGCCTGCGGAAATCCACCACCAGCTCCTTGGTTTTAGCGGCGTTGATCAGGAGGTGGTTCCGCTGGCACCAGTCCACAAAGTCCTGAGTCCACTGTCTGTACTCTGAGTCATCCTCACCTGTGATGAGGCCAACTATGGCAGAGTCGTCAGAGAACTTCTGCAGATGGCAGCGTGGGGAGTTGATGGAGAAGTCTGCAGTGTAGAGGGTGAAGAGGAACGGTGCCAGCACAGTTCCCTGTGGGGCCCCCGTACTGCAGACCAGCCTGTCAGAGACACAGCCCTGTGTCCTCACGTACTGTGGGCGGTCAGTGAGGTAGTCCAGTATCCACTCGGAGATGTGGTGGTCCACTCCTGACAGTTCCAGCTTGTCTCTCAGAAGTCCTGGCTGGATGGTGTTAAAAGCACTGGAGAAATCAAAGAACATGATCCTCACAGTGCTTCCAGGCTTCTCCAGGTGGGTCAGAGCTCGGTGCAGGAGGTAGATGATGGCGTCATCCACCCCGATGCCAGGCCGGTAGGCGAACTGCAGGGGGTCCAACGAAGACGACACCATGAGGCGTAGATGGTTGAGGACCAGCCTCTCGAGGGTCTTCATTAGATGCGATGTCAGGGCTACCGGCCTGTAGCTGCTGAGATCCTTTGGATGTTTGGTCTTTGGTACCGGTACCACACAGGAGGTCTTCCACAGTTGTGGTACTTTCCCCAGCTTCAAGCTCAGGTTGAACATGTATCCCATGATGCCACACAGCTGATCTGCGCAGCACCTCAGGAGCCTGGAGCTGATGCCGTCTGGACCAGCAGCCTTTCGCACCTTGATCTTACGTAGCTCCTTCCTCACATGATGAGTTGAGAGGGACAAGATGGAGGTGGGGGATGGGGGTTGTGAGATGGAGCCCTCAGAAGTGACGGGGGGGGGTGATGGCTGAGAGCTGAGAGGTGTGAGGTCCCAAGAAGTACTCTAGTTGATCTAAAATACTCTAGTTGATCTAAAATCTGGAAATGAAATGTCAGTTTAAAAAGGCGTAAATTGTGATTTAAGTTAGAATAAGGTAAATATTAAATAAAATATTTTCGTGGTAAAAACTGAATCAGTTTTTTGATGAGCTTCCTTTTGAACAAGTTATTGTGGTCCCAGTATGCTTCATATGAACTCGTCTGGGGTTCTGCTAACCAGATGTTAGTCTGAATTTGTCCCTATTCAGTGCATGTTCCAAAGCCCTTGTTTGAATCTCGTTGTGGTTGCATACTTCAGTAGACATGTCACAAAGGAGAACAGGCTGAAAAGGAGAAAAACAATGATTTTTCAAACTGTTCCTTTTCAGAGATGAAGCATAAACGATTGAGCAGCCAGTCAAAAGTGGGACTCCCTCTTTCTGTCCATTTTTTGCTTGTTGTTTTTTTTTTTTTTTTTTTTTTAAAAAACGTTTTACTGGCTGCAGCTGTTTGTCCTTCCATCTTCTCTTCAGGCGATGATGATGGTAGAACAACAGCAACGAGTGGGAGATTGAGAAATCAAGCCGGAGGAGGGGAGACGGAAATCAATAGATCATCAGAGACAAAGGGCCACCTGCTAGCCTGAAATGACTACGTGTCATGCTGGCATAAAGGAGAAGATGGAGACAAATCTGTGTTTCTTTAGTAGACTGAGACAGACTCCACACACATACAGATGTGTCATTGGCTGCCTCTGGTCTCTGATTGACGAGCAACTTTTCAGACCAGTAGGGCAAGATTTGAATGGCCTTTCCACGGTGCATAAAGCAGCATCGAAATTAATTTAGCCTGCTGTTCCACTGAACTTTCCTTCATTTGAGTTTTATATAGTTAAACTAAAAAGGTAATTTAATATCTACCTGAAAGAATATGCACTGCGCAGGGGCAGGAGGTTTCATTTTGTTCTTTTTCTAACTATGGGAATCGCCCATAGTGAAACACCTCACTCTGTTATCAAAGAACCAGGGATTACGTTAAGTAACCCAACGTTTCCTAATGCACACATGCAAGAAGAGGTGGAGTTCTCTGCCCGGAAATTAAAATTTTCTCTTTAGAATGACCTGAAATAACACACCTACTTTTCCTCACAGCTGTAGCATGTTGGTGAAAGAGAATATACCCAGGATGGCATTCTGTCATTAGTCTCAGGTCAGACACAACTAGTAGAGTTTGTCCCACTCTGATGCCCCAGTTTTAAAAACATGGTCTGATTTATCTTAATAGTAAGAAGCAATAGATTCTTTGCCTGGGGTGGTGGCTGCTGTCCCAAGGCCCTCCTGAAATCCCGTGGGTGGATGACCTCTGAGAGATGTTGGTTGATATGTGTCACTTTAATATTTTAGAAGATTTAAGTGTTATCCTGTTTTTAGGCTCTGGAGACATTCATTTCAGGCAGTCTGCTGGTCCAAAGCTATGAAACAACCTTCAAGCTTTGAGTTTTATATAATTAGGATATTAATAATAATTAATTTTTTCATCTGGCGTCACAAGCAGGTCAGTTGTTCAGTTTTAACTGAGCAAGAATACTTTGAGAACAATACCAGCCCATTACCATACCCATGCTGTCAACAAGGGGCAATAATAGTCTCTCGCTGCCAGCTCATTACATACAGACATGTGAAGAACACTTTGGAATCAAATTTAAATGCATAAAATCAGTACCATTTCTCAAAGTTCAGAGTCAGTAGAGGAGCATAATTTAAGCCTAACCAGTCTTTTCCTAAAGCTAAATAAGTAGTTGTTGATGCATAAAACTAAACAGGAAGTTAAAAAAAAAAAGTCAAAAAGCAGGTGAAAATGAAACAAATCAGCAAATTAAAAACAGGGAGAAACAAAGTTCACAACACAAACCTCCCCAGAAAAACCACAAACACTGCGTTCTCCCGGCACACAATTTAGCATCAAGGCACTGATACCAGGGGACATCTTCTGAGTGGTTCTGAGACACTAGCAGCTTCTGACCGTATTTGATCCCCCGAATGTGTTGGTAACTCTTAAAGATTTGGCCCATGTGGCCGTATCCTAACTCTAATCAGTTTAAAAGCCCAAACAGAGTAAAATCCATCCATATAAATACCTGAGTTTGGTTCAGTTGGATGGTTTAACCATAAACCATCAGTCATAAACTGATCAGGAAAGGTTGTACCACGTAAACAGTTTAACCGGATTACTTTCCTGGCCATGTCCAGTTTTTGGTTCAAATCATCATCAGTATGTATGGAGGAGGTCAGGACAGAGGTACAGCGGTGAGTGTCTACAGTCATCTGTAAAACACAATGGAGGCTCTGTCATGGTGTTGGGGGTTTTAGGCAGAATGGAAAAAGTACCATCAGATTTTGATCCACCATGCAATACCATCTAATTTTCCACAGTACTGTATGTGTCTGTGGGTATAATTCCTGCTTGGTGTGTGAGAGGTCTCAGGTCCAAATCCCAGATGCCTGGTATGCCTGGCCTAATGCAGTGCAACAGTACAAGACTGTATACACAATTAGTTTTAACAATGAAGGAACTACTCATTGCATGTCCCAGATTTCACAACCAAATTTCCAAAATTTTTAAATTTATTACTTTTCATTACTGCAGTGTTGTGTAATAATAGTTTTGAATGTACAGTATTTTACAGGTTGTGTTGTGTATGTGTAGTGCCTAGATATCAATATGGTACAGCAGTTTGTTCCTGGCTGCAATCGCTGTTCTCACGGTTTCCTTCAGCGACCTCTTCTTTGGGGAGATGTCGCTGTTTCAGTTTAGGATTGTGGGTAGAGTAGTTTTTTTCTGAGACATTGTGACTAAAGCACTGTTATCATACTTTCTGCTGGAGCACTTGCACATGCACTTCTTTCACATTGCATGTACAGTACTCATCCAATTTAATAATTTAATTAAACTTTTGATTGGCAGATTTCTAAGAGGTTAAACTGTGAACAGAAAATGTGGATGTAAACTAGAAAGTGCAGCTGAAATAAAATGTCGCTGATCATGTCTATTTGCACTAATGAGATAAAAGAATTTAGTCTTTTTTTTTTTTTTTCTTTTTTCTGGTTTGTTATTGCCTTAAGCTTTCTTCGTCGACCAAAACCTCTCCTCTGCCTGTGCTCCTCATTACTCTGCCTCAGTCTCCAGCCTTCTCCAACCTTCCCACCTCCCCTGACACCCATAATAGAGTATTCATTACTGTAGACGGCCCAGTAAATGTCATCCTGCCTGGCTGTGCTGTACACATCTATGTATAACTGAATATAACTTATTTATTTTCATAAGTCATCACTACTTAATTATAAATGATGCTGGCTGTGCCCTGAGAGAGTCCGGCTGCATGCTGGGATTTGTCTCTAGCAAGCGCTGTTGACAAGAGGAAGGTGGTGTTTTTTTTTTTTTGGATACAGTCATTTATTATCTATTTAATGTCATTCAGATATTTGTCATGATACCAATATTTTTCATGGCAACCCTGGAGGTGTCATAGGAAATGGATGCCACAGTTAGAGATTTTTATAAAATGTGTATTTTTATTGCTTTTTCTTTCTTTCCTGTTTGTCCTGTTGTTGTTGTTGTTGTTGTTTTCCCTAATTTTTTTCCCCCCTTGTCACTGTTAGCTGCTAGTAAATTGGGCTGCCTTCAGCCCTGCCAGTCAACTTGTACCTTAATAACAGACCTGGCAACTGTCTTAACTGAATGATGGATATTCCAGATTAACCCTTTCACTCCTGCCCCCGTTCTCTCATCTTTCTCATTGCTCCAGAGCTGAGCTGAGTGAGTGAAGAGAAATCTAGGGCTCGGGCTTTTATTTTATTTCGTAAAAGGACTGAATATAGATATTATTTATAGATTGCCAGATGGATCCAGAGCTACACACATACATACAGTATCAGTCAAAAGTTTGGACACAGTGAGTGTGTCCAAACTTTTGACTGGTATTCTACATTAGATTAGATTAAACTAAACTTTATTAATCCCTTTGGGAGGGTTCCGTCAGGGAAATTAAAGTTCCAGTCGCGCTTTTTACATTATAGTCACACAAGCAGAGATATAGTTGGAAATATTGTCAGTCGGAAATATACAGGAATATACAGTCAGGAATATACAGTCAGGAATATACAAGCAAAGAATAAATAGATAAATAATAAGCAAAGACACAACAAGACAAAGAAGATAGAAGATGTCAGACAGCTGAGGTAATAGTTGCACATTGATATTATTCATTGTCCAGTACTGTTTTACGTTACATTGTGTTTATGGTCAGGCTCAGGCTGCTGCCCCCCACTGTCCTCCTGTTGCCCCCCCCCCAAAGAGGAGTTGTACAGTCTGATGGCGTGAGGGTCAAAGGAGTTTTTCAGTCTGTTGGTCCTACACTTGGGAAGCAGCAGTCTGTCACTGAACAAACTCCTCTGGTTGCTGATGACCTGTGCAGAGGGTGACTGGTATCATCCATAATGCCCAGTAGTTTGTCCATAGTCCTCTTCTCTGCCACCGTCACCAGAGGGTCCGGCTTCATGCCGACTACAGAGCCGGCCCACCTGATCAGTTTGTCCAGCCTGGATGTGTCCTTCCCGGTTGTGCTGCCCCCCCAGCACACCACGGTGTAAAACAGGACGCTTGCTATAACAGTCTGATAAAACATCTCCAGGAGTTTCCTGCAGATGTTAAAAGAACGCAGCCTCCTCAGGAAGTACAGCCTGCTCTGTCCCTTCCTGTACAGATATTCTGTGTTGCTTGTCCAGTCCAGCTTGCTGTTCAGCCACAGGCCAAGGTACTTGTAGGCATCTACAGTCTCTACCTCAACTCCCTCAATTTGAACTGGTCGTGACCTTGGTCTGGACTTCCTGAAGTCAATGATCAGCTCCTTGGTCTTTGAGGTGTTGAGCTGCAGGTGGTTCCTGTGACACCAGGCAGCAAAGTCCCTCACTAGGCTCCTATACTCCTCCTCTCTGTCATCCCTGATACACCCCACAATGGCTGTGTCATCAGCAAACTTCTGGATGTGACACAGCTCAGAGTTGTAGCAGAAGTCTGCAGTGTACAGGGTGAAGAGAAGAGGGGCCAGCACCGTCCCCTGGGGTGCTCCGGTGTTGCTGATCAGTGTCAGACATGGTGTCCTTCAGCCTGACATAATGCGGCCTGTCAGTGAGGTAGCTGGAAATCCAATTGACCAGGCAGGGGTCCACTCTCATGCTGTTTAGTTTATCCTGAAGTATAAGGGGCTGGATGGTGTTAAAGGCACTTGAGAAATCCAGGAAGAGGATCCTCACCATGCCATTTCCCTTATCCAGGTGAGAGTGTGCTCGATGTAGTAGGTAGAGGATGGCGTCCTCAACATTGATGCCTGCCTGGTATGCAAACTGCAGCCGGTCCTGGGCGTGTTGCACCTGGGGTCTGAGGAGGCTGAGGAAGAGCTGCTCCAACGTCTTCATCTTCTTCACTTCATTCACTCTATGCTTCTCCACTGTCTTTCCACATATATCATCAAACCTCACAGATTAATACAAAAAGAAGCAGTAGTAGCTCTTTCCACTGTTCCACTGTAGTATAACTAAAAAAAAGTCACTCTCATTGTAAAAGGCTTTTTCACTGACTTTGCAAAAAACAAAAGGCTCATCCCAGGGCATCAGATCATTTTGTCAGAAGCCCCAGTCTCATAATTACGTACAAGATGGGTTTTAGCTGCTGAGAGATAAATGTCCTGTTTCAGAGACCTATCAAGTCCACATTGGAGGGGTGGCATAGTATATGTTGCAGATTCTTCAGCCTGGAGAGATCTTTGTGTATGTACTGCTGGGACCCTTGTACTTTAGCTTTTCTTCCACTTGCTGATTCATTTTTTTTCTCACTTTCTACTCTTCCTTTCAGTTGCTAGGCATTAAAAAAATTTGGTTAGAATTAAGTCATGTTTGGGTGTGACAGCACCATAACACTAATGCCATAACCCAGTCTGTTGTTGCACTGTCTCTAAAGGGCACTATGTGCATAATTGAGAAATGCCTGTGACTTTAAAAAAGTAATTATGTGACACCCCAGTAATTAGAATGATCTGGTAAAACTCTTCCTTGAATACTTCCTAGACTTGATAATTATCATTTTTTCTGAGAAAACAGTTAAGCTATATTTATATTTGTTGGCTGTTTTCATTCTAGTGGAAAGTCTGTTTGACACGTTGGCAGAAATGGGAACCCTAAGAAAGACCAAAAAATAAATTAATTTTTTTTTGCAGGATTCGGAGAAATCTTGAAGGACTAAAATGGAAAACTGAGACCACAATGGGCACTCATACTCATTCATCAGGGTAATAGGCTAAAATGTTGCTATTTTTATTGACCAGAATAAATTGATGAAATTGAGAAAAGACAACTTGTTTTCATGGTGACAGTGACAGTGGGAAGGAAAAGCTCCCTTTTAACAGGAAGAAACCTTCGGCAGAATCGGGCTTAGGGAGGGGCAATTATCTGCCGTGACTGGTTGGGGGTGAGGCGAGGGAGACGGGACAAAAGACGTACTGTGGAAGAGAGCCAGTGATTAATAATAACTAATGATTAAATGCAGAGTGGGTTATAAACACACATGCTTGTTTTCCACTCAGCTCGACTCAAATCTACTTGGTTTTGTTCAATTTCCATTACTATTGAGTACCGCCTCAGCAAGGTGGCCTGAAAGTCCAGTCATGTAATTTTTATGCGACACAAACGGTCGCTCTAGCTCCTTCTGGATTCTGTCATCAGCCAAAAAGCACAAAAAAAAGTCTGTGTTGGTTAGTGTGCACCCATTTCAAAATGGCAGGTTTGATTCTTGTGAAGGAGTCGCTCTCATGACTCATCTAGAGACATCTCTGCCTGGCCAATCAGTGGCATGCATTCTGTTGAGGTCACATTTTTGGCTTGACTAAAAAAAATACCTGGTACCAGGTGAGAAAGAAAGATCACCAAATTAATACACGCATATTCCTGTGGCACTCCAACGCACAGTTGGGGTTCACTCTGCGATTTTATAATGACATGGCTTAACAAGCTGCACATATAAAATGTATTCCCCAGCAGAGAATATTGTGCTTAAAACATGCTGTAAATAAAAGACTGAAAATGTGATACTCACAGAACCTCTGAACATAACCTGCTCCTAACAGTTTTAATTTTTATTCTCTCACCTGCGGATTTGGTGCTGTTTAAGGGTTTCAGAGTAAAGATTAAACATAAAAACAAAATTCAAACATAGGCTTAGCCTATGTAGATGTTTGATATGAGGTCAGCAAGTAGGGTACAGTGTATGTTTCTGCTTTTAGGATGCTTACAGAACAATAAAACTTATTTTTTCTCTGTAATCTAAGAATCTGTATTTATTACTGATACTCATTAGGGAATTACAAAGACTTTAGACACTACTGAAAAATTTTAGACCCTCAAACTCTCCCTGCAGAGTTCTGATGGACCTTTCAGGAATGGTGACATTAATTTCTGGAGAACTGATTGGTCAGTAGGCGGTGATTTTATAAGTGTTGATCTCTAATCTGGAACTTAACCTGCTTTGGATTAGTTTGGTTCACAGCATAAGTTACCATTGCGATTTACCCCAGTAAAAAGTGAGCCACCTTTGCAGTACAGAAAATCCAGGGTTAACCCCAAAGTTACCAGGATGAGCCAAAATCCTTTGTAGTACAGACCACTGGTCTGAACCCTGGATATGTCTAATACGTTTGGGGAATTTAATGGGTTTGGCCAGATTTCTAGATGTGAGAGCTGCTTCATCCAAAGTGGGATGGATGCCGTCTCTCTTAACAAGACCAGGTTTTCCCCAGAAAGTTTCCAACTATCTATAAAGTCTACATCGGTTTTTGGACACCACTCAGACAGACAGCAATTTAAGGAGAGCATGCGACTAAACATGTCACTCCTGGTCCGATTTGGGAGGGGTCCAGAGAAAACTACAGAGTCCGACATTGTTTTGGCAAAGTTACACACCGATTCAGTATTAACTTTAGTAACCAGGTGTTATTCTGCCGGCGTGAATCCATCCATCCATCCATCCATCCATCCGGGGCTGGGTTGCGGGGGCCCAGCAGCCTAAGCAGAGAAGCCTAGACGTCTCTCCATCGAAAAGACGTGAATTATTTTATCAAATCTACGTTTAGCCTTAGCCAGCAGTTTCAGATTTTCTTTGCTGTTGCCTGCTCTGGCCCCTGGAAGACAATCAGCTATGGTTGCTGGTGTCACTAGATTCACATTTCTCCAAATAGAGTTGCCAATAACCAGAGTTTATTCCTCAGCGGGTGTGTTGCAGAGTGGGGAAAAACAATTTGAAAAGTGAACAGGTTGTTGGTGGTTTTTTTGGGGGGGGCTTCTGTTAAGGACTACACTTCTCACTCACCGTCACACAGCCGACAGGAGAAGCCGCCATGCTGTTAGTGACTCAGTAGAGAGCTAAGCTAATACCTGTGCTAAACTAGCGAATCCCTAAGGACACGCTAAATGAATACTCTGAATCACCTGTAAATGATATTCAATGTGCTTTGGATAATACTGTGAAATAAGTCGTTATGTAAAGGTTTATAATCATTTGAGCTACACAAAAACACCACTGTGCACTGTAACAGGAGCAGGAAGTGATCCAATACTGCAATGAAAGCACCACCACTTGTTTAATCCTTGCAGTCTTGTATACTGTCAGAATGTTCAAATTATTTTTGTAGCATTTTTCGACCTTTATTTAACAGGGCAGTGGAGAGCAGACAGGGAAGTAGGGAATGACACACAGGAAATGGCCTGAGACCCTTTTGGTCTGCTGCTCAGTCAACTGCACTATAGCAGTGCCCTGAAACTTCCTTTTTTTAATAATCTTTTAATACCAAAATGTGTCTGGCATAAATTTTTGCTCCTGGTAATCAACTTCTATTGGAAAAAATATCTTGGAGTCTGGTATCTGGTTCTCTGAATACATACATGCATGGCTAAAACTGTTAATCCTTACTGCACAGTTAACTAGCAGCTACTACAGACACAGACTTCTATGCCATTAAAACCTTTATTTATCCAAAATATGGCACTATGGTAAAAACAACATAATTCATCAATGGAGCAACAATATTTGCAGATTCATTCTTGTGTTTTTTAAAATTAGTTTTGAGATTTTTTTATGAATCATTACATTTGGGTTCAAATATGAATATGAAGCTTGCAGGTTTTCACAGAACTTTTATGGCCTCCAAAGGTCATCCAGCAGGAAAGGACACTTTCCTGTACTTCAGGGATCATGGCTGTTTGGGCCATTCTTCAGACACAGACATTTCTGAAGCACCCTTTCAAAAGCTGAAAAAAAGCTCTCATGCACACCCCTAAAATAACTCAGGCATGATGTGAACTGATGGGATCTGGCACACCTGGTTCTTGCTTTGTTTTAAGGTTAAGCAGCTTATTGTTGTTTGGAGTAATTGTAAGTTTGGGCCTGAAGTATGTTTTTCTTTCTTCCCTCTTTTATATCAAAGCATTGGTTGCTAAACCAAAAGAAAGCTGATACCCAGTAAAGGGTAATGTTTCATGAGCTTTCTATGATGGTTTGGGTTTCAGAAGGAAGGTAATACGAATGAGAACGGCCCTGTTTTGGGTTGGGGTTAAGCAACCCTTTTAAAGTTTATTTAGGTTTATCTTATAATAATATCACCACACATTAACATTTAAATGGCAAGTGAACTGGCATTTATATAACAAATTTTTTTTTTTTTTTTTTGCTCTGAGCACTCAAAGCATTTTTTCCTACATGCCATCACACACATTCATACAAAGAGGACATACAGAGTTTTATTTAGCTACAGAGGTTTTGAAATTTAGGTACATTTTACCAACTTGGACGTGCATTCAAATTGAAGCTGGCTATTGGGACCCAGCAGTGGCTGTAATCTATTCATTCATGCAGATGAATGATCTCATCCCTCACCTCATTTTCACCCCCGGATCGACTAATGCTGCTCTTCTCTTCATAAACGCTCTTCAAAAGAAAGTAATTGTAAGATGGAGAATACAGAAGTGTATAAGCGCACACAAACACACACACTAACATTGTTAGTGCCTTCTTTGCCCATGTGAAGAGGGGCTACTTGAGGCAGGTAATCAAGCAGGGATTAGGTGGCTGAATGCTCAAACCTCCTCAGTTATTGCTGATTATGCAGACACATTTCTATTTTTTTTGTGTGTGTGTGTGTGTTTAAACATTACATCATATTTTTAATGCATTCATTTGTATTGTTTATTCAGTAAATTGATTAATTGTAGTTTAGTAAAAGAGCAGATGTGGTTGGTGGGTGAAAGTGAAAATAATATTTTTCAAAAATTATTCCAAATGCAAGAATTTGGTTAAAATACCAACTTTTGTTATGGTTAGGATGGCCTTCAGTGATGATTGAATTAACTTCTTGGGCAAATTTGGTTAGACCATTGTAGTGTGTTGGTGCAAAACGTAAGATGCAATCTCCCCTCTTAAAGTCTGAATGCTGGGAAATCGCAGCACTTTCTGCAGCCTCTAGAGCTCTCGAGATCCATGACCCTGCACAGTAACCGAATTTCATTACAGTTTTGTATGCCCCTCTCACCCCATCAAGTTCCTTAGATGCCTTTCTAATTGCAGTTCTCTTTGTTGAATAGAAAGTGGATTTCTCTTTGAGTGTAATTAAGAATGCAGTTTATTTGTATGGCAGTGTAAATTGAAAATGAAAGGTCTGCTTCCTATCAGCCATCTGTTGAAACAAAACATCTTTGCAAGTCTGAATTAAAAAAAAAAAGTAGTAGGTACAATTATACAGCAAAATAAAACTTTACTAGGTGTTATTAGGCTGGATTATTGGCCTAACTACTGGAGTACTTTAACTGATCATGTTTTAAAATGATGATGTCCCGCTCTCTCACACCAGGGAGGAACTCTCAGAGTGTGTTTATCTTTGCAGCTGTTCAGCTCTTTAGAATAACCAAGTGTAACCTTGGTGTCACTGAATGTCACATCAGTTATTACACCCGCATCAGTGCTTGACTTGCACCAGGTTTAAAACAGGAACTCAAGTACAGTTCTCTTTGCTTGATTTAAAAATATAATGTCAGCCTGGTTTACAGTCTAAAGTGGCTTTTTCATGCTACAACATGTCTCCTGTTCAGATGATTCTTGCACATAAGTATTATTAAAAAACGAACACTGTTTTTATTTGTTTTTTAAAATCAATTTTCACTTGTTCATTTCTCGTTGTCCCAGTTTTTCCTGTCTGATCAAATATTGGAGATTTCAAAGTTTGTGGAAATGTGCAGCGCAAATGTTAGCAAGTAACTGCAGTCCTGGATGCTAATAATAACAACAGTAATCCTGTTTTATCATACAGTGTGCAGTTTGGTTTGCTTTGTGGGTCCTTAACAATTGTAATATTTTCTTTGAGGAGACTTGGGCTCGACTCGTTTTTTAACTTTGTGTTTTGTTTGATTGTCACACTTTCCTTTAACGGTCTCTTCCTGTTTGGTGAAGTTAAAGCAACAAAACTACTTGGTTAAGTTTAGGATAAGATCCATTTTGCAGCCAAATGGAAAAAAATCAAGTAATAAACTTTTGTCTAAGAATTTATATTTACTGCTGATGGTGATTAGGGCAAAGCAAAGATTTTTAGATGCTAGGAAAAAACTTTAGACCCTCCTGCTGTCTGAGGTCTGAGGACTCTTCAGTGAATGGTGGCACTGTTTCCTAGAGAGCTGATTGGTCAGTAGGTGGTGATTTCATACCTGATGAGCTCTTATATCATAACCTGCTCCAGAGCAGATTATATCTGCAGTATAAGTTGCCAAGGTGATGTAATATTAAAGCCTAGGTTTAACCCCAGAGTTACCCGGATACCTCTGTGCAGAGTTGAACTTACGTCTGACAGCAAAAAATGCTGCACCAAATGGTTTTTACACGCTGGTGATTTCCAGGAAACAGTACTGCAACAGTTTGAAACTAGCATTAGCTCTTCATCTTACGGTGGTCCTGGTACAGATAATGTCTTTATCTTTTCTATAGAAGTGCAGAATTTAGTATTACACACTAACTCCTCCATCTAACTGGAAGTGTGTTCTTCAGCAGGCCTCCGTCTTTGTTTCTTATCCAGGTCCTTTCATTTTTTTTTTCCTACTCCATCTGCAAGATGCACCGCTGCATCTGTCTGTCTTCAGCCTCTCTCGCTTCGCCTTCATCTGTCTCCTGAACCGCTCTGCTCTAAAAATAAAGCCTGTTAATCATATTGTTCTAAAGAAAGCGAAGGCCGTCTGCTGTAAAGTCAGTAACTTACATGGATCACTTCATGTCAGGATGGTGCAAAAGAGGAAAAAAAAAACCCTGTTAAATAAATATTTGCGCTGCAGAGATTTGCTGCAGCACACTGAAATATTAACTGTTATATAACATACTAATCTCATGGCTTCTTTAGATCATGCCTACAGTGGTTTTAAAACCAAACAGCTACTTCACAAAAATGTCAAATCACATGTTTTGTTCACTGTTCCAGACAAATTCAACGCCTATGTGACTTTAAAGGTTCAGAATGTGAAGAGCACAACCATCACGGTCCGAGGGGACCAGCCGTGCTGGGAGCAAGACTTCATGTTGTGAGTACATCCCACTCTGCTGCTGCTTTACTTTAAATCTCACTTCTTAATGTATATTTTATATGTTTTATCATTTAGTCACTGACATTTGAATCAGTTGTGGTATTTTTCCTGCTGCTGCAGTAGAAGACCAACAATAGCTTAAATGTAAAATGACGTCATACATCTTTATAGAGAAACTTGCATCCATTTTTCATCCACTGAAAGATTACATGTTCCTCCACAGTTTAAATATTGCAAAGCTCTGCGGTGGTCTGTGGTATATTTTTGAAATTAAAATTGAATTATGTGGCGCTGAAGAATTTTCCATCCGGCTAAAACTCACTCTGAAAAGATGGCTCTCTAAAGCTGAGAACAACATTAGGATTTGGTCAGTACGTGAAGGGTGGAACGCTGTAAACGTGTGTCTCTTCACAGATGTCCTCCTGGACATCCCTTCAAATGACCAGCAGATTCAAACCCACAACCTTCTTGCTGGCTGATAACGATCATCAGCCAAATGTTGTATTTTTGAAACAGCTGTGCCTGATGTGGACTTTCACTGTCAATCAAATTTAACCTGATTTTAAACTTGACTGCGATTTAACCATATTTTAGATCTCAAAGATCTCGACGGTCTCTGGAGGACGACTTCACCTTTCACTTTTAACCTCAGTTAGGACATGACTGTCCAACCAAATTTTACATTCATGGTGGCATATTTAGTTTTAGTTTAATTCATAAGATTTACACTAGAGTGCATATAATGCTCTTGTGATACAACATTAAAATTATGTGTTAGCTGGATTTCTCAGTGAGTTTGAAATGATCTACAGCTCTTGTTTTTGCACATTTGATTGTAATGCATCACACCAGGTTTGTGTAGAATGACTTGAGCTTTAGCTCTGACTCTAGCTTTGCGTCACCGTTTCCTCCTTTAACATTTCTGGCGCAGTGTTGTCACTTCCAGTGGCAGCAGGATCCTGTATGGCACTAAACTCCTGGGATGTATTAAGACACACGCAGGGAGAAATCGGAGCTTCAGGAGTGTGTGTCAGCCCTTAGATGAATGCAGGCCAGGTATCCAATGCAGGCCGACTTGTTAGCTGGCTTTAATAGGCCTCGCTGAAATTGAAAGAGAACGGCAGACGCCTGTGGGACTCCGGTCGGGCACAGGCTGCTAAATGGGAATTTGTGGTTGGAGCAGGTAGGATGGATAGAAAGTGAAATTACATGCCCAGCTCAGATAAGTGGATGAGTCAGTGATAAATCTAATGAATTGTCAAGCCCAGTCTGAGTCCATGTGAACAAGGTGGGGGTGGGGGGTGTACAGATGTAGCTGGTTTAGAAATCCCACTCTACTTTTTTTGCTTCCTGAAGTATTAGTACTCCTTGCATCCACACCCACGAGGAATCATCATAGAGGAAGATGTTTACAGGGATGACGGCTTTGACGAACCCATTTGTAGACAAAGTTGTACATCATGTTACCCTGTGTGCCACTTTCTTTTCTTTTTTGCTCCTCCACAGTGCCTGAGATGTGTTGTCATGTAACTGCCAGTTATTAATGTTAAACTCTGCATATGCTCACATTTCACAAACCTCTATGTTAACGAGGACACGCACTAATGGGGACTATTTTACCTTTTTTGTTCTATTTTGCCAGTAACTGTTGTACACTGCTGCATTTATTTGGGAGAACAATTACATATATAATAAATACATATTCTGATCGCTTACATTTGCTAATCACCACTAATTACAAGGCAGAGCTGATGCTGAAGGAAAGGCCTTAGTTTTGCAGCTTTTTGGTCGTGAACTGTAATATTAAAAAATGGTTACAAGTCATCCTGTGGAGGGAATCGTCACGTAATCATCAAATCGTAGTGGAGACGTCACACTCTGAGCACGTCTCTCAGGCAAAACAGTGAAGTGTGTGTGTGTGTGTGTGTGTGTGTGTGTGTGTGTGTGTGTGTGTGTGTGTGTGTGTGTGTGTGTGTGTGTGTGTGAGAGTGAATGAGGGGCAGAGTTTTAAGTGATAGATAAACATGCTTTATAAATGCCTTCATTTAATGATTTACTGCTACAACAGTTTGTTGTATTTTTCTTTTCGCAGCAGTTTAGCTTTTGAATGTAGTTTGTAAAACGCACACCTGTATTACATATTAATCTCTCTTCCTCCCTCTGTCTGTCTTTGTCAGACACACACAGACACACATGTCAGTTATGCATTGTGTGCCGTACGAGGGATTCTGATCTTTCCTGAAGACTGATCCCCCGAGACCTGATTAGAGATTGGAGCGGAAAGATTGACTGTGGATCGACATTATTACATAACACCGTCTCCTCGCCTCACTCTTCACCTGTGACTCTGAGCTCTTTCAGATCTACTCAGACTGTTGCTCTCACTTCTCTCACCTTTCTCTCTGCAAAATTAGTGGTCCAGAGTCGGTATGAAGGGTTTTTTTGTCTCATCCTCATCAAGAGTAAAACTCTGGTAAAATACTAATTATTATGGCCATAATTGTTGAAAAAAGGAACCACACAGCCCCCTGCAGTAGCTAAATGGCTAATTAACGCCTGCGTCTCATTAGCAACAGTTAGGCTCAGTTGGGGCGCAGAAGCAGTGTGCTGCCTTTGAGCAATGTTGGAGGCTTCAAGAAGGAATTCAATCTGATTCACTATAAGGAAAAGTTTCAGTGAGAGCAGTGAGACAAACGTCTGTCTCAACATATATACTCTTATGAGTTTTCAGCTCCTCACAGCTATATTTTTGTACTGAACTGACATTTTCCAGTGTGATGCATCGTAAATATCAAGCGCATTATAAATAAGACTCAGTCTAAATATGGTTGCGTTGCTCAGGAACAGGGAAGAAGTCCCCTCCTCACAGCTGGATGGTGACTGTGCTGAGACCCTGACAGATGTGCAGTCTGACTCTTGGACCTCTCTGGGTCTAATGTGTACCAGTCACATCTGTGGCTTTTGTTTCTTCTCCTTAAAACGGATGATTATAGACAGAAGTTTCAGTGCATTCAGCTATAAAGAGGGATGGCAGCTGTGTAAGCTTACATAACTTTTGTGTGCTCACATTTACTACACGTGTGTTAGTGTAGATAACAGTTGCCATGCTGATGTCACACTGAGGATCTGTGTCGATCAGGAGAAGCTTTCATAGTCGTGGGATTACCAGCTTCACTGTGGCGTGCTGGTGTTTTGGCTTGGATGACACTCAGATCAAAGAAAGAATGAGAGCTGGATAGAAAATGAAATGTGGTACAGAGATGAGTCTGAACTGATACTAGCCTGCACTCAAACCATCATGCCAAACTGTGCACGCCTGCCCAAAATAAAAACCAGAGAACAGTAACCGCATTCCCAGCTGCACTTAGTGCTCCTTTCAGACTCAGTCTCTCACCTGCTGATTGCGTTTGCTTTTTCTCTCTCACTTTGCGCCCTTCTGAAACCCTGAATTGTGAAAGCCGATGCAGACTGCTTTCAAATGTCCACATGAAGTCCATTTGGATTGTTTGTTTGATTAATCTCATAGTTATTCATGGATGCAAAAATGTCTTTTGCTACTAACTTTCTAAAGTAACTTGAAGTCATGAGACTTTGATGAAAATAAACAGTTGTTACTTTTCAGTTGTTGCAGATATTTTGGATGTCAAGCACTAATCTTTAAGTTGCATCAAGGTTGCACTACAGTTATGAATGTAGCCACTTTGACTTCACCTTTTTTTTTTTTCCCCTTAAATTAAGGTTTCAAAGCCTCCAGTTGAGCATTTTGGCCACTGACCTTAAATCAGCACTTAGTGTAGATGTGACAGAGAAACCGGGAAACTCCAGGAAACCCCAAATCGTGCCCTTCATTATTGTCTCTTTTACTCTCAGTGGAGCCATAACTTCCAAAATGAACATCATTCTGTGTTAAATATGAACTGAAATATGTGATTGAGACCATAAACTCAGGGAGCAGTGGGGCTGTTTTCTTATAGACTTCCTTGAAATTTGACTTCTTTCTGGAGTCGGGGCGTTACCCCCAGCTGGCCATTAGAAAGAATGCAGGTTCGAGGGACATCTGTGTTGGCTTTACTTTTAAGATTTGAAGAGTAACTTTGTACGTATTTTGTGTGGAGGGTAATACCATAATACCGTATTGAGTGAAGCCTGTTGACACCCGTGAGGTCCGGCTGAATCTGAGTAGCAGGAATAGCCTAAATGAGCTTCACAAACATGTTTTCCAGAGGTGCTGTACCTCTGGACAGCCCAGTGCTTTTCACACTCTGGATAACTTCAAAGGTAAAGATACGCTATGATGGTGTGGTCGCACACGCACATCTGGCAAGCACTTATCTCAGAATCCAGCACTAAAATTAAACTGCAAGAATCCAGTTCATTATACAAATGTAACAACTAGACAAGACTCTTACAAGCACACGTACTCAGATGTCCTGCCAGATAACTGCTAACTATCACTGGCAGCAGGCAAACTTTCCCTGCAACAGCCTTGAAGTTGAAAAAAAGTCCTCTTTATAATGAAAATGCTCTTTGTCTGAGGAAGAAAATGTGATTTTTATCATTTAGATTGCAGCAGATTTCCCCCACACTGGAAAAAACTGAAAAGTTACAATAAAAATGTGAATTTCTAAGCTGGGCTCTAATATAATAATTTAAATTTCACCATTAAAAAATTAGTTTACAAAGCGCTTTAACAAACTAGTAAATGTTGGATCCTCAGCAGGTAACCAGGAAGACCAACAGAAAGGTCAAATCCAACCAGGCAGATTAAAGGACAGTTAAAATAATAGCAGCAACAAAAGAAAGTGACTCAA
Organism: Archocentrus centrarchus; assembly: GCF_007364275.1. Taxonomy (NCBI): domain Eukaryota; kingdom Metazoa; phylum Chordata; class Actinopteri; order Cichliformes; family Cichlidae; genus Archocentrus; species Archocentrus centrarchus. The sequence goes on from NW_022060256.1 coordinate 6,659,657, forward strand.
AAATGCAAAATATAGGACATCAGTTTAAATTTATTATGCACTAAATGGAAAATTTAGTTTTCAGCGGTGGTTTAAAGGTCACTGATTCTACGACTCGTGTCAAAGCTGACGTGTCCTCATGGCCAAAGCACAGCCGCCTGTGGAGGTTTGACTCAACTCTGGATTAACCACCTCACAGGCTAAAGCTGCAAACTGTCTCATAACATTTCTGCTGGATAGTCTGGCCCTGACGGGCCTCAGTGATCAGCAGAATCTTAAAATCAATTTGAGGACAAATGGAGGATGAGTGGACAGGAATATGGTCATGTGCCGACATCTGCTGAAACCAGTAAGAAGCCTTTTTTTCTCAGAGTGGACAGCCTACATATATGTGAATTTTTAGTCATTTCCAATCCACCTTCGTCTGCTTACTGTGCAGTAGTTTCATTCACAAACTCCACTTGCTGTCAAACGTTCACTCCATACGCTGACTGTACCAAATGCTCACATTTCTCCGTGGGTCGGTCCCTCCTGCGCTGTAATGGAGAGCAGGAAACAGTGTAGCACTGAGTAGGGGTAGGACTGCTTTGAGATTTGGCTCAGTTGTAAATGGCCACGATTAAAGGTTAATGATTTTGGTGACCTGTTGACCTTCCATCCATTGCATCTAACTCTATGTATTTATTCTCTGTAGATTATGAATGTTAATAGTAACTTCTGCCAGACAGAACAGAAAAATGTTGAATTTCTTTGTTGCGTCCCTCAGGAGTTTTTTATTTTTTATTTTTAATAGTTTATTTGACAGGGACAGTGTACATTAATTAACATTACTGTAAATGCACCAGAATTAGCCAAAAGGCTATTTTTCATCCGTTGTCCCTGGACACATCTTAAAATTGTCTACCTAAAAAAACAACAATAAGAGGATTACAATGAACGAATATAAAAGAGCAATACAACAGATTATAATTCTTCAAATCCTGTTGAAAAAAAACAGAATCCAAGTTAACTATAATACAGACATTAGGATAAAAAATTATACTACATATTAACATAGAGACACAAGTGGCAACAAGGTTGGATTGAGGGGAGACACTGTCCATATTCCTATTAATGCTGACATATCTGATGTGTTATGAACCATTTTTTTAGATGCTTTTTGAACAGAGTGTATGTGGTCATTGCTCTAATGTTTTGAGGGACACAGTTCCACTCCTGTGCTGCTGTAACTGAAAAGGCACTTTTCCTGAGAGGAACAACACCGTCTCCTCGGGCCGCCCCTCGTGTTACTCTGTGGGTGGCATTTCTGATGTTAACAAACTGACTGAGTGGAGGAGATGTCAGACCATGGATGATTTTAAATATCAGACAGACATTTGAATACTTGCTGACATTTTCCCAACTTAAAAACTTATGCTTTTGTAGAATGACCCAATGATGATATCGTGATGGTTTTCTATCCAAAATTTTGATTGTCTGTTTGTAAAGTGACTCTAAAGGTTTAAGTGCTGTTTTGTTTGCCTGTGACCAGGTTGTAAGACAGTAGGTGATATGAGACAGAACCATACTGTCCATGAACATTTTAGCTGCCTGAAGTGATGGGTGTGACCTTATGTAACGGAAATTTGCTATATTAAATTTCATTCGCTTACAGACCATTTTCATCTGTGATTTAAAAGTTGGTCTAGAGTCTATTAAGATGCCTAGGTATTTGAGTTCTGACACAACTTTTATTTTTTCACATAAATATCTGCTTTATTATTTGCAATGTTTGATTTAGAAAAGAACACTGAAACAGTTTTGTTTACATTAAGTTGTAAGCAAGATTGGTTTAGCCATTCAGAGACATGGGCCATAGACTGTGAAAGTTTTTCAGCTACTTGTGTTGTGTTTTTACCATGCGTGTAAATGACGGTATCATCTGCATACATCTGAATATAAACATCTGGACAAACTGAAGGTCATTTATATAAAGTGAAAATAACAGAGGCCCCAAAATAGAACCTTGAGGTACTCCTGTGGACAGAGCGAGGAGCGGTGAGTGGTAATCACTGATCCTGACTGACTGTGAGCGATTCGAAAGATATGATTCTATCCATTTTATTGCATCTACTGAGAAGTTAAATTTTCTTAGCTTGGTTAACAATATTTTATGGTTTACTGTGTCAAAGGCTTTTTTTAGATCAAGAAACACAACTCCAACCACACCACCTTTATCCAACAAATGTTTGATATTTCCTATGAAAAAACAATTAGCAGTTTCCGTGGAGTGTCGAGTTCTGAAACCAAATTGCACTGAATGAAGGGAAAATGTAGTGGTATTCAGATGTGTTATTATTTGTTGGGAAATAAGTTTCTCTGCAACTTTTGACACTGTAGGTAAGATACTGATTGGTCTGTAATTTTCCACTGACAATGGATCTCTGTTTTTGAATACTGGGACAACAGCAGCTGATTTCCACACACTTGGAAATACCGCCTCAATAATGGAGAGCTTGACAATTTTGGTCACTGGTGTTAATAATGTGGAACTGAATTCTTTCAGCATGCACATATCAATGCCAAATATGTCTCTAGTTCTGGAAGCTTTCAATGTTTTTATTGTCTGTAAGACTTCTGTGACTATGCCTAGATTGAAAATCGGCTCTGACTTATTTATCGGACAAACATTCAGATTGTTAGGTGGGAAGCTTTGGGCAATAGTGGATATAGATTCAATAAAAAAATTATTAAAGGCATCTGCAACTTTGTGTTATTTGTAATTTGTCCATTTATCTTAATTTCTACAAGTTGTTTCCTTTTTATGTCCTGTCCTAAAAGTTTTTTCAGTTGGTTCCATATTGTTTTAGAATCTCCTTTTGCATTTTCTATTATAGTCAAGAAAAAATCTGCTTTAGCCTTGCGTATGGCTTTAACAGTTTTATTCCTCAGTGTTGTGAACAGATTTTTAGCACTAACTGACTTAGTTTTAATTGCATTTTTTAACGCAAGATCCCTCTCTTTCATTAGTTTGAGTATGTCAGAGCTCATCCAGGGAAGTATGTTTTTCTTATGTTTGTGTTTAACTTTACAGCTAAAATCTTTTATTGTTCTCTCAATTGCAGCTATAAAAGATTCACAGTCCATTTCACAATTTGTTCCCAGCAATATGTGATCCCAGTCAATCTGCTGGACAGCACTTTTAAATCCTTCCTGTTGGTTTTTTGGAATTCCAACATACTCACGCTCTCTGACAGGATGACCAAACCTCTTTTTTTGAGAGCTTTCTGGCCACAAGGATTAAATTGTGGTCAGAAAGACCAGCTAGCATATTATAAGACTTAATGATTCTGTCAGGTTGGTTGGTAAATGCTAAATCAATCTGGGTGCTGCTTGATGTGGTGATTCTTGTGGGCCCTTTGATCATTTGGACTAGATCAAATTTGTCAGTTATTTTTTTTAAGTTTGTTTTAAGTATATTTAAGAGACAAGAAAATGTGTTTAGAAATCAGTTTTGAATGTTAAGTTTAAGAGTTTATTTGTAGCCTTTGTGTTGCTTTGCTAATGTGTGTTTTATAGTGAGTCTTTCAGAGTCACTCAGCACTAGGATTAGGTTTGCTCAGCCTAGTTTGACCTGCAGGATATTCCTGTAGGGAGAAAATCGGCTGTCACAGATGACGGCTTCAAAAGTACAGCATGAAAATGTTAAAGCTCCTCTGTCCGCACACAGGACCTAAACCCGGATCAGCACCGGTCCAAAAAAAATAAATAAATAAAAAAGCCTCCCTCTCTACAGGCTCCCATAAAAAAGCTGCTGTTGAAAATTCAAGAGCAACCAATTTTACACATCACAGATTGCATGTAAATCTTATGGACTTTACTGCTGCAACAATTTAGCAAAGTTTAATTTCAGCCAAGGCAGCAAAGGTTTTCACAGT